>NC_141691.1:1518875490-1520150490 GCF_964263255.1 Lissotriton vulgaris
ATACATGTGTTATTTAATTGCATGCACCCATGCTTACTTGGTAATGATGTGCAGAATTTAAACTATTAGGTGGAGACTTCTGCGCGCCTTCTTTTTATATATAGGTCGCCTCGAAGTATTCTGGAACCTTCTTATAAGTTGATACCAAATTTTTGGTTGGTTTGGGCGAACTTTTCACCTGTTGGCAAAATGCAATGGGTGGAATCAATTGCCGTATCTCATTTGTGATCTGTTTGTTGTGCTAGTAGTCACACAACTCAATTAAAGTCACTGTATGTAATTGCTCCAAAGATAGCCTTACTCTCCTTTCCTCGTAACCTCAGAAAGATGTTATTATACCACAGGCCAACTGTAGTGCCTAGGATGGTTAAATTACGATGCACATCAAAAGATGGCCGCCCCATGTGTCCCCAATTATTTGAGTGGTAACACATGCAAATATAAATTTAATGTAAAAAGCACATGATATTGTAGTGTCAAATGCACAATTACTCTAGGCCTCAAGCGTGTATTAAGATACAGTGTTGCTGGGGTTCTTATTTAATAGTACTAGCAAGGCAATCAGTCCTAGTCAAGTTTGGTTTTAAATGCCAAAACAGTTTAATTAATCGGATATTCATAGCATGGGTATTGTAGTTGGTAAAATTGGCTAACGGTCCGCTAACGCTAGGCATGCAGAACGTTATTAGTTCTAGCACGGGTGAAGCATCACCGTGTTTGCGAGCAGTATCTTACCTCGATTGAGTTCCTTACACGCGATCCAGCCTGGTCTCCCCGGTCTCCAGAGTCGGTATGGAGGCCGGGGCGCGGAGGGTATATTTATACTTGGAACAATTATAGTCAATAGGTTAATTAGAATTACCTGTGGCTAATTAAGTGTTACTACGAAGTCGCGCCATTTTAGTAGTTTTTAGCTATGTTTCGTGCACTGAATCGACATGGACAACGGGCTTGGCGGAATGCCGCTTTGTTGCCAAGTTACCGTACACAGTCCACTGTTGTTCGAGGTGAAAAACAGACTTCAGTTTACACGTCGATGGCAACTTTTATAAAGTAATGTGGAGCGCTAAAGTAAAGACACAGGTTCCACTGCATTACGGGTTCGTGACATTGCCGTAAGGATTATAGTGCACACTTCATTCTAAATTGCCGATTTCCGTACTCAGGTGCGCCTAGCTCATTCTCTTTGTACTTATTGATTCATATGGATTTACTGACTATTCATAAAATAGCGATATGAAGAAGTTTTATATCGATCTTCACATTAATTGCTTTTCCTGTGGACTTTAATAGTTCCTTACTTGTTTCACTAACATTTGTCTTGGTATTCAGTTTAGGAACCATTTCTTTCTTTTACATGTCAATATAGCAAGAAGAACGTTCCTATTATCCAGCCTCTAGAGCAGGGCCGAAAGCAAGTGAACTATAGTACAGCCGGATGAGTCTACAAAAGGCTTGTATAAATGTGAGAATATAAATATAAGTATATATGGAAAAATCCATATATATGGCTATTAATAATGGAACGTTCTTGTACATCAAATGAGACATTCTCATAAATCATTAAAAGCCATAAATCATTCATATTACTTATATATTACAATTGTAGCTCAACATATATTCTAATATTCTGCACTTTACATCGTACTGAAATACAGATATATTTATTAAATTCAAAGCATTGATCATGTATCCAATTCAGTTTATACATTATATTCATCTTAATCAGCTTTTATAAGGTGGAACAACGTGCATACAGTATTATTGTAAGGAGCGAGCATTATTTGATGACAAGGTATCAATACTACTCTGTTGGTAGGATGGCTTTATCTTACTATTCTCTCCCACTCTTCTCTGCTGTTCAGACCCTGGTAATAGGTGCGAAACTTAGACATAAAAAACTGCTCCCTTTGTTTGCGTTTGAGGTCTGTGTTGCCTCCTCTAGCTGATGTTTTAATTTTTTCTACTATGAACCATTTGAGTTCGTCCTCTTTATGGTTTTCCATAGACCAATGATCGACCAGAGGGGCATTCTTTTTCCTATTCTTAAGGGCCGATCTGTGCTCATTGAGGCGCAATCTCATTTCACGGCTTGTTTCGCCAATATACCCCTTCTCGCAGGGACAGATTAAAAGGTATACAACATTGGCAGTTCTGCAATTAACGTGATCGTTCATCCAATGTGATGTACCATTCAATTCAACCTTGTCAGTTTGGATGATGGATTTACAATGGGAACATGACCCGCAGGGTTGGTTACCTCTTACGGGTCTTCCTTGATCTATGCTTGGTTGCCTACCACTCTTTGGTTCTCTGTAGGTGTGGACCAAGCAATTACGTATAGTTCTATTTCTCCTGTAGGAGAAAATGGGTTTTGGGAGTGGAGTTCTTCCTTGTTTGTTAAGGATAAACCAGTTTTTATTGATTAGGTTTTTAACCTTAAAACTGAGACCATTGTAGTTTGACACCATAACAATGGTATTATCTGGTTCTTGTTTCTTGTTTTTAGGCTCTAATAAGGACGTTCTATTCTGATATTTAGCTCTTTTGTAGCTATCTCTTATAAGCCTTTTTGGATATCCTCGCTGAAGTAGTTTGATTTTAAGATTTTCTGCATGTTTTTCAAATGAATTTTTGTCGGTACAGTTCCTTCTTATTCGTATAAACTGGCTATAGGGGATGCCTTCTTTTTGATTTTTAGGGTGATAACTCTGATGGTGGAGCAAGGTGTTGCGGTCAGATGGTTTGACAAAGAGCTCAACACACAACTTCCCCATAACTGCTTTGATTTTTAGATCAAGGAAGTCCACTGCCTCTTGACTTTTATTACTGATGAATTTCAGGTTGGCATCTCCACAGTTAAGCCACTCAATGAAGGCTGTGAGGTCGATTTCACTACCTTCCCATATAAAGAAGACATCGTCTATAAACCTAGACCAATGTTTTACATTTTCAAAAAATGGGCTAAGTTCATTATAGATATGATGTTTCTCAAAATTGCCTACGTATCGGCAGGCAAGACTTGGCGCACAGGTAGCACCCATGCTGGTACCTTTTATTTGGCAGAAGAAATCATTGTTGAATAAAAAGATGTTATTCAATAAAACAATTTCTATACACTCAACAATGAAAGTGTTTTGAGCAGAGAGATAGCCTTCCTCATCACTCAAAATCTCTCTCATCATCCTGATTGTATCGTGTTGAGGTATGTTGGTGTACAAGGACTCAATGTCCAGGCACACCAACCATTGAGTTTCATTGTTAAAACTTATGCCTTCCACCTTTGTTATCATATCTTTGGTGTCTTTTATATATGACGGTAATTTCTCTACTAACGGGCGGATAAAACAATCAGCATATTTACTGAGTGGCTCCGTTATTGAGTCTATGCCTGAGACTATTGGTCGCATGGGAGGGTTGCTGATATCCTTATGGACTTTGGGGAGTCCATAGAGGGCTCGTATTTTGGGATAGTTATTAACAAGAAATTTGTACTCGTCCTCGCAGATGATGCAATCTTCTTTTGCTAGGGCCACTACATTTTTCACTTTCTTTTTGAGACTATTCCACTCACCTATGTTGGATTTTCTGTAATGGGATTTATTATTGAGTAGACCATACATTTTTTGGTTGTAATCCTGGGTGTTAAGGATCACAATGCTACCCCCCTTATCCCCAGGTTTAATAGTGATTTCATCACATGTTTGGAGATTAGATAAAGCCGCTTTTTCAGGTTTAGAGAGATTATTTGTGGTCCATATCTTCTCATCTAGTAACTTTTCTAGGCCGATAGTAATAACTTTTTCGAACGTGTCTACTTCATGGCTAACCATAGAGATATCAGGGGTCCAAGTTGACGGGGGTTTCAGTCCAGCTTTATTATTATTAGGTCTATTTTCTTTGTTCGCAAAGAATCGTTTAATCCTAATTTTACGGAATAAGTCTCTTATGTCCTTCTCTATTGAGTATCTACAGATACCTCGACTAGGGGCAAAACCTAAACCTTTCTCAAGGATCTTAGTTTCCTCTACTGTTAAAATCTTGGTGGAGAGGTTGATAATAGGGGCCTTTTGGGCATGGCTATCTACTCCCAGTCCTTGTGACTGCGAGTCCTCATGTAGGGTCTCCTTATTGTTCCTTCCTTCTGGCGGAAGCCCTGACGTCCCCTCCCCGGGGTCCTGAAGCCACGGGTCTGTCTCTTTTGATTTTGGCCTAAAAAAAATTTTTGGTAATCAAAGAAATCATCTCCACTTTCATCTCTTGACTCGTTGCGTTTATTAGTATCTTGTGCCCTCTCAGCTTCTGAGTCGCTAGTGTGGTATGAAGTATCTGAAAAGGTCACGTTTTTCTTATAAAATTTGTTTTTGTTATACTTATATGGACGGTTGTTGAAATCATTAGGGATAGGTTGGTCGAAGTAATCCTTCTGTAAATATGGGTATACCTGTTCTAAATTAAAATTAGCTATATCCTTGCGTAATTTGTTAGTTTTCTTATTAATCATGTATTCTTGGTACCCTGCTCTAGAGGCTGGATAATAGGAACGTTCTTCTTGCTATATTGACATGTAAAAGAAAGAAATGGTTCCTAAACTGAATACCAAGACCAATGTTAGTGAAACAAGTAAGGAACTGTTAAAGTCCACACGAAAAGCAATTAATGTGAAGATCGATATAAAACTTCTTCATATCGCTATTTTATGAATATTCAGTAAATCCATATGAATCAATAAGTACAAAGAGAATGAGCTAGGCGCACCTGAGTACGGAAATCGGCAATTTAGAATGAAGTGCGCACTATAATCATTACGGCAATGTCACGAACCCGTAATGCAGTGGAACCTGTGTCTTTACTTTAGCGCTCCGCATTACTTTATAAAAGTTGCCATCGACGTGTAAACTGATGTCTGTTTTTCACCTCGAACAACAGTGGACTGTGTACGGTCACTTGGCAACAAAGCGGCATTCCGCCAAGCCCGTTGTCCATGTCGATTCAGTGCACGAAACATAGCTAAAAACTACTAAAATGGCACGACTTCGTAGTAACACTTAATTAGCCACAGGTAATTCTAATTAACCTATTGACTATAATTGTTCCAAGTATAAATATACCCTCCGCGCCCCGGCCTCCATACCGACTCTGGAGACCGGGGAGACCAGGCTGGATCGCGTGTAAGGAACTCAATCGAGGTAAGATACTGCTCGCAAACACGGTGATGCTTCACCCGTGCTAGAACTAATAACGTTCTGCATGCCTAGCGTTAGCGGACCGTTAGCCAATTTTACCAACTACAATACCCATGCTATGAATATCCGATTAATTAAACTGTTTTGGCATTTAAAACCAAACTTGACTAGGACTGATTGCTTTGCTAGTACTATTTAAATAAGAACCCCAGCAACACTGTATCTTAATACACGCTTGAGGCCCAGAGTAATTGTGCATTTGACACTACAATATCATGTGCTTTTTACAGTAAATTTATATTTGCACGTGTTACCACTCAAATAATTGGGGACACATGGGGCGGCCATCTTTTGATGTGCATCGTAATTTAACCATCCTAGGCACTACAGTTGGCCTGTGGTATAATAACATCTTTCTGAGGTTACGAGGAAAGGAGAGTAAGGCTATCTTTGGAGCAATTACATACAGTGACTTTAATTGAGTTGTGTGACTACTAGCACAACAAACAGATCACAAATGAGATACGGCCATTGATTCCACCCATTGCATTTTGCCAACAGGTGAAAAGTTCGCCCAAACCAACCAAAAATTTGGTATCAACTTATAAGAAGGTTCCAGAATACTTCGCGCGGAGAAGTCTCCACCTAATAGTTTAAATTCTGCACATCATTACCAAGTAAGCATTGGTGCATGCAATTAAATAACACATGTATCAAAGCTAGAACTTTGTGTAAAACCAAGTACCACTGTTATTTTAGATCCTCCAGATGGTCAAGCAGAGGTGAACATATAAACTAAAGGAATATTTCACTCCAGGATCAAGACTGGTATAGCAAACTGAAAATGCTTTAAAAGTAAGATTCTTTGACCATTATTAGTTATGACCCTGTTTTCAGTGAGACAAAAGTGTTTTTGAAAAAAAATCCTCAAGTGCCTTGTATTAATTTTATGCCACATATGTTTCTTTTAGATTTATGAAGTTTTTAACCATAAGTCCTGAAGAAGGTGTTCGATCCGAATAAGCACCGAAACGCGTCGACAACTGTGTTTTTTTTTAAATATTTTATACTGTATCATTAGGAATAAGTATATGTATGTATTTTGTTGTTTACATGAAACTGTTTGAATCTTTGAATACCAATGCTTGTTTTTTCTTCTTTTTAAATAAATGTGACAATTTTTGATACAACTTTTTGGTCTAAAGGTATGTGTTTTTGAGGATACTGCAAAATTTGTCCCGCAACAGTGGTCTTACTCTATTGGTCTGATTTATTGTACAACCATTACAAAATAACCACAGAAAGGAAACCCCCCTCTTTTGGTTATCAGACAACTCCTTCACTAACAAACAGTCTGCAAGAAACACTGGAAACAAATTTCAAGGACACAACGCTATAAGACCTCCTCCGCAATGACTGAATCAAGCCTTTGTGCATGCATCCTGTTCACACCTCTAAATCTTTTCTGATTCCCATTTAATAAGTTCATCCTGCAAAGGGACTTCATTCCATCCACCATTACCAAAACTGTGTGTTTGCAATCAGTTTTAGGAAGAGGAAAGAACTTACAAGTGAAGGTTAGGTGTCCCAGCAAATATTGCATGGTTTTCATTTCACACTTTCTTCTGTTCATTACCTCAGAAGTAGAGTTTGCCACTTTACCAAATTATCCTATGGTGCCATCAACTTCTTTGCCTCGGAGTCTAATTTGTTTCCTGAAGACCAGTCTCCTGATTTGCCCTTCAACAACCTGTCTAATCTTATCTAAACGAACAATAATTATAGAGCACAAACAGTTAACCCGGAAGGGTGCTCTGGAGCTTTGTGATTTAGCTTGTGAGGGTGATAACAGGATGGTAAGAAGTCAGTATGAAGATATTTAAAAGGCCAGGTTTTCATGGATTTACAGAAATATGAGTGGTCTCATATTAAGCAGCGAGAGAGAGGTTTTGGTAGTGGGATCTAAGATGGATTTAACTACATTAAGTTTTCTTTTAAGGAATTAGAAGGACAGTCAATGTTTGGCAGCAAATAATTCAGATCAGGCTTTTAATGACTCTATGATAGATTTTGACTGATCACGAAGTTGTCATCTACCACAAATCACCACACATGGCAAACATGACTTCAAAGCCAGTTTCTGTGTCAACTCTCTCCACTTGCAAAGCAGCAGTGGCACTACAACCCATCATGCATGAATTCAGTATCCAGTCCTGTTCTTAAATATGTTAGAGGATTTACAATGTTTTTTTCCCATGAAATTGACTGTTTCAAGGGCAAGACTATCTAGTTAGAAAGGAGCAAAACTTCCGTTCCTCCAGTGGCTTTGCAAAATTGCAAGCATTAAAGAATTCCATTTAACGTGTAACAGCTTTTGGAGGCAGAACTAAAGAAACTTTGAAAATCTGACATAATTGAAAAGTAGATGGCACCCTGCTTTGGGTCCCTCCAACAAAGTTGGGATTAAAGGTGGACAAAAAAGGTCCAGAAGTATTGAGAGGCTCGAGGGTCGCCAGAACTTTGATATTCTGTGTCTCTACAGGAAGGTGGTACATAAATCTACAAGTTTGTTACCTTTACTGGTAGAGGCAGAAAAAGAGGGGCTTTGGTAGTGGGATCTCAGACGGATTTCACTACAGAAAATATTCCTTTTGAGGAATTAAAAGCGATATCAATTTTTGCAGCATAAAACTCAGATGGCCCTTCTCTATTGGCTCTATGATAGTTTTTGACTCTGCATTTTGAAATTTTTACCCTTTTTTCTGTCAGGCTCGTTTTAATACGTTACACCCTTTTTTAAGGGAAGAAGATGGCTATTAAACCACAATGCTGAAAGTTTGATTGTGGCTTATACATATTCTGAGGACCCAGCTAATCTAAGGTGGAAGTAATCAAATCAAATTATACTAGAATTGAGGAAAGGTTTAGATACTTAGATAAGATTTAAAAAATCAGTGGATGCATGTTTGGACCAATGGAAAATAGACCTGTGGCCTAACGAGATAGAAACGGGAGCCATAGTCTAATAATTCCTATCTTTATACTAATTTAAGGTTGAGCTCTTCCGCATGATAGCTGTGGTTCGTGTAAGAAGAGATTATTGCACTTGTACATATTTAAATGAAGAATGCCATTATAATTCCTGCTGGAACATTTAATCCCTGCTATGATTTAACTTCGTAGTCCGTAATAAAGAAAGGTGGGCATGTGACAAAAGAGGGAATGAGAGCAACTCTAACAATACTCATCAATAGATGTACCTGAATATGACTAACTTGACATTTTTCTGTGGACTACTGTTTCTGACAGTGGCATACTGTACACATTATGAAGTCTGAGGAGGACTTTGGGATTTATCTTCAGGCCGCACCTTCATCGAAGCAACTATGATTCCTAAACAAATTGGAACATCACAAGGAGAGACTTATGTAACCACTGACAAGCTTGATGCATTTCACAGTATTTGCATAATATTGTGAAGCAGCTACTATAAGGTACACAATTGAGACAGAGTTCAGTAGCTGGTGGAGCCGCGTACATAGAAGAGTTACAAGTTATTGAGTATAAGTTCGCTAAAAGGCTTTTGTCGATTCCAGATACCTGCAGCAATTATATTGCCCATAAGGAATTGGGGCTGCCTTACATTAGGGATACGATCAAAATGGCCCGCTACTGCTGTGGATTTCAATCTGGAAAAGGGATACGGTCCATCCTCACCAGCACATCATAAGTGACATCATGAAATGTGATCATGCTGAAACTATTACTTGGTTAACGTATGTAAGATAGACACTTACGTCCATGGGCTTGGAGGATGTATATAAAAATCGTAGCAGCTGTGTTTTATACCCCAAGTCAAGAGTAAAAGAGCTCATTTTAGCAAAAAGTGAACAGATAAGAAGGGAGAGGAATAAATTAAAAAGCAAAGTAACTACTTACCTGTCCTCACCTACTGTGTTACACAGTAGTTCAGCTTATTTTTCTTTTGTTGTGAATCCTCAGCACCGTTATTTGCTGACAAAATTAAGAATAAACTACGTTCCTCTGACATTGGGCTTTCCAGAAAATACACATTCACTAAACCATAAAACCAGTATATCCGTGCGACGCCTCATCTAAACAAACTACTTACCACTTTTTATTTTTCTGTGCCTTATATGTGACGGGGAGGAAAAAGTTTATTGTCCCGCTATTGCGTAAACTCACCTTGTGTAATCACTCCTCGGCTGTTTTAGTTCTGTTACAGTTAGAAACACCATTTTGTTTTATGATGGTGTCCTTTTTACAAGCTGTTCTAAAAACTAGGAAGACTGTTAATATAAAGTTACTGTGATTTAATCGACATCAGATAATGATGGCCTAATTGTGTGGGTCCTAAAAGGGGATACATGTTCATCTTCCCCCTGCTCCTACGCAATATTTAAATGGCCAAATGGGTAGATTACACGTTAATTAGCCCTATTGGTAAGGGTTGGCATTCCTTACAGGAGTACACCACCACCATTATAACCTTTCATCATTGTATAATATTATATATTTTAAATAGTTATTTAAAATTTCTTACATTAATTTATTGAAACAATGTCTGGTTTGATATAATGTGATCATCTGTTACGTATTATTTATTTTTAGTAATATATTGATAGTTCACATTGAATTTAATGTCCCTTTATGCACTTTTAATGCAAAATAAAGTTAATATTAATTGATTAGCTAGTTAAGGGTAGAGCGCAACATCCATTCATACAATAACATGCCAAGCAAATATGACATAGCTGTGTGGTGGAGCTGTGGAAACTCAATAATTCTATCCCACACTAATAGTATCCTAGTTAAACAGTGTGATACATATGGAGAGCCTTTCTTCACAAATATTTAACTATCTCATGAACTATCTCAAGTAATGATTTAACCTTCATAGTCATGCTGAGACTAAACAAACCATACATCCTACCTGGGAAGCATCTATATCTATGTGGAAAACCACTGTCATCACTCAATGGTGTCTATCCTGTAATGTGATATATTTTTTTTTTCAAACAAGAGACAGCTGTCCTTCACCTCTTCTAAGTGCATCATGACATGCAAGTGCATGGGGAGTCGAAACATGCACGTGAACAGTGAATAACAATACCGCCAAATGTGGGGCGAATATTTTGACCACCTTGTGAGAGATTACATTTTAAATCTGCAATCATCAGGTGACCAATGGTTCTATTTATTAATTTGAATACCAATTTCGTCGCCAGCCATGGTTGTGCATCTGCACAGATCCTCAGTAAGCGAGTAATGTGCTGAAATGCACAGCCTTCGCGAAAAACTGGGACATGCTAGGGTTCAGCAAAGGCATGGATGTCACATAGGGATCGCAGCTGCTTGCCCCTTACGACCCCTGGCATTTCCAGTGTGCCCCATAGCCTCAGAGGTGGCAAAATCAGGGCATGGAACACAGCTGTAGCTCGTTCTTATTGAAGTTGATTGGGATACCCTCTCCTTATTTTCTGTCACTTAAAATTACACTAATAGTGAATAGAATTACATAAATCACTGTCAGTGTAATAAACAGCATTGGTACACCCAATAGATCTCGCCTTTGGGACCTTATAAGTGTTTCGACAGAGCTATTACCTTTGTTAATTTCTTTAAGCTGTATTGTAGAGCATTGTGAATGCTGTGCAGCATATTGAAAAGTTATAATAAAAAAAGTGTTATAACCTTTTTTGTCACCCTGTGTATAACCAATAAAAATATATATACAACTGTTCTACCCTAATAAAAACAGAATTACCACAAAGAATGTGTTGTAGGTTTTTTTCCCATGGCAAATGGCAAAAGAATAAAGTAATACTATCACAGAATGTGCTGCATTATGCCGCATAATTTGCCTTTTCTTGCCACATAATTTACTCAACCCTGCTGCATATTTTGGCCCTCTCCTGCCGCATAATTCCTGGGGCCCTGCCTATGAGGTTCTCAGTGTGATATGCTTCTCAGTATTTTGACAAAGTCTTTGAACAAGGATCAGAACAATCAGCAAGGTTGGTTAGCTGACCATAGAAATTGTAAAATCCCCACTCCAAGCAACTCTCTTTAAAACATTTAAAAAAATAAAAAGAAAATTCATTAAAACGTCATAGGTTGTTAGCTGACCAGAGAAAGAGTAAAAGCCCTCACTCCTGCAAGCAACTCTCTTTAAAAAAAATAATAATAATTAAAACGCCATCGTTTTTTGGGGGTAATGATACAAACAGTTCATGACAGTATTCAATTTGCTATGTCAATAAATATTTCTTATTTTGCGGAAAAAAAGATGTATCAGGCTGTTTCAAATAAACCATGAAATATTTTTTAAAAAACACGAGTAACACATGTCTTATGGTCCAATAAAGGCATTGCTATGTTCTGGTCATCTTTGGCATTTGTTATGTCACAAAAAACCTGGCTCCGATGCCAATGATGGACGATAATGAACCAGTGAATGACCAGGTGTCTCTTCTCAATAGAGAGAGGGAATGAGAGAGAGGCGAGAAAGAGAGAGAGAGGGTGAAGGTGAAGGGAGAGAGAGAGAACAGAAGGCGAGAGACAAGATGGAGACACAGGCCACTGGAAAGAGCGAGGAAGAAGAGACAGAGAGAGGGGACAGTAAGGAAGATGAAGAGAGAATTGATTAGAAAGATGGGAACGAGAAAAGCAAAATGAGAGAGTGCGCGAGAAACAGCATGAGGCTATATTTACCATCAGCGCACAGACTAAAGCGCCTCTTGGCGTGGATTCTTATCCACAGTACTGTTTGCCTGAAATACCTGTTCAGATAACAGCATCCTCAAATGTCATTCGTCATGAGATAAACACTTAAATTGTATTTATGTTATCAAATCCCCTTATGCCTATTCGTTTGACTTAACTAGAGAGCTGTCAGTTGATCTGCATATGCCCTGCCCTTCCAGGGGGGTTCCAAAATGTAAATATCCATTGACAAGGTCCCTTTAGGACGCCTCTTTAAAGTAAACTATTCCTGCGGTTATAAGCAGGGGCGTGGTGACCAGTAGTGCAGCAGGAGCAGTGGCACTGAGGCGTAGTGGGCTTATAGCCCTACCCGGCTCTGATTGTTCCTGTATTTCGCAGCCCAGACTGCAGTCAGAGACTCAGGGTTTCCTTGCTCTTACTACGGCGCGTGACGTGGGTCTTTACGGCACTGGTAGCAAACGTGTGTCTGGGTGCACCACACTTACAATGAGACCTTGGGCAGCGCATTTTTGGCCGTAGGCATGCAGTTCTGTGAAAGGAGAGGGCCCGGGCCTTTGTTTGGTAACACACTTGGGAAGTGTAGGTGGACGGTAAATGACAATGGGGGCATGCCACTAACAGCCACAAGGTTTTCGGAATACACGCTTGAAAGGGATTAGCAATGGATGCCCCTGGAGAAATGCGTGGCATCGGGTAGTGTATACGTAGCAGCAGGGCGCAGACTACCCTATTTACAGCTTTTCCTCAAGCGCTCAAGTTCAAACGGCCGACCATGTTCCTTCGGATAATGAATATCACAACAAGTGCAGATTGCAGCCACATCAAAGCGCGGCAGTGTGGTCATAATTGGAAACAGATAGCGCCAGGAATGCAACAGACACAGTGCGGGGCCGCTGCTCGCAACAGAGCTCCCTAGGCCAGGGGAGAGAGAAGGCGGGACATGCACCCACCTTTGGCCAATTGCGTGCTGTCTTTCTAAGAAAGACGCACGCAAAGGCCAATAGAGTGTGAGCAACAAAAAAAAGCATACGCACGAGTGAGCGTGTAGTCCAAGTTGAAAGTGATTACTAGAAGCTTCGCAGAGCAGCTTATGCACCCTGGCTCAGGTGAGACCTAAAAAGGAGTACAATTAGGTGGAATATACCCTGGCAGTTGAGGTAAGTAAAAAAAATGCTTTCAAATGTTTGTTGTGGGGGGCGTGGCTTGGACGGCAATGAGGATGTTTGCCTGAATCAGCTGCTCCATAAAACCTGGGAGCAACCGTGAGATTCAGAATCGCACGCTGAGCAAAAAGACACATAAATAATACCCTCTTGTGTCGGAAGGTCTGGGGGAGAAGAAGCTAAATAATTCAGATGCCCATCACAGTCAATTAAAGTGATTTCGCCAAATTTTCAACAAGCCAGGGCGAGGCACAAGATGGCGCCATGAAACTGAAACTAACCCCACAGAACCACAAAGGGAATGAGCCACCAAGGACTACAAAGATCGGCGGAGTCTCTACGTCCGTGGTGAAACTAATGTCAAAGAAGATAATCCCCCCACTACACCCCAGCTGCATCCCCATAGCGAGTCTGCATAACCAGCCGGTAAAAAAACACAAATAATGCTTGCCATACTAACTTGCTAGAGAGAGCGCATACGAGACCCGCCACTACACGGAGGGGGTAAACACCGCAAAAGGGAGGAAAAACGAGTAAAGAAAAACGGGGTAAAGAGCTATTAACAAAACAAACCCCAGGGCACTCAAAACTAAACTGAAGCCTGGAAAGTCTACTCCAGTGGCCGCCTTCTTAGAAGAGATGCCCTCGTATCGCGTACTTCCAACGTTAACAAGGGAACACACAGCGGAGAAGAGCAGTGGAGCGCCCGTCTACAGTGAATGCCAGGCGACAAGGGGCTGGCAGGAACATCTCCGCTGCCCCTCCGCAGTGCTCCAGACCGAGAGTCCAAAGACCTGACAGAGGAGACACAAGAACGTAAGCCAGCGCGTATGGAGTGAGAGATTGTGAGTGCAGACACTAACGGGAGGACCAACGAGGCAAACAAAGCCAGGGACACAAATGAAGAGAGCTTAAATGGCAAAGCTGCCAAAAACGAAACCGAAACTCAGCTGCCCTCTTAGGGAGGGCTGAATCGGTACTGTGAAGCAATAACCACCACAATAACTACTGTGACGCACTGGCTAAAAGGTGGAAATTTCAGCTGCATATACCAGACGAGGAGAAAGCAGAACCACACATAAGAGCAGACTGACTCTGGCTGCACAGCGGGGGGCTAAGGGAAATGAGGTGAGACCGCCTAGCGGGGAAAACTAAATGAAACTGAAACCCTGAAGTCACTCATGAGACAGCCATCGTAGGTGGAGGGAGGGCCTCATTTCCGACCACGGCCCGCAGCCCTACCAGAGAGAGATCAGAGAGAGAGTGAGAACACACAGAGCAGCAGCAAATAACCACCAAAAGAAGGATCATATAGTAGAACACAGATGGAACGGCGCTGCGAGGGGATGGAGAGATAAACTACCCCCGGGAGGAAGCACTGGGAGGACAAGGACCTCACTGCTAGGCAAGGCCCCACGCAGGCAGAAATCGAACTGGCACTGCGCGCAGGTGGGGAACACTATAATAAAGTAAAACTACAGCCATACCAGAGTGGCAGACCCATCCTCACCGGAAGCACCAACAGGTGGGGTGGCATCAGCACAAGTACCACAGCTCCATGCCAAACAAGGGTCAACCCTGCCCCACCCTGGAGACACTCAACAGAGCGGCCTCACAGAGCGCAACCTCCACTACCCCCGTGTGAGAACGCACAAAGCTGGTCCAGAGGTGACACCCAAACGGAGCCAACGGTCACATCGAGGGCCCCCACAGGACCAGAAAGGTAAACCCGCACCCCAAAGAAGAGGGGGGAGATTTGAGCTCCATCAGACGAAGAGAGGGCTAACAGACATGGCGGGGAGCGAAGGACAAATTCAACAGCAGATGAAAAAGAACAGGGTGGACACACTAACGGACTCTCCGATTAAGCAAAAACCTGATATCAACAGCACACTGGACATGATTCCTAAAAAGTTGACCGAGGTCCACGACCTAGCCAAAACTACAAAACAAACTATGGACGCAATCCAACTGGAACTGGCAGCAGTAAGAGCGGACATACACGCGTCAAACAACAGATTGACAGTGGCTGAGCAGAGAATAAGCAACGTTGAGGACGCGGACCAACAAATAAACAAAGACCATAAGGCCCTAACTAAGACCACAGAAAGATCCAGAATCAGACGGCGGAGTTGGAAGACCGCAACAGAAGAGGGAACATAGGAATCATAGGAGTGCCAGAGGGAGTTGAGGTAAGGCAGGCTCCTGCTTGGCCTTCATCAAGAAAATGATACCAAAAATCAAAACCCCTTCGAGCTGGACAGAGCCTACAGAGTCCCAGCCTTCAAACCATCTACAAGGATGGGCCCTCGCCCAATATTATGCAAGCCGCTAAGATCAAAACACACAGAATCCACATTCAGGGTTTTAAGGAAAAACAGAAAGATTGCGTGGAATGGGCAGAGGATAATTCTAACACAAGACTACTCCAAGCCCACAGTGGACATCAGGAAAGTCTTCATGGCCCTGAGAGACAAGATGAGGAAGAAAAACATCATATTCTCATTCACAGGCCCTACAAGATTCCGGATCAACGACAAAGGGAAAACACATGTCTTCGAAGACCCGAGAGAGCTAAACAGTTACCTAGAGGGACCAACGCAACAAGATATGGAAACAACTCAAACAGGATCAACCAAGAGAAGAGCTTCACCAGATCTAACAGTGGAGGGAGCATGTGCTGAAACTTAAAGGTAAACATTGAGCAAGATGGAACACTCAGAAATTACAACCTTAACTACCTCAGACATTGAACAGAACCGACCTCACAAAACCAAATCAAGGCCCAGGGAAACAACTGTATCTACCTCAAGAACATAATCACCATGGTATAAATATCAGCTACCTCAAGGCACTTCGGCGCAGGAGCAAATGTCCTCCCACAAAACCAGCTGAGGAAATCTCAGGAGCGAAAACCAAGCGAAACAACAAGCCGCCACAACCGGAGAAGGACTATATATCCTTTCATATGAAAACTGTTGGGGGCATGATAGAGGGGGGAACAGGGAGGGGGCTGACATAGTCTCTGGCGGTTACATGCAAATGGACAACAAAAACGCACATAGACTAACCTGAGATGGCAGAAGGACAATCGCCGGGGTGGTGGGCACGGGAGGGGGCGGAGGGATCGTTAGTCTTGTCTACATGACCTTACTCTATCCACTGTCTTCTATACTATCTATACCCTTCTACCTATACAACTCGATAGAAGAAGAAACACTAGAACCAGGGCAAGCCCGGGGTACAGTAGATCCAACATGGGGGAATACAGGTCTCAATCACCACTACAGGAAGGGAACCCATATGTGAGGGGAGGGCACCACTGAACATAAGAAGGAGTAAGGTCATGGTGGTAACAGCACCCACACAAGATAGCCAATGACAGAAACCAACAACCTTACCCTGACAGCTAACCTAAAAATAGTCTCCCTCAATGTCAAGGACCTCAACCACTCAGTCAAGAGGAAAAAGATACTTGACTACCTGGCTAAGAGCAAAGGAGATGTGATCTTTCTGCAGGAGACCAAACTATCTCTGGACGACTCTAAGCGAGTGAAAGCCAAATAGATAGCCCAGGTAGTTTGCTCACCGGCAGTAAGGAAGAAGCAGGAGTGATTACCCTGATAAGTAGGAACTCCAAGTTAACAATAGAAACAGACCACCGCGATGAAGAAGGGGGAGTCCTGATAACACACCTGCAGAGGGGGGAGGAGAACATTCATGTTGCGAACATCCACGGCCCTAATACAGATGAGTAATACATGAATTGGTAAGGCACGCACCGTTTTTATGTATACCAAATTTGAATAAATGAGAAGTTGTCCCGTGCAGGCTAGGGCTTCGCTGTCTGAACAAAACAGCGTTAGGGTAAACACAAAATAGCAAAATAAAGTTCAATCAGACAAAATGTTCTTTCCAAATTGTTTTGTTATTAAAGTTTTCAAAAGGTTCATTGCAATTCCATTTCACTTTAGATGTGGTATAAGTATTCCTTAGGCATCAGAAAATACATCCACAATTTTCCTCCCATAAATCCCTATGCATTTCGGGCTCGTTCGATTGAACTTTATTATACCTGCGGGTATCGCCTAACGCGGTGAATAGGGGACAATTCCCATAGGGAGTTTGCTATTTTGCCTAATACAGATGACCCAGCATTTTGGGAGGGGGTCTCACAAAAGATAGAACACATCCCCCAGAACGACCTTACAGTGGTGGCAGACATTGCCCTCGACCACATACTAGTTAGACAATCACAATGCCACTCCCACCCCTCAAGTGCCCACAACACGCTAAAGAACATGTGCACCAGATTCAACTTCAAAGACCCATGGCGGCTCCAACACCGGACACTAGATACTACACCTTCTACTCCAACCCACACAACTCGTACAGCAGGATAGATTACATACTAATCACAGGTCCACATACACACCTAATAGAGCTCACTGACATTGCACCAAGATTACTCTCAGACCACTTGTGCATCAACCTACATCTGAGCGGATGCCTCAACGAAGACATTCCTAATAGGTGTAGGTTCAACAGTGACATCTTGATGGACCAAGAAAACAAAAACAAAATAGAGGAGGCCATAAAGGAAGACCTTATGCACAACGACATGCAAGACACTGATCCAAAGACCGTGTGGGATGCGCTGAAGACGACAGTGAGAGGCACAATAATAGAAATTAAGGCCAAAATCAACAAAAACGCTAACCAACAACTGACCCAACTCGAGCAGGACATCAAAAGACTGGAGATAGACCACGCCAGAGACACACAGAACACTAGCACCCTAACACTGCTCACTAAAAAGAAATACGAATACAACAAAATTTTAAGCCAGAGGGCCGGGCAGTGGGTGAACAATTATAAGGCCATTAACCTCTGTGAGGCTAATAGAGCATGGAAGCTTCTAGCCTCCTACCTAAAACACAAATAAAAACAATTCACCATCTCATCAATCACCGATGCACACAACAACACGCACACTAGACATAAAGAAATACTAAGAACATTCCAAGACTTCTATGAAGAACTCTACAACAAAGACCAGGCCTTAGACCAAGAAGGGTGTGCAAAATACCTAGACAGATTAGATCTCCCAAAGATAACAAATGAAGAGGCTCAGAAACTAGGACAGGAAATAAGCTTGGCAGAGATAGAGATGGCGGTCAATTCCCTAAAAGATAACAAAGCACAAGCTCCAGATGGATACACGGCTACTTTCTACAAAACTTTTTTAAAGCACCTGAAACCCTCCATGAAAAGGTATTCAACTACTGTGCAGAGGAGGGAATGGTTTCCCAAACCATGTTGGAGGCAAATATAATTGTAATCCCAAAGGAAAGCAAGGACGCACTATTAACCAAAAACTACAGACCCATATCTCTAATCAATGTGGACTGCAAAATATACGCTAAAATCCTGGCCTCAAGACTAAACCCCATACTACCAGGACTAATAAGTAACTCACAGGTAGGGTTCCTAAAGACCCGTATGTCACATGATAACACCAGACTCCTATGCCACATTCTTCAATATACCTCCAAAACAGACGAACCAGTGGTGGCTATCCCACTAGATGCAGAGAAAGCTTTCAACAGGGTATCTTGGGACTTCCAAGAACAGTGCATGCCAGCATTTAACCTTGGGGATACATACACATAGAAGGTAATGGCACTGTACAGGAACCCCAGACCACGCATTGTAGTTAATGGGTCGGTATTCGACTCCTTCGCTCTACAGCACGGAACGAGACAGGGCTACCCCTTGTACCCCTTGTTATTCCTGCTGGCCTTGAGACTCCTGATCGGAGATATCAAGGCTACCGAGGAAGTGAGGGGGGATCAGCATCAACGAAGTGGAAGTCAAAATAGTCGTGTATGTGGACGACATCCTCATAGTGATAGAGCAACCTACGACCTCCATCGCGGCCCTCATGGAAACTGTAGGAACGTGCTCAAGCCACTGAGGGTACAAACTCAACAAGAACAAGTCTGAATGTAAACCACTCAACATCCACACCACTAAAGACATGATGGGAGGATCAGGCCTGGCGTGGCAAACAGGATTCATCAAATATATAGGGGTCCACTTCGGCAATGACCTTAAATCCACGCTAGACAAAAATGAGAAGTCACTGCTAGAGAAAACAAAGTCACTTCTAGAATCCTGGTCCCCCAAATTTATAACATGGTGTGGTAGAATGGAAACTGTCAAGAAGATGATCACCCCGATGGTTAACTATCTGCTGAGCATGCTACCACTCCTACTCACTGACGACTTCCACCACAAGTTAGACCAGATGATTAATACATTTCTATGGAAGGGCAAGAAAGCGAGAATAAGCATAAAAAACTAAGACTAGACAAAAACTGGGTGGACTAAACCTAGCAGACTATAGAACCTTCCAAACCGCATTCCTAGCAAAACAAGGAGCCTACTGGTTGTCACCCCGCCTGGGATACATGCCGGTATGGCTATTAATCGAGAGTGCCATCCTAAACAACCTGGAATCACTGGTACTCCTAACAGCCAATAAACACACACACGCCTCCAACCCAATATTCAAAAACACAAAAATGGCCCTGCTCAAAATAGATAAGTAAATGGAGCACAATGTGAAGAATTCGAAGTGGGAATCCTTGTGGGCAAACACCAAGATTAAATACAAGGGGAAACCCCTATCCATAGAGACATGGAAGACAATAGTAATCTATCCAGCTCAGCTAGAAGGGAGGCAGCCACGTCACATTCTCCACACTAAAAGAGAAATATAACCTACCTGACATCAAAACTATACAACTTCCTAAAGATCAGAACAGCCTTGACCAAAACAAAGTTAGAACTACATAATCCATCAATAATACAATACATGACGAAACTCAAAAGAGTAGGACACCAAGTATCACACATGTACATGCTACTACGCCCTAGCACCACCTAGCACCACCAAATTTAATGGGCCTCCCCATCACGGAACAGAATCTCCCCTGTAGTAGCTCAGTCCAAATTCTGGCTACTACACAAGACTTACTGGATCCCGGCTCGCCTTGCAGCACTGGGTCTCAGGGATAACGACCTGTGCTGGAACTGCAACAAAGAAAAGGGGGACTTAGCACACCTCATCTTTTACTTCTCCAAAATTCAACAGTTCTGGGAGAACATATTCATGTTCATAAAAAAAGCTCGGGCTGCACACTAAAGCCAGAATTCTCTACCCTTACCACTGCGTTTATGACTGCGGAGCTAGATTCACAACACAACAGGGACCTGTTAGATCTCCTACTAACGCAAAAACCACAGTTGATGGACAGAATGCAGAACAATGTCATACATTCACCCCAGTACAGAGATCTGGGCCTAAATCCATCGTTTTATTGCACTCCACACCACCCCAGTTCAGACATGGCCATATGCAAATCAGTCTGACCCTGTGCCTCATGGGAACAGTCCAGCCCAAACTGCCAAGCCATGCCTTCCCTGGACCGGAAACAAGCTTCTGAGGGCCAGTTTCTGGCATTACAGCCGTCTTCGGCCCGGCTTGCTTGAATCCAGTGGTGTGGAGAGCATGGGACTCACGTCTGAGCATACCCATCCCACTCGGGGTTACAAAAGAAAAAACCACAGTTGATGGACAGAATGCAGAACATAGTCATACATTCACCCCAGTACAGAGATCTGGGCCTAAATCCATCGTTTTTTTGCACTCCACACCACCCCAGTTCAGACTTGGCCGTATGCAAATCAGTCTGACCCTGTGCATCATGGAAACAGTCCAGCCCGAACTGCCAAGCCATGCCTTCCCTGGACCGGAAACAAGCTTCCGAGGACCGGTTTCTGGCATTCCAGCCGTCTTCAGCCCGGCTTGCTTGAATCCAGTGGTGTGGAGAGTATGGGACTCGCGTCTGAGCATACCCATCCCACTCGGGGTGACAAATGCAAAAAACACAGTTGATGGACAGAATGCAGAACAATGTCATTCATTCACCCCAGTACAGAGATCTGGGCCTAAATCCATCGTTTTTTGCACTCCACACCACCCCAGTTCAGACATGGCCATATGGAAATCAGTCTGAACCTGTGCCTCATGGGAACAGTCCAGCCCGAACTGCCAAGACATGCCTTCCCTGAACCGGAAACAAGCTTCCGAGGACCGGTTTCTGGCATTCCGGCCGTCTTCAGCCCGGCTTGCTTGAATCCAGTGGTGTGGAGAGCATGGGACTCACGTCTGAGCATACCCATCCCACTCGGGGTGACAAATGCAAAAACCACAGTTGATGGACATAATGCAGAACAATGTCATACATTCACCCCAGTACCGAGATCTGGGCCTAAATCCATCGTTTTTTTGCACTCCACACCACCCCTGTTCAGACATGGCCATATGCAAATCAGTCTGACCCTGTGCCTCATGGGAACAGTCCAGCCCGAACTGCCAAGCCTTGCCTTCCCTGGACCGGAAACAAGCTTCCGAGGACCGGTTTCTGGCATTCCAGCCGTCTTCTGCCCGGCTTGCTTGAATCCAGTGGTGTGGAGAGCAAGGGACTCACGTCTGAGCATACCCATCCCACTCGGGGTGACAAATGCAAAAACCACAGTTGATGGACAGAATGCAGAACAATGTCATACATTCACCCCAGTACAGAGATCTGGGCCTAAGTCCATCGTTTTTTTGCACTCCACACCACCCCAGTTCAGACATGGCCATATGCAAATCAGTCTGACCCTGTGCCTCATGGGAACAGTCCAGCCCGAACTGCCAAGCCATGCCTTCCCTGGACCGGAAACAAGCTTCCGAGGACCGGTTTCTGGCATTCAAGCCGTCAGGGTCAGACTGATTTGCATATAGCCATGTCTGAACTGGGGTGGCAGAGTGGGCTAAAGAACGGTGATGGATTAAACCCAGATCTTTTGACTGGGTGTGAGTGTTTGATTGATTCAGATGCTCCGTTCATCACCACCCCCTTTTGTACCAGATCTCCTACTAACAGCAGCAGTGAACATAGTACTGTCCAAATGGAAGGATACAGACAAGGCGACATTCAAAGGGTGGCTTAATTGGGTGACGTACCTCTGAGGCACAGACAGTACAACCCTGCGGAACTCTCCCTGGAGACCTGCAACCAGAGGAATGCGGGTATCACTGGACGAGTACCTGGACCCCCATGAACTCAGCTTGAGAAAATAGTTTGCTCACATGCATATCCCCACAGCCCCAGAACTGATGCACGTCTGAAATAATCTTCTTGTATACTGTCTCCTCCTCTCTCTCTTTTATTTTCTATCTTTCCCCTTCTCATCCTCTCTTATTTTTTTTTAGCAAGACAGCGGAAAAGGGGACAGCCAAACATGTATACCACTTACCTGATCCTGACAAATACAGCCACTTTGGTCTGTTACCCTGTAATGATAAAGCAGTCTTGCAGGTGCCCACTGGGGTCCCGCAGGGGTCATCACTTAGCCCTCTGCTGTTTAACATCTATCTGACTCCGCTGGTTTTTCTGGCTGAGTCCTTGGGGGCGAAGGTGATGGCCTTAGCGGATGACACCCAGTTGCTCTTCACCTGGTCAAAAGATGATCACGCGGTTGATTTAGCCAAACACTGTCTGGCCTCGGTTTTTTTGCTGGCTGGCCGATGCTTACCTCAAATGTAATGAAGGAAAGTCGGAGGTGCTTCTCTTTGGTGCTTTTCTGGCCAACTTTAGGGAGAAACTATGGCCCTCCGATTTCACCTGCCCTTCTGCTAAGAAGGGGGCAGCAAAAAACCTTGGCGTATGGTTCGATGAGAACCTCAATTTTAAAACCCATATTAAGAAATTTGCAGGCACCTGCTTTGGTCTACTTAAGACCATGAGGAAATTTCTTCCTTATCTCCCGGACAGCACAAGGGAAACGGTAGTCCGTGCCCTGATCCTCTCGAGATTGGATTACGCCAATGCTGTCCTGGCCGGCTGCCCAGGCTTTCTAGTGAAGAAATTACAGGTAATACAGAATTCTGCAGCCAGATTTCTAGCCTGTGTTTCGGCCCGTCAGCCTGTGCGGTGTTACCTTCGCGCTCTACACTGGCTCCTTGTGGAGGTCTGTCTCAAATTCAAAACACTCACGATAACCCACAGAGCCCTCTATGGTTCGGGCTCAAAATACCTACTGAAACGACTAGTTTTCTACTCGCCTGGGAGACAACTACGCTCTTCCAGCCAGCAGCTGATGCTGACTCCCAGGTTCTCCCGCCATCGGTTGGGCGGGAACTCCTTTTTTACGCTGCGCCAGTCTGGCGTGGAACAAGTTACCCTTGGCACTGCGTAACACGCAAGATCCCTTGGTGTTTAAGAAGAAACTAGAAACATTCCTTTTCTAGTGCCTTGCTTTACAGCATTGTCTCTGTCAGTCTTCTTTCTGGATGCAAGCGCCGGGACACTCATGAGTAGCTGAGCGCTATACAAGTTCAAATAACATAACACATAAAGCGATGATAACTGTATGTATAAAAAAATTTAATAAAATACTTTGAAATCAAATGTTTGTTGTGTGCTTGCTTATGGATGAGGGCGTGTTTATGTGAGTGTGTGCGTATGTGTGCATGTGTGTGTGAGTGAAAGTGAAGGTCAAAGGGTGTGTGATGCCACTTCCACTACCCCTATTACAGAGAACAACGGTCCTTAGGAAGTTCAATAAATAAATAAATAAACTTATAGACCACAATCAGTACTATAATCCAGTTTCCAGGCCCAGCTGGGCGAGGAATATTTAATTTTAGAATAAAAAAGAGATTTTGATTGACCTAGAGAGGGTCACATACAAACATTTAGATAGGGCACAATCCTGTACCTAACCCAAGAGTTGGAAAAACCATAGGGTAAGAAAAGTAGGTGAGTCAAGAGAAGAATTTTTTACAGGCAAAGAAAGTTTTGGAGCCAACTGTCGCTTGCAAATTATTAATCAATTACAGCAAGTTTCGACATACATCTAAAATTAAAAATTCCTCGCCCGGCTGGGCCTGGAAACTGGATTATAGTACTGATTGTGGTCTATAAGTTTATTTATTTATTTATCGAACTTCCTGAGGACCGTTGTTCTCTGTAATAGCTGATTACCCATGGTCCAAAGGTATTCATTGGGTTCCCTTGTTTACATGTAAAAAACTTCCACTACCCCTGGCATTTGCTAAATTGATGCCCATGAGCAAAGGGTGCAAGTATGACAAATCTTAGTGTAAGCATTAGGTCTGCTAAATATATCTGGTTTGTGCACATCTACTCCTGCCTAAATTGTACAACCCTACGGATCTAAGATCACTTCTGCACTGGAGCGGTACATAAAAAAAAACACCAGACAGAGCACCAGTTTAAGAGGCTTGTACTAGCACGTCTGGGAGTCAGCGTTGCTCTCTATGTCAGTAGGTTAGCACAAGCAATGTCCTTTCAAGGAGGGCGTTTGCATTTTCTGAGACAGTATTGTGTGTGGGGGTAGAAAAATTGGCCTGAAGATGAACAATATATTTATTCATGCCGGTTTGTTTTGGTATTCTAGTATCGTTGTTTGAGAGCCATTTTTTATTGTTTCTAATTTAAAGTAAAAGGGTTTGATAGTTGAAGACTGAAAAGTTGTGAGTTACAGCACAAGAAAAAAATGAGGGTGTAATGTGTATTCAAAACAAACATTCCACCTTATTTTATTGCCTTTTCTGGATCTGGGTATTTCTCTATTGTTAAACACGCTTTAAACCCTTCCCCGCTGATGACGAGCTGGGCTCGTCATGGCGTAGCCTCCTCGCACGCTGATGACGAGCCCAGCTCGTCACGTAACATGCAATTTAGAAAATCTCAGCTTGCGAGCGGATTTCCGCTAGCGCGCATGAGGTTAATATGATGTCTAACACAAACGTGGTACTGTGGGACATTTTGCGACCCAAAACGCATTGTAATAGAGGACAAGCTTCAAAAAGACAACAAATATTACATTTTTTAGGTTTATGGGTAGGTATAAGAGTGGCACCGTAGTAAGATATGTTCTCAGTTCTGCTAAAGTTTGAAATATTTGATTTCTTTTCTTTCTTAGGTGAAATTAAAAAACATAGGAACGATTTATAAGATACGAATAGGCCATGACGGGTCCAGTAACCAACCAGAATGGAAGTTACAACGGGTACGTTTTTTAATGTTTAATTTTTATGGCAGATAGTATACATTTTCTTCTGATATATGCAACATTTTCACGTTCATTTCTTTTATTACACTGTTGACTCGTTGTTGTAAACCTTAGATTCTACCGAAAATGTTTCTCCCATGAAAATCAATTAGGAACAACTATCACTGTGTTTGGCACAATCTGTGCTATTTCTTTTAGCCATAACCCAGATTAGTGTATACATTATAAGCCTGATTATAAGTGAAGGTGATATTTATCACACCTGGTAAATAACAATACCCGTGTGTTCATTATTTATCGGGTGCGATAAATAGCACCTATTACGAGTTATTGGGGAATTACATACGGATTTTGGGGTTTAGTCCATATGGTACGGTAAACACCGTACACATGTCCCCTGTCTGCATACATGTAACTGAGATATACAACTCATTAGATAATAATCAGGGGGCATATTACCAACAACTAGCGATAATTATCGCTATGTTGGTTTAGCGGCGATATTTTTATCGTCGAGCTGCGGCGATTTTTATCGCTTAGGAACCTTGCTATTATCAAGGTATATCTCCTAAGCGATAAAAATCGGCCGAAATGCATGAATATCGCTGAAAAGTCAGTGATACTCATGCATTACCGAGCTAATGCTCTTAGCCATGTTATCCACCTACCATTGGATAACATGGCTAAGAACTGCTCAGGGGCAGGTGTTAGCTTTTGGAGATATTCGCGCTTAGCGCGAATATCTCCAAAAGTTGGTAATAGGAGATAGCGATGTTAGCGACTGTTTCCAGTTGCTAACATCTTGGCACGCCCACTTTTGCATGTCATTAGTGATAAATATCACTAATGACATGCAAAGCGGGGCCCAAGATGGTCGCTATCTCCTACTAGATGTCTCTAACTGGTGTTAGCGACAGCCAGGTAATAGGGAGATAATTTTATCTCTGCTTTCTTGGCTTTTAAAGCCAAATAAGTGGAGATAAACCCCCTTGATAATATGCCCCTAGATGCTTTAAATAAAACCACATTGTTATTCTTTCCTGTGCGTGAACAAAGGTTTACGTGCGGGATGGAATTAACCGCCCAACTTGTAATCATATATAATATGTAATCATTTACAAAACTACAAAACAATTCAACCTATTTTGATTTCCAGATTAACTTAATCACTTAAATCAATGGACTCCTGATTGTTGCTACAAACCATCGATCTCGCTTTAAAGATATGTATTTTTTCAAAAGTAATGTTGAATATGTATGAAAAGATTTGCAGAATAATGCTGATAGTACCCATCTTGTTTGGTGATGGACAAAAAAGGATAACAGTCAAATATGGCCAAACCATCTTTTTGCAATCAAATCAAATGTTGGGTTTAAGAAATATTTGACCTATTGAATGACTAGCCTTCTGACACAGATAAGTACACTTGTTGATTATTTTTTAATGCAATCTTTTTCTTTAACTTCAAGGAACCTGAGGACTGGGTTAGTTTAGGCCCTGAATTAGAGAAGAGTCATGCTCTAAAAACATTAGTATCAATGGGCCTTATTTAGAGAAGGAGAAGTATTTAATCATTCGAAAAACAGTAGTATTTGTAATTTAATGATTAACTACCATTCTGACTGGAAGATTTTCCACAGAGAATTCTCTGGTGGGAAATAGGATTTTGGAGATAAATACTTTATTAATGCTATTGCAGCCATTACTTGTTAGTTGGTTTTTTGAATCAGGCCCTGGTGACTTCCATTAACAAAGCATAGAGGTACTTTCATCCTTCTATGAAACAGACATTTAATAGTAACTCTTCTGAAAGAATAGGGTTCTCCAAGGTTTATTCTAGGCTCGAAAAATTGCTTATTCTGGATTATATGGGCAACACCGGACTGTTTCTATTGAATACTTGCTGAAGCAAGCTACTTATCAGGTCACTTCTGTAAATTGGCGAGAAACTGAATTCATAAGCAGGTCAATAAATGGGGCTATCCTGAAATGACGTAAGTTAATTAGCTCGATAAGCAGTGGTGTAACAATAGCCCCCACAGTCACCACGGTGCAGGCCCTACCATGCACTTTGCAGGGGGGGTCTCCCTTAAATTTGTTGCACCTTTATCGATAAGCTTTGATAACTACCTGGGCCACCATATTTAAAGTTGTCCATCATTGCAGATGGAATATTGACTCCAAAGTAGCCCTTGCTTCTTTGGTGAGGACCTCTGTATGGTGAGAGCAGTTAGACTATGGACAGGGTTGTATGGTAGAATTGTCAGTTATGAGAGTCTTGGTGATGGCCCTCAAGTAGCGGTTCATTTTGGCCTCATACATAACAAATGTAGTTTATGCACTGGAGGTTTTCTCATAGCATTGGGAGGGCATTAAAAAAATATTCTCTTTGGCGCTACCATGGTTTCAATGGCAGTTCTGGACACAAAGGAGGCTAACCGGAATGGTATCCGATGTACCATCTTAAAAAGAACCATCTGACTGACCCAATTGTGAGTATCACCAGTGGCAGCTGGAACAATGCCTATGACTACCGTCTAAATGAGCAGTGTTATCCAGAGAAAGGGAAAGGGGAAATGGAACTAAAGTGAAGGTCAAGCACTGATAGATGACATGCTAGTTGAAAAGTCCTTTCTTGCAAGAGTCCATGCTGCTTCATTTATGATAGTAGGACAAACCAAACAAAGTTGTTGCACCTTGACCGTGCTGCTAATTCAACTGACACAAATATGACATTAATCTATGTAATGATATTGGGACTTATCACAAATATGTGTTTCTGTTGGACTCAAGAAAAGCGTTTGTAAACACATCAGCTATTTGTAAGTGTCAGTCTTGAAAGATCATTAGGTTGAAAATAAGGATCAAATTCCTAAATTAGTCAGGTTCTCTCAGGTGTTTATCAAGAGTCACATGCAGGTTCCTTAAAAAGCAATGCCAATGATTCATTTCACTTTCACTGATCTTCTAATATAGGGGACTAGCTTACCAGTCGCGCATTGCTGCGATCTCAGAAGAAAGGAAATTTAAGGAAACTTGGTATGATAACATTCAATTTACATTGTGTAATTTTTATTGAAACTTATTCATTCTAATATGGAAAACATTTTAAAGTGTTGTTTTAATTCTGTTTATTTATTTGAGTGCTTGTGGATAGACAGTATTTTTTGTTTTTCCGTCTGGTGCGTAAACGAATAAATCAGAAGGTTTTCCGACGCGTGAGCTTGCCACATACAGTTGTCTATGTAAGAATCACGGATTCTCCAAATCTAGTCCACACACTTGCAGCGATTGTCCTTGTGCTTTGTTGATGATCATTGCAAAAGTGAGTCGCACCGGAAACTGTAAACATTCAGTATTGGAAAGATTATGAGGGCCCTAGGGGGCCGGTGGGCCGATATTTAACACTTTTGTTTTGCCAGAAACCTTCGCAGGAGTGTACTCAAAAACTTCCCAAAGTTTCATGCTGATCGGATGAATGGTGTAGTAATGCATAAAGGACAAACAGACAGACATACTTTTGTTTTTATATATAGATTAAAGGGATCATTTAGAGTTTGATATATGTGAGTTATGCCTCCTCCACCTGTGCCAAACTGTATGTAGACTTTGAGGAACTACAATGTTTCTGACGGTGGAACCTGGCTCTGCCATCAGAACCCTTGACCTGACAGCCCATCGTCCACATGACCACCGGGTCACCAGATTTAGAGTGAGGCAACTGTCACTCTATTCCTCTGCTTCAAACTACCTTGATATCCAGGACAGTTCCAGGAAGGAAAAGCAAGTATCAGCCCCAATACACAAGAAGCTCCGTGCACATCAGGGCCATTTATTTTGTTCACATTTCAAAATTAAACTCCTACATTAGCAATTTATTACCGAAAAATACAAATCTTTGCGAAGCGGGTTAAACAACATGGCAGCCTCTCAGCGAATTGTTCTTATTTCATTGAAACTTCAATACTATTGGCTGCACCAAGGATTTAAGAGATGACCTCTAAGTCAGGAAGCACATCCTTCACCAGACCATAGCCTCCAGAAATGTAGCTGGCTGCAGCCACCCTCCATTCTTGAGATGACCACCCAGGAAATAAAAGAAGAGATCGTGAACGTTACAATGCAAAATAGAAAGCCTTCGGTAATTTACCTCCGCTTCAGATTCCAATTTCACTGGGTGGAACCACCAGTCATATTGTTAGCCTGTATTACCATCAGCAATATGGCCTTGTTGGTAGGTACAAATACCACTAGTGAAAAGTTATTTTTTTTGCTGAAAAAAACTGTTACCCATTGTTTGCTATTTTCCATAATAAAATATCTTTACATTTCTGCAAGTGGTACATTTTCAAACAGCTGATTAAAATACCACCACCTAGATATAAACCTATGAATTGAAGTGGAAGTCACAGAAATTCTGTTGCAAGATCCATTCATGTGCCATTTCCTCCTTGTCCTGTGACCATGCCTAGCTACATAGGGATTGGTGGTTATAGTATACACATTCTTTAAACCCAGCATGATTCTAATGTTTTGATGATGCGTATGACCAGTTCCTGTACTTTGGAAGCCACTAGTATTACATTTTCCCCAATGCCTCCAACTTTGCTGCACCCGCTTTCCCTTTCCTTTCCTGGCCCGGAGTAGGAGCCAGGGCGTGCTGAGAGGCACCGGAGCACCATAAATTACGCCGAGGCGTCCCACAATGCTGGAGCCTGCAACTTTGCTGCACCAGCTTTTCCTTTCGTTTACTACACTTATGCTTTATGGGGCCAGTAAATGCTTGCTTTTGTTAAACCAATTGTGCCTATAAAATTTATAGCAATGATTTCCTAACTCAAGCTTGGGCTGGATTTATTGTTAGCTTGAGAAATGGACAGATATGGAATCACTAACAGACACAGTTCTTTTACTTTCCACCATTTTCGAAGGATTCATTTCAATACCTGCAGTCTCATGTCCTAAGTGGTTTCCTTTTCAATAAATCTGCTGACTGCTATTCTAGCAAGTTTGCTCTCCTTGCAGGCAAAAGAGCTTATAAAGCAACCCTTAGGTCCATTTGGGAGCATAAAAGGGGCAAATATGTAGATATTCGTAAGACAAAGGACATTGAGCCTAATTTTGGCTTGCAATCTGTGTGAATGATCAGTCTACAAAGAATAGACTCAACCTTGAAATAGGTCAAGCAGAGTGTCAGAACCTCATCTTGAAGCTTTACAATGAAGTTCCTCCTCCCCCAGGCCATAGGATTTTGTTAAACAATCTGCTTGTTTTTTTGCATCTAAGACTCAGATCCAGAAATTGATCAGTACTTTAAACAAGTTGCGTACTCCTGGCCAAAACAGCCTCTCAAGTGTAGTGTTAAAGTATATTATTCCCTCTGGTCTAAGCTTCTTAAATCACTGTTTGATTATGTTTTACAGAGTGGCAATATTCTTAGTTTATGGTTGAGGGTCTCTCCTTTTTCCATGTCGATCAATATGCATGACATTGGGGGGAATGTTTCACAGCATTTTTGTTGAGTTAACAGGAATAGTAGTTTATTAGCAAAAACGTTCAGGATTGGGCCCAGGTGGGCTGCAGAGCTAATCATAGTATTAGTGATTGGCTTAAGGCCCTGAATATAATTTTGGATAAAGAGGTTTCATTAATGAAAGACTTTGTTTTTTGTTGCAATATATTTATATAGCATTTTTTTCAATAGGGTGGATCGTACAAGTCTAAGGATACAAGATGCTGGCATTAGATATGGATTCTGATTGATTATATTTTATCTAAAATGTGTATGATTCTATCTCGATTCAAGTTTAAATTGAGAATGGAGTTGACAGTACCAGGCAGTTATAAACCATGTCAGCAGTAAAACAAGGTTTTATCTTGTCTCATACTCTAATAAATATTAATCTGTCGGATCTATTTATTCAAATTATTGAGGTCACTAGTCACCCCCTAAATGGGGTGTGGCAAAAGAATTCCTGTCAGTGCTTGTGACGCTAACTTATTATTGCTGGATAAGACCCTGATAGGACTCCAACATAGTGTGGACTTTCTATTCCTATATTTTAAGAAAATTATCTAAAATTATCTAAAAATTATCTAAAAATGAATCTTACCATAAAAAATTCAATGATCTTTGTTAAACTCTCTGGTACTTTGAACATTGATTGCACCAGTATAGAGAACATTAAATCCTATGACTACTTGGATGTCTCCATATCTGCTAACATGTCTTGGGTCTCATTGTTGTCTTCTTTGAGAAATAAATACTCTTAAGTAGTAGCTCCAGTTAAATTATTTTTATGAAATAAAATGCAGTTTCCTATTTAACAATTTAAAAAGTTTTTTATTCTAAGGTGTTTCAGTTTTTTGCTATTGCTGAGCAGTTTATTCAAAGAAATGAAATAAAGATATTGAGAAAACTGAGACCTTTCTTGTGAGAAATGTATTCAGATTTGGCTAAAGTGCCTTGATCCCAATAGATCTTGCAGTTAGAATTTGGTAACTTATCCATTGGCAAACTATATGATGAAACCGCTCTTCTTTATTTCCACAATTTACACAAATATGGGTGCAGATGGCATTAAGTCAATTTGATCATATCTGTGGGAAGAGATGTCTTCCAATTTACTAGAAAAAGTGGGCTTCTTTCATTCATAGATATGGATTAGAAGAACTTTGGGCCGTGACCATTCCACTAATGTGTTTATGAAAGACATTAAAGCCATTAGACAGTTTTACACAAGATTATTGTAACTTGCAGGCCTCTTAGTTAGGCCTGATTGCAGCCCCTCCTCACCTCAGCCATACCCAAAAGGCATTTAACAGGAGCTATGCCCTCAAACACTCTACAATCAGTTTATACTATGTGGACAGAAAAATGATTTGGGGTTTGGAACCTAATTGATTTAAATTCCACTTGTCCCCTATAAAGGTTGGGTGAAAATTCTGCAAGACACCTTTTATATGTTTTTCTCCTGGAGTAACAACAATGAGAAAACAGTTTTTAAATTCAATGTTTAATCAGCACTTTTTTGGTACCATAGAGAAAGCTCATAATTTGAATCCTTGAGGTCGCTCGAATCAGAAGTATACCTGCATTACTAAGCTCTTAGATTGATCATGTCATAACTGTGTGGTGTCATAAATGAGGTGGTGTCTAATCGTGTTTTAGATTCTGCGAAGAAGGCATTTTTTTTAAAGATATTTGAGCAATTACTTTCTCTTTTTTACACTGTGTGTACTTTACACTTATTCTTTAAAATGCATCATTGTGAGAATTTGGGTGTACTATATGACATGACTTTGGGGCCTTATCTTGGAGTACACTCACACATAACATACTGGGTCCAGTCAGTATTGTTTACTTAACCTTAGCTCAACTCTGGGTAGCTGTTGCTGCAAGCAGTGAGGCTTGGCAAAGATTCACAAAGGCTTAGCATTGGTTTATCATTACTTTTTTAATGCTAAACCTTTTTGGTGATTAACATACTTACACAAATTGGTATTTGCATTGGTTTGTATGGAAACGCAAAGCAGCGCGTAGTGATGCTTTGCATTACTTTGCGTCAAGCGTCATTACAGGGCCAGTACATGGACATTCCCAGCCAGCCAGCCATGCTTTTTGACACTAAACTCTATCTAACATTAGTAGACAGGGTTTAGCGCCAAAAATGAACGCTGCTAAAAATCAGACGTGATAAAGAGAAATATTTTAATTTCTCCTTGCTTTTCCAACTTTGCATGTGTCCTGCATTGTATAGCACTACAAAGTAGGAAAACGTTTCAAACTTGTCTAGCTATAGTAGTTTGTACAGGAAGGAAACCCTTCCTGTACAAAACATATGGTAAACTCAGACACACACCCTCGCACTATGGCACTGAGGTGTGTGCCTAGGGCATGGCAGCTAAAAGTTGAACCAGCCCTAGTGAGAGGGGAGGAGAGAGCCATATCTCTGTAGATATGGTGCTCTTCTGCTCCCTCCCTGTCAGGTAACGCTGCATTCCGTGATTTGTTTAAGAATCTGGTTGTAGTGTAAATCATTTAGGAGAACCAAACAACAGAATAGGAAAGTCACACACCAATAATTTATAAAAATATTTGTACGACATTTTAGAGACTTTGTTCATCACAATCCACTGGATGTTTCTGGAGATACAGATTTTAAGTTTTTATTATTTTAAAATGCAACCACAAGCAGAAATTAGTCAACAAAAAGTGTGAAAATTTTTCAGTAGTTTGAAAAAGTTAGTGTGGGTACTCTGGCAGGGAAAAAGTGTAGTGGGCTGGAGAGTATACTTTGGATAGTTACCTGGTCACAAGAGCATTTTTAAACCAAGTTCCAAAAATGTACAGGACGACCGCCAGTGAGATCAATAGAGTGGTCCTGATGCTGAGGATACAGGCAAAAGATACTCAAAGGATGCTCTGGTTGTGGTGCAGTCAACAGAGTGTCTCCGTGGTGGTCCCTCAGTCCAAGGGTGATGAGGGGCGACTTTGGCAATGGAGATCTGAGTCCCTCGACGTCTTCCATGTTGCAGTAGTCGATCAACCAATGCTGCACTACTGGTCTCCTTGTGACCCCTTTCTTGCCCCTTTCAAAATGGTACAACTCTCCCATGGTTGCCAGGAGAACGGTAGCCCACCTGAAGGATGTAGTTACCAGGTGCTTACACGGCCACAGGAAAACCTATTTAGGAACAGGTTTTCTCTCTCTGCCTGTGGCTCCTAATTATGTGCAGGAACAAAAGGCATCCCTGCTTAGGGGTATCGTTGCAGCCAGCCCTTCAAATGTGGCTTTTCCTTTGAAGCTCGCCTTTCGGGCTAAAACCCTGAGTGGCCATCCTGAGCGAGGCGCTCTCACCTCTCTCTGTGGCAACTGCCTCTGTTCCTGGACCTGTGAGTTGTTCACAGAAATCAGTCTGTGTCGGGCCTTTGATAGGCCACTGGTCTAGCTGCAGTGCAGAGTGTTAGCTTTCTAAAAGTTGCTAATTTTAATAGTGACTGTAAATCTGGCCTGGGAATCATGTCGGATTTAATGCCCTGATTCATTTGATACCTCACTCGACTGTGTTAGCTTGTCCCATTCAAAGATTAGCCATGCTGGGATGCCAGTTGGTAACCCTGTGTTAGGCAATGGGGTTACTTAACTTTCCACAGCAAAACGACAATTTGAAAGTGTTGCTGCTAAGTTATAACAAAAATCATATGTCCTACTTAATAATATATAGCTCCATGCCAGAGGGCTCCATAGGCCGTACTGATGGGTGACTTGCATATATCCTTAAGGGAAGTGGTGGATTTGACATTGGGTGTAATGGCATATTTAAACTAACAGTGTAAACCCTGCCTGTTCACTCTATAGTGGCAGATTGTGGTCCATTTTGTCTTTGGCACATACTAGGTGGCCCAAAAAGGGCTGCAGTCCTGGGTAAACACTCTGCTTCAGATGCACTGAGTACCCTGCGTACCCAATATAAAAGTAAGTCAGTACTTGCCAATTGGGTGCATCCAATCTAGCATATCTTTTATGTAGGGTTAGAACACTGGTACTGAGGTCCGGTCAGCAGGCCTCAGTGCGCTCTCAGAGTTGAAAAACCAGCAGCATCAGTCCAAAAATGAGGGGGCGAATATACAAAAAGAGGTATTTCCCTACAATCATAATAACGGTTTAGTGAGTATGGCAATAACATTTGAAACGTGGTTTCCTGTTCACACATATCAGGCCCCTCTTTATGAAAAAGGTTGTGCTTTTTTCCCTTCAAGTCCCTGAATATTATACCAGAAGGACAGTAATTATGACAACATAAAGACTCCCATTCTCCTTTTAATGGACTGGAGTCTGTCAAAGGTGCCCTAGGCAAGATATTGAAAAAGAAATTATGTAATTGGATTTTCATTAGTTTGCCGCTCTGTTTTAAGGCACAGCACCCTGTGATAAAAAACGATACCAATAGTAAACTAATACCACCTGGTCCTAGTCTATAAAAAAGTGGATGTGTTTTCATTATTAAGTACAGACCATAATGTGCATACATTATGGTCAGTGTGCTCTCCTTCTTTGCCACACTAACTGGAGAGTTAACATGATCTCTTTTACGAAGGTCGAGGATCAAGGTTAAAAATGCCTTAGAGGAATTCTATAGTTGATTATTGTTAACTCCAGAGCATTTCTGTACAAAAACGAATTCTCATCAGACCTTCCTGTTGTTGCCCATCTCTTTAAAACAGTCACACCTGAGAATCTGTCACAGGCTCTGCCTCCTAAAATCCTGTCACTGTCCTGCCCCCACTTCAATGTCCTTCTAGGTCCCATCAAATTAGGCACTGATTTTCAAAGTGTTGTCATGGTACACTCTACACACCCTGGACGTAGGATCTCTAAATGATGCCTTTTCCCTTTGGTTTTGCATACGATTAATTTGCTAATGATGCTCAGAACTACTTAAAGCACTTGTGAACAATTGTCAGTGAGCCAGTTGATTCTGGAGGGCACATAGCTTAATGCTTGTCCACTGGAAGTCTAAAGTAATATTTTTACATATTCAGTGTAACTTTATAAATTCTATGAGTCAGCTGATTCACTCCTGACTTAACTGGGGGTTTTATTCTTTACTCAGAAGGCGCTCTCCATTCACTTGCAAATTATGCTTATATCACTACTACAATAGTATAAACATGTGCTAAATTAGCTTCTGTTTCCTAACTTAGTTTGATTCATCATCTGCAAGAATATAATAGCAATTCTCTAGTTCCTTGAGAGATTCTGTAAGGGTTGTTGCTTGTCCAAGTTCAGGACAATAGCTCTTCCGAATGCAATAATATGGTAGGAGGAGTAGATGTAGTTGGCTTCCTCAGACCTCAGTCAAGTATCTCTTAAGTCAAAGGTTTGTCCTGAACATCACTGCTATATTAATGTGAAAAAGGTTTACAGTAAGCAGTGATACATATTTAATAGGGTTAACGATACAGAAGACACGTTTTGCATTTAGGGGCACAAATAATTTGAGGTATTTGTTGGTTTACTCTAAACTAAAAAATCTATACCAGTGGATAGTATTACAATGAGTTGGGGGCTACCACCTCTTATGGGACACTACACATATAGACGATGCAGCATTTGCCAGTTCACTAGCCCCACTAAAGAAGTTAGTCTGAGATAAGAAGGAATATGGCATCTGTTGAAACCCATGAATTGTAACACAAAGAATTGCACTTATCATATCAGTTTCCCTGCCATTTAAATTATATTAGCATGAGAAGAAGACCAGTCAAAATAGGGATCAATGAACATAGGAACACCGTGACATGCCAACGAATCACCACAAAAATAAGTGCCCTTTTCCTTACTCAGCAACATGCCCTGTATGAAATGCATTGGATTGTAATGGACTGGAAACACTGATTAATCCTGACAATGTTCAGAGAATACTTTTCGAGAGAAAACAAAGATGGATTTACAGCTTGAAGACTGAACTAAATGGTTTAAATGACAAAATACCCTGAACATGTGACACTACTTACAGAGGATAGGGTACTACATACTTGTCCCATTTTTCTAAGGGTATTAACTGATGAGAATTGTCAGTTTGACATAATTCCTGGGACAGATGAAGATGTTTTAGAACCATTTGATAATGATAACAGAGAGTAAGATCCTCCACCTCTGATATCCTATACCTTGACATGATGATTACATCTTAAGTCACAGGGCAACCTGAGACAATATGGAAGATTCCTTAGGCTTCCTCTACGTTAATACATTGTGTATATAGGTTCTTGTCTGCCCCAGCCGTTGGAGTAATTAATGAGACATGCCCCCATAATGTAAGAATCTTCAAGAATACAATGCAGCCCTCATAAAAGGGCTCTCCACCCCTGACTTAAGTACAAGAGCTAGCCCCGGAGGGTGAATATGGATGGGCTTCTAAAGAGAAGACTGTAATAAATTAATAATGGAGACTCAAACTTCAATTTTATTTTTTTCAAAGATGTATTTATTGATTCAAGAACACAGATAATAACAATTAGAAGACACAATCGACTGATATCAGTTATTCCCACCCAGGGGACTCCGAGGACACCCCTCCAAAAGCCCACGGGGATACAGTAAGCAAAAGCTTCAAAGTCAATGCAAGGTCCATGTCCCTTCACTACAGTGGAACAGCCGAGGCCAGAGTTCTGACCCACCAGTTGCCAATGCTCTACAAGAGGCGGTAGTCCATCAGGCCAGGGTCCCAGCCCGATAAGCATCTGCCCCGGAGTCCCCCCTAGTCCGCTCCAGCCGTCGAATAGTGTCACACAGGAAGAAAAAAAAACAACAGTCCCCAACTAAGCCCCCCCCGCCCCACCCCTCCCCGTGGTGGCGACCAACCTCACAATCAGATCAGGATGCATACCCCCCATCACTCAGATCTGAAACAGATGTAGCTCTCTCAACGTTGAGGGGCATACCGCCGATGGAAGGCCTCGAGAAAGAAACCGGACCAAGGGGCCCCATGTAAACAAGAAGTTCTTAAAGTTACCTAGAAATATATCAGACACCCTTTCCAGACTCAGTAATCGCCACAGCCGTGCATGCCACAAAGAGATCGCCGGCGCCTCCGGCTTCTTCCACGCCGTCGCCAGTGTCAATTTAGCCGCCCCTAGACATAGCCAAGTAATCCGCTTGTCGGCTCTAGTTTGGTGCTCCAACCGCGGGTCCCGAAGTCCCAATAGGACATAGTCCATGGACTCCGGAATCGGATACCCCACCACCTCTTTAATGTGGGCTAGTATTTCGGCCCAGAAAGGCTTAATAGCTGGACAATCCCACCATATATGGCGGAAATCTCCCAAGAGGCCGCAGCCCCGCCAGCACCTGTCTGATGACGATGGAAATATGCGATGTAACTTGGATGGATAGAGGTACCAGTCATACATAAGTTTCAAATGAGCCTCCCTAAGGTCAGTCGAATGGTTATGGGCTTTGATATCTCGCCACAACCCTGCCCACTCGCCATCCGAGATGTCTCTCCCAAGACAAGTCTCCCAGTGCTCCATATAGCGGGGCCTTGGAAATATGACAGTGTCCAAGAGCAATCTATACAAGAAGGAGATCGCCCCCTTCATACCCGAAGTACGAGCGATAAACGCCTCGAACGGCGTCAGCCGCCTCGTGGCCGCCTCCCGCACCTCCGGCGAAGTAGCCCAGTGCATCAGCTGGATATGATGGAATCGTTCAGTGGGGGAGACACCATAGTCCCTCATGCAGTTGTGGAAAGTAAGGGGCTCCGCCCCATGAAACAAATGAGTGAGCACTCTACAGCCCCCCTCGGCCCAAAGTGTAAACGGCCCATCTCGTACCGCAGGCGTAAAGGATGGGTTCCTGTGTATTGGGGTAAATGGTGACGGAAAGGTGGTCCAGCGGTCATCGCTACTGACCGTGTCCCAGACCTTCAGGACAGTGCTAGTGGGAGTGCATATATAGGCGTTCTTAGGCCGATCCGGTTTAGGCTTCCAGGCCAAGTCCCAAATGGACCTTCCAGCTACACTACGCTCCATATGGAGCCAATGCTTCTCCGAGAGAGGCTGCGGCCATTCTACCAGCACCCTCAGTTGTGCAGCCTTATAGTATAAATGCATGTCGGGAAAGCCCACTCCCCCCTCCCCCCGCGGCCGTCGAAGTACAGCATATGAAAGCCGCGCTCGGCCTCCCTGCCACACAAATTTCAACATCAGGGTCTTCAAGCGCCGGAAGAAGTCCAGGTCCAAAGTTATGGGCAGAGCCTGAAAAAGGTATAAGAATTTAGGCAGCAGCACCATCTTGATCGCGTTCACTCGACCGAGCCAAGAAATGAACTTCGGCTTCCACCTTTCCAGCTCGCCACGGACCGCCGCCAACGCAGGGGGGAAGTTAGCTGCGAACAGCCCACCCAAGGTGGGAGTCAATCTAATACCAAGATACAGCAACGAGGAGGAGGACCACGAGAGGGACGTAAGCGTTCGCACATGGTTTACTGCAGCCGGAGGAGGAGTCAGATTCAGAATGTACGACTTATTCATATTAACTTTAAAACCTGCGACCTCCTCGAATTCAGACAGAACCGCATGGACATGAGGTAGCGAGCGGGCCGGGTCCCCCAGGGACAGGAGGACATTGTCCACGAACAGTGAGATCTTATGTTGTTCGCCGGTGAATGGAAGGCCGACGATCTGTTCCCTCTCTCTGATAGCAAGGGCCAGGGGTTCTATACTGAGAGCGAAGAGAAGCGGGGAAAGAGGGCACCCCTGGCGCGTGCCACGGGAATGAGGAAAGCAGGCAGATCTATGCCCGTTAACCAGCACCCTAGACACCGGCTGATCGTAATTAGCCCGGATCATCGTCATGAATTGAGGGGAGAAGCCGAAAGCCTCCAGCGTTAAGTTCAAGAACCCCCAATCCACTCGGTCGAAGGCCTTTTCCGCGTCTAGACCTACCAGTATGGCAGGAATGCGAAACCGGTCAGCCTTTTCAATCAAATGCATCACCCGGCGCAGATTGTCATGGGTTTGCCGCCCTTTGATAAATCCAGACTGGTCCGGGTGAATAATGGCCGGCATCAGATCCTGGAGCCGTTTAGCAAGGACCGAAGAGTACAGCTTGGCATCCAGGTTAAGGAGCGCTATCGGACGATAGGAGGCGCACTGGGTGGGATCCTTCCCCGGTTTGGGGAGAATGGCGACCAAAGCCTCGGCCATCGATCCCGAGGTCCGCCCCTCAACAGCCATGGTATTGAAGAGGATGACCAAAAAATCACAGAGTTCTCCTGCAAACGACTTGTAGAACGAGGCCGTGTACCCGTCAGGGCCTGGGGCCTTGTGAAGTTTCAGAGCTTTGATGGCGTCCAGCACTTCCTCCCTCGAGATAGGAGCCAAGAGGAGCTCATTCCACTCCCTGGAGACCCGAGGTATAGGGAGCCTAGCCAGGAATGCAGACTGAGCAGCTCGGTCCAGGTCCTCTCCTTCATACAGAGCAGCATAAAAGCGGCCAAAGGCGGCAGCCTTGTCCCCATCCCTATGCAGGTCCTTCCCCGTCTCATCCTTAATCCCCCCGACATACTCACGCTCCCGTTTATCTCAAAGCTGTCTCGCTAAGTGCTTCCCCACCTTGTTCCCCATCGCGTAGGAAGTCCTCCGCAACCGCAGGAGCGTGAATTCAGCCCTGTTGTTATAGTGAGCCCGGAGCTACCCCCGGACCGCAGTCAAAGGCAGCAGGGTCACCCGGGACGGGTTAGCTTTATGAGCCTGCTCCAACACTGCTAGTTCAGACTCTAGAGCCTCACGTTCTTTCCTCCTTTGCTTATTAAGATTGGCATTTAGGCTCAAGCAGGTACCCCGCAACGAGGCCTTACAGGCATCCCAAGTGGTATACACCGAGGTGTCCGAAGGCGGGTTAAGCTCCAGGAAGTCCCGAATGGCCTTCCTCAAATCTCTACACGCAACATCATCCCGAGTCAGGGCCTCGGGGAAATACCATTTCTTCCATCCGTCACCCCCCATTGACCACTGCAACCCCAGCACGACTAAGCTGTGATCCGACTCTGAGAGTGGGAAGATACTGGAAACCTGGGTGTCCCCCCTAAGAGCCTGGCTTATAAAAATATGATCAATTCGGGAGTATGACAAATAAACATGGGAGAAATAGGTGTAGTCCCTAGACTGGGGATACAAGAAACGCCAGCTATCTATCAGCCCCAGTTCCCCCACCCGCCGTTGCGTCTCAGCGGACAAGACCCCAGCTCCCGACCTTTGCGCGCACGAGCTATGCAGCACCTTGTCCCACACCATATTGAAGTCCCCCAATAGGAACAGCTGGCCCTCCAGGAACTCCCCCATCTTCTCCAGCAGTGTTTGCAAGAAGCCGTTCTGTGAAGCATTGGGCCCATACACCACCACAAAAGTGCACATACGTCCATACAACAACCCCTTCACCATCAGCCATCTCCCCTCTTTATCTCCATTCACCCCAACCGGTTGGAAGTGGAGGGAGGGCCGAAACAAAAGGGCCACCCCCCTGTGCTTAGTGGAAGCGGACGCCCTATAAATGAGAGGAAAATGTCGGTGCCTAAGCCTGAGCTCGTCTTTCCTGGCTAGGTGAGTCTCCTGGAGCCCCACCACGTCTAGATGATGGTCCGTTAGATACTTCCACACCTTCTGCCACTTCTGCGGTGAATTAAGCCCCTTCACATTCCAGGTGCCTACACTAATAGTCATGACAACCCAGGAAACAGCCCCGCTCCAAAGTAGGGATAGTCGGGGACGGGGACCTCCCACCTCCCCTTCTGAGGACCCAGCCAGCCCCCCCTCATCACCCCTACCCCCTGCACCTTCCACCCACCGTACCTTCCCCCACATTACTAGCATGCCGTCTACAAGTAAGAGCATATCAAGCACAGCCCCCACAAACTGAGTCAGAAGAGTAAAATACAGCGCAGAACCCCACACCCCCTCGCAGCACCCCTCACACACATTCAACGGTCGCCACCACCAAACCCCCGACCCCCCTCCTGAGCCCCAACTCCCCCCCGCTTGCCCCAGCCCCAGAACCCCCCCAGTCCCCCCAAAAAGAAACAGAGATATAACAAAACATAACTCCAGGCACTGAACCTGAACCTCGTAGTCATCAGTTCCAGCAGGCCACAGTTCGAAAGTCCCACACTGGACTGGAATCAGGGCCGGGGTGTCAACCAGGCAACCCCCAGGTCCAAAGTCCGGGGTGTCTCCTCCAAAAGTACAATCGAACCCCGGGGACCTCAAGGCAAGAGCCCCTCCGACGCCAGGCAATGAGACCGGGGTCATGCCGCCCCAGAGCTCGTCTGTGAATCCGCCATGGTGGCCGAGGCCACCGAGGCCACCGCGGCCCCTCTCTCCTGCTCTCTAGTTGTAGGGTCCGGTCGCCGCCGCTCTGGTGAAGGGCCCACTCTGTGCCAGGAAGAAGAACGACGTCGCCTCCTCGATGGTGATCCGCGGGCCCCCTGAGAAGGGCCCTCGTCCTCTATGCCCAGAAGGTCCTTCGCCACTTGCAGGGAATTGATCTGCCTCAGCCTATTTTCCCATCGAAAGATGATCCTGAAGGGATGTCCCCACGAGTAAGAGACCCCGCGCTCCCGGAGGAAGGCGGTCACAGGCCGGAAATCCCTCCGCTTCTGCAATGTCGTCGCCGCTAGGTCCTGATACAGCTGCGGGCGGTGTTCTCTAAACTGCAGGGGAGAGATGGTTCTAGCTTTCCTCAAGATCCTCTCCTTCAGCTGAAAGTCATGCACACAGATGAGGATATCCGGAGGCGGACCCCCCCCCGTCTGGGCAACCCCACTCTGTGCACTCTGTCCATCTGAATGTCACGCACCTCTTCATCCTCCAGAATCTGCAGAAATAGGGCCTGGACGTATCCACGCAGGTCCCCCTCACCGTCCCACGGCACCGCTTTGATACGAATGTTATTTCTCCTAGAACGGTTCTCCAAGTCCTCCGCGTGGGTTTGCAGATCCAAATTCTGCTCAGTTAGGCGGATAACGTCCTGTTGGAGCTGGTGCACATCATTCGCCATGCTCAGATCGTGGTCCTCCCAGCGTCGCCACCCTTTCACCAATCCCATCCACATCTCTCCTCACCTCCCGGAGATCCGAGGCTAACTGGGAGCGGAGTTCGGAGATGTCATCTTTAATGGAGGCGAAGAGCTCCGTCATGAAAGCCTTAGTGGCGGGTGCCTCGTCGTCCGATTGCCTTGAAGATCCACTGGCACCCGGCGAGGCCGGCTGCTGTGACGATTTGGAGGCGCCATCTTTCAACAGCTTCCCCCTACGCTGCGAGGAGGTCATGGCGGCTGCGCTCGGCCGCGAGAAATTGCCACACTCCTGTCACACGATTCCTATGGGGCCCCAGCCGGGGGCCTACACACCAGGCACAGCGAGACCACTTCCCAGCTAGTCCGTTCAGCAACTCTGCCTCATCCGCCCACTGCAATCACGGGCCGGCCTGCGCAGCGAACCCCTGAGGACCACACTCCACACAGGAGCACAGAAGGGCCGGTAGGATTCCCCCACAAAGTCGGTGTCCAGTGTCCAGCCCGCCGGGTGTGCTCGTGGGCCTCAGGCCAGTTCCGCCACTAGCAGCCAATTCCAGGGGCAGGCAGGGCCGGACCGCCGAGCTCCACGAAGAAGGCCCCTCCAAAATGGCGCCACAGGCGTGACCGGCGGTCGTGCCCCCCTCTCCGGCAGCGGCAGCGTCCAGCTCACTCAACCCGGCCTCCGTGCCTTCCCCGTGCCAATCCGCCGCCTCACAGGGGCCAAATCTCGGAGCTAGAGAAACAGGGTAGCCAACAAAGTCCCCTGAGAGCCTCAGGCCAGTTCGGTAGCGAAGCCGAGGGCAGGCCCGCCACCAGGACAGATCAGCACAGGCAGCGACCCGCCCTACTGCCACTGCAGGGTCTGCTCTCCCTCCGTCCGTTCCAACTCACTCAGCGAACCGCAGCACGGGAGCAGTGACCCCAAGGGCTCCCAGCCAGTACGGCCCCGCGGGGCCCGGTCCAGGTGTGCTCCGTTACACCCAGCTGCCTCGGCCGGGCTCCGACCTCCGACCCGCCCCGCGGTCCGCTCCCCCGCAGGCCAGGCGCTCCAACTGTCCCCCCTGGTCGCAATGCGGGCAATCAGCCTTCAGCGGTCCCTCGCCGGCCAGGCGCCCTCCAGTCCGGGCCCGGCTCCAATCACCCAGGACTTCTGCCGCCAAGTCTCCTGTCCGGCTCCACTCCGGCCGGCTCCGGGGGCTCCCAATCACCCCTGACCGGTGCAGCTGATGCCTCCTCCTGAGCAACCCCGTTGCCAGCTGTACCGCCGACGAAGCCTGCACTCTGCCTCCGCTGGGAGCGATGCGCGGACACCAGGCACCTGCGACCCCCTCCGAGACCGGGACCGCCCCGTCCCGGCCCGGCCCCTTGGCTACGCAAGTCCGCTGCTGCACAGGCTGCGACTCGGCTCCTCGGCACCGGCCCCTACAGGCTCCGGATCGCCACGTTGACGGCACCGGAGCACTCCGCCAGAGATCTGCAGTCTCCGCCGTCGACGAAACTCCGGGCAGCACTCCCGGGACCCCGCTATCCGGTGCTATGTAGGTCTGGCGTCGGAGAGGCTCTAAGAAGCGTCCTACTCCGACGCCATCTTGGCCACGCCCCCCCAAACTTCCATTTTTGAAGACCCACTATCAAATACCCAGATGAATCTATAAATATCACTCCAAAGAAATCATCAAAAAGGTTACCATGAGACCAAAAGATGGGCTCCCTTAAAGGTTATGGTACCAGCACTCCAAGACATCTACTTTCTGTTTATGGAAGAACTTATTATATTTCAAAATGTTTCTCCTCAGGGACGATAAGCCTCAAGTGCATGATATTTTCAACGTTTCAAGATGGTGACTCTGTTACAGGCCACTCGGGGCCTTCTGGCTCCAGAGATGCATGATGTCATCATATGGACACATGTGTCAGGAGGTCACCTGTTTGTCAGAGCCCATGGGCTTTATGCCAAAAAGGGAGAACGGGTCTCCTCCTTATCCATGTTTGGGAATGTGAAAGACAGGTAGGTGCAACGGCATTGACTTCACGACAGGGCATTGAGTGCTATTCCTCCCAGAAGAACCGCTGATTTTAAAAATAAAGGTAATGTACCAAGGCATTATGACTAAGCTAAGATCTGTCTATTTCCCATGTTTCAGAGGACATCCAAGTTGTCTTGTCTTCACAAATCCCAGGGTGCCCTTCTACTAAGGGATTAGGGTGAGATAAGAGAACGACATCAGATATACATATGTATGTGTTAGACATTACACACAAAGGAGTTGCTTGTATCACTAAGCCTGGTTGCCATACCAAAACCTGCTGCATGAGCACGATACATGTAATATTTTGTTAATGGTGTGATGGCTACAAATGATATCACTTAAAACTACTAGAGTTTGATCCAGATTTACCTATATGTTTCTCTTTTCTGCTTTTATTACTAGGTCATAAGCATTCACCAATGACTACGCTCAAATCGAAGGGATTTCAGTCCTCAGAACAACACACTTTGTTGTTTGCTATTACTGAATGACAGTCACATAAGTATGGGTTTACCAAGAATTGTAAATTGAATGGGAAACCTGAATAGAAGACTAGTTAGTTCGTTTTCATGGTCCTGACAAATTGCCACAGATCCTTAGGGACTGGATGCGCAGGAAACATGCCAACCAATGACCACTAAGTGAGAAAATAAGGAATACAATTATCCTGCACTTTCTCCTTTCGGTTTTTAACCTTAACATAGACCCCAATAATAAATAGGAACAAAGAAGGGTTCTATAGTTAATTTTAGACATCACTATTCCTCCATCTTGCCTTTTTAGATAAGCCTGACTGCTGTATGCCAAGCTATCAGAGGGTGAGCACAAGTTACCTTTTACTATTGATCCAGCTCTCAGTTAGACCTGGCATATTTTGCCGTGGTTTCCACTGTCTGTTTTATTTTCTGCGGTTCTGTTTTTGACTGTATGCTGAACTTCGTTTTTGCTTGTGTTTGGGTTGTGGGCACTTTACCACTGCTGACCAGTGCTAAAGTGCATGTGCCCTGTGTCTAAAATGTAATGGCATTTGGTTTCTCTATGACTGGCATATTTAATTTAGTAGTAAATCCCTAGTACAGTGCACTACAGGTGCCCAGGCCTATAAATCAAATGCTACTAGTGGCCTGCAGCACTGATTGTGCCACCCACATGAGTAGCCCTTCAAACATGTCACAGGCCTCTCACTGGAGAGCCAGTGTGTGCAGTTTTAAGCTCCCATATCGACCTGGCAGGTTCACCTACTTGTCAGGCCCAAAACTTCTCTTCCATTACATTTAGGCACCCCTAAGGAAGGCCCTAGGTAGCCCCAATGGGCAGAGTTTAGTGTATTTAAAGGGTAGGACATGTGTTTTTACGTTTTATACGTCCTGATAGTGAATGAAATGCTAAATGTGTCTTTCACTACAGCAAGACCTATCTCTTTCGAGGGTTAGCATTGGAGCTGCCTTGTAAAACTTTACAAGTGTATTTTCCAATGGGGATCTAATAGAACATTGGAGTTTGGTGTTTCTGAACTCACAATTTCAAAACACATCTTTTTGTGAAGTTGTTTTTGAATTGCAAGTTTGAAAGCTGCGTTACCTTATTTTAACCATTCTGTGCCTCCCGCCTGTCCCTAGCATACACATCTAGGTTGGATGACAGGCTGGTGTGTCTTCCTGAGCTAGAGTGGTGGGAGTAGTTGATACTTGCACCTTAATAAGGGCTGTGTCTGTCCCTCACAAAGAAATGCATAACCCCCTGCAAGCAATGAGACAGAATACTGAGGAAAACAAATCAAACTGCCATAATATCAGTGAAAAATATTGTGGGACTGAAATATTGAGTGCAAGAATATCGTTGTCAAGAATATCGATTTGAAGGTAAGTAATATCGATTTGAAATATATAGACATCATTAATAAACTTATATGACATTATTATTTTGTCTAATTAGTGTTTCTGACTATATTAGTTACATTCTTAGTAATGATGAAATTTAATGTAATTACATTTTATGTTTTTAGTTCTGTAGCAGGTTGTGAGTTTATAGGGTTATAGGGTGGGAAGTAATTTAATTGTAATAAATTAATGATTATGTTTTAATTATTATTTATTTAATTGATATTTTATTTTTTTAATTGTGTATGTAAATATTTTTTGTGGGTTGTGATGTTTATAGGGGTAAATTGTAGGAAGTTGTTTATTCCTAATTATTCATAACTAGTTGTTAATTAATAAGGATTAATTAATTGATAATTATGTTAATGGTGTAATTATATTTTTAGATGTGGGTTGTGGGGATATACGGATAAAGGATGGAAAGTCATTTATTTTTAAATAATTAATAATTAGTAGTTAATAATAATTCATGAAGTGATAACTAATTATGGTAATTGTGTAATTTCTTTAATTGTGGGTTTTAGGGTTATAGGGGTAAAGGGTGGAACGTAATTTATTTTTAAATAATTCATATTTAGTTGTTAATAATAAATCTTTGATAATTAAGTTAATTGTGGAATTAATTTGTTTATGTGTGGGTTGTGGGGTTATAGGGTTAATGGGTGGGAAGTAATGTATTTTTAATTTAATAATAGTTAGTTGTTAATTAATATTAAATACTTATTTGATAATTTTGTTCATTGTGTAATATTGTTATTTAGGTGCGGGTTGCGGGGTTTATATTGTTTTTTTAGTTTCATTTTAGGTCAGGGTTGTGGTGTTTATATGTGTAAAGGGTGGGAATTAATTTTTATGAATTTAGATTTTCATAAATATTGGTTTATTTTATAAATATTTATCTTAATTGGGCAAGTAATTTATTACAATTTAGATGTGGGTTGTGGGTTTTGTAGTGATATAGGGTGGGAAGTAAATTTATTTAACATTTTCTATATTAAATATACTTCTATTTTGTATTCAACATATTTCTTTATTTATTTACTGTGTTTAAATTATTTTCATTTTGTTTAAGATATTTTACTTGTTTTTAAGGTTGTACTGACTGGAGTGGGAGTAGTATATTTGACCCCTTCACAATCCAACACTTTCCCCCTACTGTTGCACTGACTGGACTGGGAATAGTACTTTTTTTACCCCTCTGCATTTCAACACTTCTCCTACTATTGCACTGACTGGAGTGGGAAAAGTAAATTTGACCTCTCCGCAATCCAACACTTTCCCTACTGTTGTACTGACTGGAGTGGGAATATAACATGTTCCCTCCCACAATCCAATACTTTTTCTACTGTTGCACTGACTGGAGTGGGAGTATTAATTGATGTTTTTCTGTTAAATATAATATTTATTGTTGTGTTAATTGTACTGGGAATAATAATTGGTGAGGACCTACTGACCACATACGACAGGTGGTTTCTCTGCTAGATATAGCAGAGACTAGAAGAGATAGACTGGCGGTGATCCTCTTGGACACCGAGAAAGCCTTTGACAGAGTGACATGCCAGTGTTTGTGGGGAGCCCTAGCGGAGAGAGGATTTGGCCCTAAAATAATTACTGCTATTCAGGCGATGGATCGCGAACCGTATGCAAAACTACAGGTGATGGGGAAGACATCAGACCCACTAGTGGTGGCAAGAGGCACTAGACAAGGATGTCCATGCTCCCCTATTTTTTTGCCATATATCTATTCATTAATCAGATAATTCACAACCCGTGGATGGAACCTTTCAAAACAAATGGCTATGAGACAAAAGTACTCACCTACGCGGACGATATCACGGTGGTCACACCGAACCCAATAACGGCAATATTAAAATTTGAGAGCATGGCGGAAAACTTTGGGAGCAGGTCAGGCTATTGCCTGAACTAGGGAAATACTCAGATAATTAGCACAGAACAATGCAATTAAGCATGGGCGAATTTTGCGAATCAGGCGTTCACGAATTTGCGTATTTACAAACTCGCAATCTGCAAAATCCGCGAATTCTTGCGAATTTGCGGATTTTTTTTGTGTTCGCAAGGGTTTCTGCCAGTTCGCGAGGGTGTTGTACCAGTTCGCAATTGCGAACTTACTTGTCGTCTCGCAACGGTCGGGACTATGTTGTTTCTACGTCTGGTTCATCATCACAGGTTCCCAGAACCCTCTGTTTCACCACTGCCACCCTCTGTTTCACCCATGCCACCCTCTGGTACATCAATGCCACCCTCTGGTTCATCACTGTAGATTATGGGGGGGGAAAGCAAGCACACCTGCCCTGCTTCAACTGACATGAATTAATTTGGGGATGATTTATTAATGTGTCTCTGTTTTAAAATTCCAGTCTGGCACCTGCTTCCTTATCTGTAATTTGCTTTCTGTTGCAGTGCAATTTTTTTTTCAGGACCTTTGTGGCCTACTTGTAGCTATTCTATGAGCCTGCTGTGAGGGTCAGAGCAGGGTCATAGAATTGTTGCAACTAGCAACTGAACTCTGGAGGGGCCCCAGACAGGAAGCACTACAGGGAATGGTCACTAATGATGAGTTTGAACTTTTGCACCTGCTGAGTGCTTTCAGTTTTGCAAAACTCGTTTTTCTGCAGAACAGCAACTGTAATGCCCCAAACAAACATAGGCAACGGAACTCTGGAGGGGCCCCTCAGGAAGTACTACAGGGAATGGTTACTAATGATGAGTGAACTTTTGCACCTGCTGAGTGCTTTCAGTTTTGCAAAACTCGTTTTTCTGCAGAACAGCAACTGTAATGCCCCAAACAAACTTACTTGTGAAAGTTGATTTCTAATCCAAAAGTGATCCAAAGAAAGTCAAAAGGCCTCAAATCCAAAAAAGTGCAGGCAAATGTCAACCTGAGGAGTTTTTCTGATAAAAATCATCATTTTCAGAAGGTCTATGCTGCTTGCTAGTGGATTTCTTGTGCAGAATTGCAAATTTTGTAATTTTGCGAGTGCGAGATTGTTGCTGCCTACATGTTCGCAATTGCGAACTCTCGCGATGCGTCGCCAAACTCCCGCTGGATCCCGCAGCAAGATCCAAAATGGCGCAGCACTCGCAAAATATCGAGAAAAACAACTTGGCAAACGCTGAATGACGGTAAGTGAACGCCGCACGCCGCAATATTGTATGACCAAGAAAAAAAATCTGCGGCGTGCGAATTTGCGGATATTCCGTAAATTCGTGAGAGTTCGCAGATTGCAAATTTACCGAAAATCTGCAAAATCCGCGAGCGGAACGGATTTTCCGCCCATGCTTAAATGCATTTTAAGGGATCAGCGACGAACAGATTCAGCAACATATCTAGGGGTAAAGATAGGTCCAGAACTAGATACACTGTGGGTAAACAATCGTAATTTAGTTTTGGATGAGGTCACCTCAGAGCTCCAACGGTTGGATAAGCTGCATTTATCGATAGTGTGGAGAGTAAATGTTTTAAAAATGAAGATTTTTCCCAGAATTCTAATTAGAATTAGGGCAAAATATTTTTTGGGCAGAAAACCTTAAAGCACAACATTATAAAACCCTATTCAATCTATATTATACACCAGCCAAACTTTTTAGTTGGGGGAAAAGAGAATCAGATCAATGCCCTAGATTTTAGCATAACCCAGCTGATACTACACATATGTTTTACGCATGTAAATCTTTGACTTTATTGAAAAAGGGAATAGAGAAATTCTGTGAAAACTCAATTAACCATGTAATTAGTATTAACGTGCCACTGATGTTATTTAGATATGATAGCCGAATGGGATTATCATCAATACATCAGGATGTTGTTTTTATTTCAATTGCAGTAGCAAGACTATTAATTACAACTGCATGGAAGGATTCAGAACCCCCAGAATTTACAGCTTGGCTATATCATTTATTGAGCATTTATACTCTTGAAATGCCACTTTATAAAAAGAAGGGCCACTGAGCTAGAGCAAAAGGGGGTAAAATCTAGGCACTGATGACAGACTGGCTTGAAGGAAATCAGCGGTGATGACAAGCGGGATAGGAATGGGTTAACTAATGCTTGTTGATTTTTGTTTTATACCTCTTCCTTTCTTTCTGCTTTTCTGCTTTTCCTTTGCAGTGATTTGTGAAAATTTCAAGAGCATACTGTAATATAATCTATGAATTTAGGAAATGTAAATATCCTTTCTGTATGTTTTTTTTAAGATGTTCATGACAGCATGAAAGAAAAAAAAAGGGAGTAGTAATTTGTAGCATTTTCCGATGTTATATTTTAATTTGTTTTATATTTATTGTAGTTACAGTAGTAAATCGTATTTTTGTATGATGTAAAGAATTTTTTTATTATTGTGTTATTTATATAGTATAAAAAAGATTTTTTTGTTGTGGGGAATTTATATGTAAATTTTTTATTATTTAATAATGGGTTTTACGTTGTGATTTAGATAATTATGTGTTTGATTTATTATAATTATATTTTTAAATGTCAATATTTTTTGTTTGTAAATCATTTAAAATTACATTTTAAAAAAATATGTGTTTACTTTCTATCTTAAATTAAATTGCTTTTCTTTTTTAATATTTTATGTTTTGGTATATTTAAATATGTATACATATATATTTGATAACATTATATTATGTACGATTTTCTAATTATATTATTATTTTTAATATTAGTTTATATATGTATGTTCATATATATATATATATATATATATATAAATATATATACATTTATATGTGTTTACATTTTTTTTAAATACGTTTCTTTGTTATATTTATTAAAATATACATTTACATATATTTTTTCCCTCTCCAAAGGTTCCAGCTTAGATTGGATCATAGCTAAAGAGAAAGCGATCGAGAAAATCGTAATCACCCCCTGCGATTGGTCTGATCAGCACATTATTTCATTCGAAATTCCCTTCATAAAAACAAAATCGTCCACACAATCTATTAGGCCAAAACAATGGACCTGTGAATCAATATGGAAAATTTTGCAGTTCGCTGTGAGAGAGATTTGCAGCCACCTTGAAGCATGGTTGACGTCAGTGACCTCACGCTGCATTATAACTAAACAATGTCAAGCATTATTGAGGACATAGCCTCTCTCTGACAAAGACAAAAAACCATGGTTCAATGGTGGTGCCATCAATGAAGAAAGAAGGTCTCTGAGACTTTCAGAACGTAAATGGCGACAACACCCTCCTTCGCCCACTTAACCCAACTGACACAGTCCAGGAAAGCATATAATAAAAGCATTCTAAAATCTAAAAAATACTTTTTCAGGAAAGAACTGGATAATGCAGTAAACAGACCAAGAAAACTATTTGATTGACTAAAAGAACAATCCAATAAATCTGCCAAATCTGCACCGGTCATTACAAAAACAATCTTAAATAGTGAAGATTTTTCCGTTTTCTTTACAGACAAAGCTAACTCCCTGGAGGGAGGGCTCAAAAAAGCTGCCGAAGACATTGAAATCGATAAGGGTACTTTAGATGAACAAGGAAATCAAAAGGGGGAGTGAAGAGGTGATGCCTGTGGGCACCGAGGTGGGCACGTCCTCCTCTTATCAGGGATATAGGTTAATCAGAAAGGGCCACCTCACATTGGGTGGATGTGTATCCCGATGTCATTGGAATACACCATCTTTGTTAAAATACCCCTCACACACCAAAAGGGCCCTTGGTGTCATGCTTCATCATCGGGGTCTTCCCGTCCCGCTGCGGGGCGGGGCAGTGCTGCGACAAGCTGATACGCTGGAGCACCTTTAGATGGAGGTGCTTTATGTGTTGGGAGTGAGTGTCAGTGGGGTCAGGGGTGATATAAGGTGTGAGTTTAAAAAATACCTGGCCTAGTGGAAAGAAAATTTTTATTAAACACTGGCTGGTATTATTAAAAAAAGTGAAACGGAGAGATAGAGCAGGTTAATGGGCTCTCTCTCCTAAGTGGGTCAACATGTTTCGAGGCACGGGGCCTCTTCGTCAGGACCTAGGGGAGATCCCCCTGTCACTCACTAATGTTTTCTCCACAAAAGTAGAAAAAAGTGTATGTACAAATAGTGAACAAAAAGGACTATGTGAGTAACTACAAATTAATAATTACATACTTATCAATGGGGGGGTCAATGCCTACCAGCCAGGGCGCTTGCGCAGAGATAAACCAGACAGCGCCTGGTGCCGCTGCGGTCAAAACCTCCCGGTCCGGCTATCTATCTAGCCAGAATTAGCCTTATACTCCAGAATAATGCCAACAATCGTAACTAAACGGGCACTATAAACGGAGGAACCAAGTTCTATGGGTTCTATCTAACACTCCAACATGGCCGCCCCCGTATATCCCTTTCTGGCCATGCATACCCGGCGAGCTTCCCGCCACGCTTAATTGATCATTTACCCAATTACCATCTAGTATAAAAACACACCGCCCTCTCCCCCCTTCATATCCACGGAAGCCGCGGACGAAGGAGGAAGCACAAGCGTGCTAGGGGCACAGTAAGTACGGCATAGCCGTCTCGAGTAGGATGGAGCCTTTATTCTAACCTTACCTGATTGAGTTACCTCATACCTTTTCTGGAGGGGAGGATTACATTATATCCACTTCTTTCTTCTCTGCAGCTGATACCCCACCATACCCTTCAGTCTTATGCTGGCTCATGAGGCATTGACCCCCCCATTGATAAGTATGCATTTCCATATCAAAAACCTCTGGCTATGTAGAACTTATGTATGTTACTTATTATGTGTATGCCTGGCTGTATGTGAGCTGAAGGAATTCTTCAACAATCTTCAATGTTTACATATGATCCCACACTTGTATATATTTCTGTGTGTGTTTCTCATTTTCCTTTACAGGTAAATTAGAATTAAGCGCACCTTGGGATCGGCGCCTTTTTAATCTATCTCTCTTACCTTGCAGGCATACTACATTATTAGTGTGGTAGCATATATGTGTTGTAATTATTAATTTGTAGTTACTCACATAGTCCTTTTTGTTCACTATTTGTACATACACTTTTTTCTACTTTTGTGGAGAAAACATTAGTGAGTGACAGGGGGATCTCCCCTAGGTCCTGACGAAGAGGCCCCGTGCCTCGAAACATGTTGACCCACTTAGGAGAGAGAGCCCATTAACCTGCTCTATCTCTCCGTTTCACTTTTTTTAATAATACCAGCCAGTGTTTAATAAAAATTTTCTTTCCACTAGGCCAGGTATTTTTTAAACTCACACCTTATATCACCCCTGACCCCACTGACACTCACTCCCAACACATAAAGCACCTCCATCTAAAGGTGCTCCAGCGTATCCGCTTGTCGCAGCACTGCCCCGCCCCGCAGCGGGACGGGAAGACCCCGATGATGAAGCATGACACCAAGGGCCCTTTTGGTGTGTGAGGGGTATTTTAACAAAGATGGTGTATTCCAATGACATCGGGATACACATCCACCCAATGTGAGGTGGCCCTTTCTGATTACTTTAGATGAACAACAGGGTCAACAAGAATTAGAAAAACCAAAAAACAATGCTCGATGGTCAGGATTTAAGCCGGTCAGTGAACTAGACATTGCAAAGATCATATCGACCACTAAACCTAACAATCACTATAACGATCCCTTAGGGCAAAGTGCTGGTCTTCTATAAATGACCTGCTAATCCCGTCATGGACAAAGGTCATAAATGCCTCATTGACACAAGGCGAAATACCGGCCTGCCTAAAAACCGGTCAAGTCATTACACTCTTAAAAAAAACAACAGAGTACCCCTCTGATCCTAACAACTTCGGACCAGTAACAAACATTCCCATGCTAGCCAAAGTACTGGAAAAATGTGTCCAACAACAACTGAGTCTTCCTATTTCAGAATTCAATCTGTTAAATGATTTCCAGTCTGGTTTCAGACCAAACCATAATACAGAAACAGCAATTCTGCACATCATAGATGACGCTTTACTGGCTCTCAACCACAACAAAACATGTCTCCTAATCCTGTTAGACCTGTCCTCGGCTTTCGACACGGTAAACCATGCCAAAATATTAGATCGGATGAAAAACAGAATGGTGCTAGAGGGAACAGTCCTAAAATGGTTTAGTTCCTTTCTTGAGAATAGATTGCAAAAATTCATTTTCAACCAAACCCTTTCAGGCCCAACCAGAAACACAATCGGAGTTCCGCAAGGGTCAACACTATCTCTGGCGCTATTCAACCTATACTAAGAACCACTCACGGATATATTACGAAAAGCGAACATTTCTTTCCACATGTAAGCAGATGACACTCATCTGTACATCAAGGTTGCATCAACAGAAGAGATAAAGAGCATGAACAGGCTCTAACGAGAACCCTCCAATGACTAACCATGAACTTCCTGAAGCTAAACCCTCAGAAAACTGAATTCCTACACCCCAAAAAAGCAAATAAAATATAGTAGAATGGACCAACCTTATCACCTCTCCGAAGTCTAATCCAAAGATTGTCAACTCTACTAAATCTCTGGGAATTACTCTGAACAAAAACCTGAACATGTTAGCACATATCAACACGATGGCAAAAAATGCCTGTTTCCATTTAAGCTACCTGAGAAAACTAAAACCATTCCTAATTAAAACAGATCTCAAAACAGCAGTTCAGGCACTGGCCATATCAAATACAGAGTATGAGTGCACAACTTTGGCTGAGCTCCCCAAGATCTCAACAGCCCCACTGAAAGCAAGTCTTAATGCAGCCACAAGACTTCTATCTGGATCCAAAAAATTCAACCATATCTCCCCTCATTTGAAAGCACTCAACTGGTTGCCCTTCGAAGTAAGAATTCAATTCAATTTGGCATACATCACTCACAAAGCGCTACACCACAAAACACCAGTTTACCTAGCACAGAAACTCACGCTTTCAGGAGGGTGCCGGGTCTCCAGGAGCCACGCAGATCTACTACTGAAACTGGCTCGTTTTTGTAAGAAAATAACTTATGACCGAGCGCTCTCCAGGGCAGCTCCGAGAATCTGGAACGCATTTCCCCCTAACATTAGAATCCCATCCATCGCGGCATTCAAAAAGGAAGCAAAATCGTTCTATATGAAGAAATCATTATCAGCTGTGGGATCAAGTCACATAATTCTTCACCAATACTTCTCTCAGGCCGATGTTGTTTTTCTGACCTTTATGGGTATCACTGGTTCGCAAAGCTGGATTGTGCAGCCAGGACTATCACATCCTCATGAACAGATGGCTTTAGAAGTGGACAGCATTATTTTGGAAATTACTATAGCTGTGTATAAAATACGGCACATGCCACACAATATGAACACATGCATCCTTTGGCTATGGTACATAGAGTTCTGCTTTGTAATCATGTCTTTCTGACTTGACCACAATGAATGTTCATGATAAAAAAATATGGTAACTGCCTGCGCCTTGTTTTGGCGTTTACTGGGCCCTTTACTTACTTTACAGAAAAAAATTGTCCCTTCAAAAGACCTTGCTGTATGCTGATAGGGGTTGGATATTCAGGGAAATTGTCAGGTGCCCAAAGAGGAACAGGAATAGGATAACTTTTACAAACTCAAAATGAAACTCATATAGACAAATCTCAGGAAAATACCAGATATAAAATAAGATCACTACAAACCCAAACCTCTTAAAGAAACATAAATGTGTAAGGATCATACAGACCAAACGTTCTGTTATAGCAAAGAATATTAGCATCAATATTTGATGTTCAGAAACTTCCTCCTTGCATTTTTTAGTCATAGGATAACCCAATTATGATTGCACAATCACAAAAGTCAATAAAGCAGAATAGCAGAGTCAGATAAAATGTAGTAAATTTAGTTTAAATTGAAGCAAATTACATTACAAAAGTTAGCATTAACATTCAAATTGAGATTAAATTGATTTAATGGATACCAAAGCTCAGGATTCAGGATAAGATAAGGAATCAGAGGGGGCAGTCTCAAAGCTTAGAGAGACCCCCAGGAGCATACAGCTTATACGCCAGTTTTGATAAGTAACTAGGTAAGCCTTTCAGCAAAGACTTACAGGAAGGTTTAGCAAAGTTCCAAGTAGCCAGTCCAGTTCGATATGACAGAAGTCTGTCTTAGTTACCATCGTAATAACAAGGGTCACTGCAGCACGAAAACAGCTCTCTCTGGCCAAGTTCACTTAGGATTGGCAATTGTACTTGGTCAGTTCCAGGATGACACCTCCTGGCATCACTTCAATTTGTCAGACCACTCAGTCCATTGGTCAGTTCATATAGGATGATTGTGATGTGGCAGTAAAGAAGCCAGAAAATCCAGAACATTAATCTCAGATGTTTGCTTTTGCATCAATAAGGGTAAACTGTCTAATGACCTCATCTTCTACTCCAGAAAACGGGCACATTTGAGGACGGTCTTCTAGTCCATGCTTCGTATATCGGGTACCAGTAAAACTCTGCATAGCCTCAAACTATCAGCCTCGCCCTTCTTCATTCCGAATGCCACCATCACCCTCTACAGCAATGGTATTATCCTAACTCAAGCCTCCAATGACAATTTAGCTAAGATGGATAATATCTTCCCTACCCTTAAAAAGTGGTGATTTCCAAGTCCAATCTTCCCTGCCTAAACCATCCTATTACACTTGATATCCCTCTCACACCCACCACTATGCCTGGAATGGTTTCAACCCCTCATAACCCTCATCACCCCTTAAGTAATCTCGGATCCACTCAGTTCCCTGAGTCAGTTTTGCCAGACACCTCACGTTCCACTCGACCATCGACTCAGATGACTAGTGGTTTTACAGCGCCATATACTTCCCTGACCTCTAAGCAATTACACCATGATTCCATTGGTAGGTTATCCTCTCATGCTCCACCGCCCTTTCCCTCTTCAGGTGAACTCCCTTGTATGATCTTGTCTAACATGCTACCATCTCCATCGGAGTCTAAGCTTTAGCCATCCACAGATTCTATCGAACCCATTCCATCCCACCTCCCTTACCCACCTCCGATCCACTACATCTATGTCCCCCGACCACCCCCATTCCTGTATCCCCTCTCCATGCGAATTGGTACTACACAAGACATCACTGATTGATGTTCTCCCTCTGACCCCTTCATTGCCGCCAGATTTTCCTAAGGACACCACCTCCCTGTTGGACCTATCCACACAACCTTTATCCTCTATCCAACACTCAGACCTGTCTGCACGCTTTGAGGAGATCTCTCTCCACCTGCTCCTACTCACTGATAATTTAATGAACTGAAAGCCCTCTCTTTTGATCATTTTCTCCCTGCTCAAAACATAAAGCACCCTCTGTAACCTGCCCTTGATACTCATGGGCGCAGCCCCTGTCCCAGACAAGCATTCCTCTCACCTTACCTCAAAAACTTTACCCCTCCCTAATGCTCCCTCCCGCCCCAGAAGAACGAAGACCGAGCTATGGACCAGTGATATTGATGATCTACTTCGCTCTTATGCCCTCCAATTAAACACCAACAGGACCCCTCTGGACTCATGCAAGGCCCCTCTGGGATTAATCTAAGCCATCAATGCCAACCCGAATAGGGAACCCTCCCACAACCTCAGAGTTATGAACAATGACAGCCTCAAGCAAGTGAACATCATTCATACTCCGACTGCCCACACACCTCTCCAATTGAAATGTGTATTACTCAACTGCAGATCAGCAAAGTAAACACGCATCTGATATCTTTGATCTCAGTAATAACAATGAACTTGATATCATCATCCTCACTAAAACCTGGTTAAATTGCTTGTCCACCACTATCCTTGACCTTCTAGTCCCACCTAGCCATGTCATAATTTGATTCGACAGATCTTAAAACAGGGCGAAGGATTAACTTGCATACACGGAAATAGTCTCTCGGTCTCACAATCAGACTCCTCCACTCTGACTTCAAGTGAGTACCTATGCATCAACATCTGAGACAATCACTGCCCTGAATGTAAACTACACTCATTCTGTCACCCCCCCCCCCCTGGAGACAATATTTCCTTCATTGAACAAATAATGGAAATCATCTCTTCCAGTGATGACACCCTAGTGTCCTGAATCGTCATGAGAGATTTCAACCTTCACTGGTCTAACCAAAATGATCAAGCAGTAAACTGTCTAATATCCTTCTTATTGGGGCATGAGCTGACACAATACTGTGATAGTCCAACCCATAACAAGGGTGAAACTCTGAACCTCATCATATCCAAAGGAAACACCATCTCATTATATTCCATTATCCCTTGTGACTGGTCTGACCATTACAGCATCTTCTTACTAATGAACAAGGAGGTGCCCTGAATAGGGCCCGACCCAAGAAAATGAAGCAATGGAAAAGGAACCTTTGGAATATTAACTCTAAGGAGCTAACAATCCATTGTAGAAAGGCCTTGACTCCTCAATTGGACATGTCAGGTGTTCACATCCTCACAGATTTTTATAATTCTATCATCTCTGGCATCATGTATGAAATAGCCCTCCAAACAACAAAAAAGTGCCTCCTCCAAAAACTCCAAACCTTGGTTCAACGACAACCTAAACTCAGAAAGCTGCAACCTAAGGGTAGCTGAAAGATCCTGGAGATCATTACCCTCCACTGAACATCTAATTCACCTTAGATCTGTCAGGAACACTTACAACAACAAAAACATAAGGTCTGCAAAGGCTGATTTCTTCAGAGCCCAACTCAGTCAAGCCAAAAACTGCCACAAGAAACTGTTTGAAATTGTTAAACAACAATCGGGCAAGACACCCAACAGCTCTGACCTTGGCGATGGCCTTCCATAATGCAATAAATTGGCAACCTTCTCCACTGAGAAAACAAGAAGCATCAGCCTCTACCTGGAAGTAAAGAAAGCTCTTCTCCCAACCTCCATGAGGACTGCTTCTCTAGTTCACCATGACCTGCTCATTCCCTCCAGAATTCGCACCAAGAACAACGCCTCTTGGAACTCCTTTACTCCCCTCAGCTAAAGAGGTATTTACAACACTCTGCTGGTGATCAGCCCTTCTAATCCTTTCAGTGACCTGCTACCACCACCCATTTTCAAAGCTACCAAGGATACCATCCTCCCCCTATGGACAAAGGTTGTCAACGCCTTGCTGTTGCAAGGCACAATCCCAGACTGCCTAAAAGTAGCACAGGTCTCCCCCATTCTAAAAAAACCTAATGCAGACAACTATGATCTTAATCAATTCTAGCCTATCTCCACCATCACCACACTGGCTAAACTGCTTGAAAAATGTGTGCAGGCGCAAATTTGTGCACACATGGACTATTTCCAACTTTTGGGCCAACATCAATCTGGATTTCGGAGAGGTCACATCACAGCACGGAATCTGCTCTCACTCACATTATGGATGACATTTTGAAAATGCTCTACCAAAACTAATCATGCCTCCTGATTCTCCTTGACATTTCTTCGGCTTTTGACACTGTTAACCACAACTATCTCTTATCCATCCTTGAAGACAGGATGGATTTTCAGGTCTGGTATTGCAATGGCGTACTTCTTTCTTCCACAATAGATCACAAAAAGTCAAGGTGAATCAATCCCTATCCTAGTTCTCCTCAGTTTCGATGGGGGTTCCACGGTGGTCTGTACTATCACATATACTCTTCAATTATTTTTCTGAAACCATTGGCAAATGGTCTGAATCCCGCACACATTCTCTCTCATATGTATATGGATGACTCTCAACTGTATTTGAAAATCACCTCCCTTGAAGACTTCATCTCAAAACTCTACCCTGATGAATACTCAAAACAGGCTAACTGATAACCACCTCATGCTCAACACCTCCAAAACAGAGTTCCTTCTCATTACTCCACCTAATCAAGCCCTCAAGATCGACCACTGGCTGAAATACCTTACAGCCTTCAACTGCACTCCCCACATTATCGATTCTGTGAAATTCTTCGGAATCACACTAGATAAGCACTTGAACATGCAGAATCATGTTAGCAATGTAAGGAAAGGTGCTAAACACCAGATAAACATACTAAGGAACCTCAAACCATTCCTTCCACAGGAGGACTTCAAGATAGCGGTACAAGCTCTTGTACTGCCTAGGCTAGACTATGGTAGCTCCACGCTCTGTGGACTTCCCAAAGATAACTTAGCCCCACTAACAGCCTCCATTAATGCTGCAGCTAGACTGATTATGGATACAAAAATAAACTATCACATCTCCCCACCCTCAAATCCCTAAACTGGCTGCCATATGAAGCATGAATACAGTTAGAGATAGCCTGCATGACGCACAAAGCCCTACATCTCAAGACTCCCATTTATCTGGCTCAAAAATAAGAACTATCTGGAGGTTTCAGCCAGTCCAGAAGTACAAGTTCATTGCTCCTGAAACCACAGTTCTACCACAAAATGAGAGTGAGTCATAGAGCCTTCCCAGGCACTGTCCCAAAGATTTAGAAGTCTCTTCCATCGGAAGTCTGACTAATTTCTTCACCTGCCTCCTTCAAAAAGGAAGTATAGGAATCCTAATGACTGCATTGTTGCCTTAACCGGCCCTGGCCCCACTACGTATTTACTGCCCCCTGATTGACTACTAGATTGTTGTGCACCTTTGAATCCCAGCATTCGCCTACTATGCTCATTTAGGTATCGAATGTTCTTCTCCCTGTACTGTATCCGTACGACCCTAATTGTGTTGCACTCCTTTCATGTTCGTTTTATGCATATTAAAGTAATACTTATATTTCCCTCTTCTATCCACACCTATCCTTATTGTAAAGTGCTCTGATACCCGCATGGGTCATGTTCGCAGTATATAAAACTTTCTAAAAATATATATATTTTTTTTAAAAGGCTACTAAGAATGTTACACACCTCACACGCTTCCCTACCAGAGCTGGTCTACTGAACCACACTAGGAGGTAGTTGCCCTTGCCCAGGGCACAGCATGTATTAGAGTTACCATGGTGGATGAATGTGGGAAAAATGGATAATGCTGTCAGGCTTTAACTTCAGACCCCTGGGTGATAGGCGCTATACAAGTTCAAATTACATTTACATTTACATAGGATTGGTATTACTTTCACAAATGGTGGCTGTGTGATTACAGTGCAGAGATCTAGATATACTATGGTGGATGACACAAACCCCTAACAACATGCAGAAGCGCATTTGAGGACAGCTTTGTCGTGTCTGCAGCAGCAATAACGAGGCGTAGACTGGTGCTTGTTTCACAGAGCTTTATTTCTTACCACCTTACTTCTCTTGTCCCTATTCTAACTGCTCCTTTCCTTTGCCTCCGCTCCTTCCTTTCCTGTCCCTCCCACATCTCCTCCCACCAACTACTAGACTGCTAAATCACATTCTTACATCTCCCCTCTTCTTGAACAAATGCAACAGTCAATCATGCTGATAACAGCTTGCTACTTCTGTGAGGGTGTGGACATATTTAGAGTTCTTCAATCAGCCGTGCATATTTTCGAATGGTTCGTTTCGATTTCCAATAACCTTCTGAGTTCTTGCCTTCAGACTCAACGAGATTATCGGGTCTCGGCTGAACATTACCAGCTATGTCATTCTCACTAACCAGGGTACTCGACGGATTGGCAAGGGAATCTTTGACTGCGGATGGGCACTTCTAGAAACGCAACACGTTTCTCGCGATCAACTCATTTTCAGACTCTGATGCGATTATAGTTCCCTCTTGTTGGGTGACTATTAATGACCCAGCTCGATAGCGGCAGTCTGTCTTCCTTTGTAGCTCTTGTTCGACTGACACTCGATCTACTTCATCAGTGGATGGGGTTCTGGCTTTCTTCCGAGCATCCGCATGTAATTTCACTTCTTTTTGTCTTTTCCGGTCAGAGTCAGCAATGTCCTCATGTTCAAAGTCATGCATATCAGACGGTAAGGCATTATCTGAAATGGGTGTCCTGATTCGGTTCTGGGACTCATTTGCTGGCTCTGTTTGTCTCACCCACTCCCACTCGCGTTTGGGAATGTTGAACTCTTTGACCATCCGGGCATGTGCATGTTCCTCTCTCATCCCTTTTTGTTTTGAGAATGATCTATCTCTGTCAACACATTTTGCCTTCCTTGCAGAGTGATGAGACAGTCCTTTCCTAACATGGTAGGTAATGTCCCATATATTCGTTTTCCTTCTGCAAGCCCTTTGAGTCAGCCTCGCTGACCCCATCCGGGGTGACGGTATATTATTCATGTCTTGATATAACTGTGACTGTCATGACATGTTGCGTGGCGGGGTGATCGGATATTCTGAGTCATCGGCATGAGATATGTTGCTCTGGACGAGGAGAACGTTCTCTGTTTCCATTGTGCATTTGGGTGATCGATGCCATGGGTGTTTTCGTGACCTTGATTCTGTTGACCCGAGTGATTGTACAGACATGCCTTCTGAATCAGAGGAGTCTTTTACTGATTTCCTTTGAGAACATTCTTTTGGGTGTGTCTTGACTGGTAAGTTTCTTCAGCTGGTAGGCTGTGACGAACTGCTCTTGGAGTCGGAGCTATATTTGGGACATTTCTTTGGATACATCTCTTGAAGGGTCTTCTGTGCTATTGCAATGGAGAGATTGTTTGATAGCCACGCATTTATTTCTTTTGTTTGATGCCAGGGTATTTTGTCTCTGCCTCTCTCTTATGATGTTAATTGTCTCCTCTCATTTTACTCGGTGTCACTGGTGTCTTGAGTGTATTTGCCTTCCCCTTTCCGGTGTCTGAGTGAATCACCCCGTCTTATGTGGTTTGTTTCTTCTTCTCGCTTGTTGGGTGCACTGACGTCTGTGCCATGGGTGTGATGTTTCCCACTGCTTGATGCTTCTTCGGACTAGTCTACGAAGTTTGATGAACATTGGGTTGCTTGGGTGTGTTCGTGTACCAGTTTCCAGGGTTGGCATGACTGGTCCAGTCTGCTGTAGTTTGTCTTTCCTTCATACTTGTTGAGCAGGCTGTCATCTGTTCCATTTGTGTGGTCTGTCCCACTTGATGCTTCTTCAGAATAGTTTGCAACGTTTGTTGAATGAATCCTTGAAGTTGAATAACTCCTTGAGGTTATATCAGTGAGGCTGTCATAGTCCTGGATCATCCCGGTCTTTTGTTTGCCATCCTCCACTGTCTTTTGTATTGTTGAATCAGAGTATTTCATGTCACTTTGTCTCTCCTGTTGTCTTATCTCTAGTCCGCCTTCGCCCTCCCTCTTTCTGGTTTTGTTTGTTTCTTGGGCTTTATTCACAGACATGAGAGATATCTCCTTTCTTTTATCTTCCTTTCTTGCATTAGGGTGCAATTCTTTTGATAATTCTCTTGCTTTGACCCGCTCTCCAGCTTCGGCCCTCCTGATGATTTCCTTTAGCGAGAACTGCCTTTGAAGGATCTTGCGCTTTGTGTCAGGTATTGAACAGCCCTCGATTACCCGGAGTCGAATTGCTTCCTCGTTTGTGAATGTATTGAAAAGGCAGTAGTGCACCAGACTTTGTAACCTTGTTATGAAGTTTGGTAATGATTCCCCGGGTTCCTGCCGTGCTGCGTTGAAGACGATGCGTTCATGATCCACGTCTTCCTTTGTGTTGAAATGAGCGCGTAGCGTCTCTTTGAGTTTTCCATATGTCTCTGTGTCCTTTGCTGAAAATGTTATGATTAGGCGTCGGCCTTCGTGACCCACCAGCTGAAGTAGTAGTAGTGGCCGTTTTCCATCTCTTCGCTCACCGGTTGTTGCAAGAAATTTATCCAGTGACTCCAGCCACCGGTTCCATTTGGAACCCAAACTCTGGGTGCCGGTCTGTGTCACTGGGGGTGGTACTCCAATGCAGGGGTTAGATTTTTGTTTCTTTTTTCACCGACATGATGGTGGAATGTGCTAGTATGAAAATGTCACAGGACTGTTCACTATGCTTCCCATTTTATTTGCTGACCCTCTTTGGTCGAGATCTTGTGTATAGTTGTTTTCCTTTGATTTTTGGCAAAAGTCACTCACAGGTGACCACTGTATTGTGTCCGCCAGCTTCACCTTTTCCTTATAGAGATGTTCCAGCTTTTATGTCTGTATCAGTAGGCTTCAGTGAGGTAGACTTGGATTGCCTGAGTTCAAAATGGTCACCACTCAGCTGCAGGTGATTTATGCTTCCTCAGCACTGTTACTTATTGATGTCGACATCTTGCTTCTTTTCTCAAGACTTACGCGGGTTACCAGCCACTTTTGTTGATAAGAGAAAGATTCCCTGACACTTGTTTACTCGTGTTTCTAGATCATTTATTTTCTTTCTTCCTTTAATTTCAGTTACTTATCTTCACTTGGTGCTGAAAATTTACTTCGGGACTTGCACTTTTGCTCGTGCTTGTTACACTCGGGATTTGCATTTGCTTGTGCTTATTGTACTCAGACTTTGCATTTGCTTATGCTTGTTGAATTCAGGTCTACAATTTGCTTGGGTTTATTGAATTCAGATTTTACATTTGCATGTGCTTGTAGGACTCAGGCTTTGTTTATCCTCGTGCTTATTGACTTCGGATAATTGCATTTACTTGTGCTTGTTACTTTGGACAATTGCATTTACTCGTGCTTGTTGCTTCAGACAGTTGCATTTGCTAAGGCTTATTGTCTTTGGGTTTGCATTTCCTCATGCTTGCTGGCGAATTCCACAGTTGCCTGACTATAAGATGGCCGCCCAATATCCCTGACAGGGGATAGGACCCCGGCGCCTGACTCTAAGATGGCCGCCGTCTGTGAATTCTCGTTCTCAGCGAGATTTGGCTCCACATCACCCCCGGCTCCTCTTCATGCAGTCAGACACTCACTGCGCTGGATTTCAATGCCGGTGAACTCAGAAGGGACAGGACTGCTGCATCTCCTCACTGGCAGGCTGTATCAGCGCAGGTAGGACAGGGGTGGGCTCCCGATGTCCGCGCTCTTGCATACATGGTCTCCGCAGTCGGGGTGGGCACCCGACCTGCTACTCACGGTGGTGTCTTGCAGGGCTACGCTCCACGTGACCTCCCGGTCACGGAGCTTCCGTTCAGGAGCACTTTGCCGCAATTCACGGCTCTTGCGACACGGCCTCAGCAGGGAGGGGACACAGTCGTCACGACGGCGACTCCAGCGAAGCACTGCAGGGACAGGTCACTTGCTCAGGGATTAGCGCTAGTGCACAGCGCAAGCATCCCACCCTCGTCGCCAGTTGTCGTGTCTGCACCAGCAATAACGAGGCGTAGATTGGTGCTTGTTTCACGCAGCTTTATTTCTTACCACCTTACTTCTCTTGTCCCTATTCTAACTGCTCCTTTCCATTGCCTCCGCTCCTCCATTTCCTGTCCCTCCCACATCTCCTCCCACCAACTACTAGACTGCTAAATCACGTTCTTACAAGCTTGCATGATACAACATGGAGGAGTGGTTGGTAGATAAGTGTTGAATCACAATGTGGTTTATGAAGGAAGCATTTTGGTATCATATGTGATTGACCAGGTGTTCCTCTTAAACCTGCCATGGTTTGTAGTATCTAAGCATTTAGTGAAGAGAAGGCGGGAGGTAACGAACACATCTTCTTTAGATTAATTTATTACCACATGTGGTGTGGTTGTGTGTGGCCAATGAGATGTGTTTTAGTTCCATCCATGATGAGTACTGAAGTACTCTCCTCGTGTCACTGCAAACAGGCAGCATGCTTAACTTGGCGCGAAGAATGGGAGAGTTAGATGTTCTTGCTTACTTGCCTACCATCGTAGGTGGACAGGGGTCAAGGTTATTGATTGGATTTGAGGGGCAGATGAATGAACCAGATCAAAGGAAGCTGTGATGAGTTTTGTTCATAGCCCTCCCAAGAGTGACAGAGATCAACCTCACAGGCACATACAGGAGAAAAAAACACCCATAATAACAACCATAATACATGCTTCCTGATGGCTATCGAGCAGCAAGAGAGGAGCAACCCAAATGCAGCCTCTGGTCACAGGAATATGAAATGAGACCAGAAAAGGGCCAAACCAGACTGACTGGCGAGCATACTCCCCTGAATCCACCCTGACAACAATCTGAGCAATGGATAATTTAGTCATCCTTTTTGTAGGCACAAATAGACTAGCCAGAAAACTGAACAAAGGCGCCGAAGGGCCATAAACCCAGAAGTGTAGCTTGTGTGCCTTTAAGTGCAAGATTCTGAAATACGTCTAGATGTGTACTAAGATTCTTCTTCCATGCATCGCTCACCCTTTTCTCGTAGTCTTTCCCATTGCTCCCTAGAGAAGGCACACGTAGATTCTAGGTTCATCATTCCACGCTTTGCCAGCTCGGCACATGTTCGTGATAGAACTAAACATACATTGTTCATTATTAACTTAGCGCTTCACAAGTTGAATTAGACTGCTCTGTGGATTTAATAAGAGGTCTTTCTCTTGAGCATTCGTGTCCACTGATGGAAAACATTAAGATTGATTAATAGTCCGTTGTTTCAGAAAAAATACTAAAATGTTGTATTCCTCGGTCTACTTGCAAAGCTAAATCCAGTGGAGTACCAAACCTAGCCACTAGATGTCAGTGAAATATAAATTAATGGCTTCAGAATTTGTCTTGCAAGGTGATGCAGAGGAGAGGAGCTCGAGAATCCTCTCCCCATCATTTTCTTTTAATTACCGCGGGCAAATGACAGTATTGAATTAATTCACATTAATGTTAATGCAGAAGCTTCAAAGCTAAAGCATGCAGCCTGGCCTTCTCCTAGGAAACGAGTATAAAGGCTCACTGGAGCTGAGGCACCTGTGAATAAAAGAAAATATTTTCTCAATCAATAGAAGTTTTACTTAATTAAAATCTGGTTAGCAATTTTCTTTGTTAAAAAGCTGCTATCGTGCAAGTTTTTTTGCCTTTGCGTCCGTTCTGTTAAAATACCCTTTTGTCAAGTTGACAGAGTAAATCCTCACAGTCTTGGAGAAGCATGGCTGGGCAAGGGAGAGTGTGCAGACAGCACAGATTACGTCACATAGAACAGAAGCAGGATTAGCAGCGCTGCATCACAAGAGTCTCTTGTAGTCTTAATTCTTTCATCTGTTCATCGAAGTCAAGGCTTGTTTATAGGTCCCCAAAGTTTCCTGTATGTATTGACGTGTGCGCCGAGAAGTCAGGGATTCCATTTGTGCACAATATCCCAGCCAGTGTCCCTCTAGTGCTAACGACGTCAGCCGCGTTGTGTGCAAGTAACACCGGTGGGGCCGGGTGGAGGGGGATTCTGACGAGGATGAAGAAGGAAATTTTCGGCATCGTCCCTCAAATACCGCCCCACTCCCTCCACCCGGCCCACCGCCTCACCGCTGTTACCTGCACGGACCACGGCTGGCTTACGTTTGCAGTGATGTCAACAATATGGAACATGAACATATGGAGAAAACCTCTTTAACTGATTGCTTGTTTTTTTATATATATAGCGTATCATTCCATCTTACGCCCTTTCTAAGCACTGTAAACAACGGTTGTTGCCAGTGCTTTAAAAGGCCTGGTACTCACCAGTACGGAGTACTGCCACTTTTTAGTTTACTTCCTTTGAGTACCAGAACTTTTCCTTGGCCAAGGAGAGTACCAGTACTCTTAGGGGAAGTTAGGCAGGGCAGGCAGGCTCTACGGCAGTGGGGACTGTACTGCTGCACAGAAAGTGCTCTGCTCAACTGCTGCCGAAAAAGAGAACGCAGAATGGAGGGAGGGGCCGAGTATACCTCTGAATGGAGCCGCTGCTGAGCAATCCCGCAACGGCTCATTTGCTTCACTTAAGGTCTGTTTAGGGTTTTGGATGCCCTGTGGCACTCTGAATGAAAGTGAAGGGTCCAATCAGACCCTGCCAAGTCAATCACACAGTAGGTGTGTGTCATACTGGGCAGGTGCGCAACACCCATTGAACTCACCGGGCTTCAGCACCCCCCGTCGTGTGTGGCAGCCCGGGATTAGACAGATTCCGGGCACACACAGAGCCGCACCCAAACGTTTCACAGGTCTTTAAAAGACCATTTGAATGTTAATTAGGCCTTGCAGTTGTTTCACCCCTTCTAAGAGACCCTGCAGCTCCACTCTGCCCACTGATTAAAGGTTCCGCCCCCCCCCAAAATTCTTTCTTAGCCCCCCCCCGAAATTTGGCTCTAGTTGCGCCTCTGCTACTGGGCCTATCCCCTCCCCCACAAATCTAATTTACTTACAGCGTGACTCCCGAAATGAATGCACCTCTCAACACCAGTCTTCAGGGGGGTATGGGGGGAGCATATTACACGCTACCCAGCATCGAATTGGGAAGTCAGGCATTGGGCGATGGGCCGGTGCCTAAGGGTCTCCTGTGGGCCGGTTTTTGTTAACCGGCCCACAAGGCCCACAGAAACTTACTGTCTTGCCTGCCAGGCCACTGTAATGTGACACCAGCATCATGCAAATTTGCAGCAGCGTCTCTAGGCCAGTATTGTTCTGGCCACTGAATTCTTTATCTTGCCACCTCCCTCCGCCCAGAAGCAGTGTTCCACACCCCTGCCATGCTGTTAAACAGAGGTGAGGTGTTGAGAGTGCAGCTGGGTGCAGGTGATGTATGGCCGTTGGGCCATCATCACCTCAGGTCCTGCGGAGCAGCAGCAGCTCTCTGCTTTTCTCCAATGCTCCCTGTCTAAGCTAGCGCCCTGAGGCTATAGTTGGCTGGGAAAGGGGGAGAGTAAGTGAATTGGCTTAGCTTAGGGCCTGTTGTTAGCACTTTGGCTCCAGTGTCTTTCTGGCCTTGGTGGGTTTTTTTTTGTTGGATAGGTTGTGAGGCACCTTTCCCAGGTAGGAAATAATGAATTAACCTGTTTTGTTTATAGAAACAAATTTCTTGTGTTTTGGTATGTGCTGCAACTAGTATATAAGTCAATGAGCTTTGCATGTCTTGCCCCAAGCCCTGCCCACTCACCACATTTAAATGAGTACCTGCACTAGTTTTTTCCCCATTTAAAGCACTGGTTGTTGTCAATTCCTTAATATACGCTCAGTGAATGGGGCTTTGGTGCTTTGCAGAGAAGTATTTATTTTTCCTCATTCTATTTATTGACAGTTTACTGTATCATTCTGAGTCCTCTGGAGTGCTAGCATTGCAATGCATCAATGCATGTTTTGCATAAGTGCAATGAAACTTCACTCATTATGGACAGATTTACTAATACTTCACGCAATGCAGCAAGCAACCTGATTCTTTGTGCTGTGGCAAAGGAAGAGAGCAGAAATGCGTGATACCTACTACGGTATGGTGCAATTCTGCTCTCTACTACTGTGTGTTGTCTAGAGCCAATGCAGGCACTTGTGAAATGGTGCAACAGTGCCTGTTTTACAAGCAGGATCACTTTTGTGCAGGCAGGGACACCTGCCTGACGAAAAACAATCCTAAGAAGCATATTCCCCTTTCTATAGAAAGAGGAAGTAACAAGGATAAAAAATTATATTTCTCCTTGTTTTGCCTCTGTTGGGTAGGTACATCGTTTTGACACGCACCCAGGTTCACTTGTGCTTGTAAATCTGGTTTTGCTTCAAAATATATGGGTGGATGCACGGGTATGTCCATGCTAAAGTAATGCAAGGCGTCAAAATGAACTGCATTGTGTTACTTTGAATTTGATAAGCCATACAAAGCCACGGAAATTGACTTTGGGGCTTATTTAACCTCTTGCATGCTCATGACGAGCTGAGCTCGTCATGAGCCACGGTGCTCCGGTGCTCATGAGGAGATCAGCTCGTCATGGCCCGTGGAACGCTCAGGTGCGGGGAGAATTCCCCCGCTGTGCTGAACGTTCCACTGAGCCAATGCACCTGTGACGAGCTGAGCTCGTCATGAGCACAGGAGTGCCGTAGCTCATGACGAGCTCAGCTCGTCATGAACATGCAGGCGCTGTGTGCGCCCCCTTCCCCCCAGCACAGCGGGGGAATAACCCCCGCAGAGAAGGGGTTAAGGGAGTTTGGCATAGGACAGCGCAGGAAGGCACCTTGCTGCGCTGCCCTACACAAACATGAAAAGGCAAGAGCACAGTATTTAGGCAATACAGTGCATTCATGTCCTTTCTCTCCAAGCTGGCACTGTTTTGGCAGCCTAGCGCCAACATAGGTACCCTTGAACTGTGGTGCAAGGGTGCCTCCATTGCATGCAGTACTATTTTTGTGCAGGAAGGGGCACCTTCCCGCACGAAAACAATCTTAAGATGTATTTTCCTCTTTCTAAAAGGAAAAAACGATAACCATATTTTTCATCGTTATACCTCACCTCTGTAGGTGTATGGATTTGCAGTTTCCCCAGGCATACAACGCCTTGTAAATCGGGCAGCGTCAAATTCCATGAGTGGTCATGGGAAAATCCACCATAAAGCCCATGGAATACCTCCCGGGTGTAGAGTAAGGTACAGCGATTTGCACTGCGTCACCGTAGTCATGATTTTTGAGGCCACTCAAAGCCATGCAGGGTGGCTTTGCGTGGCTTCATAAATTGAAATGAGAGCCCTGCGTCACACATGAACCACTTTACATGGTGCAAAAGTGATGCAGGGCTCTCATAAATAAGCCCCTGTGTGTGGCTTAGTAAATTCCAAAATGGACTTTGCATCGGGTCTGCACCACAAAAGTGACACAACCTCAAGCAAGATATAAGTAAATCCTGGTCTACATATTTATCTCATTATTTGCATTGAATAGTGAAAGTAACCGTTTTTTGTTTTTGTTTTTTTAATCTTTTTTCACCGCAGCAGACTTTACAACGTTTTAGAACTCATGTGCAACTTGTTTAAAGATGGTGAACATTTGTATAAAATTAAAATGAACAAATAGTCTATCCATATATTCAATTTCCATATTTTTCCAGAGCACCCTCCCCTTTACTAATGAGAATAGCTCAGATATTTAGTATTACATGCAAATGAAAACATGGGAAATTACTAGCAACAATGTGAAGAGAAAAGAAAGTGTTCTGTCACACACTCCAGTAAAAATGTGTAGCAGACGTATTTTATAGTAATCACTAAGAGAATAGCCTACACCTCAATTTTTTGAAAAATAAACAATCTATTCTTGCTTAAAGACAAACACATTTCTTCTGTTCATCCTGGTATTTTAATTTTTACCTTTTTACTTATAGTCTTAATTTATAAGTTTCACACATTGATACATGAAGAAAGAACATCATCATTTAATGGCTACATCACAAAACATGTAAAAAAATATTTTAAAATAATTGCAAAAATGATACCCCCAACTTGTCTGCCGCATATGTGGGCGACGGCTTGTTTAAAGCCCTCCAGTGCCTCTGACAACACGAACTTTTGTGCACGGGGGTATCGGAGTCCTTCACAGTGCGGGCCCTCGTGCCCCCTTAGGCACTACGCCTCATGAGTGAGGGTCTATGTGTCGGAGGGGGGCCGGTGGTTCACCGCGCGGTTCTGGTCTCGCCTGCTCCTGTGCGCATTCAGTGTGTATGTACCCTGGTGTGTCTTTGCCTACTATAATTACTGCAATCTTAAATGTAAATGTAAATTGATACTTGTATAGTGCACTACTCACCCGCAAGGATCTCAAGGCGCTTGTACGAATACGGCTGGAACCCATCCTGGCTTTCCCTGTGAGGCATCCACTCCTGGGCACCCCCAAGGTGAAGGCCAGGCATCCTTAGCGTTGTGGGGGCCGTTGTGGAGATTAAGCAAGTTATTGCCCAGAGTTGCAGAGTGGGACTCCATGATTGGAATAGGCACAAGGCGAGAATTATCAGGTCCGTGGAATATTTTGAGACCAAGACCCGCCGAGGCGGGGAATTGAACCCTGGTCCCGGGCTAGACCTCTGCATCAGGGTCTGCCACTCTAATCATTGAGCCACACTTCTCGATGTGGACTGCAGGTAGACCCTAATGATACTATGCCTGCCATTGTCTTCATCTACTATGATGGTTATATGTACTAAATCATTGTCTTTGTTTGGTCTGGTTAGGTATAGCCTCCCGGTCAATGTTACTGGACGACTGCTACACCTACTAGTTTTACCAGAGTTTTTTTCTTTTTTCTTTTTTCCTTTGTTGTCTTCCTCTTTATCCCCTCCCAGGCACACGCGGTATGATCTACCTACAGAGATCGCCTGATTACTCTAGGAACGACGTACTAGGATACCCCACGCGCTTGATATGGTTATCATTCTGAAACCCTTTCTTTTATAGTTTGACGTGCACTTCTCACACCCATTATTTTTAGGTCCTGAAGAAACGCTACTGATTGTTTAGACACTGCAAGCGTGAAACATGTCGACCTCGTGACTAGTTATACTGGAACATTGAAGCCCCACGTTACTCACTAACCTGTTGGTGTTTTAGCTTACCAAGGACACCATGAGAATACATAACCAAAGACTGGATGCCCTTAGGTATTTTTAACTTCACTTGCACGCACCACTTCATCTCTCTCTTAGAATCCTTCCCATTACCTGTCCCGGCCATACACCTGCACGCACTGCAAGGCGTATTCTCTTTTAAAGATCTCCGCTAAAGTGACTCTTCGGGGGCCCGTCAGACATTGCAGCGCCGGTCTGACGAGGAGCACCAAAAGCCCGATGATGAAGCATGACATCCTTCTGGGTATGTGAGGGCCAATAAGAGGCAAGACTTGGTCTTCCCCTTCTGGATTGGATCCTTGAAACCGGGGATATACAACTGCCTCTTTTCACTCTCTCTCCCTTCCTCTCCTCCTCCTTCCCTCTACCTCTACTCTCTCCTTCCACCTCTATTTCTATTAAACTATCATCCTACTTTTCCACTTTCTTGCTTATGTGGGTGACATACATGCGCCCATTACCACAGAACAGTTTCCTCTTTGATATAGCCATTAACAGAGTAGCTGGGACACTGGACCTTAACTAGCTCCTGGTCCCCCTCCTTTTCTTTTGTTGACTTAGTATCTCCAAACACACAACATATTGTCATGTATAGATATCACAGGGTAAATAGGGGTGTGGCAGAGTGAGGGTGCTGCAAACTGAAAAAGCAGAGTTTAATTACACATGTTTAGTTACTTGTCAGGACACAACTAAACTAGATCAACTGAGGTGAAAGCAACTGCATAAATGTAATAATGTTAAAGGTAAAAGGAAAGGGAGAAGGGAAGGTGAAGAAGGGTAGGAGATCAAATAAGACGATGAAAGGGGTTTTGAAAGTCATCAAATGCATCCCAGATTACATAATGCACTTTAGGCTATGTTGTTCGCAGCAACCCCGTTAAATGGATAGGCAGCTCAATGCACATTTATCTAAGGGAATAGGGGTTTTGGGATACTGCATCCCAAACAAATTAAATTTTTCTATCAATATATTTGATGGACTTTATATGGGAAAACAGAAATATCAGAAGGCAGGAGGCATGTTGTTGATGAATGTCTCTTTCCAGGTAAGGGGGAGGAGGGAAGGTATGCCATCTCCAGCTCATATGAAACCAGGATGCATAAAGAAGCTCTGAAGGTAATAGCATTTGTAGAACAATTCCAATCTCGTTTGGAAAGCATTCCTACCGAATCGATTCCATAATGCTTTCCGGACAACTCGGATCGGGGGAGTCCGACCGAGCGATTTTGATGTATCTGGATGCTTCCAAGTACGATTCAGCCGGACTCCCATTGACTTCATTGGGAGCCTGTGTTCCGACTGACAACACAGGCTCCCATTGACGAAAGGGGTGGCTGAGGTAAACTTTGCACCCTGTATCGGGCACCCCATGGTACCTGCCTCCTTCTGCATGTTTGGAAAGGGGGGATACATGGGTATACCCACAGGACCGATTCGGAAGGCCCCGGGTGAAGGGGGGCTAAGGGCCGGCAGCTGAATTGTTCCGGAGAAACTGATTCGGAACGGCTGTCCGAGCCCGTCATTGTACTTGCTCGCTCAGAAACCATAGAGTTGGACGATTCGGCTCTGAAAGACACAACCTGCCCGAATGCCTTTCACAACCGTTACGAACAGCCCTAACAGTTTCCATGCATCATACTTGGTCATTGGGAAGTGTGTACGATTCGGTTGGGAACAAGGGTTTCGAATCGGATTCAGCAAACCCGAATCCGATTCGAAGCCCTTCCGAACGACATCAGAATCGACCCCTTAATGTTAATGGCCTCAATAATAGGAGCAAAACTCAGGCAGTCAACATATGATTAAGAAAACACCCCCCAGACATCGTGCTTTCACAGGAAAAGCACCTTATGAATAGTAATAAACAGAGTTCTAGTAAAATTTTCCAAAATTGGTCTGGAATCACTGCCTCTCAAATGCCAGGTGTGCTCACAGGGGTGTAGTGATATACATAGGCAAGCACTTACCTTTCCAGATGAAAACCATGCAGACAGATTCAGCAGGAAGATGGGCGTTTTTCAATGGAATATTAAACAAAACAAAGATAACTATAGCCACAACCTATCCATCAACATTAGATATTCCCCAACCTTTGATAGAATTAAAACAGGCATTAATCAATATCCCAGGCCAGGAAATTCTGGGAGGTGATTTTAATATCTGAAAGAGGCTATTAGTTATGGATTCCTTACCTTAGAATTACGCCCAGGCGTCAGACTGGATCCGGTGAAATATTTTCATAGCAGTACCCCTGTGCCTCAATAGGTGGCATCGGTCTACTCCTCGTTCGTCTTTGGCATCGTGGTCGCTGGGATGATGTCGCGGTATTTACTTAGACACCGCCCTCGATCGCTGACATCAGTTCTTTCTTTTTCCGCGCCAGCCAGTGCAGACCCGGGAGAGCGGTCCCTCAAGTCACTTTTTTACTCCAGTTTTTGCGACTTTTATCGACACCCTTTTTTTAATCAATCGACTCATGGTGCATGGAGGGATGTCACGTCGGACCAGCTTCAAGGCTTGTGACTCCTGTCACAAACTGATGTCAGTCACGGACCCGCACCTCATGTGCCTGGAGCGTGACCACGACCCAAAGTCGTGCTCCGACTGCAGGGCCATGAATACGAAGTCTTTGCGGGATCAGTCCCAAAATCGAAGTCTACATCTTCGGGTAAGTCAAAGCACAAGAAGAAGGCGTAGAAGCATCATCGCTCTTCGTGTTATCCCCGTCCATAAGCCGACGCGACGCGGGACACGAAAGGCAGCCATCTGACTCCACTCGCAGAGCCTGTTGGGTCAACTCTGGCTGTCCCTCCATCTTGGGGACCCGGAGCGACCCCTGCCCAGCATTGAAGCTTTTATGAAACCTTACATTCTATCTTTGGGCAGCACGACTCCGCTGGTGCGCCCTTGGGCCCTGCGGACTTGGTTGGGGGCTCTAGGCCTTTAATGTTCGTGGCTACGGTGCCGCAGGGCCCCCAAGGATCTAGTACTGGATCTGGATCGATGCCAGTTGACCTCGTAACACCTCCTCTGGTGCCGAATCCAGTGATGACACCCCTGCCACCTCAGATGCCGGTTGTGTCCTCAGCCGGCGTCGATCCTGGCCTCCCCCTCGATGACGATACGGCGCAGGACCGACGACGCCCAACGTCGGGACCAGCGCTGACCGGCAGTTTTGTACCCCTGTTCTCTCCTGATGTTTCCTACCGCCCTGAGTGGCTCACAGGAGGGGGTGAGGCAGACTGACTGGGAGGGGTCTGTGGACCCTCTTGCAGACCAGTTGGAGAGAGGAGTTGGGTGAGGCCAGTGCTCTGGACACCTCCCCAGACCTTGGCATGTTGTCTTCCCTTACCATGGCTACGGAGGAGGGTGCATCTTACACAGCGGTGTTGCGTAGGGTAGCAGAGGCCCTAAACCTCGAGCTTCCTAGGGCGGCCGTCACGACTAACCTCCTGACACAGGTGATTCAACCGGAAGCGTCCTCCTCAGAGCCCCTGCTGCCGTTCAAGGAGGCCCTTACGGACATCCTTTTGGACACTTTTTCCAAGCCCAACACAGGGGCTCCTGAGGACAGGATGATTGCCCGATGCCACCGCCCAGCCGACCCCATTTTCCTCTATACCCATCCTACCACCGAGAGCTTGACAGTCCAAGCCTCCACGTCCAAAGGCGCATTTCCTAACGCACCACCTGTTAGACACCCAAGAAGCTGGACCACCTTGGGAAGAAGATGTTTTCTTCCTCAAGCTTGAGGTTGCGGTCGGTGAACACAGCATGCCTATTGAGCCGTTACTCCCACTCAGTGTGGGATACGGTTGCGCAGGGGCTGCCACAGTGCCCAGAGGAGGCCCAGGCCATGCTCTCCCATGCTGTTGCCAAAGGGAGAGACGCAGCGAAGTTTGCCATCCGGTAAGGGCTGGACATTGCCGACTCACTGGGCAGGCCGAATTCCACATTGGTAGCACTGAGACACTGGACCTGGTTGAGGTCCACTGGCTACTCGGGTGATGTCCAAGAAACGCTTTTGGACATGCCCTTTGATGGCCATCGCCTGTTTGGCGACAAGACAGACAACACGCTCGAGCGCTTCAAGGATTCAAGGGCTACGGACAGATCCTTAGGCTTCGCTTTCACCTCCCACCCAGCGCAGTCTGCTTTTCGCCCCTTTCGTGGCCACAGGAGGGGTGCTCGCCATGTTCTGCCCAGAGCTACAGGCCTGCGCAAGCTATCCAGCCTCTGCGTGGCTGGGGATGTGCCTCCCACCGCCGTGGGTCAGGGGACCAGTGGGTGGGCCAGTCCACCAGCGCCACCAGCGCCTCCTCTGCAGCAGCCTCCAAACCCTCAGAGTCCGGCCTTTTAAGCCCATCATTTGCCAGTGGGCGGCAGGATTCGCCATCACCTCCCCCACTGGCAAAACATCACGTCAAACAGGTGGGTTTTGGAGAGAGTCCAAAGGGGCTATTCCCTCCCCTTCGAGACCACCCCTCCATCCATGCAACCTCAATCCCAATGCATGTCGGAGGATTACTTGGTCCTTCTCCGCTTGGAAGTTGTGGCTCTCTTCGCCAAGGGAGCCATCAAGCGCGTCCCTGTGCCAGAAGTATGTTGTGGTTGCTATTCCCACTACTTTCTGGTACCCAAGAAGGACAAGGGACTGCATCCTATCTTGGTCCTCAGGGACTTCAACCACTTCCTCCTGAAGGAGAAGTTCAAGATGTTGACTTTGGTGCAGGTTCTGTCTGCCCTCGACCCTGGAGACTGGATGGTAGCGTTGGACTTACAGGACGCCTATTTCCACATCCCCATCCTGCCAGCCCACAGGCGTTACCTATGGTTGACGGTGGACCACAAGCATTTTCAGTTCATCGTGCTTCCCTTTGGCCTTACCAGCACCCCTCGGGTGTTCGCGAAGGAGATGGCGGTGGTCGCAGCTCATCTGCGCAGATCAGGTGTTCCAGTCTTCCCTATCTCGACGACTTGCTGTTGAAGGTGAACTTGCCCCAGGTTGCCATCTCCTACCTCCAGACTATGGCAAACCTCCTGCATTCACTGGGGTTCTCTATCAACATGACGAAGTCACACCTGAGTCCCTCTCAGAGGCTCCTCTTCATCGGAGTGGTTCTGGACATGATGCAGTTTCGGGCCTATCCTCCCGAGCAGCAAGTCCAGGATATTCGGGCTATGATTCCGATCTTTCAGCCTCTATCCTGGGTTTTGGTCAGAATGACACAGAGGCTGCTGGGCCTCATGGCCTCCTGCTGGTGGATCATGCCAGGTGGCATATGCGGGCTCTGCAGTGGGACCTGAAGTTCCAGTGGGCACATCATCAGGGGAGTCTTTCCAATTGCATCCAGACCTCAGAGGGTACTGCACACCAACTGTAGTGGTGGCTAACTTACCAAGATTGGGTCTATGGCAGAAACCTCTCCCTTCCCCAACCGGAGTTCATAGTGGTGACAGATGCATCAGTTCTGGGATGGGACGGCCACATGGGAGAGGTGGAGAGTCCTCTGGTCTTCGGCAGAGTTCGGGCTCCACATCAACCGGGCGCTCCGGGCGATTTGTCTTTCACTGAAGGCATTCCTTCCCTCTTCCCGAGGAAGAGTAGTGCAGGTGTTGACAGACAACACCACCACCATGTGGTACTGCAACAAACGGGGCAGAGTGGGGTTGTACACCCTATGTCAAGAGGCCCTTCTTCTCTCAACATGGTTGGAACATCAGGGCACATCACTGGTGGTTCAACACCTGGCAGATTCACTGAACACCAGGGCGGAAGAACTCAGCCGCAGGTGCATGATGGATCACGAATGGCGTCTTCACTCGAGGTGGTGCAAGGTTTCTTTCAGCAGTGGGGAGAGCCTTGGTTAGATCTATTTGCCACCGAAGAGAACGCGCAATGTCAGCACTTCTGCCAGTTTGAATTTCCAAGGCGGCACTCCCTCGGTGACGCTTTTCGCCGCGAGCGGAGTTTCGGTCTTCCTTACGACTTTCCGCCCATACCTTTTCTGCCCAGAGTGCTAATGAAGAGTCTGGTATCCAGAGCTGTTACATCTGCCCATCGATCCTCCAATCCGACTGCCTCTTCAGGAGGATCTTCTGTTGCAGCAGCAGGGGACGGTCCACCACCTGAACCTGTCCAGCCTCCACCTCTTTGCATGGAGTTTGAGCAGCGGCATGCTGACAGCTTTTGACCCACCTCCCGAAGTCTATAATGTTATCTCGACAACCAGGCGTCCCTCCACTAAGATGGTATACGCCTGTAGATGGAACAAATATGTGGCATGGTGCACAGCAAAGGCTGTGGATTCCCTCTCTACCCCTTCTTTCTGAAGTTCTTTTGTTACTCCTTTCTTTGGCCCATCAAGGCTCTCCTCTGGGCACACTGAAGGGCTATCTTTCAGCCATCTCAACCTTTCTTCAGCTGCCTGATCAGCCTTCTCTTTTCAAGTCCCCCATTGTAAATAGATTCATTAAGGGCATTACTCACCTCTTTCCTTCTATTCCTTTCATAATGCCTCAGTGGGACTTGAACTTAGTTCTGACATACCTTATGTGTGCTCCTTTCGACCCATTACATAACTGTCCTCTCTGACTTTTAACTTTAAAGACTGCTTTCCTAGTGGCCATCCCCTCTGCTCGCAGGGTGAGTGAGCTTCAGGCCCTGTCCTCTAAGCCTCCTTTTCTTGCTGTTCATCCGGACAAGGTTGTCCTCAGAACCAGACCTTCCTTTCTTCCCAAAGTGGTTACTTCTTTCCACATTGGTCAAACCATCACTTTGAACACCTTCTTTCCGCCTCCGCATCCTTCAAAAGAGGAAGAGAGGTTTCACTGTCTGGATTCAAAACGTGCGCTATCTTTCAATTCCAGGTGGATGACCAACTCTTTGTTGGCTATGTGGGCGCCAAAAAAGGTTGGGCTGTGCAAAAATGGACCATCTCTCGGTGGGTCGTTCTTTGCATTAAAATGTGCTCCTCTTTGGCAAAGAAGGAGCCTCCAGTAGGATTGTACGCCCATTACACCGGGTCAACACTAGCCACTACTGCTTTGGGACGTGGAGTTCCCCTTCATGATATTTGCCAGGCATCCACATGGGCATCTCTGAACACATTCACCAAACACTTCTGCCTGGACTCTCAAGTCCGGAGATACAGCTTCTTTGGCCATTCTGTTCTCCAGGACTTCCTTGTGTGAACTTGGTTTGCTGACCCACGTCCGGGGTTGGTATTGCTGGGGTATCTATTCTAAGGTGAGGAATCTATAACTAATAGTCTCTTTCAGATGAACAAGTTACTTACTTTCTGTAACAATATATCTGTAAGTGACATATATTAGGTATAGATTCCTTTACCGCCCAACCCATCCTCCCCGTTCTGCGAACTGACTTTTAGGGTTAAGGACTTCCTTTCAGGTCCCTAGTTTTGGACATCAGTGGTCAGTGTCTTGCATGGTTCTGCTCTTCTGACGTGGAATGCTGTGTAAAGAACCAACATCAGCACGCAAGGGCTAAGTAGAGACCGCGACTTCATTCTGGTGACCACTAAGGCGAACTTGGAGTCGACCAACGCCACCTATCGCCGCGCAGGGGTACTGCTACGAAAGAAATTCTCCTGATCCAGTCTGACACCTGGGGGTAATTATAAGGTAAGGAATCTATAACTAATAAATGTCTCTTACAGATATATCGTTACCGAAGGTAGGTAACTTGTTCTTTTTGCATGTGTCACTGAATTCATCCTCCATAGCTCGGACACAAATTAAGGCACAAACGACTAAAGCTTTGGCCAATTGCAAAAGCGAATTAGATCTGATCGACCCATGGCGCTCTCACTTCCCAAATAGACAGGAATTTTCTTGTTACTCTGTAAAATTTAATGCTGCTTCTAGAATAGATTATTTTCTTGTTTCACTCAGCTTGAAATTTATTAGTTATGAACATACACACAACCCCTTTTCAGATCACTCCATGATTAAAATGGACATTACCAGATTTAGACTAGAAAGATCACCACGCCGATGTTTTTTATTAAAGTCAACTTGGAGAATGAAGAGTGGTGTCAAGGGGTTTATGATGAGATACTAAACTTTTTTTACGACCAATACTAACACTGCTAACATGGGAAGCTTTTAAGTCTGCAATCTAGGGGTATACCACAAGCAAAGAGATACGGTTGCAAAAAGAGGCATTTTTAAAAAGACAGAAATTGGAAGTTTCATTAGATCAGGCCAGCACTGCACTGCTGTATACTAAAATACTGCAGCCAATTAACCAGGATATGCAAGAATATTACTATACGCAGGGTACTGCAGCAAATATTGCCTATCTCCAAAAGGTTTATGAAGAAAGTAAATATGCAGGCAGATTTCTGGCTTGGCAGGCCATAGAACGTCAAACAAGAAATAAGATTTCTTCATTGGTAGACACTGAAATTAAGGTACACTTAACGTAATCATTATATATTCACAAGGACCTTTTACAACATTATGCGCTAATTTAATTTGCATCAACAGAGTGCTTCTGACTATCTCACGCTGTTTCTAGATAAACTTCCTGTCCCATGCCTATCAAATGAACAAAGCCAGATGATGGTCGCTAAATTCTCCCTTGAGGAAATAGAGCGGCTGTACTTTTGTTATCAATGGTTAAGTCAGCAGGCGAAGACGGCTTCCCTGCAGAATTATAAAAGAAACTTGCACCAATATGAAATACAAAAATGTTAAAGCTTGCTATTCATATATTGGAAGGGGATGCGGCCCACTATCTTTTCTCATTGCTGTGGTAGTCAGTTTTTTTAAAGAAAGACAAGACCAAGGAGAATATTAACTCCTACAGGCCTATTAGCCTATTGAACTTAGACTACAACATGTTTACCAAGCTTTTAGCAAATAGGATGAATATAGTTATAGGATCAATCATTCATCAAGACCAAAGTGGGTTTGTGGCAGGTAGATAGCTTTTTACTAATATTAATTTTTTAATAAAAGCCTTTGACAATATGACACAGAATAAAATACCAAAACAGGTGATGTTTTTAGAGGCTGAAAATTCTTTTTATTTGGTGTTGTGGTAAAGCCTCTTCATGATTCTTGAGAGATTTGGGTTCCCGAAAGATTTTATATGAATGATAATCTGCTTATACAAGGGTGCTATGGCACAAATAATTATTGATGAAAGAAATATAGGCACATGTAGGGTAAACAGAGGCATGCATCACGGATACCCCCTGTTGCCTATACTTTTTGCTCTGTTTATAGAGCCACTGGCGATTGGCATCAAGGACAAGCAACTTCGTCAGCACCATTGCACGGGATGTCCATTATAAAATTGTATGCAGATGATATCGTTCTGTTTCTTAAACCTGAAAAAGTATTCAGAAGGACATTTTTGCGATTTCTTGGGAATTTCAAGAAGTAGGTGGATATAATATGAATAAGGCTAAAACCGAAATTCTACTATGCAGCTTCACACAGAATACCCTACTATCTGAATTTCAGACTCTAATTAATACAAGACCAAAAAGATACCTTGGAATATACGTCTCTGAAAATGTGAATGATCTCTATATATTAAACTATGTACCTTTAATTCAATAGATTAAGTCGCTATTCGCTAAGTGGTCTTAAATGCCTCTTTAAATATTAGGGCGCACAGCGTATATCCGCATGTCAATATTACCCACCTGCAATTTCTTATTTTCATCAATTCCATTTGCACTACAAACAACATTCTTTAAATAATTAGAAGGTTTGGTTTCATCTTTTATATGAGTGAATAAAGCACCTAGATTGGCACTTGTGACTTTATGCAAACCAACCAGGGACGGAGGTATGTTACCTCCCAATCTAAGGGAATACTACTATGCAAATTCTGCACATAATGCTTTTAGATTCACCAGCAGCCCTAGCTTATTGAATATAGACAACTTTTTTATGATACAAGTTTTAAAAGAATAGAACATTTTAGACCTACTTAGACTTGTAAATAATCCCCAACAAGTTTGCTCCAAAGTACTTCAATGGCTGCTAAAACAAAAATCACAAATGTTCAAACATTATAATATACCCCTAATAAATGGGTCTACACGTTTATCAGACATATTTGTAGAGGAACAGCATTTGGTTCAACTAAATATCGCAACTAAATGGGAAAGGAATGAATCTTCCATGGTGGTCGATTTTATCAACACTGACGCTTGGAAAAACTGGAACAAGAATTATGATGGCCTTAGCTGCCACAAAGACATACTTCATTGGTCGTTTCTTCAGATTAGAAATTGTCTGAAAAACATAGATTCCACCTTACTCTCTTCAAAGCTAGAACTTACTGAGATGTTACTGGAATCGACTACACGTAGGTCAATCAGCGGCTGGATATCCATTCTTAGAGACAATACCGATAATAGAAGTTTTAAAAGGCTTGGGTTGAATGTCACACTAAGAGGGCCTTCAGTTATCAATGGGCACCTCGAATACTGTCAATAAGTTTAACTCCATGACCCCAGCATTTTTACATAGTAAAAATCTCCAGATACAATATATATGCTTTCAATGCACAGTGGGAGGTGGAGTTAGCTGGTCTCATGTTGGTTTGGAGTGCCCAAAGATTAAACAATTCTGGGAATATATTGAGAATTATCGCAAGCATAATCTAGGAAGGGGCACAGCCATAGATATGCATATTGTAATACAAGGATACTCATCAAACACTATAACTAGTTCATCACAGAAGGAATGTTCTCCGCAAGCTCCCACGTCTCCTTCAACCACACCACCGAACCCCACTGGACCGACCACAGATGCGTTCACTTCACCTTCAGGAAACCCACCACACACCACCGCACCCAACAGTTGCCACGCCGCTGCTGGGGCAAGGTCACCAAGGACCAACTGACCACCACACTCGCCCTGAGACCACCCACCGACCCCATCGTCGCCGCTACCAACCTCAAACAGTGGATTAATGACTGCGCCAACACCCTCGCCCCTCTCAAGACCTCCACCACCAACCACCCCAACAAGAAATCCGCCTGGTTCATGGAATACTTCCGAACCTCCAAGCACACTTGTCGGAAACTGGAGAAGAAATGGCTGCGCGACCAAACACCAGAAAGCCACACAGCCCACAAGAACACCACCCGCAGGCACCACCAACTCATCAGTACCTCTTTCAAGGACCGCCTAGACAACAATGCACACAACACCAAAGAGCTCTTCAGCATCATAAAAGAACTCTCCAACCCCAGCTCCAACACCAACAACATTCCACCATCACAAGATCTGTGCGACTCACTGGCCACCTTCTTTCACCGCAAGATCACCGACATCCACAACAGCTTCAACTCCGACACCCCGCACCCACCGCAGAGACCACCACCCCTGCGACCTCCACCCACACCAGTCGCCTGACCACCTGGTCCAGCATCAGTGACGAAGACACCATCAAAACCATGAACTCCATCCACTCCAGATCCCCATACGACCCTTGCCCTCACCACATGTTCAACAAAGCCAGTTCAGCCATCGCGCCCCACCTCCGGAAAACAATCAACATCTCCTTCAAGACAGCAACGTTTCCGGAAAGCTGAAAGCACGCAGAGATCAACGCCCTACTAAAGAAACCCAAGGCGGACCCCAAGGACCTCAAGAACTTCCGGCCCATCTCCCTGCTTCGGGTCCACGGAGAAGATTGTCAACAAACAGCTAACCCACTAACCCGCTACCTCGAAGACAACAACATCCTGGACCCTTCCCAATCCGGCTTCCGCAGCAACCACAGCACCGAGACCTCCCTCATCGCCGCCACCGACGAAATCAGGATCCTGATGGACAAATGAGAAACAGCCGCTCTCCTCCTCCTGGACCTATCAGCAGCCTTCGACACGGTCTGCCACTGCATCCTATCAGAACGCCTCCATGACGCCGGAATCCAAGAAAAGGCCCTGGCTTGGACCACATCCTTCCTCTCCGGCAGAACCCAGAGCGTCCGCCTCCCACCCTTCTGCTCTTAAACCACTGAGATCATCTGCGGCATCCCACAGGTATCCTCCCTCAGCCCGACGCTGTTCAATATCTACATTGCACCCCTCGCCCACGTCGCTCGACAACATAACCTCAACATCATCTCCTACGCCGACGACACTCAGCTGATCATATCCCTCACCCAAGAACCCCACACCGCCAAAGCCAACCTCCACAGTGGAATGAAGGCCGTCTCCGAATGGATGAAGGACAGCAGGCTGAAGCTAAACTCCGACAAGACTGATGGCCTCATCCTCGGGCCTACCCCATCAGCCTGGGACGACTCCTGGTGGCCCACATCACTAGGCACAGCCCCAGAACCCACCGACCACGCAAGCAACCTGGGGGTCATCCTCGACTCCGCCCTCTCCATGACAAAGCAAGTCAACGCTGCATCCGCGTCCTGCTTCAACACCCTCTGAATGCTCCGCAGGATCTTCAAATGGAACCCCTCTGGCACGAGAAAAAACGTCACCCAGGCCCTCGTCACCAGCAGACTCGACTACGGGAACGCCCTCTACTCAGGAACAACAACCAAGCTCCTGAGATGACTACAACGAATCCAGAACGCATCGGCACGACTGATCCTCGGCATCCCCCGATGCAGCCACATCACATCACACCCCACCTGAGAGGCCTGCACAGGCTCCCAGTCAACAAGAGGATCACCTTCAAACTCCTCATCCATGCACACAAAACCCTTCACAATGCCGGACCAGCATACCTCAACGACCGACTCAGCTTCTACACCCCTACCCGCTGCCTCCACTCTGCCAACCTCGCCCTCGCCACAGTTCCTCGTATCCAGAAAACCACCGCCGGCTGAAGATCCTTCTCCTACCTCGCCGCCAAGACATGGAACACTCTATCTACCAACCTACAACAGATCCAGGACCTGCTGGCCTTCAGAAGACTCCTCATCACCTGGCTCTTCGACCAGTAGCAGCTCCCCCCTCTCCCCCCCCCGTGCCTTGAGACCCTCACGGGTATGTAGTGCTCTTTATAAATGCATTGATTGTATGTTTACTTATTATTGCATTAGTTGCTAGATCATTATTATTACAGAACTGGCGAAGTGAAAATACCCCAACTCTTCAACAATGGCTGAAAAAAATGAGCAGAGTTTGAGAATTAGAAAGAAGATGAGCCTTAAGGTCCAGTTCTTATGCTAAGTTTAAAGCCCAATGGCCATTCCTCTGATGTATGCATGGGGAGATTAAGGAGTCTAAATGAAAAAGGATTGCTTTAAAAAAAACTGAAACATCTTTGGGGAAGGTACAATAGTTGATTTTGCTGATTGATTGATTAAATGGTAATATTTTATAAATTCACAAAGAACGTATTAATTTTGCTTGTTTTATTTAATGTATTTTTATTCAATTATGTATATTGTTAGTCTCAACAAGACTGTATATGTAACATTCTTTTAATGAACTCTCCGAATGAAAAAAATACAAAAAAATGTATGGATTCCATTGGAATGCAGGGGTGGTTGCAATGGAGGGAATACTCACGTGCGAGAGTGCAGAGACCGTTGCAGAGCTGGCTGGCTGCTCTCTCCTGGAGTTATCATTATAAATTAAATAAATAAAGAATATCTTACTCAAATGTACCCTGTGAGTATCATCATTTCAGCTTTTGGTGGGAAGAGAATTTGGAACTCTCCTATACTGATAGCGAATAGCAGAAGGCCCTGGTATGCCCCCAGAGAATGCCCCAAAATTCATGTTTCAAATTCACCTAGTTTAACATCCTACATAGAGCCTACCTAACCCCTTAAAAATGTAGCCGGAGGGGCGTTGGGGGGGGATGGGGGTGTCCAAGATGGCGCCCATGCATTAGCACTTTCATGGAGCTAGCTGTTCCTGAGTGCCGACATAAGGTGAGGGAAGCTTGTGGCGCTGACCCAAGACCCTGAACCTCCCCCAAAAAGACAGAGTGGTGACGTCAACCCAGCATCCACCCAACACCTGGCCCAACCAAGAGGGAAGATGGCAGCTGAACAGCCGTGACCAAGCTCCGAGAAAGAACGCGATAGACTCGAATATACATAGACATACCGGGCATGACCAGGACCAGCGAGCGCCGGTAGGCGTCATGGTTCAACGGATTGACTGAGGTGAGGGGGCGGGTTTGCAGTGAGACAACTGGCTGTGCCATGACTCGCCCTCCCCACGCCATAACTGAATGAATGCCCTGAGAGACTCGCTGCCCGCACTGCAATCCATAGTGCCGAGAGGAGGAAACGAACATGTGGCATGTGACGGCTCGGCGGCTGCCATCAGTAATGCAGCAACCCCCGCACAGCACATGGGCCGCCTGCAGACAAGATGGCGGCTGGGCAGCATTGAAGTCCAGAACTACATGCAGCAGGAAATTGGACCAACCCTGCACTAACCTGATGCCCGGGCTGACCTGCAGCAAGATGGAGGTGGGGCAGTCCTGATCAGGACCAAGTAGTGAAAGAATCCGGACGTCGGCAGGTGCACCTGGGCAGAGCTGAGACCTTGACAGGCGCCGGGTAGGTGCAAGAGCAGCAACAGAATGACCGGGTGGTGGCTAGAGGCCGATGGAGAGATTGTTGGCCATGCCGCATCCCACCCCCTAGCTCCCATCTCCACAGCGGAGCCATGCTGTGACTCCTCAAGAACTGCTGGCCTCACCGCTGTAGAGACACCCGGTAGGATATGCAGCCCTACGGCCTGTTGATAGCTCAGCGGCAGCCGCCAATTGAAGGCACGGTCCTCACATAGCACCAAGTCTGACCAAACAAAATGATTGTGACCGGACACCTCCGCTGCAACCACCACCTGAGACCTCGCCAGACTCTGGAAGGTGCCCAAGCACTGATACAGAAGAGAAAGCTGGCACGTGTGGACAGTGTGATGGCTGTTGAATGGCCTCCAGCAGAACAGTCCTTTGGCAGAATCCCCTAGTCAGTAGCCCATCCACACCTTGGATAGTTTCAGGGAGGAGAGAGGGGCTGATCGAGCAGGTAGCAGTAGCCATTGGGGGGCACAGACACTGAAGAGACACTCCTTCAGCGAGCTATGACACCTGGTGTTGAAAGTAGATGCAACTGGCTGACCAAGCCCCGAGAAGGGAGCTCTAGCTGAGGGTGAGGCCCTCAGGCCTATATACTACATCGAATACTCTCATCGAAGGGACACTGCGGGCCCACTGGACACAACACAAAGAGCATACCCCAGCCTGCAATCGCATGTCAAGAGACACTGGACCCCTCAAAGTGCGCATGAAAGGAAGGCAGATGTAACCGGAACGGACGATCCGAGAAGCCATCCATCCTCGTGCCCCTAGCAAACAAGGCTCTGGACAGGCTACACAACTTTGACTGCTAATGCCATCCCGAAGAGTGAGCGAGGGACACAGCCAGGCCTCTGGAAGCATAGGCTGAAACACGCTACTAGGAACACACCAGAGAAGAGACACCAGAATCAGCTGAATGACGATATACCCTGGGGTTCTCTAGCAAGATAGATAACCGGGGTAGGCCACTGGTTAGATGAGGGCTCAGAATACGAGGTATTGAAGTAATATGGGATGGTTGATAGTGGGGACGAATGTGTATAACAGAAAAGGCGAACCCATTAGATGCCACCACTACCAGCAGGGGTCCTACGTATAGTACCTTGAGGTAGAGGCGGGATAAGAATATCCATGATTCAAGACACTTTCTATAACCAATCCTTAGAAAAGTGGTAAGGTCGTAACTAAATTATGCCCCCGTTTCTAACAAGACACGATTGTCACATTTGCTAATAGGATGACATCAGGTAGTAACAAAATGAACTACGAGTTCCAATGTACGATGCGGTCCTAGACATATGGTAACAGAGGAAGCAGGCGCCCGATGTAACAGCAGAAGGGGCGGAATAACATCCACCCAGGTAACGCCCTCTGAGCGTGGTATCCTAGATACCGTGGATGACGGCAGGACGCAGTTCCACGTCGTTCACATGGACGCGAGAGAGAGCTAGCGGGAAAACGCCCTCATAAGATATTTAAAGCCACAACCTTACCGTAAACACTGACTACGCGGTGTCACGGAAAGCGGGCAAGGGAGCAGGACGCCACCCAAGGAACAGTAAGGAGCATTGTGGGAGGAGGAGTGAGAGAGAGGAGGGAGAGAGGAAGGAAGGGGTGTTTTTGGTGTGATTAAACATCACGGAAGCTAGAACCAGGAAGTCAGCTAAAACGCCAAACACGACTCTAAAACCGTTCCTTTGTACCTTCCTCCCCACATCTTCCTCTGTATATACAGGTTGTGTTCGAAGGGGGAACCTCCCGCAGGGCACCAATTCGAGTTCATAAATTCAATGAACTCGGTAAGTAAAACAAATGGTATTGATGGATAAGTTGCATGATGGGTAGTTCATTTGTAAAACGGGGAAGATTGGTGCGAGTGATGGAGCTTCGCGGGGTAATGTGATGAGTGTAAACGAGGTTTGATGAGCCATCCGATCGGGAAGCACGAGGTCGGACAGTAATGTGCTCGTGTGCTGGGAAGGGTGGGGTAAAGAGATCCCACTTCAGTTAAAGGATCATGAATGAATTAGGAGGATTCATTACCAACCTAACCATAAAACAGCATGATATAAGAGAGACACAAATGGTTTGCACAATAGAGATGGCAAGCCTCAAGATGGGAAAAGAGAACGCATTACATTACTTTATTTTCTCTTTTATCCACAGTAAGTGTTTTTCCCACATTTCGGGATAAGCCTCTACATGTAACAGGAGAAGGCACGGATTTGTAAAGACCGGCTCAGTTCCAAGGGGCCCAGTATACCGATTTGCGGTAGGGCTCGGACAGAAATAAAAGGCGACTGTACTGAAGAATACCGAGGTGACCAGCTTTGGCACATTTGTTACGGTTGAAACATGTTGACATAAGCAGTATCAGGAGGGAAGTCTTGTGAGATCCTTGGGCCTCGAACAAGACACTTCCCATCCTAATACGAGTTTTTAATCCTGATAGGGGTACCAGGTAATGTCCAATAAAACATTTATTTCAGTTGGCACCCTTAATCAGTTTTAACATTCCTTATTAACTGCACTTTAGTCGCACTATTATTTCTGACACTTGGTGATTGGTACACATCAAATCACTTTATATGTTACATGTTGTCTGGAATTTATGGTTTGTCTTGTCAAGTGACTTTGATTATTGTTGTTTTCCCCTTCCCTAATGCTCCGCCCGAGGTGTGGCTACACCAGGGTGTATTGCAAGCAGGCCCAATGATGGTAGAATGTCACATACTTCGGTATGTGAGTGAGGGCAACTTTTTCCAATGATTGAATTTCCCCATGTCTACGTTCCGTTGTGGTTGCTTTTTTTTATGTGTACCCTACTACCCCCCTTGTGTGTTCACTTGAATTTCTGTGGGGGCCTAGGGTGGTAGAGTTAGGAGCCCTCACCCCTTCTTTGTGTTTGATACACCAGAATCAGACACAGACTTCAACCAGACCCCAAAAGACACTGCCACCATCAGAGATCTCCTCACCAAGGGCTTCACCAAGAAGACAGGGATGGCCCCGGACCCGACTTCCCTGAATCACACCATCGCTGGTCCTCCAGAGAGGCAAGAAACAAGTGATGAGGCCCCTATAACGTGCAGATTCATGGAAACCCTCTTCAGTGAGCTACGGAATGACATAGCGCCCCTGTGCATAAAGGTGTCAAAAGAGGTCAAATATTTATGTCATAAGATGAGTGAGCTGGAGCAACGTGTAGAGTGCCTTCAATCTTTAGTAATCAGCTAGCAGCGGCTGATGCTACTGCACTCCCCACATCCTTTTGGACATTGGCACGAGCGACCAATGACATGGACCCCGACTACAGGACTGCCAGTTTTTCACCACATGGTACTCATGTTTTATTTGTTTCAATGTTTATACAGTTGTTAAATATCATCATGCTCAACAGTTTGCCACACTGTCACATCTCGGCACGCCTGCAGGGTGCAGGGACATGATCCATCCTGAACGAGACCCAGGTAGCTGCCATTAACTATGCCACTACATGGTGTGAATAATTAGCCTGAATTTGAGGGGCTTGAAGTCCCCAACCAAGAGAATAGCACTACTGGCCCAGCTAAGGGTGGCCAGCTATGATATATGTCTCCTACAAGAGACTCACCTCTTGAAAAAAGACTGGAGTAGAATACGATCTAAATGGTTTGACAGACAGTTCTGGTCAGCTGGTCCGGAGAAGATAGCAGGGTCAGCATTCTAGTAGCCACCCACTTCCAAGGATGAGTCCTCGAAACGCACTCCAAAATCACAGGCCGAATGATAGCATTGCTCCTATCCCTCTATAACTATACTTTCACAATAGTATGCATATATGCTCCCAATGACCTCCAAGACTCTTTATACGGTGGGCAATTAGTACTATCCTTACTGCACCCGATGTAAAATCAGTGATAGGGGTGACTTTATTCTCGTACCTGATGCCTCTTTGGACCGGTCACCTCCCTGATGCCTCCTTGGACCGGTCACCTCATCGGGCAGAGCCTACCAGATCGTTCACCACACAGGGAACCCACTGGGTTAGTGGATGCATGGAGGACATTACAACCTTTCACACAGTTTCACAAATTTTTCTCTGCTGCGCATCATTCGTATGCCAGAATCGATTATTTATTATTCTCAGCATCACTGCTCCCAATGGTCACACAAGCAGACATTGGGCTAGCCTCCATATCGGACCTTGCCCCCATCCAGCTTATACTGCGCTTCCCGCCTTGTAGTCAGGGATGCAAATTGTGGCGACTCAACCCCAAAATGCTCTCCTATGACTCCACAGTTAAGCGAGAGGAGAAAGCCATTTTTGAGTACCTTGTGACTAACGACACCCTACACACAGAAATAGCGACACTATCTTGCCATAGCGCCACAGCTTAACAAGGAATGCGCAGCCAAACGTGCAGAATTGGAGGCAACGGTGAGGGACTTGGAGAAGACCCACAGACAGACAGGTTCACATAGAGTCAGACATCAGATGACAAGCGTGGAGAATCACGACGCGCGCACTTAGGACCCGGCCTCTCCGGACCCCGCCCGCTCCTGGTCTCTGGTGATTGGTCGGGCGGACGGCCCAATCGGCGTCTGACCGACCCATTTCCGCTCTGGCGATATCGCGTCACCCGAGGGTCAGGGGTGGAGACTCTGGGCCTATTTAGGGTCAACTCCCTGTGACTGGGGTCTCTGTTCCCGCTATCACTCCTGGATTCCTGACTGCACGCTGGCTCCACGCCATTCTCGAGACCCAGGCCGGCTTTCCAAAATTCCCACCCACCCGTCCCTTAGATTAATGGTTTGAGGGGCGTTCTGCGGAGAAGAGACCTGCGATCAGTAAATAGTGGCTAAACAAGATGGATGGGAGCCCGCTTGCCGGGCTCTATAGGCCAGCTCTGAGGGGGGATATGGCAAGCTCTCCACTGGGAGGAAGTGACCACCGGCTGGGGAGGCTAGGGCGACAGGTTTCGAGCCTCCCGGGCGACCCTGGGCAGCCTGGTGGTCGAGAGGTGGGCCCCGGTATTGGCGGACAAGGATAGAAGGGCGGGACCCACCACTCTAAGGGGCAGGTGCACGGCACTTGGCGTAGGATAACCAGTTGCGAGATGCGAACCAGATGGTGTTCCTCCCTTAGGGTTGGGAAGGTGATGGCGCTGATATGCTCATGGAGCTGATATGCTCACCGAGCTGATATGCTCATAAGTGTAGTTATGTTATAACTTGTGATGCATGTTATTGCTTGTCATGTTTATACAATGTGTGAATAAACATGGCCTTTTTAACCCCACCTGAATCTCTGGTGATTTCAAATGTGGGGATCTTGCATGTCTAGGGTTGCTAAGCAGCGGGGGCATATCTGGAGGGTACGGGTCCTATGACCATCGCCGAAAGCAGCTCAAGGCCCTTGACATGGATGCATCAGAGCATACCCTACTTTGCCAGAGACAGAACTATTACGCAAGGGGGGAATAAGGGTGGAATATTATTGGCCCATAGCCTGCAAGCACAGGTGCACCCCCACCGCATACATAGTTTGATAGACCAAGATCAGAAACTTAAAACACAAGATGAAGACATTGCAGCTGAATTTGGCCAATTCTATGCTCAGCTATATGGGGGGGACAAGGTATCACCGAGGGACTGTTCTACCTATGTAGAGTAGACCCCACTGACAACACTATCGGATCACACTGCAGCACCATTAGAGGCTGAAATAACCCAGTGGGAGGTCCTGGAAGCGATAGGGAGACTTAAGTTGGAGTAGGCACCCAGACAGGGCAGGTACATAGTTGCCTTTTAAAAGCAATATGCAGCACTATTGTCCCCTGTGCTTTGCTCGGATATACAAGTCCTTTAGCACTTCTGGGGCGCATACAGAGTCCATGAGCACCGCGATTATAACATTCCTGCCAAATCCAGGGAAGGACAGCCAATGCTGTACATCCTACCGACCCATATCCTACTCAATGTAGATGCTAATATTTTTACAGGGATATTGCCACACAGATTGGGACAATACATGCCAGGACTGGACGATCCTGACAAATCAGGGTTTATACCCGGCTGCACATGTGGGGACAACACCAAGTGCCTCTTCCACCTGCTAGATAAGACCCAACAATCTCAGGCACCAACATTATTTCTGTCAATAGATGCCGAAAAGCCATTCGACTGGGTGCACTGGCCATTCCTGCGGGTGGTGCTGGAGGCTTTTGGTCTGAGCCCTCATTTTTGACAGTGGATTTGGGCTATTTATGTAAACCCGAGAGCACTGGTCAGAGTCAATAACTCCCTACCCCCTGCCTTCCCCATTTCCAGAGAGGCGAGGCAGGCATGTCCACTTTCACCACTCCTATTTGCGCTCTACATGGAGCCACGAGCGGGGCACATTCAAAGGCACCCTCTCATTGAAGGAGTAAAGATGAGGGACAATCCAACAAGATAGCTTTACACGTAGATGACATACTACTAGCCGTCACCAAACCTCAACAGGCACTGCCTCCATTGCTAGAGGAACTCTCATCATTCAGTGAGGTCTCTGACTTCAAAGTGAATAACACAAGTCCCAACTCCCAAGTACTAAATATCACCATTACACAAGATGAACAAGCACGCCTTGCTACAGATTTTCCTATTGCATGGGCCAAACTAGGAATCCCATCTTTGGACATACACATACAAACCACTGTAGACAAATTGATGTCAGACAACGACTCTGAATTATTTAGAATAGTGGAATCTCTCATTCAGTCCTGGTATGGGGACTCCATTTCCTGGTTATGACATATAGCTGCAGTGAAGTTGTCTCTCCTGCACAAAATCCTATACCTTATGCAGGTGATGCCATTGCAACTGCCCATCTCCATGTTGAAAAAACTACAATCCACCATAGAGTCCTTCATCTGGGGTGGTAAGCGTGCCAGAATGGCCAAGGACCAAGCATATCTCCCATTGGCCTAAGGAGGACTGGGCATACGCCATCTAGAACGAAATTACCAGGCTGCCCAATTGCGATTCATGATGGAGTGGCAACGCCCACTTACCGAGAAGCACTGCTCATTTCTAGATCAGGCAGTAGCCGGGATATACATATGGAAAATACCATAACTCCCCCATAGAATTTGCCCACTGGGAGTATATATTTCCCCCGAGGTCAGGGCCACAATAGGAGTTTGGGACAAGACATGGTCTCCCAAACAACTCTCCACCCCGATTTCCCCTCTCACCCCAATCATGGGAATCCCGGACTTCCCGCAGGGGCATGAACGGACCTACTCATGTTGGCAAGACTTCAATTGGAAACTCATTGTAGATCTGTCAATATGCAGGGCTTGCTGGACTTTACAAGGGTGCAACAGGACTTTGGGCTCCCGGACTCGGAACACTGGTGCTACATCACAGTACGACACTGGGTAACACGCCCATCAATACGGCCCTATGCAAACAGGCAGTTGACTCTGTTCGAGCGCTCGCTTCTGTCCAGATGAGATGACGGTCACTTACTGTCCTGCCTATCAATATTTCTAAACACCATAGTTAACCCCTTACACTCACCCGGCAGGAAAAGATGGGAGACAGAATGTGAACGCCATTTCACGTACAAAGAGTGGACTGACATTTTACACATTTTACATCCCGACCGCACATCAGCCACTAGCACCTCTGGTAAGGAAATACTGCTTAAAATCGTCCGCTACTGGTATTATGCCCCAGCCCGCCTGGCTCAGTGGCAGAGAGGGAAAGATGATAAATGCTGGCGCCACTGCACTCACTTAGGTACACTCTCCCACTTGCTGTGGCACTGTCCCAAGCTCCACCGCTATTGGACGGACGTCCTTGCGGATATCGACGAGATGTTTAGCACCAAAATACCCTGCTTCCCCAGCTATATTTTACTGGGACTGCCCAATGTTCAAACATACCCAGTACACTCTTCTAGGGGAAAGGTCATCGCCCTGGCACTAAGCGCAGCAAAGCAGGTTCTGCTATCAAAATGAGGCACAGACACTGTCCCAACGCACACAGACTGGTTGCACTTATTAGGTATGGAAAAGTTAACAGCAGTTATAAGCCATACTTTACCCAAATTTGAGAAAACGTGAGGATTGCACATAAAACACTTATCCAACGTATACCATGAACTCTCATGTGTAGTATATCTACATGTACTGAGACTCACGTACAGCACCCAGGCTGACAATCAAGAGAACAATAAGAATGTGTGAAGATCATTCGAACAGAATTATAATGAATGAGCATGAAACGTTTTGTTTTTCTCCCTATGTAGGACCCTACCCTATGCCCCCCAGTTTCCCTTCCCGTCTATCATGTTGCCTCGCCGGCCATTGGATATAGGCAAAGGATGTTGTAACTTAAAATCAATAAAATGCTACAATCCTAAAAATGTAGACACATTTATACTGGAGCCCCAGACCATCACTCACCCACAGCCTAATTTGCATATGATTTGAACATGTGTTACCTCCGCCTTTTTAGGGAGGAGGTGTTAACAATGATTTCAACTGATTGCTAGATCGAAATTGGAATACATTGAGGCTTTCTTACTTGGTATTTATCCTAGACCCAAAAAAGACAACGTTGCTTCAAAAATCTCAGGTCTGGCGCCAATACTGGCTAAGTGAGCCATAACAATGAGATGGAAATCCTCATTACCTTCCACGTCTTAGTATGTGGAAACAAACGGTAGAATATTAGGCGCAGGCAGAAAATAGAGCTTTCCATAGGGAGGAAAAAAGGGAGGTTGAGCAAGAAAGCGATGGTGGCACATTGGGATTAATTCCTGCAGATACTAAAAAAGTATGGGAAATATGATGATTGTGCACCCTGATCCCCCACACCCAATAACCATATCTCCTCAGATACCACCACAAACATACTAGCTCAAAATCTAATGTTTTCAGCACTGACGTTCTACTTATATTCAGAACTCTATTCTGGATTGTTCCAGATGGTTGACTGAACTACAGGTAATAATCATAGGGAGGCTTGATGTTGGCTTGTGCAGCACCATTGGACCCTGACAACTTAAAACGTGTGCTTCTACATATGAGAAAACTGGATTGAAGCAGCCAGAACCATCAGGAAACCATCCCAAAGCCTTTAGTTACTGCAGCAATTTGCCTTAAGTGCAGAATACCAGCAATCACCAGGTTGATGGTCAGCACCCCTCAATAAGCCAACAGTGGAGCAGAGCATGAGATTCTCCAATCCGAGTACAAACTTGATCATTTATTGTCCTTCCACACAGATGTAAGAAAGAGATTCCCTGAGGGTGCAGTGTCTGCTTTCTGCCCATGTACTTTTGAGAAATGGAGCTAGAAATAGGATTACAATTGTCCACAGATAAATCAAACTACATGCTCTCTCTCATTCTCTCATAGGTGACTTTAGTGAACATGAAGAGCAAGATGATTATGCTATTTGAAGTCAACCGATGGCTGTCAAGAAGTCGGAGTGGTGGCGATATTGTGTGTGAGGTCCCGGTGACCAAGAATGGGAAAGCTGTATATCCAGGTCAGTGATAACCACAGTGATCTTCTTTGGAACTGGGAGATCCTAGCAATAACATTCTTTGATGCCTAATTTTAAAGGTCACAGTTTGAGGACTGACATTTCCCATTGCCACAACTTTCCTCTTTTAGTCACAAGTACCTCCTCATAAATAATAAAAAGCCAACATTTTTCAAGCCAATAGGTCTTGTCTGTAAAGGAAGCACTATTGGCTTAGCCAATGCTTGTTTTCAGTGGCATTGGCTGATGCAAAAAGGACTGCCAGAGCATCATGATTCATCCGAGCATATGTGGACACCAGGACACCATCCTGGAATTGGTTTTGGATGAAAGAAATCATTGCAAGATGCCAGGCAAGCTAAACACATACATGGGCCTTCACTGAGATGCACACATCTCGATGCACCAACCAATCTGGCTTTTTTAGTTTATAATTCCATCATGACCATCAACCATGCTAGATTGCTAAATTATAATTTGAGAAAGAAAGTGTGTGGGGATGCAAAAACGGGGAGCAAACAGCCCACTGCCACTTGCAGCTGCCCATAAAACCAACAGTTGAAAAAATAAAACATGGAGAGGGACTGAAGAGCAACATATGAGTGGGGGAGGGAGGAATACAAAAAACAGAGTGCACATGAGACTAGGGAGAGCCTGATGAGGGGTCGAGAGTAAAATTAGAGAGCATTTGGGTGGCTTATTTATAGAGGAATGTGGAGTGATGGCAAAGTTGAGGGGAATGTTACAAAAATAGAATGGTGGTGCAAGGATAAAGAAAACATGCACTCCCAATGAGAGTTCCCTGAAATCAGCCAGTAGAGCTATACTACTCATCCAACTAGAATACTGGAGACTAAACTTTTACTTGGAGGGGCTAGCACAAAAAGAATGAGGAAATCAAGATCAGAGGCCTGAGAGAGACAACAAACCAACCAGCCAGTCATGTGAAAGGGGCTGGAACATAGCCCACTCTAAGTATATATAATGAACTCAAAACTGTAGGTCTGCGACAGACTGCTAATGATGTCTGTAGCTGTGATGTCTGTAGCTGTGACCTAAAAAGGAAAAATATTCCAATGTCATGCCCCGTTCGAGGGGCAAGAGGGCAGATGGGAACAAATTGGCCCTAAACATGGTGCTTCTTGAGGTTATCTTCCACTAATAATATGGTCCATTTTATTATGGGTTTGCACTTGTGTAAGGAAATTCCTCTTTTTGTACATTCACCTCCGCTTTTTTGATTGATGCCGCTGGTTTTTTGACTGAGAGTGTGCCCTGAGGCCTGCTAACCAGACCTCAGTGCCAGCATTCTTACCCGTTGCAAAGTGTATGTGGAATTGGCTATCCCAGATTGACAAGTACTGACTTAAGTCCCTAGTATATGGTAGCCGGGGTACCAAGGGCATATTAGATAGAGTATCCACCATGGGATGCAAGACTGATTGTGCCACACTGCGCAGTGCTTAATTTGAGCTAGTGGTTTCAGGTGCTCTGCATCGGCACTTAATTGTCAAAACCAGTACATATGACAGTTTGACACATAGGACCCCATTAGGATGTCGGGCGGATTGGCGATCCACCCAAAATCCTTCCCTGCCCACCACCCATCCCCCCGCCATATGACTATGGCAGGGGACCGCGGCGGACGAAAAGATCGTCCGCTGCTTTCGACCGGCCAAGGAGTTGAGAGGGCAGAAAAGGTTTTCATATGGTGGTGGTATCTGTTAGACACCGCCATCCATATTAGGGTGAAGGCGTGGACATTCCGCCACGGAAAGGCATGCAGGAATGTCTTGTGGGGTATCCCCTGCACTTCACTGTACAACGTGAAAGGCACTGCACGGTGCCTGTCACGTTGTGCATTGAAGTGCACAATGTGCATTTTTAGCATTGCGGCGGGCGCAGTGTTTTCAGCACTGCCCACAGCAATGTTAAAAATGCGGGATGCGCCAGCCAGTGAGGCGGGCGCATCCTAATGGCCCCCACAGGACCGCCGCCCTTATGGCGGACGGTCCCGTTTTATGTCGGGACTTTGTCCGCCCGCCAACCTAATGGGCCCCATAGTGTCTAATTTTGAGATGAGCACCATAACAGATGTTTATTAATAACTGTACATTAAAAAATACTACTGCCTGCCACCCAAAGAGATTCTTACAGCTTTGGGAGCTGGTATAGTCTGACTTGTCACACTTTTAGGAGTGTGATGGTTAAAAGTTATGTTTTGGCAGCGCAGGCAGGGGCAATGGATGGTGCCAGTTCTAGTGGCCTCCTGGCGAGAGCCCCACACTTATTTTATTACAAATTAAGATCTGGCCATGAGTGTGTCAAAGTACAAAATGGCTCCCAGCCTGCCACAGCAGACAGGAACATCAGTGTCACCCTGCTAGTTCGACTTTGTCATTCAAACCAGTGGCAAAACCACCACTCCTTTAATAATATGTATAATCTCAAAGGAAGGCCTAGAAAGCCCTATGGTGTGAAGTTGTATATTATTAAGTAGGACATATATAGTTATGTATGTCTCCGCAGCAAAACCTCTAAATTGTTGTTTAGCTGTGGAAAAGTTAGGAGCTCCATTAGCTAATAAAGGGCTACTGGCTGACATCCCAGCCTGGCTAACTTCTGACGGAACTACCTAACTGGGTACTGTAAGGTATCAAATTAATTGTGGCATTAAATCCGGCTTAATGCCCAGGTCGAATTTAATGTCACTAACAAAGTTAGGCAACTTTTAGAAAGTCTGTGCCCCAGTGGTCCAGTAGCCTCACAGGGACTGGGACAAACAGACAGCATTCTGCCCGCCTCGGGAGGAGTGTTAACCCCTTCCCTACTGCCGTCGGCCATTGGCCGTCGCAAGCACTTTCTTCCTAGTGCTGCGCACGTCCAACGGCCGACGCGGCCCCGCCCGCGCAAGAGAACGCCTGCACCGCGGCGGAATTACGCTGCGGTTAACGGGTTAACAACTCCTAGGCTCAGGATCCAACACAGCCTGTGGCTGGGTGAGGGGTTGCCCCCCTTTGTAGGAAGCTACTAAGGGTGTTAGCCCAAAAGGCAAGCTTCAAAGGGAAAATCACCTTTGATTGACAAATCGTAATAACACTCGCAAGGCACTGCGCTTTGTTTAGGCAGGCAGGCTAGAGACAGGGGCATAGAGGAATGACCTGTGCCAAACCGTTTTTTCTGTGGCCATGTAGCCCTCAGGCAGCCACATATCTAGGGTGGGCTACTGAGAGAACATCTTGAGAGAAGCCAGAATAGTGCACTCTGCGATGCCAGATGCCATGCAGATACATAGATGATGTGGTGATGCTATGGCGAGGCCAACAAGAAATACTTGAAGAGTTTAAAAACTGGCTCAACCAAATACATCTGAATATTCAGTTCACATTGAGTGCCAGCAAAGAAAAAATCAACTTCCTAGATCTGATGATAAGACATGAAGAAGGCACCATCTACACCACACTCTATACAAAAGAAATAGACAGAAACATACTTCTACACTTTAGCAGCCTCCACCTGCGAAATTTGAAAGAAAATCTACTGTTCAGTCAATTCTTGCGAATTAGGCGGAATTGTTAGAAAAAAGAACACATCGTCTATAACACCAAAATACTTCTTGAAAAACTGGTTGACAGAGACTACCCATTAAAATTGACAAAAAGGGCAATGAAGAGAGCGTGGTACACAACGAGGGAGGCACTCTTAACCCCAAAAGAAAGACCCGAAGATACACCCTTAATCTGCGTGACCACATTTTCAACAATGAAAAATGAAATTAATAAAATAGTGTAAAAGTACTGGAACACTGTGAGAGGGATTGGGATGTTCAAAGATAATCCAATCTTCGCTCTGAGGAAGAACAAGAGCATCAGAGATCACTTAGTACGGGCCAACACACAGATAAAGAGACACCGGCCCACCATCTAAACAATGCTTGCTCTCCCACCAGTAACAGGACACCACAAGTGTAGGAACTGCAGCCTATGTCCATTCACTGTGGAAGGAAGTGTGTTCAACTACGGAAGTTAGTGCATCCGTGACAATGAGTTCACCAATTGTAACACAACTAATGTTGTGTACTGTGTCACGTGTCCATGCAACCTGGCGTATGTTGGCAAGACAACCCAACCAGTCAAGAAACGCATCACACAGCATAGATCTTGAATAAGATGCCAAGTCCAAAACGCCCCAATGGTTGATCACTACATCCAGAAAGAACATGGAACAAATTACATCAAATGGACAATCCTGAAATAGGTCAAAGGAAGAGATGTTGAGAGGCTGTTAGCTAGATTCTATTATTAACTTATAATGAAGCTAGGGACAACGGATCACTGAGTAAATTAAATGACGAAAATCCTGCACTGTTGTTAAATTCACTGTACTCCTGGACTACACATTACAATGCAGACACAAGAAGACCATGATATTAGGAAAAATATAACAGGGATCCCACATAGTAGCACGCAAGCTCCCTCAGGTTAATTCAATAGAAATACAACATATTGCGAAGCATCAATGTGCAGAATGGGGCGAAGAGGGCACAATACCATTCTGCAATCCAAAAAATGCAGGGCCGATATCACCACCAACTACGAGCGGATGCCCAAAAAAACCTTTTTCCTTTTACCTCCCCTTTTTTCCCCTCCACCTTCCCTTTTCCCCTTTCTTCCCCCTTTCCCCTCAAAACATGCGCCAACTAAGTCCATAGATACACCAACCTGGAAATGAACATGGACTGCAACATGGGCACCGTGGGGGCGCTTAGGCCGCCAGATGCAGGTGCCTTTTATCGATTGTCGCCGAGAGCCAAGAGGAAGGACTCCAGCTTTGTAGCCAGGAGGGAGTGCTTCATAGTTTGGGAAGCCGTAATAACAACAAACACAAAGGAGGCGAGCATCTATGACCTAAAATCGGCAGACAATGGCCACGGACCGGGGGACCCGGAAGTCAGGTGCGTTCTAATTCAGACATCAGACATGCCCCCACAGCGCGTTGACGACAGATGACGAAAGCCATACAGACATGACCCAGGAAGCCGCCAATGACACAGAGAAAGAAGAATACGAGGAAGCGGAGGAGCAGCAGAGGACCCAGGACACATTGCCGGTCTCGCACACTGCAAGGTAATGCTTGTTTCCTTCCCAGTATAAGAATTGGCTTGGTAGTTTGGTTTGCCCTGTTCCCATCATGCACTGGGACAGGAACAGACTAATTTGCATGTAGCCAGGTTCTGAGCTGGGATGGTGCAGTGAGCTAAAAAACGGTGATGGATCAAGCCCTGATCTTTGGACTGGGTAAGAGTGGTCTGCTTAATTCAGACACTCTGTTCATCACCACCCCCTTTTCTGAATCGTTTTTGGCCACTATAGGTGTGGCAGGGTATACTCAGACATGAGTCCCTTGCTCACTGCGCCATCAGGATTCAAGCAAGCCGGGCCGACGACGGCTGAAATGCCAGAAACCGGTCCCCGGAAGCTTGTTTCCTTCCCAGTATAAGAATTGGCTTGGTAGTTTGGTTTGCCCTGTTCCCATCATGCACTGGGACAGGAACAGACTAATTTGCATGTAGCCAGGTTCTGAGCTGGGATGGTGCAGTGAGCTAGAAAACGGTGAGGGATCAAGCCCTGATCTTTGCACTGGGTAAGAGTGGTCTGCTTAATTCAGACACTCTGTTCATCACCACCCCCTTTTCTGAATCGCAAGGTAATGCGCTGCACATGTTATTCAAGAGAACTTTAGGGATCACGCCCACCTGCATGCCGGTCAGACACAATGGGTGCCATGGGGAGGCTGCATGCAACATAGATGCACAGCAGAGTAAGAATCAAGAACCAGGCCAGCACCTACAATCACGAGGGCACCAAGAATTAACCAGCACCAACGCATGTCCTGGGAAGAACCCTCGCTGCATGTACTATAAACCAATCTCCTTTTTCAATCCACCCATGTTAAAGTACGCTGTCAAAGATACACGAACAGCTCAAAAGTGACTGGCAACCACAATTTGCCAGCACCAAGCGCTTCCTCCTCCTTTTTCAAACCAGTTACCAGTTGCATGCACTTCACAGCCATGTGCTTAGTGGTCAACCGGGGAGCACCCCTAGTCACCCTAACATAAAGACTGTGACGAGACACAGTCCAGAACCACACCTCATAATCCCTCCCCTCCTCTCTCCTACACCTCCAGGAAGCTCAAATTTAAACAAAGAAGAGAAGCTTCATCGAGACGTTCCACATGACCATGGCTGAGAACCAGGTTCTAGAAAATTGATGACACACTTCATGTATGGGTAACTTTATTAATCCTGTTAGTAACATGTGACGTCTTGATGTCACTTTCAATGCAAACACCCAGCCCTGAGGAAGACCTTCTGAAAATCCTCACGGTCACACACACGAAGGTCGAAACGCGTCGGCACCCCCCACACTGAGGCCAAGGGAACCCCTACACTGAAGGAGTAAAGACATCAAAAGGACAGACATATGGGCTGGTTTGCGACAGCCTATATTGTACAGATTTCTCACAGGCCCTCCCAGACCTCTTCACCTTGGGCCCTAAATGAGTTTGTATAGAGGTCTTAGCCATCTCAGAGACCCCATACCACACGATTTTAGTAGGACTGCACAACAGATCGTAAATGAGATGATATAAGTTCATGCTTTATATGTTTTGTTCTCGCAACACTGTATGTAGATTCATTGCACATATGGTTTCATGTTATGTTCTAAGAAAAATTGCTATTGAGACTGTGTAACTTTGTTTCCTTTGAAAACAACGGAAAATTAGTAGTAAATCAACGACATGGTCAAATGCATAATGTGAGTTCAGGTGTTTTTAAAGAGATGGGCTCAAAACAGTGGTACTGCTTTATCAAATGCATAAAATGAAATAAGTGAAGGAATTTCTCCTGCAGATAAAGGAATTATTCTGTAGTTGATTTAATTTGAAAGAATCAATGGTACAAGAGGCATCTGTTCCATGTTATGTATCACTGATTTCAGCCTCCTGTTCCTTAACTGAATCAATCCCCGTTAACAGATCACAAATCGCAGGAAAGACATCACCCAAAGGGAGGGGACCTGGTAGCCCATTGGCTAGTAATTGCACGGCCCGCAGCACCTCTCCCTGAGCCATGGGGTCTGTCCGCTACATGGTAGAGCTCTCCCAAGGAAGCCTCAATGCCCTGGAAGCTCCAGCTGGCTTCTTGCCTCCTGCGGGAGCCAGCATTGGTCCCAGCCATGAGGAGTAGCTTAAAAAGCAGCTCCCTACGGGCAGGAACAATTTTCTCATCTGTCTCCCTGGTAGGGAAACAGATGAAAGTCGATGCCCAGCGGGCGGGAGCATTTTACATGCTCCCGCCTGCTGGGAGTGGACTTACTGCTTGCTCTCGCTTGGCGGGAGCTTTCAAATAGCTCCCTTCAAGAAAGACCAAACAGCTATGCCCAGAGGGTGTGCACCTTGGGACATTGCAGAAGCTGGCCTTGGGTGTTGGAGGTCCCCAGGGCTAATAATGACTCCAGAAGGGGCCATTTCTTTTTCCTACTGTGTGGGTATTCCTCAGGTTAGTGGTGGTCCCAGGGGCTGAAAACGGTTTTGGGACTCAGCCAGGGCCCAGGTTGGTGGCCGGGCCCGGGGAGGGGTCCACCTGGCTCCCCTCTCCCTTTTCCACAATGGAATTGCCCTGAAACGGTGGAGTTGTCCCATAGAGACAGCTTCTCCTTTGTAATTCAGTTACCACTCCAACTCGGATGTCGTAATTGACCCACAATTGCAGGGAAATTATAAATACCTTTTCACCTAGAAAATATGAGGGAGTTCCCCTTTCACCTCTCTCACCCCTCCATTTGCAATTTGGAAAGGGTTTCAAAGGCACTCTTCTGAGTCAGAAATACTCAAGGCTTGAGTACATTGTGAAATGACAATATGTGTTCCCAAACCCTGTTATTTTGAATTTTGCAGGTTCTGCAAATGTAAAAGGGCTTTGTACACCAGGCCGCTGGTGCTTTGCTTAGCATGTGGTACATTGGATTTTGACATCTACTTTCACAGTTAACTGATTGACTAATGTGCTCTGCAAAATGGTTTCAAAGTCGTATAACTTACCCATGCAGAATGAACACTGCATTTTATTCAAGTACGTTTTCTGTCCTCAACATCAAACGTGAACAGAAATCACATTTGATAAAGTTTACTGTGTGCTGTAAACAAAGTGATCTCAAAATAAGTTTGCTAATACTTCCTTCATTGTTCTTGAAAACGCATTTCATATTTGCTGCTTCTTCTGGATAATATTTTCTCTCTGCTCTGGTTCATAGTTGTGAGATACCAGGTCTACATTTATACTGGCAACCTGCAACATGCAGAAACCAACTCACCCGTTTATTTGTGCATTCATGGGGAGAGAGGTGACAGTGGTCTGCGACTTCTTCATAAATCAGATGTCCCGGTTAAATTCCGGAGAGGACAGGTGAGTGATGAAGAGGCAACCTGTTCACATTGGTGGCCGATACCATTGCCTTCTTTCTTATTCTATGTAAGAAATTAAAATGAACATGTTACCAGTGTGAAACTGAGTGTCACAAATAGATAACGATGACGAAGTAGTGTTTTACCAGAAAATTGAAAGCATTGATGTAACATTATGGTATGTTGGTGTGGTTTATGTAAAGTTATGTTCTGCAGTATTTGTAGTGCGCGCACTCTCCAATCAACTGGTCTCTGGGGCTTCGAAATAGATTTTACCTGCAATTGTAGCTCCCCAGGACAGTGGTATAGGGGAGGATGTGTGGACACTGGCCTTTGGGAAAAGTGTGTTGTGGGACGATGACAGGGTTTTTCTGGCAGGTTGGTTCCTTATGGGTGAGATGAGTTTTGCGACCAATCATCCCAGTCCACGTGGAGTTTGGGTAACTAAGTAGGGTACATCACATCAGGCTGCAGATCTTCTTCCCTTAACCCAAGTCAGCTGTACAGGTGTAGGCCATGGATTGGGCTCTCACCATCCCCTATACTGCATGGGGTTGGTCACTGCATTTCAGTGTGTTGATGGGTACTCGTAATTGAGTGGTGGTGTAATCTGCTACTAAATGGTATGTAGCTATTCTGCAACTAAGCCTTGAGCTGGTGTATTAGCAGGGTGTCCTGATCTTTACCATTGATCCATGATTAGATGTGTTATGTAACTCATTTAAGGTACTTGACACATGGAGTACTAAACAGTATTCTCCCTAACCATGTGTTCCTGAGTCTCATATATTCCTGCACCTATAGGGGTTACCAAATCTCTGGTTCGAATTCTCCTGTGCTTGCTCTTGTGTGACTAGTCGGATGTGATGCTTTTGTTTGAAGATTCTCCCTGTCAGATCTTCATAAATTCTTCGTCTTGCTCCCCCTGATGCCATAGTTATTCCTCTGCAAAGGGTCGGGCAGTGAGGGCTTTATATGGTTCATAGCAAGATGATGCTTGTGCGGTGAGGGATCTGACTTATTTGAAGGTTCTTGAGAAATGCGATGGTTGGAAATTATTTGATGTGGTAAAAGGTGAACAGGCAACAAAAGTGTGAAATGTGCATAATCTGTGACTGACCTAGGCTCTGCGCAGACTGAAGTCACATTCCCACTGGTACTTAAGAAAATGTTTATTGGGCTCCTAAGTAGTGATTATCAGTAATTATAAAGATTTTGAAATGTCTGTGGTACTTAGAAAGTGTTTGAGACCCACTCAAAATCAATAATCCGAAACATAAGTAATTGTTAATTTGGATTGATTGTTAGGGAATTGCTGGCTAGTTAGGAAAGTGTACATGGGGCCTAGCCAGGACTGATTTATCACACATGTTTATTTGCTTAGCCAGTTTTTATTGTGATCTGTAACATAGCAAAATTCTAGTGCTCTCTATCAAGTATCTGAAACAGATGCAGTAGGAGTGTAGAGTGTTACATAAAGAAATTACAATGTATCATTCTGTAAACAAATTCTGCACGGGTATAACATATTTAAAACATTTGTGTATGGTTTCCAGGGGGAACATATGTGTTGTTTCATGGAATTATTTTAAATGGTGTATTTAAGTTCCTTCTGGCAGTGATGTGGCTTACACTGGAGGAGAAGTATTCTGGGGCATATTAGCAAGGGCCATTATCGCCGCATTAGCTGGACTTTTTCCCGCTAATGCGGCGATCATTTCATCGCCCTATTACCAAGCTGTCGCTAACACCAGTTAGCGACAGCTTGTAGGTGATAGCGGGCATTTAGGGGCCCACTTTGCATGTCAGCGAAAATTATCGCTAATGACATGCAAAGTGGGCGTGCCAAGATGTTAGCGACTGAAAACAGTTGCTAACATCGCTATCTCCGATTACCAACTTTTGGAAATATTCACGCTAAGTGCGAATATCTCCAAAAGCTAACGCCTGCCCTGAGCAGTTCTAGCCATGTTATCCAATGGTAGGTGGATAACATGGCTAAGAGCATTAGCTCGGTAATGCATGAATATCGCGGACTTTTCAGCGATATTCATGCATTTTGGCCGATTTTTATCGCTTAGGAGTTGAACCTTGATAATAGCAAGGCTCCTAAGCGATAAAAATAAGCAAAGCACGGCGATAAAATTATTGCCGCTAACCAAGCATAGCGATAATTATCGCTTATGCTTGGTAATATGCCCCTCTGTTCTAAGGCTCTCCTAGGTCTCAAAAGGCACAAAAGTAGAGTCCTCAGTGAGTCAACCTTCACCTTGGCCTTCTTAAACCATGAGATGCCAGAGAGTGGTCTGGTCTGTGTAAGGTCAAGAAAATGCCTACAAACTTGTCATATACCATAATTGTTTTAGTCTACAGTAGCTATTGTAACAGCAGAAATTCACATTTAACGATCCAAAAACCTATAAAAGAAAGTTTCGTAAAACTCAGGTAATTCTTTAGAACACTGTGCAGAATACATTCCAACATATGTGTGGCAAGCCTGCCTTTTGAATTTCATTATCTACTTCGAGAAGGTGGGGTAGCCCACCAACCCCATTCCAGAATATTTTGTCAACAAATCCCAATCTTTAGTTTTGTCTTCCTGAATTTACCAGAATAGGTTAAAAAAGCATTTGGATGCTTTAAAATGCTGGAATTCAATGGCAATGTTTTAAAGTTTTGTTACCAATTGAAATTGTAAGGAAGATAATTGTACAGTTGTATCAGTAGTTGTACATGGTTGAATGTGTTATATGTCATTTAAAGACCTGTTTCTCAGAGAATGTCATTAGAAATACATCTTCCATTTTGGGTTTGGTTTTGAACCACAAAAGCTTTGATTGCATATAATGAATTCTACACGTGTTCTACCTGGAAACTCAAAACTATACAAGATGTGGTAAAGAAATCTACTCTTGGCAATACTTGAAGTCTGAGCATGTTTATTAAGCAAAAATATGCAAAGTGTGATATCGCTATCCAAAACATCAAAGATTCCCCTTATAACTGTTGAGTTAACATGGCCTTTTTATAGATATTTTCCACTGAGATGAAAAACATGACAGAAACCAAAATTTAGATACCACCACAGGTGCAGAGCTTTTTCATGTGAAAAATGCAGAAGACATTGAAAAGAGATGTAAACAAAATAACATTTAGAGTAGGAAGCTCCGTGTGGAAATCAAAATTCTCTCATAGTGCAACCAAATAGGAGAGTGAATATCAGAGTCAAAACAGAAAACAGTCTGTGTGCATCTTTACTTATCAATTATATGAAATGGCAGCTGTTTAAGCAACATAGGATTAACTGTTGTGGTATTTTTAAGTATTTTTCATGTGATACCTCACAGGACTTGGCATGTAATAGCTGACTGTTAAGTGTTTATTGGAACACAGCTTTTCAACGTTGTCTTTTTTCCTTTCTTACACCTTACTTATCCTTAACGTTTGTGGTAATTCTTACAATTTTCCCAAATATGAAACGCATTTGTGCTGTTTTTCAATAATGGGAAACTACCTATAAAGGTAGTTTTCATCATACTTGACTGCCATTTTGAAAGTTCCCAAAATGTTGGCATAGCAACTCTCCCATCCCACTTGATTCCTTCATCTTGTTTGGCCCATTTGCTGTATGTCCTCAGATGGAAGAGCCCACAGATACCCAAACCTTTCCATTTGAATGAACTGATCTCCAGATGAAGATTCTATGTCTCATGGTGAAATTGCAACACAAACTGCTAGGTGTAAAAAAAGAAATGACAAATCTGCCCTAACATTTTGTCTTCAAAAACTGGAATTAGTTTTTTTTTTAATGCTCATAAAGGTCTGTTTAAGTAAATTGGAATGAGATAAAAATGTTGTTTTGGACTTTCATAAAAGCATGTTTTAATGATTTTTTTGTAATCTTTGAAATTAGTTATTCGTATGTGACATTATTTTCCTAAAGAGAGGTAACTAACGTTTCCAGAATTAGGTTTTCTAACCGGATTGCAAATAGTTGGAGTAATTTGTGAAAAATTTCTAGGTTTACAGAAACTATAACCACGTCTATTGGATAAATGTTTTTAGAACTTATCTAAGAGTGGTTACACTTGAACTTGTAATTCAATGGTGTTTAAAACACCCTAACAAAGTTTGCAACTTTTATTAAATAAACACATTTTTATGTAATTCATGAGAAAGAACTTTGGGTGATGTAACTAATAAACTCAGCTTATTCCAGCATATTTGAGCCTCTTTTATAAAGACCCATAGCGATTGTCTTAATTAAAAACAAACATCACCTTCCTAATTTTTTGTCACAAAATAACATGCTCAGAGTCTTATACTATTTGCTATGGGTTCTCAAATTGTTCCCTTCCTTCCTTTTGCTCAATGAAGTAGATACATATCTAGTTTGGATCACTGACAGAATATCGAGGAGAAAAATATAGAGCTGCCACAATATCGAGGTAACAGAATATCGATTTCCTATCTACAAACAGGTAAGTACAAAAATATTGAATCCTAAATATCGTTGTTAATAACATAGTTTGCTAAAATATCGACTTTTTTAAATGTCTTAAAAGTAATATAAAAGTAATTAAATAATAAAATATAATTAAGTAAAACATACTTAAAAATAATGTAAAACTATTAAAATTAATACATAATAAATGGAATGTAAAAATAAATAAACATGCCTTTTTAAATTTATTTATATATATAAGAGTAATATTAGTAATAAATCATTTATATTTTTAATTATAAAATGATAAAAACATAATTTAAAATATAATTACACATATATATATAAATAAAAATATATTATATAAATATAAAAATACATTATATATATTAAGTTAAAACATTAAAAAAATATTTTTGAAACAAATAATATTTGACACTACATTAAATATAACAATACTTAAAACGTTTTATAGCGAAGGGGATAAAATTACTATTCCCACTCCTGCGAGTGGTACAGTAGGGAAAGTGTTGGATAGTGGGTGGATAAAAATTAGTATTCCCACTCCAACGAGTACAATAGTAGGGAAAGTGTTTTTTTTTAAATTTATTTATTTATTTATTTATTTATTTGTCCTCATATCCACCATGGTTTAAGAAAGCCATTTTAGAATAAGCATTGGTACAGTTGACACAGTATTATAACTGGGAGGGATCATTTCATTTTGAGGGGGAAGGCCATAAATCCTGCAACTGTCTCAGCTTGATATCCATTTTGGCTACCAATGGGGAGGCCTACTGCTGGGCCTGGGCCGGACTATGATCGGACATCATTTGGATTTTGGCACCATAGTAGTGTAATCATTGGACCCGGGGAAAAGGAAAAAAAAAAACCCGGATCTTTATTGTGCCCATACAAGCAAATGCCAAAAGGCCCTTTTGTTTTGGTTTCCTGGTCTGGCTAGATCCATACGTGCAGTCTGTAAAGTAGATGTCAACCAATCCTCATGGGAAGGAGGGAGAGGATCCTGCCACCTCCTGCAGATCTCTATCCTTGCCAAAAGGACCGTGTAAAAGACCAGGCTTTTGGCTGTGTTTTGAGTTGTCCTCAGGACTCCAAAGATCGCTAATGGTAAATCTATGATAATTGGGATACCTAACAATGCCGTAAGAGTCTTACCTATGGCCTCCCAATATGATGCAATCCGGGGACACTCAAAAAACATATGAATATCTGAAGCTGCAATCAGCCCGCACCTTGCACATGCCACTGAATTTCCTGAGGCAAATTTGGATAATCTTTGGGGAGAGTAATACGCCCTATGAAGGGTAAAAAGATGGTTTCTGCGAAGCCATGAGGGTTTCACCATACTTTTTAAAAGCTCAAATGAGGTAGACCAGAGTTCTTGTACGTCTTGACTCATTATTAAGTCACCCCAAAGTTGAGTTGGTAACTTAAATTCCCCATCAGATTAATCTAGTAGGAGTTTATACCATTGTGAAATCTCACGTTTGGTTGAAGGGATACTTACCAAATTAGTTATTAGTTGACTATGCCCACCAAGAGGAAACCTATTTTGTTTTATTGGTGGATCATTATATGCCAGTGTCCAGCTTCTCATTTGTATGTATTTAAAACTCGAAAGGGTTGGACCTATTTTATTCTGTAAATACTCCCATGAAAGCAGGCCCCCCTCATAGAAGAGATCCCCCCATTCTTTAAGGCCTGCCTCTCTCAAGGGAGTTTCTAGAGTATCTTCCAACCAGGCTGGACTATCAGGTAACCCCCAAAGCGGTGTTTTATCGCAGTAATACCCCTGTTTAATTGATTTTATTACCTCAGACCAGGTTTTCGCCAAACCAAGCAGAACCTTTAATTTGATCTTTTTGAAGAATTTCAGGTTGCCAAATTTAAAGAAGTATCCCGACTGGCTGAGGCCTTCCCCTTTCAACATGGCCGAAAACATTAATCCTATCCCATAGTCAGTAGGTTTTTTTAGAAGCATTCGCATGTGTGATAGCTGAAAAGCCCACAAATATAATTTTAAGTCTGGTGCGGCTAATCCTCCCTTCTCCCACCGCCGTCTAAGCTTCTTCCAAGCTATTCTTGGTAGTTTTTTGTTCCAGATAAAAGAAGTGATATCTGACTGTATTTTAGTAATGTGAGTCTGATCAAAATAAAGGGGAATAGTGTTAAAAAGAAAAGAAAGTTTAGGCAGAATGGACATTTTTACGAGGTTAACCCTCCCAATTAAGGATAATTGAAGGTGAGACCATGCATGCATTAATTTCCTACATTCTTTAATGATTGCTATAGTATTTACCGTGGCAAGCCTATTAATATCCTTTATGATATTTATGCCCAGATATCGTAATGATTCACCCTCCTGTTTTTCCAAGGAACTCGGATTGTCATTCCAGACCAACATCTCTGTTTTTAATGCATTGATCTGGTAGCCTGATATTTTCCCGAACCCTTTAGCAGTTTCAAATATAACCGGGAGTGCGGTTGTTACGTCTGATGTAAGAACGAGCAGGTCATCAGCGTATAACACCACCTTCTTTTCCCACCCTCTGTGACAAAAAGGAATGATGGCATTCTCTCTCCTTAGTTGTTGTGCGAGAGGTTCAATATAAAAGTCAAACAGAAGGGGGGAAAGCGGGCAACCCTGCCGAGTCCCTCTAGTTATATTAAAAGGGTCTGACAACTCCCCATTAATTAATAGGCTTGCCGATGGACTGGCATACAATAGACTAACTACACGACAGAATCTCTTCCCCACTCCAATTTAGCCAGGGCCCCCGACAGGTACAACCAATTAACCCTGTCGACGGCCTTGGTAGCGTCCAGAGTGAGAGCAGTCAAGGGCAAATTCTGTGACACCGCGATATCTATTGCCCCTATTAAGTCGTATGTCAGTTCATATAGTTGTCGGCCCTTTACAAATCCTTTTTGATCTACGTGGAGGACTGCCGGGGCTACCAAGGCCAACCTAGAGGCTAGAATTGTGGTGAAGATCTTATAGTCCACATTTAAGATTGATATGGGCCTGTATGATTCACAGGCGTCCTTTGGCTTCCCAGGTTTCAGTATGAGTGTAATTAATGCGTTGTCCCATGATGACGGGGAAGTCTGGCCTTCAAGAAGGATCTGATTGAACATCTTAGTAAGGAAGGGGGCTATCTCATCTTCTAAAATTCTATAAATTTCTGCAGGTAGCTCATCGGGCCCCGCTGCCTTTCCCTTCTTGCTTTTTTTTATAGCGGCCCCAACTTCTCCTTCGGTGATGATATCCTCCAATGCTTGAGATTGAGCATATGTAAGACTGGGGAGATTCATATGCCTTAGCCAATCGTCGACCTCCTCAGATTGGGCTACAATGTCCTCCTTATAGATAGACTCAAAAAAAACCTTAAAGGCCCTTCTAATTTCAATATCCGATGTAAAGGAATCGTTGGCCACCTTGATATTTGCAATATTGTTCCGGACCTAATCTGATTTAGTCTTCCACGCAAGCATTTTACCTGCACCTTCGCTGTACTCAAAATGGGCTAATTTGCTTGCTTCCCATCTCTGCTGCAATCTAAGATTCAATACTGAACCCAGATTGGCCTTCAAGGTCGCCATTTCTTTTCTATAATTATTTATAATGGACTCATCTGCCCCAATATTACTGTCGATAACACATTGGAGATTTATTATCTTTTCCTCTATGGACAGAATTTGTTCTTTATATTGCTTCCTTTTGTATGACACTTTCGCTGTTATGAGTCCCCTTAAAAATGCTTTGAACGAGTCCCAGACGATCCTTGTAGTTGCTGAGTCGTTATTGATCAGAAAAAAAGTTGTGTGCTTCTCTATTGAGATATAATATATCATCAGGTGAAGAGAGAAGTGAACGATCAAAGGACCATCTAGAGGGCAATCTCTCCGTTACATAGGTTAGGTCCATTAGTACTGCAGAGTGATCTGAGAGATGCAGAGGTAGGTATTCGATAGATCTTACGTGATCAGCCAACCTTCGGCTGATCAAGATAAAGTCAATCCTTGATTGGTGTTTATATTTATAATTCCGGAAAGACACTCCTTGCTGGTCCCCTGACCTCTCCCTCCATATGTCAAGATACCCATATGTTTTCATTGCAGATTGTAACACTAACCTAGATTTTGACAAAGCTAAAGATCGACTATTGGGGGATTTATCCAAAACTGGGTTTAGGACAATATTAAAATCACCAGCTATGATAGTTGGCTCAGGAAAGGAGAGCAAATGTGAAAACATAGTCTCCAATGTGGTAGGATCATCCTGATTCGGCCCATAGTAGCCCAAAACTGTTTTTTGAGAGCCCGCTATTACCATGGAGGCTATGGCCCATCTTCCACCTGGGTCGACCTGTTGAGATAGCAGCCTAGCTTTAGCTCCTTTCTTGAAAATTATAGAAACCCCTCTAGTATTACTGGCCTGAGAAGTTGAGACCGCAAAGTCTATCCACTTATTTCTTTTAATTAAATCCATCATCTCTGAATGTGTTAAATGAGTCTCCTGGAGAATAATGACCTGCGCATCCAGATCTCATAAATATTGCATGATTTTGTTTGCCTTTGGTTTGGTGTGCAGGCCATTAATGTTCCAGGAGAAATATTTTATGTTAGACCAACCCATAGTTGTCTAAAACTCTTTTGATAAGATTGGGATACCACTTTCTTTCTATCATGACTATCATATCTTGGCTTTTTGAGGACATTTTTACTTTTTTCCACCCCCACCACCTACCCTAGCTACGTGCCACCCACCCTCCCCCCTCCCGTTCCCTGGAAAACCCTTGCGATATCTAACCGGTGCAATGCCCGGCTGATAGCGCCCCTCCGTGAACTCCTGGAGAGAAACCCCACCTATTTAAGTGCAAAAAAATATAGAAACTAATCTAATAGTGATACTCAGTTAATTATATTACTTATTATCTCTTGGGGAGAATTTAATTTTACACTATATGCATATGAACTCAGAGAAGTCAAGAGGTGGCCATGGACACTAACTCTTCTTACTGAATCTTATGGTTAAGACTTCTTATTGCTTCCCATCTGCATCAGGAGTTCATCCACTGCTTGCACTGTTCTAATATTGGTCATCTTATTGTTATACATTATTTTCATACCAGCAGGGAATGTTAATTGAGCTGAGGAACCCGCTGCTCTAAACGCTTCCAGGCGCCTCCCAAACTCCCATTGCTTCTCCAAGGTAATTCTTGAGAGATCTGACCTTATTAAGAATGTAAACCCCTTTGCAACCAGCGATTTTTGTTTTAGTGCAAGATTAAGTATTTGCTCTTTCAGAACGTATGTATGAAAATTTACTAGGATTTTACGGGGTTTAGATCTCTGGGGGTTACGTCTAAAGGGATCCCTGTGAACTCTTTGGATGTCCAATGCTAGTTCTTCTAGGGAGAGGTCTAAACTCAGGGACTCTTTTAGCAAGCCCGTTATAAATTGTTTTAAGTCTGAGCCCTCTGAGCCTTCAGGCACATTCAAAATTCGGAGACTCCCCCTCCTCGCATTGTTTTCCAAAGTCTCCATCCTTTCACTGAGTGCTTGCTCCTCACTAGAAAGCTTCTGAATATCTACTTTCGCCTGGTCCAAATAGATAGAGAGTGCTCCTGTAGTCTCCTCCAGGACTCCCGTTCTTATAGCTAGTCCCTCGATTTTATTTTCAAGGGATTCACAGTAGCTTTTTATTTCAGCTTGATGTGCAGCTTGATTTGCTGAAGACTCAGCAAATCCCTTCCTTATTTCCAACGTAAGAGCTGAAAACATACCTAGTGTAGCCGCTGGTGTTATTTCATCATTGGCCGCAAACTTGGATTGATCCGTGAGGGAGTCTATAGAATATTCAATTTGATGACAAAGATCTCCCCCAACTGCTCCGGCTTCTTCATTCGATCCGCTAGGGGCAGCCTCAGTGAAAAACAAATCTTCTGAATCTTGTAATACGGGAACTGGTACTGGTACTGACTCCTCCCGAGCGAGAGAAGATTGTGGTCCTGACCCTTTCTCGTTTTCCCCATCTCCTTCTCCTGGACTTAATTCACTGGCTTCAGGTTCTATAGCCCCTTCTTCTATTCCTTGATCTATTGCCTCTATTGCCTCAGAATCCTGAACGGGAGAAATCTTATCCATTAGAGGAGAAGTTTCCACTTCAGAACCGGCTGACATGGTGTGATCCCCTGGCAGATGTAGTATTTGGGGTATAACTTTAAAGTAGGAGCGTAAGGAGGGGGTAATCTTTGCTTTTTTCTCAGATACAGTGTTTTGCGTTTTAGTTTTTGTCTTAATTTTGGACTTCGAGACGTATTTGGTGCCTCTTCCTTTGACCTCTGTGCTTAAGTAAGAGGAGGATTTTTTTATCTTCACCTACTACGGTGTGGTCGAGCACTCCACTAGGTGAGCCTAATACCTCAACCTTATCTTCTAGCAGTGCACCTTTCTTCTTCCGCCCTCTTTTGCCGGTAGCTTTAGTTCTACTGAGGGAGGGCTGTGTTTTTGCAGTAGACTCGGGGGCAACTACTGCCTTTGTTGACCCCTCTTGACCTGACAAATTTGTAGTAAGAGGATCCGAAGTAACTAGAATCCCCTTATCTCCCCCTCCACTATTTCCGCCACCGCTGATGATGTGGGTGCTGGTATGTGTGTTAACTGTATACCCGGCAGTTTAGTTACAAGTTCTGGGGCACTACGCAAGATTTTGTCAGAGGACACAGCGTGATATGGCTGCCCCAGACTTCTCAGTAACCTCCCTCTCCTCAGCTCCAGCACGGCTAACTGTAGACGGAGTAACGGTGGTTGTGGTAATTGAGGATGTTTTATCTCACCCGTAGACTCCTGTGGATATGGCTGCAAAACCCTCTCAGGGAAATATAAGTAGTGATTAGGGGGCCTCTGTTTACCAAAGTCAAGGCTTACCGTATCTTTAAGGGCTTCCTTGTCAAAAATTAAGTACTGTTTACTTATCTCGCTCAGTGAAAACTGCCAAAGCCCCAGCTGCAGGAGACGTGTTGTATTCTTCGGCCATGCAGCTCCGCATTCTCCCAAACGGTTGTAGGATGAAGCAGAGCAGAGTTCAGGGCTGCGAAGCACTGGCAGCACTCGCAGCCGACAGCAACCAGCTTTCTCCCCGCCCTCAGCTGCCGTTCCGCACTCAAGCAGAAAGCGGACTGCCGATGACTCAATCTCGATGTAGTGGGTCTGCATTCCCCGCCACGAAAATCTCCGGTGCAACAAAGAGTCGGCCCGCGAAGTCAGGGTTCAGCTCCCCAACTATTGTGAGTGTCAGAATCAAAATTTCTAGGATAAAAACATGTTGTGGCAATTTTCACCAGGAGCTCATACCGGAGCACCGTGACCGCTTAACCAGCGGCCGCCATGTTTTCCCGCCGTGCTTCAGTGTGAGACTCTCGCATTATTGTGAAACAATAGTAGGGAAAGTGTTGGGTAGTGGGTGCTTAAAAATTACTATTCCCACTCCAGGAAGTGCAACCTTTGGGGAAAGTGTTGGATAGCGGGTGGGTACAAATTTCTATTCCCACTCCAGTGAGTGCAACAGTAGGGAAAGTGTTGGATAGCGGGTGGTTAAAAATTACTTTTCCCACTCCAGTGAGTGTAACAGTAGGGAAAGTGTTGGATAGCGGGAGGGTAAAAATGACTACTCCCACTCCAGTGAGTGCAACAGTAGGGAAAGAGTTGGATAGCGGGTGGGAATAATGTACTATTCCCACTCCACCAAGTATAACAGTAGAAAAAGTGTTGGATAGTGGGAGGGTAAAATTACTGTTCCCACTCCAGCGAGTGGAACAGTGGAGAAGGTTTTGGATAGCGGGTGGGTAAAAGTTACTATTCCCATTCCAGCGAGTGGAACAGTAGGAAAAGTTTTGGATAGCGGGTGGGTAAAAATTACTATTCCCACTCCAGTGAGTGCATCAATAGTGAAAGTGTTGGATAGTGGGTGGGTAAAAATTACTATTCCCACTCCAGTGAGTGCAAAAGTAGGGAAAGTGATGGGTAGCGGGAGGTTAAAAATTACTATTCCCACTCCAGCTAATGCAACAGTAGGGAAAGTGTTGAATAGCGGGTGAGAATAATTTAATATTCCCACTCCACCAAGGGTAACAGTAGGGAAAGTGTTGGATAGCGTATGGGAATAATTTAGTATACCCACTCTTGCAATATAATTAACATTAATTAACAATGAATTATTTATTCAAAATTAATTTACCCCCGACCATTTTCCTGTATAAACGTCACCTGCAATATTGGAAAATATTAAAAAATGAACATCATTAATTAACAATTAATTAATTAACCAATCACAATTAACAGTAAAATGAATAACTATTAAATCTAAATTAATTCACACAATTAACACTATAAAATAACTTTTAATAAATATTATATAAAAAATAATAAAAATTACATTAAAATCTAATTACTTCCCTCCCTACTCTCCTATCAACCCTCAACCCGCTCCTAAAAAAGTACACACTTGACATATTTACAAATTACTTATTAATATTTAAGATCTAATAATTACTCATTAATAAAACAAATGAACATAATCCCAATTACTTATTAATTGTTATTAATACATTTATAATTAATAAATAATAAATAAATTAACTTGATTAACAATATAAATTAATAAATACTAAATGAATATTTAATGAATGAATTAATTAATTAATTTCAATTAAATTACTTCCCACCCTATTTCCCTATTAACATATAATTAAATAATTCTAAATGATTCTCAAAAAATATATTATAATTAAATTACTTCCCACCCTATTCCCTATAAACCCACAAACCTCTACGGAATTAAATTACGCAAAAATTAATTAACATAAAATTAATTACTTTAAAAAATTTTAAACATACATTACAAAATAATAAATACTTTCAACACATATACTAACATACAAAACACAAAAAAATCGATATTATTAACAACGATATTTTGACAAACTATATTACTGACTTCGATATTATAAAAAAATATTTCTTACCTGCATTTTGATATCCTGTTCACTCGATATTAAAAACTCAATATTTTTTCCACTCGATATTTTGAATTCGATATCATGACTAGTTACTATCTAGTTCTAATGACTATTAATTCAATGTATATGAACTTTGTGTACACTTTCAAAATGTTCACTTGCAGAAAAATAACGTTTAGTGGTATGTCTTCATGAAAAGAATTTCCTATACTTCATCTTAAATTGAGAAGGAAAAGGATAACTTGGGTATCTAAAGCAATGATACAATAAGTCCATGTTTGCTTTTGGCATTACCCTCATTAGAGTATCCAAGTTTTAAGGCAAATTGAATTGCGCCCCTTGAGTTTTTGGGGCCTCAAATGCAACCACAACTGTGAAAAAACATTATTGATCTACCTTAATGCGATTCAGCAATAGGAATGATGCCCCTTTCAACCTTTCTTCTAATTGTGTCCTCAATAGAATGCATACACCAATTTGGAAAGGCTTTCCTGATTTGCCAATGGGTTTATCACATTGTAAAAAAAATGTTTGCAGCTGCAAAACATGTGAATTTGTGAATTGCAGGGTGGACTACTGCAAAATGGTTTCATAAATCACGCCCATTATTCTTAACATGTTTCAGTTACTAAAGCGTGTCTGAATGTCATGCAGAAAAATAATTTGTTATATAGATTGATTAGTGCAGAAAGAACAGATGATGGACGAATTGCTAAACAAATCAAACATTCACACCCTGGGTAAAATTAATTGCTTTTTGGCACGCCACGGCATTCCAGTTTAGATCCAGTATGGCATTCACATGACATCTTTAACCCGTAACAGAGACTAGTATCTTATAATAAACTTCGTCATAAAACAAACGTGACCTGCCTACAGAGGTTCCTTCTTTGATTGCAACAATGGCAAGGAGTGGAGAACTATCCTACGTCAGAAATATTTTTTAGAGGAAGATCAAGTTTACCTGAAAAAAGCTGCGGGAGATGAAGATAAATGAACCTACTAAAGAAACAAAGACAAGTTAAATTGAAGCCTGTAGATAAAGTACCACCCCTGGAAGCCCCACCTGTCTCTACTACAGCAGAAAGACTGAATTGAGAAGGGAGTCTAAACATTTACCATGTTTACTTTGAAGGTGCATTAGTAAGCCCCTTTCTGAGGACTGTATACTGGAGTCAACAAGATGTGGCGTTGGTTTATTCAGAGTCATTTTATGAGACTTACTGGTTAGGCGTGGACTGCCACCTCGCCTAGAGAAGCACCCCGGCACACAAGATTGAAGTAGTTAGATAGTGAGATAACGTGCCAAAACGAGGTACTTTGTGGTTGTATGTTAATTCAGGGGCGGCTCTAGGCTCATGGTGGCCCTGGGCTGGGAGCGTAGGTAGGGGGCCCTGGAAGAGGGGGTCCTGGCGGGGCGGAGCACGGAGGCCAGTGAAGGAGGGGAGGGGGGGGGGTAATTTCAGGGTGTTTGGAAGTGTAACAGAGCCGGAGGCCAACAAATCCCTGCTAGGGGCCACCACGCATCCTCAGAGGATTATTATATTAAGGAAATATATTGGCGTGGTGGCCCCTGGGGTTTGGTGGCCCTGTGCAGGTGCACAGCTTGCACCTGCCTAAGGCCGCCCCCTGGTTAATTTGACTATTTGAGCTCTTGTGTTAATGGGAGTAGAGGGAGGGTGAATTTGTACACGTGTCTCTGCACAGATATTCACAAGTGCTTGATTGCACTGTCGGATTCTTTGCCATTGGCAAGTGCAAGGGCTTTATTCAAGCTAATTTGGCACGTGTATTTATGGCAGTGTCAGTCCATTTTACCAGTAGCGGCGCATGTGGAAAAACTAAGGGGCCACGAGAGGTAAGCCGAGGCATTGCGCGATATCTGGTGGCTGTAACAGGAGAGCGAGTCGAGCACTCGCGCTGATGTCCATCCCGCCGAAGGAACGCCTGCACTAGTGTGGTGATCCATACAGCATGGTCCCTGCCTAATTTATTTATACGATTGTTCTGCCAGCAGCGCGTTACGGCTGGACAGTTGTAGTGAAGTATTTTTGGGAGTCTGTGATCCACAACACTCTGCTGATGGATTAATTGCTGTGTTTGATCGCGTTGAAATTTGAACTGGAGGCAACCTGAGTCAGAGGAACCTGTGTTGGTGATGTTCGGGTGAGTAGTCGCTCACCGGGGCTGAGGACAAAATGTCAAGTGACTGTCCATTCTTGGGGGCTTTAAATTGTACTATATGTTGTCACGGTATACTATTAGATTATATGAGGCTGTCATGTTGGAGCTCTGGCAGGAAGTCTAGGTGTATCAGCTGCTCTTGAGGAAATGCGGTTATGCGAGCGGAGCATTTTATATTTTGATGCCATGTTTTATTTTTGGCAGAGGGTATTGTTGTATTTGATTTGTCAAGAAAATGCTGCTGGAAAAAATTACTGCTTTAGTTAGAAGTATATTAAGTTAATGTAGCGTCCTATGGGTTTAGGTACGAGTGAGGGTTAAAAGATACCATGGCCTTCTGTTGGTATGTGGTTGTCCTCTGTCTACTGTTGAGTGAGGGTTAAAAAAGACCCACTTTCTGAGTCTATGTAGTGTTCTATTTAAGGATAAGAGAGGGTTGTAGTTTCCCTCTGCCTACCGTTGTTATGTAGTTGAATGAGACCCTTTTAAATGTACACAAGATGCTCTCACCTACTTGGAGAGCAACAGCCTACTCAACCTCTCCTAATCAAGTTGTAGACCATACCATAGCACTGAGGAGACTACTCTACTTGCAGTAGTAGACTCCATTAGACTTGCCCTAGATGATCGACAGTCAGCAATGCTGATTCTACTGGATCTGTCAGCACAATTCAATGCCATCTCATACTCCATTCTGGTTCAGCATCTCCAACAGATAGGCATCTAGGGGTTAGCATTGGACTGGTTGGTCGATTTTCTTTACAACAGGGTTCAAAATATCTCTATAGGGACATTCCATTCCACTGAACAGAGGTGTTCCTCAGGGCTCTTCCCTAAGCCCTCCACTTTTCAATATATGTGTAACCTTGTTGGCACCAACTTTTTAAATCCTACAGGTTCAAGCCAGTTTCATATGCAGATGACACACAATTGATCATATCATTTGGGCAAGACACAGAGAGCATTAAATGAAAACTCCTCACCTGCATATGAGATTTCTACTTGGATGTCCCTTAATTGCCTCCAACTTAACACAGGAAAGACAGAAATTAGATTTTTTGGCAAAGCTCAGAGTATATGGAAGGACGATTGGCGGCCAGCAGAATTGGGCTCTGCTCCACTTCCCACTAGAACCGCAAAAATCTAGGCATAATCTTAGCCGATCAACTATCGAGGCAAAACCAGGTTGCCTCCCTTTTGGCACTATGTGTTTGCTAAAAAACATCTTTAGATGGCTACCACTGAACTCAAGAAAGACTCTCATCCAGGTGCTAAATATTACCAGCCTAGGCTATGGAAATACTTTGTTTTGTGCCTCCAGTGAATTTCTTCTGGCCAAATTACAAGTGTTCCAAAATACAGCAGCACGTATGGTTAATAACCTACCCCCAAGAACCCCCTCAGTCACCATACTACTAGATCTACACTGGCTTCTCATCCAAAAAAGGTTACTATTTAAATTGCTTTGCATGACATACAAGTCTCTATCATGGGCTGGGCCAAAATACATACTCAATAAGCTCACCTCCTATATTTCAAGTAGAAACCTTGGATTTAGCCACCAATTACTCTTATATTCCCGACATATTCGCACAGCCAAATATGGAAGCCATGCCTTCTCCTATCTTGCCAAACTCCACTGGAATAAACTTCCTCTTTCCAGTCTAACATGCCCAAGCTAAGTGGAATTCAAGAAACGCCTGAAATCCTGATTGTTTTAACCTCCTCTTTCCCTCACCTACCTGTCCTACAGTCTCGAGATGTCCCTTCGGGGATGAGCCTTGCGCTATACCAAGAATCAAATAACATATGTTGGGTTGAGTGTGTGTTGAGAAATACCTGTTGCTTATTTCTTGGACTAGTGCTGAAAGATACCCATTATTTATGTTTATTATTTATAAGGGTGGAAATGTGTTATATCCTTTATTTGATATGATGTATTCTCTCTCTATTTGCCATGATATCTGCTGCTCAGCCTCTCTGTGTGATGTCATAGTATTTTTATGTTTGCATAGCAATCAGTTGGAGAGAGCGGGCACAGTAGCAGGAGGCTGCTCCTGGCAAGGCATTGATATGACATCTACAGTCCATCTGAAACTTATAACAGAGACTTTTATCTTCAAATAAACTACATCATATAACCTTTGCTACCTGCCTACAAAGGATTTTTATTTGATTGCAATACCTACCCATATGGTTTATAACGGGTGATACCCCAAAAGGAAATTCTGAGTCCCCTCCAGGCTGGCTTTAGGAAAAACACGTCCACCATGGATCAGATTTTCCGCCTCGAACTCCTCTACTGGAAAACTGTGGGGATCGAGGGGGGGAGGCTGTACATGGTGTTCATGGACCTGAGGTCAGCCTTTGACTTGGTCCCTCGAAGAAATTGTGGGAGGTCCTAAAGGAGCTGGGTGTTCCCGCCCATTTACTACACGCCATAGTCAGGCTCACACTAATAATTTTGCACAGGTCAGGTGTGGGAGGGATGGAGCGTTGTCATCCAGGTTCCCAGTCCTTAGAGGGGTAAGACAGGGTTGCGTCTTGGCGCCGACCCTGTTCTGCCTCTACGTTAACAGTGTCATATCCCACCTCGACAGTGTTAGGGACAACAACGCTCCCTATTTGGCAGGCAGGAGGGTACCGGCTATCATGTTCGCCGACGATACCCTCCTGCTTTCCAAATCACCGATGGGGATCCAGCGGATCCTAGATGGTTTTGGTCTTTTCTGTAGACAAAATGGTCTAGAGATCAATACAGAGAAGACCAATTTCATGATATTTAATCCCTCCCCTAAAACCAGACCCAATCCATCCCTGGGCTCAGAGAAACTGGAAAGGGTAAACATTTTCCAGTATCTGGGTGTAACCCTACATGAGAACCTATCCTGGGAGCCTCAAATAGCAAGATCCAGGCTCAAGCTTAGTCAATTGTCCGGTGCAATTTTGAAGGTTGGCAAATACTTCTACTTACAAACCCATTAGCCCGGCATTAGAAATGTACAAAACTCAAGCCAAAGCGGCCGCTTCTTATGGTAGCGAGTTATGGGGGTACAAAGCTGGGGCAGAACGTCTTAGTGTAGAAAACAATTTCCTTAGACGCCTCTTAGCCCTCCCCCGTGGCACACCCCTGCTCCCCTTGAGACTTGATGTGGGTCTTCCTTCTATAGCTGAGGATCTCGAATTAAAGCCTTTGAGATTCTGGCACAGGCTTTGGACCACTAGCGAGCTTGCTCACTACAGGCAAGACCTCATACATGTAATGAACTTGCATAAGCGTGACAGAATTCCTTGGTTGGTTTTCATTAAGAAAGAACTGTATCGCCTGAGACTCCAGGAGTTATGGTATGTTCCCGAACAAGGCTGCCAAAGGGTCTCTCATAAAAGACTGGTGGAAATACATAAGGAAAAAAGTTTATCTACTCAGGTATCTTCACCCAATAACGGCCCCTTAACAGATCGATTTTTGGACTCCAAAAATTCTTATAACTTTGAAGGTTTTATGGACATCATTTTTCCCATTTTAGCACAGAAACTGTTCATCCAATGAAGGTTAGGCACCCTGCCTATCAAAACTTTTACCTGTAAATGGACAAAGAGTAATGATAAAATCTGTCCGGGGTGCGCTGATCATGACGAGGAGGAAATTCATGTTATGTTCTTCTGCCCAGCCTACAATAGACCTAGGAAATTTTGGCTTGTGCCACTGTGCAGGAATTTGGGCATAAGGAGCCATTTGCATTCTTATAGAATACTGAAAACCAGCACTCTGCCCCACATAGTCTTTGCAGTTGCCAAATACATACTGGCCATGTGGCAGATAAGAAATAAACTCCTAAAAGCCTGACCACTGATATGAACTGTAAAGTACTCCCTCCCATGAACGGATTTCCAAGGAATTCAATTTTTATGTAATGTTTCTTATACTAGGGAATGTTCTTTTTAAATGTCGAACGTTTTAAATGTTGAATGTTTTTATTGTATCTTTTATGGTCTAAATGACCGAAATAAAGAATTTTTGGATTGGATTGGATTGGATACCCCAAAACCTGTCCCAGGACGTCTGTGTAAATAGCCTGTCAATGCTTACACCACTTAGTAACTTGCTGTAATTTCTTTTTGGTATTATTGAAGGCCCCTATGGTGTTTATTCACCTGAAGCCTTCTCTTCTAGGTCCTCTTGGGAGTGGAGTGTTAAGTAATGAATGCAGCAATAGAGTACATTTAAGTATTTATTCTGCAAGTTAATCCATCGACGGAGCAGCCTTCACTTAGTCCTTCTTTCTGACTTGCCGCATCAACTAATGCAGATTGTCGGGTGAGAACAACCGAAGGTTGGAATGCCCCATTAAACAATACCAAGACAGTATGACAAATGCATCTCCTGCTACAGCACGAGGTAACTTATTCCTTAAAGAAACATAACATAACATGGAGCATCAGCTTTGCTGTGGACTGTCTGAGGGGCCACCCCGCGTGTCAAGATCAGGCGGTCTGTCAGCCGAGCCAGCACCGGCAGGGAGGGAGCATCTTTGACAATCTGCTTCACAGAAAGGAAGGCAGAGAGTAGACCTGATGGATAGCGGGTGGCCTGGAAGACTATAGAATTTCGTTTCATGGATGTCAGGAAATGAAGGGGAGCAGCACCCCTTATTGAATCTACTGGTGCACACCAGCACTATTGGTCCTATCTTTAAAGTTGCTGGGGGGCTTTATATGGGCAAGCAGTTAAAATAGTGGCACCCAAGCACAAGAGCAGGCAAGGAGCCAGAATAAGAGGAAGGAACACTTACTATCAGTATAACCATGGCACCTAATACCACGAATAAGCCGCCTAACAGAAACACATGTTTGCTGCTCTCAACAGGCACTGGCAAAGGGGAAAGGCCTCGTAAAGGAATTTAATAAAGGGGTGGCTTTTGTTAGGTCCACGTTCCTAAAAAGATAATTGCTTATTTGATGGAGAACCCCTCATATATGCCCATAGTGAAAACAGTAACAGAAGTGAAGAAACCAACCCCCCTCGCTAACCGCCATTTTTAAAATTACGGATCGGAGGACAAAGCACATAAAATTAGATCAGAACAGGCAGTACCACACTTGGGAAGGGGATAACAGTTGGATTATTAGGTCTTTCTATACTCACTGCAAATATGATCGATATATTAGCAGAAACAGGAGGTATTGGACTTGACCTAGTGATACATATGACGGATGTGCATAATAAAGTGGACGGAGGGGCAGAATCAGATAAGGTTATTGAAACGGTTAGGCAAGACATTTCTGTAGAGGGCATTCTCTTGTGTCTCAGGTCTGAAATCACCCAGAGATTTCAGAAACGAATCAGAAAGACATACAAGGGTTGTGCCATGCCCTCAAGTTCAAGTTGAATGAACTGGCTGAGCGCACCCAGATTCTGGAAGAAAGTATGGACAGAGTCAATCTAGGCCTGCAGCAAAATAACATGGAGATAGGGAAATTAAAACAACAACACAGGTCATTATTGAAGATGTCTAGAGACTGGAAAATCACTCCAGAGAGAACAACCTCAAACTGTTGAATATTCTGAAAGGGCATACAAGCTAATGACTTAAACTGATTAAACAACTGAGGAGTGGAGCTCTGCAGGATAAACCTGAAGTCAATCTGGAGACAAATATCGAAAGAATCCATAGGTACTCTATCAGAATCCTATCTGAAAGACCCCTAGGAAGGTGTTGGTTAATATGTTGACTCACACAGTGAAAAAGCAGATTTTAACCCATGCACTAAGAAATAAATCAAATGAGAGTCCCAGCTATTCTTAGAATAATGTGGAAAAACAAAATGTTCAATTTGAGGCATCGGCGGTAGATGATTTTATCAAAAAATAGGAGATATTTCTTAAAGGGCAGGAATGCTCACATTCGATATATGAGTCAAAGCACGGTGTCAGGGTTTTTGACATTTCTTCTTTTAATATACGTATTGCATCCCCTACTCAAGGTCCCTAAATAGCGGTAATGGTGCCAGGTAAAAAGGAGGGGTGTTCTGGGGGCCACAGTGGAGAAAATAAAACTGAAAATCCTCAGGACACACGTAAGAACTAGCTTGCGTATCTTTTCCAGCCAAATAAAGGGGGGCCCAAAGTGAGAGAAGTATGGGGAAGTATAATAGGACGCCAGGGATGAATGCTTAGCTAGTCAAGATAACTATTGTTACCTGAAATGTGAACGGCCTGAGGTCAAGTAAAAAAACTGAATACAATTTTAGAACACCTAAAAGCGAATGGAGCCCAGATTATTATGTTAAAAGAAATCCATTTGGAGAGACCAGATTGTACGGGTCTTTTCAGCAAATGAAGTTGGGTGCAAAATATTGCATGTTCAGAGCAACAGGGTGGCATGAAAGTGGTGGCCAGACTAATTAGGAAACTTTCAGGTGTCAGGTTGATAAATTATAAAGCAGATGACACAGTGAGATGGCTAGTCACTTCTCTAGGGATCGCTCAGTTAAGAAGGTCATGCGCTGTTTACTATAGCCTCAATTGTGATGACTCAACATATTTAAATATACTGGAATATAGTTTATTGGAGTCCAAAGCCCCTATATTAACATGGAAAGGATTTTAATATCGTCTTATATAAAGAAATGGACAGGACTTCAAAATCTAAATATATCAATTTTCCTAAAATGGGCTGTAAGCTGAAGGATATGATTAGGGATTTAGATTTGGTGGATGTCTGCCACAAAATGGACAGAGCACAGAAAGGGTACACGTTTTACAGTAAAAACTAAGAGTATCCTTCCAGAATTGATTACTTTCTTATAGAAGGAGCTATTAAAGATATGATTGAGTCAGTTACCCATCTTCCAGCCCTATTGTCATATCACTCCACTGTGGTTTTTTGTCTGGAACTCCCCGTTACGTTAGGTAGGAAGAAGTGGACTCTAAATAGCAACCTACTGCTTCAAGATAATATCTGTACGGAGCTGACTGTTGTGAACAAATAAAGTCTAGTAGTCCAGGTGTAGATAAGGTAAGTAGATTTATTAAGTAGTTAAGATCAAGAGCTATAGTAAAGAGCCCCACCAGGAGCAGCCTTCCTGCTGCTCATCCCATTATCAAACTGACTTTCACAGACATCCAACATTCCACTGCATCACCACGCACCGACATTCCACACCACACTCACACTGGCTGAGCATCAGGTATAACACATCTCACTTCTTTACAAGGAACAATAACACAATGCAATTGTCCAATGACTAATTCGCATTCACTGAAAGATACATGCATGGAAATAAAAAAGATGGAAATAAAAATCACAAACATCTGATGATGACCAGATGACATGTCTGTCTAAATCAAACGTGATGATAGTAAAGTAGAATGTTATAATTGACCTGCACGTCAATATGTTCTGTCTTGATGGTAAATGACAATGCCAGCAAATGTATTCAGATGAATGAATAAAGCAAAGAACAAAGCAACGTAACCACATCTTTTCTAAATGCATAAAAACTCCACTTAATCCACATCTTCCCCCTTTCCAGCAACTAAAACAAATTACACACTCAACCACACCATACTTCACTTACCAACCCCTGATGCCTCAGAATCACCAGCTTGCCAGGCTGACATGAAAGACAAACCAGAGGGAACCAACCACCAAAGATGTCGTAGAGACCAGCTCATAGCTCAAAAATACACCTCAAACTCATCAGTCATCCTAACTGTAAAACATACAAAATGAATGACTTAATCCACAAGCAGCCATCCCAAACACAACAGTCATCCTAGCTGTGACACCTTCGAAATGAATGACTTAATCCATGCACAGTCATCTAAACACAACAGTCATCCTAACTGTAACGCCTACAAAATGAGTGACTTAATGCACGCACAGTAATCTTGATACAGAAACAAAACACCTATATTTATAGGAGATTCACCTATAATAATGCCACAAACACACAATGGTGGTAACCATGACACCTCACACTTAGCAAGAAATGGATGACCAATCCCAGTCACATACCATACATAACCTCTGGAGCAAAAAACATAAATAACAGTCATCCTTCAATAAAACATATCTCCTAACCAAAAGCATGAAATGGGTGACTTAAAAACAGTCTTCTACAAACCCATGAGCATTGTAGAAATAAATGGGTGGCTTACCCTCAAACATTTGCAAAAAGAACAATTGCTGGACAGAATTCAGAACATTGTCATACATTCACCCCAGTGCAGAGATCTGGGCCTAAATCTGTTGTTTTTTTGCTCACCATGCCATTCCAGTTTGGACCCAGCCATATGCAAATCAGTCTTGACCCTGCGCCCAATGGGAACAGCCCAGCCCATACTCCCAGGCCAGGTCCTCCCGGGACTGGAATCAAGCATCCTATGACCAGTTTCAGGCTTTCAGCCCTCATCAGGCAGAATAGCTTGACTCCAGTGGCATGGAGTGCACGGGACCCACGTCTGAGCAAACCTGGTGCACTTAGGGCAAGAATGCAAAAGACACACAATTGATGGACGGAATGCAGAACAAATCAAAACATTCACCCCCCCCACTCAAGAGATCTGGGTTAAATCCATATTTCTTTTGCTCACCATGCCACCCCATTTTAGACCTGGCCGTATGCAAATCAGTCTTGACCCTGTGCCTCATGGAAACAGTCCAGCAGATCAGTTCAAATGAATCACTATAGAAAGACACTGAGGCTGCTGAGGACAAAGAAACCCAACGCCTGGAACTACCACTGCACCTGTTGCTTACAGCCGAAGTCTGAGTGTCCCGCCGGTTCTAGTGAGGTCCCCCAGTGCTCTAATTCCGAATCCACTGTGGGTTGGCCACTCCAGGATTCCCTGATGTTACCTGCAGCCTCTGCATGGAGACCCCTCCCACCAACTGCAATGGACCTGGCAAGGTGAAATCTGACCTCAAAAGGCACTCTTGCATCCGGCCACCTTGCACCCTGGAGGAGAGAACCTGAGGTGCACCTACGTCCCCAAGCCATCCAAATTACCTGCCCAGATGTTGGTTCCTTTCGGAAGACTTCCTAGACACAGCCTGCAGCCAAAACCCGAACTGGCAACTCCTATTGAAAACAACAGGGCACCCAATGCCAAAACAGCACCCTGCACCCGGCCACCCCATTCCCGCTGTCGGTGCACCTTGTGTGCTAAATCGGATCCCCCTTTTCCTTGAGCTAAACGCTAAGTGGCGTGCCCGTGAGCAGCGACCAACCGGAGGCCCCCTATCCCCAATGGATAAAATTGAGCCTCTGCACTCTGAACCTGGCTGCACTAGTGCCACTGAAGGTATTTTTTGAGTGCTAACCCCAGAAACCCAACTCCCAAGACCGATTACTCACATTTAAACCGATAACCTGATTTTCTCCATTGAACTCCATTGACTGTTTTTCTGTGGAAAAAGTTCTAAGTGTGGATTTGAAAACTGTATGAAAACCTAAGAAACTGTGTGTTTACAAAAACTGACTTACTTTTTATCCAGGAAATGTCCCAGTGTCATATCAAGGCATATTACACTTAGTAGAAAAAGTAATCCTGAAAAGTAATCAAAAGTAATTACAACTGTATTTGCACATTTTTAGAAACTTGTAAGAAAAGTCGATTTTCATCCAGCTTGCTTCTTAACAATCTGTCTTGAAAAGTACAATCATATTTTCCTGTGCCAAGTCGTGCTTGGTTCTATAAATAAAAATACAACAAAGAAATATTTTTGATACAAAAAACTGGTCTAAGTTCAGCCTTTGAGTGTATGACATGTTTTCTTGCCTGAGTCTGTACAATAAATGCTTAACACTATCTCTGATAAAGCCTTACTGCTTGCCCACACTACCATAAATAGAGAGTAATGTATTATCTACATTTACCTCTGTAAGCCTTTGGGTATACACTGGACTCTGTGCACACTGTACCTTACTTTGGTATAGTATATACAGAGCCAGCTTCCTAAAGGGACTAGCTCTTATTTTTCTTCGTCAAGCATTTACCGACAACATGAGACAGAACAACACAAACAGAAAAGGACAAGAAAAATTAAGAAAGTAGGGACTAGCAAGAGTGAGATAAGGTGACAGGTGTCTGGCAGTTGATTAAAGAGGCCTGAGGTAGATTAACCCCTTCCGTGCTCGCGACAGAACCACTCCGTCACGAGCCAAGGATGCGCTGTGCTGGTGACTGAGTGGTTCCGTCACGGCGCGGCCGCCCCGCCCACGCTGCAGGAATTCCGCGCCACTGCTCATCCATTCTAATGAGCGGGCAGGGCCATGATGGAACCACTCCGTCGCAAGCACAGCGCGCCCGTGGCTCGTGACGGAGTGGTTCCGTCACAAGCATGGCGGCGCTGCACGGCCCCTCCTACCCCCCAGCGCGGCGGCGGAATTACCGCTGCAGCCAAGGGGATAAGGACCACGCAGCCTTGGTATTAAGTGTGCTGATATTATTAGTGCCGACTGCCAGCATCTGAGCACTGCATTGGAAAATGCCACTTATTATTTTACAAATTAAGCACTAGAAAAAATTGTGCTATCAAAAACACTCTTTAAGATTGTATCTCACAATATATTAAATTAAATATGCTTTCAATTGTAAGGAAAAAGATTACAGAGAGGTATCAAAAGCACATCCGTATGAATAGTGGGCTTAACTGTTAATAAGCACCCTTCAGCAGAGTTGAGTAAAGATGATTGCCAGGGAAAGGGTTTATTTCAGCAGCGTTTGTTTGTTGCTTCGGGCAGCGCTAAACGGGATCCATGAGAGTGTTTTCAATAAAACATTGTTTTTGTTGCTTCGTAGAATACTTCACATGAAGGACTATGTTCTTGAATTCCAATTGTTACCAAATCTTGATAAGTGATTGCAAGTGACTGAGCCTAGACAGTGCTTCCAATGCCTTCATTGTTAGAGATTCAGACACACTCTAGTTATTAAAATGACTGAAGAATGAAAAGCAACGTGTGTTCAGTGGCAATAACATTAATTACAGGCTAATTCGGAGTAATATCTTGCTATTTCTAAAAGAACCCTGAAATGTTCTCTCAGCCAAGAACCATCGAGAAAGTCAGATCAGCCAATTCAAGGGGAACATATTTGATATCTGGTCTTGGTTTGGTACATAATTCTATAACATTGACATTAACGTGTTCTGGGTCATCATCATCACCATCATCTTCAATGCTGCCTGAAAGTGGCAGTGCGTTGCAGGATTTACAGAATTACACCTGCTTACCAGACCTTTTCAGCTGCCAGTATGATTTGTTCATACCTTGAAAGGCAGCTGCTTGTTAGGTGCTCAGTTCTGGTATGGGTCAACTAAACTTCAACTGAATGAGGAAAAAGCACATTGAGTATATGACTTATTCAGTCCCTTTGCTTTGTTTATTTGTAATGCAAATTGCTGCAACCACCTTCAGACAACCAGGAAGAGCTACAGCTACTGACTTTATCACAGCAGAAAGGTAAGCACCAGGCCTCATCTCACACCCCTGTTTATGGGTTAGAATTGAAAGCGAGCACTCACTCTTACTCAAACAAGATGACGTTGAGGCCTCGCTGAGGCCTAGTTTGCATAAGTAAAGAAAATGCACTTTAACAGGTCGTAAAACAATTGTTTCAAAGGCAATAACATCAGATGTGTGTACACATGTAAATTCAAGTGTAGACATATTCAACATATTGTTAATAATGCTTGAACAATATAAATTGCACAAACACTTTTACAAGCAGTTTCTAATAACATCTCAACATGTCTGCTCAAAAGATCAAGTTTGTGGTGCATGCTATTTAACTTCTTAACGCTGTTAATAATATCCTCTGACCAAGTCAAATGAAGATTATTATCATGAAATAAATATGCATTTTTGTGTTAGTTGGAAACCTTGTGCCCTCTCTATTCACCTCAACCCCTTCCACTGCCCACCCACTGTTGAATTCACACAGCAGTGTGTCAAGACATGAAGCAAGAGATTATGAAATGATCTTGCTATTAAACCCCAAGTCTGAGGAAGCATACACTTCTGACAACTGAGATGTAGAAAATGTTCTTCGATACACTAAACATTTGAATTATAGTTAAAATTGTACTGGCATTATAAAGCCCTTTCTTACTCCTTAAAATGTCTGATAGACTAGAAAGCATTTACCCCATTTGTTATGCATGGCTAGACGATTGGAGGCGTACGTTTGACTAATAAGTGGACTAGTTTAGTGCTGTGCTTGAGGTTCAGAGCAGTGAATTATGCCCAGGCGAATTTTCTGTTACACTGTGTTAGAAATGGGGGCTCTAGTTGGCAATGGTTTGCACCTTTATCCAAGAGAGGACCCTTCTTCCTAGTCAGGGTAAGGGGGATACACTTCTAAAATAACCCCTGCTCACCCCCTTGTTAGCTTGGCACAAGCAGACAGGCTTATCTCAGAGGCATTGTTTAAAGCATTTGTGCACACATAGAGTAATACAGTGAAAACACTACAAATGGACACCACACCAGTTTAGAAAAATAAATAATCTTTATGTAAGCCAAACAAAATCAAAATGACAAAAATCCAACATACAATAATCAAAATGTGATTCTTAGAAGCTAAAAAGAGTTATGTCCATAGCAAACTATAGATGCAACACTTTCAACACAAAATACCTTGGATGTCTCGCAATCCTAAACAAAACCAGCTGCAGGAGCGGTGATGCTTTGGTTGATACTGCTATGCAGGGGAGATGATGCGTCCATTCCTTACTGAAGGGAAGATGATGGGTCAATTTCTTACTGTGTGAGGAGGTAATGCGTCAGTTGCTTACTGCAGCCCTGCCGTTCTTGTAGACTTAGCTCCCTGGTGCAGTGCATGGGGATCAGGATGCATGGGTTCTCAGTGTGGCGACACAGTCCTGCGTTGGTCTCTCCCGCCGGTGTCCCACTATGCGTTGGTTCTTGCAACCGCACAGCAGGGCCTGCATAGGAATTGATGTTGTGATCTCTGACTTCAGAGATCAGTGCATAGGATGTGTTGCGCTTCTCTTAGTTGCGTCTCTTTTCCAGCTCCGACAGCAGGAACAACCTCCAGAGGCACAACAGATCAACATGCACCAGCATTGGAAGTTCAGGGGAGCTGGTAGTGAAGTTTATCTGTCCCTCTGACTTCAGAACAGGAGGCAAGCTCAACTTCAAGCCCAGGATACACAGCACACAGCAAAGTCCTTATCCTCTCCGTGACAGAAACAGCCACTGCAGGCCAACCCCAGATAGCACACAGCAAAGGGGCAGTACGCCTGCTTCAGTTTTCTTAGCTCTTCTCCTCTGCAGAGGTTCCTCTAGAGTTCAGAAGTAATCTAAAGTTCTGGGGTGTGGGTATCAATATTTATACAGCATTTCTCTTTGTTCTCTTGTGGCAGAGAGGCTCTGTCATCAGTCAAAACCAGTTCGGTCCTCTCTGGTCCAGCTTCCTGGCAGGAGGTGGAGACAGCATTGTGTAAGGCAGACCAGACCCACAGTTGTGCAAGGAAATCTCCTCCAACTACTCTAAATGCAGCGGAAGCCAATTCAGCCTAGCCTGGTCTCATCCAGAAAAGGCAGGACACACCTAAACGCCCCCAGTGGCTGTCTACAGTGAATACACAACCCAAGCCACTGTCACTCCAAAGCCGGGCAGTCTATCCACAAACCAGTAGAGGCACACAGGATGGCTAAGCAAAATAATATCTACTTTCTAAAAGTGGCATTTTCAAACACAATATAAAAATCATCCTTACTAAAAGATGCATTTTTATATTCAGAGTGCAGGCATACTAAACTCCATCTTTCTATCTTGTACAAATGGGAAGTTATACCTAAAGATGTTATAAGTAAACTCTCATTCTATCCTATGGGACAGTTAGCCTTTTAATAGTAAACAACGAAATAGACTATATTTCAATATCAGGATGTGCCACATACACAATACATGTCCTAGTTTTCACATACAGTGTACCCTGCCCACAGGGGTACCTTGGGCCTACCTTGGGAGTGACTCACATGTAATAAAAGAGAAGGTTAGTACCTGGCAAGTGGGTGCATTTACCAGGTTGACATGGTAGTAGAGACTGCATGCAGACACTGCAATTTGTTATCCTTTAACCCCACAGGAGAGAGTTTCGAGCAGAACTGCACTGCTTAAATTTTATTAAATCAGTGCCTCATTTTTCTTCTTCCTTTTTGTACTAGCTGGGTATGACCTGTTCAGGTATGAAAAATATTTACAGTGTTTAGGCCGCAAATGTAGAGAAACCATAGTAGTATTACAATAACTATTTTTTGTATAACATATGATTATATAAACAAAAATCACCTTCATCATTTTATAGGAGAAATGTGTAAAGTGGATGAATGTATGAGTATCTGTGAGTATGAGTATGTCATATGAATGACATGAATTGCATTTATCCTATTGGAAATTAAATATAATGATCATGTATCCTTGTGGAAAATAATATTCATATAGATAAAGTTATATTTCCATTGTATAATAATAATAAAGAGTACTTTTCTATTTTTGTACCGACATGCATGTCTCTCTGTTTGTCATAGTATGTGCTCCTTACCTTGACTGTGTTTGGAAACAGTTGCCCGTGTCTCTTAAGTAATTTATTGATATTATCCCTGCCTAGAGGGACCACTCTTTTTTCATATTACAGGTCTGAGGGTTTTTCCAGTTTTTGTATGATCCATCTGTCATAAAAATAATTGTAGCAGTTGAGCTAGAATGAATTGATAGGCTCTGGTGTGGTGATCAGGAAGCAGCACTTGAGCTTTGAGGCATACCTACGAGATGTGAGAATGGTGCTGAGGATGGAGGAAGCATGATCACTCTGACTGAAAGACATGACTTGATTCAATTAAAGGCAATTGCTTGAATTCCTTTCTATTTTAATATTTGGAGTACTAGCTAGTGATCATCACTTTTAAAAGATAGCAAGAGAGCACACAGGTGTAGGGTTGCAAGTTGTTTTAATTAACAGTGTTTTTGAGGTTGTCCATAGTTGCAGTTGTTGCAAATTATGTACCTCTTCACAGTTGGAAACATGTGTGTTAGCAATTGTGTTTATGGGTGGCAGATGTTTGCCCCCTATCCAAGCAGGAAACACAATCCAAGTCAGGTTAAGTCACAAGCACACCAAAATTAACTTGTACTCACCCGCTGGTAGCTTGGCACAGAGCAGTCAGCTTAAGGTACAAGGCAAAGTGTAAAGTATTTATGCAACACTTCAAACAGTAAAACAGTTACAACACCACAAAAAGTCGACTTGAGATATGAATTTGTAAAGGACAAACTGTTTAATTAGCACTAAAGCTATAAACGTTTTTAGGGGTTATCTGGGCACGCCGAACCGGGATAATGTCAAAAGTTCAGACCAATCGCGATGGAGTGCAGGCCAGGTACAGGGACCCAGTTAGGCCCACTGAGCAAAAGTACCTTTATCAAGGCTGCGTTGACGTCGAACAGGATGCGGAGTGCAGCTGAAGCGATGTGTCAGAGTCGATCCTCACAAGGGCGGCGATGTGATGGTCCTGGTCTGGTCAATTGCGGCAATGCGTCGGCTCCGATGACCGCGGGGGTTGCAATGCAGAGTTCTCTGTGTCGTCGTCAGAGACGTGAAGACTGTGAGCCGGCGTGAGCATTGCACAGCGCTGGCACTGCAGGCGATGCACCAATATCGATCCATGCACAGAGGGGATGCGCAGGTTCCGACCTACATAATAGTGCCTATGCACTTGTTCCAGAGATGATGAGTGGGTTTTGTTGAAGCAAGCACCTTAGGCCTCACTTCCAAGGGTCCAGGACTCGGGTGGCACCACTTGGTAGGGCATACTCACAGATCGCAGAGTCCAGATGGAGTTGAAGAAGAATTGGAAATCTTTTATGTCCCTGAGAATTCAGATCAGGAGGCAAGCCATCATGCCTTGGAGTCACTATGTGTTCAAATGAGGCAGCTCCAGTCATACTCACCCAGTCAGCGGAACAGCAGTTAGCAGGACAGCACAGCATGGCAGGAATCCAGCAAAACAGCAGTCCAACAGAGTGGTAGTCTTTCAACAGCACAGCAGTGCTTCCTAGCAGAGTCTTCACAGGTCCAAAAGTGTACTGAAACCATGGTGTCAGAGGTCCAGGACTTAAACCCAGTTGTGCTTTTGAAGTGGTAGAGTCTTTGAAGTGCACCAAGGTCCTCCTTCCCTGCCCTGCCTCCAGGCTCACTGCAGGGGGTATAAAGCCCTTTGTGTGTGGACAGAACACACTCTAGTCAGATATACGTGTGAGGCTGTGCCCAGCTCTTCCCTCCCCTCTCCCAGGATGGCCCATCAAGTCACATCTAAGCTCCCTTTGTGTGTGGCTATCTAGCGGAATGCGCAAAGCCCCGCTGTCAACCACTCCAGACTGAACAGAGACAGGAAGTAGGCACCAAATGGCTAAAGTAGTAAAATACCATCTTTCTAAAAGTGGTGTTTACATACTGCCAATTTAAAAACCAACTTGACCATAAGTTGTGATTTTAAATTGTGAGTCCAGGGGCAACAAACTGGAAATGTCTATATCTTTGCAATTGGAAATTACACACAAAAAAATGTAATACATTTATCCCAATGTTATCCTATCAGAGAGATTGCAGTGGTGTAAAATGAATTTGAGAATCTTTCACTACTAGGACATGGACAACTTAAAAGTAAATATTCTACCTTTTAAATACATTGCACCCTGTTTTCTGGGTTACCAGGACCTAATGTAGGGGTAGCTTTTATGTTTAAAAAGGTAATGTTTAGGCCTGGCAAAAGGTTTATCTTGCCAGGTCGAAATGCCAGTGTAAACTGCCCACACAGGCCCTGTCATGGCAGGCCTGAGCCATGGTTTAGTGGAATACTTAAGTGGGTGGCACAATAAGAGCTGCAAGCCCACTAGTAGCTTTTAAGTCAGAAGCCCTGGCACTTTACTAGGGACTTATAAGTAAATTAAATTTGCCAATTGGGGATGATCCACTATTACCATGTTTAGGGAGAGAGCACAAGCACTTTAGCACTGGTTATACTACTACTTACAAGTATACTACTACAACCTGCCAGGTCTAACACTGACTGGCTGTATAAAAGGCGTTTCTTTTTTTCGAGAAAGTCTGAGACCTGAATAAGAAATGTTTTTCAAGTGCTCTGTCCCAGGAAGTGTCCACTTGTTTGAAGCCTTTTCTGTGCAAACACTGGTCAAGTCCTTGCTTCTGTGCTATAGACCTAATATAGGATGTGTTTAGCTCATTAGGGAACTCTCTGGTTGAAAGGGAGGTATTAATCATGATGGCGTGGCAGCACAAGATGCGATAAATATGTTGTTTAAATATAAGTACAGCCACACTCAAGCTGGAGAGGCACCTATGCAAATAGCATTGATTAGATCAGGGGTCTCCAAACCGGTCCTGGAGAGCCGGATCCATGCCAGATTTTTTGGATATCCCCATTAAGATACATATAGTTATTTTAAAAATCTGGCATGGATCCGGCCCTCCAGGACCGGTTTGGAGACCCCTGGATTACATCATCAGTGTCTTTCATGGAAGTGGTTGCCTTGACCTTAAAGTTTCTCTCGGGATTTTTAGCTTTTTGAATAAAATGCTTCACCTGTGAAGGGCAGTGTTTTGGGGAGTTAAAGATGCACACTGGGTTACAGCTTTCAGGGTTAAATAGATCTTCCTTCGGACATATTCCATCCGAGATGTCTTGTAAAATGTGAGACCTCTTTATTTTCTTTCTAGTTGCTTTGTAGATTATGTATTGTTCCTGGGCCAGATTTTCATGCTTTGGTCCTTAGTTTTTCCACGCATCTTTCCGGGCTTCTAGTTCAGTGTTTTCCAAACTGTGGGCTGTAACCCACAGCTGGGTCGGGGGAGGGTTTTTGGTTGGTCGCCAAAACCCAGGCAATAAATAAAGATGCCTTTAAAATCTATATTTATTGTGTCACATTTGCTGCCCTTCAAAGTTAGTGTCCAAAATGTAAGGCTATGTCTTCTGCTACTTCTAGTTTAACGCGGGACTGATGTTTACGAGCTCCTCTAACTCTGCAGTCAGAGAAAGAAAAGTGAATTATGTGACAATCCTGCTGGAGTAAATGAAGTGTGAAAGGAAAGCTGGAGGATGTCATTTTTTCCTAACACAACAAAATGTAAATACCTGTAAAGAACTGTATCATTCAGCTGTTAGGAAAGCAAAATGACCACAATTATTTTTTGTTGTAATTCTGAAGTGTGAGGGAAATAAAGTTTTTTGTAGGATTAGAACAAATCAAGACCCTTTACTTGGTGATGCACAAATAATAAATATTCAGTCAAACCTTATTTCCACACATTATTATTTGTGGGTAATATAGCTTTATCTATAAAACTGCATGTCTGTGCAAATTCGGTGACCATCTCAATGGAAAATTTGCTGTCTGCAAATAGTAATGCACTACCAAACGATGCTTCGTTACATTAATAAATTGCCTATTAAAGGTAGGTGGGCCACTAAAGTTAGTCATACTAAAAAGTGAGTTGTGAGTAGCTTTACATAGAGATTGAGCGTGCATTCTGCCATCTGTTTTGCCAATTTAACGAGGATTAGAGTGTTACCACTATGTTCAATGTCTCTGAGAACTATAGGTGAAATGGGTTGTTGGGTATGATTGGGACCAGGGGCTTGGTAGTAGAGAGACGTTTAATGTACTTCAATGGCATGGTAGGCAAGCTTGTTCTAGAGGCCCTTGGAGGGAGTGTGGTGGGATGATTCACGTTGGTGTGGTAATTACTCTGGGAGATGAATTGCTTCATGTTACTGAGAAGTCTCTTTGATGCAATTAGTTCAACAAGAATATGGCCAGCAGTGTTTAGCCCTCAGTGAGCACAATTTGTAGTTTAACTTACGATAGCTAAAAGGGCAGTGGCGTAACACAAACTATCCCCCCCCCTTGCAAAATGTCACTAGGGGCCCCTAATTTCCCAATTTAGGGCCAGATGTAGGTAAATCTCATTTACAGACTCTAGAATACCGAATTTTACTGACTCTGTATTCTGGATTCGGTAAATGATATGTAGGTAAGAATTCGGTAATTTTTACCGAATCGGTATGATTCGGTAATTACCGAATCGGTATTTACCGATTCGGTAATTGACATTGATTCCTATGGGCCTTGAGGCCCATAGGAATCAATGTCAATTACCGAATCGGTAAATACCGATTCGGTAAAATTACCAAATTGTCAAGGGGGACAGGGTGTCACTTTGACACCCTGTTGCACCCCTGATTCTGGCTTGTGTGCCATGTGGCACACATACATGCCCTAATGGCATGTATGTGTGCCACATGGCACACATTCACCATAATGCCCTAAGGGCATGTATGTGTGTCACATGGCATAGGTGTACATGCACAGATGTGCATGTACACAGGAAGTCGTTATTTACCATGAAATAGTATTTCATGGTAAATAACGAATTCTTAAGGGCCTGAGGCACTGTTTTCAGTGCCACCTACATCTAGATTTACTGATTTGGTAAATTTATCGATTCGGTATTTTACCGAATTGGTAAATTTACCGAATCGGTAAATTATAGGCCACCTACATCTCAATCTCCAAATACCAGTCGGTAATGGCCGAAATCGGCCGTTACCGACCGGTATTTGGCGACCTACATGTGGCCCACAATGTTTCACAAATATTAATTGGCTGTGAACTGCATGGGGCCTTCCTGAAGGGTTGAGGGCCCCTTTAAGGGTTTGAACCCCTCTGCACAGCAAGAGCTGCAGGGGTTTGCATTATGCCTCTGTAAAAGGTATCCCAGTAATTCCTGAACGAAGTCTGCCTTCCCCCTCTCTGCTATTTCTCTGATCTTATGTCTCTCCTCAGTGCACTCCAGGTGCACAGACCTTTTCACACTCCCATCCTCATAGCGAATGACCACAGGCCGTATTATACATGCAACACTTTTTTGTTGGATTGCGCTGGGCGCACCTTTCAGAAAGTGTGCCCAGCACAATCCAGGAAAATGTGCTGCATTATGATGAATGTGCTCCCCCAGGGCAGACGCAAGCTTGCGCTGCCCTGGGGGCAGACAATTGATGTGAAAAACGGGTCCGTGTAATCCTGGAAACAGGGATTATACCGGTAGATTCATCATAGTGCCGTTTTGCGAGTCCTTAATAGCGATTATTAAGGAATCGCTATTAAGGACTTGCAAAACGCGATTCATTTAGGAATCACTAAATAAATTGCGATTCCTAAACATTCGTTATTTGCGATTAGTTATTTGCTAATCGCAAATAAGGATGCGATTTCAAGGGTGCCAGGGGTGTCCAAAGGACACCCTGTAGCACCCCAGAAATGTAATCTACATTGGTGTTGCGCACACACATGTCCAAAGGACATGTGTGTGTGTAACATGCAACTTAGAAAAATGCATTTAAATGCATTTTTCTAAGTTTTCGCTATTTACCACGAGGTTTGACCTCGCGGTAAATAGCACCCAGAAATAGCGAATTCGCAAATAAAAAATGGTTAATGAATTGCATTTAAGGAATCTCAAATAGAGATTCCTTAAATGCAATTCCTCGCAAATATGCAATTTCGCAATTACCGATTTTTTGTATTTGGGATGATGAATCCCAAATGCAAAAATTGCGCTCGCAAAGGGCCAGATTCGCAGAATCTGGCCCTTTGCGAACTGATTTTTCTTTCATGAATCTACCTGTTAGTTTCTTCTCGCTATGAAGTACATTCACCGGGATTCCACATCTTTGTCATTCATCTTGAAAGACGTGAGGGAACTTTTTGTGAGGAGGTATTGTCAAGGAGAGCTTCCTTCACTTATGTATTTCTCCGCAATCACAAACAAGCTCCGAGAATATATACGAGAAAACAGCACCTACCAATGACAAAACTGCGGCACTAATCACTATATAAAAAGCAGTTGACTGTTTTAGCCAATACATCATGCAATAATCACACTTCATGTCGTTAATTTAGTGTAAAAGGCCATTTATTAGGACAGGGTTGCAAAATGTATTCAACTTTATTAACATTAACATTACCTCAAACTTGATAAATTTGACAATAAACGTGACCATACATCCTCCAATGAAGATCTTTCCCCTGATTGGCGTATCCTGCTCACGGTCTTCAGTCACCTGTGCTCCCTTCCTCCGTCCCCAGAGGGGTGGATATGCCTGCATGTGACTCACCATCCCCCAAAATTCCGCCTGCGCTCTGCAACCTGTCCTAAATTTGCAACACGCTGTAGAAAAACGTCCCACCACCAAAATCCCACAACATATCGGGTGGATTGGTGATGCTGCCTAAATTTACTCCCTCCCAGTGGTGCTAGGAGTCAGAAAGAGATCAGGCACACCCTTCCTAACACCTATATAGCACCCTAATTACCCGCACCTTCCCCTAACTAACCTATCCCACCCTGTGCTGTGCCTGTCAGCATGAAGCACCACAGGAAAGACTAGTCTGTGACCATCACTTTCCTCGGGGTCCGACATTGGAACTTTGAGTTTTGTGTGGTTCCAAATGCGTGTTTGTGCTGGGGATTATAACTGAGGTGCAATTGTAGAGCAGTGTGTGAGTGATGACCTCCATAGCGCAACTGCTAATGTTCCTTTTGGACTCATAGAAGTATTTTCTATTAGTACGGAAATGTATTTATTATTATATCCAACAGGTAAGTTTTTTTTTTAATTTGCCAAGTACAGCACCAATGATACCAGCTGAAGTCTCCTGCGACAGTGCGACATCACCAAGGCGCGCTGCAGCTCTTTTCTCTTTCTTAAACATGATAGCCTTCTTGTGACTGCTTTGCCTGACCCCGGCTGTGTCTCTCCTAGGTTGACATGTTTGAGGTAGAAGCCGTGTCCCTGGGGAAGCTGCGGAAAGTGCTGCTGCAGTGCGACTCCGGCTCCAAGCCCCAGTCCTGGTACTGTGAGAAAGTGATTATCAAGGAGCCCGGAAAAGACTCTGAATACATCTTCAGCTGTGAAAGGTGCAGTATTTCAACCTTTTCTCTCCGGCGCCTGCCTTCGGATATGATATAGTGCGTAATATTCTCCCACATGCTTAGCCGCTTTCTTACTGTCGAGATGAAAAAAAGCTTTGACAACAAACGATTCTCTCGTTGCCCCGTATTTTCACAGAGGTGTGTTGGTGAATACGTTTAGTATTCTCTCCACAGTGCCTCATGCTCTCAGCCTGGCATTGATTTTACAGGTTGTTGCTCCAGATGGGTGAAGCCCATACCAGCTCCAGTCATTTTGCTTGATTTAATTTACTAACCTGCTAGACAGGAAACAATACACTAACCACACACCTGGGCCAGGTGTTCCTATACATTTTTTTACCCAATGAGTACTGGGCCGCACATAGACAAAATGTGCATTTTTTTAACCCATGCTGCTTTCATGAAGCAGTTGTGTATTAGATTAAATGTACTGCTCTCTGGTGGGGCTTATTCTATGTCTCCAATACATCTAGGCTAGTCTCAGTGGCTATTCTCTGCCCTCTGGTCTCTCATGGCCACCGTCAAGCCGCTAGTGTTACTGCAGCATGAAAAAACACTGTACTGAGCTGTCAATCACAAAGTAAGCATTCATCACACGCCTTTCATTTTTATTCACTTTAATTTTTCATTTGAGTTCGTTTCAATTTTGTTTGGAAAGTTTTGAGCGCCTGCTCGCCCTCGGCGAAGGAGTTAAATGCCGTTTTACAATACAATCCAAATAAACACTGAACCTGGTGAAATATATTATTGAAAATAAATGAATGAATGAATAATATTAATTCGGATAAAAATATCCATCAAAGTACAATTCGTCACCCCCAAACGGATACAATAAAATATTAAAAAACATATAAATATGCAATACCATCCAGTACAAATACACATTATGAGAATATGACCATTAGCAACATAATGGCATTTGTGCATAATTTATACAAATGTAAATCTAAAACAATTTGTGCAAATTATTGAAAATAAAGCGAATCTGAGAAATAGAGGTATGAAAGGGAAAGAAGAGCTTGAGAGTAAAGAGGAATCTTAGAGAAGGGCACACGCTTTGCACAGCAGAGGCCATATTGTGGAAGTGCCCCATGGAGCGCCTCAGGCATTTGCGCCTGTCGTGCACCCTTAGGACACTTCGGAATTACAGAGGGGGCCACATATGCTGGTACAACCCCTTCTGTAATACAATGGCGTTGGTGCACATGTAACACCAGTGCTATCATTAGAAGGTGTTCCCTCATTTTCATTGGGGAGTGACCCATGCAAATGAGGGAATTTATTTGCCTCTGCGCAGGTGCCTTATCACCGGCATGGGTGTAGCGGCAAACAAGCCTTTAGGAGGTACAATGAAAGTGAAAGTGAGCCTCCTAATGGCAGTCCTCAGGAGAGATGAATGAGGTCCCATGAACCCCCCAGACAGCCCCTTGCAGGTGGGTACAGTGGCGGGTACAATCACTCACTGCACCCACCTGCAAGGAGGCCTCTAATCCCTCTTAAAAGTGCAGACAGGTTGCTGCCTGAACAGAGAAACATGGAGCACCTTTTATACAGCTGCTCAGTATTTTTCTTGAATGCGGTGCCCCAAGGGCAGCGCATTCAACATAATAGAGCGCAGTTTCACTGTTTGCACCTTCGGCACCTGTCGAAAGGTGCGCCGTGGCGCAAACAGGAAAAGTTCACCCTCTCTGTAATAAGGCCCCAATAGGGTACATGGATCATATGTAAACATTTGTAAAATCGCAGGGTTTGCGGCTACAGCTGTTTTAATTACAATGTACTAACGCCTGGTACGAGTTTTGTGACTCATTCCAAATCACAGATGGGGGAGAAACACGAAAGGAATATAGGCCCAGATGCATCAAGCTAAAATCCATTTGCAAAGGGGCAGATTCTCAGAATCTGCCCCTTTGCGTCCGGTATTTTTGCATCATCCCAAATGCAAAAATCGCAATTTAAGAAATCGCAAAATTGCGATTACTTGCATTTAAGGAATCTCAAATTGAGATTCCTTAAATGCAATGCATTAAAGTTAAAAACCTAGCGATTTCGCTAATAGGGGTCCAAATTACCATGAAGTTGAACTTCATGGTAATTTGCAAAAACTTTGAAAAATGCACTAAAGTCCATTTTTCAAAGTTCCATTTTACACACAAACATGCCCTTAGGACATGTGTGTGTGCAAGATGTACCCATATGCAGATTTCAGGGGTGCAACAGGGTGTCCTTTTGACACCCTGGCACCCTAGAAATTGCAATCTACATTTGCGATTCTCTAATTGAGAATCGCTAATTGAGATTGTCTTTCCATTCATTCCTATGGGCCTCTAGCCCCATAGGAAGGAAGGGGAGGTATTCCTTTATTGCGACCCGAAATTTGTGAGTCTCAATTAAGGAATTTTAAGAAATCGCAATTTCTTTAGTGATTTCTTCATGCATAGCATTTTGCTATTCCTTATTAGCGAATCCTTATCTTTCGCTAATAAGGAATTTCAAAACGGATACTTGATGCATCTGGGGGATAGCGTCCTATTTGTGATTCTTAGTGAGCTGTAGCACTGGTTTCTGACCGCAGAAGCTGTCTCAAACCATTCAAAAGGTACCAACTCTTCAAGGAGGAGATATCCTAACTGCAAAGGTGAAGCTTCACTTTTGGGAATTGTGGAAAGGGGCGACCGAATCGGTCCCCCCGAACTTATGGCCGAGTGCCTCGATCCCCCCGGGAAGCCATTTTGGGCGGGAGGCGCGTCTCAGCTGGTATGCCCGAAGCGGCGTAGCTGGGGCGCGCTCGTTCCCGCCCTAGAGTGGGCTGGCCTAGACACCGACGCAGCCAGCCACGCCCTCAGGGGCAGGCAGGGGCGGGTATACGCCCGCCCTGAAGACGGATAAAAAGGGACGCAAGACCAGAAGACATCCTCTTGTTCTTGTGCCCTGAAGCTGCACCTCCTCGCTGCACGTGAGCTCGGGACAGAACGAAGAGCCAATTTTGAGCGTTTTAATCTCTCTCTTTGTCTTTTAGATACTTCGTCGGAAGGATGCCCAAGAAAGGAGCAAAGAGAATGTCGACTGACCAGTTGGTTCGGGCACTCATGAAGGACATGTCCGAAATTAAGAAGCGGTTGGCGGAGCGAGACGGCGAGGAGGGATCGGGGCGTCCACCGGCCGGAGGGAAGCCAAAGAGGCCGAGAAGGGGGCCGGTCGGGGGAGACGTCCCGGTTCCCTGTTCCCCGCTCGAGGCGCCAGCCCCGGTACCGGCCCCGGTACCGGATGAGGGGAATCCGATTCCCGTGATAGTTACCCCGACGTCTGCCGGAGATATGCCTCCCGAGTTGGCGGCACAGTTAGCAGCATGGTTGGGGGACAGTAATGGGGGCGCCATGGCTACTGAAGCGCAAGCTCTCATAAAGCAGTTGCGCGAGAAACGTGATACAGCCAAGGTGCCCGCGCCGGATGCGGCGATAGACAAGCCACGAGGGACGGAAGCAGCGTCCGGTGCAGGTAAGCGGCCATTGCCGATTGCAAGGGATGAGTCAACACCCTCTCGTAGAGAAAGATTGGGGCAACATGTTCCTCTGCCAATAAAGGAAAAGATTTGGGCGGGGGAATACGTTAACATTTTCTCCCTGCTCGTTGATCACTATGAGGTCGAAACTGTTAAGGGTCAAAAGGATCTGATGCATCCGAGTGTTTGGCGCGCAAAAATGGCCGCCTTTAAAGTGAATGAAAATATTGGTAACTGGGGTAATGCTTGGGGAATTTTCACGGCAATTTTGGGGGAACGGAGGCCTGATTTGCTCCCTGAATTTCCAGTATATCAGTCACGAATTATGGGGTACTCGACATCACACCAAGGTAACCAATGGTTCTGTTATGACAACCTTTTCAGGAAAGCGATGGAGCATAACAAAAGTTTAACCTGGGACTGTTACGATTCTTTAACATGGAATAAGATGAAAGAGTCGGGAATGTTGAAAGTGCCATTGGTAGGGAGTGCTGTTAGTGAGTCCTCCCGCCAAAATGGGGGGACGCCCTTTCGGTCGGGTACGGGTACAGACGATTACCCGAGACCCGCCGGCAATACAGGGAAGAGGGGGTTCTGTTTCAATTTCAACAGAAGCAAATGTACTAGGCCCCCGGGGTCTTGTAAGTTCAAACACGAATGTAGTAGTTGTGGGGCACCCCATCCTGAGTCCTCGTGCAGAGCCAAATCGGGTGAAAATGGGGGTAGAGGAGGCGCTAAACAGGTCTAATATAGTCCGAGGGGCGCCTTTACCAACCCCGATTGATACCCTGGCGATGATTCCCTGGCTCAGCGAATACCCAGATCGTACTTCTGCTGGGGTGCTACGAAACGGTTTTTCATATGGTTTCCGCATCCCGGTGGGTAGCTTTCAGGGTGTCGGGTCGTGCAAAAATCAACTTTCCGTCTTGCAGCATACTACTGTGGTACAGGATAAGATCCGGAAAGAGGTTAACCGAGGTCGGGTTGCCGGCCCGTTTCCTGTCCCCCCGGTACCGAACTTTGTTTGTTCTCCTTTAGGGGTGGTCCCCAAGAAGGACCTGGGTGAGTTTCGATTGATTCACAATTTATCCGCCCCTCATGGCCTTTCTGTAAACGATGCAATTAATCCAGAAATGTGTTCGGTGCGGTACGCATCATTCGATGAGGCCGTAGCCATTTTGAATCGCCTGGGGCCCGGGACGCTGATGGCGAAATCTGATATCGAGTCAGCGTTCCGTTTGCTCCCGGTATACCCGGATGATCAACGTTTGTTGGGATTCACGTTTCAAGGTTTGTATTACATGGACAGGTGTATGCCAATGGGGTGCTCGATATCTTGTGCTTATTTCGAGAAATTCAGTAGTTTTCTGCAATGGGTTTACACGAAGAAAACAGGTTTTCGGAATGTGATGCATTACCTCGATGATTTTCTGTTCCTTGGGGCCGCTGGGGATGATGAATGTGCCCGGGCCTTGACTGAATTTTGTGTTTTAATGAATCAATTTGGCGTGCCGTTGGCACCAGGTAAAACTGTGGGTCCCACGACTTGCCTCGAGTTCCTCGGGATCGAGTTGGACTCTAGTGAGGGTTGTTTTCGTTTACCAGCTTCCAAAGTATCGAAATTCAAGACAGCCCTGCAAATGTGTATCACTGCATCTAAAGTTACGCTGCATCAATTGCAGCAATTGGTGGGGAAGTTGAATTTTGCCTTAAGGGTGATCCCGATGGCACGCCCCTTCTCCCGTTCGATTGCACAGGCGATGGTCGGCCTAAAAGAGGGTCACCATCGCACGAGGTTATCGGCCGAGGTCCGCCAAGACATGCGTATTTGGTTAGCATTCCTGGCAGATTTCAATGGTCGAGTCGTCTGGAACAAACCGGCCTTGTCCTCTGAAGAGCTGGGTCTATGGACGGATTCAGCGGGAAGCATGGGTTTCGGCGCCATCTTCGGCACAAAATGGTCGGCACAAAAGTGGCCAACATGGTGGCACGATGAGGGGCTGACGAGTAATATTGCTTTCCTTGAGCTGTTTCCTATTTTGGTGGCCCTCAGATCCTGGCCCGATGGTTTCAAAAATCATTCTGTCATATTTTGGTCTGACAATATGACCGTTGTAGAATGCATTAATAGTCAGGCAGCACGTTGTAAAATGATTTTGAGGCTGCTTAAAGAAATTGTCTTACTGTGTATGCAACTGAACGTGGTATTCAGAGCAAAACATGTCCCGGGGGTGATGAATCAGGCTGCTGATGCACTGTCTCGTTTTCAAATGCAGGCTTTCTCGGGTTTCCTTCCCTCGGCGGACCCCGAGCCAGCACCCTTTCCCGAAGCTCTCTGGTCTCTCGGTGCCCCGAACTTCGTTACCTCGTGGGAGAGAGTCTAGCACCAAGGACGAGGAAGGCATACGAAGGGGCGTTTCGGGCTTATTTGGCCTTTTTGGGGACTGAGAGAGGGGGACTTTGGGGGCATGAGGATTGGGTAGTACATTTTCTGATGTCCTTGCGTAAGGCTGGGAAGTCGGTGGCTACAGCCCAGAGGCATCGTGCTGCCATCTCCTTTGTTGCCAGGGCTCATAATATCCAGGACCCGACAGCGTCTTTTGCTGTACAGAAAGCGCTGCGTGGGTGGCAACGCCTTGAGGGTCGCAGAGTAGATGAGAGGCGCCCGATAGGGATCTTGACACCGGTTATGACCTTGCCGTTGGCCCTTAAACGTTAGGTTGTACAATTTCAATATGTCAAGAAATGTTTTGTAGGTTGCTAGTTCGGCTAGGAGAACCTCTGTATTAGAGAATCTGTTAAGGTTAGCCAAACATCGCAATATGGTAATGAAATTGTACATAACATGAAACGTTTAATGTTTTAATTTTGTTTTAATAAATACGGCCGGGATGGTCACTCCATCCCACTTCCAAAAACTTCAAGAACTGTTTCCGGTTTCACTCCTTTTTGGGGATTGTGTTGAGAGGGGGTGGCGGGTATCTCGGCTATATGCATGGAGGTCCTTAACGCCCTGTTTCCCCTGATGTCTTCCTACAAGTGAAACGTTTTTTTTAAACGTAGCATCTGAGCCATTAAGGATGGTGGCCTGCTTTAAAAGAGGTTTAATATTTGGAAAAGTAAATGTGGGGATTGAGGTCTGCAGTCTTTTGCAGGCCACCATGCCTTCGTTGGTGGTCAATCAAAAGCAATTGCAAATAGTGGCCTGTCCAATTACTATTCATTAGGCAAGATATTCTGCGACCTGTGCAAATGAGTATTTTGAGATGTATCGTTAACATAGGTTGCATTACAAAATTGCAGATCGTTTGCAAAACGTCGGTGCTCAATTTGCATCCACTGTTCAGCCCCTGTCTGTAAATACATCTGGCCTCATTTTCTTTGGCTAAATTTGATACATTTTGTCTAAGGACATATGGTGGTAGGTACCATTACATCCTTATAGAATCATCCAGCCAGAAGTGCAAGAAGCGTTGATGGGTGTGCATAGTGTGTGCCCAGAACTGTGTAGACTTTTATCAAACTATCAGGGTTTGATAAATAAAATGATTATTGCCTCCAAAGTTCTTTCAACACATAGGTTAATTAACTCGAATCAAGTTTATACTCTCATTTGGCCCTCAATCAGGATTATTATAGCAGATGCAGAATTAGCATATTATTTGCCATTCTGATTTACGAAGCACAGAATATTGAGGTCATTCTGCAACCGCTGGTTACCGAACCTCATAAATTGGGGGTGCAGAATAGCAGCACCAAATTAGCAACCGAGTTGGAACGCCCCCCAGGATGTCACTGAAGTGCGCATACAGTTGAATCTGTATTCAGAGATTCCAAATGTTTGATAATGATGTGCATATTTTTCCAAGGTCAATTCCACTTCCAACTAGGTAATATCTAGGTGTTTTTCAGATTTCCTTTCGTCAGAAATGGAAGGATAGAGTTAAGAACTTGGGAGTTCTCAGGCGAGGAATGGGGCGCTATTAACAAGGTGACTCGCCGCTACAATTTTTTTATGTCTGGGATTAGTGGATTTCTCAGTAATATTTACTCCTTCCCGTCCATTTAGCAGTCAACCTTGAGAGGTAAAATATAGCTCTATAGAAACATGCATATATACCTGCGATTTGCAAAGATATTCATTCATATGTTTGAGAAGGTTTTTTGAGGTTGCTTAAGAGTCAGATATCTACACAGTTTGCAAAACCACGTACACGACCAGCAGATTGCTGACCTTTGCAAGACGTTGTTGACTTGTCCCTGGAGATACGGGTGCTCATTCAGAGTACACCAGTAATTCTGAAGGCACAATTAACTCGAGTTTCAATCCCTATCAGGATTACAAGTTGTGTTTCACACAGATACTTTCACTGTTTAAGGCACCCTAAATCTCTGAAATACTGAAGAACCGGGTTTTCAAGTACCCAGCGGCGTCAGGGACACGCCCCGAGTCCTCTAGGTTCCCTTGCCTTGGTATACAGAGACACGGAATACTTCTAGGTGGTGTCAGAGATCAAAGTTATTAGCTGCAGCTAGTAGCAGAAATCCCAGCAATACAACACGGTGTACAACTCAAGAAACTGCTCAATTTTACTAAGGCGAGACATCCCTATTTATACACAAAAAGGTACATTTAAAATGCACACCCCTGCACCAAAATTCAACCAATAGAAAGTACATGACATCACACAGCATCATGCAGTAAAAGCTCATTTTACAGTGTCCCAACCCACAAGTTAATATTTAGGCATATCTAAATAATAATCTGGAAGGCCCGCACAAACCCTTAATTGAAAGCATAACCCATGAAATGGAGAAATAGTCAGGAAAAGTAGTTTCAGATAATGTGCCAGATAACAAATAGTAAAGAAACTTTAAAAGTTAACAAATGTCTTGAATAGTGATTGGAAAAGGTAAATAACGATCTTGCAGGGAAATTGGCTTGGCAGGGTCAATTCCTAGGTGAAAGGCCAGCTTCTAAAATTATCTCCAGCGCACGAAGAAATCCCTGGTTAATGTGTATATATGATTCACAACAGGTCAGACTGCTTTGCTCACGAACTAACTTCTGAGGCCTACACAAAAAGTAACACTAGATGGCAGTCACGACACATAGCGAAAACCCATGTTTCAGAAAAGAAAATCTTTAAGGAAAGAAGCCATTTAGATATTGTTTAAGATAACATATGCGCAAGGAAACTAATGGTTAACAAGGTCCTGAACAGTGATTGAAAAACTCAGACAACGATCAGCTAGCGGAACTGGTTTTGCAAAAGGTTAGTTTCAGGTGAAAAGGGTTACTCTCTCTGCAGTTCATTCAGAGTCAGAGAAACCCAAATTAATATATGCACAAACTCAGAAGGCAAAGCCACTTGTTCGTTGGGCCCACTTCACTGGCCTACGTGAGGGCAAGATTAAAATGCAGACAGGTTTGAGAATTTCAGAACCACAGACCCTCCTTTTGCCATAACGTAGGCAATAACCTAAACTCATGTCAATCTGAATCTAGGTCTATATCTATTTTCATCAGGTCATCAAGGTGTTGCTGTAATATCATCTTATTATCCTTCACTTCTCTCTGAACTGGTCTTCTCACACAGATCATAGCACAAAGACTACAAATGGCGGGACCACACTGGATGCATAAACAACACGAGAAAAGGATAGATAACGCCATACCAAGGAACGTCAGAATCTTCCTTCCCCATTTGGACAACGACTCCCATAACCATCCCATCAACGACCAGTCTCCTTCGTCCACATGAATAGACTCAGAGATCTTATGTAGTCTAGAGATGGCTTGGTACACTGTCGGGGCATTATCTGGTATGAAAACGCAGCAACTAGATCTAATCAATTTGCATACCCCACCTCTATCTGCAAGTATAATATCCAAAACAAAACGGTTCTGTAATGTCATAAGGCGATCCCCTTGAAGCTCAGCTGTAATATGGCTAAGGGCACCTGCAGTCTCATTTATAGTGACCTCAACCACTCTCGTAAGCTGATGAATATTCCTACTATTAGCCATAGGACCCCAAAAGGGTAGGAAACCCTTAAAGAAGTCTCCAGTTTCTTGTGCGACAGTATCTTTCGCATCGATTACACCTCTACCATATCTTGTCTTATGGTAGTCGGAAACAGCAGTGTATGTAGGGGGAAGCAAAAATGCCACATAACATGTGCCAGAAAAATCAGATGGCAACCATGTGTATGCTCTATCGTGACAAACAAAATACGTGCCTTTAGCTGGCACGAACTGAGGAGATTTCTGGAACGTATAAACGTATGTGTGAACACACACACTCTTACCAAGCTGAGCTCTCGGATTCTGACCATTACCTTGCAAACAAAGATGACCTCGGTGGGGTACAATCCAAATAGGAGGAGACCTTCGCTGTCTTTCTTTCTCCGTCAAGCTAGCACTATATGTCGTCTTATTCCAACCGACATATGCTCGTACCTCATCTCTAGGGATAGCGATATACGCATCGATATCTCTAATCATATCAACTATTCCCTGTATCAAGGCATTATTACTTGCATTGTCTTTGACGGAACGTACAGGAGAGGCTTCATTCGCATAGATAAACATTGATTGGAGTGCCCAAACTGACCCGTTAGGCGAAAAAGGCAAAACCAAATATGGCATTCCCTTATCTGTAGTATGTGGCATAAGACCACACACCCAACAATTCATGGTATTTATGACTAGCTGATGCTGATGCAACATCTGTATAAACGAATTGTTCACAAATTCTGATCTTCGTGTCTGTTCATGTACAGGTAACGTATGAAACTCATGTGTTGAAACAGTAGAAAAAGAAAGAGTAGGTTGAGAAGTTGGTGCAGACGTCAATTGTGCAGAAGAAACAAACCAGAAAATAGTAGCTAATAGAATACATAAAAGTATTAAAATAGATAAAGCTATACCACACTTAGAGAACAACATTCTATAATATCGGTTTTTCATCTCTTGCTTTTTATCGTCATTCCTCAATACAAACTCCATTTTCTAATGTCGCTCACGCTATCTTGACAGAGTACTTCAGCTGTGATTATTAGAAGGTCGTAGGGACACTGCAAGTCCTGCAGACCTACTGCCACTACTCAGGTCACAAACTGAACCGTTGGTATTCCTACATGACCCTGCAACTGGCAAATGGTAACCAATCAAAAATTTAACAGAAAACCATAATACAATTTCAGAAAAAGCAAGAGAAAAAGAAAAACAAAAGTCAAATGCAAAATACTTGAAGAAATTGTCTCTTTTTGATCTAAGTGTGGAAAAAAATAATGTTCAAAGTCCTTTATTTATTCCGAGATCGGAGGTTGTAACGTGATTTAGTCAGTACAGTTTGGTCCGTAAACAAAAGTTCTGGATTGGTGGTGTCAATCTTTAGATGAGGAGGCACAGCAGCTTGCAGAACATCATCATCCTCGCGTTCTGACCGTGTCCATGTCAAATGAGCATCACTAAATGGCACAAATGTGGGGACTCGCTCGCAATCTGTATCAGCTATACCATCCCTCACCCACTGATCATACGGTAAAGGCAAAGGAACTTTTTTCGTATGGGTGGCATGCACCCAGTTCTTTTTGCCAGCTACTCTAACAGCAGTTCTAGTGACCAGCAATACCAAATAGGGACCAGTCCATCTAGGCTCCAAATTCTTGGTACGCTGGAAGTTCTTGATGAGGACGTATTGACCAGGTTGGATTGAATGTCCTGGATCTGTAGTAGCTGTCGGCAAACTGTCATGGACCTGTTGGTGGAGAACACGTAATTTAGCAGGTAAGTCATGTAAGTAATCCACCAACATAGGGTACTCGATACTGCTGTATTCTTTAGGATGAGGCACACCCCAAACATTCGCAGGAAGACCAAACACAATTTCATACGGACTAAGTCCCACTCGAGAATGCACAGTCGTCCTTGTTGACAAAAGAGCCAACGGCAAAGCATCCGGCCATGTAAGGCCAGTGCTTGCTTGTACCTTAGCTAATTTCAGCTTCAAGGTACCATTGTAACATTCAACAAGTCCAGCAGACTGGGGGTGATTCGCTGCATGGAACTTCTGATTTATTCCCAATCCAGCACACACTTTCTTCATGATTTGACCCACAAATTCACTCCGATTGTCCGACCATACAATTCTCAGCAAACCATACCTAGGGAAGTACTCTCTCAGCAAAACCTTGGCTGTAGACAAGGCAGTATTATCCGTTAGGGGGTAGGCCTCTATCCACATGGAAAAGGCACAAACAACCACAAGGACATACTTCAAATTGTTGCATCTCTCCATATGTATATAATCTAGCTGTATCACCTCAAACGGATACGTCGGAGGAGCAAAATGACCAGCTGGAGTTGAAGTTCCCTTACCAGGATTATACTTCAGACAAATCATACAATGTTTCACCACGTTCTCTGCACATTTTGGAATTCCAGCATTCTGCCAAACTGGAGCCAACAACTTGCATATTCCCTTCGAACCTATGTGAGCCATTCCATGAGCCATTGTAACCACTGGGAGCATATACGCATCTGGCAACAGCCATCGCTGGTGTTCTGACAACTCAACCCAACAACCTGTCGAATCCAACATACCCGTATTTTCTCTCCAAACACTCACTTCTTTCTCATTTGCTTCAGCCTGAATCATTTTCACACTTTCTATTGTGTCTTCACACATTCCACCAGCCATAACCCAATTAGCTGGGCCTGCAACAAACGGGCCATGCTCATCATATCTTTCGCCGTTTCCTTCGCAACTTCATCCGCAAACGCATTCCCTCGACCAACATCGTCCACAACTGTCTTATGCGCACTACACTTCATAATTGCAATCTGCTTTGGGAGAGTGAGAGATTCCAAAAGTTCATTCACCAACTGCCCATGCTGAATTTTCGTTCCATGGGAAGTAAGGAACCCACGCTCTCTCCACAAACGCCCAAAACTATGGGCAACTCCAAATGCATACTGGCTGTCGGTGTAAACATTCACTCGCTTTCCCTCTGACTACACGCATGCTCTAGTCAGTGCAATCAATTCTGCTGCCTGCGCAGAATTCTGTGGTATGCGTGCTGTCTCAACAACTGTATGTAAAGTTGTAATAGCATACGCTGCAGTCGTTTCACCATTCGGAAGCTTAAAACACGAACCATCTACCCATAGGGTACCATCAACATTCGCAAGGGGAGTATCCCTGAGGTCAACTGTAGCTTTCGTTTCTTCCTCTGTACGTAGAAAACAATCATGCTGTTCTTGAGGATCCGTCTCTATAGAGATCGGTAACAACGTAGCTGGATTCAGCACATTACATCTTTTAATGTGAACATGACTAGCCAACAATGTCAACTCGTAACCTGACAGACGTGCACTGGTAAGGTGCTGTGTCTTAGTCCTGTTTAATAAGGTATCCACTGCATGTGGGACCATCACGATCAACGTGTTGTCCAATACCAAACCAGCAGACTGTCAGATTGAAACAGCCGCTGCAGCTGTAGCTCTCAGACAACTCGGTAACGCCTTAGCAACTGGGTCTAACGTAGAGGAGAAATACGCACATGGACGCTGCTTGTCCCCAAATGGTTGTGTCAACACTGACAACGCACAACCTTCTCTCTCGTGCACGTACAACGTGAAAGGCTTATTATAGTCTGGAGTACCTAGCACAGGAGCCGAACACAATGCATCGCGTAGTTCAGAAAAACTTTTCTGACATTCATCAGACCAAGGAAGAGGATGTGGAGTATCTTTCAGAGTCAATGTTAACAGAGGTTTCGCCAACAGTGAAAAATTGGGGATCCACTGTCTACAATATGATGTAATACCTAAAAAGGCACGCACTTCTCTCTGTGTGGATGGTACATTCATTTGCACAATTGCTTGATTTCGTTCTGGGGTCAATCTCCTTCCCTCCTTCGACAAGAGATGACCTAAGTAGGTCACTTCTTGGCGACAATATTGCAGCTTTGTGTCACTTTATGATGGTCAGACAAATACCGCAACAAAGAAAGAGTAGCCTCTTTACAAATCCTTTCATCATCAGCAGTAATCAACAAATCATCGACGTACTGAATAAGAGTAGCACCAACAGGTAACACAAAACCGTCAAGCTGAGCTTTCAACGACTGACTATAGATGGAGGTACTTTCACAATAACCTTGGGGAGCTCTCTTAAACCGGAAGCTTTGGCCTCCTAATGAGAAGCCAAAAATATCCCTGCTCTCCTCAGCAATAGGAATACTGAAGAAAGCATTCTTCAAATCGATGACAGAAAACCAAGCTGCCGAAGCAGGAATCAAAGTCAACAAAGCAGTGATATCAGGTACCACAGGAAACTGTGGCACGACGATCTTGTTTACCTCTCGAAGGTCGATCACAAACCAGTACACAGGTGGCTGAGAAGCATCAGTACGTTTAAGGATAGGCAAAACAGGACTGTTACAAACATTACCTCTCGTTTCCTCAACTACACCCTTCTCAACCAGATCATAAACAATCACTAAAAGAGCTCTCTCGCCATCGCTCGAGATCTTGTATTGTGGAATACGAGGTAGCCTAGCATTTGACTTAAGCGTGACAACATAAGGTGGAATCTGCAAAAGACCAACATCATTTGGACCTGTAGCCCAAAGTGTATCAGGAAGCGAACGCAATTCCAGTGGCAAACAATCCTTAGACAAATACATTGGGGAAATCACTTTCTTACCAAGGGTAAGTTGTACTCATGAAGGAGAACAATGTAATGTCGCATATAATCTTTTCAGCAAGTCCAAACCCAACAGATTCTCACAACAACCAGTCGTTAAAATAAGTGGAGCTTCCAATTCACAAGGGCCAATCGAAAGGGACAAAGGACTAGAAACCGGATTACGAACTGGGGCGCCAGAAAATCCTACTGAAACATTGGTCAAGCCAGACAAAGGTGCGCCAGGAAGTTTAGAGTGCATAATAGAACTCTTCATCGCACCAGTATCCAAAAGAAAAGGTTCTACCACACCTGATGTATTCACTTCAACATAAGGTCCACTCTGGTCTACTGGAACTGACACTACTCCCTCACTTTGTCCTTGGCTGTCCTAGTTATCATTATAACCAGAACTCTCACCTTCGACAAAGTAATCCTCAACATAATACTGGGCAGACTGACCACTCGGCACATTCTGTCAAAATAATTCGCAGAATTCTGTAGGGAAGAGGAACACTCATTCTGTGGGATCACACCACGTCCCCTACCCCTAGGAGCTTGCTGAAAACTACCACGACCTCTCTGACCAGATACACCATTTGCACGCTGTAACAAAGCCGGCAATTATTCTTGTAATGACCTTCCTCTCTGCAATAAGCACACTGATTAGGGCCAGGAAAGAATCGCTGAACATAAGGCTTGGGCTTCTGTGACAATCTCTGAAATTGTGGAGGTTGCTGAAACTGAGGCTGATTCTGACGAGGCGGATAAGCTTGCTGCGAAATAACTTTCGTCTTTAACTCTTTAGTTTTCTTCTCCACTTTATCCTTCTCATCTTTATCCCTATTCTCGTAATATTGTGCAGTAGCCAATATCTGGGCCGACGAAGAGACAGCCCATGAACTCTCAGAGTCCTTTAACTTATTAGAAAGTTCGGGAAGCAAATTAAAGACAACTTTATCCACAAACAACCTTTGACCACCCTCCGTACTCATATCCTGCCCACTATGATCAATAAACGTTTCTTCAAACCTAGTGAAGAAATCAGATACACTCTCGTCTTTCTTCTGCTTACATGCTGCTTACTTATCCCAATTCACTCGTAGAGCGGGCATCATCGTTTTCATCAGATTAATAATTCTACCTGGCAATTCTGAAACTAGAGGTTCAGGTTTAGCACCTCCCTCCTGTCTACCATCTGCAGCAACAATATTCGCCCAGGTATCACCTAATTCAGCAGCATGATTCTCATGACGAATCTTCGCCCACAAGGGTTGAGGGACTACATTACCCATCAACATATCGATGTCAGCTAAATTCATAATACACGCTTCAACTGTATGGGACAACTCCTTGTAATAACCAGCAGGATTCTTACGAGGATCAGGTAAGGTCTGCTGAAGAGCCAAGACCTCTGCTCTCTTCCAAGGGACATGTACCCATACTCGCTGAAAATGAGCCGGAGCGGCCTGAATACCCAAATTTACAGTAGCCTGAACTGCTTCTTTCCATACCGGAGGAACTTCTCTCATAGGGTACTGTTTCACTTTCCTCCTAACAGAAGAATCAGTTTCATACAATGTCTGAGGCGAAAGTCTAGATCTGAAAGCAAGTATCGTCTCTACGGCATCCGTAACATCAGATTCCACTATCATCCCTTTGGCAAAATCTGACTGAACATCAAGCACATCCTGCGGAATCGGACCCAACTCATTATCTTCCCATTCCTGATGCAAAAAAGTACACATTACATCAAAAACATACCTTTGCTTAGGCGGTTCCCACTGAAAGAAAACATCCATAACTGCTGGCAAATTATACCTCGAAGCATTTAAAATCCACCTACGAGCCAACAAATCCAACACTGTCCGTTCTTCAGAACTAGGAAGCTGACTACGACTCTGTTTACGTTCCGAAACAGGGGTCATATTCAGTGACCCAAACAATGGTGACCACAAATTGGAGACAGTTTCTGTCATTCGTTTTCGAACAGAAGGAGAAGAAGCAGACATAAGAACAGGAGAATAAATATTCTGAGGCAAGGAAGGCGTAGGGACAAGAACAGTAGAAGTCGAAGATGCAGAAGCAGAAGGCAAAGGAGTTTGAGGCAAAGCTGGTAGCAAGGCTGGCGACCCTAGAATGGGTTGCGCAGGAGAAGGCAAAACCATCTGTAGAGCACCGGGTGGCTGAACAACAGCAGGAGGTTGAACAACAAAGGGTGGGACAACTGGGGGTAATGGAGGCGCAGTAGCACCCTGCACATAGGGAGGAGGCAATCTCAGTAAATGAGAGATCAAAGGATCTTTTTCAGGGTCTTCCATCACTTTCGGAGGAGAAGACGGCAAGGCTTGATAACATTTATCTATGGCCATGCAACGCCGTCTATCAAAGACTTCACTTGCACGCTCTTCTCCATCTTCCTTAAACTGTCTAGCAGTTTGTAATACTGACATATTTTTATCTTTCCTATCTCTCTTTGCTTGCTTAATTTCTCTCTGTTTGGCTTCCTTACGCCAAAAGCGGAAAGAGTCAAACATTGCCGGCCGGGCTTTCTTCTTAAATAGCTTAACTTCTAGATTGTCTAAAATCTCTGTTTCAAAACTACCATGTGGGGGCCATTGTAAAACACCATCCTTTTTCGTGTAGCAGACCCATACTTCATTATAAGTCATAGGGCCCACTCCGTGTTTTGAGTAAAGTTCATAAATCGGAGTTCCATCCGGAGGTATCGGACATGAATCCTCCAATCGGGAATCCCTGTTACTACCACAAACAAACCAATTACCAAATTTACCAAGACTAGGCATCTTGCTCACTAGTCTGGTTTCAAACTTCAAAGGGAATCAAAAAATGATACACTCGTAAATATACAAGCCCTTCGGCTTTGGATACTGCAGCAGCCAAATCAAAACCAAGGAATCAAACAAAGTTGTGGGAGCGACCCACTTATACTTAACCAAATATCTGTCACGCCACCAGAAGACAGTCTATTGTCTCGCTTTACAAACATCAATCGGAGGGTCCAAGACAAGGCGACAGTCAGGGCAGCAGTCCTTCGCAGCCGCTGGAAAGCGGGAAGCCTCGCAGAAAAGTCCTTTGGTCCACGCCGACATGCAGGGGTCGATGAAGTGGGGGCCCTCCTCTAGAATTTCCTCACGTGGCTCCTTGCAATCTTCAGGCTTGGTCCGGTACCACTGAAGTCGGCCTGCGTTGGTCGCGCCAACTGAAGAACCGGGTTTTCAAGTACCAAGCGGCGTCAGGGAGACGCCCAGAGTGCTCTAGGTTCCCTTGCCTTGGTATCCAGAGACACAGAAAACTTCTAGGTGGCGTCAGAGATCACATTTATTAGCTGCAGCTAGTAGCAGAAATCCCAGCAATACAACACGGTGTACAACTCAAGAAACTGCTCAATTTTACTAAGGCAAGACATCCCTATTTATACACAAAAAGGTACATGTAAATTGCACACCCCTGCACCAAAATTCAACCAATAGAAAGTACATGACATCACACAGCATCATGCAGTAAAAGCTCGTTTTACAGTGTCCCAACCCACAAGTTAATATTTAGGCATATCTAAATAATAATCTGGAAGGCCCGCACAAACCCTTAATTGAAAGCATAACCCATGAAATGGAGAAATAGTCAGGAAAAGTAGTTTCAGATAATGTGCCAGATAACAAATAGTAAAGAAACTTTAAAAGTTAACAAATGTCTTGAATAGTGATTGGAAAAGGTAATTAACGATCTTGCAGGGAAATTGGATTGGCAGGGTCAATTCCTAGGTGAAAGGCCAGCTTCTAAAATTAACTCCAGCGCACGAAGAAATCCCTGGTTAATGTGTATATATGATTCACAACAGGTCAGACTGCTTTGCTCACGAACTAACTTCTGAGGCCTACATAAAAAGTAACACTAGATGGCAGTCACGACACATAGTGAAAACCCATGTTTCAGAAAAGAAAGTCTTTAAGGAAAGAAGCCATTTAGATATTGTTTAAGATAACATATGCGCAAGGAAACTAATGGTTAACAAGGTCCTGAACAGTGATTGAAAAACTCAGACAACGATCAGCTAGCGGAACTGGTTTTGCAAAAGGTCAGTTTCAGGTGAAAAGGGTTACTCTCTCTGCAGTTCATTCAGAGTCAGAGAAACCCAAATTAATATATGCATGAACTCAGAAGGCAAAGCCACTTGTTCGTTGGGCCCACTTCACTGGCCTACGTGAGGGCAAGATTAAAATGCAGACAGGTTTGAGAATTTCAGAACCACAATACCAGGGCAATACTAGGGGAATCGTTCTACAAACACGGACGCACACAGGGCCGGCTTTAGGCAGTGTGACTGGTGTGGCCACACTGGGCGCTGACCTGTGGAGGGGGCGCCAAACTCAGGGGGGCTCTGTGTTTAGCAATAACTCAGGATAGGAGAGATGAGGGGCACTTATACCCGGTGGTAGTGAGAGAATCTGAGGAGGTGGTCATGGGATTTGGGGGCACCAAAAATTGATTCTCGCCCCGGCCCCACCAGCGCTAAAGCCGGCCTTGCACGCACATATGTCATTTCCCAAAATCCTATAGTAGTCAGTAACCCCCACCCCTCCTCCAAGATTTCTTGATGTCCCTGACATTGATGTCTCTGTGGTGGGGATTAGAGCCAGGAGGATAACAGACCTAGTTCCACCTGACCGTGAATCACATGGAGATATTGCTCATCTTAGCTGAACCGTGGGACTCCTATGGCTGTATAAAGTAGACGTCCAGTAAATTTGACAGGCCTTACCATTCTGTCAGACAATTGTCAGATCACACCATTAGTTAAGCAAGCAAGAGCTAAATTAGCTTTACGATTTAATTCCCCTCCTCCCCCCACAAAACTGTAGGTTCAAATGCACTGTGCAAGCCTGACTGCATCAGTTTCCTGGATTTATTATTTTGTTACAACTTCCTAATTGCATTAACTTTATCTAACTAAATAGGCATGCTTGTGCAAGAGACAAAAAATCACTAACTTTCCTTAAAATCCAGGAGTGTTTGTTGACAACGCGTGTGTTTATAACAGGAGGATCTTTGAGTTTGTCTCCTAGCAGCACTAGTAAGAGGTTTTAGTGCTGCCCTACTGAAACTCTATTAGCTCTGATAAAAGCTCTTGATATTGACCTATTGAGGCAACTACAGCCATGTTGATGCATTCCAACACTTTCCAGGAGATTCCATCACTTGGCCTATTAGTGCAGAGTTTTCTCCTCCTCCATTAACCATTACTGGCTCTAGAGCCACGATGGGAGATGCCTGGTGATTCCCCAAGAGCTGTCCATATACCTCTGAATAGATGTTGTCATGGGGCTCCCTGAACCCACCTGACATGCACTTGCTCCCTGCAAGCCCTGAGTTGGAGGTAAGCTACAAGCCTGCCCTCCAGTGCGTGCCGTCCTGGTTATTTGTTTTTTGCCTTTGCTTCATCATGGCCGGGCCTCACTAAAATTGTGTTTAGGTGCTTCTTGGTATCTTTTCGAAGATACTATAAAAGCTTGATACTTGGCACTTCATCCCATTGGCCCATGTTCAGCATCAGTAAAATGTGCCTGTTTGCTGTATCTTGTTCTTATTAGCTTCATTTCTGTCCCTTAATGCCTTATTGGTTCTTTGTGTGTTTTGGGAGCGAAAAAGCAAGAAGTCAAGGGGGCCTGTGAGGGAAGGTTGAAATTAAGTGTGTGATCTAACAAGGTGGATTAAATAGGGCTGCCAATGTACAAGCGTCTATTAAAAGAAAAGGCCAGCACCACCTCAGGCAACACCTCCTCCTGTAACTTAGGTAAAAGTCTGTAAGACAATCCTCATGCAATATTTTAACATATGCTGTTAATCAAGCTCAGCAAAGAATCCCTAAGATCCATGTAAAGGTGGTGAAAAAACAGGTAAGGGAAGTGTCGTGTCTCTTTCATAAAAAGAGCCAAATAAAGTGATATGCTTAGCTCAAAGGTAACTGTAAACCCTGCTTGATAGTCATTGATGGCCTTTGGCCTGTAATGGGTGCAAATGATATGCTCTAGCAGCCGCTGTCGGTGGTGAGTGTACCTGCAGGGCGGTGACGTGGGGAGGGGAAGGGGCAGGGTGGGGGGTACGGAGCTTTACATGTATTTAAACATATAAATAAATAAAACAAATTTTGTTGCGCGCACTGCATCGCATTTGGTGATGCAGTGCACGCAACAAAATTCGTTTTATTTATTTATATGTTTACTTACCTGTAAAGCTCCGTAATCCATAGAAAAAGTGAGTTATGCCCCCGTTTATCAAAAAATTAATATAATGCTGTAATCCATTTGAGAGATCATGAAACAAGGAAGGAACAAGATAATGCCATAGGAAGGAGGTCTCTAAATGAACATTCAGCAACAGCAAATGAAAGCACTTTAAGTAATACATGCAAAGTCAGAGCACAGAAAGGAGAAATCACAGAACCACAGAGGTCCTCGCTAGTGCATAGCAATCTGTTGGCCAAGCTAAAAGCGAAACTAATGGCAGTCAAAAGATTAGAAGCTGAATTTAAGGAATTAAATTATACAGCAAGGTAGCAAATTAGACAAACTCCGCACTCAAGAGGCTGCCAATGAAGGCATTTACCTTCCAAACATGTTTTACTTAGTCCCAAACACCCCTCACTCAGCTAGGAAGAATAGAAAAGAGTGCTTCTTTTTCTCATTTTGCTATTAATGGAAAGCAAATATCACCTTGGCAGCCAGTTCCCTGGACAGATAGAAACTTTAGTTAAAATTAGGCAGATAACTCTGGAATCCCATATTCCCGATAAAAGTAAACTTCTTTACCACCTCGGGTCGGTCACCTCATGGATCTTTTTCACAAAAGTTCTCCAAACTTCAGGAGAGCTGTTGGTTCAAAGGGTCCAAATCACCAATCCGAAGGTCTGGAAGCTCTTAGATGGTCTATGGGATGTCTGGACCAAAATTCCTACAATGCAACTGGCCACAACCTTAAAAGTCAAGTGGACACACTCCAGGATGGGAGCTCTTGGTGGAGATGATGCAGGTGGACTCTGTTACATAATCCAGGCAATGGTCAGCTGGTATCTGCAAACCAAGATGTCTTGGAGAAAATGTATTTTCACCATCAAACAATTGAAGGCAATATTAGACACCTTTGAGGAATGGAATATTTTTTATAAGGGTGGGTGGAATCTGCCCAATTTGATTCTGCAGAATTCTGTCGAATTACATTAAAATTCCGCAAGATTCCACAGGATTCCATGACAGGGTGAAGTGGCCATTTGAAGGTATTTTCTTTGCTCAAAATGAACCCTTGCATCCACAAATGGATGGGAGGATGCATTTTGTGCTAAGAAATAGAGCTGACAAATACCAAATGCACTGCAGTTTGTATGCCTTGCTGCCCTTAAATACTCTTCAGTAATCATTGAGGAGTATGTAAAGGTGCCGAGGGGTTTGCACTGTAAGTGCATTTGGTATTTGGCACTGCTGTGCATATTCCTTGTCACTCTTACATACTCTGCAATAATCACTGTAGTGCATAGTGCCCCTTAGCAGCCTTAAATACTCAGAGTATATAAGCCTTATATACTCTCAGTGCAGTCAGTGGTTCTAAAGCAAGGCCAGAACAGGGAGCTCTCCCTCTAAATTTAAAAATCTCTCCTGATTAAAGTTTAATCTGCAGTGTTTTTTAAACATATAGGGACTGCTTCCTCTTCCATACCTTTTTAAAAACCAAACACTGCGGACTGCAGTAGAATTTATTAGTAATTCAATTTTAAAAGAGTAACGCAGAGTTACTAAATTCCTCTAATTCCACTGGCGGAATCAAAAATTCCACCCACCCCAAATATTTTATCGCTCCAAAATTTGGGAAACAGTGTGCCCACCAACGCACACACAGACAGCTAGCTGTATGATACAGGAAATAATACATTTCATTGTGCCAGTTATATGTCCAGTTGTGCTCACCAAATAGGTGAGTTAATTATGATATGTTTTAATTTTGCAGAGAACTGTATCTGTAAAAAGATTCACCTGGCACCAATTGCCATGCATCCCCCGCATTTGGGGGCAGTAAACAAGCAAAGCATGATGGGAATACAGATATTCTCCTCGGGTTCTGTTTCCACAGTCATTGCTATTCTCACCCCTTTTTCTGTTCCTTCCTTTCTCATTATGAAGGTATCGAGATCCCACAAAAGAAATTCAGGATGTTAGAAATTGTGCATTTTTATCACAATGCGAGAGCCCACCGGGATCTTAAACCTGTGCCATTTCCCCATGTCTGATACATCTGACGTCCTCTGTTGATAAAGCACCTCTTCAGCTACCAGCTTTCTCATAGTAGCACACAATTGAATTTCTGGCTCATTTTGTTTAATGCAGAAAATTAATGATTTACATTTTCTATAAGCATAGTTACAGGGTACATTTGATTAAAAAAAATTGGCATTGAATACCTTCTGCTGTAGGAAATGGAAGGGATTAGGTTCAGAAGAAATGCTGCAACTATTCTCACAGTTTCACTTGCACAACCTTTGACAACACACCCATTTAACATTTAACCTAATATGTGTGAGGGTTACTCTTTCAACCAACAGTTATATGAATTACTAGACATCTGAAAATATAAATCTGGGGGACCACATTTTGGCATAAGAGGTGTCTGAAGTCAGACTCCAAATACCACACTGTTCTCTGTAAAGCACTTCAAAAATGAGAATATACACAGTGAAGAGCTCTGTCTCAGCTGCTCCTTGGAGTAAGGCTGTACTTACTTAAATGTTCAATTTATATTTTGTCATATATGTTTTGTTACGACCGAGGAATGATTTATCTGGCAGAGAGCTTTGTAAACAAACAAGCATGGCTTTAATGTCCTTACACATGACCAGTTGCTCACAGACTGTTTGTGCCTTGTCTCTCTGCAGGCTTTCTCTTTTTTTGTGCCTCCTGTGCTTTTACCATTTGCATTGTCCAAGCTTGTGAATGCTTTAGCTTTTTTATTCCCCAAGCTTATAAGTTTGGTGCTATGCAGCGCCAAAAGCTTGGGGAATAAAAAAAGGGGAATGGATGTGTGAGGCACAGAAAGAGGCCGGATACACAGAGATACCCAACAGTCTGTGCGCACTATTGCATTGTTGCTGTGTTTGCCTCCATTAGCACATTAATGTCAGATCAGTTGCCTTTGCCAATGGATGTCAGCCTTACTATAATGTTAGAAGTTGCCATTATGCTACCGTCTGGTCATGAATCCCATCGAAGTAACATGATTCTGCCTCTTTCCTAGAAAAGCATAACGTAAATAGCACCTCTGTGCACTTGTACAGACAAATAAACATGCTTGCAGATATCCATGCGCCCACACACCGACACACGTGCACACCAACTCTCAGACAGTCATGCCCACCAGCTTATAGACACCCATGTACACAGCCCATCCCACATATAGGTATCCATGCACACATAGTGGAGAAGTGTGGCTCACTGGTTAGAGGAGGCAGACCTGGAAGCAGAGGTCAGCCCAGGACCAGTGTTCAATTCCCGGCTCGGCGGGGTCTTGAGTCCTAAAATGACCATGGACTCGACAATTCTCGCTCCGGTGCCTACTCGATTCACGGGTTCACACTCTGCGACTCTGGGCAATAGCTTGCTTAATCTCCCCTGGCTTTCACCTTGCGGATACCCTGCCGGGGTTATCTCACAGGGGAATACCAGGACGGGTTCCCTAAGCAAGTGCTTTGAGACCGGTTGGTGATTTGCGCTATATAAATTCCTGTACATTTACATACCAACAGACACATGTTATGCTAGGTGCCTTTATGGTGCTTTTCGCCCACTCCCTATCCATTGTGTGCAAACTTTATTTCCATATATTATTACTCTTTTGTGGAGTGTTATTATCTGGGGGTAACAGCGCCTATATTAAAAGCCCATCAATTGTATTTTCTCAAATTTGCACTTGTAAGATTATTACGAGCTCGAGTTGCTTTGTGAATCGTCCCCAGTGTGTATAGTCCTGGCCTTCCATCTATAAATCTTTATCCTTAAGTGAATTGTTTGATTGAAACAAGCAACACCTATAACTCCCAGACTGTATTGATCTGTTAAATGAAAGCATACCACGAAATGGATGATGTCTGGTGCACTCAGAGCAAGCTGGCAACCATACCACATTCAGAAATATTTCAGTTCACCTGATACCTTTTTTTACACGAAATATTTATTTGGTGTTTTGACCCGGAAACGAATTAAACAAACCTTGCCATTAGGCAAACTTTCCGTTGAGTTATTTCACTATGTTAAATATGCATGTGGTATTTTACCATTTAGCACTGCATTGTTGTTGTCACATGGGAGATGTAACACACAGATACCTGCTTCGAAAATAAGCATTCTTACTTTCAGCTGGCACTGATATCGATCATAGAACTCTCATAGCAAATGCCATCCTGAAAGTGTTCTCTGAAAGGACCAATGTTTGTTTCTACCAAAGCTAGTGCATCACCATTCACAATATGGTGTTCCCAAATAGGTAACCCAGCAGAGTAGAAGCCTTGACGAGAGTGTGACTACAGACTTTACTCTCCACTGGAGGAACTATGAAGCAAAAGCTGAAATTCATTAATAACTCAATACATGATTGCGAGGCAGGTGGTATCAGTATATACACCTTTTATTAGCATGCATTAAAATACCTGTCCTGTGTGTGACAATAGGAGTGGTACCAGGCAGTTGGCATCATAGTAGTGATTTCCCTAGATCCTGAAGAATAGCCAATAGGGGTATGGTTAGAAACATGTCGACCGTTTAGGAATTAGAAACATTACCCCCTTCATTCTAAAAATCCCCCCTGCTTTTAACTATACCAATTAGGGGACAGAATAAAAAACAAATCCTACTAGCCAAGTAAAAGACTTAAATTCCAGTTCATATTACAACCCTTCCACTCCTTTCTACTAGATTATCTCTTTTTGTCATTGCATAGTCACTCCAAGTGCTTCAGTGTAACCAGTAGGTCACAGCATGCCCCGTTCCATAGCAGAATGGGGTGGACCCAATGTTGAACCATTCCACCAATGGGTAACCCTAGTGGGTGAGGGTTTTACAAAAAAAGTTGTATTTTTCATAAGTATGGTTAAACTACTTAGAATAGCTGGATGCTTGTTTTATGGTATAAACATCCCCATCTACAACAGCAGGTGCTCTATTAGTGAGGCAAGATACTTGGGCCATGACGTGTATACAACCAGGTCACAAAAAGTGGGTTCAAAGTGCGAACTGCACATCAGAGTTTTGCAGCCGGCCTTTCATTTCGCGATGCGACAACTATTGAAATAACATGTTTTTTTTAAAATTTATTTTTGCAAAATACATGAATTAGTCGTTAAAGAGTCATAATTTACAGAGGTAATTGCTATTTGTTTCCCTCTGAGGCGGAAGCCGGAGGTCTGATTGTGCTCCCTTGCACCTCTCATAAATTCTACATAGGTAAAAACGATTGAGACAATAATTTGTTTTTACACCTTGTACATATTTTAATTGCTCCGTTTTTAGCACATTGTCTTCCTGAGGCGAGATTACTTCGCCTAGACTCGAACTTCCCTCCCTCAGCGCCGCTGTAGTCAGGCGCAGGGAAGCTTGGCACTGAACTTGGCCGCCATCTTACTTTGGGAAGGCTGGCCGAGAGCTCTGCGCCCCTCCCGCCCTCCCAGGGTATTTAAATCGCGTCTTCCAGCAAACGCCTGTAATTGCTATTTGTTTCCCTCTGAGGCGGAAGCCGGAGGTCTGATTGTGCTCCCTTGCACCTCTCATAAATTCTACATAGGTAAAAACGATTGAGACAATAATTTGTTTTTACGCCTTGTACATATTTTAATTGCTCTGTTTTTAGCACATTGTCTTCCTGAGGCGAGATTACTTCGCCTAGACTCGAACTTCCCTCCCTCAGCGCCACTGTAGTCAGGCGCAGGGAAGCTTGGCACTGAACTTGGCCGCCATCTTACTTTGGGAAGGCTGGCCGAGAGCTCTGCGCCCCTCCCACCCTCCTCACGCCCCACCCAAAGTATGTATAAAAACAACACCACCGCCCGTCCGCGCAGCGGGCGCGCCGGCGGCGCGCCGAAGGCAGGCCCGTCTGCGCCCGTCCGTGCCGGGACCGGGCCCAGGGCCATAACCCCTGCCTCTCGCACCTCTTACTCCCGCAACGCACTCATGGAGTTATGCCCTTCCTACACTCCGCTATGTACTAAATTAGATGTATCGCTTACACTATCAGCATCACATACACGGTGCTTACATTGTAATTCCCCGTCTATGTTTGTTAACCCCACGTTGCATACCAAACCCCGAGGTACTGAGGCTGACATGCATATTTTCATGGCACTTGTCAATGCGCGTTCCCTGAGTAAACACTGCCAGGATATAGCCGACCTTATTAGTGATTTTAACCTGGATATCCTTTACATTACAGAGACTTGGTCCGACGAAGCATCTGCCCCTGACTATTTTACGGCAGTTCCCCCAGGTTATAGTGCCTATCGGCAGGACAGGCCCATAGGGAAAGGAGGTGGGATAGCCATCATAGCAAGAGACCAATACAATACCCGCTGCTCGCCAATCCCTATCAATGCATGCGATGCCATGCACTTTGATATTAATCTGTCCCCCACTTACAATTTTAAGGGAACACTGATATATAGACCCCCTGGTACTAGATCTGCGTTCCTCGCAAATCTTACCAATATCACCGAATCTATAGCAGCAGAAGAATCCACCACGATATTGGGTGATTTCAATTTTCATCTAGAGCTTCACAGTGACAGGGACACCACAACCCTCGTATCCGATCTAGACACGATGGGCCTTAGACAATTGGTCACGACCCCTACCCACCAGGCAGGCCATACGCTGGATGGAATCTTTACAAATGTGGAAGGATTGTCCATTACTTCTGTTCTCCCTATGACCTGGACAGACCATTCAGTCATCCTTAGCAAACTTACCATCAAAGGACCCGCAGAGGAAAAAAGTGACCCCTGCGATAAAGGGCACGTTTAAAGCTTGGAAGGACATTAATCCCAATGATTTAATGCTGCTTCTCAACACTACAACCCCGGAACTATCCACTGACCCAACGATTGCCGCTAATCAATTCCAAAAATGGTTGGGCGAAGCTTCAACTCAGTTGGCACCCACCAAATCAATCTCTAAAAACAGAAATACGCCCAAAGCTCAGTGGTACACGAAAGAACTAAAAGACCAAAAACAATTTACCAGGAACAGGGAACGACAATGGCAAAGAACCTATGACACTGAAAACAAGGACAATTATAAGAAAGCTCTGGCTACATACAAATCGATGATAATAACAGCAAAAAAAGATTATTTCACTCGCAATATAGAATCTGCAAAAAATTCTAGCAAAAAGCTTTATCACGTTGCAAAAACCCTCGCGGGAAATGCCCCGGATCTCAATCCACCCCCATCGCAAACATTATGTGATGCCTTGTCTGACTTCTTTTTTACTAAAGTCAACGATATTTATCAAAATTTCAATCTTGACCAGGTCCACAGTAGTGCTACTACCCCTTTGATCACTCCTTTGACTATTCCAACTAGCACCACTATGACCTCCTTCAGTCCCCTCACTACTGATCAAGTTAAGAGCATTTTCAACATGATTAAAGCTGGATCAGCTTTGGATCCCTGCCCTACCTCTGTACTTGCTACAGTACCAGACACAGTCATCGCCATCATAACCACCCTCTGTAACACTATTCTGGCATCCGGATCCTACCCCGACTCTCTGAAAAATACACTGATCAAACCTCTGCTAAAAAAACCTGGGCTAGATAAGAGTGAACTAAAAAACTACCGTCCCATTGCAAGTCTCCCTTTTCTAGCAAAGGTCATAGAAAAGGCTATGAACCAGCAGTTATCAGCCTATATAGAGAACAATCGTCTGCTGGATGATACTCAGTTCGGTTTCCGCAAACACCATGGCACGGAAACCGCTCTCATCAAAGCAGCCGACGACATAAGAGTCATCCGTGACCAAGGAGGTACTGCCTTATTAGTCCTCCTAGACTTGTCAGCTGCTTTCGACACGGTCGACCACAAGATCTTGGTCGACCGTGTCGAGAGGATGGGCATTCAGCTCACTGCTAGAGATCTTCTGGCCTCCTTCCTGGCCAACAGAACCCAGGCGGTTACACTGGGCCTCTTCCAGTCGGCTGACCTGTCGTTACCGTGTGGGGTCCCCCAAGGCTCATCCCTAAGTCCGACACTATTTAATATATACGTGTTGGACCTCGCTAGTGTCATCAAAGCCTACGGGATGGGCCTGACCTCATACGCCGACGACACCCAGTTGGTTCTGGCCATAAAGGGCGATGGACAGAAGATTGCGGAGAGATTCCAAGATGGGATGACTGCTATCAGTGGGTGGATGGCAAGAAATTGCCTGAAACTCAACTCCGATAAAACGGAGGTGGTTATCTTTGGCAATCTCTCCCCAGCCTGGTCGGCAACTTGGTGGCCAGCGGCCATGGGCACTCCTCCCTGCCCCACGGTCAAAGTTAGAAACTTAGGTGTCACCTTTGACGACCAGCTCAACTTCATGGCCCATGCGAACAAGGTGGCTGCCAATGCTCATTTTAAGCTACGAATGGTTAGGAAAATCACACCTTACCTACCAGAATCAGCAGCAAAAACACTAGTCTCCTCGCTAGTGCTGTCCTCATTAGACTACTGCAACGGTCTGTTGCTCAATGCACAGAACAGAGTCATCAAAAAATTACAGACCGTGCAAAATGCCGCCGCCCGCGTACTTTCAAAAAAACCTAGATTTGCACCCATTTCGGACACGCTTAAAAAATACCACTGGCTGTCCATTCATAACAGGGTCAAATTCAAATCGCTGTGTACTGTCTTTAAATCACTTCAGGATTTAGGACCCCGATTCCTCAAAAAGCAACTGATTCCTTACAACCCCCCGAGAATGCTCAGATCCACCTCTCTTAACCAACTAGTGGTTCTACGCAGCCGAACAGCTTCCTGGGGCGATCGCCGCTTCTCAATCGCGGCCCCTAGACTCTGGAATACCCTACCTAATCACATAAGAACCAGTCCCACTCTTCTTCAGTTCAGAAAAAAACTGAAAACATGGCTTTTCAATCAGTAACCCACATTTCCGCACTTCCAGTCTAGGGTGAGACTTCAATGCAATTTCAGCGCCGAGTCGCCTAAGGGTAATTGTACGCGCTCTATAAATGGCATTAAATAAATAAATAAATAAATACATAGATACTATTGACAATCATTACATCAATTCATCAATAAATCAATAATCCTGGAGCCAGATACATAATATATATTAAAAAAATATATATATTTTTTTGAGATTATATGTTACTCACATTGGATACATAATAAAGGCAATTGGCAATACAATAAGATGGGTACATATAGGGCTACTAAGAAAGGAATTAACGGAAACAGACCATCAAACAGTAGACTCTAGATGATTAGTGATCTTGCCCCAAATCTGTTGACCAAGCTTCTTTTTTCTATGCCCTTTAAGGGCGTACAGACTATGCTCCATATTATGTACTGCAAAAAAACGTGCTCTCCATAGTTCAAAAGAAGGGGGTTCCTGCTGTAGCCACCAAGATGCAATTAAAAGTCGGTATACCGCTGTAACTAAGAATATTAGTTTACATGTTGCTGTAATAAATCTGGTATTACCTGACCCATTTCTGCACCTAGCATTATCTGCGTAGCACTTAGTTTAACGGGAAACCCCAAAGTGGCTGTTAGATCATTCTCTATCTGTGAAAGTAAAGATGATAACCGAGGGCACCCAAAAAAAATATGGAAATCGTCCGCAGATATATATCCACACCTATAATATTTCCCACTAATATCACCATGCCATTTAGAAATCTTGTCAGGTGTATAATATAAATAAAAAATGGATTTGTAATGCTGTGCAGATAAATTTGCCGAAAGGAATAAGTTTGTTGCCATCTCCAGTGAGATTTCTATCCGTATATCCTGCCTCCCAAGTTTATTCCCCCATTTAACATTTTGTTGTTGTAAGTCATTCGCCTTAGTATTCAGCAAATGACCATATAGCACTCCTATTTTTGCAGATTTGGTATTATCCTCTATCAGAGGGTTAGCTTGTAAATTGCTAGCTTTTTGAGATAGAAAATTCCTAATTTGCAGATACTTCACAAAATTCTCCCTGGGTAGCTGATATTGCTTACGAAGTTGCTCAAAAGATTTTAGAGATCCATCACTAAAAGAATCCCCCACCAACCTTAATCCTTTTTGCCACCATACATAAACCACCCTATCCCATAAATCAATTGGCAGAAATATTAGAGACGTCAAGGGTGTGTACCAAGAAATTTTTCCTATTCCAAACATTTTCCTTAATGTTCGCCAGATTTTATATGCGGCTAGCAGTACCTTAAAGCGTGTGCGTCTGCAATAGCTCCATTCCTGATGTAGTAGCAGACAATTTTTAGCCTTCACACCTAATAGCATCTGGTAAATTGACGGGCACAATACCACATTTAGAGGACCAACACCGGTTAGCAAAACATTCATCCCTTGAAGCATACAGGCATAGTAGTAAAGAGTAAAATCTGGTACTGACCAACCTCCTACATTTCTTGGTAAAATCATAAAACGCCTGGCACGGCGGGCCTTACCTCCGGCCCACATAAAACGCATACAAAGAGCCTGGAGTTGTGCTAAGCTAGTAGTAGCAATTTCTAAAGGACCACACCTGAAAAAATATACTACTTGTGGCAAAATCATCATTTTTAGTAGGCTACATCGCCCTACTAAAGAGAGATGAAGACATTCCGCCTGATCAAACTGTTTCCTCACCCCTAATGTTAAGTCCTCCCAATTAGACTTGACCAGGGCCGTTGGAGAGACCCTTAGTTTAATCCCCAGGTAGGTGACTTCTTCACAAACCCGTGGATCAGAGTACTTAGGCAGGTTGGCACACAGTAACTGGGTTTTAGAAGCATTCAATTTATAGCCAGCAACTGCACCAAAATTAGCGGCAATAGATTCGATCTCCACCATTACAACTGTAGGGCATGTCGTCACAATTGCCACGTCATCGGCATATGCTAGGACCTTAAATTGATAGTTTTGCATCACCGCCGGTGGAATCCTAGAACAAGCCTCCAGCATTCTTAAAAAAGGCTCAATGTACAATGAAAATAAAAGAGGAAACAGGGGCAGCCCTGCCTGGTGCCCTCTGTATTTGTACTACGTCCGACACGAGTCCCATGGTACTAATACGGGCCGTAGGTTGCAAATACAATGTCTGCAAAGATTTTATGAATTCGGGGCCAAACCCCCTTCGCTTCATTACGTCCCATATAAAGCACCATGAGACTCGGTCAAAAGCCTTTTCGGCATCCAATAAAATTAAACATAATGGCTCCTGGGTAACATTAACAAAATCAAATAAAGTGATCACCCGACGAACATGATCCGCCGTTCCACGGTGCGGGATAAACCCATGCTGTATAGTGGAAACTAGATTGGTAATTACCCTAGACAACCTATTCGTGAGGATCTTTGAGTAAATTTTTCCATCCACATTTAGAAGCGAAATAGGGCGGTAAGACCCAGCTAGGTTTGCAGGTTTTCCTTTTTTGTGAAAAACCACAATGCATGCTTCACTCCAGCTCCCTGGAGGAGTCCCTTTCTGAGCATTTCTCATCGTCTCTAGAAGATCTGTTGTTAAAACAGAAAAAAAAGGTCTTATGAATTTCCACAGGTAGCTTATCTGGGCCTGCCGCCTTTCCCCTGGCTAATCCATAAACTGCCAATTCTAGTTCTTCTGCCGTAATAGTTGCCTCTAGGCTTTCTCTTTCATCCTCAGATAAATCTGCCGTACAATATCGCCCGATAAGCACAGTAGCTCTATTTATGTCATATTCATCTCCTTTATACAATGATTCATAAAATTGTCTGAACACCTCTAATATTCCAGGTTCGTTGTCTACTAAGTTTCCCCTTAAATCTAGTAAATTATCTACCCGCTGTGATGCTTCCCTTGACCTTAATTTCTGGGCTAGACATCTACCACTTGCCTCCCCGTACTCATATTGTATTTGTTTTATTTTATTATTTTATTATTTTATTTTATTATAGAGTTTTGTATAGCGCGAACAAGACCCGTGGGTATCAGAGCGCTTAACATAAGAGAGGAAAGAGTGTTAACATATATATAAACAGTTAGCGAGCAACCGCTGTGAGGTAGATGATATATATAGTCGTAACACCTGTGAACGTTGGCGTACATAACTAAGCTATGACAAAATTACTAACAAAAGCATGTGTATATAACAGATATGACAAAAATTACTAACAAGAGCATGTATATATAACAGATATGAGGTAGCTCGGTATATGTTCATGAGAGAAGCTGTTCTCCTGTTCATTCAAAGTAACCATTACTAATGGCCTTTCAGTTGTTCTCATATCATATCATAGGATACGTATTCCATTATAGAATTGCCTATGTCTCCCTTCCTAATGACGTACATGATCAATACTAGGCAGTAGTAAATCCGAACCAAGAACAGTGTTCTAGGTAATGTATCTCTTCATCAGCAGGCTCTTTACTTCCCGCTTGAATGTTACCAGATTCTGGATCTTCCTGATGTTTGGAGGGAGTGAGTTCCAAATTCTGGGGGCAGCTCCTGAGAACGCTCTGTCATAGGTTTTTTTCTTTCGGAAGAAGGCTGGCCGTAGAAGCAACTCCTTGGCACTCCTAGCTGGTCTGTTGCCCCCGGACAACTGAATTTTCTTGGCTAGATATCTTGGGGTGTTCTTATGTAGTGCTTTGTGTGTGATGCAAGCTATCTTCATTTGGATTCTTGCTTCATACGATAGCCAGTTTAATACTTTCAGGTGCGGGGATATATGATCATATTTCCTGGTTCCGGTGATAAGTCTTGCCGCAGCGTTAAGGCAGGCTTTCAGTGGTGCAGTGGACGCTTTAGGTAATCCCGCCAAGGTAGTGCAACCATATTCAATCCTTGAGATAACTAAGGATTGGATTGCCACTTTGAGGTCAGACTCTGTGATGTATGGTTTCAATTTTCTTAAGTAGTTCAAGTGAAAGCGGGCACTTTTCGCCATTGAGTTAATGTGGGCTTTCATGTCTAGATTCTCGTCTAGGGTGATTCCTAGAGATTTAGCTGAGTTGACAAGGGTTGGGGTGCAGTTTAGTGCAGTCACGACTTTCGTCCAATCCTTTATTTCTGTATGGCTCTTTGGTGGAGAAATTAGTAAGAACTCTGTTTTATGTGCATTCAGCTTCAGGTGGTTTGTGGTTAACCATTGAAGTGCCATTTTTAGTGTCTCATTCATTAATTCCAAATCTTTTAGGGATGCGATCTTTAAGTATATTTGCGTGTCGTCAGCATACATGTGATAGGATATTTGAGATTTTTAGAGAATTTCTGTGAGTGGTTCGACGTATAGGTTAAACAGATCAGGGGATAGTGTTGAACCTTGAGGGACTCCAATTGAGATAGGGCACGGAGGTGAAGTAGATTGGTTAACCAGGAAGCGCTGCGTTCTGTTCTGTAAAAAGGACTCGAACCAATTCAGCACAATTCCCGATAGTCCCATCCTATCCCGTAGCCTGGCCAGTAATGCCTCATGATTTACCGTATCAAATGCCGATGACAGGTCTAGGAGAATCAGTAAGCATGCTTGATTTTGGTCAAGGGCCTGCAGCGCGTCATCAATGATATGGAGAATCGCTGTTTCCGTGCTGTGCCCTGCTCTGAATCCCGATTGACATTCGTCTAGCAAGGAGAATTTGGAGATGTGTTGGCTCAGTTGGTTCTGCACACATTTCTCAGTCAGCTTGGCCAGTAAAGGGATGTTGGTCACAGGGCGAAAGTTATTTGGATCTGATGCATCCGCTGTGGGTTTTTTGATTATGGGAACGACTTGACCAGTTTTTAGGCAGTCGGGAAGGATCCCTTGTGAAAGGGACGCATTTATTATTTCGGTCCATATTGGAATCAGGATGTGATTAATTTATTTTACGCATTTTGCAGGCAGAGGGTCTTGGTAGTGGTTGTTAGGTTTGATTCCTGCGAGCGTCTTAGCAATCGTATGTTGGTCATATAGTTCGAATGATTCCCAGCTCGCCCTGTTTTTTTCGATGGTGCAGTCCGTTGCGCAATCCGTTGTAGAGTCAGCATCGTTAGTAAACGGAGGTTCGTTGGGAAGGTTCGACGCCGAGTTTCTAAGCTCTACTTCGAGCGTTTTGGCCTTTCCGTGAAAAATGTGGAAAATTCATCACAGCTTAGAGGTGATTTTGAATTTTCTAGCACTGATTTGGCTAGTTTGTTTGATTGCTCCTTTAGGATTTCAAATAGTTTTCGTGGTCTGTTTTTGGCATTATCCAGTTCTGCTCTTATAAATTCCTTTTTTGAGTTGATGATCTTTTTATTATATTGGTTCCTTATTTTTCTGAGGGCTTCCAGTTCAGGAGATGATGGGTGTTGCCTCCATTTTCTTTCGGCCATTCTCAGTTTGCGTCTATCTTCGTTTAGTGCTTCGTTGAACCATGGGTTTTTTGTCTTCTCTGAGATTCTTTTCAATTTTAATGGCATGGTGTTATTAACGATATTTTCAACAGCTGCTATGTAGTGATCCGTCAGCTCGTTAACTTTTTCCAGGTTGTTGGGTGGCTTTAGGTCTCTTTCGCAGCTTTCGACCAGTATTTCCATATTTGCTTCTTTTGTGTCCCGGGTCCATTTTTTGGCTTTGAAAGGTTGCCTGGTCCTACCTTTTCTCAATGTGGGTATCGTGAAAGTTATGGCATGATGATCCGACCAGTCACATGGTGTTATGGAAAGGATTGTTGCAGCATTGTTTCTTGAGATTATCCAGTCTAACGTCGCTCCTTTAGAGTGTGTGGGTAGTGTGCACGCTTGGGTGAGGTTTAGTTCAGTGAGGAAGCCTTTCAGCATGTTGACCTGTTTGTCATTGCAATTCTCCCAGTGAAGGTTGAAGTCGCCTAGAAATATGTTATTGGCCGCGTTGTTAGAGTTGGCTGTTATGATCTCCATTAACTCTACTATAAACTTTTCATTATCTCCTGGTGGGTGGTAAAATGTATGCAAGTTGCATTGTTGAATGTTGGTTGATCTTATGTTAAGACCAAGATACTCACAGGATTCTAGCGGGTCGGCCTGAATTTGTTTAACCTCTATGTCAGATCGATGAATACAGGCTATCCCTCCCCCTAGCTTTATGGGTCTATCAAGTCTCAAAATGTTGAATTGCGGTGGTACTAACAGATCCATGGTTGGGGATGAAGATTCCGTAAGCCAAGTTTCTGTAAGGGTTGCCAGGTCAATGTCCTTGTTGAGGATGAGGTCCGCTATGTCCGATGCATGTTTGGTTGCTGATCGACAGTTGAGTAGTAGACAGGTCAGATGTTTTCCTTTTGTACTAGTGTTCACATTTTCGGCTTCGTTTGGAGTTAGCTGTATATGCTGTAGGTTGTGGGGGTTGGATGTTCTATTGCTTTTTCTCGATGTTCTGTTAGCGTCAGGTGGTACTGTTTTGATTCTCTCCCCTTCGAAGTGGTTCTATCGATCATATGTTCGGATTAAGGCCAGCGTTTCCTCTTTCGATAGTGGTTTAGTCCTGTCTGGTCTGTTTAATAAAGAATGTTTATGCACTTTCCTGCGACCATTTAAGATTTATCTTTGCTTTAAGCCTGGCTACTGCCGTCATCTGATCATTTATATCCGCCCCCAACCGTATACCCTGCGCTAATGATTCCTCAGCCTTTGTTAAGTCTTGATAAAGTTCATGGAGTTTTATCGCCTGCTGTTTTTGATTGTATAATCCAAAGCTCAGGGCCTCGCCCCTGAATGCTGCTTTGAAACAATCCCAGAAATTGCCCTCACTGCTTGTCCCTCGGTTAATAATAAAAAAAATTTCAATCCACTGTTTCATGTAGTCAGTGAATTGTTATTCTAATAATAACTTGTGATCAAAAGAGTATGGCCTCGGTCTTTTAGCAGTTACTAGGTCCATTATAGACAGAACCACCGGTCCATGATCAGACGTGATTCAAGGAGAGATTTGTATAACAGCAGATTTCAGTAATAACTGAGGAAGAAAAAAAGAATCCAGACGTACTAGCTTACGATGGGGGAAAGCAAAAAATGTATACCCAGGAGCTGTTCCCCTTAAGAAAGCCCATGCATCCACCAGCCCATGTGCCATGATTAATGCCTGCAATGCCTTAAACACACGTGGCTTCCGATCACTATACTTTTCATCTTTATTACACAGAATGTTCGGGGCTAAATTTATATTTAAGTCACCGCACAGATGTAACGGTGTAGGCCAAGTAGCTAGCTCGACATTTAAGTACTCCAAAGTTGATGCTTCATCAAGATTTGCTCCATAAACTGCACAAACTGTAAAATTAACCAGACCTACAACACATTCTGCGATTGCCCATCTGCCTAAATCATCAACTAGAGTTCTGCCGGTTTTGCCTATATGCTTCTTTCCCAAAATTACCACCCCTCTTGATGAACCCAGATATCTAGTACAAGCAATAAGATTGAATCCCAGCTCTTTGAGCAATCAACGTTTTGACCCTACAATATGAGTCTCTTGGGGACAACTTATATCACAAAAAAGAACCCTTAATTCCTGTGCTACCCGTCGTCTTTTGTCTATTGAATTCAGCCCCCTAACATTCAGTGTACCTATCCTGATACCCCTACCTGCCATTTAAATAAATCAAATCTAACTAGACTAGCTCCACCTATTGACTGAAAAATAACCATGTTTTTTCCAAAGTGACTCATTTCCGACCAATGTTCATGTATTATTTTATATTTTTCCCCTCCCTTCCCAACGGTGCCCCCCCAACTCCACCCCAAGGCCCCCTGCCCACTTCGCCCCCACCCCTCCCACCCAATATGAGGCTTAAGGACCATGTCCTCAGTGATGTCGAGGCGCTATGACCAACCCCCCCTCCTATTGACTTTCCCCTCCACACTCTTATACACCATTTTCCCTCTCTCTCATCTTGACAATTGATATTTCATCATACCCTATACAGATATAGAAAATAAACAGTCTGTTATCCTGTCTTTCTCCCAATACTATTTAAACAATAAATTCACGTCATTTACAATAATTTCAGCAATTTGGTAAAGTATCCCTTACATTTGCAATAATACATTATTCTATACACCCCCTTCCAACTTATGCAATTTCATCATTGCTAGAAGAAAAGGAAAAGAGTATCCATCTATATCACAGAGATAAACAAAAAACCTTTACGCATACTTTATACATGTTTCATGGGAAAGAGGGAAAACAGTACAATAAAGAAGAGAACTACAAATTACCACATGGTGACTACCCCCTCCCATCAACAGTAAGCAAAATCTAGCATTCTCATAGGGCGATGTGCCCATTGTAACTAGAACATATACTTTCATTTTTTAGGACTCTCCCCAAGATCCGTTAAGTAATCCTGCGCTGCCCTGGCGGAAGTAAAATACCTAGTTTGACCTTTGAGAATGACCTTTAACTTGGACGGGTTGAGCAAAAAACCTGAGCTCCCTTGGCTTGTAAAGGAGCAATCAATTTTTCGCAGTTGCCATCGCTCAGTTACAGTTACAGGGCAAAAAACTCACACCCCATACCACTCCTTTTTTTCCCCAGGACGTGCTAAATCATTAAGTGCTTCACGTAGCAGATAATTATTCAAACATATCAGTATTGCCCTGGGATATGAGTTCTGGTCAGCTTGCCGTTCTTTCCCATGTTGACGCATCGTAAACGGGAATCTGTGTGCTCGTATTATTTCCGTTTACCAGTTCCATGCACTCAGTTCCGGAAAGGCTTGTTTAAACATCTGTACGATAAATTTACGTGGATCTGACCCTTCTTTTTTTCCGCTATGCCTAATACGCGTAAATTATTACGGCGTGCACGGTTCTCCAAATCCGTAAGTTTCCAGTCAGTGTCTACTTTAGATTTCTCTAGAGTTTCTATAGCTGTTTGCTGTTTCACAAGAGAGTCCTCCGCCGAGGACACCCTTTCTTCTACTTCAACTACCCGAGTGGTTTTTCTGCACATGTCTTTACCAAGCGTCGTACAGTATTTTGAAGTTTCCTTACGGCTCCCTGTGTGCGTAACCCCTCAGCTTTTGTTTCACTTCTATGTGCCATGATAGTTTTATAAATCAAACCATGAGTGACTGAGTCTTCTTCAAAATCCTCATCTAAGTTGAGCTGGGCTAGAGGGGGTTCTCGCTCTTGCTGCGAACTTACACCAGTTTCCCCAATTTTTCTCACAGTGTCCTGAGTTAAAGATTGCACAAATTCATCCAGATCATCCGGATCATTATCATCAGGGAGATCCCCCCCATTCTTCTAGATTACTGGAGCTATCCAAGTCTTGTTCTTTATCGGACACAGTTGTTAGGTCTGACATTGAATAAAAGTTACCATCTGAGCCAGCATACTCTGATTCGGCCCCCTTATCCGTGCACTGCAGGGCGAGGTCGCTATCAAATCCTTGCTGGGAGTTACCATCCTCCGTGACCGACACCATTGTCGTTACTATTATTGGCATTGCATTTTCTCCTCTTTCAGGCCCATTTTCATTTCTGTCTTGACTGCAATCCGAGGGTCCTTCAGGAGTAGCCGTAAAAGTATCAGAACTTGGATGTAGCACATTAGGAGGTACTCCAGCAAATTGGTCCTCCTTTTCTCCCACATATCCCAAATCTGTCTCAGTGGCAACTTTAGCCTTTACTACACGCTTCTTATCGAAAATTGCTGGGACAATCCTTTGCTTTACAGGTGTCTCCCGGACCAGAGATAAGTTTTGACTCTGACTCTGATTTAAGTTCTGACGCTGGGGGGCTCCTTCTACAGGTGCTGCAGTCGGACCCATATGTATACTGGTATTTTCAGAAGTGACACTCTCAGCACTAACTAAAACCAGTTTAGTAATAACATTGCCTTTTGTTACCCCTTTCGTTACATTTCCTTTAGTTTTAGGGGCATTGTCAGCAGTGTCTGCACTTGCACTACCCTCGGCAGCGCTTCCAACAGGTGTGTCAGCCACCGCTCCCCCCTTGTTTCTAGCAGTGCCCCTTCCCTTCGGCGCCATTCTTACCAGAAAGTGTATATCTCGTTTTCACAAGGAGTCCAGGAGCTGTAATATCTGCTCGTAGAATGTAGGTTACTGAGTGTCTGGTCCCGGCGTTAATGTCTATATTTTTTTTTTCCAGCCCACTTTTAGCTGTAAACTCGGGCACAACCAGAGCACACCAAACTGCTACAACAGAGAAGTCGCGCTGCAACCTGCACGGCCAGAGCTGCTGGCGTCTAAAGCGTGATCAGAGCTGCCGGCGTCTGAAGCATCCAAAGCACTCAGCCCTCCACGTTCAGCCCTCGCCGTTCACCATTCAGCTAGGTTCTCGCAACTCCTCCACGCCGAGTCAGTAGGTCGGCGGTTCACGCCCAACGCCCAGCTGTAAGCACCCCTCGCTTACGGACGACTTCAGCGCCGACCGACAATCTCCGGGAAGCCTCCACACGAGAACCTGGGTAAGCAGACCGCCGCAGCTCCCGAGCAGTATGTTTGCTGCACACCCAGAGCCGCCAGCCTCGACGCGACAGCACACAGGTCCTGACAAGCGGGTAATCACCGCTACGGGGAAGTCAATAGGAGTCCTGGGCAGAGCACCTCACATGGCCACAGTAGCAGCCGCCATCTTGCCTCCTCCGTTCTTGCAGTCTGAAATAACATGTTTAATGTACATTAATTAGGCAGGTCCCATAGGGACAACTTCTCATTTGCCAATCAGATTATACACACCATAGCATCTTTATAATGATTATAACTAAATATTGTTGGTCTTGGCCCTTTCTGCAGGGCCATCCCCAAACGTTTTGCCGCCTTTGTCCTATTTTTTTGCTGAATTAGTTTTTGTCGAACATATTACTGCTGATACCCAGTGCTAAAGTGCTTGCGCTCTCTTCTTCAAACATGGTAACATTGGCACACTTAATGTAATTGTAAGTCCATAGGAAATGGTACTGCATGTACACAGGGCCTGTAAATGAAATGCCATTTGTGGGCCTGCAACATTCATTGTGCTACACACTGAAGTAGCCTTTGTAAAACACTTCTCAGGCCTGCCATTGCAATCTGTAGTGCAGTTTTAAACTGCCATTACAACCTGGCAACATATAGCTTTTGCAAGGCCTAAACCTTTCTTTTTAGTGCAGATAAGCCCCCACTAAAGTCAGACCTAAAGGCTCATAGGGCATGATGCATTGTATTTAAAAAGTAGGTCATATATGTTTAAGCTTGACTGGGTTACCTTATTACATTTAATTATTGATAACTGACAATGGCTGTGAATGGCTCTGTTGTTGGAGGTTTGTGTGTTCCTCGCAGTTAGTAGACACAAAGAGAATTAAATCTGGATAGGATGGGTCATCATGAGAGGACTGCCCCACTTACATTTCATTTTTTTTAAATTCTTTATTTTGGGGTACCAAACACAGAAAACAGACATGTACAGTAATAATCACACAAAAAAATAATCAAAAGACTGTAGTTAATTCCCCAAATGTTTTTCGAATTTTTCTCCCACCCCACCCCCAGCAGATCCACCCTTCTCCCAACAAACCGATTCATCTAAACCAAGGAAAAGGCAAGAGAAAAAAAAAAGAAAAAACGGATAAAAAGTAATAAAATAGCATACTTCACGAATACAATAAATGGGCACATGTGAAAACAAACAAGAATATATATAAGTCTTTGCCTAGCGATTGAGCCAATTAGACATAGATAGCCAGAGTTTCTCTCCTTTCTCTCTAGCCCGTCTGCCTCTCATTTTTATAACCGCCATCGCCCAATTATTTACAGACATAAATTTATTAAGCCAAACATATTCTGTGGGGGGAGTTATATCTAGCCAAACTGTGGCTATACATATACGATAAACTGCCATGGCAACAAATACACATTTCTTATAGTTTTCATCCATCCCTTGATCAGAGATACCCAACATAACAGTCAACGGGGTAAGTATCAAAGAAAAACCCATGATTGCCCTCAGCCTAAGTTCAATATCAGATAATACCTGAAACTATTTCAAGCAAGTCGCAAACATATGAGTGCTATCCGCGGCAGCCTCACCACAGCGCGGACAGCTTGTACCAGTAGTACCCCCCCACCTATGTATTCGAGCGGGGGTGACATATAGATTGCACCAGGATTTAAAACATTGTACTAGTAAGTTGGCGGATATACATATCATTTGACTGTAGTACAGAGAGTCTTCACAGTCCCCCTTCCCAGCCTGTAACTGCAATTCCCATCGTTCGAAAGGTTTAACTAAATCATCCACCATTCCTTCCGTAATTAGTTTATAAATTACAGCTGTTTGTGGTTTCATATTTTTGCTGAGCATTTCTAGCAATGGGCTTTCCCCCCGATTGTGACATTTCTTGTCTACAAAGTCCCTAACTGGTAAAAATTTAAAGAAGTCCATGTTCCCAATCCCAAACCGTTCTTTGAGAGCATCAAAAGAAAGTATACAATCCCCAGACAAGAAATCCTCAATACATTAAAAGGCACATGCATCATTGTCAATTGCATTCGCAAACGGTGCGAATCGCAATTTTCTGCCGTTTGCGAATGCAATTGACAAAATTGGGATGCATCATGTTTTTCGCAATTTTAGAAATCACAATCACGTTGCGATTTCTAAAATTGCGATTGCATTTAAGAAATCGCAATTTGAGATTTCTTAAATGCAATGCATGAACATTTTAAATTTGCGAATTCGCAAATAGAGAGGGGTAAATTACCATGAAGTTGACCTTCATGGTAATTTGCGAAAACTTTCAAAAATGCACAAAAGTGCATTTTTGAAAGTTTCATTTTACACACACATGGACTTGGGGCATGTGTTTGTGAAAAATGCACTTAAAGTTATATTTCAGGGGTGCAGGGGGGGTCCTTTGGACCCCCCCTGCACCCTTGAAATTGCATTTTCAATTTGCGATTCGCAAATTGCTAATCATAAATTGTAAATGATTTCCCATTCATTCCCATAGAAAATCAGGCCCATAGAAATCAATGGGAAGGGATTACTTAATTGCGATTCGCAAATTGTGAATCTCAATTAAGGAATTTTTAGAAATCGCTAAAAAATTGCGATTTCTTGATGCATAGTCTTTTGCGATTTTTTAATTGCGATTCCTTAATATTCGCAATTAAGAAATCGCAAACGGCAACAATGATGCATGTGGCCGCTAATCCCTTTCTCCCTCCACCTACGAAAATAACCATCATTAAAAATATCCAAGCAGAGGATGGCATTGCTGCCAAAAGGGGAATACCTATGCACCCGGGGGATTCCAGTCTTTTTCCTGACTGCGTTCCAAACTTTATATACACTAAGCAGCACCTTAAACTTGACCCTCTTAAAATACGCAAAGCCAATCTGTCATAGTAACAAGCCCCGGGCCTCTACCCAACAAAGAAGTTGAAAAATCGAGCATCCAGAGTTATCCAAATTACAGCCATTTATCAATTCCATTGAATATTTCAAAGTAATGGCCCAATAATATGTTTGAAAATTAGGAACGGACCATCCCCCCGGTCTCTGGGCAAAGTCATATATCTTAAGGCCCATCTTGGGAGCTGCCCTGCCCATAAAAAACAATAAATAACTTGATCAAGTTTCCGGAACCAAACTTTGCTGAATTCCAGAGGGATAGCCCTAAAATAATAATTAATTTTCGGCAAAAAAATCATTTTAATAACGTTGGCTCGGCCCATCAATGTCAGGTGTAAATTAGTCATTTTCTTAGTGTCAGTTTTCATTTTTCCAAGGAGTGGCCCGAGATTTAGATCAACTATTCTCGCTGAGTCAGAGCTGATCTCGACCCCAAGATATCTTGCGCTGGGTACAATCCGTGGGTCAACCATATCCACCTTATCATTTATAACTATTTGTGTTTTGCCTTCATTCATGTGGTAGCCGGAGACTTCCCGAAAGTGAGATGTAATAACCCCTAGTACAGCTAGAGTCTCCTGTGGAGCTGGAGTCAATATTGCTAAATCATCAGCTTATCCTAAGATTTTTGCCTCCCCTCCAAAAGCACATACCGGTTGAATTTGCTGGCTCTCTTGTATTAATCTTATAAGGGGGTCAATATAGATTGCAAATAGCAAACGAGAGCAGGGGTAGCCTTGCCTGGTGCCCGCTCTATGCTAATCTCTCCAGAATATGCTCCCTTTAATGCTATCTTGGCTACAGGATCTGAATACATGCCTTTAATAGCCCATATATATCCTTCCCCAATTCCATAATGCTTCATCACTGCCCATAGAAAGGGCCAGGAGACCCAATCGAAAGCTTTTTCAGCGTCGAGTAAGATTAAAGCCATAGGGTCTCCTGTCACATTGGTGTAGTCAAATAAAGTTATAACACTGCGGATGTAGTCAGTAGTTTCTCTGCCTGGAACGAAACCATGTTGATTACAGGATACTACTTTTTAATTGACAGAGGCAAGTCTATTCGCAAAGATCTTATAATATATTTTTACATCTTTATTAATCAAGGTAATCGGCCGATACGCCCCTAAATCAGTAGCTGGCTTACCTTTCTTTAAAAAAACGACAATTTTGGCAAATCTTCATGAGTCAGGAGGAGATTCACCCGCCTGAATCAAACTGAAAAGTTCCAACAAAATTGGATCAAGCTGCAAGGCGAATTTTTTAAAAAAATTCACCTGGCAGAAAATCAAGCCCAACGGCTTTACCAGATGGGATTGATTCCCGGGCCTTGCCAACCTCGGCTAAGGTGATAGGTGCTTCAAGCATACCAATATCTATGGGGGACAAAGGTTCAGTCGGAACTTGGTCTAAAAATCCTGCAATCTCATCTTGCAGAGTTAAAGTATAAGACCTTTCCTCTGAATATAATCTCTGGTAACATTTTTCAAAAGCCAGAAGAATAGCATCAGAGTCTCTTACAAGACCGACATCTGGATCATTAATCCCCAAAATTTGGGCTTGAGCATCCTTTTCCCCGATACGTAAAGCAAGGGTATGTCCTGTTTTCTCATTGCTTTCGTACATTTGCGTACGCCAGGCAACATACCTAGCTGCTGCCTTACTAGCTGAGATCTCAGTTATAGCGGCTCTAGAAGTTGCAATCAGTGTTTTTGCTGCCTCAATATTACCTTTATCCAAGATCACCTGGCCCAGATTTGATTCGGCTCTGCTCAATTCAGCGTATAGGTTCTTAATCTTATCCTTTTCTTGTTTTTGCGCCTGTCATCCAAACTGTGTCGTCTCCCCACTGACCCTAGCTTTGAGTGCATCCCAAACAAATTGTGAGCTAGTGCTCCCCTGGTTTTCCGCAAAAAACCTAGTTATCCAGTTACCTATCTGTTCCACATATTGATTATCACTCAATAGAGTCTGATTAAAAGTCCAGCTGGACCTGTTCTTCACACACTTAAGTGAGAGTTCCAGGACCAGCGGATTATGATTGGACATGACCTTGGGATATTTCTGAATGTTGCACCCGTCACCAAATTGTGAGAAATAAAAAAGTAGTCCAGCCGGGAGTGTGATTGGTGCGGGGCGGAGTAGTGTGTGGATCCATCTTCCCCACTTCTTATTGCAGCCCACACATCTACTAGCCCATGAAGCTCTCTCATTTGATACAGAGACCTAAAAACCTTGGGTTTCCACCCCTTATAACTGGTTTCAGATAAATTCTGTACAGCCCAACCCAGATTTATATTAAAATCACCACAAATAATCAGTGGGAGCGGCCAGCCCACCAATTCTGTATTCAGCCAATCATATTCCTCAGTGGCATCCAATACCTGGCCATAAACAGAGCAAAGAGTAAAGGCATTATTATCAATGACGCATTGAGTTATGGGTATCATCAAAGAAGACTAGCTCAATATGACTTTTAAGTTGGGACTCTGAGTTGGGAAGCAAGTTAACGCCATTACCTCCTCCTGCTTCAACACTCTCCGCATGCTCCGTAAGATCTTCCACTGGATCACCACTGGAACCTGGAAAATGGTCACCAAGGCCCTCGTCACCAGCCGTCTGGACTACGGGAACACCCTCTAAGCTGGGACCACCGCCAAACTACAGAAAAGATTCCAGCGCATCCAGAACGCCTCAGCACGACTCGTCTTGGACATCCCCGACTCATCTCAGCCCACCTGAGGGACCTGCACTGGCTCCCCGTCAGCAAAAGGATCATGTTCAGACTCCTCACCCACGCACACAAGGCTCTCCACGACTTGGGCCCCGATTACCTCGACAACCGCCTCACGTTCTACACGCCAACCCGCCAGCTCCGCTCCGCCAGCATCGCCCTCGCCACCGTCCCACGGATCAGCAGAACCACCACTGGAGGAAGATCCTTCACCTTCCTGGTGGCCAAGACCTGGAACACCCTCCCCACCCACCTACGACTCACCCAGGACCATCTCTCCTTCAGGAAGCAACTCAAGACCTGGCTTTTCGAGCAGTAGAAGCCCCCCAGCACCTTGAGACCCTAGCGGGTGAGTAGCGCGCTCTACAAATAATCTTGATTGATTGATTGATTGGTTTTGTCAGTGGGCACCTTGTTGGTGTGTTCCTGAAGCCCTCACCCACCAACCTAGTTGGTGGCATGCTTCATCATCGGGCCCACCCAGTAACACCTAATGTGTTACTAATGTGTGCTGCGACGCCTGATTACAGCGGAGCTGGTATATTTACTGAGAGTGCAGTGTAGGGTGTGTAGTGAAGTGACAGTTAAAACGGCTTGGCGGGGGTCCCAGTACCCGAGGGTAAATTACACTTTAATAACTGGGCCGCCGTCAGCCGTTAGCAGCCATTAGAATTAAGGCTTGGGGATGTTAAGGTGGTGAGTTATGACCTCCTACATCCATGCGTGGGTCGACATGTTTCAGCCAGTGCCTTAAGAATAATCTGGATTTTCTTAGGACCTAAATAAAATGGTGATAGTGCAAACTAAAAAGGTGGGTTCATGTAATACAGTCTATGTGTTACACATGCTAAGGCGTTTTTCCAGGTGTGAGAGGGGAATTCCCTTCTCAAGCATACCTGAACACACAACATAAAGGACATGGACAAAACATATAAGTAAAAGAGAGTCACTTTAGCTTTTGTTGCAAAGTCATACACATCGTGATTGTCGGGTCTATAGTGCATGGTGGGTAGACTATAGTCGGCTAAGGTGTAATGGTACTGGTGGTACCATTATGGTGAGAATCGCACTGGAGAAGTGTGGCTCAATGGTTAGAGCGGGCAGACCTCGATGCAGAGCTCTGGCCAGGGACCAGGGTTCGATTCCAGCCCCGGCGGGTCTCGGGCTCATTAATTGCCCTGACCGGATATTCTCGCCTCAATGCCTATTCTGATCATGGGTCCCACGCTGCAACTCTGGGCAATAGCTTGCTTAGTCTCCACAACGGCCCCCACAATGCGAGGGATGCCTGGTCTGCACCATGGGGGTGCTCAGGAGTGGACACTTCACAGGGAAAGCCAGGAAGGGTTCCCTTGCGGTATTCGTACAAGCGCTGGGAAACCCACAGCCAGTAGCTATGCGCTATACAAGTACAAAAACATTTACATTTAATTCGGCGTGGTGTGGCTAAAACACGGATATCACACATAGGTAGCACATAGTGTGATTAGGCGTAAGCAAAGTGTTCTTACGCTAGGTTTTAGCTGTCAGTGCTTCCAGGAGAGAATCGGCAAGTGGATGACCCTATTGGGAGAATAAAGGATGGCCACTGGGGTTAGGAGACCTGTATGGGAGGAAAAAGCGCTTACCCATACCTGTTGTGCCGTCTTCGCATTCCGGTGAAATGTGCTTGGTTTCGCGGCTCGTTTTTATATGCCTCAAAACAAGCAAACTGGTTTCACCTGTGTCAGGAGAGTAAGTCTCCCGACACAGGTCTGTCAGTTCACTACACACCCTACACTGCACTCTCAGTAAATATACCAGCTTCGCTGTAATCAGGCGTCGCAGCACACCCGGGACACATTAGGTGTTACTGGGTGGGCCCGATGATGAAGCATTCCACCAACTAGGCTGGTGGATGAGGGCTTCATGAACACACCTACAAGGTGCCCACTGACAAAACCAGTCAGAGTCCCAACTTAAAAGTCATATTGAGCTAGTCTTCTTTGATGATACATATAAACCCACAGGGACACAGACTAGCTATCTAGTCCTCTCTCTCTCTTGATACATCTGCATTGAGTTATGGCCCATCTACCATATTTGTCGGAAATCGACCGTGGAAAGTTTGCCAATCCCCTTCGGGCATATATAGCAACCCCCCGAGTCTTGGTTTCCTGTTTTGTAGAAATCACATCTAATTTCAGGATTTGGCTATTACTCGCTTGAATATGAGTCTCCTGGAGACTTATTATATCGGCCCTAAGAATTCGAAGGTCCTCTTTAATCCTGCCACGCTTGACTGGATCATTCAAACCACATTTATTGATCGTGGCTATCCGAACACCCCCCATTGCTTATAAATTCTGTACCAGCAATGAATACAGCAAAGATCAAGAAAAAACACATAAATGCTGATAACTATTTTACCCGAGCCCATTTCCTTACCCCCCCTCAAAAAGGTACTGCCCGCCCCCACCCCAGTCCCCACCCCCTTCATATCGGTAAAAAAGGTCATCAGACCCTTGTGATGCCTCCCACGTAGTGCGCCCTGTTGCTCCCTGACCCAAGGAAAAGAAAAGAAAGGATCAGACATGTGCTGGGCCTAAACCTATACCAAGCATATATCAAGCTTATATCAAGAGAGAAAAAAAAAAAGATTCTGACCCCAGATTTCCCATTCTATTGGCACAAAAGTCCCCATCCGGAAAAAAAAAGAAGGAACCCCAAATAGATTACTTCAACAAAGTCAAATTCAGATTGAAGCCAGGGCACCTTGCCTTTCCAAGAACCATATGCTACATTAACCCGATAGTTCTTTCAAATAGTCCCCCGCTTGGACCTCGGATGTGAAAACCCTAGTCCTGAAAGATCACTTTCAAGCGAGCAGGATTCATTAAATAAATCTCACAACCAAGTTTCTGGAATGCTGGAATCATCTGCCTCAGGCGCCACCGAGTCTCCACCGTGGTATGGCAGAAGTCTGGCCTCACAAAAAATGTCTGACCTTTAGCAGATTTCTTGGCATCTGGTCTGGTCTTCTCAAAAACTGCTTTTTGCAGATGAAAGTTCCCCAAAAAAATAAGGATGGCTCGCGGCCTCTGATCTTGCCCAACATTTTTCTTGAGCATTAGGGGGAACCGATGGACGCGCTGAATCTCAGCTTCCCAATTCCATGATGACAACTCGGGAAATGCAGACTTAAAAAATTTGATTACACAGCTGCGCATGTCCCCCACCTCGGCATTCTCTTCAATACTCGACAGGCGCAGATTGTTTCGCTGCTGCCTATTCTCTGACTCCTCGAATTTCCACAGCACATTGGTCATTCTGGCATCATATGCTGAGGTCTTCTGCTCAGATCTCTAGACACCAGCTTTCAAGCTCCCCACCCACTCCTCTAGCACAGTTGTACGGGCCATGGCTTCAGTACAAGCCTTTGTATTTTTTCTGATTGCCCCCTGAATTTTTTAGTAGCCATTTGGGCCCTTTTATGTTCTTGGTGGGCCTCCAATTGCATGGCTTTGAGAGTTGCATATTTAAGAGCCATTGAAGTTCCCGGCCCGTCCTTAGATCCAGATGCCTGGGAGTTCTCTTGAAGTCCACGCCCATCTTCCCCCCTTTCATGGCCAAGATTAATATTAGAGTGGTCCCATTGTAAATGTTGATCCAAATCCGACTGAGCATGTGCAATTTTTTGGCGCCCACTCCCCCGCCTGGCTTGTCTAAGTGTTTCCGCAGTGTTGGATGCACTGTCTGTGTCACTGACTTCTGCGGATCCTTTCCCCTCCGATGACTCTAACTCCAGCTCACTGCCAGCAGCAGAATCCGATTCCTCAGCCATCGAAAAAAAATATCGCCATCCGGAGTACCGGGTATGGTGCTACCTCCATCTTGCACCTCCGAAAGAAAATTCAACTCGGGTTCTAAGGATCTTGACTCAGGGCCAGCATTTTCCCCTGTCAGTCTTAAAGCTTGAGTAGGGAAGGTGACCACTGCAGCGCTATTGTTCTCCATCCCTAATGTACCAGAGGGTACTGATGACAAAGACTGAGCTCTATCAAGTAAGGAGCAGGCGCTGGTAGGGTTTAACTGAGTGCTCGGTGTTAGCATGGAGTCGGGTCCAAAGCCGGTAGCCCCTGTCACACTTGTGGTTTCTGCACCCCCAGCCCCCCTTGGCATAGAGACAGGCACACTTATAATCATTTTCTTACTCCTTAGTAACATTGGCGTACGTTCAGAGGTGCCCTTGGACTGTGATAGGGGTTTGTGGCTTACCGGTTTTCCTGAAAACATGCCAGGGACCGTCGGAGTTTTATTCTTAGTTCCAGGATCTGGAGTATGATCCATACCAGGTTTTCCAGCACCCACTTTGTTGTTGACTTTGCTGGTAGGAGCCACATCCTTGACCCCTTCTATAGCCCCTTCCTTTGCAGCTTCTTTTAGGCCATCTTTACGGGGGGGCATTTGTTGTTGTTTGAGAAAGCTGAGGTAGATAGATGTGCCACACCACCTCCACCCAACTCCACTATGGAAAGTCTGTAAACGGAATTCCGCCAGCTGAGTTCCCGTAATCCGGGCAATCCACGCTGTAACCGTCGGCCCTAGGCAACCACAACATGCCCTTTGGATCCTCGGCCACTATGGAGCCGCAAGGTCGTCAGAAGAAGGGGAGAGCAACCGCCAAACAGCAGGACAGAAATTCACAAAGTTCATAATCCAATCTGCTTCACTCCTCCCCGGTGGCCACCCCAGAGATACAGAAGAAGCCACAGGTGAGCTGCTAAGCCGTGAGAGAGCCGTGGGGGGGGGGGGGGGTTGCACAGGGGGGACCTCAGGAGCCTCAGGAGCCGTAAACGAGCCGCAAATAAATCACAACATTGAAGACCAGAGGGGACCACAGAACAGCTGCAGAAGCCACAGGAGAGCCGCAGAAAAGCCGCGGGTGTGCCGCGGGGAAGCCTCAGGAGTAAGTTAGGAGCCACAGGAGAGCCGCAGGAGAGCCACATGGGAGCCGCGGGTGAGCCGCGGGGAACCGATTACACTGCAGAAAAAGCCATGCTCTGAGGCTGAATGTTTTGTAAGTAACCACAGGTTAGTCAAGGCATCAAACGAACGGGTCAGGGAGCAATCATCCGCGCTACCTCACGCGGCCGCCATCTTGCCGCCCCACTTACATTTCAAGGGGATTTGACTCTTGCACTCATAAAGAAAACTGGCAATAGTCTTTTGTCACCCCAGACCTCTTGGTGCCTTGACAGGGAAAGGAAAAAACCTTCCAGAAACATATGTGGGGGTTGCATCGAGAAACCCCCCCCATGCAAAGGCTGGCACCAGGTACAAATATTGGACCTCCAGAGTCACTCTTCGGTACACTACGGCACCTGTGGACATTACAGAAGAATGATTGCCTTGCTCCTAAGAGGAAACTGCACAGCTGGTTGAGGCCTGCTTTGCTTCCCCGAGGACTGCCCTGCTGCTTGAGGACTTCCTTGACCCCCAGATGGTACCCTGCTCCTGGAGGACTGTCCTACCCTCTGAAAAGGAAGACTGGACCTGCTCTCATTCATCCCAGGCTTACCTGAGTGACTTCAAGAGTCAGTTGGCTGGCCTCCTTTCTTAGCTAATCGACACTACAAGCTCCAGAAGCCTCCGTGCATCCGCCCAGCTGACCTACTGCACTGCGCCGGTCTGGAAGTGCAACTGGACCAACCTGCTGACCTCTACTGCTGTTAGTTCATGATCCCAAAGAAGTGCCTCCCCAGGCCCTGGACATTTGGCTGGCATCTTGAGTTTCTTCTGTAAAGAAAGGTGAAATCCTTATTTTTTAGGCTCTTCATGAGCACAATTAGGCCCATCTACTCTCTGTCACCTGTGACGACCACCAACGTGAAGGTCTGGTGAACCCAACTCTACAGAGATCACCAGCGATGACCGGCAATGCAAAATCTGCACTCTGCGCTACAGCAAGTGCAGCCCACAGTGATCGCCAATGTGAAGCTCCAGCAATGACCATCTGCAACACCCAACCGGATCTTCAGTACTTCATCAATCATCCACAATGCTCTCCCTGCTCCTCGTGGCCTCCTCCACTTCTTACAGAACTCTTTGCATTCAACTTTGAGAAGGTAACATTTTCAGTCCGACTAACCTGGTCCCTCTATCCATCCCATGCTCCATCGTAGTTGGCCTGAATGTGCGACCCCCAGTCTAGTAAGAACGGATAACCAGTAGTGGCACTTTGTAATTCTAGTATCATTGTAGTCATTAAATGCACTTTATGTTTCTAAATTAGTTTGGAATTGTTCTTGTGTAGTGTTTTCACTTTATCACTGTTTATGAGCTGCATAAATACTTTACATGTTGCCTCTAAACTAAGCCTGACAGTTTTTTAGTTTAAGATTTGGTAATTTTTTTTCCTTTGTCCGAATTTAAGTCTAGTCTCACATCTTTTCTGCTACAATTGCATTGAAGCTGAGCAACATTGACAACCTTAGCAAGTTAGAACTGCAGGAGCCCTACAAGCAAAGAGTACTGACTGTCGAAAAGAAGGCCACCAAGTGGAGGAGCCTCAGCAGGAAGACGTGTCCTGCTGAGGCTTCGCGATCGGGCTCTCATGCTGACCGCTTCCCAGCGTCGCCCCGACCTGTACTGACATCGGCCGGGTGTCGGAGCGCATGCAGTGCTTGGAGATGCCGCGAAGTCATGCCTGGGTGCGCTCCCAGCAACAGACCGGGGAGAGTTGAAATGCATGCTCCCGGTGGCAAGATGGCGCCCGCCGGGGCTCTGGGAGTCCGGACCGGTGCCTTGAGCTATGCGCCAGGAGCAGCACGGGGGCACTTGTTTGCGGCCGCAGCGGAGGAGTGGCGGCACTCCGACAGTGCCTTTCCCGGATGCGAGTTCTGGAGGGCACACGAGGAGGCAGGTAGCGGCGATCGGTGACGGCCCGCCATTTTGGCTGTCCTGATCTCTGCCTCGCCGCTCCACAGACCTGCGATCTCGCCGAGCATGGTCGTGACGCCACCCATCCATCGGCGGCGATCTGGGAGCTGGAGAGTCGATTGCTGCCCCCAACACCGCACTGAAGCACGAAATAGCCCCCGATCGGCAACAATCGCCTGACTCCAAAATGGCGTCCAATGTTGAAAACGGCCGACGGAGCCGATACTGAATATCTGTGGGTGTACAGCACCATCGGGACAGAGGTGAGCAGCGGACCACGCGCTTCCAGGGACAAACCTAAAGGGATTTTCTCTCTCTGCAGCAAGAACTTAATTAACACACGAGGGTAAACACCCAACCGCTGCTGTGGACTGCCTTTCTCCCCCCGGACTTGCAGCACTCTTCCTGGACTTTCAGACCTGGACCCCTGTGTTCCCCACCATTCTCTCTTTATGACTCACTTCTTCTTCTTCCCTTCTCCTCCGCCTTCTTAGCAAGCTCTCACCTCCCCCTCTCTGTCCTAGTGACCTCTCTATGTCTCTCCTGATGCCTACTTGTTGCTATCTGCTTCCCTCGCTGGTTGGTCTCACTTTCCTGCCCTTCTCTGTCCCCCCCCCCTCCTTGGTGATGTGACTTTAAAACCAGTCTTATCCCCTCCCTATGTATATAGAGATAACTCTAATCACTAGTATATGCAGTAGATGTGACTTTTAGAGTATATCCATGTGTATCCCCTCTCTATGTATATAGAGAACTCTAATCACTAGTATATGCAATAGATGTGACTTTTAGAGTATATCCACGTGTATCCCCTCCCTATTTATATAGAGATAACTCTAATCACTAGTATATGCAGTAGACCGTTGTGCTCTCTTCCATTGCTATGTGACTCTTAGAGTATATCCAAGTGTATCCCCTCCCTATGTATATAGAGATAACTCTAATCACTAGTATAGGCAGTAGACCGTGCGCTGTGACCGCATCCACTCTTATGAATAACTCTAATTAATGGTATTCGCTTTAGACCTCTAAGTGATTCTTAGATTGTATCCATGTGTATCCCCTCCCTGTGTTTAGATTTATAGCTGTAAACGACTAGTCGCCTGTGTGACTGTTGGAATATAGCCAGGTGTATACCTTCCCCCGTGTGAAGAGATACCCTACTCACTAGAACAAAAAGAAACGTGCTGAAATGTGTAACGTAACTGATTCTATGCAAAGTGCTTTGATAACATGTAACGGAACGGGTGCTATGTAAAGCGCCTTGATAACCTAATCGGTTCAAGTTCCTGAAATGTGTAACGTAACTGATTCTATGTAAACTGCTGTGATAACATGTAACGGAACTGGTGCTATGTAAAGCGCTCTGATAACCTAATCGGTTCAAGTTCGCGCTATAGAAAACTCTAAAAATAAATAAATAAAATAAAGTGGACCTCCAGATAGCCCTCAGAGCCTTTGAGGAGGTCAGGAAGATGCAGGCCACAGCAGAGGAGCAAGAGGAGGATGATTTTGAAGATGGGGAGGTGGACTCAGATGATGACAAAGAGGAGGAAAAGGATCTGGCAACAGGCCCTGAGCTGCAGCATCAGGAGGAGGACCCTTTATCGACAGAAGTGAGGTCCCCTGCCTAGACAAGGAGCAGTGTATTCTCCCACACCCTGTCCCTGGAGGAGCTAAAGGACAGAAGTCCTGAGAGACAGTTCTAGTTGCAGATAGACAAGTTGAAATGGAAGCAGCCAAGGAGAAGGGTGCTGCAAGAACCTTAGAGGGTGCTGATTCATGAAGTGAGCATGAAGGAGCTGGACCTCGAAGCCAGACAATGCACAGGGCCCAGCAATAGTGGTTGCAGCAATGTAGTGCCCAGTTGAGAAAGAAGGCTCCACATTCCCTAGGAACTGGTTCCTAGCTACGTGGTGAGCGATGACATTGATTAAGGGTTTTCAGCCTATGAGGTAGCCCTACAAATGCACAGGGTCCCAGCAGTGGATTGGGGGCAGGTTGTTTTAATGAAATGCCCATGATGGGGATGGATACCCTGCTGACATTAGAGGTAGAGAGTCAGATAAGGTATCTCAACACGAAAGCCATTCTATAACCAAATGTGGGCTCTCCCCACAGAAGTAAGGCATGAGATTTAGGGAAGCCAGAAGCTGCCAAACGAGTAGTGGGTGGATTTCCTTGATTGCTTCAGTAAGGCACTGAGTGATTGGTAGAGGAGCAGTTAAGAGAGTGATTCTAATGGGCTGTGTGATCTCATTTTTGAGGGAGCACATGCTCAGTACTTGCTTTGCAGAGTTGCACCAACACTTGATTGATAGTAACCACACTTCACTAGAGAGCTCACTAAAGAGGCAGACCACTGGGTCAGCACCAGAGTTTCCAAGAAGGTACCTTTGAGTGACTCCAAGAAGTGTGTTTCATGTCCCTGCCAAAAGAGTGAGGGAAGGTCCAAGATGAAACATGCAAGTCCCAGAATAATGTAGGGAGAAAGGGTTCCTATACCCATTTTGAGAAACAAGGTGGAGGTTATTGTGGGTAGTGGCCTAGAGCACCCCATTTCAGACTCTGTTCCTTTGAGTGTTCTCAGTTAGGACACATGCAGGGGGGCTCTGCCGGTCCCAAGACAACACTGATTGATGGGAACTCTACAGGGGTGGTCAGTATGGCCTTCAGGTTAAGTACCCTTCAGGAGCAAAGGTAGAACATGCACTTGTCTCCCTTAGTTGTGAGATAGATACAGTGGGTGGACTTGTCATTCCTAAGCGTGGGCATCATCACTTCCACCAGATCACAGTTAATAGGATCTATGTCACTGCTTTAAGAGATACATTGTGCCTGACAGATTATGTTGGTGGAAACGTTGGTTTCTCTGGATCAGTACCTGCCAGAGCCGGTGTATAAGGTGAGCCCAGCTCTTGGGCCAGGCGTTATCCGCCCTTCGTTTCTGGTATCACTGGAATAGGGTGGGGAAGTGACCCAAATTAGGGTCATCATTGGTCCATAGATGTCCACTGTTAGACCCGACAGCCTTAAGGGGGTCTTCCCCAAAACCTTTTGCCTTCCTCCTCAACTTTTCTAACCTTGTTTTTTCTGGTATTAGGACTCTGCACACTTCACCACTGCTAATCAGTGCTAAAGTGCTTGTGTTCTCTCCCCTAAACATGGTAATATTGGGTCCTCCCCAGCTGGCATATTTAAACTACTTATAAGTCCCTATAGATGTATCTGGGGCCTGTAAATTAAATGCTACTACTGGGCCTGCTGCACTGATTATGCTGCACTAATTATGGTACCCACTTAAGTACTTCTTTAATTATGTCTCAGGCCTGCCATTATAGAACTTGTGTGTGCAGTTTACACTGCCATGTCGACCTTGAAAAATGAACCTTTTTCCAGGCCTAAACCTTGCCTTTTTATACAAATATATCACCCCTAAGATTTATTTATTTATTCAATGAGTTTTATGTAGCACTGGCTAGACCCGTAGGTATCAGATCGCTTTACATTCAGTTACAAAATGTTACAGAAAATTATAACAATTACACATTATGTCAAAAATAAGCAACACATTGAAAGAGGAAAGAAAGGTGAGTGAAGGAGGGAGGAGGGGGGAAGGGGAAAGGGGGAAGGTGGAGGATGAGGGAAAAGACAGCAGGAGAGACGAAGGGAAGTCAGCCCAAAGACCAACAGGGTAGGTGACCTCCGAGGATGGAATCTACAGCCCATCTCGCCTTTAGCTAAACATGGTAGCTCTATTGGGCATCAGTCAAATAGCTGGGTCTCAACTGACGAGGGAAAGTTCACATAAGAAAGTCCAGTGGATGAACAGGGTGGGAACTATGAACAAGGACGGGTGAGGGAAGGGGTCAATAGCTGTAATGAAGAGAAGAGTAGAGCGGTAGGGTGAAGGGGGAGGAGGGAGATAAGGTCAGGAGAGAGGCAGGAGAGTTTGCCCAAGGACCGGCTAGGTAGGTGATGGCCAACGAGGGAATCCATAGCTTATCTCCCCTTTAGCTCATTAGGCAGCTCCACCGGGCATCAGTCAAAATGGCTGGGTCTCAGCTGTCGATAGAGAGTTCACAGAGTCAATGACTAAGGTGAACATCTTGAGGTCAGGCGGGGGGATGAGTCCTTGATGTACGAATTCAGAGGATCCCCACAATATTCTATAATCCGGATGAAAGGGGGTGCAAACTAAGCAGAGGATCGGCATAATTAACAGAGCCAGGGTCTGCATGTCTTGAGTGGGAGTGCATGATGTCGAGTGATGACCGCCGGAGGGAGAAACAGCCCCATTAGCAGGACAGGCGGGCCGAATCTAAAGTCTTACTTGCCATATTTATATAGCTAATCAAGGTCGTCTCAGAAGGACAGGGCTGTAGTAGTAGCATCAAAACACATTTGGCTGCCTTTACGCTAAAGAAGGGGGCAGTGGGTCTCCCTTGAATGTAGCTTTGGCCCCTGCCGACGATCTATTGCGGGCACCAATTTGGCATCCAGCGCAGAATCTATAACATACAACTTTTACATTTGTTTTTAGATAAGATATGCCCTGGACAACCCATAGCACAGGGTGCACTGTATTTATAAGGCAGGACATATACATTTAGGTTTTACATGCCCTGGTCTTCAAAAACTATCAAATTAGTTTCTCATTACTGCAAGGCCTATCTCTTCCACATAGGATAACATTGGGATTGCATTAATACATGTTAATTCCTATTTGGGAAGACACAAACCCTTCAAATCTTGTGTCTTAGGAATCACAATTTAACATCCATACTTATGGTGAAGTCGGACTTTAACTCATTTGCTGCTAGAAAATGATAATTAGTAATAAAACTTGTTGTACTATTTTGTGTGTCCGTATGTCTCCTGATAAGAATGGTACCTCATTTCAGTGGATAGGCCTAGTGCCCATCACAGGTACGGCCCAAAACGCAACATGGAAGCATTGCATTTCTCCACCAAAAACAAGGTCTTTTTTCCAATGTGGGTAGCTCTAGATTTTAGACCCTAGCTCAGCCTGAACCTATGGAAACCTAGCCAATCTCTACATTTTCCTAGCCAATCTGTACATTTTTAAAACTAGACACCTGGGGGTGTCTAGGATGGGCTGACTTGCATGGCACTCGCCACATTTTATTCCCAGAATCCCCTATGCAAAACTCAAACTTTACCTAAAAAAAATCCTTGCATTTCTGTGTGGAAAAGTCAAGGAATCTGCAAGCAGCCACCACTTTCCTACCACCCAACATTCCTCCAATTATCCTGAGAAAAACTGCCTCACTTGCTTGGTAGGCCAAGTGCCTGTGACATGAAAGAGTGCCAGATGCAACGTAGGTGAATCACATTTTTCCACTGAAAGACAGTGTATTTTGCAGGGTGGGTAGCTGTGGATTTTGGGCCACAGCTCAGTCAGCACGTAAGGAAAGCTACTGAATCAGCACATTTTGAAAACAAGACTCCCGGGGGAGTCCAGGCTGGTGTGTGTATATATATATATATATATATATATATATATATATATATATATATATATATATATATATATATATATATATATATATATATATATATATATATGGAATTCAGTCTGGCCCAAGTTCGGAGGCTCCCGGGTGCTCTGGGGCGGTGCACGCGAGGCGCAGCAGGACCCGCTGCGATTACAAGAATTCAGCTTTTCCCCGTGGGGAAGTTTTGTTCCTCATGCACTCCCGTGTGAAGGATTCAAAAACCACACCGGGTTTTAAGTCAAATTACAGTTTCTTTATTTCAGCATCCAGCAAAACCTAACGCGTTTCGGTCTCTACGGAGACCTTGCTCACAGGTTAGTTTACTTGACAACATTTTGCATTTAAATAAAGAAAAAAAGGGAACCCATTCGGGATTACATCACTTCCTGTAGGTTATACAGGCATTCTGGGACATGTAGTTTGCTGGTCTTGTTTTATCAAAAAATAACGCAGAAAGTTGATTCTTTAATCTTTTACGCAGCGTGCATAATTTCAAAATTAGATTAATGTTATTGTAATTTTTGCATTTAACTCATGCATTTGTAATAATGTTGAGCAACATTGAAAAGTAATAAACCTCAAAGAAATCATATTAGAGCCCTCTAGTGGGCAAACCCGTTTCACACCAAGTTCATTTGTCAATACTTTTGACAGTGCAAGAGTTATTCTTGATTTTCACAAATTGCTAATTTAAATCATATATTGGAATTACTGTATTCTTAAGCGACTTTGGTAATCAGAATTCATAATGAAGCCCTCCAGTGGGCCAAACCATTCCACACCAGAATCATACATCAACATTTGATCGTGCAAACAATATTCTAAATGTTCAAACATGTCCTAAATGAAGAAAAATTGTGTGAGAGATAGATGTGTGAATTAACACAGAGCAGGCATCAGTCATTGTCTGATAAGCGTGTAAGTACAACTTTACAGGTGGCAATGTAGTTCTTCATCCTGATTGTGCCCAAACGGGCTCAAGGTACGAAAATTCATAATATGTTTAGACTCTTTTTGCCTCATCACCAGTTCACGATCTCCGCCTCTTCGATTTGGTCCAACACTTTCAATTCCGTAGAAGATTAAAGATTTCCAATCCCCTTTATGTTCCTTCTCCATGTGTCTAGCCATGGCATTGCTGCGATCAGAGTTAATTGTCACACGAACATGCTCCAAAATGCGAAGTTTAAGTTCTTTTTTGGTGCTTCCGATATATTTCTGGGAGCACGGGCACTCTAAGGCATAAACGACAAATTGTGTTTTACAGTTAATTAGTTGTTCAATTTTCCAGGTTTTTTTGTTTGCCATCTGTATCTCCGTGGTTGTTTTAGCAATGCAACAAACTTTGCATCCTGAACATTTGTAGAATCCTTTTGGTCTACGCCATGCTTCTGGTTTTTTTTGTTCCTGAAAATGACTGTGAATCAATTTGTCTTTCAAGTTCTTTGCCCTTCGGTAGGTCACATTAGGATGATCTCCTACAATTTGAGCCACTGTAGGGTCCATGTGGAGAATATGCCAGTTTTTATTAAGAATCTTGGTGATTGCTTGGTTGGCCGTTGAGTGAGTGGTGATGAAGCGAATTTTGTCTGATTCATCCTCTGATGATTTTTGTTTATCCACCAGTAGATCAGTTCTTTTGATAATTGCTGGAGGGCTTCATTATGAATTCTGATTACCAAAGTCGCTTAAGAATACAGTAATTCCAATATATGATTTAAATTTGCAATTTGTGAAAATCAAGAATAACTCTTGCACTGTCAAAAGAATTGACAAATGAACTTGGTGTGAAACGGGTTTGCCCACTAGAGGGCTCTAATATGATTTCTTTGAGGTTTATTACTTTTCAATGTTGCTCAACATTATTACAAATGCATGAGTTAAATGCAAAAATTACAATAACATTAATCTAATTTTGAAATTATGCACGCTGCGTAAAAGATTAAAGAATCAACTTTCTGCGTTATTTTTTGATAAAACAAGACCAGCAAACTACATGTCCCAGAATGCCTGTATAACCTACAGGAAGTGATGTAATCCCGAATGGGTTCCCTTTTTTTCTTTATTTAAATGCAAAATGTTGTCAAGTAAACTAACCTGTGAGCAAGGTCTCCGTAGAGACCGAAACGCGTTAGGTTTTGCTGGATGCTGAAATAAAGAAACTGTAATTTGACTTAAAACCCGGTGTGGTTTTTGAATCCTTCACACGGGAGTGCATGAGGAACAAAACTTCCCCACGGGGAAAAGCTGAATTCATATATATATATATAAATATATATATATATATATGAATGAACAAGTTGTCCTTTCACAGCAGGAGCGCAATCCAGTGGGTGCCAGCGTTGAGACCAGGACAGTGTCTCAGATTAATTCCATACAAAGAAATGAAGTTGGGGCACACTTCTTGGTTTTCACGCAGTTATTTTATTCCAAACGTGACACAAAACACCTACGCGTTTCGAACCGTAGTTCCTGTTCACGGTAGTATTTGTGAATAGTCCCATTTCCATTTCTATATTTATACTGTTGCACACCCCTTTTGGTACCTGGGGTATAAGGCATTTATACTAATGTTTTGGAAATTCTGTTATGTGCCTTTTTGTATGGATTCATGGTCACCCTTCTCATCATAATTACAACATAACCGTATGCATATGTTGACTTTTATTTGATTTTTGTTCTACCATGATGGTATAACATATGGGATATATTCTACTCTTATCTCTTTTCTTCCCCTTTCCCTTATGGAACTATTATTTGATGATATGTCCTGCACTCTAAAATGATTGGATTTAATGATTTTAATACCATTCCTCTTCTTTCCAATTTTCCTTGTAACCCTTTGCCTTCCCATTTGGTTGTTGTTCCGTTTTGAACTCTCCTTTACATTGTAATTTTTTATTTTGTTTCTCTCTCAAATCTTATCCTCTTACATTTTTTATTTCTAATATTATTTTCTCCCTATTAAACCGTTTTCTTCTTTCTAGTGTTTTTCTCTCCAATATCTATCATTTAATTTTAACTTTTTCTTTTACATTTTTCTGTTTTAATTACATTTGAACTCTCAAATGTTTTCTTGCGGGCTAATCCTAAATTCTTTTCTTTCCATTTTCTTGCCTGGTAACATACAGAATTCTGCTTTAATGCGTTAGTTAACTATCACTTATTATGATTTCCGCATTTCCTTTTCTCCCCTCCCACTAATGGCCAAACTTTTCTTCCAGTGCAAATTTGCATTTGATGTACTGTACGTCTGTGTTTTCTCTATACATATTAATTTTTATTACGGGATTTGAATACATTTGCCATGGCAGCCCTGAAGAAGCCCAAGGCTAAAAGGCCAATTATAGGGGGCGAAGTACGTGTTGGCTGTGCCGCAAACCTTTTGTTTTCTGTTTTTGCTTTGTCTTGAAAGACTCCGAGAGTTTAAAGAGTCCCCTCCACAACTAACAATGGATTCAATAAAAGGATTTCATTCCTAACAGACTAAGATTATTCTTATTTGTCCTTTCACACCTCCAAGTCATGAAATAAATTGGGAAGGAGTTTACCGTTACTGAGAACAAGTAGCTTCAAAAATATCCTCACTTATAAACAGGAGTGCATATTACCTGGACCCATTAGCCCTTCAATCCTTGAAATAAATTACAATGTCAGGTAATGAGTGATCAGTAAAATAGTGCAGGCCTTTAACCCCTTATTCTACCTGTTTTCCTGTGGACCTAATTCCTGCTGCAATATCAAGAGGTAAAGTAATTACTGTTGATGGACTTCAATGAGGTATGTATCACCTACATATAGATGAGGTTATTAAATGGCTGCTGAGGGGTGGTACCCTGAAACTGGTCTTATGATACTTGTTTCTGGTCTGGGGAGGACCTGACCTGGCAATTGGAGCTGGACTGCTCCCATGGAGAGCAGGATCAAGACTGATAAGCAAATGGCTGGGTTTAAACTGGAATGGCACGGTGAGCGACAAAAACGATGAATGTAAGCCCAGATCTCTGTTTTGGGGATACCTGCTTGCCATTTTTCAGCATCCTGTCCATGAATCGTTCTTTTTGCATTTTGTCACCCTAGGTGGGATGGGGATTCCCAGATGGGGGTCCCATGCTCCCCATGCCACTGGATTCACGCTATCCTGGTTGATGAGCGGTGATACAGTGAAACCAACCCTATGTTGCTTGTTTCAATTCCAGGGAGGACCTGGCTTGGCAGTTCGGTCTTGACTGTTCCCAGGGGGAGCAGGATCAAGACTGATTTGCATATGGTTAGGTCCAAACTGGGATGGCGTGGTGAGCAAAAAAACACTATATTTAGTCCCAGAGCGATGTACTGGGGGCGTGTGTTTGACATTGCTCAGCATTCCATGCATCAATTGTTCTTTTTACTTTTAGAAAGTTGTCTTTTTTCTTCCCTTAACCCTTTTGTGCCTGTAGTCTGTCTTGAGTCACATGTTTGGGTGTAAATGTCAGTTAGCATTTGTAAATTCCTATTAGACAGTCACACAATAGAGGGACTAGGTGTGTTGAATTGGCCATCTGCTGACAGGATGGGGGTAAAGCTGAGCACAGCCCTACTTCCAAATAAGTAGCCTGTACTCTGCCTTAACATAAAGGGCTTAACAACCCCACATTGTCACTGTAGCCAGCATATAGCCGAGGCAGAGGAGGCAGGAAATTCAACGCATTTCAAAGACACTGTCTAAAAGCTTCTCCCACCTCAAAGAATCAGGTCACCAGGGCATAAAAAAGAGGACCTCAGGCGCCAATTCTTTAGTACATTTCTAGACCTGTGGTACTCTGCCAGGAAGAAGGATTTCTGTGCTGCTGGAAGGACTGCTACTGTGCTGAACTTCTGTCTTGGAAGACTTCTGCCCTGTTGCTCTGCTGCCCTGATGCCTTCTGCCTGGGTTCAAGGTCTGGATCATCATCTGTCCCAGGACCTCTAGAGTGACTTAAAAGGGCTTGTTTGCTGGCCTTCTGTTTAGAGCCTCAGGGGACACAAAAGGCTTCCTCCATCTTGAACACACACCTGGACCCAGCCTGAGTGAAACTTGACCCTTCAAGTAGTCCCCCTCCAGTTGTGGACCCTTGGAAGTGGTGCTAAAGTTGTTCAGATAACTTAAATCCAAAAGTGGGGACTTGGAACATTTTTGCCTACAAAATGCTCTAAGAACCAGGAGGAGACTAGGACCAACCTGCACACATTTCCACCCAAGGTGCATTGCCGGTTGGATTGATTTTGCTGCTTCTACTGCTACGTTCTTCTCTGCAGCAGCAAATCCTTTTTGGTGGTCCTTCGCCACAGGGGCATCAGGCATTGTGGAAATGTCTTTGGCTAAGAACCTGATTAGGATTTTGGTGGATGAGATGCTTTGTCACAAATGTGACAGATATCCCATCCACTGTATTACAAGTTCCATTATATGCTATGGAGCTTGTAATATGGCTGATGGGATATCGTCATGCTTGTGGTGAGGTATCCCATGCACCAAGATCGTAATCAGGCCCCAAATCTGAACGTAGAAATCTTCATTGCGGCTTCGACCCAAGGTGATCCAATGATGACGCTCCCTCCTCGGACACTTCCTGCAGCCTAGCCCCACTGAACTTTACCTTCTCAGAACATTTTTCTCCAAAATATTTTTAAATCTGAAGGTAAGCACTGACCCTGCACAATTCACTTCTTGTATCCAAACCGCACTCCATCCCAGACTACCATAGTTTTCTCATCTGACCAGATCTCATGCAACCAGATGTTAAGGGTTGGTGCTTTGATCATTTGGGTGCTAGTTTTTACCAAAAGCTTTAAAAAGTCATAACTCCGGTTCCACTGAAGAGATTTTTGTCTATTGGGTGTCAAATCATTTATTAAAAATGTAATCTATTTTTCTATATTGGTTGGGGATTTTTCTTGTATTGTGTTACTTCATTACTGTTTGTGTGCTGCATAAGAACTTCACACATTGCCTCTAAGTTAAGCCTGACTGCTTTTGGTGCCATGATACCCAGTGTTGAGCACAGGTTAGTTTAGTGACTTTTGTGGCTCATCCTGCACGGAATTATGGCTGTTCCTCGACCAGGGCTCACACTCCAGTCAACAAACAACCCAATTTCTCACAGTGTGTCGCCTATCTTTACTCTACTAGCCCACCCTCGAAAGTTTCTATAAAAATGAGGATGCCATCAGGTACTCAGATTGCAACTTGCTCATTCCCTGTCATGACGGCCGCACAGTTAGGTTTAATAAGGAAAAGCCCAGGGGCGAATATCTTGTGAAAATAGTGAAGGATAAGAGAGAACACAGCAGGGCAATGTGTGTCAGCTCATATTTACATATTCCCATACGATACAGCCTCAACTGGTCAGATGCGGTTGATGCCTTGTAGACTGTACTAGGAGTAGCTAATCAGTTATCATAGACATAGGGAAACATGCATGCAAATTACCCTCTCCTCCAAGATCAACTTTTCCAAACTGTTTGATGAGGGAGTCCCATGACTAGGCCCTGGGCTTCCTGGAATCAGTCATGAAACATTCTCCCACTAAGGAGTGTAACCCAAAGTTTCAACAGGCTGTCTAGTATGATGTAAGCGTTAAAGCAGGAAGCCATTCACTACAATAACTAACTATGAGGGGCCCGAGACGGAAAAAAATTAAAAAGGTGCAGGAACATGAAAGGTGCAAACTGTTGAGTACAAAGTAGCCCTCCAACTGCTGGTGGCAGGCACTGTTTACTGTGGAAACGGGTGTCTAATGTTGCTACTGCCTATGGTGCACTGGAAGTACTGATTCATATTTCCGTTGGTTTAGTTAGTAACTTGAAGTGTTTTCTTTTTGTCATGGGTGATTCCAGCCCTGAGTGGATGACTAGACCTCAAAAACCATATCTGCCAGATCCACCAGTGATGCTGCCATGCAGTTAATCTATGATATGGTGTGTGCCCAATATGTAGTGTAACAGGTCTCACAGGTGAGAATGTAAGATTGTAATTCATGGCATCCCTGCTGATCTGACAATGCCTCTTTTTCACTTACAGTAAAAATACAGCTCAAACCTTATGCTTTCCCCAACACCCTACACCCATCTCCCCCTCTTGTAGTAGAGCTAGCTTGACAAGGAACAAGCCAACGTGAAAGACAGACACTCCACTTTATCTCTTTCTTTGTGTCTTTCATAAACAGGGGCACATTCTAGAGTGCATACCTCAAATTTATGTAACAATCAGGTGACCCTTTCTTCCTCTTCATTCAAGTTCCTCAGATATGGGCAGTTTGACTATTTTTCCTTAACTGCCAGGAATCCTCCAAGAGGACACTTGCCTCAGTTGGCCCTGTGTTATTCAGGTAGGTTCTGAAGAGGGTTGATGACACTTAAATTGTGTTGAGTAACTTTTCTAGAAATCATCTTTGTAAGATCTAAACTAATAACCTAAATTCACCAGTTTATTCAATTTTTAATAGCAGAATTCAGTGAAGACAGATCTTCAAGTTTTTTCTCAATCTGAGTTAGGTTAATGTGACTTTCATACCTAAAACTGCAATTTTCAAATGGAAAAAGTTATGTTAGCCTCTGCAGTAAAGAAGACAAGTTGATATTTTCATGCCAGCCTCCCATTTGGCATTTCCAAATTCCACACATTATGCAGCTAGAAGTATGGGCTCAAAAGGACATTTTACAGGATCATAATATTGCTGAAGCAGGCTTTAAAACATTACAGAAACATGTTCTGCACTGTGCTGCACCTTTGGCCAATGACAGTTGATGACTACAATAACAGTCCCAGTGCTTATTTTCAAACTTTACCATCATATGAGTGGTTTCCTGTCCACAACCCAGAAGACATCTACTACTCTCTGTTCAACCTATTGTTTGTAATGGGACCAAAGTGTAGCAAACTCTGCATAATATTTTGGGCTGCAGCAGTATTCGAAAACCAGATTTAATTGTGACTTCTCTCAGATATTCACAGGCCTCTGCCCAATCATCCTCTTTCAACATCTTTAGATCATGTTCCCATTTAAATTTGAGTTTATCCAGTGGCCCTTGACTGGTGGTAGTTAAAGTTCTGTAGACCCGAGGTATAGCATGCCTATGGAGAGGTGCCACCAACATCCTGTACTTCTTGAAAGTTTGTCTTGTATGTCTTGAAGTCTGTATATATTGTGAGTGCATGTTTTACTTGTGTTGTGTAGCGTTTTAGGATCCCGTAATTTATCAATTCATGCCCTTATATAGGTATAATTTGCCTTGCCCTAATATAGGAATAGAAATCATAACCATATTTAGACATAGCCCATCCAGTCCAAATACAGGCATGGCTACTACCACTGGTTCCACAAAGCCACAACGATTTCTTGGAAAACTTGGCTTCAGCAGTTAGGGACATCCCCTTTCTTGAATATTGATTTGTCCTAGAAATCATGGCGTTTTCAAAGAACTACCATTCCCTTGGGGTTCTTTGGTGACGTTATTATGTCCGACTTTAAGTCAAACCCGGAACCTTCAAGGTATAAATATGCCTACACTTGCCCCAGCAAACACATAGTGTTTCAGAGCAGCTCGACTATCTACTTTCCCGACGCAGCTCGCTACAGCCAGTGCCAAAGGAAGCCGACCCTCCAGCTGGCGCACTGACAGAGAAGCTGTCCTTTCTCTTGCTGAGAATCCAGCTCCAGTGTTTTCAAGCTCCCCTCGCGGGTGTTGGGAAATTAAGTCCGAGACAGAATACCAGACCTCCTTCATTTTAAAACCAAGGTACGGAGCTGATTAGACCCTAAGTGAAATCTTGCATAGATTCTTGGCAGAGAAAACTAAAACCTATGCTACACCATACTTACTTCTTCCCTCGTACTAGACTTAGGTTAGGTCCATTGGGGTAGGCGTATTTTAGAAGCACCAGTTGAGTATTTTTAGTCTTTGGTATTTATGTATGTATTTATGGCTTAGAAACCATACCATGCTTTTACAGTATTATTTTTTAATACTCTTCTTGCTGTACACATTATACTTTACAGCCAGTATTACGATTGTAGAAGTTCATTTCTTTTGCATGAGAAACAAGCCTTTTCAATAAATCCTTTTATTGAAAACGCCCGTCTCTCTACTTCTCTGCACCTCTGATGAAACAAAGCATGCACGAATCACTGAGTAAAATATCTATCTATTGTTTCAATGACTCTGAAGATACGTTTTATCTTGGGGAAACAAAGTTGTCATGTTTATGCAGTTGTCAGAAACTAATCCCTTCTTGTGTATTCGAGAACGTTTCTAGCGACCTCTGAGCTAGCTGACACTCACAGGTAAGTCTAATATATTCGATAGAGACCTAGTCGACATAAGACCTACTCCAAATCTGTAGGATATGTTATTCCAATGCGAAGAGCCTTTTGGGAATATAGGAACTACACTACACTTGGAGATACTTGTATTTCTGTGTGTCTTTTAGCTCATATACCTGTTTCAGTTTTTCAAATGTCTTGATACATCCCATAAGTCCCCTAATTTGTAGATCTCTAAAATGCTTCACTTTTTGGAGGCCTCAGATATCCGGAGGTCTTTTAGTATTTCCGATTCCCACAGACGTGACTGTAGTGTGAGTCTGCCTGCTCAGCTTATCCTCTGAACTACGGCTGCTAGATCTTTAAAGCCTACCTTGTTTGGCTTTGTTCTAGTTTTCAGAATTACTCCACCATACAGTCCTACCACATAACCTCTTGGCTCGTTCACTATCCTATCTGCAAGCAAGGAGGGTTCTCGTTGTGAGCTATACCCCAGTCATTGAATATCATCGACCGAGATGGCCAGGGATATTTTGGAGGGCAGGCAAGGTGATTCCTCTCACAAACCATCAAACTGCCCCCTGTAAAGATTAGCCAGGGCTCTTCTATGTGGCTATGTATGTTCATTTTTATTCTTATTTTTGTTTAAGAATCCTATGTTTAGAAGACATTGAAAAGAAACCTGAGCAACTGTATTAAACACACATGTTATGCCTGAATGGATTCTGTGAATGGATTAGCTAATGGCTCACAACATATAATTGTTTACTCACTGTAATTGACACTTATGAAAATAGAGTCTTTTTTCTTAATCTCAGGTGGTTTCCTTTTATGTCCAAAGGAAGAATGCATTCAGAGATCGAGTTACAAGTGCAAGGTATTGCATGCTGTTTCTTTCTTTTCTTCTAACATGGTACGGCTATAATAATGTATTATTTTATCGATTTATAAAAAATCAATTACAATATGACAGTTAAAACCAAAACCTCAGTTCTAGAACAATATAAACATAAGTTCGAGTAAATGTAACTACATTTACTAAGATTAAAATAAGAATATGTTGTTGCTTGATTATGCATTATTTTAATCTGTCAGTAAAAGGAGACCTACAAATCACTAAATTCAGCCAGGAACTGTCATTTGGTCACTGTTTTCAATTTCATTAGAAATTGTAAACCACACTACTGTTCTCATGAAGTTTTCTCACTCACTTTTGATGCTTTAAGTTATTAAGGCTACAATGATAGCTATTCCAGAAATGGCTATAAAACTAGATTGAAACACGTTGCTGAAACTGTTCAAAGTATTAGACATGGGATGAAATATAGATAAGTAGCGATCCGCCACAGGTTTTGTGACTTATTGAAAAACTGAATTCTAACCAAAACCACTGCAGCTAGAAGTGAAGAAGATTGATGTCTAAAGGGGAACACTGAAAAAGAGATACCACAAACACCTCTGGGAACACAGGGATGTAGTTACCATAGGAGGAGCAGGTGCAATGCACCGGGCACAGAACCCTGATGGGTCCACTGAAGTATGACAGTTGCTGTGTTTTACTAGCCCAAAGCAGTCAAAGGAACATTTTCATTGCTTGCACAAATGCCCATAGCTTCACTGTAAGGCTATTGTAGGGATGATCACAATGTATCTCCAGATACAGTTGTGGGCCATGAATTACAAACCAGTGGTTGTTTCCCGTGATATATATTGAATACCAAATTGTCTCATTATAAGCCTCAGTATTTGAAAATTGTGCACACAACACTGGTATGCAAAACCAATCTCCCGTCTAAGTCTCCTAGGAAAATGTTGGTCTTTTTTTAAGTCAAGTCAGAGGACCTGATTTATAAAGGTAACTTACTCTTTTGAGTAAGTTTACACTTTTGAATAAGTTTACTAGTCTTCGGTTTTCACAAACTGCACTTTTATACTAACTTACACTTTTATAGGAACTTACACTTTTGGAGTACATTCAGCATAACACATGGTACTGCAACACCCTCACATAGAAAATAATTGAGGTTGGGACTTACTGCAAAAGTGTAAGTTAAAGTTACTACAAACGTGCAGTTTGTGAAAATCACTTTGTAATAAGATTTGTAGTAGCATGGTAGTACTACAACATGTATTTTGTAAATCGGCCCAGAGTTTGTTGGAGGTGACACAAACCAATAAACAATTTAACGCATAACTTTATTAGGTCTAAAATAGCACTTGATTCTTGGAAAGAGAATTTTGAGATTCTTACATATTTTTGGTCAGGATATCAAACCAAACATTCATCATTTTCTTTATTGATATTTCCTCACTGAAGGATACAACTAATAAAAACAGTGTGTAGGTAAAGTTATGATATCAGATAAATAGCATGTTTACTATATGAAAATCTTGGTTGGCTGAATTCCCTACCTACCTGAATGCCTTTCAGCTTTAAACACCATCATTTTAAAGACGTGACGGGCTTACATCGAATTTTATGTGGCACACAATGTTGTCTATCGTACATATTAGCAATTTGACTCTTTTTCCTGCCTCCTGTTTTCTACCTACCTTTACTCCTTTACCTGCTTTTCAATCACTATACGCTACATTAGTTTGAAAAGTACATCACCATGAAAACCACAGATTTTATGAGATAGTTGCTTACATAATACTTGAATGAACAACTGTACGTATGATGTATGGTTGCGTTGGCTTTTTATAGCATGAAGGTAGCAGACATGCAATGAGACATTGTACATAAAAAATGCAGGGTTGGCTCAAATAGGGGAACAATACTGGATCATTGAAATTGGTAAAGAAGGAGGATGGAAAGATGGAATGTACTAAAGTTAGCCATAAGTTCCCATTGTGGTGTTTATAGGGTGAAGTGTGGTCATATCCCGTTTGAAAGAAGGGTCTTACATTTCTTACAGAATTTTAGAATAGAACTTGCAAGCTTGATGTAGGGAATATGCTTTCTTGGTTTTCAGAGCCTTAAAGTGGAAGACTTGACATCTAGGGGCATATTATCAAGGGGGTTTATCTCCGCTTTTTTGGCTTTAAAAGCCAAGAAAGCGGAGATAAAATTATCTCCCTATTACCTAGCTGCCGCTAACACCAGTTAGCGACAGCTAGTAGGAGATAGCGACCATCTTGGGCCCCACTTTGCATGTCAGTGATATTTATCACTAATGAGATGCAAAGTGGGCGTGCCAAGATGTTAGCGACTGAAAACAGTCGCTAACATCGCTATCTCCTATTACCAACTTTTGGAGATATTCGCGCTAAGCGGGAATATCTCCAAAAGCTAACACCTGCCCTGAGCAGTTCTTAGCCATGTTATCCAATGGGAGGTGGATAACATGGCTAAGAGCATTAGCTCGCTAATGCATGAATATCGCTGACTTTTCAGCGATATTCATGCTTTGCGGCGATTTTTACCGCATTTGCGTTAAACCTTGTTAATACCAATGTTTATTTGCGGTAAAAATCGCCGCAGCGCTGCGGTAAATTTTTGTCTCTAACCAAGCAATAGCGATAATTATTGCTATTGCTTGGTAATATGCCCCCTAGTTTTCGCCTTCCCGTAGTACCTAAGGTAGCCAGTCTCAATAAAACATCTAATTGGATGCAGTCAAAATGTAACCCTCAGGTGGTGTAAAATGAGTTAGACAGGGTGAATTATGTTTGAACCCTCAATGAGCAGAATGCTTAGTTCTGACTTTCCATTTCTAAAGTATAAAATTGTGCCTTGATTGGGTCAGCAATTATCAAGTGAGGTAAAATGATAGACAACAAAGACTAGACCACTCAGTGTCAAGACAACCATTAAACAGCTTTAGGCTTGGTAACTGTGAAGCAGTGGAAAAGGGAACAATGATTAAGAGAGGCACTCTAGGTGGTCTGTTTAAAACTTTGATTATATGCACCTTCCAAGATGCCGTGTAGACTATTCTGTTTCCTAGTGAGAGCTAAGTCTAATTTAAGACCCTGGCCCAAAAAATACATTATGGGGAGGGTATTGTGCATTCTTTTCCTGTTATTGACTGCATATTTAATGCAAGAAGAGGTGGGCACATCTTTCCCAAATATTGGCTACAACAAATATGTAATGAATAATGAACCCCTTACACAATGTATTGGTTTTTATAAAGCATCCAGTGTTACAAAGTTACCTCAGACCCTATGTAAATAAACTTTCAGCAATAGAACTCTATTTGGAATAGGTTCATTATTATCACACCAAGGATGGGTTCTACCAATTTAAATGCTAACAGCCAGATGCATCAATGTCCAATTTCCGAGTCCTTAATAGCGATTATTAAGGAATCACTATTAATGACTCGCAAAACGGGATTCATGTAGAAATCGCAATATTATTTGTGATTCCTACAGCTTCCTTATTTGCGATTAGCAATTTGATAATCGCAAATAAGGATGCGATTTCAAGGGTGCCAGGGGTGTCCAAAGGACACCCTGTGGCACCCCTGAAATGTAAATGTAGACTGATGTTGCGCACACATATGTCCAAAGGACATGTGTGTGTGTAACATTCAACTTAGAAAAATGCACTAAAGTGCATTTTTCAAAGTTTTCGCTATTTACCACGAAGTCAGACTTCGCGGTAAATAGCGGCCAAAAATAGCAATTTCGCAATTCAAAAATGGTTCATGAATTGCATTTAAGGAATCTTAACTAGAGATTCCTTAAATGCAATTCCTCGCAATTTAGCGATTGCACATTTTGCGATTTTTGCATTTGGGATGATGAATCCCAAATGCAAAAATTGCGCTCGCAAAGGGCCAGATTCTCAGAATCTGTCCCTTTGCGAGCCGATTTTTCAATGATGAATCTGGCTGTATGTTAGGAGAGGAGAGGGAAAATTCTAAAGAAAACATCCTTGAAAAACAGATATGGGCTATGAATCCACTGGTTTAATCCATCAGTGTGAAATTATCGTCTCTGCTTACAGGTCAGGGAATTGGGTTTGTTTGTCATGTTTTTCAATGTGCAGTAAACATTTTGTGCACATTCCACTATCGCATTAGGTGAGTCTGGACACAAAACATAATGTGTTTGACATTGGGCATCCCTTTATTGGCGGACTCGGTAAAGGAGTCCTTGACCACACTTGCAGTACCTGTGTCCCACAGTGAATTAATGACTTAAAAGTAAAACCCACCTTTATGCTTTAGAGTATGAGTATCAGTGAGTTAGATTGTTTATTGTAGTTATTTACAATAAACTTTGCACTGTGAAACCTGTGGCTAACTATGATGCACTCCCCTTATTTTTGGGATTATGGACATTTGCGTTGATCTTTAAAAAAATCTTAGTTTAGAACTCTCAACATTATGTGACAAGTAGCACATAAGTGTGACAGGTGGGATTTCTCTTATAGTCACCTTTGTAGCTCTAGTAAGTAATGTTAATAGGCTTGTTTTGCCTTACTGTTTACCTGCATTGTTTTCCTTATTTTCCCAATCTATGTTTCTGTTTACAGATTGCAATGTGTAACATATTGAATGTTAGTCACCATGATGAAGGACCTTGTCCCAAATACATTCGGGCTGACTTAAAGACTTATGTTTTGAACACTAAATGTGAAGCTAATGCATTTATCAATTTGATAAATACAATCACACATCTTGTGTGTCAACTGACAATCGTAAGATCTTGATTTTAGTTCAAAATAAATGCTGAAACAGACACATCCCCACCAACATTGCTCGGATCACATGCATGTGAAACCGACTGGATCAAGGTATTTCAAGAAGGTTTCCTGGAGAGAATATGGAAGTGAGTGGGTTGCATGATGAGGAAATGTAAAGGAAGCTCACATGCATGCATTCTTGTGACTTGCCCACCTTTTCCCCATTGTGTACAGAATAAGGCTCACAATGAGGGATATTCTATTCTTGGCAGGTAGAGTTCAGTGAGTGCAAAAGACTTTCCATTTCTTTGGGGAGGCAGGGTCCCAATGCTATTCAACAAACACTGTCTGGGAAGGTCTGAATTCATGAAAGAATTCCCTGCAAGCTTGGAGACGTGAACCCCTAAAATGTGGGATGCATTTCTCTCATAAATCTTTAAATTTTGGAAAGAATATCGTTTGTAAGAGGGAAGAAATTATCAAATCTTCCAATGAGGAGATCAAATAAATCAGGTGTGTTATAGACCAATCTCCCTTTCCGATGCCATGCTAATATGTGTGGATTCTTAATTGGTAAGAGTATTGGAATGAAATGAAGTGGCATGTAGTATTGTACATTCTCAACAGGATTTTCCAAGCAGAATGGAGCTAACGTTATCAATGCCTCTATCTGTATACAGTTGATGCTGAACAGGGTATTACTGAACATCGGAGACTGTGCTTATAATTCATTGTCTTCCGCACAGCTTGTTATAAAAGTAAAGAGAAACAAGCAATGGGCTAGTCTGGACAGACTGGATATGTTCAATGCTCTGTTCAATCCCTGGAACAGTGTAATGGCAATATTTGGCAAGAATGGTCAAGCGAAAAAATTGGAGGCAAGAAGTACATTTTTTTTTTGTCCTCATTTTCGCCCTTGGTGATCAACTAGTAGCATGTGGAAACGATCTTACTGTCTCAGATAAACTGGAAGGAGCTCCGAGGAGAGCAGCTCTGATTGCCCCACAGTAAGTAGTATTGTAGTCCAACAAAGCCACCTTGAAATAACCATATGGGACACATGCTGCGTTCATATACCCATCATGTTTGAATATATTGGGTATAGTCAAACGGAAAAAGAAGAGGATGCCAAGCAGCGTAATCATTGGACCTTGGGGGGGGGGGGGGAAAAAAACAAGATCAACCAAAGCTCTTTACCAGTTTAGCAAGCTCCAGAAGTTTCTCTTGCTTTGATTTCCTGATCTTAAGAGGTCCATCTTTGATGTTTGTAGAACTGACCTTTGCCAATCCAGCAAGATTTGAGGTGATGGATCTTCCCATTTCTTACATATTTCCCTCCTTGCCAACAAAATACAGAAGAAAAGTAAATTTTTTGCTGGACCACGAAACTCTGGAGAAATACCAAAGATAACAAGAGAAGGAGATAAAGTTAGTGGGGATTCCAAAGAGGTGGATAATGAAATCGAAACAGAGTTCCAGAATGGTATTAGCAGTGGGCATTCCAAGAACATGTGTAGGTCCGAGGCCTCTGCCAAACCACATTTAGGGCATAGAACCTGCGTATGGTCTGTAAACTTCGGCAGGCGTTGAGGCGAATAGTAAGCCCTATGTAGTGTGAACAAATGGTTTCGGCGTAGCCAAGATGGTTTTACTATGTTCCACATGATTTTAAATGATTTGTGCCACATATTCTCAACACTAATATCAGTCATATGTATAGACCATAGCTGATCTGGTAATAGGAACTCACCCTCTGCTTCATCTAATAATAAATTGTACCATAATGAAACTTCTTTCTGAAATGGGAGTCTATCCGTTAGTAGTGACACCAATGTGCTATCACCTCCTAACTGAAATTTACCTTTAACCAGGGACCTAGCATTTGCCCAACCTTGCATTTGAAGATATTTGAACCTAGAAAACCTAGGCCCCACTTTTGAACTTAAAACCTCCCATGGTAGTAGACTTCCTTCAACAAAGATGTCCCCCCAAATTACCATACCTGCCTCACGTAATGGTGTTGCAAGACTATCCAAAAGCCAGCTCTGAGAGCTAGGCGAGTTCCATAGTGGGGCTTTAGCAGAATAGTAGTCAATTTTAATGGTACACCTAAGTTTAGTCCATGTTCTACATGCATCTCTAAGCACCTTTAGTTTTATTTTCTTAAAAAACTTGGGGTCCCCAAATTTAAACAAAAATTCATGATCTGCCACTTTTTCTCCTCTAAGTAATGCAGCAAACATGTGTCCACACGCCAGGTTTATAGGAGATTTTAACAGTATCCTGACATGGGACATTTGAAAGGCCCACCCATAGAGTTGTAAATCAGGAGCAGCGAAACCTCCCTTCTCTCTACGTCGCCTGATCTTCTTCCAGGAGATTCTTGGGTTATGGTTATTCCAAATAAAATAACGTATATCACTTTGGAGCTTGGCTATCATTTTAGAATTAAAAAAAAGGGGAATGGTATTAAATAAAAATGTGATCTTAGGTAAGATCGTCATTTTCACTAGATTAGATCTACCCAATAGAGATAGCGGCAGTGTGGACCATGATTTCATTGGCCTACGACATTCTTCAGAGATAAGCGAAAAATTTGCTGGAGCTATCTCATCTATGTTTTTATATATATTCAAACCCAAGTATCGAAGGACTGAACTTATCTGGGCTCCCACTACAGGCTCAGGGTCATTCCAGACCATAATGTCTGTCTTGGCTGCATTAACCTCATAGCCTGATAATGCTCCAAACTCTTTAGCCAACATAATTAATGTTGGAAATGCTGATCTTAACTCTGATATAAAAATAAGAAGGTCATCCGCATATAAAGCGACCTTCCTCTCCCAACCCTCAAACACAAAAGACTTGATATTACTATTGTCTCGAATCTTTTGAGCAAAAGGCTCTATATAAAGATCAAATAGGAGGGGGGATAGGGGGCATCCTTGTCGGGTTCCCCGAGTGATATTAAAAGGGTCCGATAATTCACCGTTAACAAGTAAAGATGCTGATGGATTCTTATACAAGAGTTTGATTGTGCGTCTAAATTTGTTACCTAAATTGAATTTTTCCAGTACCTCTGATAAGTAAACCCAATTAACTCTATCAAATGCCTTGGTGGCATCCAAGGTCATTACAGCTAGAGGAAGTGATGTCACCGTCGCCATATCAATAGCGCCTATAAGATCATATGTCAGTTCATATAACTGACGCTCCCTTACAAATCTCTTTTGATCTGTGTGCAAGATGTTTGTTGCAACTGCACCCAACCTATTCGCAAGTACAGAAGTAAAGATTTTATAGTCTGTATTTAGAATGGAAATTGGTCTATAAGACCCACAGTTTAGCGCTGATTTACCTGGTTTTAAGATCAATGTAATTGATGCATTATCCCATGATTTAGGGGGGGGGCATCCCTTCGAGGAGGATCTTATTGAAGAGCTCAGTCAAAAAGGGAATAATGATTGGAGATAAAGCTTTATAAATTTCAGATGGCAATCCATCAGGGCCTGATGCTCTACCCTTTTTACTATTGGCTTACTCTCTTGACTTCCTCTTGTGAAATCGGATCATCTAGTTTATTGCTTTGTTCTAATGTCAGAGCAGGGAGAGAAACTTCCGCCAGCCAATCTTCAACCTGCTTTGGCTCTACCTGAATATCTTCACAGTAGATGTTACTAAAAAAAGTCACGGAGCGTTCTCCTAATATTCACATCAGTAGAAACTGTAATGCCGTCAGTCATTATAGAGTTAATGTTATTACGGACTAACTCGGTCTTTGATTTCCATGCAACAATTTACTGGCACCTTCGCCATACTCAAAGTGTGCCAGTTTACTGGCTTCCCATCTCTCTTGGACCCTAGTATTTAGTATCAAGCTTAATTCTCCTTTCAAGATGGTCACTTTATTCTGCTTTTCCTGAACCATAGGAGAGCTGGCATCGGAGTGCCTAGTTATGTCTGCTTGAAGATTAGCTAACTCTGATTCCAATGAGGTCACTGCTTCTCTATAGATTTTATTCTTATAGGATACCTTTTCTTTATCTGGCCCCTTAAGAACGCCTTAAGTGCATTCCATATGACGCCTGGAGAGGCTGATCCTATATTATCGTCAAGAAAAAACTGGACCTCAATCTTAAGGGCGTCAATGATATTAGATGATGACAATAGTGAACGGTCAAACGACCAATTGCTTGATCGCCTTTTTGGAAATCCTTCCAGGTCTAAGAGAATTGCCGCATGATCTGAAAGATGAAATGGTAAATGGACTTGGGAATTGCCTCTTGGCTACTTGGGCAATATAGAGGAGCTCTACTAGATTGTAGAGTACAGCGCGCTCACCAGGAGCAATATAGCACATTTTAAAACCCCCGTTTTTGTCCGTTTTATTTGGAATTGATTTTGACACTTTTACCTTGTTTTTAAAATTGAATTATCCACTTGCCGCATTCCTGCATGTAAATTGGTAAAACACTGCGTTTTGAGCGGATCCCTGTCCCTTTGGAATCGCACCACACCGCCAGAACGGTGGACATCTTAGGTGAGGGATAAGGATTGGGGCGGTCTAGTCGTCAGAAGGACGCTAGACCGGTACTTAAGGCAGACAAATTAGGCGGCCGAACACTTGGGGATTGCCTCTTGGCTACTTGGGCAATACAGAGGAGCTCTACTAGATTGTAGAGTACAGCGCGCTCACCAGGGGCAATATAGCACATTTTAAAACCCCCGTTTTTGTCCGTTTTGTTTGGAATTGATTTTGACACTTTTACCTTGTTTTTAAAATTGAATTATCCACTTGCCGCATTCCTGCATGTTAATTGGTAAAACACCGCGTTTTGAGCGGATCCCTGTCCCTTTGGAATCGCACCACACCGCCAGAACGGCGGACATCTTAGGTGAGGGATAAGGATTGGGGCGGTCTAGTCGTCAGAAGGACGCTAGACCGGTACTTAAGGCAGACAAATTAGGCGGCCGAACACTTGGGAATTGCCGCTTGGCTACTTGGGCAATACAGAGGAGCTCTACTAGATTGTAGAGTACAGCGCGCTCACCAGGAGCAATATAGCACATTTTAAAACCCCCGTTTTTATCCGTTTTGTTTGAAATTGATTTTGACACTTTTACCTTGTTTTTAAAATTGAATTATCCACTTGCTGCATTCCTGCATGTAAATTGGTAAAACACCGCGTTTTGAACGGATCCCTGTCCCTTTGGAATCGCACCACACCGCCAGAACGGCGGACATCTTAGGTGAGGGATAAGGATTGGGGCGGTCTAGTCGATAGAAGGACGCTAGACCGGTACTTAAGGCAGCCATGCTGACGTGCAGCGGGCACGCGCGGCGGGCTCGCCGGAGCATCGCCGGAGTCACGCCAGAGTCCAGCCCGTCTGCGCCCGTCCGCGCACGGACGGGCCCGGGGTCGGGACTTCTGGTCAACTGCGTACTTACTCCTCGGAGGAATTGCGCAGCCTGGATAAAGGTGCGGCACGCTTGGATTGTGCTACCCTGCTGAAACTTCAAAAATACGCTATATCTATCCCCCATAATGCGAACCCTTCAGGGTTGTATTCCTCACTGGAAATAGCTAGCCTAAACACCCGCTCACTCCACTGTCACCACGCAGAAGTCTATAATCTGTTGCAAGACAACGAGATAGACATACTGACTCTAACAGAGACCTGGTTGGGCGATAGCTCGATGCCGGACATCATTGCCGCTCTCCCTTGCGGCTATGACGCTATATGGCATAACCGCCCAGGAAATGCACGGGGGGAGGGGTAGCGGTTCTTTTTAAAAAGGCTTTGTCAGTGGAAAGACTGCTGTCAGAGACAGTCGACCTGGCTGATCTACTTGGGGTGAAAGTTACAGTGAATAACTCATGTTGGGAGGTGCTAGCGGTCTATCGCCCACCCAATGCAACCCCACTGTTCCATGACCTATTTGGCCCTATTATGTCGGACCTATGTACCCGCTATACGAAAATCTTAGTCACAGGAGACTTTGGGATCACATTGGGATCAGTCTATGCGCCAATTGTACACTTTGATGTCAGCGCTAAGTTTTAAACCACTTGTGAAGGTTCCCACACACATCAAAGGTCATGTTCTTGACCTGGTGTGGACTACAGACCCAAATGTGGCACTTAAAGATGTTGCCCCATGTATATGGTCTGACCATCATCTAGTATCCTGTGAAATACGCATTAATGGCCAAATAAATAACCCTCCGCCGGAAGTCAGGAGAATCCGTAAATGGGCAGAGGTTGATTTGATAACCCTGACCAAGGTGCTCTCGCCAAGGGATCGGTCCCCGAGCCCAGATCATAGCCTGGACCAGCAATACGCGGATTTAACGCGGAGCCTGACTTTAGCTATTGACCAGATAGCACCCAAAAGAACGAAGCTGATAAAAGGACCTGGTAAGGAGGCCCCATGGTTTACGCCATCGCTGAGGGACCATAAAAGGAAACTCAGAGCTCTGGAAAGAGGATGGAGGAAAACTAAACAGGACTCAGCTAGGAACCTCTACCGAACCTCTCTTAATGCATACAAAAAGCATATCGCTCTTGCTAAATCTGAACACTATGAGTCCCGCCTAAGCAAGGCAGCCAACGTTCAGAAAGAGACCTTCAAGATCCTGTCGGAGCTGACTAAAAAACCCGACAGTTCCCAGTCCCCCATAAATTGCAATTCTTTTCAGGGATACTTTCTGGAGAAAGTAAGAACTATTATCCAGGAGATAAAAAGCGGTATGGCAAATGGGATGGTTATACCTACAGCCTCTCATAAACCAGTTGATTGCTCCATCGCACTGTTTCCAGAGATTGACACACTGAGTCTGGAACAGCTGATGGGTAGAATCAAATCCGGATCTCCAGCGGACCCGTGCCCACCTAAAGTCTTTCAGGTAGCCCATCCCTTATTGGAGGAACGTGTCATCTCCTTCCTAAATAGATCTTTGGAGACAGGGCATATACCAGCAGAACTTAAGGAAGCGCGTGTAAGACCTCTGCTGAAGAAACCAGGCGCAGACCCCGCAGTGCTAAAGAACTACAGGCTGATCTCTCAGTTACCATTCCTCTCAAAAATACTGGAACAACATGTATTAAAATCCCTGTCCATGTACTTGGAGTCTCACCATCTACTTCATGAACGACAGGCAGGGTTCCGAGCGCATCAGAGCACCGAGTTGGTGATGCTCTCGGTGCTGGATGAATTGAGAGGCCTGGCTGATGGTAAGAAACCGAGCGCCCTGATTTTGCTAGACCTTTCAGCGGCGTTCGATACCGTCAGCCATGCTCTGCTTCTGGAAAGAATGAGTGATTTTGGTATCAAAGGCCTGGCCCTCAGATGGTTGCAATCCTTCCTCTTGGGAAGGACCCAAAGAATACAACTTGGGGAAGACACTTCCGAAGTGGGGACGCTAGAATGTGGTGTGCCCCAGGGCTCGGCCCTGTCCCCACTTCTATTTAATCTATACCTGCAACCTCTGATTGCTTCTCTGGCGCGCATGGGCTGTACAGTATTTAACTATGCGGAGAACACTGAGCTGCTGCTGAGTGTCGATAACACAAGTGCCGCACAACTCCAAACTCAGAACATCTTGAGGTACACGGTCCAATGGATGACGGAAAATCTTTTAAAAATCAACCCAGACAAGACCGAGGTATTGGTAATTCCATCTGCCACCTCACCATGGTGCGATCTCTATTGGCTCGCGGAGTTAGGCCCGGCTCCAAAACCCAGCCTGAATGTAAAGAGCTTGGGGATCAAACTAGATTGCGACCTATCAATGGTCAATCAGATCTCTTCCGTGATGGGTAGCTGTACCAACATTATCCAACAGCTACGGAAGCTAGTCCCCGTTATCTCCCAATCCATGATGCGCTCTGTTGTCGCAGCCACCGTGATCTCGAGGATAGATTACGGAAATGCCCTCTACCTCGGCCTGCCGAAAACCCTGACAAATAGGTTACAGGTTGTTATGAACGATGCTGCACGTCTTATTTTTAGGCTGCCAAGACGATCCAAAGCATCTCCCCTGTTACAGAGCCTTCACTGGCTCCCTATTAAAGAGTGAGTGGAATTTAAAAATCTGTGTATAGCTCATAAGGCAATATATGGTTTGGCGCCCGCTTACATCAAAGACCGCGTGGTGGTGTACAGTCCAATGAGAACTCTCAGATCCTCAAACTCTCAATTATTGGTCTGTCCCCGGTACAACCTTGTAACCAAGGGAGGAAGAGCCTTCTCTGTGTTAGTTCCTCAGCTATGGAACACACTACCTGAGTCGCTGCGCAGGGAAGAGAACCTCCTACGCTTTAGAAAGGGGCCAAAACTTTGGCTCTGTTGGATGGAGATTTATCCATTACAGGATCTAGAACTATATTAAAATCGCCTGCTAGGATAACTGGATCAGGGTACAAATATAGATGTGAAAAAAGAACTTTCAGTGCCGATGGGTCATCCTGATTAGGACCATAGTATCCTGCTATAGTTATTGGAGCGCCATATATTATGGCTGACACTATTGCCCATCGTCCTCCTGGATCTACAAGGTTCGAGAGCAGTCTCGCTTTAATAGATTTTCTAAATAGGATTGCTACACCTCTAGTGTGTGTTGTTTGTGTCGTCGTTATACAAGCATCAATCCATCTATTCCTCTTAACCAATATCTGTATTTCTGGATCGGTCAAATGTGTCTCCTGAAGTACCATGATCTGTGCGGTTGAATCTCGAAGATATTGCCTGATGTTATTTTTCCTGGGGCATGTCCGTAAACCATTGGTATTCCAGGAGAGAATAGATAGTTTACTCATAATTACTCATTAATATAATGATTCCAGATCTTCATTCTTACCACTCCCCCAAAAAAAGGCTCTGTAATCCATATGCCCATACGAGAGAAAGTTATAACTGAGACAAATCCTAACAGTGACCATATTACACAAAAAACCAAACTACCGCGAAAAAAGGACTCTTTTTTAATTTTCCCCCCTGCAAACCCCCCCCCCCCAGTGCCCCTGTCTAACTCCCCTTACCCCCTGGGAAACCCTTGTTTTATCTATCTGGAAAAAAACAGAAGATAGCACTCTGTTGTGAACTCCCTATCTAGTTATGGTCGGAAAAAAACAATAGAATGGATAGAATAATCACCCCTAAGGAATATGAGCGGGAAAGATGAAACTAACCTATGTGCTTTTTACCTAAATTATTTGCACAGGGGAAACATGGCGGCAGCCGCTTGAGCCGCTGCAGCACTCTGTTTGTGCTCTCCCGGTTCAATGCGATTTTGCCAATTCATGTCGGTTTTTGATGCGGTTTTCTAGGTAAAATTCCTAAACAGCGGACCCCCGACACCCCTGTACCATAATGGAGCAGTAACTAAACGGAAAAAATTTATGAGTGAAGTCAGCGTTATCCTCGTTACCTGCCCGATGGGATTCGAGAGGGCGTGTTCTTCCACGAGTTCCGTGGCGGTGGAGAAGGCTCGTCCGGTTCATCTGGTCTGCAGCAAGAAACTAGTCTCCGCGTGCTGTGGGCATACCCTACTACCGAGAAGAGATCTGTTGTGGAGCTTGGCCGCCCTGGAGCTCAGACGAGGGCGCCGCATTCGTGGCTTGCTTCCAGGACGCTGAGGGATCGTTGCGGTTACAGAGGTGGAGACGCCTGTATTTTCTGATGAGAAGACGTCAAAGGTAGGGGAGGCATCGTTGCTCCAGGAGCAGAGAGAAGGCAGAGGCAGTGATAATAGCGGTAATGCCGGTAAGAAAACAGCTTATGACTCGAGAGGCGACCAGAGCAAAAACAAGATCAGCAAGGTCAGTAAGGGAGGGCTAAGTAAAAGCAAAAATACAAATAAAATAACTTGGCCGCGGATTGCTATTGCTCCCTTGGGTGTGGACTTGAGTTTACCTACAGTGGAATTTGTAGCTGGGTTAGGATGTGATGGTGAACCGGTAACAAAAATAGTGGAACCTGGGAGAAACGACAGTCTTACTGTAGATCATTTTTCTAGTGACAAAAAAAACCCTCCTCTTATCTAACCGGGTAGGTTAAAGCAAAACGTGCTTACACGCGCAAATCTGCCAAAGGGTCAAAAGCATCTAAGAGTCAGAACGCCACCTCAGTATCTAGAATAACTCGATCATTGAGGTCTTACTTTAAAGTAGTACCACAAGTAGTGCTACTGTCGGACAGGTCAGAAAAGATACCAGAAGGCAATACTGAATTTAAGGGTCTGATAAGTTCCGAGGATTTATTTGACAAAATTTACTCTCCATTAGAGATGGCGACGGGGGGCTCTGATATGGCCACGAACCTTGGAGCAGTGGTGGAAGATGGCAGTGATATAGAGAGAGGGATAGGTGATCCAACTGCCGGTTCATCAAGACAATTGCCGCCTCTGGCTTTGGTTTTGGCACCCCCACTGGCTCCCCCTCTTGCGCTAGCTTCTTTAGCTGGCTTAGGTCTACAGGATTCCACACAAGGGTTACAGCTACTAATGCAGAACTGATCACTACTTTGCAGGCGTCTTTTCAGGAGATGTTTACCTCTCTATCAGCGGATATTAAAAAGGGATTTGAAACCTCAGCAGCTAACCAAGCAGACATTAGGTGTTTTTGTGAAAGTCTAGACAAAAAATTAAGCGACCTATCAATGAGAACAGAGACACTGGAGGACAGAGTGACAGGCCTGTCCCTACATCTAGACAAAGCTAAGTCAATATTGTCACTCTTAGAAAAGAAGATCAAATTCTTTCAGAACGGATGGAGACGCTTGAGAATAATGCTCGCAGGAATAACCTTCGTCTAATGAATATTCCAGAGGATAAAGAAGGCTCAGACATCAAGCAGTATGTTATCTCGCTATTGAAGTAGGCGCTAAGACTTGATCAATCTGAAGAAGAGTTAGCGTTAGATAACCAGCGCATACATAGAGAGCCTTTTAAGAAAAACCCTCAAAGAATCAAGCCCAGAAAAGTTCTGGTCAATTTTCTCACATACTCCCTTAAAGAAACTATCCTTAACCTGGCCTTAAAACAGAAAACTGTCACGGCAAAGAGGTTCAATTTTCAAGTAAGATCTGACCTGACTAGAACCACACTAGACAAACAATGGGAGTTTGGAAAAAGGCTGGAGGCTTTTAGAAGCTATGGTGCAACTGCCCAATTGGTTTTTCCTGCTGCACTGAGAGTAATGTATAATAATACCATGCACAATATAAGATCAGTGCAAGCAGCGGATGAGCTACTGCTCACTATAGGTAGAGAAAAAGGAGAAAGGGGAGCAGGTAATTAGAGGTGGTTTTGCACTTTGAACTATAGGCGAGATAATAGAAAAAAGAAACCTCAAATAGATATGAAAGAGAGGGGAAAAGAGGGAAAAAAATAAATAAAAATGTGTATACACATATAAATAAATAATCCAAATAACATTTTTTTTTAAAAAAATTAAAAAGTGATTTATAAAGCTAATATAAGGAGAATATGAGAAAAAAATCGTCGAGGTTAGTTACCAAAACACATAACAAAAGTAGAGCATCACACACATGAATATAACGAACGGGTTTAGGTAAGAAGTACATTTTTATTAAATTCCTATTTAAATGCATGTGTAATCACTTGAACCCAGCCGAATCTGAGATTTTGTGAATTAATGTGAGCTCATCTTCACAGATGACATGATGGTTTTAGAAATAAAAGAACCTACATTTCAGGGTCTGATTTCAGTTTTCATGAAATGTTGTACTATGTGTTTTCTCCTTGTTAATACAGATCAGCTGAAAGTTATTTTAATAAACCAAATGGAACTCTTAAATGTGCTACATGTTTAAATTTGGTCCATTACAATTGTAAAACTCTTTGATTATAGCCCTGTGCTATAAAGCCACCTGGATTACGAAACAAAGGACAACATTAACCTAATTTAATAAAGTCTTTTTTTTATGTTTATTCACACATGGATGGCTTTTTTCCTAGAATTCACATTGACTCAAAATCAATTGTGAAAACATTCCGTGGGCAAGCTTCCATACTTCCTGAAGTCAGATAAAAAAATTAAATGGACGGCGTGATGGGAGTGAGCTCCTGGATACTTTGGTGATAAAACTGTGCTAGCGCTACTGTTGGTAGGCGAATCCACTTGCTTGCATGTATACAAATTTTATAGTGCACTTACGCCTTGGCAGCTTGTTTTCAAACTCAATAAAGATATTCTTTAATAATCTGCGTCCAACGTTTATTGAGCACAAAGAAACTGAAAGACTTCTGACTGGAATAAAAAAAGTACTGGCTTTTCACTACTAAATCTTGTGGATGTCTGTGGACCGTACCTTGATTATGTCAAAACCAGCAATGACACACAAACTATTATCAAGACCACTTTGAATATATTCATATGATGAGCCTGACAAAAATGGGATAAAAGAGTGATTTGAATATAGTTTTTTTCAGTCTGAGCATTCCCCTGCTTGAGTTACATGTACTACCTAAATACTCAGAATTCTGAATACATATGATTCATTTGATCGACGTTTGGTTCATATTATTATGTTCTGCAAGGTGATAATGAAGCTCCCTTGAATATATCAGCAATATTTAATATAAAATGCTGATGGTTTCATTTTATATTAGCTTGTTATTGATTTTTTTATTTTTTTTTTATTTTATTTAGCCATAAATGCAGATCGATACACTGAAGATGAGCACATCAGGAAATTGCATTGACACATTTCTAACAAAAATAGAAATAGAAATTGAAAGGGAGAACAAGGGGGTACAAAAGTTAATTATAAACTCAAATACATCTTACTCAATATAAGCCCCAGTAAAGTATATAAAGCACACAGTTCTAATCCCAATGAGTACCAGACCACATCTGTTTGAATTGTCTCCACAAGCGTGGACCTCTAGCTTTTGCAAGAGCCATTTCCATTTAATATATTTCACAAAGTAAAGACCAAAATTCATTGAAACTAAGCGCTGTGTTTTTTCAATCCAAACCCAAGCAATACACAATCAAGCACATATGATTAAAATTGATATAAATGGGCCCGAGAGACAGCCTCGGTCCTGTATTGCCCCAGCACAATTTCCTTCTCTATCATTTGAATGCTGTGTCCAGCCAAAGTTGAAAGAACATGATTAAGTTTAGACCAAAATACCCTCAACACAGGGCACTTAATGAACATATGACATAAATCAGCAGCATACATTTGACACTTTGGACAATATACTTTAAGCGAAGATGTGTGATTCAGAGCCCATTTAGAGATTACCTCTGGACTATATTACTGCATACAAATTACTCTATGTTGCTGTAGCTTCAAATTAACCGATGCTACTGATGTATCTATAGTCGCCATAGATTCCTGTAGATCGTTACTGGTTATATTGATTTGGAAAAAACAATTCAACTTTTCTGCAATTTGTGTACCATTGTCACTTGTGGTATCTAAAAGCTTCTTGTAGGCTTTACCAATTAACCGCCGGCCACTTGTCTGAAAAAGTACAGAAAGCATCCCTGAGGGACTTGGTAACTGTACTAGGCCCAAGCCGCGTAGCAGATAGTCCCTTATTTGCAAATATTTAAAAAACGTAGTCTGTGGCAACCCATACTCTTCCTGCAGTGCGGCAAACAAACAGAAACCTTGCCCATCATATAGTTGGCTGAGTTGTTCTATACCCCTGCTTTGCCACCTACTTCGTCACCTACTTCCAGTAGGATCATGAAATATTTCTGGCAATGCAGGATTCCCCTATAGCCTAGTGTATACATGCCAGTATGCAAGGTAATATACTTTACAGATATCTTGTCATATCTTAACGATAGCCCTCACAATCTTAAATCGCACTCTTTTGTGGTAGTTGGGATCCATTGTTTTGTACAACAAAAACACCGCATCTGGGCCACTCGCTAGTTGCTATGAGAACCCGGTACTGCCGCTGTTAGAACAATTAAACAAGCTTTGTATTCAACCAAAAAAAGTAGCCTAAAAATATAATTTAAAATCTGGGAGCAGAAACCCACCTTGAATATATGGTAGTTTAATAAAACGTAAAGTTCTCCCAGCACATTGGTAGCTCCTTATAAAGCCCCCTCCAAGCGTTGAAAAAATGACAGGGGGACCCTGTATGGAATCGCCCGAAAAAAATACAAAAACTTGGGCAAAATATTCATTTTAACAAGATTACATCTTCCCACAATACTGATAGGGAGCCTATAACAACTGGGTATGTTTGAGACAACCCTCTTTAGCAATGGTTCATAATTCAGCGCGATCACCTTGTCTACTTGACTACAAATACAAACCCCTAGATATATTGCTATTTGTGTAATCCCCAAAGCAGCTGGAGCCGCATTTGAATAAAAATGTTGGTTTAGCTTGGTATTGATTACTAAGATTTGCTAGATGGTTGTCAACTACATTTATTGTTTTTTGTTGTTATTCCAAACAACACAATCTTGTAGAACGAAATGGTTGGAATGGCATCAGGCCACTTTCTGTTAATTTTTTCTGCTACGAGTATTTAATTGCAATGTGATTATGTTATAAACATCAAGCACAGAAGGCGAAGAGCAGAAAGGAGTCTTCAGGTCAGGTGATACTAGGCCAGGTTTTACTGAATCACATCTCTGGTTCCTATTGAAGGCTACCGGTAAGGGAAATAATTAGCCTTTGTTATGTTATGTTAAAAATATTTATAAGCGCACTTACACCAGGCGGTTTCAAGGCGCTATCAGCGGAGGAACGACAACAGGGGGGACAAAACTTTAATCATAGGCTTGTGAGAACAGGAGAGTTTTAAGAAGAGTTCGAAATCGCATGTAGCACTTAGTGAGTCTCAGCTCATTTGGAAGGGAGTTCCAGAAGCGGGGGGCCAAAACAGAGAACCTGAGGCCCCCATGTTTTTTGCGTTTGAAGGAAAGGGTAGTGAGTAAGTTGAGCTAAGAAGAGCGGAGATTGCGTGAGGGAGCGTACTGCTGGATCCTAGAGGAAATGAAAGCAGGGCCATGACCTGCAAGGGCTTTGAAGATGATACAGCCCAATTTAAATGCACAGCGTTTGGCTACCGAGAGCCAATGAAGGACCTTCATTAGGGGCTGGCATGTTGATGTTTGGGTTGGCGAAAGATGAGTCTAGCTGCTTGGTTCTGTACCAGCTGAAGACGGTGGAGCTGGTAAGCTGGAATGCCCACATAGAGAGAATTCGCATAATCAATGTGGGAGGTGACCATGGCTAAGATGACAAGTTTAAGGGCTGGGGTAGTGCTCACTGATTTATCAGTGCAGCTGTCCTCGTTAGGCAAAAATAGCAGATGTTGCATATTTTATTGAACATAAGACTCGATTGTAAAAACTGCTATAAAAATGTGTATCATCTCTGAAACTACAAACAGGTTTTACTTTCTGGTTTGCCAGCATTAGATTACTACTTAGAAGTAGCGGAAATATGGTAGAATTGCTATAGATTATTTTAAAGCAATCATGTTGGAGATTATTCATGGTTTTGTTAACCGTTACTACTGCCAAATTATTAGTCTTCATTTTGGTTATTATTCAAATCCTATGCCCTCCTAGATTTGAATTAGATTTTAAAATAAATATTTTAAATGCATCATTTATGTTCTTCAGTGTATTATTTCTTGATGAAAGACGGTTTGCGGTTCTACTGATTGTCCCTGTAACATCTTATGTGATTGATTGTTACCTACTACATATCTTGCTCAAATATTGCTCAACAGGTGTAGAATTGTTACAATGAAATGGGTTTCAGATTGAAGTTGGCACATTGACTAACTATTTTGTGACAGGGGTTCTAGAAACTAACCATTGCATCTCTAGCTAGAAAAATCTAGAGAACATATAATTTAGCCTCCAGCAGTAGGGCACACGTTTTCTAGATTTTTTTGTAGTTTTGGTTGACACACTCAAAGGAGAAAGTATTAAAGTCAGTGAAGATGTCCATTGGTAAAACAAATAAACATGAAGGCTGTTTGTTTTGGAGCAAGAGGGTGGAAAAAAAGCTATCCAGATGGTTCAGCAAGGTAAGTGCTTGATGTTGGCATGAGGGGCGTTTTACAGGTCATGAGTGTCAATTATGTTAAGGTCAACTCAGCGTTTCATGTTCTGAAGTTGATGCATTGACTATTATTACTATGAAAATATGAATATGATTATTAGGTAACAGATTTCTTGCCTTATTGTTAATATGATTGCTATAGTTATTATTTATATTAGTATTGTTAGTAGCAATGTAGTTATAGTGTCAAACAAATGAAAGAGTCATCATCTTCTCTATATTAAGAAAGGCAGAATTTGAATATGACCAGGAAGGCATGCGTTTTCTGTTGTTTGTCGATCTGGAAAACTGCAAGAGAAGGTGTCATATAATTGAAAACCGTCTTCCATGCCATACTGTTTTAATGGGCCTGTCTTTTTACCCCGTATGTATAGCCATATAAACTTCCAAAACTATAAATGAGAGCTTTAATAGGTTTTCCACTGTGTAGTCTTCAAACATTATATGTAGGAATCATAGAAATGGTCTAAAAAAACAAGGATTGAAACACTTTGTTTGTAGCAATCACCAAAATAATTAAAATATTCATTCATTTGATTAAATTAGGAGAGTAAAAGTGAGTTGTATATAAGCCCTTCAATACAGTTTTTGTTTGTAGCGTTTCATACTCTCGTGATTGGTAAAATGGTCACCAAAACAGTTGTATTCATTTGATTAAATTAAGGAAGAAAAAACAAGAAGGTTTTATGCATTTCCTTACATCACATGAACAACCCGGACATAGGCCATGCTCTAGTAATTTGGCACATTAATCTCACAACCACAAGAAATGCGTAAATAAGAGTGGGGTTTTTACCTGCAATAAATTGTTGAAATAAATCATTGATTCAATATAAGTGTAACAGAGCTGAAGGAATACCTAGAAGACTTTTTTTTAAGAGGGTGAGCGTTATAGCTGTGATTTGCTTAGTTATCAATAAGAATGCCCATAACCATCCACCTCTCTTTACCTCCCGATTTGTATTGTCTCCATTTGCATCATAAACATTAGTTTAGTTTTAATTATGAAACATTATTTGAATCTGTTTCAAATGATGTTGAGGTACCACTGGCTTGGAATTTGTGTGGAATTTTAAGAATGCTTTTTTTCTCTCTGTATGTATTGAATCAAATAATTCAACATAAGTATTTAATAAATATGGTATAGTTTATGGCGTTCCTTTTCTATTTAATGTGTACAGTTTCATTTTTATGTTGCAGGCATGCAAATAAATGATCATGCAAATGAACAAGAGAAAATTAATGGTAACGTATTATCACTTTTTATTTCAAATCTAAATCAAAGTGAGATAATAAACTAATGGTGCTTCTCACAATTATACTTGTTTAACCGCTTATGACCTCCGGAAAAACTAGTAGACAACTTTAATGTTGGCATGACTGACTGACTACAGCCTTCGGAATTACTGAATTATTCAAAGCTTTTAGAGCCACCACAAAGACAAAGCCTTCCATATTCACTCAAGTAGTGAAACTGAGATGACATTATCATAAGTCTAACAATATATACAGCCTTGAAGGATTTAATATAAATGTAACACTCAGTTTTACTTTACAACAGAAATTACTAGAGCTATTTCATTTTGTAAGATTCCCTTTCTTTGTTCTGTTTGCTCAACAAATGCAGGAATATTTAAATGTGGGAACATGAACCATGTGCTAACAATCACACAATGTTGAATACTTGCAAGAAAATATATTACAGCAAACAAATGAATGACGGAATTCTGACAATGCAAACATTCTCCTCCAGTCAAAAGATCTGGGTTAAATCCATTGTTATTTTGCCCACTACGCCACCCCAGTTTGGACCCAGCCATATGCAAATCAGTCTTGACCCAGGGCCCCATGGAAACTGTCCAGACCGAACTGCCTGGCTAGGTCCTCCCTGGACCAGAAACAAGCATTCTGGGCCCCGTTTCAGGGTATGTCACCCTTCTTCAGCTAGGCTAGCTTAAATCCAGTGGCACAGTGATCAAGGGACCCATGTCAGGGTATACCCATCCCACTTAGGGCGAAAAGTGTTACAGCATACAAATGATGGACGGAATGCTGACAATGCAAACATTCTCCCCCAGTCAAAAGATCCGAGTTAAATCCATTGTTCTTTGGCCCACTGCGCCACCCCAGTTTGGACCTACCCATATCTTGACCCTGTGCCAGATGGAAACAGTCCAGACCAAACTGCCAGGCCGGGTCCTTCCTGGTGAGCAAAAAAACGATGGATTTAGGCCCAGATCTCTGTGCTGGGGTGAATGTCTGACATTGCTCTGCATTCTGTCCATCAATTGTTCTTTTTGCATTTGTAACCTTGAGTGAGACGGGTATGCCCAGACGCGGGTCCCGTGCTCTCCATGCCACTGGAGTCAAGCTATCCTGGCTGATGAGGGCTGAAAGCCTGAAACCGGTCCTAGGATGCTTGATTCCAGTCCAGGGATGACCTGGCCTGGCAGTTCGGGCTGGACTATTCCGATTGGGCGCAGGGTCAAGACTGATTTGCATGTGGCGGGGTCCAAACTGGAATGGTTTGTCGAGCAAAAAAAACGATGGATTTAGGGCCAGATCTCTATAGTGGGGTGAATGTATGACATTGTTCTGCATTCTGTCCATCAATTGTTCTTTTTGTGGTAAAATAACATATAGCTGGTAAATACATTGAATTCCTTTTTTTCTGATAAACAGTAAACAGTGCATTTCTTGAAACACTTGAAACAGAGGGGCCTACTCAGGAAGTGCAATTTGTAGTAGCTTAGTACTACATGTACTACAAATGCTATTCTCTTATTTACTTGTGGAGATCTCCGCCATTTCTATCTTTTCTGAGCACACATCTTCACCCAAACTACTAAGCCCACCCAAACTACTAAGCCCACTAAGCTTCACCCAAACTACTCCGCCATTTCTATCTTTTCTGAGCACACATCTTCACCCAAACTACTAAGACCTCCACACATGTATGCCTACATTTTAGTATTACAGAAAAGGGGGTGGTGATGAACAGAGTGTCTGAAATTAAGCAGACCACTCTTACCCAGTCCAAAGATCAGGGCTTGATCCATCACCGTTATTTATCTCACTGCACCATCCCAGCTCAGAACATGGCTATATGCAAATCAGTCTGTCCCTGGCCCAGTGCATCATGGGAACAGGACAGACTAAACTACCAAGCCAATTCTTCACCAGAAAGGAGACAAGCTACCGGGGACCGGTTTCTGGCATTTCAGCCGTCTTCGGCCCGACTTGCTTGAATCCTGATGGTGCAGTGAGAAAGGGACTCATGTCTGAGTATACCCTGCCACACCTATAGTGGCCAAAAACGATACAGAAAAGGGGGTGGTGATGAACAGAGTGTCTGAAATTAAGCAGACCACTCTTACCCAGTCCAAAGATCAGGGCTTGATCCATCACCGTTATTTATCTCACTGCACCATCCCAGCTCAGAACATGGCTATATGCAAATCAGTCTGTCCCTGGCCCAGTGCATCATGGGAACAGGGCAGACTAAACTACCAAGCCAATTCTTCACCAGAAAGGAGACAAGCTACCGGGGACCGGTTTCTGGCATTTCAGCCGTCTTCGGCCCGACTTGCTTGAATCCTGATGGTGCAGTGAGAAAGGGACTCATGTCTGAGTATACCCTGCCACACCTATAGTGGCCAAAAACGATACAGAAAAGGGGGTGGTGATGAACAGAGTGTCTGAAATTAAGCAGACCACTCTTACCCAGTCCAAAGATCAGGGCTTGATGCATCACCGTTATTTATCTCACTGCACCATCCCAGCTCAGAACATGGCTATATGCAAATCAGTCTGTCCCTGGCCCAGTGCATCATGGGAACAGGGCAGACTAAACTACCAAGCCAATTCTTCACCAGAAAGGAGACAAGCTACCGGGGACCGGTTTCTGGCATTTCAGCCGTCTTCGGCCCGACTTGCTTGAATCCTGATGGTGCAGTGAGAAAGGGACTCATGTCTGAGTATACCCTGCCACACCTATAGTGGCCAAAAACGATACAGAAAAGGGGGTGGTGATGAACAGAGTGTCTGAAATTAAGCAGACCACTCTTACCCAGTCCAAAGATCAGGGCTTGATCCATCACCGTTATTTATCTCACTGCACCATCCCAGCTCAGAACATGGCTATATGCAAATCAGTCTGTCCCTGGCCCAGTGCATCATGGGAACAGGGCAGACTAAACTACCAAGCCACGGTGTTGGATCTAGCCCTGATCTCTTGACTGGGTGAGAGCTTTCTGCTTAATTCAGAGACTCTGTCCCTCACCACCCCTTGTTGTAAATATTTTTGTCCACCCTTAGCGTGGAAGGGTATTCTCAGATGTGAGACCCTTGCTCATTGCACCATCAGGATTCAAGCAAACCGGGCCGAAGACGGCTGTAATGCCAGAAACCGGTCCCCAGGAGCTTGTTTCCTTCCCAGTGTAAGAATTGGCTTTTGTAGTTTGGTTTGCCCTGTTCCCATCATGCACTGGGACAGGAACAGACTAATTTGCATACAGCCAGGTTCTGAAACTGGGATGGTGCAGTGAGCTAAAAAACGGTGTTGGATCTAGCCCTGATCTCTTGACTGGGTGAGAGCTTTCTGCTTAATTCAGAGACTCTGTCCCTCACCACCCCTTGTTGTAAATATTTTTGTCCACCCTAAGCGTGGAAGGGTATTCTCAGATGTGAGACCCTTGCTCATTGCACCATCAGGATTCAAGCAAACCGGGCCGAAGACGGCTGTAATGCCAGAAACCGGTCCCCGGGAGCTTGTTTCCTTCCCAGTGTAAGAATTGGCTTTTGTAGTTTAGTTTGCCCTGTTCCCATCATGCACTGGGACAGGAACAGACTAATTTGCATACAGCCAGGTTCTGAAACTGGGATGGTGCAGTGAGCTAAAAAACGGTGTTGGATCTAGCCCTGATCTCTTGACTGGGTGAGAGCTTTCTGCTTAATTCAGAGACTCTGTCCCTCACCACCCCTTGTTGTAAATATTTTTGTCCACCCTAAGCATGGAAGGGTATTCTCAGATGTGAGACCCTTGCTCATTGCACCATCAGGATTCAAGCAAACCGGGCCGAAGACGGCTGTAATGCCAGAAACCGGTCCCCGGGAGCTTGTTTCCTTCCCAGTGTAAGAATTGGCTTTTGTAGTTTGGTTTGCCCTGTTCCCATCATGCACTGGGACAGGAACAGACTAATTTGCATACAGCCAGGTTCTGAAACTGGGATGGTGCAGTGAGCTAAAAAACGGTGTTGGATCTAGCCCTGATCTCTTGACTGGGTGAGAGCTTTCTGCTTCATTCAGAGACTCTGTCCCTCACCACCCCTTGTTGTAAATATTTTTGTCCACCCTAAGCGTGGAAGGGTATTCTCAGATGTGAGACCCTTGCTCATTGCACCATCAGGATTCAAGCAAACCGGGCCGAAGACGGCTGTAATGCCAGAAACCGGTCCCCGGGAGCTTGTTTCCTTCCCAGTGTAAGAATTGGCTTTTGTAGTTTGGTTTGCCCTGTTCCCATCATGCACTGGGACAGGAACAGACTAATTTGCATACAGCCAGGTTCTGAAACTGGGATGGTGCAGTGAGCTAAAAAACGGTGTTGGATCTAGCCCTGATCTCTTGACTGGGTGAGAGCTTTCTGCTTAATTCAGAGACTCTGTCCCTCACCACCCCTTGTTGTAAATATTTTTGTCCACCCTAAGCGTGGAAGGGTATTCTCAGATGTGAGACCCTTGCTCATTGCACCATCAGGATTCAAGCAAACCGGGCCGAAGACGGCTGTAATGCCAGAAACCGGTCCCCGGAAGCTTGTTTCCTTCCCAGTGTAAGAATTGGCTTTTGTAGTTTGGTTTGCCCTGTTCCCATCATGCACTGGGACAGGAACAGACTAATTTGCATACAGCCAGGTTCTGAAACTGGGATGGTGCAGTGAGCTAAAAAACGGTGTTGGATCTAGCCCTGATCTCTTGACTGGGTGAGAGCTTTCTGCTTAATTCAGAGACTCTGTCCCTCACCACCCCTTGTTGTAAATATTTTTGTCCACCCTAAGCATGGAAGGGTATTCTCAGATGTGAGACCCTTGCTCATTGCACCATCAGGATTCAAGCAAACCCGGCCGAAGACGGCTGTAATGCCAGAAACCGGTCACCGGGAGCTTGTTTCCTTCCCAGTGTAAGAATTGGCTTTTGTAGTTTGGTTTGCCCTGTTCCCATCATGCACTGGGACAGGAACAGACTAATTTGCATACAGCCAGGTTCTGAAACTGGGATGGTGCAGTGAGCTAAAAACGGTGTTGGATCTAGCCCTGATCTCTTGACTGGGTGAGAGCTTTCTGCTTAATTCAGAGACTCTGTCCCTCACCACCCCTTGTTGTAAATATTTTTGTCCACCCTAAGCGTGGAAGGGTATTCTCAGATGTGAGACCCTTGCTCATTGCACCATCAGGATTCAAGCAAACCGGGCCGAAGACGGCTGTAATGCCAGAACCCGGTCCCCGGGAGCTTGTTTCCTTCCCAGTGTAAGAATTGGCTTTTGTAGTTTGGTTTGCCCTGTTCCCATCATGCACTGGGACAGGAACAGACTAATTTGCATACAGCCAGGTTCTGAAACTGGGATGGTGCAGTGAGCTAAAAAACGGTGTTGGATCTAGCCCTGATCTCTTGACTGGGTGAGAGCTTTCTGCTTAATTCAGAGACTCTGTCCCTCACCACCCCTTGTTGTAAATATTTTTGTCCACCCTAAGCGTGGAAGGGTATTCTCAGATGTGAGACCCTTGCTCATTGCACCATCAGGATTCAAGCAAACCGGGCCGAAGACGGCTGTAATGCCAGAAACCGGTCCCCGGGAGCTTGTTTCCTTCCCAGTGTAAGAATTGGCTTTTGTAGTTTGGTTTGCCCTGTTCCCATCATGCACTGGGACAGGAACAGACTAATTTGCATACAGCCAGGTTCTGAAACTGGGATGGTGCAGTGAGCTAAAAACCGGTGTTGGATCTAGCCCTGATCTCTTGACTGGGTGAGAGCTTTCTGCTTAATTCAGAGACTCTGTCCCTCACCACCCCTTGTTGTAAATACATTTTAGTATTAAGTATGGAAGGGACAGGGAGAGTGGCTGAACAATGGGGAATACTTACTACAAAAGGGGAAGGGGTGGTATGGAGGAGTAAGCAAGGATTAATGGATGGTTAGGCAAGGGTTTAATGGGTGACATTCACCCACTCACAAAGGTGGAAGCCAATTGGGATTCACAAACTGCACGTTTAAAGATTCTACAGCCGAAAATGACCCAAAACTATAACATATGCACTCCACTCAGACCTGGAGCAAGTTGAGCAAAACATACATGGGAGGTGACCGCGAGGTGTGAAGTTTTGTGCAGCTGTGATACCTCGATTAAGCAAAAAGTGTTGAGGAATAGTATGATAATAGAATAATAGACACTGAGAGCATTTAGATGCCCACTATACTGCATTATAATATAGTACTTCTGGTTATTGAAGAGCTCCCTAAAATCAATGACTCTCATCCTTGCCTGGAGTAAGTTTCATAATAAGAGTGGCCCGATTTGACAAAGAAAATGGGGTCCTGATCACGATGAGCTACACACATTAATTTGATAGGGACATGTCTAGCAATAATCAACCAGTGCAGAAACTGACCAGCAGGAAATGCTTGGCCTGATGTTTAAGTGAACTGTTTCACAATACGTTGTATTGGAGTGTTTGATTTATTTAATTTGAGAAAATGTGTTTGCAATCAGGGGTAATTGGTACGGTGGCATTGGTCAATGACAAAGGAATCTGACTGAAATGCACTTTGAAGTTTTAGAAAAATCTGTTTTTCATCTGCATGATTGTAAAAGCTGAGTTAAAGAAGAAGATCAACTCCAACAGTGATATACAATATCCATAGAAGAGAGGTAAGGATTGGGAAGCCATCTAGTAAATCCTCGAGGCAAACATGGCATAATAGTGCAAAAGATACGTTAAACATGTAGGAGTCATTCTAGTGGTGGCACATCCATTTATTTTCAGGTGATTCCTGAGACCAGAGGAGAGCGAGAAGATGAACCATGTCAAAGGTGGAAGAAAGATCCATAAAAAGGAAACATTTACACCATTTGTGTCGACTATAGTCTTAATGTTATACCAAGTTTCAATATGTGCAGATTATTTGCACATACTTGGGCTGAAACCTGTTTTTAGGCAAGTGAGCTGATCATTCTTTTCAAAGTCAGATGATTGTTGACTGTAAGCATCTCTTTAAATTAGATTACCTGGAGGTACATACCTTGGAAAGTTGAATTTGGCTTGTTTTTTTAGAATTTGTTTAAAGTATAAAGTTTTAAGTTCTGTTGGGAATATTCTGAGTTTACAGTTCTGGTCATAATGGCTGCAAAGATGTTGATGAAGATGTCCTTGTCTGAATGGACTGGACATGGGCCCCTAAGTGATTCTCAGGCAGCACATTCTTTAATGAGTCTGGTGAAGTCATTCATTCATAGAGAGCTGAAAGACATTAGATTATGTGGAAGTAAGAACTGGGTGCTTGGTGAGATATGCTGGTTCATGACCTGGTCTTTTTTTGATATTGGCTTCAAGGAATCTTTCCAACTCTGTGGCTTTGAAGAAGTAGTGTTATTAAATAAACACACAGTGTTCTTTCATGTGGGGGAGTTTTGCATTCTTGGTTGAAGAATTTGTCTATACTCCTATGATGTTTGGTTGAATAAATGGCTCTATACATCTTTTGGGGTTAGTAAAACCTTTTTGCCTTCCTATTTGTAACTTTGCATGTACAAGAGAAGTGTTGCAACAGCTTCAGTTTTTCCTTGAAGCTGTTTGATTAATCCAAAATTGTTACTGATATCTTATGTACAGTATGAGGCTTTCATGTTCTGGAGTCACCAAGCCTGCTTTCTTCAATCAATGGAGGGGCTTTCAATCCTTGTTGTCAGGTGTGCTGATATCAGTCAGAGATGGAAGCCTCTTTTTTTTAAAGTTTTTTTTGTATATGTGGCAAGCAATAAACAGATAGGAAGCACATGCATCATCAAATATCGGTACAATACAGATGACTCACTTCGCACAACACTGCACAGCAGCCACATAACCACAACTTCACCCTTTTGTTTCTCAAATTGTAGCAAGTGATTGCAGAAGTCTGTAGGCAAAGTCCTAGAATCATCTCAAGTAAGGGGAGTGGAGAGAAACCCTCTGTAGTCATTACATTATCACCAATTCTTTGTCAAGTCAAGTCAAAACAACTTTATTCGAATGTTCATAGTAACATCCATAAAAGCACATTTCAGTAAACTTACAAAAAACACATAAAATCCATATGGTGTTAAAATCACATAGAATAGAGAGTCACAAGCAGAATATACAGTAAAAAATGTTTTAAGTACAAATAAGTATGTTAGTTAAAAATATTTCTCTCAGCAACAACACAATTACAATTACCCCTACATGCTTTTCCTAAATTTGATTGCAAGTTTTAAAAAGCTACATACAAATAAAGTGCAGTCACAGCTTAGAAGTTGGAGGTAATAAAGTGCTGGTCGAATTTGTGCAAAATTCAATTGTTTGAGGATTGTTTTTAGATATAGCTTCCGTGGTACAAGATAAAAGGGACAGATGAATAAAAAGTGTGCCAGGTCTTGCGGGGACTTTTCGTCTCAGCCGCAAGGTGGCAACACTTGGCCTCGATGGGCCCCCCTCAGTACGGCCAATAAAAGATGGAATAGATCTAGGCGAAACCTCGTGAGCAAAAAGTGTTCATAACCTGACAGGGGCCATGACAGGTACGGTTCCATTTGCAAAGAGGTTTTTAATAGCACATGTTTCCGGACACTGTCTTTCTTTAGTTCGGCCTTCTCCCAATTCTTTGTCCATTTCCTAGGACAGCAGAGCTTTCATATATCACCTTCTCAGTTAATGTAACCTGTCCTGTTTCAAGTTCCTCAATTAGGGTGCGTGTGCTGCCCGTCCCCCAAAGCTGAGCAATGTTGCGTTTGGCCACTGCCAGTTCCAGGGTGACTCAGGTTTTCTCCATATGGTTTAGATCAGTTGCCCCCATATATTTAACAGACACTAGTGGAGACTGTCATATTGCTCCCACACGTCAGTCATGCATGCAACAACTGATTCCCAGTAGCTCCAATTGATGTGAAAGAAAGTACCCTGTACGCTGCATTGCCTGTAGCTGCTTGCATCATTTGCTCCCCCCACCCCATTTTTACCATAGTTGTACATGCAAAGTAATACCTGTGGAAACTTTTCAGTTGCACCGAGCGGAACCCAGACTTAATTGATACCTCCCTCGCGGATGCTAGGGCTTCCATCCATTAGACATCCTTAACACCCTCCAAGCCTCGATGCAGATGGAAACCTTGATCTGACATGGCTTGGTCATTAGGCAATATAAAGTTGGATTTAGCATGGAAATTGTCAAGGTCAAGTCACTTCCAAGGTCATCTGGATTTACATACTTCCACTTGTGTACTCATTAGAACCTTGAACACTGTACACTTGATAACTTAATTCGTTTTCTGGAATTCATATTGATTGAATTCTAGTGTTGTGTTTTCAGATCTGCTCCTCGAGTTTATTAATTTGGTTGAAATAGTTTAACCTTTATTGATACATATGATTAATGCCTTACACGGAACACTATCGATTGTGCTGGTTTCTCTACTAAATGTGTAATATTGTTGACTGGACACACCAATAATTTCATTTAGAAAAACCTGTCCAACAACCATCTATTGAGTTTTTCAATTTCAATTTCAAAAAGCTTTATTCGAATTGTAGAAACTAATTCATAAAAGCATACAGATAAAAATCACATTTATGAAAGACAAGTCTAATACAGCTTAAATGACTACGTATTGTATATACAGTTAAAAAGACAAAAAAAGTCTGTTAAAAACTTTCAAAAAAAGTAAAAAGCATAATAAAAATACAGCTAACAAGTATAGAAATTCATTTTAGGTTGTGTGCATTCCAGCTACTGGGTACGTACGGGTACAAAAATTCTGGTTTACATAGTTTTTCTACACCTGACGATTGCTCTCAAGAAAGAGGATACAATACCAATGGTGCACTGATTGTCTAGGGATCTTAATTTGTCATATGCCCCTCTACAACACCTCAAGCCCCATAATACAAGCAGAGGGTTCAGCAATTTCTTCCTAGGATGGCTGTAAAAAGTGCAAAAAAAATACAATGTATATTTGACTGATATGAAACATCATCACAAGGACAAGTTCTTTTTTCTTTTGACCAGTCATTGCACTGTGGGAAGGTAACAAGTCTGTAAAAGATTTCTAAATGAAAGTAGGTCAGGAGCATACGATGGAAAGGGGGTTTCTCAATCAAAAGGTACAACTGGATCCCCTCATACACTTTTATCAGATCGTGCTCCATGACAGTCTTCTTACATCTTTCTTACCGCCATATTTTGCTCTCAAGATGTTGTATGAGGGCAATTCTGGACACGCTCTCCATACTATCTGGGTTGGAGAAGTATTCAGGATGCCCAATTTCATACAACAAATTTTTAACATAAGTAAACCATTTGATGTTAGTGGCTCCATTGCATGCCAAACAATCTTTTATTATCTCTCTATTCAGGCTGGTACATGGATTAACCCACACATTATGCCATAATAAGACCGGGGCTGATTTGATGATGTCCGTAACATATGCCTCATAAATTGCCGTACTCTTTGGGACGGCCAGTAGGTACCGTAAAAATCGATTCTCAATACGTTGTATAACCTCCACTGGCTCGATCCCCCAGAGACCAGCCCCATATGTCCCGGTAGAAACCCATTTGGCCTTAAAAATCTGCAGTAACTCCCTTATTGGTCATCCACCTAGTTTTTTAGTAAAATTTACCAGGGCACCAGAGGCTCTGGTAAATGCCAGAGCCCTGGCAGTTACTGCGGGTTTCCATGAGCCCTTTCTCTCAAACTGTACACCCAGGTAACAGAATCTGTCGGCACGCTCTACCCGTCTACCGTCCAAGGAGATCAGACAGGGTGTTCTTCATTTCTTGGGACCGCAAGACATGGTGTAAGTCTTAGAAACGTTTACGCGGAGACCTCTATTTTTCATGAATTCCGCAAATTTCAACACCGCTTTTTGCAGGCCAACCTTAGTCTGGGACAAGATTGCCTCGTCATCCGCGTAGGGAAGTATGGGAATGGGCAATCCGTTTACTGTAGGGTAATCGTGGTAGGCTTCAGTCAGGATGGGTCCGATCTTGTTTATGCATAGAGTAAAGAGCAGGGGAGCAAGAATGCACCCCTGTCTTACTCCTCTACGGATACTAAACACGTCGGAACACTCCCCCATCCTACCGAATCTGACACGTGCACCAGCCCCAATAGAGAGCTCCCTAATAAAGGTAAGGATATGATTGTCCAGACCAATGTCCATTAAAGTTTGCCACATCATGCCATGGTCAACACAATCAAATGCAGAGCTAAGGTCTTAAAATGTTATAAAGAGATTGCTTTTTTTGGCATAAATGTACTTAGCTGTTATTAGAGCTAAGTTTAGTCCCTGTTCGACTGTCCCTCTTCCTGTCCTAAACCCATATTGCAGGTTGAAAAGTATCTCTTGTTCTTCCAACCAGTTCTGGATTCGGGCTAGAATGATCCTACCTGTGACCTTCATTAGGCCATCGAGTAGAGAAATTGGCTGATAGCAGGCAGGATCATTCCTGTCCCCCTTTTTATAAATCGGGACAACTACTGCCACCGACCAGGTGGCAATGAAGCCAATTTTGTTTGAAGAGTTCAGTACTCTAGTCAGCACGGGTGCCTAGAGGTCAGGTGTGCTCCTAAAGATGTCAATAGGAACACAGTCCGGCCCCGGGGCCTTACCCGCCGGACTTTCTGATAAAGCCTTGATCACCTCTTCCAGATGAAACTGAATACCCAGTGGAAAGGAAGTACATAATTCCTCAACCATCGGAGCCACAGACTCCTTTGGATATTTTCCTGGGAGGTCTATTTCATTGTACAAGGCCTCAAAGTGGTTAACCCAGTCCTGTGATGTAATGGCATTATCTATCTGGGGGCCCCGATGGCCTTGGAGGAATGGGGCGTTGACAGCCTTTTGAGTTTAGATAGTAGTACATTTGGTCGCCCTCTTGTTGAAACTCATTGAGCTCATTATATTGTGGACACTCTGTTTGCACAGTGAATGCCAGGTCACATCACTAATTCTTTACAGTCTGCCAGATGTTGCAATCTAGTGCAGTGCAAAGGTGTTCTAATCAAGGATTTAAAGATATTCAGGCTCAACAATATTCCTCCTGTGAATCCTTGCAACCATATGGCAATGCTGAGATGAAACATGTGAGAGACTTAATCTCTCTATCTCTCAATCTACAAATCACAAAGTAGAGGGTCTTGCTCTGCCCATAGGTCTGTATTGTCCTCTAAATGCAGTTCACTTAACGCAGGCTCTCCTACCAAACAATCTGGATCTCTTTGCAATGAATGCCATCTTTCACTGGGGTGATAGTATAGCTGACAAACATCCTAAGCATCCATAATTATTCAGTAAACTTGAATGTGAACACAGAGTGTTGATAACTACAGTGGGCTATTTTTATTGGATTTCTATTGAAATAGTCGCACAAGCTCTAGTTATCAATTAAAGCTGTGAATAATGAGTTTGAAGACCTAGAGCCTGATTTAGATCTTGTTGGATGGGATACTCCATCACAAATGTGACAGATATCATGTCCGCTGTATTACAAGTGCTATTGGATATAATATTCTGTAATACGGCAGATGGGATATCTGTGATGTTTATGATGGGAAATTACCTTTACATCGCGGTCATTACACCGCGCTGCCATTACAACGCGGTCATTACAACATAATGCCATTACTACGACTTGCAGTAGATGGCGCGCTAACATTAGGAATAATATTGTCTACTATTCGAACACCTTCCCTACTGTTGTGTAGGCTGGAGTTGGAATAGTAAATTTGACATTTCTAATGTCAGCGCGCCGTCTACTGCAAGTCGATGTAATGACTTGCGTAGTAATGGGATTGCGTTGTAACAACGCAGTTGTTGTAACGACAGGATTGTAATGCCACGCGATGTAATGACTCTCGTTGTAATGAGTCATATTCCTTTATGACAGGGTATCCCATCCACCAAGATTTATATGAGGATATTAGTCACAAAGGAAATGTAGCAAATGGTCCAACTCATATATATTTAACCTAGAGTATTGGTGTCTTTGTTCTTTAGTTTTGTCCTATCCGATCTTTTCTCTTTTAGGTTGCCGTCTCACTCTCTTGGCCCGGTGTATCCCAATTGTTGCCAAAAAGAGGATCTGGTCTCTCTCTATTGTCCCATGGGTCACTGTGACTTGTCTCTCTGAATTGGGCCCTCCTGCCTTCTTCCAGTGATTTGCATACTCCAGCTTTAGCTAACCTCTCCTCCCAGGGTCCAGCCCTGGCGTCCAAGAAAGGGGGAAGTGGTCAACTGCATCTTTTTGTGGTGTTTTCCTTGTTTGGGCCAATTAGGACTATATCCCTAGAGATGTGGGGAGAGGTGTGGCGCAGCAGCCAGGGTGCCTGACTCCGGTCTACGGGGTTCACAGTTGGATCCCCGGTGCAGGCGGCAGGTTAGCTCAGCACCATGTGACTCTGGGCAAATGCTTGCTTAATCTACCCGAGGACCCCAAGCGCTGGGACGCCACTTTCTAGGTAGCTGTGCGCTTTACAAATACTGGTATTTCCACTATCCCAACGTCTCTGACCTGTATCCAATCCTCCTGATCTCTGTCTCACAATCTCGTTGTTAAATCTAACCTTTATTTGCTTCTACAGGACTACCATTTTCTCCTCCTTCCGTCCCCAAACAACACTCATTCTTTTTGCTGCACTTTAGTGAATACATTAATCTATATACTCATTACTGTGTATTGAGGACTAATTCTGTGGAGTCCTTGGTTGATTTTTGCGTTGCACCATCCCTACATTCTGGTGAACCACATACACTCACTACTGTGGTGTCTATATTGATTCCTGGATTCTTTAACCTCCACTTCTGGGTGGATTTTATTTACCCATTACTGTACTGGGTTAGTCTTAGCTTGTGCCCTCTCTGCTTCTGGGTAGATCTCTAAGACCAACCCATCTACTGGTATTCTTCAGATGCAGAGCTGCTGTTACTGGATAGACTCAGCCCTGTTCTTTCTCACAGCAATGTACCCTAATGCCAAAAGATAGAAACTAGATGGGGAAATTATGGTATAAATAGGGAAATGTGTCTCCTTCCTGCACACATCTCTTTGCAATACCTCATACTTTAGTGTAGCTGTAAGTTCAAAGCAGACCGTCAAGTCTCACACACTGCATGAAAATATTTCCTACACAGACAACACCAAAAAACACAACACTCTACCAACCAAATATACAAACTCAGTAGCTGATTGCAAGCCCATCAGTAAAGTTCTTTGGGCTTCTTAAGAAAAAGGGAAACACTTTACAAATACAATTCAATTACTAAAAGGCCATTACCTTATTTGTACAAAGCATGCAATGCCAAAAACTGGTACTACATGTAACACACATGGGGAAAGGGAAGCTGCCCCCACTTGGCCATCTTTCAGTGTAGGAATGCATACTGAGTGACAAGGACTATTTGTAACCTTTCACCGCTTCACGACCACACGAGGTGACAGAAAACACTTATACATTTCATGACTTTTGTGGATTCCTAAAGGCGTTCCTACATTTGTGACTCGCACTGTCTCTTTAATTCATCGTGATTTGGGGTTTCACGCTCACAAATGTTACCACTTTTCCTTGCACAGGTTTAGCAAGGGCGAAAATCCTTTCTTGCTCATCATGGTGGTTCTCTAGGTCCTTACGTAGTTTGAAGCTATTTACTGTGGGGTTGCAGAATTTGCGGATTACAGAATTTGTGGACTATATCACACTGATATGGAGAGAAACAGTGGTAATGTGAAAATTAAGGTTGCACAGTTTTTTCAGGCACTGTGATATGCTTTTTTTCAGGTAACGGCTGCAGACAATGGTAATGTTGTTTTCTCTTTACAGCCGGAGAATGGAAGGTTACCGTGGTAACTGGCAATTTGGAAAACAGTGGGACAGATGCAACAGTGTTTTTCTATGCCTACGGAAAAAAGCAGGACTCCGGTGCAATTATTTTGGGGTCCGGAAAAGATAAATTGTTTAACCCCAACAGCATAGACACATTTAAGGTAATGTAATTAGGACAAAATGTGTTAGTTGTGTGGTTAACCAACATGTTTTTTCTAGGCATACATGTTTTCTCCAAACAATTGTCAACAAGAGGCCAAATTCACAAAAATAAACATAAAAGAGCATCCGGAGATTTACAGATGCCTACCCACATACTTCTATATTTTTTCCTCAATTCACAAACATTCCCAGTAGTATGCCTGGACAGCTGTATTAGTTGTAGGTTTCCAAGCGTATTAATGACAGTGAAATGTATCATTTTCTGCGGACTCTTATTTTCCCTGGACGGAAAACTACATACCGTTGTTTTTACCTCGGGAAGGCGGGGGGTAGAGAGAGCCCTTTGTGCAAAGGCAATTTATTTCTTTTTTCCCTCTGTTTAGAAAGCCATTTTTCTACAGCCCAACCAAATCTGAAGGTGATCCGTTTCACTTCTGATCCTGGAAGGAGTGTTACTTTAGCAAGTGCCTGGAACCCATTTTTGACCATTTCTTTAGTGGTAATTTGTCGGATGGGAGTTTGTAAATACCCACAAACTATTTTCTTCCGTATATCTTACATTAAATAAGACAGCTAAACACCTCCATGCCACAGTACGGTGGTGGTCTGCAGTGCAAGAAAAAATAGTGAGTTTCATGTGAGATTTAAAATTTCATGAACATTTTATGAATGATAGATATAGCAAACAATTATATTTCTCGATCTGAGACTGAGATTAAAGCACATTCCTAGGTTTGTTTTAGAACAGTATATATCTATCTATTTTCCCTTCCATTGTGTATTTCTCCACAGCAGAGCCACAGGGCATTTATGTGTGCCACGTTTTATTATATTCTCACACTTGCTGTTGCAAACACTTTCATCCACACCTGAAAGTGTATCATCTAGTGCCTAAATGGTGCACAGAGCGCTGATTCTATTTCTTCTGTTTTGCCCACTTTTGAATCAAGGGCGTCCAGCCAAATAACTAATCAATTTAGTCTACTTTTCTGATCAGCAGCTCTATATAATGAACAAGGGAATTTGTTTCACAAAAACATATTAGATTTTTTTTTCTTTAATCTGTAGTCTCTGACAAACTTAGTCCAAGAGAGGTCATGGATAACTTATGAAGTATAAGATACAGCAGGGCTTTTCTTTACCAAGGATTCCACCCGGGTGACCTGTAATTAGGGCTCCCGGTTAAATGGTATTTATTTTTTTAATATTCCCGTCTGTATTTATCCATATTTATTTTTTCGGCACCTTATTAGGATTTATCCATATTTACTTCATGGTTTGCAAATAAGTGGATCCAAAATTGGTACAATTCCATATATATTTAACTGATAAACATGCACTCATACTTTGATGCTTTTCACGTTTTAGCAATTTCAGCAGCCAAATATAGCAAAACACTACACACACAGGGAAAAATTTGCAATATACTACGAATATATTTTAACATATGCCTGTATTTAAAGATACCCTACCTGTTTTTTAACTCCCCATGCTATCTATCTGCTCATCTGTTGTCTTGGAATTCACAAAACACAGTTGAAAACAACTTATTAGAAGCACAGTTTTCAGTGTTTTTCTGATTTTAAAACTATATACAGACAGGAAATACATTTATTTCTGTCTGTATTTATCTGTAAAATCAGTAAAAACGGAAAACTGAGAGCCTTACCTGTAATGCATCATGGTATCCTGACCTTTGCCACTTCATTCATACATAGCTCATCAGCCACACATCTTTCAAATAGTGTCTTTCTCAGCACCACTGGCTCTAGAATATTGAGAGCAAAACCGCTCACACAAAGGCCTGTCATACGGCAGATAGTCGAGAAGGATTAAAGATCAACCATGAGAGTTAAAACATAGTTTTACAGATAGTAAAGTGCATCTTAAATGCTGTACCTTCTTTAATAACACATGAATACACAACGTGAACCAACAGTGTTCCCGGCTAAGTAAGTTACTCACAGTGAGTACTAATGCTGTTACCTTACATGGACAACAGTAGAAGATGACACAAATAAACCTATACAGCCCAAACGTACACACAGTTGCTATGCATTGTATAAGATCAGCTACCATTACCCTACATACTAATTGCTCGTATGCCAAGAATTTTACAGATCACGTCCAACAGGCCATCCAGCTCTGTTTACGATGATATAGATCACAGTATACAGTAGTCAAAACCTGCACAAGGTTAACAATGTCTGTGTTTCCCAATAGATCCCCTAGCCACATGACTATTGGTAATGTCTCCAGTGGACATTGGAACAGAAAATGTGCTTCTTCAACCAAATTGGGAAAATGAAAATAGAACTTGTCCCTATTGGTAGAAGAGCCCTGCATAGAAGTAAACTACTTTAGGGGTAAAGGGCCTGATCTAAGTTTGATGTACAGGATCTTGGCTAGGGATTGTTCGATCTCATCCAGGAAGGTCTCAAATTCGGGGGTGTTTGTTCACTTTAGGATTACAAAGGCAAAGATCATTTAGGGGCTTTTATGCTCAAAAGTACTCTGTAACTAAGTCTTCAAGAAAGTTTTTACTTTGGCTGCCACATCTACAGAAATGGATCCAGGAGAAGTCCATGCATGCAGCATGCCTATCTGACTCACCATTTTCTGGATGTGTCTAATCCAGTCTAATCAGCTGCCCCTCAGTGAACCCTAAACATCAGTAAAACAGGTCTTTAATAGTTTAATTCGTATGTTCCCTACACCCTGGCCCAAAAAGGAGCAAGTCTAAGCTTTGCTAGAAAAATGAGGGACAGTAGGTGTACTAGATGGTAGTCATTTTAGTTGTTTTTTAAAACAAAAAAAATACTTTTATTGAGAATACAAATTTATTTTGTCATGCCCCTCAATTTCCGCACAATAAAGTGAGGCATTTTGACATTGTGTTCTATACACTTGCATAGAAGGTGATGCCACCATCCCCCATGCTTCTTAGAAAAACACACTTTTGCACCTGTGCGCTTCGCCAAGAGGCTTGTTGGCCTCATAATGTGACCTGTAAAATCCATGACCAGCTCCAGAGGAGAATTGTTCAAGAGGAAGACATTCTTAGAACCCTTGTGGGGTCTAAAAGCCTCATCTACACAGGTGTTAACTGCCTGATCTCGCAGGATACCAAACTCATTCAGTTTGTCAAAGAGGTTTTGGAGGCCTCTATGTGCCTTCAAGAATAAGAATAATACTGAAAAAGCTACAGCGGCCACCAGAAGACCAAACTGAACTAATAGAGACTAAAGGAGCATTGTCTGAAAACAGCAGAAATTAGATTTTGGAAGCACCTAGAAGTGGAGCATCATTTAAGCTGGTGCTCACACAATCTGTCACCTGACTGATATACAGGGAGATAAGCTGTGGGACATGTGAACAGCCCTGACCCACTCCCTTATTGACCATAAATGGTCTTGTGTTTTATCCTGATGGGCCTCAACGTACTGTGGGATACTTAAATGCATTATTAACTAGGTCATCTTGTAAAGTAGGAGCCTACACAGAGAGGCTAACTATATTACACACTTAGACAGAGAGCAAACTGTTCATTAAAAACTAACACAAATGTGACTCAGTAGAGGACTAGTTCACACCAAGCTTGCCATGTACATTATGAGTTCACAAAGACAAACCCTTTTACTTAACGGGATCACGCTGATTAGTTTATAATAATATATAGCCTTGGCAGACTAAAGGCTTTGACCCTGAAGGAGGTTTTTTGGGATGAAAGATTTAGTGCAAAACAGCCCAAAGTTGGAGGGGAAAAAAGAACAGAGGACCGAATTCATAAAAATTAGTCCATTCGTATTTGTAATATTACTTCTAGTAATGGATACAGATTTTCACTCTTTTAGAGCTGACAATTATTGCCACCCTTGGAAAGTTGTTCATTTTCCAGGCATACTACTGGAAAAGGGCTGAGAGGTTAACACTTTATTTCTCCAAAGCAACTGTACACACAGTGCAATTCCTCTTTGTGGAAAGGCAGCCCCGTGCAATTACACATTTATTTTTTATTTTATTTTTCATCAGAAAGATAACAATTTCCTCCCTTGAGAAACCCTCTCACCCAACAAAGTTTGGGGGTTGGTCTGTTTCTTCCCATTCTTGCAGGTGATTTACCTCAGTCCTTTACTGGAGCGAATTCCCAACAACATTTAGAATGGAAATGGTTATAGGACCCTGTGAATACCCACAAACCCACGAGGATGAGGGCTTTCACAACTTAACAATGCAAAGAATACCTTATTCTACACACTCTCCAACCCTTGCGTGGGGCTAACTTCATAATTACACATAGTTATGATCTACAATTACATAGTATTACATTAATTTAAATCTACTATGTATCTTTTGGGAATATGTGACAGTAAATGTAGGCAATTTCGAGCATAAGACGTTTCTCGATTAAGATGGCTTTTAAATCAGCCCCCTTGTGTCCAAACAAAGTATATTCTAAATATATTAAAAGAAAATAAACTAAGTAAAATAAGTGGGATCAAAAAGTAGAAGTCAGTTTGTACCATCATAGCCTTAGAATAGAGTTTGTTGTTAGAGCCTGAAAAAGGCCATATCGATTGTATAAGGTGTGTTGAAAACAAGCAAGTGTTTTGTTAGAGGGGTTTCTGTGGCTAGGATCCGTCCCTGAGGTGGTAGGAAATGGGCTTTTGATGACTAGCGCTGGAAATAGGACCTGATGGGCATAGTCCCCTTAAAAATCAGTTGTTAACCTATGTTGAGCTTTCCCGGATCAAAGGTGGTACTGAGTGGGTCACATGAAAGTTTGCTTTTCCTGGACTGCCTCTGTGGTTCTTTTCAATCGTCTTCTACATTCTGCAAAGGGACCTGCCACACTGAGAAATCTCAGCAAGTTCTTACTGGATTTTATTCTGAAGGGGGACCAGGTGAATGAAGCTTACCTTGTTACTACTTTGTTTTATTGTGAAATGAAAAAGATCACTGCCTTGATCCACCACAAGGTCTTGAACTGCAGCAAGATGGTGAGCTGTCCAAAGGATGTTATTGCAGTTCTTAGCCCAAGATGTAGTAGAGGAATTTCCCATGATCTCAGTTCCTATTTGAAACATATGCCAATGAAGTGAATGTGAGAGGACGATGCATCACAAAACTTTTGGTCCCTGTGTTTCATCAAATTCTTTGCTTCCTGTTGTTTTTTGTCCCTGAGTTCTGGCTTTTAGCATTTGGAACTTCTACTGGGTTCTACTCCTGGATTTATGATTCACTCATCACTCCTCCTTGATGTTGGGAGGAGCTTGATTCCTGCTCACTTCAGTGTTTATCTTCATTCGAGAGCTAGAAGATTGCCAACAAGATTGTTTATCTTTTGTGTTTCTTCCACCAACTTAATAATTAGAAAAGGGAAAATTCAGACTAAATTTGGGCCTAGATCAGAAAATAGAAAAATTGCTCTTCCCGGGATAACATAATCTTAATTTGGTCTCAATAAAATCTTCTGTCATTATTGAACTAATTTGCATAATTGTATTCACACTCACAAATACAAGCATGCCACGTGTATTTGTACAAATATAAAAAACAGGCAGAATGTGGAGATTAGTACAACATACATTCCAAAAGCCAAGAGAATATCTTGTCAGCATTAAAGCATCAAGCTTAAACCTACTCTACATACTTTTTTAAACTGCAAACAGGGCAAGCATTCTTGGGATCCGTGTAGAATGTCTACATTACCCAAGCAGCGGATTTGGAGGTCAGTGATCCTAGTGAGGTGAGGCAGGTTGTAGAAAGATGGTCTTCAACTGCCTGGGATTAGGGAAGGTTGATATGGGACAGGTAGCAACTGCTTTATCTGGTTTGTGACTAAGAATTTTCTGATTGAATATTTCCTGGGAGTTCTTCAACAGTACTTAACTCGAAGATGCAACATACAGGTTGCTTTTTTTGTCCTGAAAACAGATAGCATAGAGAATCTTCACTGAGGACTGAGCCTTGTGCGGTCATTGACACAGGTTCTGCTGGAGATGTTGGTGAAAACTCAGACAACAACTCAGGGAACTGAGGGGTGAGATGGATAGGTTTTTGTACATCACTGTTAAAGATCAGTATAGCTTAAACTGTGAAACCTTCTACCTACATATAAATGGCTGTAAACTAGTGCAGGGAAGATCTTGCAACTATCATTCACATGAACACTGAAATGGCCCTAGAGCCCATCAAAACTGTTAAAAAATGAAAAAAGAGAAGGTTTTGTTTAATGATCAGAAAAATCGAATTTCCCCTAATGCAAGCAGAGCAAGTGAAAGGTGAGTAGAAAGAGGTGGAGAATGTGTGCAGAGCTCTTTTGAACTTGGGAGGAAAGTTGGGATTTTGTTCTCTAACAAGTTGGACATTAAACATAGCAAGCAGTATCTACTCTAGAGCTCAGATCAGCAAGTCCAGGCTTGCGTCAGCGGTGGAGTGATGAAAGAGCTTCTGAAACAGCAGTTTTTGGTGGAGAGGGCACCTAGTTGCTGAATAATTTGCAGTTATGTGTGTTTCCTTTTTGAGTGAGAAGTGGCTGTCTCTGCTTTGGCTGGTGGTAGAAGCATACAGAGATTCTGTTGCCAGTGATATACTCGTACAGTATTACCTATGTGAGTGCTCCGCCGATGAATAGAGCTAAATCACTGTGTTAGTGTTTTTTATTTATAATTCCTTATTGTCTCAAGGTGGCTAGGGCTTGCTCTGCTGGCTGTGCACTGATTCTAATCATAAAATGCAATAACAGTTTATTTGTAATGAATAAAATGGAACCGAGTGGCTTATTTACAAGCCCTTGCACTTGTTGATGCATCACTTTTTACCTGCCGCTCCATATGTACAAGGACACGTAAAGCCATCCTGTGTGGTTTTCCGTGTCCTTGTAACTATGGCCCCTGTACACACAACACTTTCTGTGAAAGGGGCGTGCCTTGGGTGTTGCTGTAGGTGTTCTCATGCAACACCCATGTTTTTTGCCCCATTTCCAGATTTACAAGAGATCGAAAACCTGTAAATGCATCAGAATGCCACCTTTCCCTAAGGAAGGCGTAGGGAGGAGCAACAAGGAGAATTTTTTTAATTTCTACTTTTTTTTCCTCTTTCTATGCGTGATGCATTCTGCAGCACACAGAGGAAGAGGAAATCACCTCTTGTGATTGCTTTTGTGCAGGCAGGTGTCCCTTCCTGCACAAAAACAATCGTCCCCTTGACGCAGGCACCCTTGCACCATGATGCGAGGGTACCTACGTCGGTGTATTGATGCTAGTTAGACGCCAGCGCAGGGGAGAGCAAAGAGATCCGTTATAATGTTGTAGACATGACACATCCCTTTGCTTTGGAATTAACGCACCGTGGCGCAGTCAAATGGCTTGAACCACCGCGCTGCGTTAATTCTTTTTAAATAAGATGTACTGGCAAAGTTAGTAGGTTTTGGTTAACTTTGCTAATGCATGATAGCACAACACTAGCACATTATAGTCAAGTAAATGTAAGAAAAACAGCTATTCTGTTTTGAAGGCTACCTAGCACTCATTACCTTCCTTTTTTGTATCTGTGTGATACAATGGAGCCTTCATTATACTCATCCTTCATTTCTATGAATGAAACAAGACTATAAGAAAGGGGCCCTTGTCACCTCATTTCACATAGAAGCTAAATCAGGGTTGTAATAAAACAAGGGAGAATTAAATAGAAGCTGGGTTTCATTTCTATAAAAAATTTAGATGGGGTGGCAAGAGAGCCTTCGACATAGTAATTCTTTTGTTTCTGTGAGATAGAAAGGAACAAAGGAATATAATAAATGCTCCCATGCCACTACGAGCGTCAATAAACACACCAGGTTAAAGGAGTGAGGAACAGTTGGGAGAGAGCAACAAAAGGTAGGTGTGTACAGGAGGAATGGGGAACTGACAGAGTGTAAACAGAGAGGGGTGGTCAGAGACAGAGAAAGGTGGGAAGAATGAGAAGCTGATACAAACAGGGAAGTGTGGGAGGCAGCAATGAAGAGTAAGCACATCAGGAAAAAGTGGAAGGGGTAAACATGCAATGTACGAACAAAGCAAAACCAAAGGGGATGATGGACGGAGTGTTGAGCAATGCAACAATGGGTGGCGGAGTGAGCTAAAGAATGATCATGGATTAAACCCAGATCAGTTGACTGGGGGTGAGTGTTTGATTTGCTCAATCGATCCATCCATCATCTCCTTTGGTATCGCTTTGTTTGCCCTAAGTTGGCAGGGTATGCCCAGACGTGGGTCCCTTGCTCACTCTGCCACTGGATTCAAGCTAGCCTGCCTGATGATGGCGGATTAGCCAGAAACCATTCCCAGGATGCTTGTTTTCGGTCCAGGAAAGACATGGCTTGGCAGTTCGAGCTGGACTGTTCCCATGAGGCACAGGGGCAGACTGATTTGCATATGGCCATGTCTGAACTGGGGTGGCAGAGTGAGCTAAAGAATGATGATGGATTAAACCCAGATCAATTGACTGGGGGTCAGTGCTTGCATTGTTCAACACTCCGTCCATCATCCCCTTTGGTTTGGCTTCCTTTAACCTAAGGGCAAAGTTATAGGAAAGCAAAACAAAAATGAAGAGTTGTGCAACGGACTTGCAGCTACAGTTTACCAAAACTAGTACGCACTCTTCTTCAGTGTCTATTCAGACTTTCGGTACCGTCCGGTTCACTTGGTAAAGTGCGGAAAGGTGTGAACTGGATTTTGCACTGTGAGTCATCAAAACTCAGTGTGAATCACAGTGCAGAATCCAGGTCTCAGCTTGCTGGCTTAAATACTTTAAGTCCATCCTTCTCCACCTCATCACAGATTGGGGTGGAGGCACTGACCCAACCATACTCTGTGACGAGGTGGGGAAGGGTGAGGTGCCTATCTCCATTCCTTGATTGGCGTGAAGCCCCTGGTGCTGCAGGGCTTCAGCCTGAAGCACATGAGACTAGCTTTAACAAAATATCACCAAGGGGCAGAACCTATCTAAGTAGGCTATTGCTTTGCTGGGCTGATAAAAGCACAGACTTTTGGGGCTATCAGATCATCAGCTTTGCAATCAATTGCAGCCTGAAGGCAAACACTGTCACTGGCCATTAAGCAGGTGTGGTTTCAAGATTAAACAATCGTCTTCACTCCTTTGGAGAAACTGGGAAAGAGAGTGTATTTCTTTTTGTTATGGCCCATCAAATGTATTCCAAGTTTAATGTAAAACGAATTGGGGCAAAAAAGGGGGTAGAGCCCCAGAGCCTATGGAGAGGAACCACCCTTGGCCAGACTGACTCAGTCTATGCCTCACTCTTTACCGCTTGTAAAGGTGAGTAGGCCCTCCTCTTAGCAAGGAAAACCTTCTCCCAGTCCTGACTATCCTTAACTCTAATTCTGCATATCAAGTCTGCCATAGACAAACAGAAAGATCCAGCAACAGGAACTAGAAATGCGATACAGACATGAACGTAGACACATTTTATGCCTTTAGAGATTTTTCGCTCTGACTCTACTTTAAAATGACTTTAGTTAAGGCATTTTCTGTACCCCATGGTGCTATTAACATAGTGTTGTTTCTTGCCTCCCTTCCTTTAGGTGTGGGATTGTCCACTACATCATGTACGTGATGGTGTGATGTGTGTGCAGAGTCTGACTCACAAAGTACAAAATAGTATCTGCATTTGCATCCTTCCATTTACTTGTTGACTATCTGGGTTAATGAGGGCAATTCCCTCAGTATTATTAGGTGTAGAACATGAAATTAATGTGGGATTCAGAGACAGACTAGAAATTCTGACTTCTGAATCTTTTGTGGTTATAGTGCGCAAAATTCTGGGTGTCAGGCTTGTAGATGAAAAGGTGTTTGCTTTAAAAAAAAAAGGATGCGCTTCATATCACTGATTCATATCATTGAGGTGTCTGTGGGTCTGTCACTTTTCCTGGGGTGTGTGATGTAACATGATCTAGTATGTTACATGTGAATGAAGCGTGACTTGCCATACTGCTTTGTAAAGACATACTTGTAAATGTTGATTGTGTCTTGGGTGACTCTCTGGCAAGAACTTGTACCATAGTATTAGATTGTGCATAGCTGCTTTGTTCCAGCTGACAGCACCTGAAACAATTTGTTTTTGAGGCTGCTTTGGTCTTTCATCATGTGTTCTGAGTTGTTAATAATGTTTTGAGTTAAGCAATATCTCTGTAGACATGAGAGATTTCTGAGGTATTATGGAATTCACTTTTCTTGGAACCTTCTCCTGCCTGCCCTGCTCATTTCTTCCTGATATCTTATATAAGCCTTAAATATTTGTGCCCACTGGATTGGAATTCCCATGTGTTTGATGTGAAGGATAGAAGTGCTTGTGCGTCAGAGACTGTGAATTATTCAATGCATGTGGTACTGCAGACTATCTATTGTGATTCTCTGTACTTCTTGATCAACTACCAACTGTACACAATTGCTTGCCGTGTTGCTTTTCACTGGTCCTTGCTTTTCTGTTTTACCCGAAACAAATAAATACTTGAAGCATTTAATACTGTTCTTTTATCAGCCATTTTGGGCAATATGGAGTTGGATTATGTAGTAGTCGTGTTTTAGTCTGATTTACATTTGTTTGTTTTTGAAACCTAGGTAGGTGCATGTGTGTTGGGAGCCTGAGTGTGGGGTGGTATTTCTTTTGTGCTCAGTTAGAGTGATCATCTGCATGCCTATTGGAAAGGGGCGACCACTCGGTCCCCCCGAACGTATGGCAGAGTACCTCGATCCCCCCGGGAAGCCATTTTGGGCGGGAGGCGCGTCTCGGCTGGTATGCCTGAAGCGGCGTAGCCGGGGCGCGCTTGTTCCCGCCCTAGAGTGGGCTGGCCTAGACACTGACGCGGCTGGCCACGCCCTCGGGGCAGGCAGGGGCGGGTTTACGCCCGCCCTGAAGACGGATAAAAAGGGACGCAAGACCAGAAGGCATCCTCTTGTTCCTGTGCTCTGAAGCTGCACCTCCTCGCTGCACGTGAGCTCGAGACGGAACGAAGAGCCAATTTTGAGCGTTATAATCTTTTCTTTTGTCTTACAGTTACTCTGTCGGAGAAATGCCCAAGAAAGGCGGGAAGAGAATGACGACTGAACAGATGGTTCGGGTCCTCATGAAAGAGATGACTGAGCTGAAGAAGCGGGTGACGGAGAAAGACGGGGAGGGGGGGCCGGAACGTCCGTCGGCTGGAGCAGCTCCAGGAGGAAGAGCCAAGAGGCCAAGGAGGGGACCAGCTGGGGGAGACGTCCCGGTTCCCTGTACCCCGCTCGAAGCGCCAATCCCAGTACCGGCGGAGGGGAATCCGATTCCTGTGGTGGTCACCCCGGTGTCCAATGAGGATATGCCGCCCGAGCTGGCGGCGCAACTTGCAGCGTGGTTGGGCGACAGTAGTGAGGGCGCCACGGCTGCCGAGGCCCATGCGCTGATGAAGCAATTGCGCGAGAAACGGGAGGCAGCCAAGGTGTCCGCGCCGGCTGCAGTAGTTGACAAGCCACGAGGGACGACTGCGATCGCGGATGCAGCGTCTGGTGCAGGTAAGCGGCCTTTGCCGATTGCGAGGGATGAGTCAGCACCCTCTCGTAGAGAACGGTTGGGTCAACATGTGCCTTTGGCAATTAAGGAGAAGATTTGGGCGGGGGAATATGTGAACATCTTCTCGTTGCTTGTTGATCATTATGAGGTGGAGCATGTTAAGGGTCAGAAAGATCTTATGCATCCGAGTGTTTGGCGCGCAAAGATGGCCGCCTTTAAAGTGAATGAGAATATTGGCAATTGGGGCAATGCATGGGGAATTTTTACGTCGATCTTGGGGGAACGTAGGCCTGAGTTGCTTTCCGAGTTGCCGACATATCAGTCACGAATCATGGGGTACTCGACATCATACCAGGGTAACCATTGGTTCTGCTACGATAACCTTTTTAGAAAGGCTAAAGAGCATAATAAAAGCTTAACATGGGATTGTTATGATTCTTTGACATGGGATAAAATGAAGGAGACAGGTATGTTGAAAATGCCATTGGTCGGAAGTAATGTTGGCGAATCCTCCCGCCATTATGGGGGGACGCCCTTTCGTTCAGGTGCGAGTACCGACGATTACTCGAAATCTGCCGGCAATACAGGAAAAAGGGGTTTCTGCTTCAATTTCAACAGAGGTAAATGTACCAGGCCCCAGGGATTGTGTAAATTTAAACATGAATGTAGTGGGTGCGGGTCGTCCCATCCTGAGTCCACGTGCAGAGCCAAAACGGGTGATAACGGGGGGAGAGGAGGCGCCAAACAGGTCTAACGTAGTCCGAGGGGCGCCTTTACCTACCCCGATTGATACCTTGGCGATGATTCCCTGGCTCAGTGAATACCCGGATCGTACTTCTGCTGGGGTGCTGCGGAACGGATTTTCGTATGGTTTCCGCATCCCGGTAGGGGACTTTCAGGGTGTGGAGAAGTGTAAAAATCAACTTTCCGTCCTGCAGCATACGACCGTGGTTCAGGATAAGATCCGGAAAGAGGTTACCCGAGGTCGGGTCGCCGGCCCGTTTAGTGTACCCCCGGTACAGAATTTTGTTTGTTCTCCTTTAGGGGTGGTCCCCAAGAAGGACCCGGGTGAGTTCCGACTGATTCATAATTTGTCAGCCCCAAGTGGTCTTTCTGTAAACGATGCAATAGATCCTGAAGTGTGTTCGGTGCGGTACGCATCCTTCGATGAGGCCGTAGCCATTTTGAATCGCCTGGGGCCCGGGGCGCTGATGGCGAAGTCAGATATCGAGTCAGCGTTCCGGTTGCTCCCGGTACACCCAGACGACCAGCGTCTCCTGGGTTTCATGTTTCAGGGTTATTATTACATGGATAGGTGTATGCCGATGGGGTGCTCTATATCTTGTGCTTATTTCGAGAAATCCAGTAGTTTTATACAATGGGTCTTCACAAAGAAGACGGGTTTCCGGCATGTAATGCATTACCTGGATGATTTTCTGTTTCTGGGGGCAGCCGGGGATCTCGAATGTGGCCGGGCCTTGGCCGAGTTTTGTGTATTAATGAAGCAGTTTGGTGTGCCATTGGCTCCAGGTAAGACGGTGGGTCCTACGACTTGCCTCGAGTTTCTGGGGATCGAGCTAGACTCCAGAGAGGGTTGTTTTTGTTTGCCAACTGACAAAGTGGGGAAGTTCAGGGCAGCTCTGCAAGTGTGTCTAAATGGATCTAAAGTTACGCTGCATCAATTACAGCAGTTGGTGGGACAGTTGAATTTTGCACTAAGAGTTATACCGATGGCCCGCCCCTTTTCCCGTTCAATTGCCCAAGCTATGGTCGGCCTAAAGGAGGGCCATCATCGCACGAGACTATCGGCTGAGGTCCGCCAGGACGTGCGTATTTGGTTAGCATTTCTGGCGGACTTTAATGGTCGGGTCATCTGGAACAAACCAGCCGTGTCCTCTGAAGAGCTGGGGCTCTGGACAGATTCAGCAGGTAGCATAGGTTTTGGTGCCATCTTCGGCACAAAATGGTCGGCACAAAGGTGGCCGACATGGTGGCATGACAATGGTCTGACAAGTAATATTGCTTTCCTGGAACTCTTCCCCATTTTTGTGGCCCTGAGAACCTGGCCAGAAGGGTTCAAAGATCACTCTGTGATATTTTGGTCTGACAATATGACCGTGGTTGAGTGCATCAACAGTCAGGCAGCACGATGTAAACTGATTTTAAGACTGCTTAAAGAAATGGTTTTACTGTGTATGCAACTGAATGTGCTATTCAGAGCAAAACATGTCCCAGGGGTAATGAATCAGGCGGCTGATGCACTGTCTCGTTTTCATATGCAGGCTTTCTCGGGTTTCCTTCCCTCAGCGGACCCAGAGCCGGCACCCTTTCCCGAAGCTCTCTGGTCTCTCGGTGCCCCGAACTTCGTCACCTCGTGGGAGAGAGTCTAGCACCAAGGACGAGGAAGGCATATGAAGGGGCGTTTCGGTCCTATTTAGCCTTTTTGGGGACTGATAGAGAGAGGCTTTGGGGCCACGAGGAATGGGTAGTGAATTTTCTGATGTCCTTACGTAGGGCTGGGAAATCAGTGGCTACGGCCCAGAGGCATCGTGCTGCTATTTCCTTTGTTGCCAGGGCTCATAGTATCCAGGACCCGACAGCGTCTTTCGTTGTACAAAAAGCGCTGCGTGGGTGGCAACGCCTTGAGGGTCGCAGAGTAGATGAGAGGCGCCCGATAGGTTTGGATAGGTTGGCCCAGTTGTTGGCTACACTCCCTGCCACATGTTCATCTCAGTTTGAGGCGGTGTTGTTCCGAGCCGCTTTTACGCTAGCATTTCACGGGGCGATGCGGGTAAGCGAACTGGTGGCAAGGAACAAACAGGATGTGGCGGGGGGTTTGTGCCAAGAACACGTTCAGATCAGAGGAGAGGCAATGACTGTCTCCTTTGTCAGGTCCAAGACCGATCAAGACGGGATGGGTGATTGCATAATCATACGCAGGATTCCCGGGTCCTCCATGTGTCCGGTAAAGTGTTTAGAAGATTACCTAATACGAAGGGTGGCATTATGGGGGGGGACCTTGTTGAGACACGCTGACGCCACCCCACTGACAAGATTTCAGTTTCAGCGGGTGCTTGCGATGTCAATTGCCGCTGCGGGCTTGAACCCGGGCGAGTTTGGGACCCATTCCTTTCGGATAGGGGCTGCGACGGAAGCTACAGCCAGGGGTCTTAATGTTGAACAAGTGAAACGAGTGGGACGTTGGTCCTCCAATTGTTATAAGAGGTATGTACGGTTGCACATGTTGTAAAGCTGTAACGATGTACTCACGCCTCTTGTTTTTGTTTGGTTTTCAGTTGCGCAAGCCTACGAGGCGGGGCGGACTATGCAGTCGACCCAACACCGGGCCAGCGGTCAGACATCACCGGCTGTGAAAAAGGAGGTGTGGGTCGTGGGCCACTCATACGTGAGGCGTGCCGCGGACGTATTCAAAGCAGGTGACATGATTCACGTAGCTGGGGAATACGGGTACAGGGTGTCCTTCTACGGAAGAGGCGGTCTCTGTATTGACCAGTTTCAAGCATTTTTCGAGGGTATGTTAGGGCGGACGAGGTCACCGCCGTCTATAGTCATAGTACACTTGGGGGGCAATGATTTGGTCACCACCGGTAGACGACTTCTCCTGGAGGCAATGCTTTCCACTGTAAGTTGGTTGGCGAGGAGAGTTCCGGGGTGCACAATTGCGTGGTCCCATATGATCCCACGAAAGGTGTGGCGGGGGGCTATTTCTATTCCTGCTTTGAATCAGTCTGTTAGAAAGCTTAATAACAAAGTGAGTAGGTTGTTCCGTTCCAGGACATTGCATTTTCTTCCGCATGGCTGTATTAATGATGACAGTATGTATTTGGGGGATGGTGTGCATTTGTCTCGGGTGGGGAATGAGTTACTCATAGGAGACTTCTTAGCATGGTTGAAAACGTTAAAACATGACCTTTAGGTAGGAGCTTTGTGGGGGGTCCGGATAGCCGGTCAACTATCCGGCCTGTGGCGGTAAGGTCATGATCGGTGAGCAGTAATTGGAAGATCCCTATGAGTGGGCGTCACCCAACACGGATGGGAGCGCTCGGGAGAGGTGGCCTTTGGCCCCTCAACGGGGAGGCGGTCCCTTCTAAGGATGGGTCGCCGAAAGAAAAGGAAAGGCGGTCAAGGCCCCTTCCTGTGTAGGAGGGGTTACAGCCCCCTCCTGGGGAATTTCCCGGGGCCAGTGACGTCTGCGACGGCAGATGTGGTAAGTTGTGTGGGTTTGGGGGGAGGTCTACGCTACCTTCTAGATAACTCACACAAGTCCTCGAACGACCTTTAAGTGGTGTCGAGTTTAGTGAGGCCCCCGTCAAGTCAAGGGAAATTGGTAGTTGCACTTGAGGTACGCCTCAGTGCTGTCGCCCCTCCCCAGTGGGGGGGGGGTATTTCTGGTTAGGGATCTTGACACCGGTTACGACCTTGCCGTTGGCCCTTAAACGTTAGGATGTACAATTTCAAAATTTCAAGAAAATGTTTTGTAGGTTGTTAGTTCGGCTAGGAGAACCTCTGTATTAGAGAATCTGTTAAGGTTAGCCAAACATCGCAATGTGGTAATGAAATTGTACACTAATATGAAACTGTTAATGTTTTAATTTTTTGTTTTAATAAATACGGCCGGGGAGGGTCACTCCCTCCCTCTTCCAAAAACTTCAAGAACTGTCTCCGGTTTCCCTCCTTTGGGGATTGTGTTGAGAGGGGGTGGCGGGTATCTCAGCCATATGGAAAGGGGCGACCACTCGGTCCCCCCGAACGTATGGCAGAGTACCTCGATCCCCCCGGGAAGCCATTTTGGGCGGGAGGCGCGTCTCGGCTGGTATGCCCGAAGCGGCGTAGCCGGGGCGCGCTTGTTCCCGCCCTAGAGTGGGCTGGCCTAGACACTGACGCGGCTGGCCACGCCCTCGGGGCAGGCAGGGGCGGGTTTACGCCCGCCCTGAAGATGGATAAAAAGGGACGCAAGACCAGAAGGCATCCTCTTGTTCCTGTGCTCTGAAGCTGCACCTCCTCGCTGCACGTGAGCTCGAGACGGAACGAAGAGCCAATTTTGACCCACCCACCAGCCCCTGAAGACAGCGAGTGGTTTTAAATAAAGTTTGATTGGTAATTCTGATTTTCGTTTACAGGTTGCGGTATTATCCTGAAGATTTTGAGTATGCAATAAAGAATGATCGTTTTGTGTTATGTTTTGCAAATAAAGTAATTCTGCTTTAGTGTTCATCAGTAGGCATGCTTTGAATAAAGTTGTGGTTGCTACTGTCTGTTATATTTAGTCTTTAGTTATTTAGTTATCATTGTCGTATTTATTTTGGTCGGGCGGTAAGGTCATGATCGGTGAGCAGTAATTGGAAGATCCCTATGAGTGGGCGTCACCCAACACGGATGGGAGCGCTCGGGAGAGGTGGCCTTTGGCCCCTCAACGGGGAGGCGGTCCCTTCTAAGGATGGGTCGCCGAAAGAAAAGGAAAGGCGGTCAAGGCCCCTTCCTGTGTAGGAGGGGTTACAGCCCCCTCCTGGGGAATTTCCCGGGGCCAGTGACGTCTGCGACGGCAGATGTGGTAAGTTGTGTGGGTTTGGGGGGAGGTCTACGCTACCTTCTAGATAACTCACACGAGTCCTCGAACGACCTTTAAGTGGTGTCGAGTTTAGTGGGGCCCCCGTCAAGTCAAGGGAAATTGGTAGTTGCACTTGAGGTACGCCTCAGTGCTGTCGCCCCTCCCCAGTGGGGGGGGGGTATTTCTGGTTAGGGATCTTGACACCGGTTACGACCTTGCCGTTGGCCCTTAAACGTTAGGATGTACAATTTCAAAATTTCAAGAAAATGTTTTGTAGGTTGTTAGTTCGGCTAGGAGAACCTCTGTATTAGAGAATCTGTTAAGGTTAGCCAAACATCGCAATGTGGTAATGAAATTGTACACTAATATGAAACTGTTAATGTTTTAATTTTTTGTTTTAATAAATACGGCCGGGGAGGGTCACTCCCTCCCTCTTCCAAAAACTTCAAGAACTGTCTCCGGTTTCCCTCCTTTGGGGATTGTGTTGAGAGGGGGTGGCGGGTATCTCAGCCATATGAGGTGATGCACATGAACGCATCTTTGCAGAACTTGACCTAATATTTCAGTTAGTGATGGCTGTGCTTGCCACCTGTTTCCATGTGTGCTTAGTCTGATGTTTGCTAATCTTACCTGTGTTTCTCAATGCTTTTCATGTGGGTTTTGTAAATTACCTATACTGTGGAAAAATAAATGTCCCTATACATATTTTATTTCTGTTGATCACTGTTCATTTTGGAAAAAGAGATGAGAAGATGGAAACACATGTTCTCTGTTTTGTTGTTTAAACTGCAGCTGTAATTGTGCACTATTGATTGCTTTTCGTTTTAGCTGCTGCTTTAGCAGTAGTCACTGTGACCTCAGAACTGTAATAATGTATTCCAGTTGAGCAGGTGTGTCATTTCGTTATTACAGGCGAATAAAGACGTCACAAATGGCATGTAATAAGGATATTAGAGATGCCTCACATTCCTCTTGTACATTACTCACTAATATTCATAAGAAATTGAGCGCAAATTGTTTTACTCATTCTTCCTTCATTGTATATATAAACAATTTACTAACTCTTGTTATGTTTTGCTGATATTCTGTGCCGCTTCTTTGTTTTTCTTTGGCTGTGAAATCATATGATTGCAGTGGAATTGTTGTTTATGGCCTTTATTCGTGGGTGCAGCGCCCAAACCTTTGCTTTTTGAAATGCTCCAAACAAAATCCGGCTGCAGTATTGTTGGGAAAGCCGGACTCCAGAACACTTTTGCCTTTAGATTCTCTCTAACTGGATGGTCATTTGCCTTTATTTACTAATTATGTTCTTAAATGTGCGCTAAAATAGTGGCCATTGAATTACCTGGAAGTGAGCTCTGAAAAAAATTAATGACATAACATCAGCCAAGTAAATATTGAATTAATTGTTACATTTATTCTGTGCCAGGAGGAGGCAGATGTTTGTTTCTGGATTAATAGTGTGTGTGTGCGTGTGTGTGTGCGTGTGTGGGTGTGTGTGTGTGTGTGTGTGTTGCTTTTGATTCCCGCTCCCGGGGATGATTAGTCACGTGATTTGTGGCACCTCCCAGTGGACCCTGCCATGGCCCTTTTCTGTTATTTGTGTTACGGGCTACTACTCGGTCTGTACTCGAAGTCAATCTTTCCTTAATGATATGCGCAGTGTTAATTAAAGAAACATACCTTTACGTCCTTTACAGCACGTGCATATGAGAGCAAACGCATGTAGATGAACTTGTTAACATGTAGTGGGTGGGCAGAAGTCATTATGTGACAAGCAACTACGCATCTCTCTTTAATGATAGGCAGACACTTTGTTGCTCAGCAGTGGCAATGGAGTGATCATCATGACGAATGAGAATCATAAAAAAGAGCTTTCTTCCGGGTGCATGAGGAGGAATGCCGTCTGAAAGATTAATGTATCTGCTCTGAGCAGCTTATCTTCCTGCTGACTGGGCAAAGCATACCCATGGTTTCATAGTTGCAGATGCACTAATTAGACCTGAACCAGAGCAGAAATACTAAGGCTTGGTTGCATTTAACAGTTGTCGAACAATGAATGGCGCTGTGCATTGTATGCATCACTCAGTGGAGTGCCCTGTTAAACTGAGCTAACAAAATATATATTGCATTGTGTTGTATTATAATTGCATTTTTATTGCGCTTGTTACCACTGATGAATTATTCAAGCAATTTACAGTGGATACCTTGCAACTCTGGAACTCAAAATTAGTGGTTGAACCATTTGGTATTGGTTAATGGGATTTAGGCATGAACAATAATTAGTTCATGCAAATTGTTGATGACATTAATATATATGCTAGAACATTTTAGCATACAGTTTCAAAGAAGGAAGAGGTTGTGATCTATGAGGTAAGGCATGAGAAGTCTGCAGAAATGCTATATTAGAAAACAAGGCAGACAGGTGTGTGACTCAAGGAAGCCCACATTCTGAGATACTAAGGGATGCCGAGAATGGAAGGTGAGGAGAGGGGAATTCGCTAGGAAGAAAAAAAATTATATTTTTAGGTCAAGGGGTTTAGGAATATAGTGGGAACATGCTTTTTGTAATGGCATGGAGTCCGAGGATATAAAACTGTGAAAGTAAACAACATTAATTGAATGAGGCATAATGTATTGTACTGTAACTATAGTATAGCGCTCACCACCTTTGAGGGAGGTGTTTAAACGGTATCGACGTGAGTGGCAGGCTACACCGAGTTAAGTAAATGTAGATTAACACCTCTCTGCAGTGAAAATTTAAATATTAAAGAACCAAAAGAACTTAGTTAAATATGTAAGAGAAAGAATGCAAGTACAATGCGTTACTGAACAAATAAGATGTGGGGTTGAGTATTCAATTGTAAATGTTATCAAAAAGGCACACAAAGAGATATTGCAATTTTTTAAACATTGTCATCTTCGAATACAATGGAATATCAGTACCAATAATTGTTTTCAGCAGAATGCCATAACAAAATCAAAAAGTTCAACAAATACAAAGTCACAATACATTACTTAAGGGCCTTTCTCAGTGCACTGGCCCTTGAAGTGCAAATGCTATGGCAGAATAACCTAAAGAGGTTTAGACTTGGCTATACTAATCATGCCTTCTCTCAATCGACTGATTGATGACAAAGTTTAAGTACTTTAAACCAACTGCTATGATACAGAAATATAAAAGGCGTATATCCTTTCAACCAATAAGATCAAATAGACTGTTCCAGGGCAGCTTATCTAGCCAAAACCAAAGCATTTCTTGGAGCATGTCAAAAAGGACAGGGTTGTCCCCACGAGAAGGACAAAATGAAGGTGTGTCCAATCCTATTGAGTGCACACTATAGTGAGCATATTATTCAATGAACAGCATGCCATCAATCAGGCGAGAAAGGTAAAGGTACAAAGTGTAAATTACAGCTTCTAACAGTATGTTTCAACTAAACAAAAGTTAATTTTGTACTCAAATGTTACTGTGTTTGACAGTTGCCCAGTGCTAGAGGAAGACCTGATTTTTAACAATATGTTCAACTAAATTCGTCATATTCAGAATCTGCTGTATTTAATGAATAACACAATTAAAAAGAGATGTTTTCCACACCATAAGTTTGGTAAACCTCTGTTTTGGATTTATTACAATTCAAAAAACAATTCAAAAACAATTAATCATTCTACATTATTACAATATTAAAAAACACATGTTATACATTTTATAAAAATTGCCTTAAAAACACAAAGAATCAACAAGTCGACGCGGCGTTTCGGTATTCTGTTAGTATACCTCCTTCAGGACTGATTCTTATGCCAGATGGAGTACATATCCCCACTGGACAATGTTTGCTTCTTATCAGAATCCTGTAGACTTCGGATTGATGGGCCTGTCCCAGGATTCTATGCTTAGTATGTGATGTCACTGTTCTTTAGCATAAATATGCTGGGTATTTGACTGCCAGGAGGAGCCACCGTTTTTTCAATTGTGGGTATCGACATTCACCCATTTAAATTAAGGTGACGGGTATAATTTCTTGGATATTTGCTTCCAAGGCGCTCCGTTTTGGAATCGGGTCCGTACTCTGGTTCTGTAATCGGCCTCCCTGCTCCTTTTTTCCTGGCAGTCTGTCGGTATTTCCTTCAGCCGGTATGTTCCGAGCCGCTCAAAGAAATTATACCCGTCACCTTAATTTAAATGGGTGAATGTCGATACCCACAATTGAAAAAACGGTGGCTCCTCCTGGCAGTCAAATACCCAGCATATTTATGCTAAAGAACAGTGACATCACATACTAAGCATAGAATCCTGGGACAGGCCCATCAATCCGAAGTCTACAGGATTCTGATAAGAAGCAAACATTGTCCAGTGGGGATATGTACTCCATCTGGCATAAGAATCAGTCCTGAAGAAGGTATACTAACAGAATACCGAAACGCCGCGTCGACTTGTTGATTCTTTGTGTTTTTAAGGCAATTTTTATAAAATGTATAACATGTGTTTTTTAATATTGTAATAATGTAGAATGATTAATTGTTTTTGAATTGTTTTTTGAATTGTAATAAATCCAAAACAGAGGTTTACCAAACTTATGGTGTGGAAAACATCTCTTTTTAATTGTGTTATTCATTAAATACAGCAGATTCTGAATATGACAAATTTAGTTGAACATATTGTTAAAAATCAGGTCTTCCTCTAGCACTGGGCAACTGTCAAACACAGTAACATTTGAGTACAAAATTAACTTTTGTTTAGTTGAAACATACTGTTAGAAGCTGTAATTTACACTTTGTACCTTTACCTTTCTCGCCTGATTGATGGCATGTTGTTCATTGAATAATATGCTCACTATAGTGTGCACTCAATAGGATTGGACACACCTTCATTTTGTCCTTCTCGTGGGGACACCCCTGTCCTTTTTGACAAATATTATCCCCCCAGTCCCCTATTAGCCTGCGTGGGGTCCTCCTTTCATTTTTTAACTTTTCTTGGAGCATGAACCCTAGGCCTCAAAGTTCAAGGGCTTTGATGAAACTGAGGGATAGTAACTTTTGGTCCAACCACTAAAAAACGTTGATATATACCAAAAGTTGTCTCAAAGCAAGTGTCAGATTTTATATGTAAATAATTTGACAGGAGAGTACTTTTTGGGACTCTTTTTGGTATCATCCTTCTTCTGTGCGAGGACCTGAATTGCTTTTTTGATTGTCCAAATAGATATATTGGTCATGACCTCTGAGATGCTCAGTAGTTCTGGCATTTGATTTTGCTAAGGGTATTAATCATGTGCCTAAATTATGGAGGGATCTTTTATCGGTGGCTCCTGCAAATGTCCTACAGTGCTTCCCGATATACAACAAGGGCAGGGTTAGACCAAAAATGGGTGCACTTATAGGTGAGTTGTGGGGCTATTTGGTTCTCAAATTTAATAATTCCTTCTTCCATTTTTACTACTGACATTGGGATGCCTTGACATTGTTCTTTTTGCATTTGACATTGATATAGTATACGTCGCCTGAAGTTATTCTAAATTTTTTGCAGTGCAATCAATCTTTTGTAACCCTCATATTTCAGGTTTTTGACAAAATATCGAGTTCAAATGTTCAGAACACATAAATATCAGAAAAATATATAATGTGATGTAATATTATCGTGGTATAGAATACCGTTGTCAACAATATTGTTTTTTTAGTTAGTAACATCATTTTTAAGAATACTGTTGTTTTTAATATCGTTTTCAGTAATATTGTTGCAAACAATATCTTATAAAAACTATTTTTATGTGTTTTAGTTGATATATTAAGTTTAGGTGCAAGTATTGTTGGTATAAGTATTACATTATATAAAATGTAGTTCATGATTTTAATTGATTTCATTTTTGTTTGTTATTAGTAGTGGGTTGTTGGTTTTGTAGAGGGACATTGTGGGAAATAGTTGAAATTAGAAATATGTTTAATTTAGTGTTTGTTTTTTACTGTTAATTAATCTTTTAATTTAATATGTAAATTGTTCACTGTAATATTTTGAATTTAAAAATGGAATTTTAATTAATGTTTTCTAGTCTTATTATTAGTAATAGTAAGTTATGTTTTAGTAACAGATTGTAAGGGTTAGAGAGTGGGAAGTTAATTATGTTATAACATATTCAAAATTATTGTTAATTAGTTAATTGATTGCTCATTATGTAACTAGTTTATTATCAATGTATTTAAGGTACACATTAGTTGTGGGTCATTGGGTTTATAGGGATATAGTACATAAAGGTAAGTAATACAAATATTATCAATTATTATTAATTAATTTATATTTTATAATTATTACATTGATTGTTAATTATGTAATTAGTTTAATACGGATTTTAGTTGTGGCTTGCTGGGTTTGTAGGAAAATAGTGTTGCAAGTTTAACTAAATTAAATGTGTTTTAATGTAATGCTATTTATTGAAAAACAATTTTTATTTGATGTTTAATAAGAGTTTACTTTTTATGCTGTTATTTTTTATATGTGAGTGGGTTGCAAAGAAAATAAAAGTATGTTTTGTTTATTAATCCATACTTATTTGCAATTTATACATTGGTAATTATAGTTGTATAATGTGTATATATAACTACATATCATATGCTGTTTTTATTTTATTTTTATTTTATGTTGTTGCTATATGGTTGTATTCATACATTCCGAATAAAGCATTTTTGAAATTGAAAATTGAACTACATATCTGTACAATATTGTAATTTATTTATTGATGTTAAATTGTATTTGTTTCTTGCATAGAAAATGAATAAAGAATTATTTCATAACTCTTATTTTTGTAGTTAGTGATGTTCATATTATGTATAGTTATTTTTTGTACTTTTGGCTTATGTGTTGACATTTTGTATAAATAGATAATTTATTTCTGTGTACTGTCTTTTAATAATTTTTTGTAGTAAGTGTTCCAGATGTTTACCTAAACTAATAAGATGTATATTCATGAATGTAATCCATGTTAAGTTAAACTCTTTCCCTTCAGTTGCTTAGACTGGATCGGGCATAGTCAGTCAGTCAAAATACTTAGAATACTTAAAAATAATATTAAACTATTTGGAAGGTCCCATACAGATAAAAACTGTCCAGCTGTTGTCATTACAAACAATATAAAATACTGAACACATTTACAGTTCATTAGGCATTCCACTTGGTTAGTTCACTACTTTAGTTACTCCGTGATGGCTACCACATTTTATTGGCACTTGGAGCGCATTATCCAGATTGCCACAAGATAGTTTGCCACACTAGTAACAAGGGTCCTGTATGTACTAGTACTCCATATTGTAAAGGCAACCTGATAGCAAGATTCTTGCAAAGGGGAAGAATCCACTTTACCCAAAGACTACTGTACTGGGGCTGAAGAACAAAAAGTGTTCCATTGATTATTTTCCTCCTCCACATGCAGGACATTGGACATCACCACCTTTACTCCCTGCAGACCAGTTTTAAGTGAAGGATTTGACCAGGAGCATACCATATCAGAGCTGCAGAAATAGTTTACATGCCAGAAAAAGGTTCAAGTTCATCAATAGTTACCTCAAAACTCATACACAGCTTAAAATCAATAAATGACAGCGTAAGACTGCCTGTATTCTTAGTCATGATATCCATGGCTGCAGCCTCCCAATAAACTTTTGTAATCTTTTCATTAGATAACTGGCATAGTTACTCTGGGAAAACCCAATAGACGTCTAGGCTCGGCCTCTGCAAGAGGGTTTTAATAGCACGAACCCAGGGTTTTTTTGACTACGCCCGGCTAGGTCATCAGATCCCTAACATCTTCTCGATATGATTCAAGCTCAACTGTAGTCCACATGTGATACCAAAATAATAACATTCTGCATTCTATTTTGTGGCAGATCTGTCTCTGGGCAAAGTCTAGGTATAAGGGCACCAGGGGCATACTCAATGTAAGTGAAAAGATGGACCTCATAAAACTGTGCTCTGCTGTAGCAAGGCTATTATGATTTGAGGAGCCCCATATTTCTGCACCATTCAACACAGATCCAAGAACTTCAAAATGATAAATCTCCAGGGAGGAAGTTCTGTGGGGGACCTTCTTCAGATTTGTATACAGTAGGATATGTGTCAAGTGGGCCATTTTAATCTAACGGCCCAACTTAAATTAGGTGTCATGTATACACCTAAGTAATTGAAGGAGTACACATGATCAATTCACGTGTTTCCCACCTGTATCTGTCTACTACAACAGAAATGTCTAACCATGAAGACGAACATGCATTTAGTTTTGGTGCCATTTAGCTTGAGGCCCATCTCAGCACAAAATGAGTAAAAGTGATCCAAGCGTACTTGCAGTCTCAGAAATTAATAATGTATCATTGGCAAAAGGGAGGGCCAGAACCCTCCTTTCCCCGAGGCTCAGTGCATCACACCCCTCCTTACTAAGGTGGTTGATCACCCCGTATAGGGTGGGGGCTGAGATACAGCCATGCCTGACTTCTTGTACCACCTTGAAGGGATCTGTGAGCTGTCTATCTTTTCTCCATCAGACCTGTGCTTTATTGCACACATGGAGTTCACTAAAATGTTCAATAATGAGCGAGGTATACCAAGGTTTTCCAGTACTTTCCACATTTTTGCCCGGGGGACAAGGTCAAAGGTTGTGTGCAGATCTACAAAAGCAACATACATCTTTCCCCCGGGAAGTAATGCCTAGTGCCAATATGTGCACAAAAACCTTTGGACCTGAATCAAGGTACTGATCCTTGATCTAAAACCCGCCTAAAGAACAGATAAAAAACCCTCCTCACCAATCCAATTCTGCAAATAAACCAGCACTTGTTTGTCAACATCTTTTTTTCAACGGGTCAAACAAACAAATAGTGCAATTTTTCACCAGGCTTGCCCGGTCCCCCTGCTTAAATATTAGCAAGATATCCACGATCTTTCATGAAGGCAGAATGTAAATACTCGACAATATGGCATTTGATAGAATATTTATTTATGGACGCCACACTTCTGTGTTGGGTTTAAATAAATTATTTGGAATCCTATTCCGACCCGGAGCATCGGCAGGGATGCATACATTGATGGCTTATAAGGTCTCTGTTAAGGTAAAAGCAAGAGTATTGTTATTGTCCTGAGCAGAGACACAATGGCTCAATTTGTCATCTTCTGCAATAGCTTCACTGTTCGAGTATTACTTACTAAAATGACCAATCAAATTATCAGGTTGTACGCAAAGATCCAGCATGGTTTGAATACCAGTTGTCCTTTTGGAGGCCAGGTGCCAAAAAGTATGGCTACCATTTGAAATCATGGGTTCATGAAGAGTTTCCACGTAGCTGGTGGAGCATACGTAACATTCCACATGCGTCACACACATGAGGGGGTATTATTTAAATGGACGATAGCTTGAATGAAATGTTCTTGGTGGATGTTTTCTCAGTTTACTACCATGGGGACGTTCTGGAATCACGTGGGTGGTTTAAATTACGGGGAGGGATCAAACAGCATAATGATGTTTGTAGGTGAAACTCCAGCAGTTAAAAACTAAGCTGAAGCATAGGTCACGGTGCTATGGAAATGACAATGTTGACTGACTTACGAATTAGGTGTGTGTGGTTAGTAATGTTTATTTGAGTAAGTGGGCAATAATGAGAAGGGATTGTGGAAGTTTCATTGGATTTCATGTTATGTTCAAGATTTCATGAGTAATGGTAAAAAAAGCGATTCAATTACTACACAAATAGATCAATAGTAACATTTACTACCAATGGGTTGTCTTAAAAGCTCAGATTGCAATCATTTTTAAAGGGAGGTGCCTGAAGTAGTGACATTGTCATTTGTTTTACATTGCAACTACATCTTACGAAGGGCAATTTATAGCCTGAAATGCATTGGGTAATTTAAAACTTGGCTGCTATTGGCCGTTTATTTACCATGTGCTGTCAAAAAGGCCTGGATAGGCATTTCTACAACATTTGAAAAATTTGGGAGATGTAAAGTCCTGAATCGAACAAATAAACATGTGATTAAATGATGGACTATATCATGGACAAAGATTTTGATTAAAATTGAATACGGAATTAACTCGAGTTCTACAGAAATTGTTTTTGCTGTGCTGGTGCATGATGAATATTATATACGCTTGACCAGTATGGTGAATTATTGAAGAGTGGATTACTATAACTTTAAAAGGTGTCCGAACTATCCTTCTTATTCACATAAAATTCATGAAGAGTTTGCCACAATTCTTCCTCCCACTCTTTCTTTGCCCTAGACAGAGCCTGCCTATACCTAGCCCTACTACTAATTATGCTATGTTGTATGTTAGATTTCACTGCCACTAATAGTTCATTTTTAGCTAGCCTACAGGAGCGATTCTACCATGGATTTAACTTGGAGAAACTCACTACCCCTTTTGATTTTTTTTTCTAATAAATCCATGATCTGGTGAAGAGGTTCAGTATGCCTCAACCCCAACACCTCTCATCTGGTGGAGTCAGTAGGAGATAAGAGGAACTCTACTTCGGCTCCTACTCTAGAGACTACTGCCTCATGGTATGAGGGATTTCTTTCCACCCACTTCCACATGATGTTTTTCTGGTTACTAGATGCAGAGAAACCAACAATTAGTAATTCAAACACTTTAGAAAGGAAAACTGGAAAACATTCTTCACTTTTAGAAGTGTGTATTGTAATTTATTCACAATACCTTGAATTGATACTTCAGAGGAAATTTATACAATTGTTACAAATTTGTGCCCCGACAGAAAAGGGGGGAGAGGTGAAAAGGAGTGCTCGAGGGAGGGGTTAGTGGGAAACGTATGAACACAGTTGTGGGTGATGAGTACAAACAATATTTACAGGATCAAAACAATTACAAATGCATGAGCCAATTGGTTTATAAAGGCATAAAATAATAAATGATTTTTACAGCAAAACTTTCAACGGACACCAAGTCAGTACTAAACTGTAAAGGGCAAGTGCCGGAAGTTAAGTAGAAGATAAATTAGTGACAATAAATTAAATGAATTTAATAGTAATACAACATAGTCAGTACATTCAGACTATGAGGAGAGTAGAAATGCTAATGAAAAAGGGGGTTACCATGGAATCGTGGCCTACGTTGGCTCGCGATGTGAAACAGCCACCCGAGTTTAACTGCAAAGGGCCTCCAACTCGGTGTATATGTGAGGCTCTCTATCGCATACTCCCCCAGTGGAGTTACCCTTTGAGACATATGTTTCGAATTGGCTCCTAATTTAGTTTAAGTTTTCCAACAACGTGACAGAAGTACTGGACCAAGTCCCACCTGACTGGTTCCTTTTTCTTTCCTCCTCTGTAGTTCTTGTTGAGATTCACTCTCTTGGCGAGTGACATGTGACCCAACCACAGTCCTTTGCTGTTTCACATCGCGAGCCAACGTAGGCCACGATTCCATGGTAACCCCCTTTTTCATTAGCATTTCTACTCTCCTCATAGTCTGAATGTACTGACTATGTTGTATTACTATTAAATTCATTTAATTTATTGTCACTAATTTATCCAACAGGACTGCCCCACACTCCCCCACCTTCTTAGTCCTGATGAAGACCCCACTTAAGGACTGAACTGAGCCTACTTATAGGGGTTGAAACGTCGACGGTGTCTTCTACCTAACTTCCGGCACTTGCCCTTTACAGTTTAGTACTGACTTGGTGTCCGTTGAAAGTTTTGCTGTAAAAATCATTTATTATTTTATGCCTTTATAAACCAATTGGCTCATGCATTTGTAATTGTTTTGATCCTGTAAATATTGTTTGTACTCATCACCCACAACTGTGTTCATACGTTTCCCACTAACCCCTCCCTCGAGCACTCCTTTTCACCTCTCCCCCGTTTTCTGTCGGGGCACAAATTTGTAACAATTGTATAAATTTCCTCTGAAGTATCAATTCAAGGTATTGTGAATAAATTACAATACACACTTCTAAAAGTGAAGAATGTTTTCCAGTTTTCCTTTCTAAAGTGTTTGAATTACTAATTGTTGGTTTTGCTACACAACGTTTTCTCCTTTACGGGGACCCCTTTTACATGTACCAATTACTGCCCAGATCCCCGTGACTGCTTGGGTCCAACCCTTCTTCTTGTAATGACTAGATGCAGAGAGGCACAACAAGTCTAAAGACCCTTTCAGAGCTAATTTTATCCTAAAACTGTTGATAGGGTTAATGTGTGGTTGTCACTATCGAGTCTGTCCGCCCCTTCTTCATCATCACCACTTTATTTCGATCGTAGAAGATCAAAAAATTTAACAACACATTGTGGATAAAATACAAAAAGAAGATAATCATAAAATACATTGTTACCATACAAACATAGTTTAAAAACGCAGAGAGAGAAATTTAAAATATCATAAATTACATTTAGATAATCTTGGGAAACATTGATGCCATACAAATATAGTTAAAAAGGCTGGGAGGGAAATTTGGTATATCATAAAGTGCATTTAGTGCTCCTAATCCAAAGTGCATGCCAGTATCTAGACACGCCAAACACTACTACTCTACAAGTGTCTGTCATCAAAATTCTTACCACCTCGAGGTAGTGGCCCGGGCCAACTGGTTTAGACATTAGAATTATCCAGTTTTTCCTTGAGAGTTGTTAATGTGGACAGAGAAATAGCAAAGTTACTATTGTTTCTGGACTGGCATTGCACGTGGGACAAAGGTCATGGTTAGCAGCAACATTGGACCACTTTGAACAAAACTGTTTTGTGGGAAGAGTCTTATGTCGGAACTTGAAAAATAGTTTATGTGCCATTGGAGGGACAATTTCGTCTGTGTCCTCAAAGTGGTAGACAGATTTAAAATCTAAAAATTAAGAGCTTAAGCAACCCTCGCTTTTTACCAGTGCTTTTCTTGATATGGCTTCCCCAAACCTTTCTTTCAGTTTTGTTCTTGAAATGGTGGCTAGGCTATCCTGTTTTGTCCAAAACCCTTTCATTCCAATCCCAATGAGTAGATCTCTCACCGATCTAAACCAGGGGATCGAGGACATCAAGGGTAGACTTAGGAGAGCTATCAGAGGCTCTCGGTAGGAGGCAAGCTTGTCCACTGACCATAACCTATGCCATAACATTAAAAATGTGTAACTTATTTTGTGTGCTAAGTGCCTGTGTGCAGGGTCCAGGTAAAGGGGCATCAAAGGGGTGCTAGACGGTAAATCCACTAGGTGGGGTGGATGGGAGACCAGTCTGCTCGCAAAGACTAAAGGACCATCCATCAGACCCCAAATATCTAAACTGGCTTGCTTTTTCCCATCTACAAAGGACTGGCTCACTAATTGAGAGTGGTCAAATACTTTTTTTATGGCAGGAATAGTAAATATTTTCCAACTAAAGTCCTACTGTTGATTAGACTGGAGTGGGAATAGGAAATCTATTCCATCCGATGTCCAACACTTTCCATACTGTTGTCTAGACTGGAGTGGGTATTGTAAATGTATTCCCACTGAAGCACAACACTTTCCCTACTGTTGCTTAGACTGGAGTGGAAAGGGTAAATTCATTCCCTTTTCAAGTCTGACACTTTTCCCTACTGTTTGTAAGCCTGACGTGGGAAATTAAATGTACCCCTTCCAAAGTCCAATGCTTTCCCAACTGTTGTTTAGACTACAGTCTGAATAGTAAGTGGAACAACGTCGAATTTCAACACTTTCCTTACTTTTGCTTAAAAGTAAGTGGAAACAGTAAATCGAAACCCTGCAAAATCAAACATTTTCTCTATTGTTTAAAGGGGAGTGGGAATAGTGACTTTAAACCCTCTAAAGTCCAAATCTTACTTTACTGCTGCACAAACTGGAATGAGGATAGTATATTTAATATTCCAAAGTCCAACTGTTTTCCTAATATTTGTATAATAGATATATAATTATTTGCTTATTTTTTACATTTTATATTATTTGTTTTTATTTATTCGTTAAAAAAGTTTATAGTAATTTTAGGAAATGTATTTTTACAGTTTTTAAATTACAGTTTTATATATTGGCTAAATTCATTCAATAGACACAAGACTGATGAGTTGTGATTTTTGTTACTTGTTGCCATAACCAAGACATGATAAATAAAGTGTATATATAATGTTGTTTATATATATATATATATATATATATATATATATATATATATATATATATATATATATATATATATATATATATATATTCTTTCCAAAAGTTGCCAAGTTGGAAGGTCACTCACGAGGGGGTTAACACACACTTGCCGCCGGCAGCACCACAACAGCCTGCAGCACATCCGTCCATTTACATGCCAAACGCGTTTCGGGCGTCATCTAAGCATGGGCGGAAAATCCGTTTCGCTCGCGGATTTTGCGGATTTTCGGTAAATTCGCAATCCGCGAGATTCGCGAATCTCCCGCAAAATCCGCAAATCCGCGAGCAGCGGATTTTGCTCGCACTGTTCGCGTGAGTTCGCGGCTTCCCAGTACACTTCGCGCCCCGCGAATAAGTGCAAAATTGCAGAAATACGATCTTAGCAAAACTGAAACTACTTACCAGGTTCAAAAGTTCAGGCTCATCATTAGTAGCCATTTCCTGTAGTGCTTCCTGAGGGGCCCCTCCAGAGTTCAGTTGCCAGTTGCAACTATTATGTGACCCTGCTCTGAACCTCAGAATAGTTACACATATGCCACAAAGGTCCTGAATTACAGCTAAGGGAGACAAGCAGGAGCCAGGCTGGAAGTTCAAATCCATTAATCAGCCCCTAATTCATTATTGTCAGTTGGGGCAGGGCAGGTGTTGTAACTAATTTTGCAACAATGAAAGCACTTAGCAAGTGCAAAAGATCACTAATCAGGAAGCACTAAGGAAGCAGGTGCCAGCTAAAAAAATATTCTGTGACACATTAATCAGCCCCAAATTAATTCAGGTCACTTGAGGCAGGGAAGGTGTGCTTGCGTTGCCACAATAATGTACACTGACTGGACAACCAGAGGGTGCTGTGATGAAACAGAGGGTGGCATGGGTGGGCCAGAGGGTGGCATGAGTAGTCAGAGAGTGGCAGTGGTGACAGAGAGTGGCAGTGATGAAGAAGAGTGTCCCAAACAGGCTGGACACGTAGAAACAACAAGTTCGCGAAACTTGCGACCCGACAGGTAAGTTCGCAATTTGCGACATTGTACAAAACGCTCGCGAACTGGCAGAAACCCGCGCAAACACAAAAAAAAAAAAATCCGCAAATTCGCGAGAATTCGCGGATTTTGCGGATTGCGAGTTCGCAAATCCGCAAAATTCGCGAACGCGAGATTCGCAAAATTCGCCCATGCTTAGCGTCATCCCACCCTTGATCACTGGCTGTAACAACGAGAAACAGAGGCTGATTGTATGCACATGATTTATTGAGTAACAAGTTCCACCAATGTGGGTGTGGCAAAGTTGCATTCTGGTCTTCGCAGTCCATTGCCCAAACTTTGATCGTGCTAAAACCCCAGTGGGCACCTCTGATTTGTCGTTCTTTCACAATGTCTTACCCCAGTGGGTGGAAGGAAATGTCATGCAGCGCCCTCATGCTGCCAATATATACCAACGGCTCAGGCCCCCCTTGTTCTGTTCACTGCACAAGATGCTGAGCAGTGTAGATCCACTAGTTTCAGCGGTGGGACCTTCCGCGACCGGACTAGCCACATTAAATTCTTTCCAAAAGTTGCCAAGTTGGAAGGTCACTCACGAGGGGGTTAACACACACTTGCCGCCGGCAGCACCACAACAGCCTGCAGCACATCCGTCCATTTACATGCCAAACGCGTTTCGGGCGTCATCCCACCCTTGATCACTGGCTGTAACAACGAGAAACAGAGGCTGATTGTATGCACATGATTTATTGAGTAACAAGTTCCACCCATGTGGGTGTGGCAAAGTTGCATTCTGGTCTTCGCAGTCCATTGCCCAAACTTTGATCGTGCTAAAACCCCAGTGGGCACCTCTGATTTGTCTTTGTTTCACAATGTCTTACCCCAGTGGGTGGAAGGAAATGTCATGCAGCGCCCTCATGCTGCCAATATATACCAACGGCTCAGGCCCCCCTTGTTCTGTTCACTGCACAAGATGCTGAGCAGTGTAGAGCCACTAGTTTCAGCGGCGGGACCTTCCGCGACCGGACTAGCCGCATTAAATTCTTTCCAAAAGTTGCCAAGTTGGAAGGTCACTCACGAGGGGGGTTAACACACACTTGCCGCCGGCAGCACCACAACAGCCTGCAGCACATCCGTCCATTTACATGCCAAACGCGTTTCGGGCGTCATCCCGCCCTTGATCACTGGCTGTAACAACGAGAAACAGAGGCTGATTGTGTGCACATGATTTATTGAGTAACAAGTTCCACCCATGTGGGTGTGGCAAAGTTGCATTCTGGTCTTCGCAGTCCATTGCCCAAACTTTGATTGTGCTAAAACCCCAGTGGGCACCTCTGATTTGTCGTTGTTTCACAATGTCTTACCCCAGTGGGTGGAAGGAAATGTCATGCAGCGCCCTCATGCTGCCAATATATACCAACGGCTCAGGCCCCCCTTGTTCTGTTCACTGCACAAGATGCTGAGCAGTGTAGATCCACTAGTTTCAGCGGCGGGACCTTCTGTGACCGGACTAGCCGCATAAAATTCTTTCCAAAAGTTGCCAAGTTGGGAGGTCACTCACGAGGGGGTTAACACACACTTGCCACCGGCAGCACCACAACAGCCTGCAGCACATCCGTCCATTTACATGGCAAATGCGTTTCAGGCGTCATCCCGCCCTTGATCACTGGCTGTAACAACGAGAAACAGAGGCTGATTGTATGCACATGATTTATTGAGTAACAAGTTCCACCCATGTGGGTGTGGCAAAGTTGCATTCTGGTCTTCGCAGTCCATTGCCCAAACTTTGATCGTGCTAAAACCCCAGTGGGCACCTCTGATTTGTCGTTGTTTCACAATGTCTTACCCCAGTGGGTGGAAGGAAATGTCATGCAGCGCCCTCATGCTGCCAATATATACCAACGGCTCAGGCCCCCCTTGTTCTGTTCACTGCACAAGATGCTGAGCAGTGTAGATCCACTAGTTTCAGCGGCGGGACATTCAGCGACCGGACTAGCCGCATTAAATTCTTTCCAAAAGTTGCCAAGTTGGAAGGTCACTCACAAGGGGGTTAACACACACTTGCCGCCGGCAGCACCACAACAGCCTGCAGCACATCCGTCCATTTACATGCCAAACGCGTTTCGGGCGTCATCCCGCCCTTGATCACTGGCTGTAACAACGAGAAACAGAGGCTGATTGTGTGCACATGATTTATTGAGTAACAAGTTCCACCCATGTGGGTGTGGCAAAGTTGCATTCTGGTCTTCGCAGTCCATTGCCCAAACTTTGATTGTGCTAAAACCCCAGTGGGCACCTCTGATTTGTCGTTGTTTCACAATGTCTTACCCCAGTGGGTGGAAGGAAATGTCATGCAGCGCCCTCATGCTGCCAATATATACCAACGGCTCAGGCCCCCCTTGTTCTGTTCACTGCACAAGATGCTGAGCAGTGTAGATCCACTAGTTTCAGCGGCGGGACCTTCTGTGACCGGACTAGCCGCATAAAATTCTTTCCAAAAGTTGCCAAGTTGGGAGGTCACTCACGAGGGGGTTAACACACACTTGCCACCGGCAGCACCACAACAGCCTGCAGCACATCCGTCCATTTACATGGCAAATGCGTTTCAGGCGTCATCCCGCCCTTGATCACTGGCTGTAACAACGAGAAACAGAGGCTGATTGTATGCACATGATTTATTGAGTAACAAGTTCCACCCATGTGGGTGTGGCAAAGTTGCATTCTGGTCTTCGCAGTCCATTGCCCAAACTTTGATCGTGCTAAAACCCCAGTGGGCACCTCTGATTTGTCGTTGTTTCACAATGTCTTACCCCAGTGGGTGGAAGGAAATGTCATGCAGCGCCCTCATGCTGCCAATATATACCAACGGCTCAGGCCCCCCTTGTTCTGTTCACTGCACAAGATGCTGAGCAGTGTAGATCCACTAGTTTCAGCGGCGGGACATTCAGCGACCGGACTAGCCGCATTAAATTCTTTCCAAAAGTTGCCAAGTTGGAAGGTCACTCACAAGGGGGTTAACACACACTTGCCGCCGGCAGCACCACAACAGCCTGCAGCACAGCCGTCCATTTACATGCCAAACGCGTTTCGGGCGTCATCCCGCCCTTGATCACTGGCTGTAACAACGAGAAACAGAGGCTGATTGTATGCACATGATTTATTGAGTAACAAGTTCCACCCATGTGGGTGTGGCAAAGTTGCATTCTGGTCTTCGCAGTCCATTGCCCAAACTTTGATCGTGCTAAAACCCCAGTGGGCACCTCTGATTTGTCGTTGTTTCACAATTTCTTACCCCAGTGGCTGGAAGGAAATGACATGCAGCGCCCTCATGCTGCCAATACATACCAACGGCTCAGGCCCCCCTTGTTCTGTTCACTGCACAAGATGCTGATCCACTAGTTTCAGCGGCGGGACCTTCTGCGACCGGACTAGCCGCATTAAATTATTTCCAAAAGTTGCCAAGTTGGAAGGTCACTCACGAGGGGGTTCACACACAAGGGCGGGATGACGCCCGAAACGCGTTTGGCATGTAAATGGATGGATGTGCTGTAGGCTGTTGTGGTGCTGCCGGCGGCAAGTGTGTGTTAACCCCCAATATTAGTGCCATTTTTTAAAATTACACTGCATTAATTTTAAATCTAATATTTAAAATTTACCAATTTAAACTATATATATATTCAAGCTTCAAAGGATGTCCTTGCCAGTTTCACTCCAAAGACACACAGCACTCGCGGGGTCGTAGAAGCGCTTGAACGCCAAACTTTATTTCAACAGACGCGTTTCGGGAAAACTCCCTTCGTCAGTGTCATAAAGAATACATTTCGCTGCTCCATTTTTAAAGTGCATGGGTTGTCGAGAATAACATAAACAACAGACTTTGCCTCAGAATTTCATGCGGGCGCCATCTTAGAGAGTGTCAATCTCATACAGTTTGCATACTGTTTAAACATTTCAAAAGGGATTTAGTTACCACATGTAACAAAATAATACCCAAAACATTAATATCGCCGGGGATCGGCAATTGCAGCATATTAATGCTGCCACTAGTCCAATTTTTTGTAAATAGGGAATAGGGAAAATGCACTAGCAGATACTGGGCTGGATACGGAGGTGTTCTTCTGATGGAGCAGTGTGATCTCACCTAGTCTGCACAGACATTTCCCACAGATCAGGTTGCTGCTGTCCTTGAGGTCCTAAGATCACAACTGAATAGGTAGTAGGTGCAGCAATAGGTAGTAGGTGCAGCACCAGGTGGGCCAATGGCAATCACTCATTTGCACCCCTTATGCAGACCTACAGCAAACAGGTCAGTGGTATGTTGACCCTGAATAAATATGCTGTTGCCACTCAACTGAGCTGACAGCAATCATGCAGTTGCAGCTATAATTGGACCAAGAAGAAGCCCAGTATGACGGTTCCTCCCAGGAACCAAGGTGAAAGACAGTGGGCGAGGGTGGGTCCCAGTCAACAGGGTCGTCCCGTGTTCCCTCTTGATTAGTCCACTCTTGATGGATGTCCCACAGCCACTAGAGGCACACCTGACATCAGTCTTCTTGAACTGCATCAGCTTCTGCGGCAGAGAAAGGCAGACTACTTCCATCTGTCAGCAGGCAAGCATGCAAGCTTCTAGTTGACCAACGCAGTGGACCATGTGCTTCCACTCAAGAAGATGCTTATTAGGGATAAGAGAGTGGGGTCCGCCCCATGGTATACCCTAGAGCTCAGAACCCTGAGAAAGAACTGTAAACGGGCGGAGAGGTTATGGAGGAGGAATTGGGAGACAGATAGCAGGGAAAAATATCGCATGGAATTAAGGACATACAAACTTGCAATGCGTGCTGCAAAGGCCTCCTTTTACGGGGAGAGAGTTAAGCACGCTGCGTCCTCATCCTGGGAAGCTTTTCTAGTGATGAAGGAGCTTCTTAAACCGCCTGATCCCATACTTGTCCACGACAGACCACAGGAAAAATGTTTGGAATTGGCCACTTACTTTAAGAATAAAATTGATACCATTGTTAGCTCTCTTCACCCGGTGATGGGGACTTCGGCCTTTCTTGAGGACTTGAGCATCTCGGAAAAACTATTAACGTCATTTGGCCCTGTAACCTCAGGCGAAGTACTGAAGGTCCTCGGGAGCTTGAAAAGTGGCTCACCTCGGGACCCCGTCCCAATGCGGTGTTTAAAGCAGGCCGCCTTGTCGATAGGAGAGCCCTTGACCGATCTGGTCAATCTCTCCTTCGCTCACAGGACTGTGCCGCCTGACTGGAAAAGTGCGGTCGTCAAAGCGCTTTTGAAAAAGCCCGGCTTGGACCCGCTGAACCTGGCCAATTTCAGGCCCATTTCCTTGCTACCAGGGGTTAGTAAGGTTGCCGAGAGGCTGGTAAACCAACAACTATCCAACTTTCTCGAGGAGAATGGCCGGTTGAGGGACTCCCAGACGGGATTCCGACCGGGTCATGGAACTGACACGGCTCTGCTAGCAGTGGTAGAGGAGGCCAGAAGCACTTTGGACACAGGGGGGTCAGTGGCAGTGATCCTCCTGGACCTTAGTGCGGCCTTCGGTACCGCCAATCATGGAGTGCTGATACAACGTCTAGCAGAGTCAGGTGTCACAGGAGTGGCCCTGGAATGGTTGGCCTCCTTTCTGGAGGGGCGTACCTTCGAGGTTTGGGAAGGAAACGCAAAATCTCCTCTCCTCCCACTTCATTGCGGGGTGCCACAGGGCTCATCCCTGAGCCCCACGTTATTTAACGTGTATATGGCACCCCTGGAGGGTGTGGTGTCTCCGTTTGGCTTTAAGATCATAATCTATGCAGATGACACCCAGCTAGTGGTGGGCCTGACACAGCTGGAGAAACAGCCTGAGACACTCCATTCATGCTTGAGAGAGGTGTTTGATTGGATGTCCAGGTCATCGCTCAAATTGAATGGCTCAAAAACAGAGCTGATGATCTTGGGCCAGTCAAGTTTTGCCCTCTCGCCGTGCAGCTGGCCCAACTGCATGGGCACCCCGCCTGACCCAAAGAAGGAGATCAAGAGCCTGGGGGTCTGGCTGGAGCCGGATTTGTCCTTTAGGACACACGCCAAGAAGACCGCTGGCGTGTGTTATGGAATGCTCCGGTCGGCCCGTAAGGTTCTCCCCCTGTTACCAGAACTCTCCCGGAAGCTGTTAGTCCAAGGTCTAATCATCTCGCGCCTGGATTACAGTAATGCGCTCTTTCTCGGAGCACCGGAGTCTACGTTCAAGATCCTGCAACAAGTGCAGAACGCGGCAACAAGGTTGCTGCTGAACGTTCCGGCCAGGCAGTCAGCCAGGCCCGCTTTAAAAGCATTCCACTGGCTCCCTATCCGAGAGAGAGTTACCTTCAAGGCCCTCTGTATTGCCCATAAGAGCATACAGGGGACAGGACCAGCCATTCTGAAGGATATGATCCAGCCCTACAAGCCTACAAGAGCGCTACGCTCTGACAAGAAACACCTCCTACAGACAAAGAGAGTTAGGAGAGCCCGTTCAGGTGGCAGGAGCTTTTCCATCCATACAGCGCGGGCTTGGAACTCCCTCCCATTCTCACTACGTTCTGAACCAAATCTTCTCAGGTTCCGGAAACATTTGAAAACCCATCTATTTCCGGAATAATTTTAGCTCTTTCTGCTCTGTAATGGCAGCTTGCTCTAGGTCTCTATAAGCGCTGGGATGCCCCTGGGTAACCGTGCGCGGTACAAAATTCGTTAATAATAATAATAATAATAGTTGCCTTAGGGAAGGTCCATGGGTTCTCGTGTAGTAAATCCAGATTTAAAGTGATGTCTCCTGACCTCTAGGACACTTGCTTTCATGGAGTCACCAACTTGACCCTAAATTCCTTGTGTAATCTGGGGAGCACTCCGACTTCTCAACTCTAGAACTGGTTTAGGATGGAATCCTTTCAAGTGTCTTGTCCAGGGTGTTCACCAGAGATCCAGCCTTCGTGTAGAGTGATGCTTCTCATAGCAGACACCACTGGAGCTGTCGTCATCTTGAAGCACCCATAACAGAGGCAAAATGAGGTGTGAGGTTTGTGCACCTGGCTGTCATCAACCTAACTGAAGGTGTAAGGGCCTAGAAATCTCCTTAGCTTTCAAAACAGAGTTTGTCATCGCCTCTCTAACCCTGATCATCCCCCTTACTTCAGGGTCTGAGTCTTCTCCCTCTAGTTACAAGAATGCAGGCAACTCACTTCCACTATCTGGTAACTCAGTCCTCACCCTCCTTCTTGTGTTTCGCCATATCAGGAACCTTCAAAAGGGATTTCACTAGCCTACATTACTCTGACTCACTCACACACCGTGCACATAGTACACTTGCTGCACATGCACACACTTAGCATGCACTTGGAGCTTGAACTTTACATATGTGGGCCCATAGGCCTTAATCCCTCTGACTCATAAACGGTCTGGTGATTTTTGTTAACCATTGTATGTTGCCACCAATGCTGTTCACACTGTTCCCATGACAGGGACAGTAGTCCACTGCCAGGAGTATTGGCATGCCCTGGTGAATGTTCCGTAGTGGGACACATATCATGGACCTGCAGCCTTTTCTCTTTTGCGAGAGCAATGCCCATATACAGGAGAAGAGAGCTTAACACTTAAGTGCCTGTGTATAAAGTTCACTAGTGCAATCATAATTATGAAAAAAGCTATCCTCCCAGACCCCAAGTGTTTTTAGTAAACAAAGCAGCTACAATACACTATTGTACCACCGCTCACTTTCTGACATTAGTGATTTTGTCACTTTAATCATCGAGTATATAATGGATATTATTCCACTTTATTTTAAAGGGCAGAAATCTCATTTTGTGTTCACCCCTCTAAGGCTGAGGTAATTAATTTTCAGTCACTGTGGCATGGTAGTTCAATCTATTCAAGGAATTTCTTAAGAGCATGGTTCTCAACGGGCTTCCCAACCCTGATGGGTCTTCCAGGCTGTAGGTCCTCATTTTCATAAAAAGATAGATGGATCTTGAATGGTCTCCTGAAACTGAGTATGTTGTCTTTCAATCTGAGAGTTAACAGTAAGTTGTTCCACAGTTTGGGGGCTAAATATGCAAACACACGTCCACCACTCTGGACTTTCTTCACCCTAACGATGAAGAGTAGAATTATCAGACGATCTTAGCTCTTTGCTGGGGCGGTAAGGGCAAATCAAATGTAAGATTTACAGCCCCCTCATGTTTCACACACGATGGACTATACAAACAGCTTTCAACTGAGTCCTCTTTTGGAGGACTCAGTGTAACGTGGCCAGTGCTGGTGAAGCAGCCTGATGTTTTGCAATACCTAAAAGGATCCATGCAGCAGTATTGTGGATCACTTGGTGAGCTTTGGTTACTGCTTGTTGACTCCCCACATATAGGGAGCTCCTATAGTCAAGGTGAGATACAATCAGGCCTTGAACAACTACTCTCCATACAGATGCTGGTAGCCAGCCGAGCAGCTTTCTGAGGGTTAATTGTAGACCGAAACAGCTAGACAGCAGCTCTCTAGCCTGAGCCTCCATGGTGAGTTTGCTATCCAACCTAACAACAAAGCTTTTTACTTCTGTTTTTGGGGATGGGCGGTCACAGAGGGAAATATGCCAACTGAGTTCTACACTGGCGGGCGCATCATGCATTTTTAACATTACGGTGGGCGGTGCGTTCAGCAGCACCCGCCGCAATGGTAAAAATGCTTGTTGTGCATTTGCATGCACAAAGTGGCAGGCACCGGCGGTGCCTGCCACATTGTGCATGCCCCATGTGCACCCATTAACTTCCTGGGGGCCTGCAACGGGCTCCCAATTGTGAACTCCATATACCTTTCCATGGCGGCAAAGCCGCCACAGAAAGGCTGCTCTCTGCCTGCATACTAATATGGAAGGCGGTGTCTAACAGACACCGCCACCAAATTAAACCCTTTCCTGCCCTGTAGACCCGTCGACGGGGCGGAAAAGCGGCAGACCCACCAGGGTACCCCCGCCATATCAGTATGGCATGCGGGCAGTGTAGTATGGTGGGCGGATCGCCACAGCCCAAACCGTTTGGGCGGTGGTGATCTGGCTCCATACTGATAGACCCCTGTGAGGATCCCTGTGGGACACCACATTTTAAATGATGGGTGTTAGGAAAAAATTATCTTCACTCACTTGGAAGCTTGTTTTAATTTGGATGAAGGAGAGCCATTTTCGTTCACGGCCAGTGATCCCAGCACTTCCAATCTATGAAGTAGAATAGGATAAGAGACCATCTCAAAAACTGCACTTAGGTCTAGATAAGTGCCCACCACTCGTCCACCTTGGTCGAGGACTTTTTTCAACTCTTGATTAGCTGCTAAGGGAGCTTTTTCTATGCTGCACTGAGGCCAGGAACCTGTTTGCGTAGGCTGCAGTATGTTATGGGATTCCAAGAATCTGGATAGATTTTTATTCATAAATGTCTCCACTATTTTGGCCACACCAGGGAGAAGTGAAATTGGTCTGTAGCTCTCCACTGAAGTTTATTTTTAACAGAGGTCCGATAATGTCATGTTTCCATGCCTCTGGAACACTGCAGCTTTCCATTAAGAGATTGTAGATATAGGTGAGCACTAGGAAGATAGCTTTAGGATGCATAGAAATACAAGCTTCCTGCACAGTGAGGGAGCATCTGCTTTTCCATTCAAAATAGAAAATGATTACAATAAGTCCACTTCACATTTACAGTTTCCAAGCATTGATGTTAGTTACCAAATAACAATCAGAAATATGCATTTCAGCAGAGTGTGCTACTGTGTGTTGCCAAACTAAACGTCCACTATATATATATCCATATTTGGCCTTGCAGGTTGTGTTGCAAAGGTGCATGAAACTGATATTCTTGGATGACCTGAGCATGAAAAAGAATGTCCTGTGATGGTATAAATATACCCATGGAGATTCTGTAGGCCTTAGTGTGTTTTCATCAATGCAAAGTGTGCTGGGGCTTTTATGATGCCTCTTTGAGAAACAGTGTTTTTTTTTCTCGCTGATCCAGCACTCACGTTATTCATTTTCACTCAGTGCTCCCATTTAACTCCTGAACCCCTCAATTCAGTTATAATTTTGCTTAGTGTGCCCTTTGGTGTTTTGCTTTATGAGATCCATTGGTCATCATGAGTGATATCAAAGGTCACAGTTTTGCCCCCTAATGAGATGGTTTAAATATTATTTCAAAGCTCCCACAGAATTCTTCTCTAATCTTGCATGATAATGCTGTAAACGTTTTTTCCAAGCTGTGTAAGACCCTCTTCCTCACCTTCTCGGAGATGGCCATTGCTTGCACGATCATTGTAACTTGAGAATTAAAGAACCAAGTGACTGAAATCCTGTTACGTTATGAATTGTTCTTGCATCAAATCAGCGGAGCATCTTCGTAGTGGTATCTCCCTGAAAAGACAATGCATATCAATCTGGATGTCTTTGTAAAATCAGGTGGTACAAATAAATTCTCTTTATTAATGAGTGAGATTTCTCTCTCTTTCAATAGTGTTAGATGATAATTTGATGATTGGCACTTGTCAATTATCTTTGCTAGGATTTCCAGAATCATCTTGAGGATCTTCCTAATTGTGTATTTCACTGATAAGAGTCCCTTCACTCATGTTATAACTGTGTGTTACAATTAACAATATAATGTTTGGTCATCTCTTGTCTTACCTCTGAAGATCAGAGAGTTTCTGCATTCTGTCTCTCAGGAACGGTGACCTACAAAGCGCGTGGGTGGTTGTCATCCTCTCATTCTTGCACATTAGCACTCATACTTTTTAAGATGCATTTCCTTCAATAAACTATTTTTCTACATATGCAAATGTGGACCCAAATACAGCGAGAGGTACTTTTGTGAATGTTCATAGTCAGCAGTCACTTTACCAAGCTATGCTGAGGAACATAGTAATATCATTCTTGGAGTCAAAGATCTAGAAATATCCCCAGTGTGTGTATGCACAGGCTGCGTGCATTTCTGTAGTGCCAGTTCTGTCTAGCTTGGTGCTCAGTTGAATGCAACATGGTTTCCACTTGAATTTCCATATTTTAGCTTCATTCCATCCTGATTATTTGTGCAGTTGGGTATCTTTGGAGGCCCTAGTGCAATGCCTGCACAAAACAGTGCCCCAAGTTTGCGGTGCAGTTCTTTTAGTTGCCACAGTCAATGCTGGTTTCACTGTACACTATGCACATCACTTACATTTTATATATTTGTCACACACTTGCACACACAGGATGCATATCTTTGGGAAAACACTAATGCTGCTTTTGGGTAAGGCGGATCGCTTGTTATCCATCAAAGCCTCTGCAAAGGTACTATTTCTGCTAGGACCAAAAATGAGATCAAGGCCAAACCATTGAGATTTACCCAATTCAGTCCAGTACTCCTCTTAAATGATTTGGACACTCTGCGAAGTGTGACATCAAATGGTATTGTTCCATACTTCTTTCATGTGTAGTGCCAACATTTCTAACATTTTTCATAAACTAAAAACAGGTCCTTTCTGGCATTTATTCCTTGGCTATAATATTTCCCACAAAACATGAAGACCACCCCTACACTCCACTGCTCACACTTAAATACCCTTTTATAACTTTTACCTATGTGCCCTAATGGGGCTGTCCCATACGCTCTACAAGCAGATTCCCTTCCACAGCAATAGTTGTAACTTCCACAAACCTTTAAACAGGTAATTTTCTAAAATGCCGCAAACTACCTGCACATTTTTTACAATTTTTAATAATTATATCCCATGCCTGTTTGTTGTGTACAGACCATTTTCTACGTGTCTGCTCATTCGAGTGGTTGTGCTCTTCAGTAGCTTGACTCAAGACTTCACATTTACGTTCCACACTTTTCATGCTGTAGTTCATCATTTGAGGTTCGAGATCTTCAGATTTTTAGATTTGGGCATGTGCTCCTACAGAAAGTAATATGCCTGAATGTTCGGATTTATAATTAACCTTTTAGTCTTCACCATTGCAGTCAATGCTAAGAATGCCCCTGAATAATCATTATGAGTCACCTAGGCCAGCTTTTGTGTTTACCAAAGCGTGTTTCAGCAGTATACTCTCCCAGCATAGTGGGTTGAACTTAATACCAAAGCTTGCATTTTGTTAACATTTTTGGTGATCACATGTACTTTGTGCATTAGAGATTTTACTATATATTTTAGCCTGTAGTGAAGAACTTATAGGTTGATTAGATATTAGTGCTAAGTTCTGTATCCATTTAGACTTCCTAACTGTGGGATTGTAGTTATTTTAGGTGGTCTGCCCATCACATACTGGAACACTGTCAATGACTCACACATAGTGGCATTAGTATGGGGCTCTGTGTGGGTTGGTCAGAATTCTTTTTCCCACACAATGGATGTTCTCAGTACACCACAGTTTATATATGCATAAACCTCTGAAAATGTGCCCTGTACATCAAAGTAAATTTGGCTGGCATGACTATACATGCAACGTGTCATCAAGATGGTTATCCGCAGAGTTTGTTAATCTATACATAACATGTACTCAGTTTTCTATTTGAAGTTGCAATTTCTGGGTGAACCTGCCCACTTGTCTGTGACCAGTTCCACCTGGATTCTCAATGTCCACCTTTTAAGCTCTTTTAAGAACATTGGCTATCTCCTGAGCAAGAATGAGGCTGCCATGTGGTCAGTGTTTATATTTCTATGGACGCTCAGTGTTTTCCAAACTATTAGAAATCAATGCCCTTAGTGTTTAGTCAGATACTCAAAACAAAACTGTGCTTTTCCAGTGTTTACAAAATGTTGCTTTTTGTAGTGATTGTTATAAAACACATATCTAATATAATGGAAAAATAATACAGGGTAGGTTGTGATTTCCCACTGACAGTATGTCCAGGGGACCTAGGTTAGTCTATATAAAGTCTATAAAGTCTGAGTATTGCACCCACATCTTGCTACCCTATCTCACATCTCATTGCCTTTCATACCCACTCTGTCAGGACTCTACCTTACCTTACAGGGCTATTTATTGGATTCGGATCTGTTCAAATAACTTTACTTTGGCCACAGGGGCCATAAAGGTGCATGCAGATAAAAAAAGACAGATAATAAATAGATAAAACAATAAATTTTGGCAAAGAGCAAAATCACAGTTCATAAAAGAATTGCTACTATCCAAAAAAGTAATTTAACGACTGTTTAAACAAAAAATCGGAGTAAAAATAGCAATATGTGCAAAGATGCAATAGTTTTACAAGAAGAAAATGCACATGAAAGATACAGCAAAGTGGGGCTAGGTGCACAGTACAAACGCCATCATATTGCTGAAGGGGGGGGGAGACCTTCCTCCTAAGTACCCACATAGCACCTATAAACTCGGCATCAGAGATGGCAAGTCCCGGGCGACTATCCGCTCTAAGTATACGAAGGGTAAAAGAATGTCTGTGTACACCTAACAGCCTACATATAGATGCTAACCAAGTTGTACGGGGGAACTGTAAGCTGGGTACACAAAGAAAACTTACAAAACACTCTCCTCTGAGAAGTTACAGGACAGACAAATAGCAACTCCCCCACTGGCCCATTTGGAAGTGAAAGCTTCCAACGTTAGGGTGCCCACTCAGAACTAAAAATAGCACTTCCTGTTCAGTGTGACAGATACCTGGTTCTAGAACAACTCATAGCATCCAAAGGGCATGAAATCAATGAATTACCTTGATAACTTACTGCGAGCAGCTTTCCGGCATTCATCTGCCCTTATGATTGTCCAGTAGTGCTGTTTCAGAGAGTCCTTTAGTGGGACGTTGATAGCATCCTGCTGCTCCCACAACTCAGGTAACACAAGGAAGTAAAGCCTCTCCTTAATTCTCAAAAGTCAGGGGACCTCGCTTTCATTACAACCTGAAGGGCAACAACATACTGGACAAGTTCAAGAATAGTCCATAGACACCTCCAATACAATAATGGACGCAGTCTTTTTTGGCCCCAACCCTTTTTCACCCAGGTCCATGAGGAGGGAATGCAGAAGAGTGCTACGAGGCAGAAAAGCATTATTGGATTAAAATAGTAAGAGTTCTTTAATCAAATATTTAAGAAAAATAAATATGAGGATGCTGTTGGCTGTCATTCACCCACTTCTTGCTGAATAATATTACATTGTAGGTTTGGCTAACTTGCCAACAGACTAGAACCTTGAGAAACCTCTACATTTTGAATGACACCAGATTAATGTGTAGCCGTGAATTCTAGGAACCTTAAGTTTGAAGCTTTAAGAATGCTTTCCACTGCTTATTTGCACCCTTTACCTAGTTACGGTAAGGTGGTGCTGCCGTTTGTGTGTGGACATTTATAGCTGCAAAGTGGTCCCCAATGCAAAAGTCTCATTTTAAGATAGTCGTGACCTTCTAGCAGACATCACATTGTATACTGACAAGTGAAGTTTTGTAAACAATGTTACTATGGTGCACTCAGAGACCTCAGCAGCAAAGTGCAGCTGTGTAAAAAGATAGGATTAGCGTCACACATAACAATGGAACACCTTCCAGCCATGATTTTTGTTGGCATATAGAAAGTCTTGTTTCATGGTTTTACCTCTATCCCATGTGCATGGTGAGACACTCTTTTCACAATTACCCGCCCTTCACTATACCTTGCATTCATGTTTAAAGCATGGAATGTTTGGCACTTAGTTTGATATCACTACAGACTTGTTAGAAAATGGAACTGATGTATCAAAGGGTTTTACTCATTCTTTGTGTGTGGGTAAATGTGATAGTACATAGTGGTCAAGAGTCGTATGAGCCAGTCATTTCACAGATCAGTGAAAGAATTAAATACTGTCAAAACATCAAATATGATTTGAATATTTCTAGATTCTCTACAGCACACACAATTGGATGATACAAAAGGAAGTAGACACATTTAATGACTACCCTAAAAAACATGACTACATTTAAATAACACTTGTATAATAAGCATAATTTCTAAGATTTTATGTTTCTTGTATGCAAAATTCCCGAAATTACTCCACTGAGGCACTTGGCATAATTATATGCAGTGTGTGGTAAAAATTAATGATTGGTGCAATTTGCAGGGATTCATAGTTAAAATTTACAGCAAACGCACAAGACTATCTACTGTTTGTGATGCTCTTGTTTAAATGTAATACACACAAAAGGTAACCAGATGGTTGCTAAAGAATAAGTAAAAAGGTGAACTTTAAGCAAGACAAAGGGCATTTGCTTTTTAAAGACGAGAACCCTTACTCACCCTTAAGGTGACATGCTTTAGCATTGGGTTCCCTCTTGCACACAGTGCCCGCAAGGTGCACAGTGTGGGCTATAACTCTTCTTTAGAAGAAGACCGTGAGGTGTTTTCTACTCCAATGTGATACATGAGTTAGGGGCAGAGTGCTAAATAATATCAAAAATGTGTGTATTAAAACCACCTAATATGGGGAAAATAAACTTTATTCAGTATCCCCAATGAATGGAGTTAAAAACAGTGTAACAATAGGGATAAGGATGTTCCCTATCTGACTAGGTCAACATGTTTCTGCCAAATGATGTAAATTCGTGGCATTCTTCAGGACCAATGTCTTTTCACTCTCCTGAAATTCGTGAAAATTAATAAAACAAAAAAAACATTCTTAATTTTTTGTATGGATGTCTTCTAGTCCAGCTTCATTATGGCCAGCCCTCTGTAAACACACAAAATATGTATTCTCAAGTTCACAACCAACTCAATTCAATAATACCCAAGTGCGGGTGATAAAGTGCCAAAAACACACGTGACATGACACCTACTACAAATCAATTAAATTAATAATCTCACCATTTGCAGATTTATTCTCTGCTTTTACCTTCAGAAGGTCCTCTTATCTATTACTGGGAATCTTAAGGCAGAAATTCAAAATAGTGAGAATAATCATACTTCACAATGACACATCAAAAGGTTCTTAAACATTCTCAATCAGAACTCTATTTGAGTGTACTGTATACGTACACACATGTATATATATAACACTCATCTTGTTTCCTCGAGTACTCAATACTGTCATATCTACCCACAACCTATCACTATTATTAGCTCTATATATCTCTCTCTTTCTCCTCAATTATATAGACCAGCTCCACTCGGGAGGTAGTACTTCAGGTGGCATGCAGATTTAACCCCTAGGCGCCTTCCAGTCAGGCCAGATGAAAAACCCTCATATTACCCATACCGCTTGTTTCATATACAAGTCCCGACTCTCACTTCGGTACGGGAACCTAAAACATGCAGCGCCCTTTTCAAGGATCACTCGCACGACTCAGCAACTTTACGAGTGCATTTTCAACAGACGAGAGGCCAGAAGGGGAGAACGGGTGCTCGAGTTTACCGCATTTAACTCTCAGCGTGTCTTCTGCACCGGATGTAACCAGCATCACTTCCGGGTCACGAAGCGCGTTTCAGTAAATACCATAACAAAAACCCTTGGTAAAGGACATGTATAGCGTTCTCCCTAAATACAATGCAATTAAATGGCACTCTCCACTCAAAATAAAATACGAGGAGGGCATCCAAGCGTGGGTGTATACTAATGCATTATGGAATACGTAGTTCACTTGTGTGCTGTTAGTGAACACAAACCCATACCTCTCTCAATAAAAAAAAACAAATACAGAGTTAATGTCAGAACAGGTTTACAGCACCACAAAAAATTGGAAACATCAATGTGTGTAATACAGATGTCGGTGTATGATACCCTTCATCCAGATATATGTCCATAACTATTATGTGTGTGTAACTTACAGACACAACATCAAGAGTCCGATATCGACTCCAAAAACCGGGCGGGTTTTCATAGTGTCTGTGGCAACATCTCATTCTTATTGATGTATATCTATAACAGGCTCCATGGAATATCTTTGTTTAATCTTGTAATATGACTTTTCAATCCGAACACCCATCTTTGTTCTCTGCATAAAAGTACCTTATCTAGGGGCCCCATATTACTGTCATATTTTGGTTTATTTTGGTTTATCAATGACAAACCAGATAAAGTCATCCTCAGTATGTATCATGTCTACAAAATGTCTAGTCATGCGGGTGTTAGTCTTTTTGCATCGAAAGGCACTTCGATGCTCCACCATCCTGTGTTTCACCTTCCTTGTAGTCATTTCAATGTAAATAAGTGAACATGGGCACAAGATCATATACACAATCCCACTTGTGTTACAATTCGTGCGAGAGTTCAATACCCAAGGAGTCCTTAAGCATGGTAAATGTACACTCACAGTTAAAATTGATACAAGGACATATTTCACACAAAATATAGTGTAAAATTACAGATTTGCATTTTGAATAAGTATGCATAATTTTACTGTAATCACGCGAAAGCAATTCACATGCATTTCGCACACCCTTACACAAAACTCAAGCAGAATATTCTTATATCAGTCTTTCGTGCTGCTGTGTTGTATTACAACATTCTACTGTGTTGGCCCCATCAGGATGAAATACATTTTACTCATTCATTCTCACTTTCTTTTCTTTGAATTAAGTTTTAGTTTGGATTTGTACAGGTGTTTATCAGTGTTTGTATGTTTACACTCAGCTGTTCCTTTTAGGCTGTTTTTTTTGACTGATTATAAGTTTAAACCTTAAACAGGATAACCTAGCAATATTATTAGGAAACAGTCAGAATGCTGACCTTCGGTGCAATTGCCATTAGGAAAGAGATGACTTTGAATGCACAGCAGGTACACACTAAACTACTACTCACACCCATGTGGGTGTTAATGTAGGCCACAAAAATGTTGCATGTGCAGCAGACTTGCCCTTGGATCTTCTGAAATATAGAAGGGTATTTTTGTAAGGACAAATAAATGATGGTTTCATACATTTAAAATAAGCTGCTCACACTACCCACACTGTTAATGCCCTCTTTCACAGTTTTTAACCTTGTGGCCTCTCCTTGCATACTCTTTCCTTATATTATTCCCACTTATCAACAGCCTCATCCCTTCCAGACACTATGCTCACTATCCTTCAATGCTTAACATGTGAACACATTCAGACACCATTATAAGGCGATTAAACGTGACAGCTGTCATAGTGAGAACATTTCTATAAATAGCAGAGAGGGCATCACTTTTTATGAATCATATGTACACTGGCATAACAATTCTGCACATTTAACAGAAATTGAAAACAACCAAACTCAATCTACTAATAAAGTATCCACTATTTCAATAAGACACTGCATGTCCAGATTTCTTCTTCCATAACATGTAAGAATAAATAATAACACAACAATTGTTAGGGAGCCCACCTATCGTTGAATGTCTTTGCATGCAAAATGACAGAGAAAACAGACATTCATGGTGATTTGCATCAAAACTGCGCCTTTTGCCTACAATCAGTTATTCAACATTTTTTTTTAAATGTGTTTTAATAATTTTACAGCAAATATCCAGTCATGATAAAGAGATACAAAAACACATTGATACATGGCTTAGTTGCAGATGTTGACATTCAGATTAAAAGAGTACATATTCATATTGCAAAGGGTCAAAGAGATACCCTATTGAACATTGCATAAAGTCTTAAATTGTTGCACGAGTCTCACACAGTAGTCCATTGCGGGTAATACACAACAGATTGGCCTACATCAAAAGACCGGCATATTATGCAATTTTTAATCAAATCTAACAAGACCTTTCACATCTATTCCATACAAAACAAAACTCTCCCAACCCTCCCTCCCCTCCAAAGGCTCAACAACAAGTGTCCATCTAATCATTTTCACATGTCTAGATCTGAAGCATGAGTGTATCTAGGTTAAACCGACTGTCCCAGGTGTACTGTGTAGTTCTGGAATAATAGGTAATAAATAATAAAAACCCACTGACTCTGTGAGGAGCGGATGTGTCCTACTTCCATTGGTCCATGACCTCAGCAGATGATGTTGCAACTCCCTAGTGGGATAATATATCTATCGCTCCATATTCTTCCATGATTGTATTCCAGCTCAGCGATATTGGTGTTTTCCATAGACCTCTTTACTCCCCTCTCTTTAGTTCAGCTACCCCATTTCAACGTCGCTGTATGCCAATCCTGCAGGGAAGGAGCCCTAGCGGCTTTCCACTGTGTGGTTATAGTTCTTTTAGCTAGAAGGAGCACACGATTAGCGAAACGACAGGTGGGATTACCCTTCTTCCCCCTGGGTCCTAGTCCCAATATACAGTATTCTAGTGTGTTGTTATGACGCACCGGGGCTATATCTGTCAATATTTTGCATACTGTCTTCCAGTAGTGTCCCGGTCTAGGGCAGTCCCCTACCATGTGTATTAGCCTAGGCGTGGGCGGAAAATCCGTTCCGCTCGCGGATTTTGCGGATTTTCGGGAAATCCGCAATCCGCGAGATTTGCGAATTTCCCGCAAAATCCGCAAATCCGCGAGCAGCGGATTTTGCTCGCACTGCTCGCACTGTTAGCGTGAGTTCGCGCCCCGCGAATAAGTGCGAAATTGCAGAAATACGATCTTGGCAAAACTGAAAGTAACTACTTACCAGGTTCAAAAGTTCAGGCACATCATTAGTAGCCATTTCCTGTAGGGCTTCCTGAGGGGCCCCTCCAGAGTTCAGTTGCCAGTTGAAACTATTATGTGACCCTGCTCTGAACCTCAGAATAGTTACACATATGCCACAAAGGTCCTGAATTACAGCTAAGGGAGACAAGCAGGAGCCAGGCTGGAAGTTAAAATCCATTAATCAGCCCCTAATTCATTATTGTCAGTTGGGGCAGGGCAGGTGTTGTAACTAATTTTGCAACAATGAAAGCACTTAGCAAGTGCAAAAGATCACTAATCAGGGCGCACTAAGGAAGCAGGTGCCAGCTAAAAAAATATTCTGTGACACATTAATCAGCCCCAAATTAATTCAGGTCACTTGAGGCAGGGGAGGTGTGCTTTGCTTTGCCGAAAATAATGTACACTGGACAACCAGAGGGTGTAGTGATGAAACAGAGGGTGGCATGGGTGGGCCAGAGGGTGGCATGAGTAGTCAGAGAGTGGCAGTGGTGACAGAGAGTGGCAGTGATGAAGAAGAGTGTCCCAAACAGGCTGGACACGTAGAAACAACAAGTTCGCAAAACTTGCGACCCGACAGGTAAGTTCGCAAATTGCGAAATTGTAAAAACCCTCGCGAACTGGCAGAAACACGGGCGAACACAAAAAAAAAAAAAATCCGCAAATTCGCGGGAATTCGCGGATTTTGCGGATTGCGAATCCGCAAATCCGCAAAATTCGCGGATTGCCAATCCGCAAAATCCGCTCATGCTTATATTAGCCCTGCGTTGGATGCATAGCAGCGCGCACAGGTATGACTTGCTCCCCAAAACATAGCGCACAATCTGAGTGGGGTTAAATAAGCTCTGTGAAGTAACATTTATTGAATAAATTTGATTTTAGGGTTGCAAGACACTTTTTTGGGGTGCCCTAGTACAGTATCCCATTCCTTGTCTGTAAATGCACAGCCCACGTCCTCCTCCCATTTGTCGCTTACTGGCCGCAATGAGATTGCCATTTCAGTCCGAGTCCCGTGAGTGAACCATTTTGTCAGGCGCGCCCCAATTCCCATCAGGTATTGCATGGTAAGAAGCGTGTTCGTGGCTGGTTCAGTAGCCTTCGGTGACCATGTAGTGCCTTTATATCTGGAAATATGTGCATGTAATAGGAACAGTGTAATGGGTGCACCATGTACGCGTACAAACGTGGCATGTGACATTAATACACCGTCAGAAAAGAAGTCTCCTACCATGGCAATGCCCACATCAGCCCATGCCTGTAAAGCGCGGGTAGTGACCAGTCCTGTTTGTGTGGGTATACCTAGCAGCAGAATAGTGGGAGCATACGGAGGTGTCCGTCTAGTGTACTTCACTGCATTTCTCCAGTAAGTAATGGCTATCCGTAGCAGGTGGGGTGTTGATGCCAGTAGGAAGGCCTGTCACAGTAAGAGTTTATGGATGACCCCTTTGTCCCTATCTCGCAGAGACATATCCAACTCGTGTAGATTACGTCCTGCAAGCCAATATGCCAGCCACTGCAGTTGGCTAGCGTAGCAGTATGCGCATAGGTCTGGTACTCCCATCCCTCCCTGCTTCGTGTGTAACTGTAATTTCGCCAGTCCAATACGTCAGCGCCCCACGCCCTCATGTATAGGTAGATTGGTAAAATAATAAAGCAGCCTCGGCAGCAACACCATTTTAGTGATGACTACTCGACCCGCCACTGATAAGGGCAGTGAGATCCAGAAGTGAGAGCAGTAATTGCGCGCATTAGGTTGCCATCCAGGAGATCTGTGGGATCACAGTAGATCTGTATTCTGAGATATTTAAAAGTATTGGGCACCACGTGGAAGGTCCAATGGCCGAATGTAAACTGACCGCTCCTCGTAGAGTTTTTGAAGAAAAAGGTGTATGACTTGGCAGCATTAATAGCCAGGCCCGATAGTTCTTGGAAGGATGCAAAGATCGAGGGCATTGGATGTGGGTCCACATCCATGTCTTTAATATAAAGAATGAGATCATCCACGTATGCTGAGACAGTGTGAGTTGCATGAACTCGCGTTATCCCCTTGCAACTCGCAAATGAACGAAGCCTGTGTAGGAACGGTTCCAGTGCTGGTATAAACAACAGCGGCGACAAGGGGTATCTTTGTCAGGTACCCCGAGCCACCATATATTGCCTCTAGATATATTGACCAATGCACGCTTGCGCATTGGGGTTCGTGTATAGTAAGCGCACCCATGCAATATATTTGTCAGGGATACCAAATTGTGCAAGGGTATAGAAGATATAGGGCCAGATGTAGGTAATTCATATTTACCGAATCTTAAATACCGAATTTTACCGATTCGGTATTTAAGAGTCCGTAAATATGAAGGGGGGAGATGTAGGTATTACAGATTCTGTAAATACCGAATCGTTAAGATTCGGTATTTACCGAATCTGTAAATACCGAATCGGTATTTGCCCATTGATTCCTATGGGCCTTAAAGCCCATAGGAATCAATGGGCAATACCGATTTTGTAATTACAGAATCGGTAAATACCGAATTTTGCAAGGGTGCAGGGGGTGTCACTTTGACACCATCTGGCACCCCAAAAATAGGCATGTGCGCCATGTGGCACACAGACATGCCCTAAGGGCATGTCTGTCTGTCACATGGCTAGATGTGCATGCATGAATTGAGAAGTGATACTAGAGATTCTCTAGCGTCATCCCTTACCAGGCACTCGCTATTGTCTCCCTATGTAAGAAGACTTTCACTCTTTTATTTAATTGTTCATCAGTTCTTTATTTCATTCCTTTAGGGTAATATCAATTGTACTCATATTTTGTACTCCTTCATTCAGTAATCAAAATATATTCCATATTGCAAGCACTGTCATTATTAGACATCCAATGCATTTCGGGCATTAAACGACATGCCCTTCATCAGGGAAAACGACACTGTAAAATGAAAAACGCTACTGTTACTGTCCGCTCCATTCAATATTAAGCCATACAACAAAACAGTTGAAATAATGACATAAAAATATAGTTGTGCAAGAAATGTTGTGTGACTGGTGTAGTTGTGGTCTACATGCATGGTGAAAGGTGAAAAACGCCAGAAATATCGGGTGACACTCACGTGACTGGAAACTCCAGTTTGCGGTAGATGCTATAAAAAATAATGAAAAAGCGGCTTTAGAAAAAATGGATCATAGGGGTCTCTCTCAAAGAACATGCTCCAATCGTTCTACGCAGCGGACTAACCTGTATGGAATCTCGTTCAAGTATCGGTTAGTCTCCTCCGTTCGCGTCGGTACAATAGTAACCGGCAGCGTTTAGATATTTAATGAAAGTTCCGGTCATGTGAAAGGTCACATGACCGTGAATATAGAAAAAAGACTTCTTGCCGATGTATGTGATCTATCTGCTCTTGCTTCAAGAGGGGGGGTTTCTAATAAACTGAAACCGTAATACTGGCCAAAAATCAATATATGAGGAACGACTGGAATAAAAGTATAAAAATATAAAGTCCACGGGGCAACGAGTAAAAAAGTATAGTTAATGAGAATACTAGTCTCAAACCCGTGTAAAAAAGTGTGTTTAATGACGATACTAGTCTCGAACCCATGACGTCTGGGTTGCTAGCTGGGTGGTGTTTAGATGGAGCTATGTGTAAACATGATAACAGTGTTTCTGAAAATATACGTGTCTGGTGGCTAAGTGAACCAACACAGTATACACAAGTTACAGACCGTAGAGCAGTTCATAAAAAATATATATACTTCATAGATAACAAGAAAATTAAATTCTCTCATTCAGACCCATTGGTATCTGGGTGGAAAGTCTCTGTATCCAAAAGTTCTCTCTCCTGAGGAGGTACTTAGTATTGTCTCATCCCTCCATTCTCTGGATGATTTCAAGAATTATAAATTTGATTTGGGAAACGTTGTGATTCTCCATTACAAAGTGCGAGGACAGTGCTGATTTAGTATTTTTCAAGCGGATGTTTGATTTATGTTCCGTTAGTCGCACTTTAATGCGCCGCTCTGTTTTCCCCACGTATATTTTCCCACATGGGCATCTTATTCCATATATCAAATTACTTGATTCACAAGTAGCATTGACCTTCAGTTTGATCGGATACCCCTTTGAAGGGTGACATACGGTGTTGCCTTGGATTACATTATTGCAGTTACCGCAATTCAGGCAAAGTTTAGTACCTCTGTATGTGATGTTTTCACATGGTTTTGTTTGAAGAATTTCTCCCAGATTTTTTGATCTTGTGTAAGCAAAAATGGGTGGTTCTGCAAAAGACTGTCTGAAATCTGGTTCCATATTGAGAATCGACCAATGTTTCAAAATAGCTTGTTGATACTTTTTACTCGATGTCGAGTATTTAGATACTACCACAGTTCTTGTTTGTGCGGTTTTGACTTTGGTTGTTAATAGTTTGTCTCTGTCGATTTTGTCAATCCTACTCTTGGACTGTTCTATTACCTCTTGTGGGTAACCTCTGGCTATGAATTTCTTGGTCATTTCTTCAAGTCTGTTATTACGAATATTTTCATCTGAGGTAATTCTCTTAACTCTAGCCATCTGTGAGAATGGCAAATTGGTGATTAGATTCGATTGGTGAAAGCTAGAGTATAACAACATGTTATTCCTGTCCGTGGGTTTCACATACAGATCTGTCATGAATCCATCTGAAGTTTTGATAACTTTAACATCAAGGAAGTTGACTGTTGTCTCTGATATGTCCCATGTCAATTGAATTCGTTCATCTGCTTCGTTAAACTTCTTGAGTTCCATCAGTAGTTTTTCTTTGGTGTTCGTCCAAATTATGAAGAGATCATCAATGTACCTAATCATAAGTTTCAGGTTTTGTGTCCATTCGTTTTTAGAGAAGATGTGTTGGTTTTCATACCACTGCATGAATATATTAGCATACACGGGAGCTGCTGAATTACCCATTGCCATGCCAGTCAGTTGTTGGTACCATGTTTCATTGATCTTAAAGTAACTATGATACAAGATGAAATACATCAACTCCATAAGAAAGGTCTGAAAGTCTTGATCAAGCTCCGAGTTCAAAAGAGCAGATTCCATTGCTTCTATACCCATATCATGGGGTATACTGGTATACAGGCTACATACATCAGCTGTACATAAAATCACGTTTTCTGTGGGGTCCAACTTGATTTGTTGCAGCATTTGCAAGAAATGGCATGTGTCTCTGATGTAGGTTTGCGTGGATTGTACTATAGGTTGTAAGTACCGGTCTATAAGCTGGCCAATTGGTTGATGCAGGCTCCCTCTCGTGGACACTATAGGTCGCATCGGGGGATCATAGGTGTTTTTGTGTATTTTTGGTGCCATCCGGAGGGTTGGACTTTTTGGGTTTGATGTTAACAGGAAATTCTTTGTTCTTTCAGTTATGATGCCATGTTTGTGTGCCCCATCGATGATGTTTTTTAAAATCTTTGAATATTCTAATGTGGGATTTTGATCCAGTTTGCGGTACGTATTACTGTCAGTGATATGTTCCATCACTTTTTTGTCATACATTTCCACATTCATGATGACGATGGCGCCTCCTTTATCAGCCTTTGTATAAATGACCTTATCATTGGCAGCCAATTTCTGTAAGGTGTTAAGATCCTTCTGAGTAATATTCCTCCTTTTTGGTTTGATGTGTTTTATCTTTCGAATGTCTTGTTTAACTAGATTTTCGAAAAGATCCAGTGTCTTGTGACTGGTGGGAGCCTGGAAGGTACTGTGAGGTCTTAGACCCAACAGTTGGTCTGTCTCTGGTTGTGGTCGGTCTGGTAGTGTGTTGTCGAAGAAGTGCCTCAACCTTAATTTTCGCATTAACTTGAAAAAGCTGACCTCAAGTTCTAAAGTGTCAGTGGTAGTAGTCGGTACAAACGATGTTCCTTTCTGTAATAACTGAAGTTCGTAAGATGTGCACACATGTGCATGCACACCTGAATTCGGTATTTTAACACCCAATTGGATTGGGTGGTAAAATACCGAATTTGTAGGGCCTTTGGGACTCAGAAGAGTCCCACCTACATCTGGGAATTACCGAATCGGTAAAAATACCGATTCGGTATTTTACAGATTCTGTAAATTTACCGATTTGGTAAATTTACAGAATCTGTCAAATCTGGCCCCCTACATCTCAAGATGCCAAATACCGGTCGGAAACGGCCGAATTCGGCCGTTTCCGACCGGTATTTGCCACCTACATCGGGCCCATAGTCCCAGTGCAAGGAGCCAAATGCCTGCCGTAAATCGAGTGATATGCTGCCTTCTTTGGTACCCGTGTTGAGTGTGCCCAAGATAATTTGGTGTAGGCGTCTGATGTTAAGCGCTGTATTCCTACTAGGGGTGGGCGGACATTTCCGTTCCGCCCACAGAATGGGCGGAGATTTGCCCCTTCCGCCTTCCGCAAAGAAGGCGGAGAAACGGGGCAAATCTCCACACACTAGCAGGGTGGAACAGAAGTTGGCCGTCTGCCTCCCGCCCGTCTCCCGCCCACAACATTAAACATTAATTAAAGCCTAAAATAAGATTTAATAACACTTACCTTATCGCGGGGACATCTTCCTGGTCTATCGCGCCTTCTTCTTGAAACTGCGCATCCGAGGGAGCCTGTGCATGAGCATTCCCAGTGAGGAGGCGGGCAGGAGGCGGGCTGGAGGCGGGCAGTTGGCGGGAGGGTGTTGCGTAACGGAAATTTGCGGAGAGGCACGAAGATTGGTTCAATCTTTGTGCCTCTCGGCAAAAGTCCCTTACCCGACTTCTGCCTCCCCCTAATTCCTACCAGGTACAAACCCTCATTGATCAGTGTGTATCAATGTGGGGATAAACTGACAGAGGCGGTTGGCCAACAATTTACTCAGGATTTTATAGTCTGTGTTAAGGAGTGATAAAGGTCTATAACTTGAAATGTCCAATCCATCCCTCTCAGGCTTCACTAAGGAAACCATCAGTGCCGGCAGTGTAGTAGTGGGGAGCCCAGTGCCTTCCAATGACTCGTGATATATGCACTGTAACCGAGGAATCAGCAAGTCGGCATGTACCACATAAAATTCAACCGGCAGGCCATCATTTCCAGGGGTTACATGGTAGATCTTTAATCGCCTGTCGGATTTCCACCCCTGTTATCGGTTGTGATAAGTCGTCGCACTGCTGTTGTGTAAGCTGTGGTAAGCATAATCCGTCAAAGGGTCTGTGCCAGTATGTCCAGCTAGGGGGCCATAGGGGTGCTCATAGTAGTCTCTAAATGCAGTGTTGATGTCTATTTGCTTGTCAACGACAACATCCTCGCTATCTTGGATTTCCAATATAGGAGTGGGCGAGGGAGCGTTTTGAACCAGTCGTGCTAGGAGCGGGCCAGACCTGTCTGCCTGTGTGTGTTGGTTATGTGTGTATAGTCAGTGATCCAAAACACGTAGCTCCGAGTCCTCAATGAGCTCTGCTACTGTATGTTAGTCTCCCGTAGCTGTGTCAATCGTTCATTCGTCCTGGTGGCTTCCCCCCTCCAACACAGCCGATTTACCCTCAAGGTCAGTAAGCCTTTCTATCAGGGCAAGCCTAACTCCTGTTTTAGTGCTAATTGCCCCCCCCTGATAATCGTTTTAAAGGAATCCCACTCTATCTGACGAGTGCTAGTGGACCCTGCGTTATCCGAGAAGTAATGGGCAATCGCCTACAAGAGGGCATGGCGGAAGACCTGGTCCTCCAGCAACGCAGGCTGTACTTTCCAGGTCGGTATCGGAGTTGGAATCGTGCCCCATTGTAGCGTTAATTCCACTGAATTATGATCCGACAGGGTCTTGCCCATATGGAGCACAGAAGTAACAGAGTTCATCACGGTGCCAGAACACAGGAAGCTATCTATCTGAGTGTGCAGTCTGTGTGGTGGCGATGAAAACAAATATTCTCTGTGCCCTGGATGTTTTGCCCACCTCGCATCATGAAGTTCCCACCTTTCTGTCCATCCTTTAAGCGCCTCAGCTTGCTTTTTGCTTTCTGTAGCGTGTAATGGGGGTGAGACTTGTCTATGTCAAATCCCAACACAGCATTGAAGTCGCCCCCCAACACCCAGGGATATTTGGCCCATCCCGTCAGGGCTGCATCTAGAGTGACTAAATACTTATCCTGGTCAATGTTTGGTGCATATATACAGCCCATAACCAAATGATCCCCGTCTAACAAGCCATGAAGTAACACATATCTGCCGTTGGGGTCTATTTTCTGCTCCACAAGCCTGAAAGGGACAGTATTCCGCACCCATACTGCGGCCCCCCTGGCAAAGGCTGAGTATGACGTGGTGAACAATTGCCCTCTCCATTTCTTCTGTAACTTGGTCGCCTCAGCAGCATTAAGGTGAGTTTCCTGCAAGCACGCTATAGCCACTTTCCTTCTGTTGAGTTGCGCCAGGACACGTGTCTTTTATGAACTGAGCCCATGACCCTCACATTCCAGGTACAGTAGGTGTATTTATTATGTAATGCCATTGTGGTGCAGATAGCGTATTTGTCATGTGACATGTGTAGACCAAATCCCTTCAGACATGCAATGTGTACGAGCTGAACCTGCATCAACATAAAAACTTCCCAATACTAGGTTGCCCCATAGAACAGCAGAGAACTAAACTTGAAACAAAGTCCAACATGGACTCTAAACAATAAATGCCACATCGCAAACACCTGGGGGGTAAAGGCTGAAACTGCGAAAGTACATACAAACATCACAATGCTCATATAAGACTGCATTGGTTGTGGTAGCACACTACCCTATACAGCTTAGTTACACTAGACCCACTAAGGCGGCACCAACAGTAATATAAATTGCATAGCATCTGTATACGTTACCACTCCGACCATCTCAGAACACATCATTAGAAGTCTCTGGCAATTTGAGCTGTGATCGAGGGGATCAGCGTTATGCTAGTCTCTGACTCTGAGCCCACCGTGGCCACATCCAACGAGGGCACTGAAGTCGTCGCAGTCTGGGCATCATGAGCAGCCAAGGCCGGCGCCGTCAGAAGATCAGTTATTCAACATTACAGGGTTGACTGACTGAATACTGCAAAAGTTTCACGCACACCAAATGTCTCCATCGTTGCTACCTGCCCAGCATCATCCCCATTTTCTTCTAAATTTTACCAACAAGTATTACCTATGCATCTGTGGACACTGCATGACTTTCATGTAAGCATTGTTTTCATGAGAATTTGATTATACCCAGTTTGAAGTTAAAAGAAGTGATATAGTTATGGCAAATCTTTTAGAATGTGTAAGCTAGAATTTTGTACTTAGGTAATTGTCACCCTAAAATTGTCAGACCATTTTATGAGTTATTTCTAATCACTGCTTTCCAATGTTCAAGAATATTAGTGAATTCAGTATGAGTAGTATTATCAATGATAATGTCCTCCATCCTGCTTTACATTACATTGAAAAGTAATATAGATCATATAAGATGAATTAACCCTTTATCAAACTACTCCGAGGCATATACTTTGAAGTCCAAGATCTAAATTCAGAGCCATAGTAGATACGTTTTTCAAATGCACACCTGCAACCTGCTGACAACTTAGGATATTAAGGAAACACTGGGCAACATGCTTTACACAGCGTTCGACATAATGTCAGCACTAGCATTTGACAGGTGACATTTTGAGGCGAGAAGGCATATGCTTGTTCAAATGTTAACTGTGGTTAGCTTCAAGCGTTGCTTACAAGAGCGTGTGCCCTCTGTGAGGCAAGCGGATAAATGGTCAATGGCCACTGATGTTTGTCTGTAAATACACTTGCTACATTCATTGAATAAATTACATGCAATATACAGCAACAAATTACTTTGTTTTTAGTTGAGCGAGAAGGGTATGTAGGCTTTGTGACTCAGGAATAGAGCTTACATCTCTTACATGTTAGTTCATTATCAATGATAGTTAATAGTGGTGGCCACCAACACTTTAGAGAGTGCTTTCATTCAGGCCTTTTGTGAGACAGCTACATGGCTCAAATCAATGTGTGGCTGCCTTCTGGGACCATGTCATTATTTTCAGAGCAGGTCTCTCATCCTGCCATTAGTGATTAACTGCATTCAATAAATTATTGTAAGAAAGAATATCATTTTGTGGTGCACCTCCAGACACCCATTTTCTTCTGTTTAGATGTTCTGGCTTTAGGACTTCATATGCTGTGACACTGCTAAATAGTGCCACAGCACCTGAGCTCTTCACCTACAACATACTGTAAACTGCATTCACCGAAATGGCTTATTTAAATTGGTGCAGAAATTGCACCATTGGCCTGGAAGTTAAATGACATGTGTTGGCTGCAGTTTCCATTTAAATCTACAAAGGATGTGCACATATAAAAAACAGCGTGCCCCCTCAGTAACCAGTTGCACAAAGCTGGTTTTCACTATGTAGCTAAAGGTACTTATGCAAAAGCAGCCATAGTTCTGGTTATACGCCTACTTTCTGTAATTGTTCATGGGAAAAATATTGAACTTTTGATTGTTTAGTGGAAAAGCAAATTTTTAAATATTGCACTTGTGCTACCTGCGAGCAATTTTTTTAAAACTGATTTGTTCATTAGCCTTGCTCCAGACACTTGAAAATACATCCCAGGCTGGCTGTTAAAAAATGTTCTCCTGTAGGGATATAGACTTGCCTCTAGGGAGGACTGAAGTGGTGTCCGAAGATGCCTCTTAGTAGAGATTAGCCATCCTGGAGGTGACAGGATCAGATGGAAACCCCAAGGGGCAGCCTTAATTTCTTGTTTTATCTGTTTATTGTTATCTTCACAATAATATATAACAGAACAGTAAATTCCCCCAATTGTTAAATCCATGTATACAAAGTATCTTAACACGTGAGCCTCAAGAGGGTCTATTAGATCATACATTGCAGTCAATGATCTTATGTTCATTTGTACAGGTTTGAAATCCGTAGAAACTACCATACCAAACAAAATTATTGCATATATATATTGCCAATCTTTAGCAGAAGTAGAAAGATCAATATATTTACCAGCTAAACAAACTAAACAACTTCAAGCGTAACAATGCTTCCAGCCTTTCCTTCATGTCAATTATTACACATAATTACAGTGTCATTTATATAGCTTTCACCAGATAGTACAGTATTCCTTATATATGCGACTATATACAGGTTACATTCTCCCTCCCAGCATGGAAAAATGTTGATGCTTATCGTCTGGTTCAATTGACTTTCCACTTCCTGAGTCATAAGATATGTGTATCTGATTCATGGTGCAAGTTTGTTTGGAGTATTGTGATATTTGAGTTCCAGCTATCTGAGTGTGGGAACTTACGCAACCCCAGCATGCCTTCTCTGTAAAGTGACGCGCCTTCGGCTTTTGCCCAATTAACGACAGAGCGAGTCCATGCCAACAGTGTCGGAGGGTCCTGATATTTCCAGTGTTTTGTTATAAGTCTTTTAGCCACCACCAGGCCCAAGTCTAGGAATTGATTTGTGACTTTGTGCGCTTTATTTCTAGGAAACAACCCCAGTATACATACTTCCCAAGTGTTTGAGAGTCGTCATTAAGTGCATTCGGACAGATGCTTTGTCATGTGTGTAATGTCTGCATCTAAGTGGGTGCACTGGGGACAGTGTGAGTTGTTCCTTTGAAAGTAACAGTTTATTTTTTTCAGGGTAAGATACACTCTGTGCACTATATAAAATTGTATTAGTTTAAACATGGCGTTTTGCGGGACGTGTACAGTGCTTGCTAGTATTGTGGTCCATTCTGTGTCCATGCATGCGCTTCCTAAGTCAGTCTCCCATTCCGTATGTAATGGGGATAGGTCCACGGCCATGTGGAGGCGTAGTGCATCTGCAAACCAATGAGTGAGATGTCTGCCGTTCCCCATGACATGGATATATTGGAGTACCATATTTGTCTGTAATTCTTGTGTAATGTCCCCCCATATGCTCTGCAATGATCTGGTCCAGGAAGCGTGCATTAGAAAGTGTCCTGGGGCAGTCCTTCAGCTCTCACCAGCTCGTTGAACAGCAGGAGCATTCCGTCTAGGTACAGATTTCCTAATGTATTTATACCTACGTTATGCCAGTCTCCTAGATCTGCTTGTGTGGTGGCACGGGATCCCCTGGGTGCACAAAACAAGGGAATTGCTGGGGCATATGGTTTTGCTCATCTGGTGAGGAATAGCGCTCTGCGAAAGCAGTGATAGGTCACTTGCAAAGTAAAGAGAACAGTCCTTTCTTTTTGCTACAGGGGTGGAAGATAGAAAAAACAGTAGGTATCGGGCACAATGTATCTCCTGCCGCTGTGTCCGCTAAATGCCTGCCCTACACCCAACAGGCCACTCACTGCAGCTGGGGGGCTATGTAGTAGCGTTCTAGGTTGGGTACGGCCAGCCCCCTCATACCTGATGGTAAGTATAGTTTAGTGAGTGCAACTCTGCAGGGTGAGGTGTTACATATAAGATTACAGCTCATTTGGTCAATTGGCTTGAAAAATGAAGGTGATAATTATAAAGGCAGGTCCGTAAAATAATAAAGTAGGTGGGGGAGCACTATCATCCTAATAATTGAGGCCCTGCCTGCCTCTGACAAAGCCAGCGTTTTCCCCCCAAAAATCTGCGTTGACTGGGAGGTAAGCACCCTAGAGAGGTCCTAATGCCCAAATACCGGAACATGTTTGGCTGCCAGATAACTGGGGGGTCCTTGATGACCAGCTTAGGGTCGGGTGTGTTGGTTGGAAATGGAAACAGAAAGGACTTTTCCCAATTAACCCACAGTCCCGAGAAATAGTCAAAGTGACTGAGTATGGTGGATATAGTGCCAGGGACCCCCAGACATCTCGCAGATATAGAAGAAGAACGTTCGCGTAGAGGGATATTGCATGTGTATCTTCACCTATTTCGATGCCCCATGTGATTGCAGATGACGGCAGAGCTAGTTCCAATGGTTTGATAGCTAATGAGAAAAGGAGAGGAGAGATGGGGCAGCCTTGACGTGAGCCTCTGATAGCACGTGATATGTTTTGACTCTTACCTTCTGGTTGCTATATAGTAGTTTTATTAGCAAAATGAAGTATGAACCCAAGCCAAACCGGGACAGGACATCAAGCACGTAAGGCATGTCAAAGGTCTTCTCAAGGTTCTGCACCATACAGCTCGACCTAGACCAAGTTGCAGGCGCATAAAGCATGATTTTGAATAACCGACGCAGGTTAAGAGATGTAGATTGGTCTGATATAAACCCATTTTGGTCTTCATGCACCAATTGGGAAATAAATTCTGCCAGTCTACTAGCCAGCAGGCCTCGCAGAATCTTATAATCTGCGTTCAATGATGCCAGTGGCTGATAAGAGTGGGGTCTCTTTCCGGTTTTAGGAGAGTGATCAAGGTGGCCTCGCACATAGAGGTAGGAAGTTGGGTTAGCTGTATGGCCTCTTCATAAACACCCACTAATGACAGAGCTAATATGTCTGCATAAGCCTGAGCGAGCCACCAAAGACTGCAACCGGGACGCCCCGCTAGGCGCTGAGGTGCGCCTGAGAAGTGGAAATGATCGGTCTAATGTTGTGTCCAATATGTTATTGAAATCACCTCCTATCACCCAGGGCATGTGACACCATTTAGATAGCTTATTCTGAAAAAACAAAGGTACCCAAACTAGTTGACCAGGGACCTTGGGAATCAAATATTTTGAACAACAGTGGTCCACAGAAAGAGAAGATAGGAATCCAAGTAATGTATATAGACTGGTTAAACACATGGCTTGACTCCTCCTTTCCCTATTTAGGGCACGCCATCGCAGCAACCTTCCTCCTCGCCCAAGCTCCACCTTATTGAATTCTTGGGTAAGCCATATTGAGCACGCTTTGCATGCCACTCGCAAAGTTCACCGTAGTGCCTTCTTTTCCTTCCGCTCGTTATGGAAATGCTAAATTAATCTTACGTAATGCCCAATGTTTTTCTCCTTGCTTACATGTAAAATACAACCGCCTTAAATGTTTTTCACTAATTTGTGCAAGTGTTAATTCGAGCGGAAACCCCGCTGAGAATCCATGTGTAAGTGAATCTGTTGGCCGTAATTAATTTGAACCTGGTAGTATCTCCAATTCGCATGCCTTGAGTCACAAGCTTTGTATTAATAATTTTTTACTTATACCGCGCTGAATCACTGGAATTGCTATCTTTACTCCATATGAGTTTGGTAATACCTCAATCTTGCATGCCCTGAGTCACATGACTTTACTCGCCCCAACTGTTCCGCATGTTGAACGTTTGTCAATATATCTTATGGCTATCCTTGACTTCCAGTATGGTAGTCCAATGGCCCCCACCTTGGTAATGTTTTCTTCACTCCACCGTAACTTTATGCAGTACCAAGCAACCACAATCGCGCTCTATCTACTACACCATCTTGCACATACTATCACACCTCTGATGCCATTGTGACCAGAATTAATCACGCCGCACACCAGTCACTTCTGCGGCTTAGACCGCCCAGTCACTTCATTACCCACACAAGCCCTTTATATCTGTTTGTAACAGATAGTCTTGCATGCCAATCAGAACCCTCTGAGTTGCTTGCTTCATTGTCACTACTGACCCTTCCCTTGATTATAGCGCTCCTAAATTTTCGTCCTTGTATTTTCCTTTCATACCTTGTTCCCCCAAGCTATTAAGGCTCTAGTCAAACAGGCATGCATTCAATGTCCTGATGATGATCCGTTCATTCACTCAATGGATCGGAACGCAGTCGAAACCTTAAACACACCTTATACGCCAAAAAACGTTAGTTTACTTCGCTGTAAAGGTGTTCTTTTGGGATTTGTTCTCATGATACTATGTATTTTCTATGTGTAACAAACCAAAAGAGCTTTGCATGAGCCCCTTGTTGTTTGTTTTCTCCCTTGTTGTGTATTCCACTGGCTACGCAGGACACAGGTTTGTGTCCCATTTTATGTATTGTTGTGCATTATTGTTTATATTGCTTACAAGTAAATACTAGACCTCTGTCTGGCTGGACAAGTCCACTAAATATAGAAACAATTGAGTCTATATTCATTACTTGGTTTCCTACCTTCTCTTTCTGGGGACCATTGTTGTTCTAAATAACCATTTAGATAGCACCACGGATAGTTTGTTCCAAAAGGGCCGTTGCTCCTTGTTTGGTGATTATATGTTTCCTAGTAGAAGACATCTGTCGTTAAGCTTACCTTTGAGGAAAATGTATCTCCCCTCTACATCCATCTCTGCTTCCTCAATAAAAACTTGAGGACCCGGTTGCACCCAGACCAACACCCCACAAGCAAATGCTGAATAGTCAGTGATGTTCAGGTGAGTTTCTTGCAGCGGGGCTTTTTGTACATTGTGACGTTTTAGTTACAAGTAAACTGCATATTCTACAGGCGGGGGTGCGTAAGCCTCTTACGTTCCATATGATGATTCCTTGTGGCAGCATAGTGTAGGTATGTATGTGTGTGTTGGCTGAGGAGGGTAGAATCTGTGTCCACCTGTGTTAGTTGCACAGTCCTGTGAATGTGGCCATGTTGGAGTATAATTTTGCCTGAAAAACTTTCTTACAAAATAAAACAACCATTTTGCAAACATGCATTACCAAAAGAGCGGATTCCACAACTATGTAGAACTGACCAAACCTCTACTTATATCTAACTCTGTGTGCTACCTCAGGGGTCGTGTGGATTGTATGTGACTTACAAGAGCCTGCCTGTGTGGAATGTCCACCTACAATCTTAATAAATGCATTTCCCTTCTGATAGTTCACATATTGGTAACAGATATCCCAATCGCCTAGTCGCGGTCCCCCCAGAAGTGACCTGTGCCCCCTCCCCTCGTCCCCTCTCCCCTTGTCCATCCGCCCCCGCAGCAGTCGTATGTTTGCTCTACAGCAACCCCCCCACAGGCACATCATATCCCCACTCATGAGACTCAATAAGAGAAAGGATATATAACGTCTTCAAATGATTCTGTCTGATGTTTGTGGAGTGACCTCGGGTAGCCTCAGGGAATTTGCAACCGAGGGACAAATCACAGATAAGTCCCCGTCTTCAGATGTTTGGGTCAACCTCAAATCTCTGTCCGACTTCTTAGACAGTTCTGATATCTTTTCCACCTCTTGGGTAGCTTGCCATCATTCTTCAATAATTTGTCCACATTAGGAACCGCCGTCCACTGGGTTGCCTGAGATGCCCGCTGGCAGCCACGTCTCTTGGCTGTATTTGCAGCACCTCTACACGTGTCTCCCCTTCCGGTGAGTCTGGGGCCCATGAATCTCCCAGATGACTCCAGTTAGTCTCATACATCTTGTGGTGCATTAAAAAAGTGAGCTTTTCTGTCCAACATAACTCGTAATTTCCCTGGGAAATATAACTAGTATTCGATATCAAACTTTCGCAGCTATTGTTTCACTGCCAGAAAGGAGCTGTGTTGACGTTGGACCACCACGGAGTTGTCTGGAAAAAACATTACTGTAAAATTGTCCACTCAAATATCTTGTATTTTCTGAGTTTCTCTCAGGATGTAATCTCTATCCCTGTAGTGGAGAACTTTGAACAAAATTAGTTGAGGGTTGGATCCTGGAGCGGGTTTCCGAAATGGCACGCAATATGCTCTTTCCACTGAGAAATAAGGGGATAATGCACTCTCAGGCATTATCACATTCAGCCATTTCTCGGTGAAGTACGCTGGCGCTGGCCTGACCCTCCGCTCCCTCTGGCAGTCCTATCAGGGCAAATATTGTTTAGTCTGGAGCGACCTTCTGCATCCTCCACTCTTTGCTCAAGTTGTTGGAGTCGCATTTCATGCGCCTCCACTTGTATTTCCATAAAGTCCATGGCTGGCTGTACTTCTGTTTAGGACATGTTCCACTTTTGTGATGCGGTCAGATAATTTTCTATGATCTGCATGTAGAAGCGTTAATTCTATGGCCATGTTGTCTATTTTAGACTCAAGGGTCAATCTGGAGCTTTCGATGGCCTTTAGGATAGCATCTGACCTGTCTTCAGGTGGCGGGTTCTTGGGGTCCTGGTGTTTCACCTCTACTGAAGATGATGTGCGTGAGGAGGCTTTGGAACCCGTTCCCCTGGTTCGCCCCATCCTGACCTTGCGCACAGGGGGTGCTGCAGTGGTCCCCTGTGGAGTAGAGGTTGTGTGCGTGTTCAATCGCAGCTCAGCTGCAAGGTATATGGTGCATTGTCACCTGTTGCCTACAGAAGTCATGTCCAATGCCAGTGGGATGGGTATGGGCCCAGATCTCCAAAATTCCCCAAAGTCTACAACCTATGTCCTCATATGCAGCCTTCTCGTTCACTCAGGCAGGCAACAGGCAACTGAGAGACAAGGCCCCTGGAAGGCTGTTGTTCACAGCTCCAAGCTGGCCACTCCACCCGAATGCAGCTCGGACCCGCCTCCGCTGCTGGTGCCGTGCATTATGGCGATGTACGCTACCTCAGCAGTGACCCCCGATATCAGGGCCACATCGGCCACCACACCGGGCCTGTACTTAGGTCATGGCATGCTCCAAATCGCTGCTGCCACTGCAGGCAGTTTCCTCCACCTCTTACCCAGACTCCAGGCCTTCCGTCTCCTTCACCACCAGCATAGAGCTCAGGCCCAGTCCAAGGATGCCAAGCATGCAGGCTCATGTGCTGCCACGAGTCAAACGGTAACTCCGACCATCTGCTCGCCGCTTTCACCACTGCCTTTATGATCACCAAAATTGCCGGTTATTACCATTCGATTCTCTGGCATCCAAGCAGGGGATACCATTCTTTGTCGGGACCCCAAAGAGCTCATCTACAGCCACACCAGAGGGCATGTCCCCGCTGGCACTGTTCGGTTCACGTCTTCGGGCAGCTGCGCAGACCAATCACTTAGACTCGGTCCTTTGGGACAATATCATGATTGGTGAGCTCCACAGCTCGTGGGGCATCCTGGGACAATCGGATGTCATTCTGTTCGGGGATAAATCATGGATAACTTGGGTGTGTTGCGGAGCAAGTTTAGATTGCATCCGCCATCTTGCTCATGCAAACCCCGCCCCAAGGAGCAGCCTTAATAGTGGGAATATCTGGAATTTAAACCAATCATGCTTAGAGCCACCCTAGACTTTCATTCTGTGCTCCCAGCAAAAGGCAAAATCAGTTTCATTGTAGGGCCTGATTCTGATCCGGTTAGGAAATCTTCCTGATCGAATCGGTTTGGAAATGGTTTCCGACCCACTCAGATCAGGAGAGTCTGACCGACTAGGTAGAATGCATCCCAATGTTTCCAGATACGATTTGGTTGGACTCCCATTGACTTCAATTGGAGCTCATGTTCCTAACTGCATCATAGTAGGGCACTCGGTCGGGAAGACACGTTCCTGATCCAATTCGGAAGGAGCAGATGCTGTTAGGAGGCTTTACTAACTGCATCGTAATTGGGCCCTACGTGGGAATTCTTTCATAACCGCATCACAATCTGCCCCCTAGTGGTGAATATCTCATCTCCATATGGGAATGGCTGAAAGGGAGGACAAGGTGAAGGAAGCCAACTTGGATTTATTCCTCTGCGAAGGTGTGTAGTAAATGAGAAAAGAATTGCTGAAATTGGAAGGTGGGTTTTAGTGGGAAAGTTTCCAGGATTGGATGTGTGATAGTAGTACACTGGATATGATTAAACTGTCAATACACCACCACATTCTTAGAACTTCACTGTAGTGGGGAAAAAACACTCCTGACTGCTGGAGAAAGAAAATACTAAGACAACTAACACCTGCTGGCACCCTGATTGAAGTTTATCTCAGAAAATCACATGGTCAGGGGCATCTCCTCCATTTGAACGAAGGACCCTCGCCCCACACACTCCAGAGCTGAAAAAAACGGAAATAAAGTTGATTTTTTACAATTTTATAAGTAAACTTTAAAAAAACATATGAGTCCTTTAAAAAAAGCAAGGTTTTGAATAGAGCCCGTAGGAAGCTGCCACTAGGAGGAAAGAGCCAAAGGTGTAAAAAAAAACCCTTACTCTTCTCATGGTGGTCTGGTGAAAACCAGGAGTCTAGAATCCAGGAGGGGAAGGCCCAAGATGAAGAGTTAGAATCAACAAAGGGAGGGAGCAAAGAAACATGCAAAAACACATGTCTTTGTTGAGATGTTGCCTCCAACCAGACAGAGGTCTTTAAATAGTAAACAAACAGTAAAAATTACATCAAGCACCCTGTGATGAGAACAGTGGTGTAACACAGGCCACTGCAGCCCCCGAGCTGCATGGGGACCCTCAGCAGAGTACTCAGGCCGGAGAGCTCCATATTAAATATGGAGTGGGGGCCCCTTCATGTACCTTGAAGGGGGGCCCCCTCAACTTTCATTACGCCAGTGACGAGAAACATAATGGATTGTGAAAGACGGGAAGAAACCAGGAGAGGAACAGTTGTGATGGAAAAGTGAAAGAAACAAAAACTTGAGGTGGACTAGTTGAAGGGTTCCCTTGAAATGCAGTTGCAAACCCTCAGCAGATGCTTTGAATTGGGTAACATCCATTACCCTACAGTCTCTACAACACATAACACTCACCAAGCAGTCATTACAACTCATATGCCATTACAAGGCATGTCATTACCACACATATACCTTTACTACGAATGCCATTACTATGCATTATTGTATATGCATTTACCACAAATGCCTTTACCAAGCATTATTGGTTTATGCATTGTTAGGTAAGTATATAGGTAAGTATATAAATGGTTGTATGTCAGTACAACGCATGCTTTTACCCCGCATGCCATTACAACGCGGGGATTAAAACGCAAGTCATTACAACGACTTGCGTTGGGGGGCGCTGGATAGTGGAATAGTTTAATTTTCTATTCCAACTTCAGTCCCCGTGGATAGTAGGGAAGGTGTTGGATAGAAAATAAACTATTCCCTATCCAACAGCGCCATCCAGGGAAAGACGTTGTAATGACTTTCGTTGTAATCCCCGCGTTGTAATGGTAGTACGTGGTAATAATTGAGTCATAAAGGATGTTCCCTGTATATAAATATATGTAATGTTTATGTTTTAATATGCTGGTTGCCAAATATGTTATATTTATTTATAGAATAATCATTTTGTAAAATATTTTCTAATTTCCCCAAAAACATTTTAAGGATGAGATGTAAGGGATATAGGGATATTTGGTGGGGAAGAGTAACAATAGGCAGGTGTTAATTTGAATACCTGAGTATTCATCTTTGAACATTAATTTATAGGATATTTATTAGTAGATTTATTTATTTAAAACAAATTAAGACTACAACACAAACCTTTGGGGATGGGATGCAGGGAGTACAAGGGTATTTGGTAGAGAAGTGTAGTAAAACTCAGGTATTCATTTTGATACCTGAGTATTCATTTATAAACGTCAATTATTAGGATATATTTAATATTTTTGTTATTTTTTAAACATATTTCTAAAACTACAACACAGACTATTAGGGACGGGAGGCAAGGGAAACATATGTATTGGGTGGGGTAGTGTATTAATACTGGGGTATTAATTTTAATTAGTAAAATTTACTTATGTCAAATGTTTTATAAAAGCAAAACAACAATAACAGTAATTTTTGTGAACATTAAAATCTTTTTAATATTTTCAATGTGAAAGATAACCACACCAGGTTTATTAATTGAAATATTTATTCGTTTTTGAAAATCAAAAAAATACATAGTAAAAAAATAACTTATTTTACAAAACAACATATATTTTAAATAGTGCATAGCAAATTTTCCTATAATTTTTTTAATATTTTCCCACTGTTTCCTATTTACATTAATGGGCCAAATTGTCAGGATCCGATGCAGGGAAGAACTGCTGTCAGTTAAGAAAACTTTACTTATATTTTTAAACATATTGGTGGCTAAGTTTGTTGTAAAGAGTGAACAGTGCAGGTATTTACATGGTGTACAGTACAGAATAGTATTATATTGTTGCTTTAACCACTTTTACAACCCCATGCTGGTTGTGTTCATATGCGAACATTGGGATGGTTGGGTATTTTCCACGGTAGGTTTAAATAAAGTTGGACAACAAAATGGTTATAACTTTTTTAAACCTACTGGAAATAAGCAACATTTACATTTTTTGTGCCATGTTTTTTTACCGGTTAATGACTTTTGAAGTCAAAGACCATGTTGTTGCTGGAGAAACTCGGGATTCGTGGATTGATTATTGCAGGATGTGTTTTTTGGAATCTCATTTTGGACATTGGATGTTATTTTGAGATTTTTTAATAACTGCCTTTCACCGGAAATTTCTTTTTTGGATTTAAAAGAAAAAAACATTTTTATGGATTACCAATCAAAAGAATGTAGGATATGTTTAAAAACATACATGTCGGCATTTCCACTGGAATTGAGTTTCACTTTTTGGATTATTGGATTACTTAAGACTCTTGGTGACAGGTTTCATTTACATTTTACATTGTTTAATTTTCTTACAAATCTTTTCAAAAATGCCAATTGAATTTGTAAATGTTGGTAAAACAGGCAAGTAATTCTATTGGTTATTAGTTAATTTTAGAACTGTAAGATGAATGCAATGTTATCTAGGTAGTCGGAAGCTCCCATCAATGAAATTTTGGATTTTTGCCAATAGTTTCTCAGACATTTCCTTAGTTTTTTAGAAATACAAAGATTCAGACTAGCTGACAATGAATGTGCCATTCTCATTTCCTGAAAACTTTGTTTTTTTTCTTCAACATTTCCACGACATGATAAAGGTTAGGGCAAGGTCTTCCAATAGATTTGCTAAATGAATTGTGCCATCCCTCTATGGCATTGTTTTTTTGCAGCTCCATCTAAGCAGGTCGAGTAACAGTTCCACCAGTCAATAGAAAACCTTGGCTTCCTCCTGTGACAGGGCCCACATAGATGGCCAATCCAAGTGTCCTCAAAGTAATCTAGGAGTAGTGCCAAATTTTCCTCATTTTGTGTAAAGTATTCAGATCTGTTATATATGTGTAGAACTCTTTCACACACTCAGGAGGTACAAAACCCAAAGCTGTTAATTTTTTCAACTCATACTATGGTTTACTGTTTGACATGTAATCCTCAGCTAAAGATGATTTTTTTTATTTTCCGCCAATATGCCTCGAAAAAGTGAAAAAAAAATCCTTGAATGTAGGCGTTGGTAAATTTTAGTAATAGTATTACTGATCTGTGATTCAAAATCATCTATAAGTTTCCTAGGTCTTTAATTCACAGTTTTGGATAAGATTACTGATAAAAATTCTGTGTAAGTTGAGGATTGCGTGTCAGGGAGTAAGCAGTATGTTATTGGGACAGTTGTCTTGTTTATGCTGGCATGAATAGTGTATGTTTGGGTGAATGGATGGGGTGTTGACTTAAATGTTCCATCCATCATCCAAATTTCAGTATTCTCAAGCAGGGGTGTCATGAACCCCCACTTTAGCAGCTACAGTGGGGGTAGGCTTCTTGATGGACATCTTTCTGCAAGTCAGCAGATAAAGGCTCATAATTAATGTGAAAAGTTGGTGAGTATGTGAGTAAAAGGATGGATGTGTGAGTAGGAGGATGGATGGATAAATGAAAGAGTGGGTGTGCGGATAGATGAATGATGGATGGATAGACGGTCGGTTGGATGGATGAGTGAATGAAAAAAAGGCTGGATGAGTGAGTGAAAACACAGATGTATGAGTGAAAAGATGGGTGGATCAAAGGATGGGTGAGTGAAAGGATGGATGGATGAATGAGACTTTTACTTCAAGGAAGGATGAGTGAAAGTATGAATGGATGAGTGAAAGGGAGGGTGACTGGATGGTTGGATGAAAGGATGCATGGCTGATGAGGGAAGGGTGAATGGATGGATGAGCGTAAGTATAGATGGCTGCATAAAAGGAAGATTGAGTGAAAAGGAGAATACATGAGAGAAAGGGAGAAAGGATGGAGTGAAAGTGTGGACATACGAATCAATGAGTTTGAGTAGGTTTGAAGATGGATGGATACGTTTGGATATGGATAAGTAGATGGATGAACAAAGGGACATAATGGTAAAAAACTGAAATATGAATGAAAGAATTAATGGAGTGCAAAATGTAAATGTGAAGTGGTGAATATCGGCAGTGGTTAAACGACTGAATGGATAGATGTTTGGATGATTTACTTTGCTTGCTTGGTGATTTAGTGCTTGCTCCTTTAGTTCAAAGTGGGGGATATTTTAATTTTCTGACTACTCCCTTGTTCTCAAGGGTTACAAGTTATGAGTTGTGCTAAAGATTAGTATGGGGCATTTGACAATTCACAATAAGAGAAGTACTGAAAAGTATTTTTTATGTGGATTAAAATCTGACAAATTGTGTAGTTGATTTGTTTGTGAAATATAACATGTTTTTGACCTTCACAGTATGCAACAGCCATCTTGGTTGTGGACAAGGGACATACATTATGTGGAACTGAAATAAGGACTAATGTTATGTTATGTTATAAGGGAATTGATAAAAGCTCACGTACACCAAAGGTCTCTTGGCGCTAAGTTAAGAACCACCACAGAAGTTGTATCTAGCAATGGGCCTGAGTGAAAAGCCAGGTTTTCAGTTTTTTTCTACAACACATAATTAGTCCTCTGCCTGACCTCAATCGGCATGGAGTTTCAGAGTCTAAAATGTTCAACTGTTTCTCAAATTGTTTGCACTGTGTTTAGGTGTGTTTTTTACTCTTTATTTATGTTTAGAAAATGTGAAAGAAAATTACAATGCTGCCTTGTTTTGCCTTGTGTTGCATCATTTTCTAATATTTTAGGGATTTGCACAATTTTGCTTTGTTTAGGCATGGTGTGCGTGGCACTTTTGTGTTGGGAGCTTTTTGCAGCATGCAGTAATATATTGTGTGGGTTTTAAGCATATTGGGTGACATTGTGCCGTATTGTTTGAAGATGTGCCTCATAAGACCGTTTACTTATATAATATTGTTTTTCTACCATACTATGTATCGTCACAATTATTTTGTTTGAAACGTGTATTTAATTGCCATTTTTTAAACCCTATAAAGTGCTATTTTTTTCAGTATTTAACTCCAGTTTCCTATGGATACATAAAGTGCATGGAAAACAGTATTAGGGTAGTAGTAGGCATGGTAGCAGTATGCGTGGTAATGGTACTTTTAATGTATTGCTATGTACGTTTGTGGTAGTGACATCCGAGGTAAAGACATGCGTGGTAGTGGTGGATGCATGGTAATGACCGCATTGTAAAGGCACGTGTGGTAAAGGCATGCGTTGTACCGTCATGCTCCCTTGAAATTTGGCATTGAAGAGAGAATGAACAGCAGCTAGGAGCACAATAGGAAACAGCCCCATGTGAGATACAAGGAAAAGCACTTGAATGGATCACCTCGTTCCTCACCGGAAGAACCCAGAGAGTCCGCCTTCCACCATTCAAGTCCGAAGCCACTGAAGTCATCTGTGGCGTACCACAAGGATCCTCACTCAGCCCCACCCTCTTCAACGTATACATGAGCCCCCTCGCGGCCATCGCCCGCCAACACAACCTCAACATCATCTCTTACACGGATGACACTCAACTAATCCTTTCTCTCACCAATGACCCCAGCACCGCCAAAACTAACCTACACGAAGGAATGAAAGAAGTTGCCGAATGGATGAAACAAAGCCGTCTGAAACTGAACTCAGACAAAACAGAAGTCCTCATCTTAGGTACATCCCCCTCTGCATGGGACGACTCTTGGTGGCCGGAAGCCCTTGGAAAAGCACCCATCCCGACTGACCACGCACGGAACCTAGGCGTCATCCTGGATTCTTCACTCTCAATGAACAGACAAGTCAGCGCCGTATCCTCATCCTGCTTCAACATTCTTCGCATGCTCAAAAAAACATTTCATTGGATCCCCACCGAAACCAGGAAAACAGTCACCCATGCTCTGGTCACAAGCTGATTGGACTACGGAAACACCCTCTACGCAGGTACTACCGCTAAACTCCAGAAGAAACTCCAACGAATCCAAAACGCCTCAGCCAGGATCCTATTAGACATCCCCCGCAACGAACACATCTCTGGTCACCTGAAAGACCTCCACTGGCTACCCGTCAATAAGAGAATCACTTTCCGACTGCTAACCCACGCACACAAATCACTCTACGACATTGGACCGGAATGCCTCAACTCACGACTGTCCTTCTACACCCCCTCCCGCCAACTACGTTCTTCCAACCAAGCCCTCGCCACTGTACCTCGCATCAACAAGACCACCATGGGAGGCAGATCCTTCTCATACCTGGCTGCTAAAACATGGAACTCACTCCCCGCTCACCTTCACCTTACCCAGAACCACCTAGCATTCAGAAAGCAACTTAAAACGTGGATATTTGACTAGTAATCCTCCACCCCTTCCTAAGCGCCTTGAGACCCTCTGGGTATGTAGAGCGCTATATACATTTCTCTGACTTGACTCTCCCGGTCCACAACGGCAGTCTTTCAATGTTGTCTTCAGAGATCTATAAACCACGGACCCTGAAAAGTACTGCGGTTCTAGTAGTGCAACACTGCTATATGTGTATGATTGCAACATTAAGGAAAAATATGGAATGGGCATGGGCATGTAGAGAGTGGCTGCTGGGTTAGGGCGGGTTGTAGTTGGAGGGGACAAGTCAACAGACGACAGAATAGGTAAATAAATAAATAAACCTATTCCGTCATCTGTTCACGTCCCACCCCACTGCCCTTACCTGCACCTTCTGTGACTGCATGTAGACAGAACTGCACTGTTACTGACACAGGGCCATTTGAAAGTGGGACAGTGATTGAAGGGGCATGGAGTATTAATTTTCCCATCATCTGAAAAAAGCACTTTCCTTAAAGAAAGGCTATGGATTGATCAGGAATTGAGACCAATCATTCCATTATATTGAATGTTATTTTGGCAGCAAAGGGTCTAAATATTAAGTAGAAATGAAATCTGCAATTATATATCTGTCCTTCCTTCTTTCTGTCTGTGTGTCTCCTTTTCTCTGTATGTGTGCCTGAATATTTTTACTTTGTTTCTGTCAGCTTCTGATTTTAAGTTGATATATAGATTTTATACAGATTTTAATAGTCTACCATTCCAAGCTCCCTACCTTATCCTGTTTCGTTCCAATTCATTTAGAACTTCCACTCTATTCTGCACCATGTTTTTCTCTGCCACGTCCTACTTGCCTACCAAATGCCTAATATTTGCTGTAAATGACTATTCAATTTTGGAGAGGACTAATCCTTTCGGAAGGCTAAACCATTGTTTCTTCTGTTTTCTCCTTTCCAGTGTGCCGATACATGTAATAGTTTGGCCTGGCTTTAGAACAGCATAGCGTAGAAAACCAAAATAGCACAACAAATATCTCTCAGTCTATATGTATAGACTGTACATGGATGCCTGTTTGTCTGCTTTTCTATGTGTGTGGGTGGCTAGGGATGTGTAGGTTTGTGTGAACATGGTTGTCTGTAAGTATGCAGCACCTCCTTATTTGCGTGCATGTGTTATACATGTTAATGTGTGTTTAGATGTTAGTTGCCTGACTGTAATTGTGCATGCGCTATTGAAAAGTCAAATCTATTGTCTTTGTGAGGGCTTGTGTTTATACTATTAGAGAAAGGAGCCCCTCCCGAGAAACCAAGTCTCTTTATTTGTTAGGTGAGTTATTTTTTCTTTAACATGCTTTGTAGCTCGAGTGAAAATATGCCAGTTTACAAATGTACTTAGCCAGCGCACATATGTATTTGGCACACAAGTCTTCCCTTACCGGTTCTAGTTAAATACATTAGATAGTTTGAATGCAGGTGAAAGTCTTTTGTACAGCAACCTCAGCACACTGTAATGGCACTGTATATTTCAGAGGTATTGTTCCACTGAAGCAGTGTAAGGGACATATTTATCAATTTCATTGTGAAGACACAAAATCGAATCTAAGAAATAAATAAACACTGACTCACTGAACTTTTAACCCTGGACTTTTCTTGGTCACTTTTTTGCCTTGCTGTTTGTTTCTTGCAGTAGTCACACCATGCATAGCCAAAATAAGTATTTACTGCTTGTCTCATAGCTTTTGGACTCAGTGCTGGATTTAAAGCATTTGCGCATAGATTTCCAAAACTAAACAAACAGTACAAATGTCTTTAGTTGCTTTTTGATAATGCTGCGCTTTACATCATCGTTTTATGGAGGGCTTAACTTTTTCCGTAGTTCAATTGATTCTTGAAGCTGGTGGAACGCAGTGCTCTAATGAAATAATTGTATTTACGGTATCAATCTCATTAACTATTTCGACAAAAAGACTCTGTTCCTACTGGGCCATTTGGTTTATTAGATCTTTTTTTCATATGTGCAATTAATCAAGAGCTGCAAATCAAAATCAACTTATATATCGCAGGCTCAATATCCCTTAAGGGAGTCAATGATGGTATTTTGGTGTGAGTTTAAAGGGGTTTATCAAATCTTCAGTAAGTATTTCTTTATTAGTCATCAATAAGTAATCAATAAATCAGTAATACAATACATATGCTCCTTCAGATTTCTGTCAGCCAAAGGCTGGAATGCCCTTCTTCTCCCAATTAGACAGGAATCCTCAGAGCTACTGTTCTGTAAAAAGTTGAAAACCTAGTTGTTTAGATCAACCTAATGGTTCAAGTATCAGCTACTGCTACTATGTTGGGCTTCTGGGTCAAGTTACCTAGCGCAGGAACACTATGTTGCAAAGTAGCCGCACGCTCTACAAGTGACTTCATTATTAATATTATTATACAGAGCAATCACATAAAGCACATTCAATATGGATAAATCACTATTCTAAGTATAAAAAATGGGAGAAGAGTATCTTTTATAACCCATAAAGAGTTCCAAAATGAGAGGTGAAGACAGAATGCTTTAAGCAACTTGTTATTTAGTAAGCACCTTCCATAAAGAGAAGCTCAGATTCTCAGTGGAGTCTCAAAACAGCATAGATTCAGGCAAGGTAAAAATGAATGGGTGTCAATATAGAGCTCAGCAGAGAGTCTGGAAAAGGGTCGAAAAAGGTCTCCTATGAGGTAAAAAACCTTTCTACTCCAGGAACTGGCACTAATATAACATTTCAATATGTATCACTAAGAAATTTTTTTAGTATTGTTCTGTCTTAGCAAATCAGCAATGTCAGCATTATGGAAAATGGACAGCATCCATCATCTAAGCAGATTCAAGACAAAAGTCTTAAAGATATTAAGTGTTAAACGAGAATACATTTTTGAGAGCAAAAACAAATCTCCCAAATAAAACTCCACGAATACCTTTAAGACGAGATATGGAACTTAATTCAATAACTACAAGGCCCAACTTATGCTGCTACTCTACTGCTGAAGGCGGAAGTATAGCTGAGACCTGGAAGACTATTGTGGAGCCTTAGAGAGGGTGGCATTACTGGATAGATGTGCCAACATTGCATGGCTATCTTATGTCCAAAAGCTGTTGGTTCAAATTGGGCGAAGCAGATTATTGGTATTCCTCGGCTTCCATGATTCTTTTTTTCTCTCCAAATTTCGTTATTGATTTCAAGCATAGGTTACAGCATTCAAAAATAACCAATACCACTTAGCATGTCGATATCTCAAATTGACCAACCATACCGTATTCAAATGTTCTGAGCATTTTGTGTTATTTGGGCTAGGCCGCTCGGGCCTGACCTGCTTAATTCCGTTCTGTACGACCCCGATTGGACACTTATGATTTGAAACACACATCATACTTGATCCCCGTCACCTGTCCGGTCGAGGCTCTGCAGCTGCGTCAGCAGTGGGAGCTTGTTCCAGGAGATATGACTGGAAGGGAGTCCAAATGACCTGGGGGCGGGAAGACAGTGGTAGGAGTTCAGCATAGGTGTGCAAGTGGTCTTGGCAATATATGGGGTAATTCAGCCAGTCTTTGAATTAGGGTGCCCTTCCTCTGCCCCATCTACAGGGCACTCTTCGCTTAGCGAGCAGGAGTGCTAGGGAGATGTAGTTCCACAGCGAAGCAGTCAGTGCCTCGTGTATCCTAATAGCATGACAAGGGGGTCTTCGGGCACGTGCAGTCCAGTCATTCTATCAAGCGCCCCCAGCGCCTCGGTCCAGTAACTTCGGATGGGAGGACAGTCCCAAGCTAAGTGTCTGAAGTCTGCTCCCTCCCTCCCACATCAGTCACAGCGGTCAGTATCGTAGAGGTGGAGGCACTTAGGGTAGTGGCGGCCGCTCCATTAGGGTGTTGGAGCGCCGCCCCACTGCTTTCTCGCAGTGCCAAAAGCAAAAAATAAAATGGTATTTTAGATTCCATATTATTTCCTGCTTCTCGCGCTGCGAGAAAGCATACTGTACTTGGTATGCCTGGTTGGGGGCGGGCGGGAGTGTATACCTGATTGGGGGCGAGCGGGTGGGCGTGTCAGGGAGGAGTGGCTTGCACCACTCTGAGTGCCCTGACTGCTTGGTCGGCCCTGGGGCCGACCAAAGCAGTCATGTGCACTCTAAATGTACTCTATGTAGGCTGCATAGCCTACATAGAGAAAATGGCGTCCCTACTGGTGCCCGGATGGGCGCCGCCCGGCACTCAGCGCCAATCACAATGCTGCCATTGCAGCGCTGTGATTGGCTAACATATGGGGAGGAAGCTGCAGCATGCCTGTTCCTGAACTTCCTGTTCAGAAGGCGGGAGCAGGCCCAGGAGCAGAGGCGGCGGCACGGAGTGCCGTGGACCTGACAGGTACGTTTTCTTTTACTTTTAATACCCCCCTCCCCTCGCGCGACCATTGGGAGCCGGCCCAACTGCTTACATCAGACTCACCTGCGTGCAGAGCTGCTCCGGCGTCACACTACTCTCAGACCTTTGAGTGTTGTGGTTGCATACGTGATTAACAGCCTATCACCTCTCTGCACTGCCGCTCAGGCGCCACACTACTCACTGGAGCATGGTGTTGTGGACGGTTACACCCGCGTGTTCCAGTGTTATACAACTCACAGAAATTTATAATGTTGGGATTACATGCGCGAGCCCCTAAAACAACCTGTCAAGTGCGTGCAGTGTTGTTCCAGTCTCACCGACTCTTGAAACCGGTACCCCGCTGGATATCACACCCTGCTGCCCGCGGCCGGAACCACTTCGCACACAGTGTACAGTGCTGCCCGTGTTACACTATCCATGCCAGCTTAGGCTACTGATGTCACACGTGTGCACCTAGCGCCACTGGTCCTTTATGTGCAGAGGAAGAGGTGTCCTCATTGCCTCATGTGTGCAGAATAGCAGACTCTTTCAGTCATGTGTGTGCCCAGTACAACCTGTAACTTGTGTGGAGTGATTCTCTGAGAGTAGGTGTCACAGTGCACAGAGAGGCCTGCGCTGCTGGGATGGTACAGGCTTGCCGCTTTTGTGCATGGTTTTACAGATTCATTGGCACTCTGGGCACTTACTCAGTTGTGCCCGCAATTACATCACTTATGTGCACATGCAGTTCAAAAAACTAATGGTGCACAATGCACAGGAACCTGGACTTCAGAGATCCTCGCTTATGTATAGAACACATGTCTGGTGTTATTCGGTGCATTGGGTTGTGGACTAGAACATGGCTGTCATGGTTTGGCACCCGTTTGAAACGCTTCTTCAGAGAGTATGGGTCACGCAGTGCACACATGGGTACACTGCTATACTCGCATATACTCCACCTGCCTGCTGTGGTGGGTCAGGCCCAGTGCACAGGTGAGCTCACAAGCTGGGGCCACTCACAGACCCCCTCTGTTACCTCGTCACTAATACACACCGATTTCACAGAGAGCCAGTGTTACACTGTACATGGGATCAGCCACAGGTGGGCTAAGGTCACACACAGGTAACTAGCCCCCTTTCAGAGATTCTCGGTTAAATTAAGTAGGAATGCTGAGGTCACATAGCGGTCCCTGCCACTACTTATCCCTTCTAAGAGCCCTGGCGATGTGTATGGTCTCTTGCTGCAGCACCCATGTCTGCCATGTGTGTCTGCGCTCAAAGCAGTGCGGTCAGTCACCCTGTGCACAGGACAAGTGGAGACACTTGTACCCAGCGCCTCACCTGCACAGAACTCAGCCATAACTGCATGCCTGTCACTCCTGTAGCCGGGCAGTGCCGCAGCCCGCACCACTTCCCCGGGTGGAAGTGGCACTTCAGAGACAAGCCCCTGTCCAGGCTGGGCTCCTATTGGACAGCGGCGCCTCCACCTCCGTGGCCCCAGTGGCTTAAAGTTTTACGTAGGGCAGTGTACACTGTAAAATAGAGAGAAAAACAACATGGAGACTGGGGATGAAAATCAGTGACTCACAGAAGGACGGGGGTCAGGTAAAATCAGGCATGTGCAAAGGGGCGATGAGGGCACTGAAAGTAAGTGGCATGCAGAGAGGTGAGGGGGACAGGGAAAGCCAGTGTCACACAGAAAGGCTAGAGCAGCGGTCTTCAATCTGTGGGGCGTGACCCCCAGGAGGGCCGTGGAGGCATGGGAAAGGGGTCGCGGAAATGTGTATTTCCTAAAAGAAAACGTCCCAAGTGGTTAATTCCAGTAGTTAAAATGCTTTCACTGGAATGTTGTTTTCCAGGGACTCTCTTGTGCTGGGAAATTGAAGCCAGGCAGACTGCTAAAGATGCCTTTCTACCAGTGTGTTGCTGGCCTTTAATCTGCAAATGTAAAGGATTTTCAAATTAACTCATTGTGCATATTTTAATTTCTTTCAGGCCAGCTGCAAGGTGTGTTAAGCTGTCTGCCTAGCTTTGATTTTTTCAGGACAGGAAAGTGCTGTTGAAGTTACTTGATTAAATCACTTGAAGCTTTTTGAGTGGTAGTGCACAGAGTTAACTGAGCTGTCAAGTGCTTGCTTTTAATTGTTGTTGTATTTACATAGTGCTTAGTATTCCTGAGAATGTCTTGAAGGGACAGTTATGTAAAATAAATTGCATCCATAGGTTCTGAATATTACTAAATTCTACGGGCCTCTTTTATAATGAAATGGTGTAGGGCAGCTCCGCGAGTATTTTTGCAGCGCTGCCCTTTGTCAATTCAAAAGTACAGAAATGGACTGTATTTATAAGATACGGTGCATTCCTGTCCTTTATGCCAGCACACTTCTTGGTGCCTAGCTCCAACACAGGCACCCTTGCATGCAAGGGTGCCTGCATTTTTGGCAGGATTGGTTTTGCGCAAAAACAACCCATGGAGGCTTTTCCCCCCTTTCTATGTGTGCTGCACATAGAAAGAGGAAACAATTGAGGAGAAATAAAGATATTTCTCCTGTTTAAGCATACTCTGGGGCAGCGTATAGTTTTGACGCATCCTCAGGTTTACAGATGCTTGTAAATCTGGGAATGTGTCAAAACCCATAGGAAAGCCCACCGCAAAGCCCATGGAATGCCCCCCCGATGCGGTGTAAGGCAACGTATCGACTTGCGCTGCGTTGCCTTACACCATATCAAGGAGGCCATGAAAAGTGACTTTGCGTGACCTTGTAGATATGGGTCTGTACTCCCAGAGCGTAAAAAAAAATGAAGCACTGTCAGCTAAAGGGACTTATATTGTTGCTTATTGCTATATTTGAGTGTTAAACTGGTACTACTAAGGTGCAACCGCAGATTGACCATTTCTCCGGCGAACATTTATGTTTGTCCATGATAAGGAGTGACAGGTTCTAGACATTTTTGTAGGGAGGGGGTCCTTACGCCTAAAAAGTTTTGTTGTGGGGTTCCTACATCAAAAAGTTTGAAGACCACTGGGATAGACGGAGAGGTGAAATCAGTGCCACACATGGGAAATATGTAACTTTCCGAAGTTCAAGGGGGAAGGGGAAACCAGTGACATGCAAAGAGGCGAGGGGGGCAGGGACAACCAGTGACATGGAGAGGGGCATGGAAAATCAGTGACATACATACAGTCAAGTAGACAGGAAAAATCAGTGAGCCCCAGACGGTGTTGGAAGCATGCCAAATCAGTAAACTGCAGAAAAGTCTTAGTAGGGCAAGTATATTAAGTGGCATATTGTACCGCTAGGTAAGAACAAGAATGATGACAATATGTTGGCACACCTGGAGACCCCGAGTGACTGTCCCTCCTTGTGGTCTGGAGCCAGACACGGCTCTTGCGGCTCAATAGCACCGGTCCCGCATGCGCAGGCGCTGCGATTACAGTATATCATATTTCCAGCCCGCAGAAAATACATGCAGTCTGTTTTGTTAGTGGTGTCCTTTTGTAAGAAGAAGTCTGCCTTTTGTTGGTTATTTCCACCCTATATGCTGAGTGGTTGTTATCGCTTTGCCTTCAGAATATAGACAGGATCGGTGCAAGGACATTCCATGCTCCATACAAACCTTTACTACTGAAGCGCCTCCCTTTCACTTAGTAGGTGATTTTTGGACCTTTTCTTGAAATCTGGCACTCTTAATTATGACCATTCCCGTGCACATTTTCCCTCTAACTCACTGTCAAAAGATTTTTGAGAGAGTGCTGCATGCTAGATTGAGCCAAATAATGTTTGAATGTTGACAGCACATGCGCATTATTGTCTTCACACGTTCTTTCACTGTATGCCCCTAGTAAGTCCACCAAGGTGCACATGTGGAAGACTGTCCTATAACTGGCGAGAAAATGCAATGGTGCTTGAAGCATGAGAGGTCGGCGTTGAAGGTCTTTAGTCTCATTCTCTTCTTTGTGTAAAAAACTGTCTTTGGTGTCTGTCTTGTTCCCTGCCCTCTCCTGCCTACTCCTCTGCCTCCAATCTCTCGAGTTCACACTTCATCCTCCTAAGCCCCCTCTCAACACCCGTTCTCTACACCACCTATGAGCTCCGTTCTCCTCAGGTCGCCGCCGCCTTTCCACCACACCTTCTTTCTTTCTGCCACTTTGAGATGTGTAGGCCTACGTTCCCTTTGTCTGAGTTCGGCAAGATGCAGAAAAGTAAGGCTTGTTGCAAGCACCACCGTAATCTACACTTTCTCTCCCCCTCCCATTGCCCCTGCCTCCCCGTCATTCCTGAAAATGAAAAACTGTGTTAGAATGTTCTCCTCCTGCTTTTCGCAGGCTCCTGAATGGGCCTTTTATTTGTTCACACCCAGGAGTCCTCGCAGGTACCAGGTCAGGCCACCAAAACAGCGTTGGCACAGGATGTAAATGTCAGTGAACACCACAGTCTCACCAGCACTCAAGGGACAAGGTCTTCAGTGTTAATAAGGCAGGGAGCCTGAGACATTGTGTACAGGCCACAGACACCGAGCGTGTCTGCCCAGCAGCAGCCCCAGCCAGGTCTGAGAGCAGGACGTGTTGGGGTGAACGGTGGAACTGAAGCACGGAGAACAAAAAAGGGCGTATGGACTAGGGGTCCGCAATTGCTGAGGAGCTCTTTGGACATCCGCGGAGAAACATAATAAATAAAGAGTCATAGTGGAGAATAGAAACGCATGAACAGGCGGGGAGATATTCTCCCTGAGATATGGGTTCCCAAGACATGCACGCATATATGCTCCATGAGATAAATGCTTCCAGCTGTATGTCTTCTATGACATGTGCTCCTTGATATATGTGCCCTATGACTAAGTGCTAAAACAGCAGGCTCTGAATTCGGAGGGGATTTAACAGAAAAACAAGAAGGGGAGAAAGCCCATTTGGTAAGGTGTAAAGCAGTGGCTATGTAGTTGCACTGTTCTCAGGGTGGTGACTGTTTTACAGGAGGTGTGTATCGCGCAGGTAGTAACTATAAACTGGAAAGTATTGCTTACCCCGGGGTGGGTGGACGTAAGATCCCAACACAGGTGTGATGAGTATGAGGAGATTACCGAACCGGAGGAGAGTCAGGACTTTCGACCGGAGAAGGGTCACAATTGCTCTATTAACCTTCATGCTACTCAAATTTGATTGAAAATGCACCATTTACCCACTCCCACTAATATGTTTGGGCTCGCTTGCTATGCTCGCTCGCCATGGTGCACTATGACAGAAAGAGTACGGCACACCACTTTCAAATGTCACCAGCCACCACTTGCGTAAGGGTGTGGTAAAGACAGTGTAAGTATTTATAGTGGATGATTCGCAGCCAGCTGCTAGCAAATATTTTCCCGGTGTGTTGACAGCAGAATGACCACTGATCATCAGTAATGGGGGATTCTAGTTCTTCCTTCCAATGGGTCCTAGCCGAAGGGGGGTCGTGAGTGTAGTCTTTTTCGGTGGTGCGGTAGAGCAGTGAAATTACATGTGCAGGGGTATTTTTTGGCAGCCGAGACAGTGTAGGGGGTTCCTGTGGGAAGCACGGGGTGAGGGCCTTGACATCTTGTCCCAGCCGAATATAGTAAAAGTGTTCCATGGGGGTGGGTATGGTAATACCGAAGAATTCCTCACTGGTACAAAATGTATAGTTTATATAAAGCTGACCCCATGTCTGAATGGAAAGCTTTCGGAGGAGGTAGCAGCAGCCACCCTCACACTCAACCGGAAGATCCAGCCGGCTTCAGAGAGGCAGCAAGGGGAATATAACATGGTGAAGTTGAGGCGACGGGCCAGGTCATGTCAAGTGCTGGTAGTGCAGTCTACTGTGGTAGAAGCGAGTCGTCGTAGGGTAGCAGGTGCTCTTAAATATGCAGAGCAGGGGGTCGGGGACATGTAACTGTCCTCGATTGTTAAGTGAGGCAAATATGGGGGGGGTCCGCCTAACACGCAGCAAATTGGGGCCTGAGCACAACTGAAATACAGCTCCAGGTCGGGAATCTCAAAACCCTCCACACTAAAGGGATGTGTGAGAGTGTCCCAGTGCAATCTAGCTTGTTTCCCTCCGCAGGTAAGACGGATGTGTTGAGTTTTTAGGGCTTGGAAGAAATGTCTGCTGGGGACATAGGGATGTTGGTGAAAAGGTAGAGCTAATTGGGCAGGATTACCATCTTTATAAGTGAGGCTCTGCCAGCCATTGAAATTGGCATGGCGATCCACCTGGTGATTTTGTCAGTGAGAAGGTCTAAGGCACACCCTTAGTTTGCTGCCATCAAGACATTACGGCTACGGGTAATGAATATCCCCAGATACTTGATTGTGTCCTCACACCAAGCGAGGAGTCCAGTCTGGGGTGAACCGTGCAGTAGCTTCAGTAAGAGTTTGGGATTTCCCCCAGTTTAATGTGGACTCCTGAGAGATGCCCAAAGAGGATGAGCAGCCTTAAAATGGTATTGAGGCTGTTTTCCGGGTTACGCAGATAGAGCGTGAGTTTGTCGGTGTATAGAGAAATCAGGATCTGCCGTTCGTGGTAAATGAGGGCATGGCCAACAAAATGTTGGCGAACCTTAGCGGCCAGGGTCTCAATTGCTAGGGCAAAGAGGATGGGGTGTAAGGGACACCCCTGTCTATTGCCTCTGGCTATGGTGAAGGGGGAGGACCTAGTACCATTGATCAGTACACTAGCCTGCAGACCTGTATAGAGAAGTTAATCCATGCCAAATAGGGGGCAGGGAAGCCCATGCTCTTAAGGACAAACGCTAAATAGTCTCATTCTAGGGAATCAAATGCATTGGTGGCATCAAGGAAGACAGTCACAGCATTCATTTCAGTATCAATGTCCTGTAGGACCGCAAATAGGGTTCAAAGGTTGTGGGAGGTGCCTCTACTGGGCCCAAACTTCGAATGGTCTGGGAATTCTAGGGCAGTCATGAGGGGGCTGGTGCAATTCGCTAATAATGTTATTAATATTTTAGCATCTACGCCGATGAGGGAGAGGGGCCTATATGAATCGCACTTCACAGCCAGTTTCTCCTGCTTCGGTATGGGTATTATGAGCTCCTCTCGCATTGTCTGGGGGAGTATACTCGTCTCCTTCACCTCCTCGTAGACATGTCGCAGGATGGGAATAAGTATATGATGGAAATTTTTATAAAATTCAGCTAGGAGGCAATCTGGGCCAGGGGCCTTGCCTGACTGCAGCTGCATTATGACGATAATGATTTTGTTGTCTTCATGATGTTCAAGGAGGTATTCCCTCTGGGTATCCCCAAGCCAAGCAATCGCAAGGTGTCTTCAAAGAAAAGGGTGAAATCGGCAGAGTGTGTCATGTGTGAAGTGTACAGAGTGCTGCAAAATCGTTTAAAGGTGGCAGCTATTTCCGAAGTGTCTCTATGTGTGTGTCCTTCCTCATCAGTAATTTCTAGTATGGTGTTGGAGAATCTAAGGGGACAAATCAGGGCCATTAGAGCTTTGCCTGGTCTCTCACCCTCCCCATACCGGCGGGCTTGAAAATATTTCCCTCTAAACTTACAATTCCTTTTGCTGTCTCTTGATAGTCAGTGAGCAATTTCCGTAGGCACGTTTGTAACTCAGGGGTTGGTGTGGCTTGCATGTGTGCTTCAGTATGTTTAAGTAAGTCCTCTAATATGCAGAGTGTGGAGCGAATGCCCCTCAATATCCCCCCGCTTTTGGCAATGCAGATTCCGCGCATGTAACTTTGAAGGCCTCCCATACCGTGGAGTATTGTGCAACTGAGTGGTCATTACGGGTGAAGAAACTCTCAATTTCTTGTTCGAGTTCGGCTTTAAATACAGGGTCAAGCAGGGCCTGCATGGGTAAGCGCCAAGACAAGTATGGGGACTCTTCATGAGGGGGTATAAACCGGAGAATGATGAGAGTAGGTGAGCGGCAAATGGGAAGAGAGGGACAGCCACGGGATTAGCCCCCTGGAGATGATCCAGCTGGTCATCTCCAGGGAGCTATCCGAGACCAGGAGGAATGGACAGTGGAAAAGCAGGAGCCCTCTCTGTCCCTTGGGTGAAGGCTGTGCCATGCATCTACAAGGCTGTGGTCTGCCCCAATATGGTTAAGGGTATGATGTGCGTTGCAGTAGTGATGGGGTTGCGGGTGTGAGCGATCTAGTGGTGGATCAAGAGTGACATTAAAGACCCCTCCCCATGCCACATGTGTTAAGCCGGAGTCCAATATTTTTCCCCAGAGGACCCAGAGAATTCAGGGTCGTCAGTGTTCGGGCCGTAGCAGGAGACAAGCGTAATGGATTGAGCAGCAAGCCTGCCACATAGAATACTGTATCTGCCCTGTGGGTCAGCGTCAGCCCCAACAAGGGTAAAAGGAAGTCTGTGCTTGATCAAAACAACCGTGCCACATGCAGGTGGAGTATGAGGAGAAACATCAGCAGGTTGCCCATCGGGATGCAAATGAGATTGGGGTTGTGGGGCTAAGATGTGTCTCCTGGAGCATAGAGCAATGTATGTTGTGTCGGTCCAGGTAAGAAAGGATATGATGGTGTTTGCGAGTGTCACCCAGACCTCTCACGTTCCATGTCAAGAAGTTGTATTTAGGGGAGCTAGGTCGGTTTCCATGGTGACATGTTGAGAGTGCTATAGTGTGCATCAGGTATTTGTCGAGCAGGTCAATTGCGTCAGTAATGGCTACGCGCGTCAGGTTAATAGTAAGTGGCAGTAAACAAACTCTCCTCCTCCCCCAACCCACATCAGCAGTCCAATCCTGCTGTGATGTGATACCCTCCCTCCTTTCCCCTACGCCTCATGCTCCATGCTCCCAACAGGGGAGGGTGGATGCAGAACTGCAAACTTAGTAAACCAGAGCTGAATAAGGGTTCCCTGAGTGGGTAGCAGCAAGAAGGCAGGCCAGAACACCTCACATCGGCAAAGGTGCTCGGGGGAGGATAGTGAAAAGTCTCATCTTGTCTTGAGTTTTGCAGTGTAGACTTTGGGTGGGGTAGCGAAAAATGACGAATTGTAATACCAAGAAAGTGGTCTATTTAATTACATGTCCATGCGGGTTGGAATACGTGGGGATGACCATGAGAGCTGTAAAAACATGCATAAATGAGCACAAGAGTAATGTGCGTTGCAAAAAGAGTACAACTAAGATGGCAACACATTACCTTAACGCCCAACACTGTGTAAACGACCTAAGATGGACAATTATCGAACAACTGCCATCAGAAGTGGGTCTATTTCAGAAAGACCAAAGGTGGGTGTTCCGTCTGGGCACCCACATCATGGGACTGAATGATGAGGTCCCCTGGGGACAGCTGTCTAGTTAGCCGATATCATGCGCTGAACATACTGTACGCATGCGAAGGGAAACTCTGCCATCCCTCACGCATGCGCAAAACTGTAACCCTGATCTGAGCATGCGCAACCTAGTGGGTGCTACTCACGCATGTGCACACCTCCTAGACGGAACCGCAGGGCTGACAATTGATCGTTCTCGCCAGATCTGCCTAAAAAGGACCTACAATTAACTGATAATTTACCAACTAATGGCGGATCACCCTTATATAGGCACACAATTACATTCGGTCTAAGACTAACAAGGTCGAATCACTAATTGAAAACCAGGTATAAATACCACCCGCCCCGGACTTTCCAACTCAGTCCGGCGGAGCAGCGTGTGGGGTGAGACGGAGGACAACTCATCCCGAGTTTGTGAGTATAGAGTGTGCAATACAAGGATTCCTAAGACTAACAAAGTAAGTAACGAACCACATTAAAACCTACATTGTTTTCTACCTAAATTGCACAATAGCAATCACCCCCCCAGACGTTCTTGCATGCTCATGAAGCAAGCAAGCAATACCTAATAAGTATGACCACAACTTCCTTTACATCCTTTGAGTGTATGTTTTTCTATGTTGTATGTCTTGTCAGTTTCCTTTTACAGGGCCAATTGAGTGAACGGTTTGTTCCAGGTGACTGCACCTGTATGAGCTGCCCACGACCAGGGTAACCATCTTTTTCTTTTTCCTTTTCATCTCTCAGGTCATGCAATTTGCATTGAACTTGAGCTAAACCGCTGTAGGCACATTATAGCCTGTATTTTTATACACATATTTAATTTTTCACTTTTTTGTTATTAATAAAAAATGTTGTTACAAATCTAGTGACACGTGAGTTAGGTGGGGAGTTTGTGTCCCCGTCCTGAAGAAGGAGTGTAAGCTCCGAAACATGTCGACGCACACACGAGGTACTGTCCATTAACACGACAGGTCCAACCTCGCACTTCACTTCTTTAAGTTGTACCAGCCTGGGGTTGTGAATAACGTTTTTTCCTTAAAACCCACGAGCCAGGTATCTTTTTAATCCTTCACTAAATCCCACCACTCACATAAAATATCCCTATCACTTGCATCACATACACCACACATAGTCATTACAGTGCTCCCGCGTAGTCGTAGGTTGTAGCACGCCGCATCCCGCTAGAGGGGTGCGAAGACCCCTATGATGAAGCATGACACGAAGGGGCCTTTTGGTGTGTGAGGGGTATTTTAAAAAACACTAAGTGCTCCCACACCATTGTGGGAAACACTTTCCTAACACTGTCAGTAAGATTCCTTTTGTTTATGTAACTAAGTCTGTGGAGTAAGAATCCTACTTTGTGACTCTACCTCCCTCCTTTTGTTTATTTGTACCCTACCACTAATGTCTTTGTTAGCAAAATAATATCAATTCACCTAAAAAAGTATTAAATGCCTGGTTTGGCAACAGTCAGAAGAATCACTAGTGCATTTTGTTTTTTTCTGTCCAGATTATACTTGCCCTGGGAAAATCATAGATTATTCCTCTGTGTGTAAGCAACTTCGCTGCCGTAAACTTGAGGTCACCATATGGCTCCTCCACACAGAATCCAATCAGACAGTTATCTGTGCGCTGGTCTATTAGAAGTAAGGCACTAGAGTGAATAACAAGATTGACTTATTCCCCTTGTCGCTCCTTCTTCCAGTCCCTTATATCCTTGGTGCTTGAAATATGATGTTTACAGTTTACAGATTTTAATTGATGCACTTTTTCACATCATAACAATTATTTTGATTTATACGTTTTAAGGGGATGCCCTGTAATTTTTTGCAATGGGTACTGTTTTATTGTATTAACTATTGGGTATTTTATGGTATGATATAAGTACTGTGTGTTTTATCTTGCCGTGTTTTTTTTACGTAATATATGTATTTTATTTGTTTTTTTACTTTTATGGGCACAAAGCCTGAATACAATGTTTGATGATGATGACAAATATTCATCAAAACATTTTTATTAACTTTGTAGAAGTCAAGGTTTAGTTCTCACTGCCTTTTTTTCTACAAAACAAAGCAGTTCACGGTTAGGTCTATCATCGCACAAATTAAATCATGACATTCTCACAATTCCAACATGCAAATGTATTCATGAAGAAACGTTTATATAAAATGAAAACGACATCATTTAATACACTTTTTGTATTCTATGAACATGTCTCTATGAGAAGGTCGCAAACTAACGTTGTCTCCATTATGTTAGCTAGGCACACTTGTATCATTAAACTCTTCACATCTTCAAATTTCTAGATTATTCACCTAAGGTCCTTGGGAAGGAAAAGAAAAATTACATTCAGAAGATTCAGAAGCACTTCTAACTTGACATACGTCGCTATGAACGCCTAGTGTTCCCGTTAGCCTTTTAAAATGTGACTTTTCATTTTAGGCCTACAAGTCTTTTTCTACACTTTAATTGCTTTTGTTTTTCTTTATTTAAAACTTCCTATCAAAGCTCATAGTTCAGCCTTCGTAGGTAGACCTCTAGTATATTTGTATATTTCTGTAATGTAAGTTCAGCTTTATAAAACTTAAATTCAAGTAGATTCTTTCCACCTTGGAGACATATCTATTTTTGTTTGTCTTCATGTTTATTGGACTTTTCAAGGACCCTTTCAATAAGTAGGGAATAAAATGCACTCTGATTAGAAGGTTTTTAAATATGCACCACTACCATATAAAGTAAGTCGCCCTATTTTTCAGGATCTGTTCAAATACATCACCCGAATTGGTACCATAATTTTTTTAGGATACTGTGCAATTTCACACAGAACAATTTAATTTAATTCAGGTGGGTCAGTGTTTACAGTGCAGACATCTGCAAACATTAAACAAAATGCAAACACTTAATTTAGCGCTTTTTCTTTGGAATCAAAACTGCAACATTTTATCAGCGAAACACCTTCTATTTCAGGCTTTCAAGTATATTTGATGCGACCATTTAGCACATCAGCAGGGCCACAGTAATTATGTTGTTTTGCTGTGATTTTTGCATAGTTATGGATTTAATGCATTTGCCACATAGTCTATCACCTGTTGCATAACCTGCAGATTCAAAATCAAATCAAAAGTTACTAAAAACTCAGCAACACATGTTGCTGCAAAGTGGAAGGCCTTTTGCAAACGTTCACTGGTCACCTTTCTGTTGCTTATTGCTCTATGTGAGTATTACACTTGTAATAATAATGTGACACCTTTGTCCAGAGGTATAAATGTGTAAAAATGACAAAATAATGAAGTTACACTATAACATAATGCACCTCATTAAGCGGCATATTTTGCCTTTCGTTGGCACATAATTTAGTCCACCCTTCCGCATAATTTGGTCCTTCCCGACAAATTCCAGTGACCGTGCACATAAGGAAAAATATATTAAAGGACAGTTAGAAAGGCTCAAAAACTCTGGGACCAGATGGCATAACAGTTAGTATAGCGTAATTTTGCACCAATAAGTTGAGCCATGCCAAAATGATATTAGCAATGACGCAGCAGTGAAAAACGTAATAATTGTTCAGATAGCTAAGAACAAATATTTCTGCGACCAGTCAGTCAGTTTAAATGGGTAACGATTATTGAAGAACGAATATAAAAAACATATACGATAGTTTGAAGATTCATTTGGGTTTTCTTTCTGATATGAAGTTAATCTGATGGACCTATTTACTCCGAGAACAAGGTGAATTCGACGATAATGTTTTCTTGAAGAATTATATAATTTAGACAGTGCTCCTTTTCCCATACGTTTAGTGCAAATGGGTTATCCTTGCTAATATTAATGTCAAATTGTTTGGTATTTTCTCTGGTGGATTGCCAGTGCTGTTTTCAATGGCAAATGTGTACTATATCTGGGTGTGTTGGTAAACAATGAGTTTAGATGGCATTTGCCAGCTAGGGTAATGACATTAGCAGACTCAGAAAGTCGTGTTACAACGGCACTCCTTAAAAAGTCTGTCTGAATTACTGAATTTCACTTTTAAATTGGATTTGAAAAAAACCTAGGGGGAATGTCTTAAATGACATCATCATCTGCCTCATACGTTATGAGTATTGGGTCAAAAGCGTGGGTCCTCTGTAAGCAGGCTGTCAATTTACTCCACCAACACTGGATTTACAGTTATAATCAAGCACCAAAGCAAGACAAGTATCTCTGAGCATGGTATTGTTTTTTGTAGGGCTAATGCATTTCTTTTGAATCATAAAACCCCGTAATATACTTTGTAATTTCTGTCAGGAATTAGAATATCAATTTGCAAGGTTGTACCCTACCAATTTAATATTTCCATTCTGAAATAGCTGTGGCACAAGCAGCAGGAAGACTCTTAGAAAGTCAAGCTAACTTTAAGCAGTGCCAACAATATTAAAAGTCAGTAAAAACACAGTAAAATTCTAAATTAGTATATGAAAGAAAAATATAATAAGTAAAGAGACACCAATATCCTCATAATCTAATAAGGGAAATGATAGATACGTTTTTAAAGTTTTAAGCAAAGAATAAGTAAAGCACTGTTCAAAAGTCACTGTTTGTGGATCACAGGGACATAATTTCAGGTTGAACGCAAAGGAGCAGATGTTGGAGCAAAATGTTTTCAATGTAGCTCAGTGCCTGATTACGATCTTGGTGGATATGGTCCCGCTGAGACTTTTTCAACGGTTCCACTGTCTGTCTACTCGGCAGTCTGCACAGTTAATTTAGATGTTGGCGGGTATATGGATTAAAGACCATCTGAGTGCCACCGACGGCATCCTAGGCGTAAGCATCTGTTGGCCAAGGATACCACTGGGACAATCGTGATGTGCCTTTTCGTCAAGGAAACTGTGGTGGGAATACCTCCTACTTTGAGTTGAAGGAACCAAAGGAAGTGAGGTAGAAATGTACCTTTTTCTGTTTCCCAGTTCCTTTTTTGTCTTGAAACCCATTGTCCAGATCCTTCCTTTGCAGCATCTACTTGCCCTCGAGGGTAATCAACTCCATATCGCTGGGATCAAAGGCAAGCTTCTTTTTCACTTGTCTTACTATGAACTGTGTGTTGACAATTGCTTTAGCCTTGTGTAATTTCACATTGCTCTTACATGCATGCGTTCATTTTACAACTTATAAAGGTAAATTGAACACACATGCATTAAAACTTAAAAAATAAATTATGTTGTGTTGTGCTTGTGGTACCTGTGGGTGTGCATTCTGGAGTATATGTGTGTTGTTTGTGTGCTAAGCAATATGTAAATATAAGGGGGTGACACATTCCCCACTTATATATTAGAAGCAAACACAAATATATGTGTATTGACACATTAATAGGTAGTACTTACCAATCTCAACTCCACCAGGAGTCACTCCATCAGCAAACCACTGCTAAGACAATGCCAGCACTATGGGGGCATCTAAATAGGCTTGCATGAACCCGCTGTCCTGACATATATAAATATATTCTTTCACAATTGTCAATGATAAAATGATGTTATAGTTGGTTGAAAATGTCAGTTAAAATGTAATATTTTGAACTCAAGAAAATACTGCAATTCATGAGCAAGTTGCATTTTTTGACTCCTCCCCCCGTTTTTTTTCTTGGGACCTGCTTGATGGATCACCTTGAACCTTTCCAGGAGCGAGCTGAGGTGGATGAACAGTTTTTGGGAAAGATTACGCAAGCTGCACCAAACTTATTAGCAAGACTAAAAAATGTTCTTCCGCTGGAAAGTCTCACCTAACTATAACTACCCCCTTGGTCCACACTTGATATGCGCTACCCATCCTGCTATTTTGTTTTTGTGAAGAATTTCTGTCCATGTATCGCACAAGAGGTTTCCCTTAGGAATTATAGGCATAGTGGGTCCTTTTCAGAATTAAGCATCTCTCTGTGACACTGGAGAATGTGTGTTATTCAGCCAAGTATACAAATTGAAGAGCAATTCCAAAAATGCATTTTTTAAATGTGGAGTTAGGTTAGATGTTCTATTGTTCCTCAGTATTTAAAAAAAATTCAAACCTAATATCAGATGATTTGTGTAACATTGGTGTAGTTACTTTTTTAAATAATTTATTTGTTTTAGATAAGCTTATTTGACCTATTTTTTCTAAGGCATTGTTTTCTTGTATTAAAGTAAATACATTTGAATTTTGTTTGGATTAAACTATCATATTTTAGAGAAATTTCAAATGGGGCATAATTATACATCAAGTCTCTGCGCTGTAAAATATATGTGGAAAGTGGTGAGCTAATTTGATTAGCTGACTGTTTATAAATTCCTGAAGTTTGCCAAGTGTTTGACAGAGAATATGCATGACTTCATAGCTGTTCTACAAATCTCCTATCTGTCCATCCAGCCTCATGTAATCATATTTGTTTTACAATTAGTTGGCAGGATTTGATTCAACATCTTAATTTAGTATCTTTTCAGTGCCCCCCAAAAAATTCCTAAACCTCACACCAGCTCGATTGGAGCTACTTTGTGAACTCTTCTCTCTCTCACAGGTTGGTCAAGTTAATACTTTCCTACTAAAAGCCACCACTGACCAGGGTGACCTAAAACCTACTAACTGGTCATCCATTCTTTGCCAGATTCCTATGTGGCATACCATCTTAATAATTATGATACCAATGAAAACTTACTTGATTACTACCATTCTGATTTCAGGCCACGCTGCTTTACTGCAATATTGAGACTGCCACGCTGCACTTCTTTAATAATGTCTTTGACATCCTGAACATAGGAATACCCTGCTTTCTAATTCTGTCAACTGTCCTCAACGTTTGCCGCAATGGTGTACAATATGTCTCTGGACACCGTAAATGACCAACTAGCCAGCTAGGGCCAAGTTCTCAACTAGTTATTCCGATATTTTGACAATCACTTCCAACAAGTTAAAGCTGATTTCAGTCTCTCTTGCCTTGCCCTCTTGCAAATAAGAGACCCTCAAGATTCCATCTTAGCCCTGCTTAATTAAATCTGTCTATGCAGCCACTTGGTGAACTGCTGTGTGACATGAATTATTTCCAACAACAGCATCAGTGTGCTACTTCTAATGTGCAACTGGTCCTGGAAACAATGTAATCCTGGATAGCACAGTACCAATGTAAATTAAACCATCAGAAATCTGAATTCTAGCTCATCTTTTCAGTGACCACCCTACCAACTGCCTGGTTTCTTGCATGTTGAGAAAGGTTACTTTGTCAGCTACTGATGGAAAGTTTTATTAAAAATGCTCCGTACCTATAGATTGCATATTCAAAACCTAGGTGGCAAATGAGGACAAAAAAAAGATTAAAAAAACAAAAAAAAACAAAAACAAAAAAATGCTCCGTACCAGTTAAAGTACTAAATGAGGTTGACTTCAAGAAGCGGTGTCATCACTGGTCGTACCACTGTTACATTATAGAAATACTATCATCATCAGTTACCAATGGTCTGGTTAGCACTCCGCGAGGCAGCTCCCTGTATAGCAGTCCACCTGGTTACAGGTGCATGGAGCTTTGATCACATCACTATGTCTGAATTTCCCTACTAAACCCCATTATCTGCAGATGCTTCTTCCTAATTTCCTGTTTGGTACACAAGCGGTTATTCTGCACAGTTCTCGGGGAAAACGCTGATTGTCTCTGGAGGTCACAGGCCCTGCAGAGTATGGAAATTGTGCACCTTGACACTCCTATAATATGCCAAACTCATGCCCAATCCTTCTTTGGCTGTGCCCCAAGATTATGGATTTCAGCCCCTCTTAACCTCTACCGACTGACAAATACAGATATGGATGTATTTATATATGCAGCATTTTTATAGCGCAAATATAGACAGAGGGCAACAGTGTGCTGTACAAGGTAATAAGGTCAAACGCAAGAATTTGTGCACTGTGATCTGAAAGGAAAATAGCTTCTAAGAGTGAGAGTGGACTGCGACTGCATTGTGATGTAGTTTCCTTTCAAGAGATGTGCTTTCATCGCTTTCCTAAATTGGAACAGTGTTGGGGTAGCTTGATGGATAGAGGTATTCTCAGTCCAGATTCTGGGTGCATAGATCGAGAAAGCCTGTTTTTAATTTGTGACAGTCTGATGATGTGCTGGTTGTGCTGGCTGTAGGTGTGCTGAAAGCCACCATAGATGATGAACATGTTAACCAGACAGGCAGGCATGCACGGCATGATGACTTTCACAAAATACTTGAAACAGCTTCTTATGACCACAGGGTAATAAGCAATTTGCACTGAAGCTTTTTTTCTGCGTGACCACTCATCAGTTGTCCTTAACGTGTTGACTTCTGTCGACCTCTCACTTGATCAGGACTGGAACTAGGGACCCCTACTGAATCAATTTTGAAATCCAGGGACCCCCACAAAGTGATTACTGGAAGCATTTTTGATGATTTGAACCACACAATATATATAGAAACAAGCTTTCATCAAGAACATACACAAATGATGAACCATTTATTTTATTTGCAAATGTAAATAAAATCAGCATTTTAATTTCAATGGGAAAGTTGGGCTTCTCTGAATTCAATTGAGGCCACTCATCGTCCATTTTATATTCTGTTTGTTGCACTTGCACTGCTCCCAGTAATCAATCTGAGGATACCAATATCATTTGTGGCCTCCAATTACAAATTCCTTCACATTTACAGAACGTTTTAAAACTTTCAATTGTACATGTTGCTTTCATTTTTATAAACACTTTATTAATCTGTTAATAATATTTGATTTTCTAAGCAGTTGTGGAGCACCAGAGAAGGTTTTGTGGACCCCCAGGGGTCCCCACGACCACGGGTTAAGAACCAGTTGCCTATCTCATTTCTTCTCCTTGAGTTTTCATCTGCTTCTCTTTCTTCATTTCTCATCACATTCCTTCAATAGCACCCTTGCTTTATATTTTGCATTAGAAGACTGTTGAATAATATTGCTCACAGTCTTTCCTTTTATTTGTTAGTTTTACTGTGCGCTGTCTTATACTTGAAAGCAAAGCTTTTTCTCATACCACTTCGATGATGCTATTGACGAGTCTTCACTCTGTAAGATTGCTTCATGTGCCTTTTCTAACACTATAGTGCTCTGACCCACTTTCGGGCATCATTCAACTTCACATACAAATTATGATATTGAATAGAGAGAAGGTTAAATAAAAAAGAGCAATGTTGAAACTAGGCAGGTGGTTTGGATTCTTGTAGCATGTAATTGTTTTGCTCTGCATACAAACTACAAAGAAGTAAATAGGAATGAAAATTGTAAAATATATACTTGTATAGTGCACTACTCACCCACAAGGGTCTCAAGGCGCTTTTACGAATACCACTGTGGAACCCATCCTGGCTTTCCCTGTGAGGCATCCACTCCTGGGCACCCCCAAGGTGGAGGCCAGGCATCCTTAGCATTGTGGGGGCTGCTGTGGAGATTAAGCAAGCTATTGCCCAGAGTTGCAGAGTGGGACTCCATGATTGGAATAGGCACCAAGGCGAGAATTATCAGGTCCATGGAATTTTGAGCCCAAGACCCGCCGAGGCAGGGAATTGAACCCTGGTCCCAGGCTAGATCTCTGCATCAGGGTCTGCCGCTCTAATCATTGAGCCACACTTCTCCACAATAGCACATGGCTCTGATCACAGTGGTCTACTTACCCAGCAGGCTGTGAGTGCAAGCTGTGTTCTTTAACCACCAGCACACCATGTATCATTGTTTGCTTCCCTTTATTTCTGTTAATTTTTAGGTCCACATATCATGAATGGGATGGGTGTAGCAGCTAAAGTTTAACAGGCTCTGGTTAAAGGGAATGTCATGCTATGGGACTATGTTTTGTGCAAACAGAACCCACTGTTCATTGGCATCATTTAGGCATAGAGGGTGAGGACAATATGGCCTTACCCTGCACCCAGTCCCTGTAACTCTAGAACACACTGTGCATGGCCTTTTACCGCGCACCAGAGACTCTCAGAACAAGGCATGGCCCATAAATCCAATGTACGCAGTCTTGGCCATTCACAGCAGGTAATTCGATCATGCCATACAATTACCAAATGTTTACGTATATACGTACCGATGGACAGTTCGTCACCACCAACCATGTCCTTCATTGACCTTCTGATCCAAATGCACATTATCACGGTTGTTTCTCTTTTATTCATTTATTGTAAAACTACAGATTATGAAAAGGATCGGTCGATCAAAGATGTTTACATCATATCAACAATCTACAGGACCAGGGTTCTTGAATCAGGTTGGAACAATTTACCTAAAGACCCAACAAGTGTTTTATGGGGAGGAGGGAACCTCACTATTGTGTCCTCCTCACGCCCTGCCCATAGTTGGGAATTGCTCTCTCAGATGTCTTATACCTCATTCCACATTTATTTTTACTGCATGACTGGATCCACCGATCTCTACAGATGGAGCCCGTCTCATAATAATACCCATTCTGTATGCAGTTCTTGCCTGTGAATCTAGCGATAATGGGGTGAAATTCAGGATTTAGCTTTTGCTTTTTTGAGGGCAGCGTCAGCCCTTTTTTGATCTTTCACTCCCTCCCTGGGGTCGAGATGCTTACTATCTCCTTCTAATTGCCCCCGTTTGATTGTCTCAGATGCAGGATTTGCAGATATTTTTAAATGGTGGCTTCAATTACATTTTAAGTCACAGTAGACCACCAGTTCGCTGCCATGAAAAATCAGATGAAGGCTGTAACAAATGCTGCCACATCAGGTTTGATTATTTTCCCCCCTAGAATCTCCTTGACCCACACATGAGTTGGGGATTTTCGATCAACATATGCATGAAAATAACCGTTCAAATCTCACCAAGCAACTTTTTTTGGAAAGTAATTATCTTAAAAACGACTGAAAGGATTGTGAAAAAACAGAAAAAAGTTATTACCTCATTCCATGTCAGATGTCATTCCGTTCAGTAGTTTTTGCTGTAGCACAGAACAAAAATTCGCATTGGACCTAATATGAAAAACATTTTATTTTAACACATTTAACTTTCTCTCCTACTCTTGAAACAATATGCACAAATTTCAAAATAGGGAAATCCAGATGGCCATGTCTAGAGACTGGAACATTGCATGCAGATTTGTCAAGCTGCACTATGTTTTTAACAAATCAAAAAACTGTTTCCTGAGGGAAGTGCAACTTAACAATAATGACAGCATTACTGCAGTCGATGATGCGCATATGTATAACATAAATTAATGATCCTAAACCCTTAATTCGTTCGGTAAATCTTTATTTGGATAAAACAGCCATGAAAGAATACTATAAAAACACATATATCAATAAAAACAGCCATAAAAAAACAGTAATAATACCAATATCGGTAAAAACGTTCAATGGACCAATTACGGCTGTATCCAATTACAGCATTCAATAAATGGCGTGCAGTAATAAAACAAGCATTATTAAAAAACATTCAATGGGTCAATTACAGCAGCATCAACTGACAGCATAGAATGACTGGGCACACACTTAAAAACTTCACAAAGAAAGCTATTGACCATATGGCTTCCTAATGTACAATGCGTCGCTAGTAGAATTTATAGCAGCTAGGCAAACTTCCGGGGCTGTCAAATTGGTTACAAATCTATAGCCTTCAAATTTCATATCAAGCAAGAACTCTAAACAGGGACTAAAAACGTTCTCCTCACAGATTTATAGTGTGCACAAAAAGTAAAAGGTGCAAAGTGCTTTGACTCGAGGTACTGTCACATAGGCATGCTGGAAGGATATCTTGCCACCCGCCTTGGACTTGAAATGCCACCATAAGGTGTGCAGTAGCCAAACGTATCCTTGCCAAATAAAATCTGTATTGAGTATTTTTTATAAAACTAAGACAGAATTTCACCTCCCCATAAAAAATCACGTGCTTCCCGATTTGCAGAAAGTTTGCGTACACACTTGTCCTGGGCCTGCGCATAGTAGGCAGTCTTTTACTTAGGCTTTCGGTTCACGTGGTATTTTGAGTTGGTTCTTCAAAAGCTAACTGAGAACTAGCTGCCTAAAACTGCAGCGTATATATGCAAGCCAGGGAATACTATCAGCGGTATCCAGGACCAAACAATCCTGAAGGCTGAGCCTACAGAATCCTAATTCTGATGTATTCCACACCTTTATCCATACAAGTAACGGGGCCAAACCCACACAATCCTATAGAAATTGTAGGCCCACCTCCGATTGACAAAAACAGGTTGAAGTTCCCTGAGGTACCATCAATAGTGTCAGAAGAAAACCATTTTCTAAGATTTGAAGTCTGGAGCAGCCAAAATACTCCCTCACTCCCGTCCCATATGAAACAATGGAAAGACACTTGGCATTAAAAAGGGCTATCATTTCTTTTAAAGGTCTATGGGCCCGATGTAGGTGAAATAGATTTACAGATTTTCAATTACCGAATTTTACCGATTCGGTAATTAAAAATCGGTTAATCTATGGGGTGGACATGTAGGTATTCCAGATGTGCTGGAATACCGAATCGGATGATTTAGGTATTTACCGATTCGGTAAATACTAAATCGGTAATGCCCATTCATTCCTATGGGCTTTGAAGCCCATAGGAATGAATGGGCATTACCGATTCGGTATTTACCGAATCGGTAAATACCGAATTTCACAAGGGTGCAGGGGGTGTCACTTTGACACCCTCTGGCACCCCCAAAACAGGCTCGGGTGCCATGTGGCAGGCATACATGCCCTAAGGGCAGGTCTTCCTGTCACATGGCATAGGTGTGCATGCACACATGTGCATGCACACCGGAATCGGTATATTACCATCAAATTGGATTTGATGGTAAAATACTGATTCGGTAAGGCCTTTGGGACTCTGAAGAGTCCCACCTACATCTGGGTGGCTCACATTCGGTAAATGTACCGATTTTTTTTTTACCGAATCGGTAATTTTACTGATTCGGTAAAATAATGCCCCCTACATAGCGATCACCTATTTACCGATCGGTAACAGCCGAAAATACCGATTTTCGGCCGTTACCGACCGACCTACATCTGGCCCCTAGACCCTATTTTACTGCAAGTCGGAAGATTAATGCAATACCTCTAATGGCTTGTTGAGACTTTAAGATTAGCATTGGGCCTCTAACCCCTTGATTTCGCCTGGATTCTCTCTGACTGCATTCATAACATATTTCCTCCTATAAACAAACGAATTTAACAATAAATATGTTAAACGTGTACTGGGAATATTTTGCAATCGGTAAATCTATGGGGTGGACATGTAGGTATTCCAGATGTGCTGGAATACCGAATCGGATGATTTCGGTATTTACCGATTCGGTAAATACCAAATCGGTAATACCGAATCGGTAAATACCGAATTTCACAAGGGTGCAGGGGGTGTCACTTTGACACCCTCTGGCACCCCAAAAACAGGCTCGGGTGCCATGTGGCAGGCATACATGCCCTAAGGGCAGGTCTGCCTGTCACATGGCATAGGTGTGCATGCACACATGTGCATGCACACCGGAATCTGTATTTTACCATCAAATTGGATTTGATGGTAAAATACCGATTCGGTAAGGCCTTTGGGACTCTGAAGAGTCCCACCTACATCTGGGTGGCTCACATTTGGTAAATGTACCGATTTTTTATTTTACCGAATCGGTAATTTTACCGATTCGGTAAAATAATGCCCCCTACATAGCGATCACCTATTTAACGATCGGTAACGGCCGAAAATATCGATTTTCGGCCGTTACCGACCGACCTACATCTGGCCCCTAGACCCTATTTTACTGCAAGTCGGAAGATTAATGCGATACCTCTAATGGCTTGTTGAGACTTTAAGATTAGCATTGGGCCTCTAACCCCTTGATTTCGCCTGGATTCTCTCTGACTGCATTCATAACATATTTCCTCCTATAAACAAACGAATTTAACAATAAATATGTTAAACGTGTACTGGGAATATTTTGCAATCGGCAACTAGTGATTTTTCCATGTTGGTTTAGTTTATTTTATTTTTTTATTTTCTATTTTTTTAACCTGCGGAGCGGAATCTGGATTGCTCCACATGTATGAATGAAAGGAAGACCAACAGAGTTGCATTGTGAGGGACAGGGCAATGTTTTAACCTTAATGATAATTGTGTTAAGGTAAGTACCCTTGCCAGACCCCTGACAATGCTCTTGAAGGCAAGTGCCGCAGCAGTGAAGCCTGTTTGCAGCGAGTGCAGGGTCCAGCTGGCATTCTAAGTGGCAGGTGCCCCGCATAGGTTTCCATGCTGAAAACCTTGCTTTGATGCGCTCTCAGGGACCTTACAGTGTATTTATCTTAATCCAATTACCATTAAAGTATTTTCCATCCTGAAACAGAGCTGACCATCACAATAATTATTCGTTGTGTCCATTTCTTATGGAAAGAATGTGCAATTCTTGTGCAGCAGGGCATTCTGCCTGCATTGCTCCTTTTTTATTTACATTCTGGACACGTTGATGCTCATCCTGTGACAGGCAGAATCCTCAGATGTTTCTCATCTGCTTACCATGGGTTGAAAAAGGAAATGCCCCACATCTAGCAATTACAACAGGCTGGAATAACCTGCATTACATTGGGAGAAATTGCACCCTAGGGTGAAATGAACTTCCCTGGGGTGCCAAGGAGGATAACATTTCCTAGGCGATAAAGGTCGAATGACCAGCTGTATGTGGATTGTCACAGACAGAAATATTGGCGGCAAATACTGTAATTCGCCGCCAAAGGTATGTCTGTCATGAGCTGTCCTTGAATTAAGTATATCCTGTAATCAAATTATGTGAAATAATGTATTGGTTAAATGTGGGCAATGATCACTCAGCTAGTGATGCCGAACTGCTATGTCATGCTGATGCTTTATTTTTATGCCCGAAAATTTACCTTTATTGTCCAGAGTTAACTTTATATATGGTTGATATTTTGCTACCGGCTTAGGGGTATGTGTTCCACAAGCTGTATTACTTACCGTTTTTGTCTACTTGCTAGTAATACTCAGGCAATTTCTGTATCTTCACTGCTCAGTCATAATTGCAGTCCAATTGGAGAGTTCATTTTGTATAATATGTTATTTTTCTATAATTAGTAGTTCTCATGTAATGAGGCCCTAGGTTTAGCCCGTGTAAATTACTTTTTGTTAAAAAAATCATTTATCCACCAATCTACTGTCAAGTGGGTGGGGTGGGGATTAGTAGAAAAACAACTGGCGCACCCTGGTGCATTTTTTAACTTGAATGAAGATGGGAAAGCCAGCAAAAGAATTGGCTGATGAAGCCTAGCTGATCCCATGTGTTTTGAGGAATAACCTACAAATTATCAAAGTTCAACCTAAAATCACACCCCAAATTTGTATCGTGTCAAGGTGCATTTGTGGGACTCTTCTGTCTTGGTCAATAAGCCACACTAAAATTGTACTGTTGTTTTCCGAAGAAGTGTGGGAACACTCAGTAATATTAATGCCGTAATTCCCTGCACATTCCATAAGTTTGCCTCACAGAAATGTGAGGAAACTATATTATGTAACCTAACATGTCACGCTAGCAGCACACTCTAGGCACCGAAAAAATGTGAAATCCATGCCAGCCATACCAGCCTTGACTTCCCAGGGTGTCTAGTTTGTAGAAATGTCTTGGGTTGGTAGTTTTGTGGGTGCCAGCTGACCCCAGGCTCATTTGGAGCAGGCAATCACCACTTCTAAAGCCTATTTTATTTAAATGTAATTTCCTCTCTTCACGTGGTCACATTTTGTCCTGTGAGATCGATCCACCTACACAGGTCAGGGACCATTTTCATCAGGATAAGTGTGAGAATGCAAAATTGCAGGGCATTTTTTAATATTTAATAAATGGCCCTATTTTGGGCGTTCAATTGTACGTCAGTGTGCAGACAAAATGCATTTTGAACAAACACTCTCAACTTAATCTGACATTATGGGCAATTCAGAATTTGGAGCGTTGCAAATGATCCATTTCCCTAAAATAAAGATATTTGGTACATTTCAAAAATACATTGCTTTCCTTCGGGAAACATCTTTTACCACGCATCAATCACATCGCAGTGTTGACTACGCAAGTCGTTATATCGACTTGCACTGGAGGGTACTCTAGGCTAAGAAATAGTGTAAATTACTATTCCAACACCTTCCCTACTGTACGTAGACTGGAGTTGGAATAGTAATTCACACTCTCCCTACGTCCAGCACCCTCCAGCGCAAGCCTATGTAATGACTTGGGTTGTCAGGACCGCGATGTAACATACCGCGTTGTAATAGAACGCGTTGTATCATCATACATCCCTTTCCTTCATACCCACTTTCTATCTATTATATTTTTATTAAGGAGGGTAGTATTGTTCGTATATGATGAAAAATCATAAGTTGTGGATAGGTTGATTGCTCTGGGTAACACAGATTTTAGAACAACAAACAAACGCTATTGGGCTGAGTGACAAAGCTAAACTTACACCTTTGTGTAAGTTAACTTTTTTTCAGTATTCACAAAAGTTTATTTAATAGTAAGTTTACGACTGTGGACCCTCCACAAACGTGTATGTTCACCCGAATCAAGCCTCTCAATATCTCTGTGACCGGAAGAATCTGGTGACGTGGTATATTACTTGCAAAGACTTACAACTTAAAACTTTGCTACCTATTTCTCTTTTTCAAACTTGTTTTCACGATGTAGCCTTTTGAACACTGGTTTTCCAAAAGTGTAGCTCTTTAGCTTCACCCATATGTTCTCAAACCTCTTTCTTCCACTATATGCAAATATGTAGAAATCTTAGAAAGGAACGTCACTTAGAAAACTGCAATGCCTCTGACGTTTTTGACGACTAGAAAGAGCGCGATCTACGCACAGCAGAGCTGTTGTTGATGCATTTCTTTTTTGAGTAAAAAAACACTCAATTTGTTGAACAGCAGTTTTTATCATATTTTATGAAACAAAAAACACAAACTTATTGCGACATTTTTAGTTTTCTAATGCCAAGATTAAATCGTAAAACCTGGTACCCTTTGCAATTCCTACATTGTGAGAATAAAGGGACACAAATTTGGGCTGAATATCTTTTGTGTAAAAAAAAAACTGAATGATTTAGCTCAAACATCTTCAAATGTCAAAAAAAACCTCAGCACTGGTGAGGAAAACATGCATCACTTAGGGGTTAATGGGACCCAGCCAACGTTCACGTTAAATGAAGTGGCATGCCTCACTTACCAATTTGCTACAACAAATGTGCAATACAGCAGGTTGCAGCTTTCAAAATCAGTGTTCCGGGGCCTACGAGACGATAAAAAAGCAGATATTGCAAAATGATAATTTAACAATAGATAACTCAAAGTAACAGAAATATCAAGCACAAGTCAAAACATACATTAAGAAAACATGAATGTAACAACATATTCAACACAGGTTAATTTGTTCAAATATTAATAGGCAACAAGAAATAACATAACACAGCTGGAATACACCTGTAAAACTTGTTATGTTTGGTGGTAAACAGAGATTAACTGCACAGTATGTGATCTAGACTCTAGCTTTTGTGTATTTTTATTATTTGCTATCTTCATTCTGTTTGTGTTTTAGGACACATGGATCTTTGTCTAAAGCTCAAAAATGTAAGTATTATCTACAGTCATTGACACATTGTCATTATATTGAACATATTGTATATACCCATCATGCTCTTGTAGTCAAATGTGTGGGTGTGGTGTGTGTATATACACACATGCATATATATACACATACACCACACCAACACATTAGACTACAAGAGCATGATGGCTATATACAATATGTTCAGTACAATGGAAATGTCTCAATCACTGTAGATAATCCTTACATTTTTGAGCTTTAGACAATGATCCATGTGTCCTAAAACATAAACCGATATATATATATATATATATATATATATATATATATATATATATTACCTACTGGCAGTCGCCAGTAGGTATATATAGTTAGGATTTTTTCTCTATGGAACTTTTGAAAATTCTATGTCTAATAACTTTGGCGTTTGTGGACGGAATCGGCTGAAATTTTCAGGAAAATGGCACATTTTGTTTCTGAGCAGCCCCTGAAAATTTGGGGGGGTTCCGTCAAGGGGGATCCGAGAAAAAAGGGGGGTCCCAAAACGTGTTTTTCCCATTCATTTTTCCATAGGGCGTTTGGCCTAACTTTTAGCTCGAACGGCTGAATGGATTTGCACGAAACTTGGCAAAATTGTAGGGACTGTTAGCCCGATGTGCCTTTGCTGGGTCTCAATATATGTGCTCCAGTGGATTTTGAGAAATTAACGTTTAAAAAAACAGATATATCTGTGACAGCGTCCCGGATAGCGCACCAGTTCGCGTACTTTTCGCGTAACAGAGCTTTGCGAAGCGAAGCTGATTGGCTCTCCGGTGTCTGTCAACATTCTAAACAGTCCGGAGCGGCCGCCATCTTGTCTCTCAGTAGGATCGAGAGACAAGAGGAGGCCAAAACGAAGGGGGAAATGAAGGAAAGGGGGCAAGGTAGACCCCTTCTGACCCCCTAGGATTGATGAGGGGGATATTAAAGTGCCCGCGGCCCAAAAAAAAAAAAAAAATCAGATTTTTTTTGTCGTAGAGGAGCAAATCGGTACGTGAACCGGGCAGCTAACCGGGCAGCTAACCGGGCAGCTAACCAGCAGCGTAACGGGAGTCTGACGAGAAGCTGATTGGCTGTCAACATTGTAAACAGTCTGGAGCGGCCGCCATTTTGTCTCTCGGTAGGATCGAGAGACAAGAGGTGGTGAAAAACGAAGGGGGAAATGAAAGAAAGGGGGCAAGGTAGACCCCTCCTGACCCCCTAGGATTGATGAGGGGGATATTAAAGTGCCCTGCGGGGCAAAAAAACAAACAAAAAAAAATTGAGATTTTTCGCTGTAGAGGCGCGTCCCGGTACGCGAACCGGGCAGCTAACTGGGCAGCTAACCGGCAGCGTAACGGGAGTCTGAGGAGAAGCTGATTGGCTGTCAACATTGTAAACAGTGCGGAGCGGCCGCCATCTTGTCTCTCGGAAGGATCGAGAGACAAGAGGTGGTGAAAAACGAAGGGGGAAATGAAGGAAAGGGGGCAAGGTAGACCCCTCCTGACCCCCTAGGATTGATGAGGGGGATATTAAAGTGCCCTGCGGGGCAAAAGAAAAAAAAAATTGCGATTTTTCGCGGTAGAGGCGCTTCCCGGTACGCCAACCGGGCAGCTAACCGGCAGCGTAACGGGAGTCCAACATCTTGTGTTTTTGGAGCGTCCGATTTGCGTACCGGCGTACCGGGTAGCGTTCCGGAAAGCGTAACAAGGGGAAAACCAAGAGAAACAGTAAAATAAAATTTAAAGGAATAGATTTCCACCAAACTTGGCAAAATTGTAGGGACTGTTTGTTTGATGTGCCTTTGCAAGGCCTCAAGATAGGTGCACGTGTGGATTTTGTCTAATTAAGGTTAAAAAAATATATATATATCTGTAAGCGTGCTCTGGCACGCTTACGTTACGGGTTTTGTTTGCGCTGCAGAGACGATACGTCATGTTTATGCGACGCGTCATGTGGCATCTCACGTGGCTACGTGATACGTCACGTAATAAAGAATATATTTTACAGCTATAGATATTAGCTTTTAAAAAAACCAATGAAATTCACTGAAAAAACCATAGGTTATAGACCATATATAGTTAGGAATTTGCATTTACAAAACCTTGAAAATTCACTGAAAAAACCATTGGTTATAGACCATATATAGTTAGGGATTCGCATTTACAAAACCTTAATTTACTCGCACAAAACCATAGAAATTCGCATATATAGTTAGTTGCAATAACTATATATCGCGCACCCGCAATCCACTGCTGATGATGTCACATATTACATCATTCATGACATGGTCAGTGACATCACTGATGGCATCACTGATGACATCTCAAATGACATCACTGATGACATCTCAAATGACATCACTGATGACATCTCAAATGACATCACTGATGACATCACTGATGACATCTCAAATGACATCACTGATGAAATCACTGATGACAACTCATTTGACATTACTGATCACATCACTGATGACTTCATTCATGTGATAATACGATGAACCTCTTCAGACTCTAATATAACCTTAGATACAATCAGTGTAAACAGACACTCACAGACTGTCACTTATCCATGGAGTTACTCACACACCTAGTCAGTCATGCAAAGAATCAATCACACCTCCATTTCCTCAACTACACAGTTATACACACCTTACTTAATCAAACATATACTAACACATATTTACTCTCTTATACAATCACTGATACAAGTTCACAATGATCCATACAGCCACTCACACATTCACTGGCTCTTATGCACAGTTATTTATATATGTCAACTCTTACATGTACTTTGTTTTACATATGTACTTACTTTGACATGTAGCACTGAGAAATCCAATCACTCACCAATACACTCATGCAGACAGTCAACCGCCCATACAGCTGTTTCCACATGCACTTTTGAACCCATACATCTAGTGAATCAACTGCTCACACATCTATGCACAGAGTCACACACCTCCCAGCCACCCCCACACACACACTCACTCTCCCATACAAATATTTGGGCAACCAATCAATAACCCATATAGATACTCATATAGCTACTGATCAACACATGCAGCAGTTTACAGAACTACAGATATAATGATGCACAAAATAAGACAGTTTAGTCACTAACCCATGCAGTCAGTGAGACACATTTAATCATTCTCTCATACAGTCAGTCATGCACCTACTAAATCCTTCATCCAAACACTTATACATCCACTCATTCTTCAATATGTAAGACATATTTTAACTTTACAGAAACATACAGTCACTGGATGTTGTCATCAGTGATGTCATCAGTGATGTCATTTGAGATGTCATCAGTGATGTCATTTGAGATGTCATCAGTGATGTCATCAGTGATGTCACTGACCATGTCATGAATTATGTAATATGTGACATCATCAGCAGTGGATTGCGGGTGCGCGATATATAGTTATTGCAACTAACTATATATGCGAATTTCTATGGTTTTGTGCGAGTAAATTAAGGTTTTGTAAATGCTAATCCCTAACTATATATGGTCTATAACCAATGGTTTTTTCAGTGAATATATATATATATATGTATATATATATATATATATATATATATATAAATATATATATATATATATATATATATATATATATATATATATATATATATATATATATATATATATATATATATATATATTTATATACACACACATACATACATACATACATATATATATATATATATATATATATATATATATATATATATATATATATATATATTTATATACACACACATACATACATACATATATATATATATATATATATATATATATATATATATATATATATATATATATATATATATATATATATCAGACCCCCCAGGATATAGCGGCATGGATTAGCAAATTTAGCGGCACAAAAATGGAAATTTAGCGGCACAAAAATGGAAATTTAGCGGTAATTTTGCGGCATTTTATTTGGCCCTGGACCTTGATAAAGCGGCCTCCAGTGACCCCATCCGTCACCCACCCTTCCTTACACTCTTTCTGCCTCCCAATTCTCCCTCTTAGTTGTGTTTTGCCGCTTTTAGCTCCTCTATCTTCCTTCCTGTTACACTCTTTCCACTGTCCCATTCAGCTTTCTGTTTCTCATGCCCCTTCCTTTCTGTGCCTCATTCACTCATCCTCTCTCACACACACACATCTTTCTCTCCTTATCGATATCTCTCTCATCAGCCCAGTCTCTTATCCCCTGTCCCTCTCTCTTTCCATCTTCGGATCATCATCTCTCTAGCACCCTGCCTCTCTAGTTCTCTCTTGTCTCCCTCTCTGCCTTCCTCGCCCTCTCTTCTCTCTATAACTCTTATACTTTCGTTCTTCCAGACACTGTCTTTCTTCCCCTTCCTCTCTCGCCCTCTTTCTCGCGCATTCAGAGCAAGAAAAAAGAAAACCAGATTTTTTTTCTAATTTAGAAAATCTGCTCTCCCTCTCCGTTTAGCAGGAACAATAATCACAAGCGTTATCTGGTCATTTTTAATGCTGTCTGAAAACTTGACCCCCAAGGAACTCTGCCACAAGTATTCTTAACTCATAAGTTATTTCTAAATACAGCGCCCCTTCCCTGAGGTAAGCGCCCAGTGCGGTAGCACCAGTTGCACTGCCCTAAAGCTAGCCCTGACGAAATGTAATATCTAAGTGAAGAAGTTCTAACTTTCGACAGCTATAATTCAAGCATCATTAGCGCGAGACAGCACTATGTTTATATGCAAAAAACCTTGGGAGATTGTGCCCCTGAGTTTCCCTATATTTTCTGCCACTCAGTGCATTACACAATGCAACTTGAATAAAATGAGATTTAATAGTTTGTAATGACAGCTACACTTTTACATGCGCTGGGGTAGCAGGTGCTAAGTAACCAACATCTCCCACTTGTCAGATAAAAACATCTGAATGTTCTGCAGGCTCTTGCGAGGCTGCAAATGACGAGAAGCTTGCACTTAAGTTGCTCATCTAGTCCAAAGAAAGACTCGATTGAATGAACCTGGGAAACTCCAGAGCTCAGCTGTGTCTAAGGAAAAGAATAAGCTTGCAGTGACAAAGCCTTAGCTGCGCCTTTTGTCTGCGTGTGAGAAGCGTGCAGAACTCTTGACCATTCTCCCTCTCATATGTGTAATGAACTTTACACATTTGCTGCTTGTTCTGTATTTGTACTGTCTGATGAAAGCTTGCACCACCGCAAGCCCCTGACACCTGCCAGAGCCGAGGATAACAGGCGGGGGCGTGAAAAACTAAGCCTCATTAACAAGTGCAAGGTCTTTAAATGACCTGTGAAGTACTCGGGAGCGGCTGGCAGCTTCGAACTGCCAGCCGCACCCGAGTTCTTCACAGGTCATTTAAAGACCTTTCACTTGTTAATGAGGCTTAGTCTGACTGTCTGTGTGTGTCCCAGGAAGCTGCTGACACACACGAGTGGGGGGGAGGGCGGCGCGCACAGCCAGGCATTGTTTGTTTTGCTGTCTCACTTGTAAATATCGCGGCCAATATGGTTATTTTCGCGGCAATCGCGGTAATCTGCCGATTTCGCGATTTTTTCGTGAATCGCGAAATCGCGATAAACTGGAGGGTCTGATATATACTAGCAGCCCGCCCCGGCGTTGCCCGGGGCAGAAGGGGGCTGGGGGCAGCATTTTTAGCCTCTGTGCGCTCCCGCCCCGACATTGCCCAGACCCCATCCCTCCCGCCTCTCGCCTCCCGCTACACACCCTAATGATTCCAACAATGTATTGGGTGTGTGGATTGGCGCTGTGGTTCCTGTGTTTACCTTGCCAAAAGGTTTCTGTTCTCTCTTTATACTAGTAGTATATATATCTATATATATATATCCAAGAAGAATTTCAGCAGTGGCCGGCGCAAGTCCAACCCGCCAGTGCTGCTGTAATAGGGCGCCTCCGCTTTCAACACCTCTATTTTCAAAATATTCTCCCAGAAAGCACAGCTCGGCACTCAAACACAATGGTGATGTGAAATGTATTATTCTAACGAAGGAACAGTGAGGGCAAGCTTCCAGCTACACCTTGAAAACTTTTGAAGTTTAATCCATATGGCTAATGGAGAGAACAAATTGCAAGGAGTTGCAATAGCCATCAAGTGAATCCCGGCTGGGGTTGATGACAATTCTTCAACAAATCAGGAAATTGTGTTTTTTCTAAGTAACAGCATTGGCAGGCTGTCGTCATTTTGTATATCATTGTAGTCCAGAGGAAGACCCGCTGTGATGTGCAGCTATTAACAGAAATCTACAGGGGTATAAAGTCAACGCCAAGTTCTAATGTCTCATGTCAGTTATCCTAAAATAGGTAACGAGAATAAAAGGATATTCTGAGCTTTTGAATCCGGACATTTGATATTATTTGTTTTCATTGTTTCATGTAGCTTGTATATGGACACTGGGATTTGTATATTGGCCCCATTTAAATGTATGTGTTTATATGTAATGTATGTGTTCTGGACAGCATATTGAAAAGCAAATAATTAAATGAAATTGCTTGAATGAAAGTAACATTGGTTAAATGACTGAGTATATCAAACTAGAAATTGCCTCTTGTGTTTTGTGGTATTCCTTTAATTTTGCTGTTTACTAATGTTTGCAAAATAATTCAGCACTGATTGGCTACATTCAGTGCCAGGGGACATTAATTGCTAGTCTTAATTATTAAGACACTTCCTCATTTAGTGACCCTTTTGTACAGATGTTGATTGTTCAACATTTTCCCACAATTCGTGGCTAAGAACTATGGGACCTGACAGAACCCTTTGTAGTCTTTAAAATTGTACACCCCTGTTTTGAGGGAAACCCATTATATTTAATGGTGAAATTTATTACAGCAGATACACAGTGGTTATATATATACGCATTTGGGCTGGACTACAGCCTTTGTCAAGATGATATATATATATATATATATATATATATATATATATATATATATATATATATATATATATATATATATATATATATATATAATACCAACTGGCGTGTCGCCAGTAGGTATATATAGTTAAGATTTTTTCCCTATGGGATTTTTGAAAATTCTATGTCTAATAACTTTGGCGTTTGTGGACGGAATCGGCTGAAATTTTCAGGAAAATGGAACATTTTGTTTCTGAGCAGCCCTTGAAAATTTGGGGGGGTTTCGTCAAGGGGGGGCCGAGAAAAAAGGGGGGTCCCAAAACGCGTTTTCCCCATGTTAATTTCCATAGGGCGGTTGGCCTCACTTTTAGCTCAAACGGCTGAATGGATTTGCACGAAACTTGGCAAAATTGTAGGGACTGTTAGCACGATGTGCCTTTGCTAGGTCTCAATATATGTGCTCCAGTGGATTTTGAGAAATTAACGTTCAAAACAAGATATATATCTGTAACAGCGCTCCGGGCTGCGCTCCGGTCCGCTTACTTTTCGCGAAACGGAACTTTGCGATGCGAAGCTGATTGGCTCTCCGGTGTCTGTCAACATTCTAAACAGTCCGGAGCGGCCGCCATCTTATCTCTCGGTAGGATCGAGAGAGAAGAAGAGGTGAAAAACAAAGGGGGAATTTAATGAAAGGGGGCAAGGTATACCCCTCTTGACCCCCTAGGAATGTTGTTGGGGTTATTAAAGGGTCCCGTGGGGAAAATAAAAAAAAAATTATTTTTCACGGTAGAAGCGCTTCCCGGGCCGCGAACTGGGCCGCAAACTGGTAGCGAAACGGGAATTCGCCATTTTGTGCTTCGTTTTAATTAAATTACTAGGTATAAGGAGGTGCGGGAGACGTATCCTAATCCCTTATGTTTTCTGAGGGTGGCTGAGGAGGCTCATATATGTTGATACATGTCTTCCAGCGGCTGTGCGTGAGCTTTTTTTTTGCTGCGTGACGTCTGTTAACGTTGGAAATCAGGAAGTGTTGACCGCCAATTTGTCAGTGCGATAAAATATTTTGTTATAAATGAATCCTTATTGATAAACATTGTCTGCGCCATCTTGCCTTTTTTCCAATGCCACAATTTTGTCGTGCACGGCAGCCATTTTAGATGCCAGGCCGGTCCCAGGCTATCACCTAGCCCTGCGGATGTAGTTTATGGCCCCAGCTGTAGAGAATCCAGACATGCCAACCCTCCCGATTCAGGCGTGAGACTACTGATTTCAGTGCTAGTCTCCCGCCTCCCGATTTCTGCAAGCAAAAACCCGGGGGCATATTACCAACAACTAGCGATAATTTTTGTCTCTAACTTGTTTAGAGACAAAAATTATCGCCGCACATCGGCGATTTTTATTAGCAAGGTTTATCGCAAATGCGATAAAAAACGGCCGCAATGCATAAATATCGCTGAAAAGTCAGCGATATTCATGCATTAGTGAGCAAATGCTCTTAGCCATGTTATCCACCTCCCATTGGATAACATGGCTAAGAACTGCTCAGGGCAGGTGTTAGCTTTTGGAGATATTCGCGCTTAGCGCGAATATCTCCAAAAGTTGGTAATAGGAGATAGCGATGTTAGGGACTGTTTCCAGTCGCTAACATCTTGGCACGCCCACTTTGCATGTCATTAGTGATAAATATCACTGACATGCAAAGCGGGGCCCAAGATGGTCGCTATCTCCTTTTAGCTGTCACTAACTGGTGTTAGCGACAGCTTGGTAATAGGGAGATAATTTTATCTCCGCTTTCTTGGCTTTTAAAGCCAAAAAAGCGGAGATAAACCCCCTTGATAATATGCCCCACGATTCCTCGGGGGTTTCAGCTGACAGGGCTTGGTATTGTGTTACGTGCTAATTCTTCCAGGAAACGTCAGAGGGTCGATGCAGGGGCTCTAGAAGGGGTGATAAACCATTTAAGCCTCATGAACAAGCGCATGGTCTTTTAAAGATCTGTGAAGTACTCGGGCGGCGGTGTGTGTGTGCCCTCTTTCAGGAGCGGGCGGGGGGGGGGCACTGCCAGCAACTTGCCAGGCCAGGCAGTGTTCAACACTTGCATCACCCTTTCTCTGCCTGCTATTGCGCTCCATGCTTCGGAAAGGTAAGAAAAAGAACGTGCATTTGAGTTTGAAATGTCCGATCCTGTAGCAGTACACTTGCAAAGCCCACACATGACAATAACCCGATTCAAGGCCCCATTCACCCGATTTTTTAAAAATATATAGCACTCCAACAAAGTAGGATTATAAAACTTTATTAACTTTTAAATATAACAAACGCAACAAAAACTGTAAATACATTTAAACATTTTTTGACAAAAAAAAGCAACAATGGTCAGAAGCTGTCTTTTGTGCGAATAGTCCCAAGGCAGCACAACGTGCTGAGTTCTGGACGGCACCCAGGTGATGTCACCTGGGTGCCGCACTGGTTTTTTGTTTCCTACAATGCAGCTCAGAAAAACAGCGTGGGGCGTCCCGGGTGGTGCGGGGGGAGGCCTCGTCAGTAGCGGTCTGTTGTGCGAATAGTCCCAAGGCAGCAGAACGCGCTGAGATGTGGATGGCACCCAGGTGATGTCCAGTAAACTGCTGCACTGGTTTTGGTATCCTACAATGCTGCTCCGAAAATTGGCGTGGGGCGGCCCGGGGGGGGCGTGGGGGAGGCGGCGTGAACGGGCCTCCCCAGGTGGCGGCCATCCAGCTGAGTTGCGCCCGCTCTTGCGGCTACAGCATCTCGCTCACCATCTAGTTGAATTGCGCCCACTCTTGCGGTGCAGCGATAGGCGGCTGCCACAGGACTCTTAAAATGGCGGACGGCTCTTCGGTTTTGGGCCTGGTCCACTAAAATGGCCCTGGGACACCTTGGAACTCGGACGCTTGCCTGCTAGGGCTTGGGCCCCATTCTCGAAAGCGTCCCCTCAGCCTTGAAGATTCTACAAAAGTCTTGGGGGCCCCCGACTCCAGCAGGCTTCCGGTGGGGAGCGGGCTTACCCAGTCCAAAGATCAGGGCTTGATCCATCACCGTTATTTATCTCACTGCATCATCCCAGCTCAGAACCTGGCTATATGCAAATCAGTCTGTCCCTGGCCCAGTGCATCATGGGAACAGGGCAGACTAAACTACCAAGCCAATTCTTCACTAGAAAGGAGACAAGCTACCGGGGACCGGTTTCTGGCATTTCAGCCGTCTTGGGCCCGGCTTGCCTGAATCCTGATGGTGCAGTGAGAAAGGGACTTATGTCTGAGTATACCCTGCCACACCTATAGTGGCCAAAAACGATTCAGAAAGGGGTTTGGTGATGAACAGAGTGTCTGAATTAAGCAGACCACTCTTACCCAGTCCAAAGATCAGGGCTTGATCCATCACCGTTATTTATCTCACAGCACCATCCCAGCTCAGAACCTGGCTATATGCAAATCAGTCTGTCCCTGGCCCAGTGCATCATGGGAACAGGGCAGACTAAACTACCAAGCCAATTCTTCACTACAAAGGAGACAAGCTACCGGGGACTGGTTTCTGGCATTTCAGCCGTCTTCGGCCCGGCTTGCTTGAATCCTGATGGTGCAGTGAGAAAGGGACTCATGTCTGAGTATACCCTACCACACCTATAGTGGCCAAAAACGATTCAGAAAAGGGTTTGGTGATTACAAAACCTTGAAAATTCACTGAAAAAACCATAGGTTATAGACCATATATAGTTAGGGATTAGCATTTACAAAACCTTAATTTACTCGCACAAAACCATTGAAATTCGCATATATAGTTAGTTGCACTAACTATATATCGCGCACCCGCAATCCATTGCTGATGATGTCACATATTACATCATTCATGACATGGTCAGTGACATCACTGATGACATCACTGATGACAACTCAAATGACATCACTGACAAAATCACTGATGACATCATTCATGTGATAATACGATAAACCTCTTCAGACTCTAATATAACCTTAGATACACTCAGTGTAAACAGACACTCACAGACTGTCACTCATCCATAGAGTTACTCATACACCTAGTCAGTCATGCAAAGAATCAATCACACCTCCATTTCCTCAACTATACAGTTATACACACCTTACTTATTCAAACATATTGTAACACAGATTTACTCTCTTATACAATCACTGATACAAGTTTACAATGATCCATACAGCCACTCACACATTCACTGGCTCTTATGCACAGTTATTTATATATGTCAATCTCACATGTACTGTGTTTTACATATGTACTTACTTTGACATGTAGCACTGAGATATCCATTCACTCACCAATACACTTATGCACACAGTCAACCACCCATACAGCTGTTCCACATGCACTTTTGAACCCATACATCTAGTGAATCAACTGCTCACACATCTATGCACAGAGTCACACACCTCCCAGCCACCCACACACACACACTCACTCTCCCATACAAATACTTGGGCAACCAATCAATAACCCATATAGTTAATCATATAGCTACTGATCAACACATGCAGCAGTTTACAGAACAACAGATATAATGATGCACAAATTAAGACAGTTTAGTCACTAACCCATGCACTCAGTGAGACACATTCAATCACTCTCTCATACAGTCAGTCATGCACCTACTAAATCCTTCATCCAGACACTTATACATCCACTCATTCTTCAATATGTTAGACTTATTTTTACTTTACAGAAACATACAGTCACTGGATGTTGTTATCAGTGATGTCATTTGAGTTGTCATCAGTGATGTCATCAGTGATGTCACTGACCATGTCATGAATGATGTAATTGTGACATCATCAGCAGTGGATTGCGGGTGCGTGATATATAGTTAGTGCAACTAACTATATATCGAATTTCAATGGTTTTGTGCGAGTAAATTAAGGTTTTGTAAATGCTAATCCCTAACTATATATGGTCTATAACCTATGGTTTTTTCAGTGAATATATGTTTGATGTTTGATGTTTGTGGGTTTTTGTATAGCGCTCTGTCACTCCAGGGAGCATCCTGGCGCTTTGTCTTCATTGTTGACAGGTTGTATAGTGTTTTTGACTGCGTTTAGGTTGTTTATGTATTATTAGACCAGAGTTTTACATTTTGATTCTGAGAGTCCGTAGATCCAGGTTTTTAAGGATTTTTTGAAAGTCTGTTCTGATGATATTAGACGGAGGTCCGTGGGGAGTGTGTTCCAGGCCTTGGCCCCAAGAACTGCCAGTGACTTTCCCCCCTTGGTGGCTAGTTTATACTTGGGGACAGTCATCAGATTGGCTGTGGCTGATCTGAGTTCTCTCGAGGGATGGTACCTACGAAATCTGTTATTTAGGTATTTTGGGCCACGTTTGTGAAAACCCCTGAATGTGATCACAATGATTTTGAATAAGATCCGCTTCTGAATAGGAAGCCAGTGCAGCTTGTTCAGGGCGGCTGATGCTGATGATCTTCTAGGCAACCTTAGGACCAGCCTCGCTGCCGCATTTTGAATCATCTGTAATTTGTGTAGGGTAGATTTTGTTACCCCTGCATACAGACTATTACAGTAGTCAATTCTGGATGTAATTAAAGCAACTGCTACTGTTCGGCGGGCGGGCAATGGTAGATAGTCAAAGAATTTGCGAAATCCTTTCATGATGTTGAAGCAGACGGCTGCTATTTCTTTGGATTGTTGCTTAATAGAGAGCATATTGTCAAATTTTATGCCCAGGTTGCGAGTTGCGTTGATGGTATCGGGAGGAGCCTCCGCATCGGATGGCCAACAGGTGAGTGGAGAAAATAAATTATTTTTCCCAAATGGAAGGATCTCTGTTTTTGCAGAGTTGCATTTCAGATGATTTTCATGCATCCAATTGAAAGTCGCCGTCAGACACTCTTTTAGGTCTCGTTCTGCTTTAGCTGTGTCTTCATCCAGAATCAGGACCAATTGGGTGTCGTCGGCGTATGCGACCGTATTCACGTTAAAGGACGCAATTAGATTGATCAGGGGAGCCATGTACAGATTAAATAAGGTAGGGCTCAGACTAGAGCCCTGTGGTACCCCTGAGCCTATCTCCTTCTCCTCTGAATAGAATTATCCTAACCTGATGATTTGTTTTCTGTGTAACAGAAAGTTTGTGAACCAATTCAACACGGTGCCCCTATACCAGCCTCAGCTAGTAATAAAATGGTATGGGACACCATGTCGAAAGCTGCCGATAAATCAAGGAGGACAAGGACAGCCTTACTCCCCTGGTCTAGTGCAGTTCTTATGGTTTCTGTTGTGGATAACAGAGCTGATTCGGTAGAGTGGTTAGCTCTGAAACCAACCTGGTTGGGGTGTAGAATGTTGTTTGTCTCCAGGAACGTTGTTAGCTGTTTGTTGACCAGGGCTTCAGTGCATTTACACAGTGCAGGGAGTTGGGAAATCGGTCGCAGGTTTGTTAGGACAGAGGGATCATGTAAGGCCTTTTTTTGTAGAGGTTTTACAATGGCAGTTTTCCACGCGTTGGGGACTTCTCCAGATTGAAGTGAGGCATTGATAATGTCATTGATCATGGGGCTTACGTCCTCTTTAATCGCCTGAATTAGTGAGGGAGGGCACGGATCAAGTGGCGATCCGGATTTAATTTTTGACAGAATTTTCAGGGTGTCTGCCTTATCAATCGGGTCAAAAGTATTCCAACTGGTTGTTGTCCCAGGATTACTTCCTTGCAAGTTGTGTTCCTTATTTACAGGAATAACAGGAAAGTTTTTGGTGATGTTTACAATCTTTTGTTCAAAGTAATCTGCAATCTCATTGCAAAAACTTTGTGATGGTGGTTTGTCCTGAGATAGGATTTCTTGGGCTTCGAAAACTTGTGACTATACAAAAAAATTCTTTTTGATCATTTTGTGAGGTTTCTATTCTTTTGGTAAAATAGGTTGTTTTAGTTTTTTTAATAAGTGCATGGTAATTCTGTCTTGCAGTTTTAAAGTTGGCCTGATCGTCCTTGTCGTAATGTTTACGCCATTTACGTTCGAGTCTACGAACTGTATGTCGTGTATCTTTCAGTTCATTTGTGAACCAGGGAGCTGAGGTTTCCCCTATTTGGAAGTGGATTTTTTGTTGTTTCTTCCGGAAATCAGTTTCTCACCTATGGCTCTCATCCATTTATCATAACTAAGATTGTCAATAGCAACGTTTCCTACTGTCTCTGGTTTGTTCTCTCTAACCCAATTTGGTAAATCAGGGTGCTCTATGATTTTGGTCCAGCATGGATTTGGCTTCTCATTTCTAACTTTAGCTGGTTTTGCAGTTTTCATTTCTTCCGTTTTGAGGTGAAAGGCAATGAATTTATGATCAGTCCACGTTTGGAGTAGGGGCGTAGAGAAGTTAATGGACTTTAAGTTCGTGCAAATCCAATCCAACACATGGCCCGCTGTGTGTGTGGGATCATTCGTAAGAATTGCAAGCCCCAGCACATGCATTATGTCTTTAAAATGTAGTGCATTTGGGTCGTTAATACAGTCAAGATGAAGATTTAAATCTCCCATTAGGGTGAAGTTAGCGGCCTTAAGTGTCATATTAGTGAGTACTTCTCCCAGACTTTCTAAAAAGTGGCCGGTTTGTCCTGGTGGGCGATAGATTAGTGCCCCTGAGAACGTAAAGGAGTCGTGGGCTTTTAAATTAAAAGCTAAACATTCTGCATCTTTTATTTCAGGTAATTCCTGAATATTACATATGAAGGTTTCTCGATGAATGATAGCAATCCCTCCCCCTCTTTGTATGGGTCTATCCAATCTCTGTATCGTGTATCCAGGTGGGAGTGCACATACAATGTCAGGGTTGGACCAGTTTTTTAGCCATGTTTCAGTGACCATGAGACAGTCCAAATTATTTTCTATGATCAGATCATGTATGTGTAGGGCATTTTTACACATGGAGCGTGCGTTGACTAGTCCTCCCTTGATAGTTTTATGTGTAATTTTCGGAGGGAATTTTACATAGGATTGTAATGTTTGTTTACACGTTATACAGGAAATAGGTCCTAGCCATCTGTCTATTTGTATGGCATGTTGGCATTGTTTAGTGTTAGGTTTAGGGACAGTAGCTTTTCTCTGGTTAACTGAACTGTAGGCATTATTGGTGCGTGGAGCAAGGCCTACAACCCCCAGCCCGTCCTTAGCGCGGACGGGCGCAGACAGGCTGATACTGGCGTGACTCCGGCGCTGGCGAGACGCGTCCACTGCACGCGTCCGCTGTCGCGGAGGGTGTCCGTTTCCTTTTGTAGGGATGGCTAGAGCGCTGACCCAGCTGCCGCCTCCCACTCAAGATGGCTGCCGTTTGTAGTCTTACCTTCTGCTCGGTAAACAGCCCTGAAATCGGCTGTAACCGACGAATGTGCAGGGGGAATGATTTACAGGGGCGGGGTAAGTGCAAAGCAATACCAAAATGATTTTTACGATCAAATGAAAAGCTAAGATTTCGGCGTCTAAAATTCAATTAAAGTTCGTGTACAATGCGCTATCAGTCAGCGCCAGTTGTATGCAGTTAAGCTTTTTCTTCTACCTCCCGGCTCAAGCCTCAGGGGGACTGTTGCGAAAACCTGTCGAGTGCAAGGCAGGAACCAACCCACCTTCTGGAGGACTGCTGCTGGGCGCTGGGCTGCTGACGCCGCTGTGCCAATCACCATCCCGGCTGCCGAGGGGAGGAACTACGGTTCCCAGCGTCCCTTGCGGCTGCAGACCACCACTTCCTGTCCCGCGCACCAGGAGGTGCATAAAATCACGGAGCTCCCTCGGAGGAGCGGGGACTGTTGCGAAAACCTGTCGAGTGCAAGGCAAGAACCAACCCACCTTCTGGAGGACTGCTGCTGGGCGCTGGGCTGCTGACGCCGCTGTTACCTCCCGCCGACGGTGCCAATCACCATCCCGGCTGCCGAGGGGAGGAACTACGGTTCCCAGCGTCCCTTGCGGCTGCAGACCACCACTTCCTGTCCCGCGCACCAGGAGGTGCATAAAATCATGGAGCTTCCTCCGCGTCGCGGACGCGCGCGGACGGCGCCGGGCGGAGCCCGGGCAGAGGGCGGGCCATCCGTGGCCGTCAGTGGTCAGCAGTGGTCGGGCGGGCCACCCCTCTAACATTGCCATCCTGCCCGTGGTGAGTTTACCTCATTTACTATGGAGTCTGCTGATACAGTTGGCACACAGGATGATTTCCCATTCCCCCCCCCCCCCACATTTGAGTCCCTACTTGAAAATGCACTTAACTTGGTCTCCAACGAAATAGCTGATACTGAAAGAAGAATGTCCATGAGCTGTACCAACAATATTACACAGCCAATATCATTGTCAAATAGCCCTAGAATTCCACTATCACCAGCTGTTGTAATTACAAAACCGGTATTGGTATCCACACTCCCCGTATCCCTGTTGACAGAAGCTGCCTCCACTATTACAATTGCCTCCCAGGAAGATGTTAATATCACGGGAACCATGGAAGCTAATAATAAACAGGGAGGGGAAAAACGCAAAAGAGGCACCGCCAAGCCAAGTGCCAAAAAAAGGAAACAACCACTAACTAACAAGAATCAGCCCACGCCACAGAGCCTGTGGAATAAACAAAAATCTACTGGGGCACAAACTATCCATGTTGTCGATAAAGACTCAGTGTACGCGGATGACATTCCCACCGCAACCACTACTAACTCAAGTGGGAACTCTAATACGATATGGACACAAACAACACTAATGGGAGATAATTATAATCTCTCAAAACAAAATTGAAACCTTATAGAAACTATAGTTGACACTATTTTTAATCGACTAGAGAAGCAAATGATCAAACAGTTTAATAACGTTTTTAAAAGACTTGATAGATTAGATAACCTGGTTAAAAACGAAGAAGTAAAGGGGACTGCTATCCTGGATCAAATTAGAGCTGATCGTCTGTTAAAAGAGCTTGAATCTGTAAGCAACACTCTGTCACTGAAGAAACAGGAAGCTTCCACTTTACCGGGTGGGGGCACCAGTAACCCTGGATCACTACCACCGCCTATTGTACCACCTACAATTCAACCCCGACTTGTCAATGGCGGGAAGAACTTGGCGAAATCCAACTTACCTTCCAAATCTACACCAACCCCTGCACCTCGAAAAGCTGCCCCCCCTCATTACTAACACAAATACCATCAACCACAATAACGGCTCTACCCAACCGACAACAGCAGCAAGGTCAACCGCTGATAACAACAAAGGTACTGGGCAATCTGGGAAAGGTAGGCCTTTAAAACATCAAGGGCCTGCCCTACATCTGCCACCGGATGCTGGCCCTTTTGTCCTGGTCCTTGCAGGAGTACCACCGCTGAGGGAGGAACAGGGGGAATCATGGGTACAATTGCGAAACAAATGTATAGACTGGCTAACCAAGCACAAAGGTGTCGGATATGATATTTCGAGAGAGATCCTATCGGCTCGCAGGGTGTCTTGGGTTGGGCCTCTATTCAAAGATAAGGAAGGCGACTGTATAGTTCTCAATATTTAAAAATCCTGGTACTGTAAGATATCTACTCAATAGAAATAGTATCTGCTCTGCTATTTCCACTGTTGCAACCATGTTACCTCTGAGTTATTTTTACAGACAACCTCCAATGCAATTTCGGTCACCTTTAATGCAATCTCAACCACCTCCAATGCATTTTCAGCCACCCCCTTTGCAATTTCAGCCAGCTTCATTTCCATTTAAGATGTTTAACAGATTTGCACCTTTGTCGGATTTGAATATGCTAGACTGACCATCATTGACCAACCCAGTTGAACTACCTTTGGCACCCATCTCTGAACCTCAGGAAGTTCTACAACTCTTGCCACGGACTGTAGCTAGTCAAAAATCCCCAAACCACAGAATGTCTGTCCAGGATTCCGAACTATCTCTCGTAAGCTGGAACATAGCCGGTCTTAATTCTAAACTGAAAATTAAAGAATGGTCAAATTGGGTCAATGACAACTGTGACATACTGATGCTACAAGAGACTTGGTGCACAACTATGCCTACAATGGAGGGATTCAGTTGCTATAACCTAATGGCATCCCCTTCACCCATGGGTCGCCCTAGTGGGGGCCTATCTATCTGGACTAAAATAAAAACCGGGGTACAAACTAAATTGATCCCTACACAGGGTAAATGTTTTATGGCTATGAAGTATACCAACAGGATGAAACTATGTATAATTAATTTTTATAATAATGATTTTGTTACCCGCCCTAATAATAATTTTTTGATATTATTTAATTTTATCGATGAAATTATGGAGGGGGCAGAAGCATGGGTCCTTTGATGGCATTTGCATTGAAGGGAATTTTAATGCCCATATGTACCGCAATAGCCCATTGTGTAGAAATGGAGAGGAGTTGAAAGACCATCTAGCCTCCCATGACCTATTGAATGCAATGGAAATTGCAGGAACAAGTGCAAACAATATACTAACACCTACATATATTGGCCAGGGCTGTGCTTCCACGATAGATTATATATTTATCTCTCCGACAATAAGTGATATAATCGTAAAAGCAGAAGTCATCTGTTCCGCATATAGTGATCACTATCCACTTAGAATATACTTAAAAAATCTGCAGTTCACGAAGGATGCATCGAGAGTAGAGATTGGGGCACAAAATCTGGCATTATCCACTGATAGATTAAGATTAATATGGAAAGGGGTGGACAACAAAGATATTTTAGCTAGAGTTATCAATAAACACCCAACGATAGTAGAGATTTGTCTGTTGCACAATAGTTCAGGCAATGATGTGGTTGTTGCCTTTAGTAATCTTTGCGGGGCTATTAAAATAGAATCCTCTAAACCAGCCAGGCCCAATATTGATCATGGCCCCCGCTGGTTTGACTCCTCCTGCTCTAAGGCTAATAGGGACCTGAGGGCGGCCCTAAAAACCAACCCTAGGGACGCTCCACTTGTGAGAGACCTAAGATCAAAATACAAAGCCACGTTACGCATTAGATCTGAGGCCCTAGTGATTGATCACTGGGAATCTCTCACACGCACTGCTTCATTAAAAAACACGACAGGTTTTTGGAGAGAAGTTAAGTCCCTCAGATCCTTTGGTTCAAACATCAAACCAAATAATTGTAATATAACTGGTGAGGCGTGGGTGGAGCATTTCTCTAAAATTTATGCTATATCTGGCATTTCTCTAGATACTGTCCCCCTATCTAACACTGCTGGATCACTGAACATTTTACTATCCGAGGTCGAGGATGCTATAATTGAGAGCGCTAGTAATAAAGCTCCCGGCCCGGATGGTCTTTCAATTGACCAGATCAAATCTGAAATTAATTTCGGGGCCCCTTTATTATGCAATTTATTTAATAATTTGACTGACAGCTCAATTCCCGAATCTTGGTCGAACAGTGTTATCATACCGATATTCAAAAAAGGTGATAGGACGGACCCTGCCTGCTTACGTCCGATTTCACTGATCGATAACACGCTAAAGGTCCTTGGAAGGGTAATTTTTAAAAGGATTAGGAATTGGGCTGAGGATAATAATGTTTTACATTGCAGTCAACTAGGATTTAGAAACCATGTGGGCACTGTCGAACAATGTCTTAATTTGAATTTGATCATGGCCAAGTATACTACTGTTAAAAAGTCCCCGCTTTATTTGGGATTCATGGATTTGAGTTCTGCTTTTGATTTTTTTACCGTTCTAGTTTGTGGTCACTTTTGCTTAATTATGGTTTGGATGATTCACTGGTATATTTTCTTTTTTTATTTACATAGGGATTTAAAGGCCAGAGTACGTATTAATAATGAGGGCGAATTATCCAATGACATTTTTATTAGCAGAGGAGTTAGACAGGGCTGCGTACTCGCCCCACTGCTTTTTATTCTATATATTAATGGGTTGAGCAGCACTTTGAGCAAGATCACTAAGGATGTACCAATTATAAATGGTTCCCCCATTACTGCCCTACTCTATGCGGATGACGCAGTATTAATGGGGCGCACACCTAATGCTTTACGTATTTTAATCACTGGGTTTGTTGCTTTCATGTCTGATTTGGGTTTAAATACTAATTTAAAAAAATCATTTATTATGAACTCTGGACCTAAAAAATACAACATTACCTCAATTAAATCAGGTGACAACACTTTAAAATGCACTAGCACTTTCCCTTATCTAGGGTTGTTATTCTCTAATACAGGCTCATGGCAGCCACATGCTGCCTATGCGAGCAATAAAATTGGCAAGTCAATTAACTCAATTTTATCTCTCCGACAACCCAAACAGGCTGATGTCACTACCCCCCTGCTCAACATCTATCGTACCCAATGTCAACCAACGGGGACATATGGAGCAGAAGTGTGGGGCTACTGTAATAGCATGTCTATTCAGTTGGAGGGAAATAGATTTTCTAGGAGGGTGCTGGGGGGAGTTCCTTGTGCCCCCACATTTATCTGTCACAATGAGCTTAGGTTGCCATATATTGAGAATTTTATTAGATCTAGGCCCGCGCTCTTTTGGATAAAAATATGGTTAAACCCAGCAGCATCCCTAACACGCAGCATAATATCTGACTGCTTACTATGCGAAAGATCCCATCATGTACCTTGGTTAAATGCTGTCGAGAATAGCCTGTTGAGCGTGGGACAGGGCTCCTTGTTTAGCTCCCCTAATACCATTGTTCATGCTCACAAGAACATTGTAAAACGGGCATTGCTTGACTTATATAAGGAGGAACGGATGAGATCTGAATTTGCTAAATCAGTTGTTATTAAATATTTGCCCTATGCCGATTCCGGCAATGATAATTTAAACAAGATTTGTAGATACCTGTCAATCCCGATAGGAAGATGGAACCGGAGCCTTTTGTTCCGATTCGGGATGGAAGCATTGTCAATCTATTAAGCTTCCCCCTCGGTTATAATAAAAATTTAGAACAGTTGGATTGTCCCTGCTCTGAAGGTGGGAAACAAAGTTTGTTACATTATTTTCTTTTTTGTGGCCATTATAAACTGTATACCCGCCAATATTTAATGCCGATTCTCCGCAAATACAACCTAAGGGATTTCACCCTGGCATTGAGATTTCTACAAATGCTGTCAACAGATGAGGTAATATGTACTGTAAGCTGCTTTATAAAAACCTGTGTGAGATCAAGGGCAAGCATGGAACATGCCTGATGGACTACAGTATTTTGTTACTGAACGCACACTGCACTTTATTATTATGATATACTTTGCACATAGACTCAATTGTATGTTTGTCTGGATATATATGATTATCTCAGGGAGAGGATAAACTGAAACCTATGACTAAAAATACCTGTAGATTAATATTCCTTTTTATTATGTATCATGCACTTTATGCTATATATGCTGCTTCAAACCTTATTGGGAAAAGTTTTGTTTTTATTTAATATTTTATACATGTGTTATGTGCTTTTAATGTGTTTCAAACTGTATGTACTTTTATGGATGTACCAAATTCCGAATAAAGATCATTTGACTTGACTTGACTTGGGTCCAATGTTACGCAAGTGAGCAGTGTCAGAGCAATGAAACTCATGTCTGATTACCCTGGGCTCCTTTTGTAGGGAAGGCTAGAGCGCTGACCCAGCTGCCGCCTCCCACTCAAGATGGCTGCCGTTTGTAGTCTAACCTTCTGCTCGGTAAACAGCCCTGAAATCGGCTGTAACCGACGAAAGTGCAGGGGGAATGATTTACAGGGGCGGGGTAAGTGCAAAGCAATACCAAAATAATTTTTACGATCAAAGGAAAAGCTAAAATTTCAGCGTCTAAAATTCAATTAAAGTTTGTGTACAATGCGCTATCAGTCAGCGCCAGTTGTATGCAGTTAAGCTTTTTCTTCTACCTCCCGGCTCAAGCCTCAGGAGGGGTCCAATGTTACGCAAGTGAGCAGTGTCAGAGCAATGAAACTCGCGTCTGATTACCCTGGGCTCCTTTTGTAGGGATGGCTAGAGCGCTGACCCAGCTGCCAACTCCCACTCAAGATGGCTGCCGTTTGTAGTCTTACCTTCTGCTCGGTAAACAGCCCTGAAATCGGCTGTAACCGCCGAAAGTGCAGGGGGAATGATTTACAGGGGCGGGGTAAGTGCAAAGCAATACCAAAATGATTTTTACGATCAAATGAAAAGCAAAAATTTCGGCGTCTAAAATTCAATTAAAGTTCGTGTACAATGCGCTATCAGTCAGCGCCAGTTGTATGCAGTTAAGCTTTTTCTTCTACCTCCCGGCTCAAGCCTCAGGAGGGGTCCAATGTTACGCAAGTGAGCAGTGTCAGAGCAATGAAACTCGCATCTGATTACCCTGGGCTCCTTTTGTAGGGATGGCTAGAGCGCTGACCCAGCTGCCGCCTCCCACTCAAGTTGGCTGCCGTTTGTAGTCTTACCTTCTGCTCGGTAAACAGTCCTGAAATCGGCTGTAACCGACGAAAGTGCAGGGGGAATGATTTACAGGGGCGGGGTAAGTGCAAAGCAATACCAAAATGATTTTTACGATCAAATGAAAAGCTAAAATTTCAGCGTCTAAAATATATATATATATATATATATATATAGATATATATATATATATATTACCTACTCGCGGTCGCCAGTAGGTATATATAGTTAGGACCTAGTTACCATAGGAAATTCCGGACATTCTATTGGGAATAACTTTGGCGCCGATTGAGGGATCTGCCTGTAATTTTCCTTAAATTTGCCTCGCTGTGCTCCACTTCTTCCCTGTAAGTTTCGGGGGGATTAGTCAAGGGGGGCCGAGAAAAAAGGGGGGTCCCAAAATGTGTTTTCCCCATGTTACTTTCCATAGGGACATTCTGACAAGGCTACAGCTCGAACGGCTGAACGGAATTACACCAGATTTGGCAAAATGGTAGTGACTGGTATGCAGCAGTTCCTTTTGTATGTTTGGTGTAAATCCCTCCAGTAGTTTTTGAAAAAATTGAATGTGAAATGTAGCCCAATGCAATTTTCCATAGGACCTTTAGACACGGCTACAGCCCGAACGGCTGAATGGAATTACACCAAACTTGGCAAAATGGTAGGGACTGGTATGCAGTAGTGCCTTTTTTATATTTGGTGAAAATCACTTCAGTAGTATGGGTGGGACACCGTGAGTGCACTTTAAGCTTACTGTACTCTGTACCTTCCCGAGTATGAGCTGCATGCTGATTGGCTGCCACTGTCTGTCAACACTCTAAAACAGAAATTGTTGGCAGCCATCTTGTGCCTCGGTAGACTGAGGCACAGGAAAGCAGAAAAACAAACGTGTAGAACTCAAAAAGGGGGGCAGGGTAGAAGCACCCTGACCCCCTAGGCCTACTCAGGGGGTCCCACAAGGCCCCCACAGGCCCCCCCAAAAATTTGGGGGGGGAATCGCGGGGGTGCGCGCACCGTACGCGTATGGTGCGTGTACCGAGCACGTATGGTGCGCATACACCCGCGATTTTCCGAAAAAATAATATTTTTTGGGGCCTAGGGGGACCTTGTGGGACCCCCTGAGCAGGCCTAGGGGGTCAGGGTGCTTCTACCCTGCCCCCTTTGTGTGTTGTGCACCTTTGTTTCACTGCTTTCTTGTGCCTTGGTTCTACTGAGGCACAAGATGGCTGCCAACACTTCCTGGTTTGGAGTGTTGACAGACAGTGGCATCCAATCAGCATGCCTTTCACAGGAAAGCGATTCAGAAAAGGGGGTGGTGATGAACAGAGTGTCTGAATTAAGCAGACCACTCTTACCCAGTCCAAAGATCAGGGCTTGATCCATCACCGTTATTTATCTCACTGCATCATCCCAGCTCAGAACCTGGCTATATGCAAATCAGTCTGTCCCTGGCCCAGTGCATCATGGGAACAGGGCAGACTAAACTACCAAGCCAATTCTTCTCCAGAAAGGAGACAAGCTACCGGGGACCGGTTTCTGGCATTTCAGCCTTCTTCGGCCCGGCTTGCTTGAATCCTGATGGTGCAGTGAGAAAGGGACTCATGTCTGAGTATATCCTGCCACACCTATAGTGGCCAAAAACGATTCAGAAAAGGGGGTGGTGATGAACAGATTGTCTGAATTAAGCAGACAACTCTTACCCAGTCCAAAGATCAGGGCTTGATCCATCACCGTTATTTATCTCACTGCATCATCCCAGCTCAGAACCTGGCTATATGCAAATCAGTCTGTCCCTGGCCCAGTGCATCATGGGAACAGGGCAGACTAAACTACCAAGCCAATTCTTCACCAGAAAGGAGACAAGCTACCGGGGACCGGTTTCTGGCATTTCAGCCTTCTTCGGCCCGGCTCGCTTGAATCCTGATGGTGCAGTGAGAAAGGGACTCATGTCTGAGTATACCCTGCCACACCTATAGTTGCCAAAAACGATTCAGAAAAGGGGGTGGTGATGAACAGAGTGTCTGAATTAAGCAGACCACTCTTACCCAGTCCAAAGATAAGGGCTTGATCCATCACCGTTATTTATCTCACTGCATCATCCCAGCTCAGAACCTGGCTATATGCAAATCAGTCTGTCCCTGGCCCAGTGCATCATGGGAACAGGGCAGACTAAACTACCAAGCCAATTCTTCACCAGAAAGGAGACAAGCTACCGGGGTCCGGTTTCTGGCATTTCAGCCTTCTTCGGCCCGGCTTGCTTGAATCCTGATGGTGCAGTGAGAAAGGGACTCATGTCTGAGTATACCCTGCCACACCTATAGTGGCCAAAAACGATTCAGAAAAGGGGGTGGTGATGAACAGAGTGTCTGAATTAAGCAGACCACTCTTACCCAGTCCAAAGATAAGGGCTTGATCCATCACCGTTATTTATCTCACTGCATCATCCCAGCTCAGAACCTGGCTATATGCAAATCAGTCTGTCCCTGGCCCAGTGCATCATGGGAACAGGGCAGACTAAACTACCAAGTCAATTCTTCACCAGAAAGGAGACAAGCTACCGGGGCCCGGTTTCTGGCATTTCAGCCTTCTTCGGCCCGGCTTGCTTGAATCCTGATGGTGCAGTGAGAAAGGCACTCATGTCTGAGTATACCCTGCCACACCTATAGTGGCCAAAAACGATTCAGAAAAGGGGGTGGTGATGAACAGAGTGTCTGAATTAAGCAGACCACTCTTACCCAGTCCAAAAATCAGGGCTTGATCCATCACCGTTATTTATCTCACTGCATCATCCCAGCTCAGAACCTGGCTATATGCAAATCAGTCTGTCCCTGGCCCAGTGCATCATGGGAACAGGGCAGACTAAACTACCAAGCCAATTCTTCACCAGAAAGGAGACAAGCTACCGGGGACCGGTTTCTGGCATTTCAGCCTTCTTCGGCCCGGCTTGCTTGAATCCTGATGGTGCAGTGAGAAAGGGACTCATGTCTGAGTATACCCTGCCACACCTATAGTGGCCAAAAACGATTCAGAAAAGGGGGTGGTGATGAACAGAGTGTCTGAATTAAGCAGACCACTCTTACCCAGTCCAAAGATCAGGGCTTGATCCATCACCGTTATTTATCTCACTGCATCATCCCAGCTCAGAACCTGGCTATATGCAAATCAGTCTGTCCCTGGCCCAGTGCATCATGGGAACAGGGCAGACTAAACTACCAAGCCAATTCTTCACCAGAAAGGAGACAAGCTACAGGGGACCGGTTTCTGGCATTTCAGCCTTCTTCGGCCCGGCTTGCTTGAATCCTGATGGTGCAGTGAGAAAGGGACTCATGTCTGAGTATACCCTGCCACACCTAGAGTGGCCAAAAACGATTCAGAAAAGGGGGTGGTGATGAACAGAGTGTCTGAATTAAGCAGACCACTCTTACCCAGTCCAAAGATCAGGGCTTGATCCATCACCGTTATTTATCTCACTGCATCATCCCAGCTCAGAACCTGGCTATATGCAAATCAGTCTGTCCCTGGCCCAGTGCATCATGGGAACAGGGCAGACTAAACTACCAAGCCAATTCTTCACCAGAAAGGAGACAAGCTACCGGGGACCGGTTTCTGGCATTTCAGCCTTCTTCGGCCCGGCTTGCTTGAATCCTGATGGTGCAGTTAGAAAGGGACTCATGTCTGAGTATACCCTGCCACACCTAGAGTGGCCAAAAACGATTCAGAAAAGGGGGTGGTGATGAACAGAGTGTCTGAATTAAGCAGACCACTCTTACCCAGTCCAAAGATCAGGGCTTGATCCATCACCGTTATTTATCTCACTGCATCATCCCAGCTCAGAACCTGGCTATATGCAAATCAGTCTGTCCCTGTGAGGTAATAGAAATTCTCAGGTAACCAATGTGTCCCCCACTCGCACCCTATCCATGCACCCATGTTCCTTGTATGTCGTGTAACTTGTGTTATGTCCTTACTAGAGAGACGCAAATGCATTTGCGTCCATCCTTAACATGTCAGCTATCCAGTCATACATGAAAATCCCGTTAATTAGGCTTCTAGGCCTATGGTGCCAACGTCTTTACATGATGCACTTTCACGTTTTTCTCCACGTTTTTCTGGTCCAGTCGAGTTAGGCCCTTAAACGAGGCTCCGAGTTCTTTTCTCCCTCTGAAAGCTGCCGTTTAGGTATGCATCCCTGACCTCTGCCTTACTTCCTGCCTCAGACGAGCGGTGCCCGGCTCGGCCTGGTTCGCTTGCCAAGATGTTTTACCTACAAGTTATCTGCTCAGCCTCCCCGAAAACACATTCCAGGCTAGTGAAATAGGTAAACATATTCCCGGCTGCAGAGCAAAGGGCCCTGCCTTCCTGTCTCCATGCAAGTAATTTACTGCTCCTGTTACCATGGTAGGCCCATGACTCCCGCACTCTACATGAAGATTCGTTTACACGCACTAGCATTCAGTGTTGAGCGGCCCCTGCCCGAGAGACCTTTTACTCCAGACACTACATCTTCCAAACATGAGATATCAGATATGCTATAGGTACAGGTCGTTTTGACACCCCAGACATTAGTCTCCTCTACTCGTGCAACAGTCAAAGCCCCCAGCTCTCCCCGGTTACACGTCATGCTCAGCTGCGCGCGCATATAGGTAATACGTTTCTGCTGATTCTGCAAACTTTCTCTTTGCATCCACCCACTTGTGACGTTTCATGTGACGATTCTCTGACATGTCCAGTGCACGCCCATGTGTACGCCTTCTTACACGCCTCCTGTTACGCACATGTGTTCTTATCTCTCTCTTTTCACCTGTTACGCCTACTGTATTCACTTCCATGTATACTGTTTTACTATATATAATGTGTGATGCTAATAAAATGTTGAATGTCCCTTCCTGAACCTGAGTGGTGATGGAATCCAATGTCCCATGCTTCGAAGCATTCCATTAAAGCCCGTATGACTCAGATACCACTGACTCTGCCTCTCATTTTATTGAGCTATCCTTATGACATCCTTATGACTTGTAGTTATATGGCAAAAATGATACGGTAATATAAATTTACCACATAATTTGGCGCCCGAAAAGGGACCCCCCCTTCCCCACTCGCCGGCGATGTTACGCAGGCTTTGACCCCTTCTACAGCCGCGACGGAAACCGTGCACGCCTGCGGGTTTTCCTGCTATCTCCCTCGGGCCCACGGAGGAGACGGAGACTGCGGTCCGGCATCCAGACGAGGCGGTGAGTAATGCGGAGGATCCCGACCAGAGCCCCTAGTCGAGAGAGCAAGGTCCGAGGTATTCAGAGGCCCACCTGTTCCGAAGCGCATGCGGCGTAGTAGCAGCCAGATGTCGTAGCAGTCCAGTCCAGTCCAGTCCAGTTTCCGAGGCCTTCAGTTCTTGCTTCCCGGTGAGTACCGTTGTTGGGAACGCATCTAGACGGGTTCATTAATTTGTTCCCGGTCAAGACAGGTCTGGGTACACAGGCCTGGTCCGTACGTGTTCACTTAGGTGAATACGGTCAGACGTGTCTCTTAATGGGACCGGTATTGTCTGTACTGTCTTAGCAGTGCATCTAGTAATTCAGTGATTCAGTATTCTAGTGTTGCAACTCGAGTTTCAGTTTTTATGTGTTCTCTATGTATCAGGTAATATGTTTTAATGTGGTTTAAATGTTGTGGTATGAATGATTGTTTTGCTATTCATTACTGTTTTTACTGTGCCCACGTGTAAAGCAATCCGACAATGCCTCTGTTTTCGAAATTACGTCAGATAGGAACCAGGAAAGGGATATTAGAAGAAGCAGTTCCAGTTCCGCCTAGGGACACTCCGGACATTTTATGTATAATAAGCATGGCTTAGATGCCATACTGTACCTAGATTTATGGGCAGACTACACCAAGGGTCTGGAAGAAAAGTATAGATGGCCTGTCGCAGGGACATGGGATGCTGATTGCATCATGAGAGTAGAAGAAGCGTTATGGAAAAAGAAAGCCAGACAATCCCAGAAAAATGCCATAGAATTATGGCATAAAGAAGCGCATAGAAGAACAGAAAAAGAAATCAGGAAAGCAGAAAGAAGTAGAGAAGAATCCGAAAAAGCTAGAGAAAAAGAGTTACTAGAAGAAGGAGAACGAGTCAGAATAGAACAACAAGACAGACAAAGAAATGCCCTTATTACAGGACTGTATCCAGTTCTTGCCGAGGGCTTGCCTAAGGCGACCCCGGAAGCACCCTGTAACTTGCCACCACCATTGGTCCCGACTAAACTCCGTCACAAACAAACCGCAGCGGACATTTTCCTTTCTTCCTATTTAGATGACGTGGTTCCTGCATATACCAATGTACGCGTACCACCAGTTAATAATGTACAGAAACCTCTCCCGCCTGTTCAAAACATACAGCAGTCTGCTCCGTCCGTACAGTCTGTTCAAGACGCGTCACCTCCACCCCCTCAAGACTCGACTCCCTCATCCGTTATTATTCCCCCTCCTGTTACCACTGTCCCTGTCACAACCATTCCTGTCACTACTGTTACTACTGTTCCTACCACTGTTGGTCCTCATAATCCGTTCGGTATGCCGGCAACGCAGGGTCCGGCATTACCTGCACTTACTTTTCAGTTAATGACACCAGCAACAACATCACAACTAGTTGATGGTTACGCTTCCGCTTCAGGAGGCGCCGCAGGAGGTCACCATCGCACCCCGCCACAAATAAAACGAACGACGCTTAGAGATCTAGCGTTACAACGTACACCCAGGGCAGCGACATTCGCAGCCCTTAAAGAGTATGTTACAGACTGCAGATATGACCCAGTACCCGGCGAAGACGGGATGGTTCTATACTCATTACGCTTACGGCGAGTCGCAAACTATTTGGTTCTCTTGCCAGAAATGACTAAACATCTAGACAACATATATCATTTTATAAGAACAGGGGAGAGACCAGAATGCATTCGCGAGGCCATGGCACATCAAAAGGTCGAGACACAAAGTATGATCTTACGGTTTCTGATAAATTGTTTAATACGGGAACGAGATCGGCCAGATACAAGCAAAGAAGAAATGGATATGTTGATATATTGGAGTAATAACATAGCTGATGGTAAACACGATAAACAGAATAGCATAGAAGCCATGTACAGAAAGATTCGTAAAGAAACAGTAAAATTTCATGAAAAAGAGAAAGAAGCTAGGGGAGCCGGGAAAGAGAATGAAAATTCAGAGGAGGAGATAGATAGCCCTGAAGATGAAACGCCAGGAACAATGGCGTGCGTAGGTAGAGTGAGACTTCCTAAACAGTATTCCTTTGATAGACCTTTCGACAGACCCATTCGCCTAGAAAACAAGAAACGTTTCCTTTCTTCCATACCAGAACAATGTTCTCTTGAACGTGTATTTCAAGACACCGATAAAATATTAAAAGAAAGAATAGGTTACCATGAACTTAGTACAATGCGAGATCAGGAATTAGCACGGTCAGCAGTCCAATGGGCTGGAAATGACAGCATATATAAAGATGATTCAGTAGCGCAAACATTTTTGACTCTTTCCCCAGACGAACAACGACTTGCTGGTATGTACATGATCCAGCATCTCATCACACTATATGAGAGTCAACATTCTGATCCAGGACCCCTATATAATATATTGGAAGAATTACTCCTAAAAAGATGGAGAGGCCTAGGTACCGATTTAATTAATATCATTCTAGAACAACGACACAAATACAGAACCTTCCTGACTCCACATTTCGTTTCTGTCCCACCCCCAGTTAGACAACAATTTTACATAGACAGACAGAATCCCTTACGAGAAGTGCATCCCGTCCAGACGGCCCCAGGGGGTGCGCTTCAGCGAGTATTCGTATACACACCCTTAAGCAAAATGGAACTATTGGAAATGAAGAAAATAGTGCCCTGTCATGATAAAGATCCAGCAGGTTTCCACCGTGAATTAAAAGACATGTTACTCATGGGGGATTATACATATTCCGACATTCTGAAAATGTTAAAGGTATTGTTGCCGGCTGGTATCTACGAAAAACTGAAAGAGAAGGAATGGGAGGTGGGAGATAAAAAGATTAATTGGGCTGAATTAGAGGACGAAGAAAATACACGTACCCCAGGTTTAGGTCTTGGGGACAAAGCTAAAGCATTACCAGGATTATTAGTACAGGTTTTGCCGAGGTTATTGACAATTAAAAAGGAAGACTGGGATGCAATCTCAGCCTGCAAACAGAAACAGGATGAAGACACTAGTGATTTTTATTCTAGATTCGAGAAATGTTTCATTATAAATAGCGGCCTGAAAACAAGTAGCGAATCATATCCACATCTTTTTGTGACTAAAGTAGTCGAGAATTCCTTGCCACAAGTTAAAAATAGAGTATTGAAAGTCGAGAGCACATGGCAAGCAAATACCCCTTCTCAAATGTTACAAATGTTACAGTATCACCAGAACCGAATTAGAGAGGAACATGATCATGAACAGAGACGTATGAGAGATACGAAAATGAAAGTACTAGTTGCCCAATCTGTTCCAGCTGATGATCAGAAAAAGGGTACAGCACCGTCAGGTCAATCTGCAGCTCCCGTTAAAGGGAACTGCAACTATTGTAAACAGCCAGGTCACTATATAAATGAATGCTTGGTTTTGAAACACAATATTGCTACAGGAAAAACTAAAGAGAGACCGCGTCCACCTAGACCGGAACACGTTCCACAGCATGTTCCACAGAACACGCAACCACCACAGCAAGCACAACAGACAGTAGCTGTACCCCAACCGCAGCCTATTGCTGCCACACAACATGTCACGCAACAAATGTACCAGTATGCACAGTCCGATTACCCCGATTATCAACAGTACACATGAAACAGCCTAGAGAGGGAGGTTGGCTTGCCCCTCATCGAGGTTCCTGTAGATCAAGATGGTCCCTATGTACATAGTCAGGTATTAGGGAAAGACAGAAAATTTTTGATTGATACAGGGGCTAGCAGAACTACCATTAGTCATGACGAGGTTCCAGGGGCACCCCTCTCAGGCTCACAGAATGTTTCCCTGGGTTTTTCAGGAAAGCCTATTGTTAACGAAGTATCAAAGCCAGTTTCTCTTGAAATTGGTCCATTGTCCCGTACTACTGACTTATTACTTACGAAAGCATGTCCTGAGAATCTGCTTGGTATTAAAACGTTGAAAGCACTAGGTGCAGTAATATGTTGTTCTCCGGAAGGAGTGAGATTGTTCCTACGTGACTTCAAAGGTCATTATGTGTTACGAGATTTTGATCCAAGATTGCAGAATGTGCCAGCACATTTATGGGCACAAGGTCCAACCGATGTAGGTTGTATGCACATTACTCCCTATCGTGTCACTCTCAAGCAAGGAGTTGTACTGCCCCGAATCCGACAATACAAATTGCCCCCCGAAGCTGTAACATCCTTACTGAAAATTATTGACGAGCTCATTGCCCAAGGAGTAGTTATTGAAACTGATTCCAACGTTTGTAATTCTCCAATCATTCCAATTCTTAAACGAACTGACCCAAATGCACCACCAGTCTACCGATTGGTGATTGATCTTCGAGAACTAAATAAATGCATCATTCCTCAGTACCCAGTAGTGCCAGACATATCTTCCTTATTTACGGCTATTGATTCCGAAGCAGCGTTCTTTACTGTAATTGACCTCAAGAACGCTTTCTTTAGTGTCCCCATTCATCCTGAAAGCCAGTATTTATTCGGATTCTCTTTAAATGGCCGAAGCTTCAAATTTGCACGTGCACCTCAAGGGTTCATGGAAAGTCCTAGTATTTACAGTCAAGCATTGAAAAGACAACTAGACAGTATCCACATGCCTACTGACACTGCTCTGCTCCAATATGTAGATGATTTGTTAATCACTACACGGACCGAACGTGACTGCGAGCGCGCGTCACTGACTGTCTTGTATTTTCTGGCCGAAAAGGGGCATAAAGTGTCCCCTACGAAGCTACAATTCTGTGCCCAGCAAGTGGTATACCTTGGGCACTTGCTGTCCAAATGGGGGAGACAGCTGACACCAGACCGTATCCAGTTAATTGCACATCTGCCACAACCCAAGACACAAAAGGAGGTACGGGCCTTCATTGGCCTCACCTCGTACTGCAGACAATGGATTCCCCAGTTTGCATATCTAGCAAAGCCACTCATACAGTTGACAACACAGGAGGCAGCATCTTCGACTGTCCTCCCTTGGACTCAGGAACATACACAAGCTTTTGACGAGTTAAAGAAAGCCTTATGTCAAGCACCAGTTTTAGCGACACCATGTTACAGAAAACCTTTTACACTTTTTGTTACTGAACGCGATGGTACAGCATTATCTGTTCTTACACAAGATCAAGCAGGACACCACAAGCCTTGTGCTTATTTTTCTAGTACATTGGATCCAGTGGCCCAGGCTTTGCCTGCGTGCCTCAAATCAGTTGCAGCAACAGCTCTAGCAATCAGACAAAGCGATTCCATAGTGTTAGGACATCCCCTGACTGTACAAGTTCCACACTCAGTGGAAGTTCTCCTGAACCGTACCCAGACTCAACACTTGACTATAGCAAGATTGACAGGATATGAATTGACATTGTTTCAGCCACACATAGAGATCAGACGATGCAACACATTAAACCCTGCCACATTGTTACCCTCGAGCGCAATTGACCCGACACCACATGACTGCGTAGAAGTCATCAATACTGTAACGAAGCCCAGACAAGACTTGACAGACATTGCATTACCCGACCCCGACCTGACACTTTACGTGGATGGTTCATGTATGAGAACAAGCACAGGAGAGTTAGTGGCCGCATATGCAGTGACCACTGAAACTAACGTCATAGAAACACGTCGTATTGACACATTATCTGCTCAAGCAGCAGAACTCATTGCTCTGACTCAAGCCTGTATACTAGCCAAGAACAAGAAAGTAAACATATATACAGATTCACAGTATGCATTCGGAGTTGTTCACGACTTCGGTATCCTCTGGCAAGAAAGAGGGTTTTTAACTTCTCATGGCGCCAAGATACAGCATGGTCCCCTCATTCAAGCTCTGTTAGAAGCAATACACTTACCTGCATTCATTGCTATTATGTAGTGCAAAGCACATACTAAAGCCACCAACACTATTTCTCCGGGTAACGACCTGGCAGATCGAACTGCTAAACTCACAGCTCAGACAGCAGACATCCCAACGGACATAACAAAAACTGACGGGACATCACAGACACATTGTATGACAGTGAAGGATCCCATTCTAGACGTACTCGACATACAGACACATGCTACTCCCGCCGAAATCAAGAAATGGACTGAACAAGGAGGGATCCAGACAGATCAGGGATGGATGACGAAGGGAAGAGCCACATGGTTCCTCCCCGACTCTATGGTTCCAGTAATCATTAACACAGCACATAGTCCAGCACACTTAGGGGAAAAAGCCATGTTAGACAGCATTCAAAACCTCTGGTTCAACAAGCATTTACGAGCAGCAGCAAAACAGAAAGTGCGTACCTGCATGATCTGTTGTCAGTTCAATCCAGGCAAAGGTGTTCCCGTGGAACAAGGTGGATTCCATCCTCCTGACCATCCCTTTGAAGTCCTCCAGATGGATTATATCCAGATGGACCGATGTAGAGGTTTTAAGTATGTCCTCATAGTTGTATGTGCCCTTTCCTGATGGACAGAAGCATATTCAGTCCCAGATTACACTGCCGCGACCACTGCCAAGCAGTTGGTTCGTGAATTCTTCCCGCGATACGGCTTGCCCCGTGTCGTGTACTCAGATAATGGACAGCCATTCTCGTCCGAGCTCATGAAACAGGTATCACTCCTGTTAGGTTACCAGTGGAAGTTCGACTGTGTACGACATCCTGAAGCAGCTGGTCTCGTAGAGAGACATAATCAAACCCTGAAAACACGCTTAGCCAAAGTATGTGCAGAAAAAGGTGTAGATTGGATAGTAGCCTTACCAGTTGCCCTCTTTTATATGCGTATGGTTGCTCATTCCAGAACCGGACTATCTCCTTATGAGGTGGTTTTCGGGCGGCCTCCCAATATGTGGGGTACGCCTATGCCCCGCAAGATTACTGATGTCGATAGTACTATGTTGACAGATTACCTAGCTTCCTTGATGTCTGCACTACAATCTTGTCGTTCACAGGTTGCGGCTGCCTTTCCGGACAACACCCAAGTAAAACCACATGAAGTCGTTCCGGGTGAGCTGGTATTTGTGAGAAACTTCGACCGAACAAGCCCACTGGAGCCCAGATGGAAGCAGCCTAAGTTGGTGTTGATGACGACGAGGACTGCAGTCAAGTTGGAAGGACGTAAAGGGTGGTTGCACTCCAGCCACATTAAGAAATTTCACGGACTGTGTCCAGAAACTACGGTTAAAGACTGCTCCCTTTTGGACTCTGACTCTAAACTCCCCATGACAGAAGAAACTCCTCAACAGGAGTATCGTGCCAAGCTGAGGTCTAGTAAGTCAGACAGCGTTTAATTGTTTAAGTCCCCCTCGGGTGAAGCGGTTAGACAGGTTTCTGACATGTATAAGATAGACCCAAGTAGTCAGAGAGATAGGCGTTTCAAGAAAAGAGAACAATACTGTAAAAACTTGCACAGTCGATGTGTAATAGCATTGATTTTCATGTTTCTTCTGAGTCTTACGATCATATGCATAAGTTTAATGCTACATATTTTTTTCCCTCTTGATTCACATATGCATACTTCTTCTAATATTTCTGCAGAGCACACTTTCAGCGACCTGCCCCCACATGAATTGTCCTATCGATTAGCAATGAGCAACAATACATTCATTCGTATGTTACACCATACTCATCAGGCCACCAATGCCACCGATTGCTGGGTATGTGGCCGACTCCCTCCTTACCAGAAATACAAGGGAGCTCTGCCTCTCTTCCCCTATCTGTTCACGCATAATGGTTCATGTGGTGCATGGTTTACTTTAATGTCCTCCTTAGACAGTAAGTCCAAAGTTTCCCAAGGCAATTGGATATGGGGGAACCTGAATTCAGTCATGAATAAAGCATGTTTCCCAGACGCTGACGGCCTTCCTCAAAGGACAGGGACCGATCTAGGAAATGAAGTGTATGAATTAGGTAACTTTTCCCTCAATCTCATGATCCTGAACGTCCAGTCCGAGACTAATTCGAACTTGCAGTTTATTACCGTTCTGCCAGTGAAAGGTGAACTATGCGTCAGAAAGAATGGCTCAGTACATCTAGGACACAGTGATTGTAATACTGTGGTCGAATTCAGTGACAAAGGAAAGTCTACTTTCAAAGCCTCTCGCCATTCTTATTTCATTTGTGGTCACACTGCTTATGTGTATCTGCCCCTTGAGTGGGATGGGACGTGTTACATTGCGTTCCTATTGCCACCTGTTTTCCTAGCCCCGCCTGATTATCATAGAAATTCACGTCTCGTGAATGTCAGACACAGAAGAGATCTTCCTACTGTTATTGATGATTCCGGATCTACATGGGATTATGTTAAAGGATACTTCTGGTTCATAGGTCCTGTCCAGAACAGTAAAATAATACGCAGGTTAACGAGAACCCTTGAAGTGGTAGTGAACGAGACTACTTTTGCTTTAGGTAACCTGACCGAAGAGCAATCTGCTATGAGAATTGTTGTTCTTCAAAATCGCCTTGTCCTTGACGTCATTCTGGCCGATAGGGGCGGGGCTTGTAGAGTCATCGGATCCAGTTGTTGCATGTTTATTACTAATAACGCGCCATCCGTGTATAAGGCCATCACACGGCTTCACAAAATTGCTCACCTGATTCACCAGAATCCAGGCTCCTGGACTTCGTCCGGTTGGCTCTGGAGTGTGATATCCGCTTGGGGATGGAAATTGTTATCATTCCTAGGAATAATATTGGTCATATTATTCAGCTGTTGTCTCTGTCTGCAATGTGGGTCAGCGATTTTCGGCTTGTGCGCCACAGCCTGTATTCCAGGTCCGACTTCCCGTTCCCGACTGATAAAAGATGAACAAATGATGTTATATGAACAGATAGATGGTCTTATGAATATATATATATCCTAAAGGGTTTGGTAGGGGCCAAGGAGGGAATGAGGTAATAGAAATTCTCAGGTAACCAATGTGTCCCTCACTCGCACCCTATTCATGCACCCATGTTCCTTGTATGTCGTGTAACTTGTGTTATGTCCATACTAGAGAGACGCAAATGCATTTGCGTCCATCCTTAACATGTCAGCTATCCAGTCATACATGAAAATCCCGTTAATTAGGCTTCTAGGCCTATGGTGCCAACGTCTTTACATGATGCACTTTCACGTTTTCCTCCACGTTTTTCTGGTCCAGTCGAGTTAGGCCCTTAAACGAGGCTCCGAGTTCTTTTCTCCCTCTGAAAGCTGCCGTTTAGGTATGCATCCCTGACCTCTGCCTTACTTCCTGCCTCAGACGAGCGGTGCCCGGCTCGGCCTGGTTCGCTTGCCAAGATGATGTTTTACCTACAAGTTATCTGCTCAGCCTCCCCGAAAACACATTCCAGTCTAGTGAAATAGGTAAACATATTCCCGGCTGCAGAGCAAAGGGCCCTGCCTTCCTGTCTCCATGCAAGTAATTTAGTGCTCCCGTTACCATGGTAGGCCCATGATTCCCGCACTCTACATGAAGATTCGTATACACGCACTAGCATTCAGTGTTGAGCGGCCCCTGCCCGAGAGACCTTTTACTCCAGACACTACATCTTCCAAACATGAGATATCAGATATGCTATAGGTACAGGTCGTTTTGAAACCCCGGGCATTAGTCTCCTCTACTCGTGCAAAAGTCAAAGCCCCCAGCTCTCCCCGGTTACACGTCATGCTCAGCTGCGCGCGCATATAGGTAATAAGTTTCTGCTGATTCTGCAAACTTTCTCTTTGCATCCACCCACTTGTGACGTTTCATGTGACGATTCTCTGACATGTCCAGTGCACGCCCATGTGTACGCCTTCTTACACGCCTCCTGTTACGCACATGTGTTCTTATCTCTCTCTTTTCACCTGTTACGCCTACTGTATTCACTTCCATGTATACTGTTTTACTATATATAATGTGTGATGCTAATAAAATGTTGAATGTCCCTTCCTGAACCTGCGTGGTGATGGAACCCGATGTCCCATGCTTCGAAGCATTCCATTAAAGCCCGTATGACTCAGATACCACGGACTCTGCCTCTCATTTTATTGAGCTATCCTTATGACATCCTTATGACTTGTAGTTATATGGCAAACATGATACGGTAATATAAATTTACCACACCTGGCCCAGTGCATCATGGGAACAGGGCAGACTAAACTACCAAGCCAATTCTTCACCAGAAAGGAGACAAGCTACCGGGGACCGGTTTCTGGAATTTCAGCCTTCTTCGGCCCGGCTTGCTTGAAGCCTGATGGTGCAGTGAGAAAGGGACTCATGTCTGAGTATACCCTGCCACACCTATAGTGGCAAAAAACGATTCAGAAAGGGGGGTGGTGATGAACAGAGTGTCTGAATTAAGCGGACCACTCTTACCCAGTCCAAAGATCAGGGCTGGATCCATCACCGTTATTTATCTCACTGCATCATCCCAGCTCAGAACCTGGCTATATGCAAATCAGTCTGTCCCTGCCCCAGTGCATCATGGGAACAGGGCAGACTAAACTACCAAGCCAATTCTTCACCAGAAAGGAGACAAGCTACAGGGGACCGGTTTCTGGCATTCCAGCCTTCTTCGGCCCGGCTTGCTTGAATCCTGATGGTGCAGTGAGAAAGGGACTCATGTCTGAGTATACCCTGCCACACCTAGAGTGGCCAAAAACGATTCAGAAAAGGGGGTGGTGATGAACAGAGTGTCTGAATTAAGCAGACCACTCTTACCCAGTCCAAAGATCAGGGCTTGATCCATCACCGTTATTTATCTCACTGCATCATCCCAGCTCAGAACCTGGCTATATGCAAATCAGTCTGTCCCTGGCCCAGTGCATCATGGGAACAGGGCAGACTAAACTACCAAGCCAATTCTTCACCAGAAAGGAGACAAGCTAACGGGGACCGGTTTCTGGCATTTCAGCCTTCTTCGGCCCGGCTTGCTTGAATCCTGATGGTGCAGTGAGAAAGGGACTCATGTCTGAGTATACCCTGCCACACCTATAGTGGCCAAAAACGATTCAGAAAAGGGGGTGGTGATGAACAGAGTGTCTGAATTAAGCAGACCACTCTTACCCATTCCAAAGATCAGGGCTTGATCCATCACCGTTATTTATCTCACTGCATCATCCCAGCTCAGAACCTGGCTATATGCAAATCAGTCTGTCCCTGGCCCAGTGCATCATGGGAACAGGGCAGACTAAACTACCAAGCCAATTCTTCACCAGAAAGGAGACAAGCTACCGGGGACCGGCTTCTGGCATTTCAGCCTTCTTCGGCCCGGCTTGCATGAATCCTGATGGTGCAGTGAGAAAGGGACTCATGTCTGAGTATACCCTGCCACACCTTTAGTGGCCAAAAACGATTCAGAAAAGGGGGTGGTGATGAACAGAGTGTCTGAATTAAGCAGACCACTCTTACCCAGTCCAAAGATCAGGGCTTGATCCATCACCGTTATTTATCTCACTGCATCATCCCAGCTCAGAACCTGGCTATATGCAATCAGTCTGTCCCTGGCCCAGTGCATCATGGGAACAGGGCAGACTAAACTACCAAGCCAATTCTTCACCAGGAAGGAGACAAGCTACCGGGGACCGGTTTCTGGCATTTCGGCCTTCTTCGGCCCGGCTTGCTTGAATCCTGATGGTGCAGTGAGAAAGGGACTCATGTCTGAGTATACCCTGCCACACCTAAGCGTGGAAGGGTATACTCAGATGTGAGTCCCTTGCTCATTGCACCATCAGGATTCAAGCAAGCCGGGCCGACGACGGCTGAAATGCCAGAAACCGGTCCCCGGAAGCTTGTTTCCTTCCCAGTGTAAGAATTGGCTTGGTAGTTTGGTTTGCCCTGTTCCATCATGCACTGGGACAGGAACAGACTAATTTGCATATAGCCAGGTTCTGAGCTGGGATTGTGCAGTGAGCTAAAAAACGGTGTTGGATCTAGCCCTGATCTCTTGACTGGGTGAGAGTATTCTGCTTAATTCAGAAACTCTGTCCATCACCACCCCTTGTTGTTAAATATTTTGTCAACCCTAAGCGTGGAAGGGTATACTCAGATGTGAGTCCCTTGCTCATTGCACCATCAGGATTCAAGCAAGCCGGGCCGACGACGGCTGAAATGCCAGAAACCGGTCCACGGAAGCTTGTTTCATTCCCAGTGTAAGAATTGGCTTGGTGGTTTGGTTTGCCCTGTTCCCATCATGCACTGGGACAGGAACAGACTAATTTGCATATAGCCAGGTTCTGAGCTGGGATGGTGCAGTGAGCTAAAAAACGGTGTTGGATCTAGCCCTGATCTCTTGACTGGGCGAGAGTATTCTGCTTAATTCAGAAACTCTGTCCATCACCACCCCTTGTTGTTAAATATTTTGTCCACCCTAAGCGTGGAAGGGTATACTCAGATGTGAGTCCCTTGCTCATTGCACCATCAGGATTCAAGCAAGCCGGGCCGACGACGGCTGAAATGCCAGAAACCGGTCCCCGGCAGCTTGTTTCCTTCCCAGTGTAAGAATTGGCTTGGTAGTTTGGTTTGCCCTGTTCCCATCATGCACTGGGACAGGAACAGACTAATTTGCATATAGCCAGGTTCTGAGCTGGGATGGTGCAGTGAGCTAAAAAACGGTGTTGGATCTAGCCCTGATCTCTTGACTGGGTGAGAGTATTCTGATTAATTCAGAAACTCTGTCCATCACCACCCCTTGCTGTTAAATATTTTGTCCACCCTAAGCGTGGAAGGGTATACTCAGATGTGAGTCCCTTGCTCATTGCACCATCAGGATTCAAGCAAGCCGGGCCGACGACGGCTGAAATGCCAGAAACCGGTCCCCGGAAGCTTGTTTCCTTCCCAGTGTAAGAATTGGCTTGGTAGTTTGGTTTGCCCTGTTCCCATCATGCACTGGGACAGGAACAGACTAATTTGCATATAGCCAGGTTCTGAGCTGGGATGGTGCAGTGAGCTAAAAAACGGTGTTGGATCTAGCCCTGATCTCTTGACTGGGTGAGAGTATTCTGCTTAATTCAGAAACTCTGTCCATCACCACCCCTTGTTGTTAAATATTTTGTCCACCCTAAGCGTTGAAGGGTATACTCAGATGTGAGTCCCTTGCTCATTGCACCATCAGGATTCAAGCAAGCCGGGCCGACGACGGCTGAAATGCCAGAAACCGGTCCTTGGAAGCTTGTTTCCTTCCCAGTGTAAGAATTGGCTTGGTAGTTTGGTTTGCCCTGTTCCCATCATGCACTGGGACAGGAACAGACTAATTTGCATATAGCCAGGTTCTGAGCTGGGATGGTGCAGTGAGCTAAAAAACGGTGTTGGATCTAGCCCTGATCTCTTGACTGGGTGAGAGTATTCTGCTTAATTCAGAAACTCTGTCCATCACCACCCCTTGTTGTTTCACAGGAAAGCAGCATGCTCATTGGTTGTCAACACTTCTAACCAGGAAGTGTTGGCATTCATCTTGTGCTAGGTAGACCGAGGCACTAAAGAAGCAGAAAAACAAACGTGTAGAATGCAAAAAGGGGACAGGGTAGAAAAACACTAACCCCCTAAGGCTGCTCAGGTGGTCCCGCAAGGATATTAACATATTTAAACGTTATCCGCTAATAGATTTAGCATTTAAAAAACCTTGCAAATTCACTTAAAAACCATAGGTTTCAGGTCATATATAGTTAGGAATTAGCATTTAAAAAAACTTGCAAATTCACTGCATCAGTATGTCTGTTGTTGTGTAAGCTACTGCATGTGTTGATCAGTAGCTATATGAGTGGATATATGTGTTATTGATTGGTTGCCTGAGTATTTGTATGGGAGACTGAGTGTGTGTGGGTAGCTGGCATATATAAATGACTATACATAAGAGCCACTGATTGTGCGAGTGGCTGTATGGATCATTGCGTACTTGTATCAGTAATTGTATAACAAAGTAAGTATGTGTTAGTATATGTTTGAATAAGTAAGGTGTTGTGTGTATAACTGTATAGTTGAGGAAATTAAAGTGTGATTGATTCTTTGTATGACTGACTAGATGGGTGAGTAACTCCATGGATGAGTGGCATAGTGTGAGTGTCTGTATAGGTGTTTGAGTGCAGATGATAGTGTTGTATTGATGAGTGACTGTATGCATGAGTGATTCTATGGGTAAATGATTGGATGTGTGTATAGACCTAGCAATCAGTGGGTGCGTATGTAGTAACTGGTATTGGTGTGTGAAAGGTTTCAAGAATGGTAGTCTGTGTTTAACACTGGGTGTATCAAAGGTTATATTAGAGTGTGAAGAGGTGCATCTTATTATCACATGAATGATATCATCAGTGATGTGATCAGTGATGTCAATTGAGATGTCATCAGTGATGTCATCAGTGATGTCACTGACCATGTCAAGAATGATGTAATATGTGACATCATCAGCAGTGGATTGCTGGTGCACGAAATATAGTTAGTACAACTAACTATATAGGAGCAATTTCAATGGCTTTTTAAATGCTAATTCATAACTATATATGACCTGAAACCTATGGTTTTTTCAGTGAATTTGCAAGTTTTTTTTAAAAATGCTAATACCTAACTATATATGACCTGAAACCTATGGTTTGTTCAGTGAATTTGCAAGGTTTTTTAAATGCTAATTCCTAACTATATATGACCTGAAACCTATGGTTTTTTAAGTGAATATATATACATATATATATTCACTGAAAAAAACATAGGTCATAAACCATATATAGTTAGGAATTAGCATTTAGAAAACCTTGAAAATTCACTGAAAAACCCATAGGTTATAGACCATATATAGTTAGGGATTAGCATTTACAAAACCTTATTTTACTCACACAAAACCATTGAAATTCGCATATATAGTTAGTTGCACTAACTATATATCGCGCACCCGCAATCCACTGCTGATGATGTCACATATTACATCATTTATGACATGGTCAGTGACATCACTGATGACATCACTGATGACATCATCCAGTGACTGTATGTTTCTGTAAAGTTAAAATATGTCTTACATATTGAAGAATGAGTGGATGTATAAGTGTCTGGATGAAGGATTTAGTAGGTGCATGCCTGACTGTATGAGAGAGTGATTAAATGTGTCTCACTGAGTGCATGGGTTGGTGACTAAACTGTCTTAATTTGTGCATCATTATATCTGTTGTTCTGTAAACTGCTGCATGTGTTGATCAGTAGCTATATGAGTAACTATATGGGTTAGTGATTGGTTGCCCAAGTATTTGTATGGGAGAGTGAGTGTGTCTGTGGGGGTGGCTGGGAGGTGTGTGACTCTGTGCATAGATGTGTGAACAGTTGATTCACTAGATGTATGGGTTCAAAAGTGCATGTGGAAACAGCTGTATGGGTGGTTGACTGTGTGCATGAGTGTATTGGTGAGTGAATGGATATCTCAGTGCTATATTTCAAAGTAAGTACAAATGTAAAACACAGTACATGTGAGAGTTGACATATATAAATTACTGTGTATAAGAGCCAGTGAATGTGTGAGTGACTGAATGGATCATTGAAAACGTGTATCAGTGATTGTATAAGAGAGTAAATATGTGTTAGAATGTGTTTCAATAAGTAAGGTGTGTATAACTGTATAGTTGAGGAAATGGAGGTGTGATTGATTCGTTGCATGACTGACTAGGTGTATGAGTAACTCCATGGATGAGTGACAATCTGTGAGTGTCTGTTTACACTGAGTGTATCTAAGGTTATATTAGAGTCTGAAGAGGTTCATCGTATTATCACATGAATGATGTCATCAGTGATGTTGTCAGTGATGTCATTTGAGTTGTCAACAGAGATGTCATCAGTGATGTCACTGACCATGTCATGAATGATGTAATATGTGACATCATCAGCAGTGGATTGCGGGTATGCGATATAAAGTTAGTGCAACTAACTATATATGCAAATTTCAATGGTTTTGTGTGAGTAAAATAAGGTTTTGTAAATGCTAATCCCTAACTATATATGGTCTATAACCTATGGTTTTTTCAGTGAATTTTCAAGGTTTTGTAAATGCTAATTCCTAACTATATATGGTTTATAACCTATGGCTTTTTCAGTGAATATATATGTCGTTATTCAATATGAGCGTACCAACTGTCTCACCGTCTATTGACTGTCCTTTTTGTTCCCAGGTTAAACTGAAACACCTTGGTGAGCTGTATAAAGTACGCATCGGCCATGACAACAGTGGTGAAAACCCTGGGTGGTATCTAACGGAGGTTAGACTTCAGGATATGGCTTCAGATACAGAGTTTTGTCTGGCTGTGAACCGTTGGCTCCATGAAGGGAAGGACGATGGAGATACCTGGAGAGAGATGGCTGTGCCCAGACCCAAAAAACAACTTTTAAAAGGTAAGTGTTTAATCCTAACACTATGGGTTAACTGTGCATGGTGTCAAAGGTCTATGACTCGCCCACATCTCTGAGCCAAGGCAGTGGTGACTTAAATTCCCCTTGGGAAGAGAATCAAAGTCCACATCCATCTATTTCAGCTGCCACAAAAAACCCAATATCTTTACCTTTTGGCCCACTGAAAATGCTGAAGCACTTTGTCAGGGGTACCATGCAATGCTAATGCAAATGCAAACAAATAATATAATGATACCTACACTACTGTGGTTAAAGGTCCAGTTTTGGTTGAGGCAATGTTTTAAGTGGTCAGAGTCTTGCAAGGTTGTTGGATATGGTGATAGAGGGAGCCATCAATTATCACATATTGGGAATGATGACCAAGAAAGGACTAGAACTTAATCCAGGATCATTCTGAAAAGCACCAGTGGTGACATCAGGACTGAAACAAATACTAAACAAACAAGGATTGAATCTGCAATATGGTTGGAATTTGAAAATCTATGTCATAAATATGTGGAGCCTAATTTCCAGGACTGTCCTGCAGTTTAGGTCACACTGTAAATAATCTGAGTTATCGGTTATCTCAGTGGTGCTAATTCTGTAAACCATAGGAGAGATAAAGGCTGAGTTGGAAATGATCTGATCTGAAACTTTGACTTTCAGCTTGTCCCCCTGAGTCTGTATATGAACGGAGAATGATCATCCCAACGCTGAAGAGTACCTCTCGATAACCTTGGAATTAAATATACGTGGTTGAATACCAACCTGAGGTGTTACTCGCAAAGGGTTTTTGACTAAATGGCAGGTGTGCAGCTGAGTTGACAGATTACTTAAGCAAGTAAAGACAAGCGAGGCCAGGAAGCAGCGCCCCATAAGGCCCAATAATGGGGTGAGGCATGGCAGGGGTCTTTGATGCTTGGGCATCAGAGAATGGGATGCACTTGGAGAGTGTGCAATCATACAAGCCTGCCTCTGCACCTATGACAACATACAGCACAGTAATATTGCAATCTTTTTACATGCTACCTTATTTGAGTGATGCTGGGTGCATATAGGCCTAAAGATACAAAGGATGTAACCATATTACTATGTAACTCATTTGGGAAAGACGGGGTCAAACGTTGGCTTTCATTTATCATTCAAATGGAGGTTTTTAGAACTCAAAATTGCTATCCTTGGAGATTTACCTTACATTGTGGGTATTTTAGCGGTTGCAAAATTACGGTCAAGTGTGTTGAAATGTACAAAGCACACAACTGTGCAATCTATGCAAACACTCCCTGCATCTACCATGAATATAAGTTTGCACTGAAAACTGTAGTGAGCCACCCATTCTGAGTGACCTTCAACCCCAAAGTTACATGCCTTCAACTCCAATGGCCAGGCGTGGCCAGGAGAATAAATAGACGCGTGCGGCTTGGCCTGTACTAGTGATGCATAGTGAGGTGTCACTTTGCATTGTCATTTGCTAGGCTTGCATGCTCCATTTCTGTGGCCTACCACAGAAATGATCTGACTAAGGTACCCTCTAAATATATTGAGGGAGATACAGTTTCTGTGATAAAGCATCACAGCATCAAGAAGTGTGACATATCCATGTACTATTAGAATATTCACCCAGTCCTCTTTCCCACAACTGCTGCTTAATACAAATATCTATCTTCATGCCTCTAACTAATGTGCTTCTGTTTTTTATGTACGTTCAATCACTGCCTGAAACAAATGCACACATCTATTAAGTGCTCTAGGTTCATACTAATGTCACCATTATGTATACCATATATGTATTTATTTTGAAATTTCCCTTCCGCTCTTCCGGTCACAGATGTTGTTGTTTTCCTACCTGTTGATGTATAGGGTTATGTCACTTTTTTCGGTCAAGAACTCTTAACTACATATAGGTTCCCCAGACGGAAGAAGCTTGTGTAAACGCCTTACAAAGTGCCTGTTTAAAATTCAGAACTCTACTAAAGTGGATAAAATGGCATCAAATGATATGTGAAGAGAAGTTTAAATTGGCACCACACTTTAACGAAATGCTGCAATCAATGCTTGGCTCTCCAAAAAACACACACATGTTGAGAACAATATGTGCACCCGGACGCCAGTAGATTCTCTAAGATTGGTACTATGCCTACTTCACCTAAACAAGACGTCTCAATATTGTGCTGCCTGAATATTCCATTAGTTCTTTTCAATTAACGACCCCCAGTCTTAGAACAGCATTTAATGTGCGTTGCAAACAATATAATCCCCCTGCTATTAGGTGTAAATTGATACAAAATAGAGAATGTTTTAAAATGTTTATGGCTTAGGCTCTGAAAGCCACTGCTAAAGCCAGTAAACACGTAATGGTTGCCAACACTTGACCATTTAGGAAGATTTGAGGAACTTGAGGGTAGACAATTTCTAGTCTTGTATTTATATGCATTTGTAAAATGCATTGTATTAGGGAGAGAGTGGAAAATCATAACTCCTAATGGAAAAGATTTGTTGCTCAGATTAAGGGATCCTTACAGAGATAATGCACATTTTTGGCTTTGTTTATCTGATGAAACACGAATGCTTTGTGATGGGATGGGTGAACTTGCATGACCTCGGCCTCTCTCTGATAAGCCGCTCACCCGAACCTGCATAGAGACATGCTCACTTATACTGCAAATAACATTTTGACTGAATATTGTGGGCCTCATTAGGATGGCGGTCAAACGAGCGTCTGACCGCCATAACTGTGGGATGGAGACCGCCTGACATGTAGTCGGCGGTTCCAACCACCATGTCATGATACGACCTTCATGTAGGTGGTCGGAAACATACAGTCTTCGATTGCAGCTTATGCCAGCTTTCCTGTAGCTCTATTGGTCCCCCAGTAGGCGCAGAGCTTCTTCCTTATACAGATCCTTAGACATAACCACTACATTGCCTACCTTGTCTGAGGGTTTAATGATTCAGGGTTATAAACAAAAGTGAAGCGTAATGGTCAAGCAAGGAAGGTACGTTTGTTATAGCACATTTGCAGTATTAACTGTAGGAAGTACCTCAGGTTCCATTTCTCAAGTCAGACGCAGTGTAGATGAATGTGGTTGGACATTTATCCAAACAATCTTAACATTCTCTGTAACGTTCAAAGATGGCCGCCGCCATGTATTGTTTCTCCATAGCCATCCTATCGCTGCCACAGTCCGCTTTCTCTTATAATGAATTGTTTCCCAATCAATGAATATGATGTTATAAGGTGATTTGACACGAAGGGATACTGACATTGACGAAGGCCAGGTGACCAAAACGCGATTGTCAGTAGTAGTAGCACTTTTTATCAATAAATCTTAATTGGAATGCCCGTGAGTGCCCAGCATCATCCTTGGGTGTATCTGAAATATATATATGTCAGTGTCTGTAACCCCAGGAGATTCCCCAGGTGCAAATAAAATCCTCCATATGGACACTGTTGGGGCACCCTAACATACAGGAGACCGAAATTTGGTGTCACCAACCTGGAGCCTTAAAGTTGTAACCCCCAAAAACTCCTTTACCAAAGTCTGGGTTGGTGGCAGCATATATGCAGTGTTGAATTGCAGTAACTGTACCTGCGGTGACACCTACTGACCGCCCCTTGGTAATTAGGTGCAGTCATTGCAGTTAATTTTTCCATAAGTTGGAATCTTTGTGCACATTATCTACATTGCATATGCAATTAAAATCTGAAAAAATTTAGAACTAAGTCTGATCACAATAAACTTTCTGTGCACAGATGGTTTAAAGTACCCTTACAGGGATGTGAACATGTTTTTTACAGGAAGCTAGAAATAAAATGGAGGATGACTGTTGCTCTCAGAGTAACAAATGAGGGCATCCTGTCCCTCACTTCTTCCTCTCTATTCCCGCTTTGTCTACAGGACCTAACAAGTGGGAGAACTCGAGGCTTTGTGCCAGAGCAGAGGACTGCAGATCTACCTGATCCATCCCATGAAATTTACTGTGCATATATTTATAATTTTAAGGTGTAATTCAACTACAAAATATCTCTGGCTGGACATCATATATTCATTTTAATAGTGATAGAAGAAATATACTGTACATTCAGGTAACCTTCATACCACCTCCTTCGAGATAGGACTTGACTGCTTGACCCAGCTTCTTCAGAGGGTCAAAGAGGATTAAGAAACCAACTTTCCATTACAGATCTTATGTCCTGGCTTTTGAGGGAATTTCCTCTTTGATATCGCTGAGTCGTTTCTGTGACATCAAAGACTGGGGTAAAAAGTCTTAGTAGGAGAACAAGAGGCATGAACTTTTGTATGTTGAAATACAGCTGAGAAGCTACTTCAGAGAGTTAATGCTTCTCCAATGTCTCTATGAATTCTAAATGTCATAGGTTTGCATTCTAGCTTAGACATCTCTGCTTTGCACATGTACAAATACCAAGACAACACAGGACCAGAATACCTAAACAGCCTCCTACACTTTCACTAACCCACCAGACATCTAAGCTCTTCCTCACTCTCACTCACACACATTCCCCACATGCACAAAAGAAAGACTGGAGGTTGCTCATTCTCCTACATTGCACCAAAGATAGGGTACTGCCCCCCTCAACACATCAGAGCCTCCTCTGTACTTCTTGGGTTCTGCCAGAAGTTGAAGACCTGGGTCTTCGTATAAGCATCTTGGGAACTACAGACCTACACACCTGCCCAAGCTCCTTGATACCCTCTCGGGTGATTAGTGTGCTACACAAATTAATATAACATAACAATGTTCCAATTCAGACATAGATGAACCATATGCAAATCAGATTTGGTCCTATTCCAACTAGAACATATTAGCTCAAATCACTAGGGCAATACCTTCTGAATATTGAGTAGAAAAAACGACTGGAATGTGTTCCAGAGGATTCACCAGTGTCAGAGGTAATTGACTCCCATCAATTTCATTGTGGCACCACTAACTTCACTATAGAAGATACATTTGGGGCATGGGTTAGATCATCCATTAGATGCCCAAAGGCGGCCAAGCTATGCATGAAGGGTACCTGTGAACTCAATAAGAGACAGTCAAAATGATATTTTTCTAAAGTAAATCTGCATTGGAATGTATATAATTCAAGACCCATGAGGGATATATTTAGAAATTGTTTCTGCAAAGGTTGACAATAAAAATAATAACAAACAGACTCAATACACCCCATTAAGGAAATCCAAGTGTGGTGGATAAATCTAAATGAAGGTACCAAATGTGATATTTGCCTGTGTGGTTTAAATAAAACAGAATATATCACACTTTTTATGTATAGTTGCTCTTGCTTTGTCCCCTGGAAAAGCAATTGAAGAATCATCCCCCTAGTAAATAAACAAGTATGAGAATGCACAGGTAGTCCTTGGCAAATAAAAGGAGCTGTTGCTATATTGGTTATTACTAGGGGTGGCGGAACTCATGGAGTTGTACTCTGTGGAGTAACATAAAAACTCTGCAAGATACCACAGTTTTTCTGCAACCTCTAATTACCACAGACTGCTAGTCCAATTAATCTGCATGAGACCTGACGTCAAATCGTACCCATGTTTTAAAGTTATTTAATCATCATTAAAAAAACGGATCGAATTTGCATCATATAGACGCTTAAAAGGCGCAAGACTACAATGGTTGCTGGTACTCACAGTGTCATGCGGGAACTCCACTTCATCTCAACACCTGCCAGTTTCCCCCAGAAGAAAAGCTGGTTGAACTGCGAGAATAGAACATGGATGTCTGGGCTAGGATCCAACAGTTCCCAAAATGTATCCACCACGGACATCACTTTCTCGAATGTAGCGGCTCCGTGAAGCGATCGAGAGAGTGAACATGTTGCACTTCACACCACCTCTTTTTCCTCCCCTACCTGCACATACAGTGCCAATACCAAATCCTCGTCCATGTTCCCAGCACTCACTGAGATTTAATAAGATGAGACCCACATCCAAGAGAAACACTGGAGTACCTATAATTCAAATGACACTTACCAAATGTGCAAAGCGGGTGTGCACATGCACAGAGTATGGTGTTTGCTACTTAGATTACTTACTGCTGCCGCAACCCGTCAGCAATACTAGGGTCAGGCAAGCTCACATGACTTGTGAATGTATAAGTTGAATGGAAGTACATGTTGCAACAACAACATCCCAAAAATGGCAGCGACACTACTTACATTCATGACACGAGGAATAGTTGTATAAGATATTATATAATGAACAAATGGAAAGCGTCACTTGTCGGTGAACGTTCGTGAAGCAATAACAGTTTTGGCTGATTATACAACGGTGGTCTTTCCAGACTCAACAGAAGATCCAGGCTTGAAGTCTGTGCATGTTGGAGATCTTTGAAATGTGGAAAGCAGTCCGTGGAGCACCTGTAAACTCTGCTACTCCGGTGGTCAGCAGAATATTTTTTGCTGAACTGCAAGCTCCAAGCGGAGCACGGAGTGGCAAAAGTCTTAAAATACAGTGAGGCATATTTAAAAAAAAGTCATGCAATGCAGCGCAGCACCCAAAGAGGCTGCACTGCATTGCATGACAGAGAGGGAGTAGGAGAGCACCACATCTTCAGAATAATGGCTCTCTCCTCCCCTCTCCCTAGCACTGGTGCTGATTTCAGCTGCCGAGCACTACTGACACACCTTAGCGCCATAGCGTTAGAGTGTGTGCATGAGTCTAGCATGCCTAGACAAGTTTTAAATCTTTTCTTACTTAGCATGTGTGCTGCACAGTGCAGCACATTAGTAAAACCAGGAAAAAAGGAAAAATGAAAACGTTTCTAGTGTTAGCTCTCCTTTGAAGTTGTATTAACTTTTGTTGCTCATCCCTGTCTACAATTGTTTGTAGATAAGGTTTTGCATCAAATGGCATAGGTGGTTTCATTGGAACGCCCATGTACCACCCACATTATGCACTCTTGATGGTAAGTAATGCAAAGCAGTGCTTCACACCCTTTTGTGCTACTTTTAGGGAACTTTCCAGTGCAAAACAAGTTTTTTGCTGGAAAAAAAATTCCCCTTCCAACATTTTTTTGCTGGTTAGCAGCTCTTTTGTGATGCTAACCCGGTGCAAAATGTTTGAAAATCTACCCCAGAGTTTGTTGTCTGAAACATTCTCAAATATTTATCAATTGGTTATTCACCTTGACATCAATTAAGCTACCAATTATGTTACATTATGTGATAGCACCCATGAAAAGCTTGGAAAGTGTATGTGTGACTAAGTCTTACATAGCTTATGACAGCTGCTATAGAGATGTGTCACAGAAAATATATATTGACGGGTCACTTTACTTGATTTTGTTATATCTGTTGCATTTTATTTAGTATTGATGATTCAGACATTATCAACTGGTGACTGTTTATATCTGTAAAGATTTTATGACTAGATTCATTTTTTGTAATGTCTGAATAAAAGTATTTTTAACTGAGCTGAATTGAGTTTGAATGTAAAGAAATTAATTTAACATAATGTAATGTTTTAAAGATGATTCCCACCTGTGTTTAGTTCAACTGTTCTAACTATGACCCTCCCAATACCTTAGGAAACTCCTACTACTTTATGTATCTCCCCTAGCCAGTGATTTTTAGCTATAAATTCAGTTGGATATCCCTGAGGGACCTTACGACAACAAGGCCATAATTACCAGCGGCCAATGGTGATATATGTGATAAATCCTGTTACCAGTATGAATTTTGTGACAAATATTGGAAGGGAAAAATGCCCGATATTTACTGATGTATGCAAATTTTGTTGCAGTCAGCACCAAAACCTGCATGTTATTTCCCCAAAACTTGCAATTGGAGGGTATTTATCTCAACCCGAATAGGTATGACTCAGTGGAGTTGGATGTTATCAGGTGATGTAAATGTCATACCAGTTACTGGACCACTCGAAATGAGGGTAAATGTTATTTATAATGAACACCATACACAAATGCCACAGAGAGTCAACTGGAGATCAGAAGGAAGGGCAACATGGTCTGCTAGTGGTTTAATTTTTGCCAGTGCAGACACTGATATATGAAGAAGGAGTTTGCAATAGTCGATGCAAATTAGGTTTGCCTTTTCACAGAGATTGAAGTCCTTCCCCCATACCTACCAACTTCTCCCACAGACAGGCAATGCAGTTGTCTTTTCATGGAAATTTTAGTGGTTGACCCTTTCACTATTCTACAACCTAAAGATTTGTCAATGGGGAGGATATACTAGTATACTTTGCCCCTGCAATATGGCTGAAGGGCTACACACAATCTTTTTAGAGCAGTGTGAGGTATATTGCCCATTGGTGTCACTCCTCCACAAACATCCTTCCAAGGTGATGTCCAGTTGCTAAAATTACTGTGTTTGCCAAGTGTGTACCAATGTTTGTGTTCAAGTGATTAAATTACATAAACAGCACTGAAAGAGCAGCCATCAAATGCTCCAAGTTTTGCACACCCAGCACAAGCTGTCATTATAGAGGAGCCCTTTCACAAATACACAGGGGCAAATTTGATAACATTTTGCGTTGTGGCTGCGTCACTTTTTTTGGTTCAGCCATGGCACAAAAAGTTATTTGTGATTTACAAAGACATGCAAAACAGATTTGCATGACTTTGCGCTGGAATGTTCCCAAAAAGTAACAGAAGACAGCACTTCACACTGCCATGCCTTACTTTGTGTTAGTAAGGTGTTCCATGAGTGGATCATGGGCAGTCCTAACAATTAACCCATGGATTTTGGTGCATTCCCATATTTACTAATGCTAATAAACCATCAAAAAGCTTCCTTCAGCTGAAGCAGGCGTACAGAAGAGAGTTATCTTTATTTTTCCTTGTTACTTTCTCTTTCAATGCATGCTGCATTTTGCAGCCCACATAGGAAGAAAATGCTTTTAAGGATTGTTTTTGTGCAGGTAGGTTCCCATTCCTGCACAAAAACAATCCTGGGTGAAAGGCAGGCACCCTTGCACGATGGTGCTAGGCAGCACACATGCGCCATATATTCGTTGATATGGCACTTTTCTGCTGTGTCCCTTTCACATAACACAGCGCAGCAACTTTGCTTGCTTCTATGTTTTGTGTGAAATGCAAGTAAATCTAGCCCATAGTCTTGCTCTAATTTCTGCAGTGTATGCCTGTGCAATCCTCTGGTGTTTCCTCTGGTCTTTGTAAAGATTCCCATGGATAAAGTGTTGAAAGTTGCCAACCATGGACTGGCAAGCAGTTAGCACACAGCAGTGGTGGCCGCAGATGGCGGGAGCAGGTGTCGCGGGGATGAATAAAAATAAATAAAATTATCTTGAGACTGGGTCCCGCGTCTCTGCTCCTGCTTCAGACTCCAGGAACAGGAAGCGGGCAGCCAGGTTCCCTCCTCTACACCAATCACAATGCTACAATGTAGCGTGTGATTGGTCTGAGTGCCATGACACCGCACTCAGCCAGAGGCTGCAGGGCTCGGCATGTTCTCCATGTAGGCTGTAATGCAGCCTGCATGGAAAACAGGGAAACAGGGAAAGTGCAAATGACTGGTTTGGGTGTCCTGAGAGGGCTAACCAAAGAGTCATTGCACACTTAAGAGTGGACAAACCACTCCTCCCCGGCCCTGCTCTGAGGGCAGGGCAGCCCTGCCCGCCCACCCGCAAGCTCGCAACGCAGAACGAAGCATAAAATGATAATAACTCTAAGTTATTATCATTTCATATTCCCTCTTGGCACTACTTAAAAGCAGTGGGGTGACACTCTTCCACCATAGCGGAGGAGCCACCACTCGCCCAAAGCCTCATGCGTAGGACTCTTTGGCAAATTAATCCCTTTTCCTCTCTGCAGCTCCTCAAATGTGTTTGTGTGTTTCAAGCGGTGCAGCTGCCACCCATCATGTCCCCTTCACGGACAGGGCAAATGCAACACCTCACCACATCGAGTGACGTCCCACGCAGCAATGCTTGCAGGGTCAGGGTACACTTACCCAGGGTAATGCAGTTCATTTTCTTAATACTGCATGTAATTGCGTAACTGCCTCCAGTATACGCAAGTCCAGATTTTCACACTTTTTTGCATGAAACCCCCGCTTGTGGTGATAGGGATTTTGATAAACTTATTTTATGTAGGGATTTGTCACTGTCATGTAATAATTTACTGTATGTAAAAGCCCGAAAATGTTTCAAGGAATATTTTTTTGAAGGAGTAGGTTGCTCGTAGAGCTTCCTGTTCTTTATAAGCTCAACACTCCTGTATCACACACTGAAGTGTCGAACCCTTTATTTGTTACAAAAAGAACCACCTCGTTACTGGGAACACGGAGCACATGATTTTATTAAGCCAGGACAGGCAGGACAGCACTTCTATTCAGATATATTAGAATGGACTAAATGAATGGCATTCTTTCTTTTTTTAGTGCTGAACTATGAGATTTACATTTACACCGGATCTAAGCCAGGGGCTGGCACAGAATCGAATGTCTACATTAACCTCTTCGGAACCAGAGGCGACTCTGGCAACAGAAAACTACGGAGATCCACAAAGCACAAAACCACGTTTAAGAAAGGGCAGGTAACATGAAAGTATTTAATATTTACAGCCTTTTCGTAAATGATTATATTTTCCTTTCAAACTAATTTGACAGCTGCAGTGCGACAAAAGTGGGAGAAGGAAAAGCAGAACGTTTATTGATGAGCCGGAGATAGGAGGAGGGAACTGGTGCCATCAGGGGCTCAGAGGACAAATGCATCCGATCCACAAACCTTAGTTTAATCGAATAGTCACACACTAAAATCCCTTTGGTGCCACTCAACCTTTCATACTTTTTAAGGCCAATAAAGTGAGAACCAAATAATCATCTGTTATCTGTCAATAGCACCAAGAAACTCCTTTCCTGGTGAGCATGAGCTCTACACATTTACTCTATGTTATAAATGCACAGTGAGCCAGATTACCCAACAAAATCAGGTATCTATAATAATAAAAGAAGAGAGAACACTCCCTTCTTGCAGTAACCATGAGTTACCCTAAGTTGAGCCCAATATTCAAAGCCACCATAAATTTACCACCAGTGTCAAATTATAATTAAATGATCACTGTTTAAAACAGTTACTTAAAAGATAACAGTAAAGAAATTAGCAAAAGCAATACAAATCAAATTTGCCACATCTGAGGTGTTTCATTGGTCAACCGTCCTATCTCAAATAATACAAAACCCTATTCTCAGAAAATTTTAGCAGAAAGTTTTGATGACTATCGGGGTGAGTTGGCTAGCTTGATTAGATGATCAATGGTGTATAACTCTGTGCTGTGTGGAAATCAAAGTGATTAAAGATGTAGACTGATGTGAATGGAAATTGCATCACAGGGGATTTTGTCGGTTGTATGAAGACAGGGGCCGGGTAGGCCAATGAAAACTGGTGTAAAAGTAGTTCAGAAAAGAAAGAACTTGTCTGGTAATTAGGTATAGAGAAGGGGGCATCCATTGAATTCTAGGGCAGTGGCAGTACCATTGTACTTTTGAAGTTTTTCAGATAGGCATCAGGGAGGAGAGCATGGTGAAAGAGAAGCAATACTGGATCTTGTAGGTGAGTGCAAGTGGCTTCATTGCTTTGGGAGGAAATGGTTAGCTGCAGCAGACATGAGGATGTCCGAATTAAGTATGGCAATAATCTCCACAGATGGGGTAAAGGAAAGACAATGAGGTGTGCAGAGTGAGCAAGGATGAAGGGAAATGTTTACTAATGTGGTGGAGAAATGGAGGAGGGTGCTGAAAGCGTTCCTCCTATAACACTTTTTCATTTCATGAAAATTAGATAAACACATTATAAAAAATCCATAGAATACACTTCTTAAAGCATCTCACTTAAGCAAAAGCTTACAAAGTCCATTGACTGTAATATTAGCATTCATACAAATATGATTTACTGAAAATTCTGGAATTTCATCACATTAAAATAAAAATGATGGCTAGATTGACAAATCATCATGAAAATAACCATGTGTGGCAGTATTTAGCTTTGGACATGTGCTCTAGGATTTTCAGTCTGATTGTGGATGGCATCACTTCCTCCTCTTTAGAACTAACCTCTACCTAATGAACACCAACACATCCATTTGAGGGAAGCAAAACCTCGGAAAGACAGAACTTTCTTTATTACCAGAGAGATGCTGCAGGCAGCAACGGCCCGTGCAGGTAGGAACGGTGGGGCCGGGTGGTGGGGGATTTTGGCAGACGACTACGAGGGAAAATTTATTATATATTTAATTTTCCCTCATGGTTGTCTATCAAATACCCCCCAACCCGGCCCCACTGCTGTTACCTGCATGGGCCGCTGCTGGCTTCAGGTATTTCTGAATCTGACTGGTCAAAATCCGGCAATCAAATTTTGTTTTCAAGAGTAGCCATTTCAACTTTACAGAAAAATTCTCACATTTTGATGTTAATAGCTTTAGTAGCCCTGAACATCTCTTTTTCTGACCTGGCTTGACAACGCACTTTTAACCAGACAATTATGTGAGAATCAACAGGAGAGGAACTTTGGCTCTGCCCCTATGTTGTGAGCCAGGAATACATATTTTGATTTGGAAGTGGTTGTGTGCTTCTACAGAAAAAGTGCTTGCCCTTGTTGCAATAGAAGCCATTTTTATTTTCTGTCCTGGGCCCAAAAACATAAATATGTTTATAACTAATTTCCCTCAGAGGCATTGGTCCTCTTATGGATCTTGTTGGTTCTAGTGAGGTGTAAGAAGTAAGGTATTCAACTGTTGGCCACCCGGTGAGGACCAATTATTTGGAAGCCAATTCACAAATTAGGGATCAAAGTCAAATACACTACCCTCAGGACCATGCTATAAGCGTAAAGGGAGCCGAACCTGCTGCAAAAGTTGAGTCTTGCAAGGATCATACAGACTAGAAATTCTGCAATTACTATACAGGAAAGAGCAGTAGAACTTGATGCTCTGACAACAGTCTATGATTAGCTCTATAATGCATTAGAAATCAAATCTGGTAAGCACAGATTATATGGAAATAACTTCAGGCACAATAGAGACTGAGACTAATTCTAAAGTATTTGGTTATTGTATTAAAGTATCATAATCAATTTAATTAGGTAACATTTTAAACAGTTTTGTCATGAGTCTCACAAGGTGGGATATAATATCACACATTTAGTTAGAATAATTAATTAGCGGAAATTAGCCGAAATAAACAAATCCATAAGAGGATGGTTTGAATCAGAGGTTCCTACCACCGATAAAGGCAGGAGGATGGTTTCAAAAGAGTTCTCTAAGCATGGCAAAAGAGATCAAGTTAATGTCCACTAGGTATAAGTCCATGGGCAAAGGGGATTGAGCAGTGATCAGGAAGGTTCAAGTCTGGTCTCTAATTAAACAGCTCCAAATTGTCACGAAGGCAAGTTCATCAGCAAAGGGAACAAGCATGCAATGCAATAGGTCTCGCATTAGGAAAGTTTGAGCTATTGGTATTGTAAATGACACATTTTTTATTTATGAGTTGCTTTTGAAAATAGGTAAATTAATAGCTTTGTCATTTAAAATGTCAATAGTTTTAACTTTCGCAAATGTTGTATTTACGTGACTTAGATGTATTGATATTACAAATAACAATGGCTTTTACATTTTTTAATAATTAATACTTAAATACTTAAATAAAAGTTATTATAATGTATAATGGCAATAGCTTAAACTTTTGTAAATAACTTTTGTGAAGATTATGTTCAGTGTATTTTATTGTGACGAAAATCCAAGAACAGAAGTGAAATATTAACATCTTTTTGTAATAAAGTTTGAAACATTGAGAGAACATATTTGAACCAGTTCTTGTTGAATGGTTGACCAGATTCATGCTGTTGTGGCACTGAGTGATGCTGTGGTGTTCAGTGTCAGTGATGCTGTGGTAGCGCATAGTGATGTTGTGGTGCCCCTGAGTGATGCTGTGGTGCCCCTGAGTGATGCTGTGGTGGTGCTGAGTGATGCTGTGGTGATGCGATAGATAGATAGAATTAGGGCGATAGATAGCTAGAGGGAGGGCGATAGATAGAGGGAGGGCAATAGATAGATAGAATGAGTGAGGGCGATAGAGTGAGGGCGCTAGATAGACATATAGAATGAGTGAGGGCGATAGATAGAGTGAGGGCGATAGATAGATAGAGTGAGGGCGATAGATAGAGTGAGGGCGATAGATAGACAGATAGAATGAGTGAGGGCGATAGATAGAGTGGGGGCGATAGATAGATAGACGGAGGGCGATGGATAGAGTGAGGGCGATAGATAGATAGAGGGAGAGCAATAGATAGAGGGAGGGCGATAGATAGACAGATAGAATGAGTGAGGGCCATAGATAGAGTGAGGGCGATAGATAGACAGATCGAATGAGTGAGGGCGATAGATAGACAGATAGAATGAGTGAGGGCGATAGATAGACAGATAGAATGAGTGAGGGAGCTTGCTAGATAGAAAGATAGATAGATAGATAGATAGTGATAGAGAGATAGAGTGAGGGAGATAGATAGATAGATAGATAGATAGATAGATAGATAGATAGATAGATAGATAGATAGATAGATAGATAGATAGATAGATAGATAGATAGATAGATAAAGTGAGGATAGATAGATAGATAGATAAAGAGATAGATAGATAGATAGATAGATAGATAGATAGATAGATAGATAGATAGATAGATAGAGTGAGGGCGAGAGATAGATAGATAGATAGATAGATAGATAGATAGATAGATAGATAGATAGATAGATAGATAGATAGATAGATAGATAGATAGATAGATAGATAGACAGACAGATAGAGTGAGGGAGATAGATAGAAAGAGTGAGGGCGATAGATAGATAGAGTGAGGGCGATAGATAGATAGAGTGAGGGCGATAGATAGATAGACAGTTTGAATGAGTGAGGAAGATAGATAGATAGACAGACAGACAGATAGATAGATAGATAGATAGATAGATAGATAGATAGATAGATAGATAGATAGATAGATAGATAGATAGATAGATAGATAGATAGATAGATAGATAGATAGATAGATAGAGTGAGGGTGATAGATAGATAGAGTGAGGGCGATAGATAGATAGTTAAGAGTGAGGGCGATAGATAGATAAGAGTGGGGGCGATAGATAGATAGATAGATAGATAGATAGATAGATAGATAGATAGATAGATAGATAGATAGATAGATAGAGTGAGGGCAATAGAATGATAGAGTGAGGGTGATAGAGTGAGGACAATAGATAGATAGATAAGAGTGAGGGCGATAGATAGATAGATAAGAGTGGGGGCGATAGATAGATATATAGATAGATAAATAGATAGATAGATAGATAGATAGATAGATAGATAGATAGATAGATAGATAGATAGATAGATATGTAGATAGAGTGAGGGCGATAGATAGATATATAAGAGTGAGGGCGATAGATAGATAAGAGTGTGGGCGATAGATAGATAGATAGATAGATAGATAGATAGATAGATAGATAGATAGATAGATAGATAGATAGATAGATAGATAGATAGATAGATAGATAGATAGATAGATAGATAGATAGATTCACCAGCTGCCAGGTACTTGAAAAAAAGCCTGGCGAACCTAGGCATACAGGAGCAGTGGAATACCTCTACTAAACATACCACAGTCAAGAGATTAGTAAAGAAAACAACAAAATATCTTTCATGGATTGAAGATAAGGTGACTGTTGCCAAGAGGTCACATGGATGGATTCTCCTAAATTCCTACTCTAAACAAGGTTAACAGAGTTACCTTGCCCTGGGGTACTCAAGAACTACAAAATTGAAGTTTTTAAAGTTCAGTTTGGGCCTATTACCTTGCATATGCCACCTCCCGCACTGGCTGAGGAACAAAGGGGGTTCCCTCTGTCGATTATGTGGCAAGGCAACTGAGACATGTCACATTTGTTGTGCTCCTGCGACAAATTGCTGGAGGAAAGAAAACGCTTGTTGAAATTCCAGCTCAACCAACGAGGAATACGCACTCGAAGACATGCAGTCTTAGCCTGTTTCATACCCGACGACCCGCAGTTGAACTGCAGCTTGTTGAAGTTTATGAAGGAGGTGGAGAAAAAGATGCAGAAACTTAACTCTCAACTAAGTTCGTAGTTACTAATTCAAGCTGAACTATATCTAAAATGTTTGCTTAATAGTATCAAATCTACGAAGCTGAAGAAAAGAGGATGCTGGAACTCAACCTTGTTTAAGCTCTCAGAAAATATTGAAATTAAGCTTCATTTCATTTGATAATGTTTGTTAAATTGTATTTATTCTTCATGATTTCAAAAAAAATAAGTATATCGTTTTATATGTAATATTATGGTAAAAATGTACAGTACACATATGTATTTTTTTTTATGGAGAAATTGTAACGGTTTTTATTAACTATGCAAATAAAACTTATTTCATTTTAGATATAGATAGGTAGATAGATAGATAGATAGATAGATAGATAGATAGATAGATAGATAGATAGATAGATAGATAGATAGATAGAAAGAGTGAGGGCGATAGAGTGAGTGCGATAGAGTGAGGGCGATAGATAGATAGATAGACATATAGATAGATAGATAGATAGATAGATAGATAGAAATATAGATAGATAGATAGATAGATAGATAGATAGATAGATAGATAGATAGATAGATAGATAGATAGATAGATAGATAGATAGATAGATAGATAGATAGATAGATAGATAGAAAGAGTGAGGGCGATAGAGTGAGTGCGATAGAGTGAGGGCGATAGATAGATAGATAGACATATAGATAGATAGATAGATAGATAGATAGATAGATAGATAGATAGATAGATAGATAGATAGATAGATAGATAGATAGCGATAGATAGAGTGAGGGCGATAGATAGAGTGAGGGCGATAGATAGAGTGAGGGTGATAGATAGACAGATAGAATGAGTGAGCGAGATAGATAGATAGACAGACAGACAGACAGACAGACAGACAGACACAGACAGACAGACAGATAGATAGATAGATAGATAGATAGTAATAGATAGATAGATAGATAGATAGATAGATAGATAGATAGATAGATAGATAGATAGATAGATAGATAGATAGATAGATAGATAGATAGATAGATAGATAGATAGATAGATAGATAGATAGATAGATAGATAGATAGATAGATAGATAGATAGATAGATAGAGGGCGATACGGCCGGGGCAACTGCGAAGACCAGAAAAGGCAGCCCTCTATAAATATATTCCTGAGGACCTTGTCAATTGTCTATGATTGGTGCACTGTAGAACCAGGGAACCAAGTACAAGCCCACCCCGGCATCCCACCCATAGGCTGCGCAGTTTTATGTAATTTACCAAACACGCACTGTGGATTTAGCACATACTTTATAAACGCTGGTGCTCCCGCCCCTCGTCCCCCCGCTGTGCATGAATGAATGAATGAATGAGTAAAATTTATAATGCCCAGACAATAACCCGAAGGTATCAAGGCGCCTAACAGAACAACTCAAAAAGAAATTCGCTACATCGCTACAGGTACGTTTGCGTAAAAAAGTGAGTTTTCAGGGCCCTTTTGAAAGCCTGAAGGGTGGGCAGTGATCTTATTTCCAGGGGAAGAGCATTCCACCACGTAGGGGCCAGGGTGGAAAAGGCCCTGCCACCCCATTTCGCTCTCCTGAAACGGGGGGTCGCTAGCAGAAGTCTGCCGGAGGACCGTAGATTCCTAGTGGGAGAATAGCGGGACAAGATAGAACCTAGACCAGAGGGGCTATTTCTGGCCAAAGCCTTGTATGTCAGGCATACGATCTTAAAATGGATCCGTGCCTCGACAGGGAGCCAGTGTAGCAGCTTTCTTGCCGCTGTGGCTGAGGAGCGCTTGGGAAGGTCCAGAACGAACCTGGCAGCGGCATTTTGGACTACCTGCAAGCGCTGCAGTAGGCTCTTTTTCAGGCCCGCATACAGCGCATTGCAGTAGTCTATTCTTGAGCCTATAAGGGCAACTGCTAGTTGTTTCCTGGCCTGAGGGGAGAGGTAGTTCCTAATCCTTCTCAGGATATGGATAATGCCCCAGCAGGTAGAGATGGTACGGCTGACCTGCTTGCTCATGTCAAGGGCAGGGTCTATCATGACCCCCAGATTTTTGGCGGAGGCAGTAGGGGAGGGACAGGCTCCTAGTGAGTCTGGCCACCAGCTGGAAGACCATATTTCCTCTTTCCCTCCGAACACCATCACCTCTGTCTTCTCTCCATTTAGTTTAAGCGAGTTTGTGATCATCCATTTACCGACCGCCTCCATACAGGATCTAAAATTGGAGGCAGTCGGGGCGCTAGCATGGGAGAGAGAGACAAGGATCTGGGTGTCGTCTGCATAGGAAACTATCTCCATCCCATAAGATCTAATAACCCTGGCAAGTGGGGTCACATAAATGTTAAATAGGGTCGGACTTAAAGCCGACCCCTGAGGGACCCCACATTGCACAGGGAGGGATGGAGATAGATACTCCCCCAGCTTCACTCTTTGTACTCGGTGGGTGAGAAAAGACGTGAGAAGATCCAGGGCTGCTCCCACGCCTACTCTCTTTAATGCTAAGCTTGTGTCTAACTGTAATGCAGTGCTGATTTAAGGAGCTTTGATACCTTCGGGTAAAGTTTGCCTACATAAAAGTGAAAAACAATAAATACATTTGAAATAAAGTGTCGTAACGCAACCTCCTGAGTCTGTACACATGATAAGTAAATTGGGGGCCATAAAGCTATATATTACTAACATAAATTAATTACAGCACTTAGAAATGTAGCCACTAGGAATACAAATAAATGAAGCTAAGACATCTCCAGACACTGGGCAGGAAAACAAATCAGAAGAAGAGAAAAGCACACAAGCTTCTCTTAAGCTGCTGCTCGCAGGGTGTCTCAGGTCCAGATACCAAGCACTCAGGGGGCGGGCACTGCAAGAGCTCCAGCAGCTCAAGGTGTGTGCTGAATGACTTGAGCAGTGAATGGACTCGCAATACGCTCAGGAGGTGCGGGACAGAACAACATCCCGTGTCCTCCCTGTAACCAATCGCAGTGCAAAGTGGAAAGAAAAAATAAAGTGAAATAGCTGCTGCCTCTCTCCTCCATAAACTTAGCACATGCTCTAGTCCCTGGGACAAAGCATCTACCCAATGCAGGCATCAATTATGGATGAGAATGTGTGTGAGCGATAGGCAGCAGGACAGGAAGGTGGAGGGGAGACGCTGGCACACATCAAATAATTAGCTGCTAAAAGACACACACAAAAAAAAACATTATGGGCAGGGAAGTGTCAAAAGACATCCCAGAGCTGTTTGGAGCACAGCGACCAGGATCTTCAGGAGGAGGCTGCATGTCTATGTTGCTCACAGGATGGCCGGGCATGGAGCAAGGTGCGTCTGGAAGCTATGCACAGGATTCCCGAGCCTGGTGCCATCTGCAGCACCCTCATGGCTTCGCATGATTGCAGCCGAACTCCAGGGAGGGGCGACCTGGGACTACACAGTCTGTAATCCCGGGAGGGAGCCGACGTGCACACCGCTGACATGTCTGACACTAAATTCAAAGTGGCGATACTGCTTAGCTAAGATGTCTTTCTCTGTATGTGCAAGGGCACAAAATGAACCACGCACAGCAAGGGAGGAAAGCAGAGGAAGTGAGGTAAGGCATCCCAAACTGGTGGAATGTCCTGCTGCCTACAACCCAGGAGATTAGGAAGAAAAACAAGAAGAGAGAAGCGAAATGGAAACAAGCTCTCTGCATTGCGTGGTGGGGGCCGGGGAGTGGCATTGCGTGGTGGGGGAGCGGCTTCCTTTGAAGTCTGATGCCAAGGCTCAGACAAATGGTGGGGGATGTGGTTGGCGATGTGCATGCGCCTCGCTCACATGAACTAATCCCGATCCGCAGTTTTGGGTAGACTTTTGAAAGCCTTACTATAATCTCGACAAACATGCATTGCTAAAGCAATGCTGTAGTCGACACCTAAAAAACAGAATGGCCATGTGTCCAATAAAACATTTGCTCATTAATATGGAATGGGATGATTTAGATGCTGTCAGAGGCCTGCCTGCCCTATTCAGAGAACCCCCTCTGCTTAGTTGGATCTCTAAAATGTCAGAGCAACCATTGCTGCAGCAGTTGCACTGAAGGCTAAACATGTTGTTGACTTTGCTGCGTTGCAACAAAACCTGGAGTGTTTATGAAGAAAAAAAATTTAATGGCCTTCATTTACCGGGAGTTTTCTCCCTGTACACTGGGGTCATTGTTTGATTTCCCTGCCCGCGACCACCGTGTTTTGCATACCAGTTCTAAGCAGAGGCTTCTACTGAGGACCACCCCACCCTAAATAGGGAGGGGAGCTGTAACTATGACATGACAGTCCATTTGTGTAGTTGGGCTCTCAGGCCAGAGGTTTTCAATGTCAGAAACCCTGTAGCTCACCCATCACCAAATGGGGCATGTGAACTGACAATATGGTGCTCTTCATCTACCAAACTGTAAATAACCCCCATAGTGTTTAATGGAGTGTTGCCCACTGAAGTAGAACGAAGACTGCCTTTTGAATATGTGAGGCGCACACTGACATGACAATGTGGATTCAATTTTGCTTAGTATGGTCTGCAGATGGTGGCAGCCACATACTTACAAAAATGGATGGTGTAAAAAGGAAAATGCTAAACGCGTCTATCAGAGCCCTTGTGGTCTACATGAGACTTCAGGAACTCTGCTAGAAGATGTAAGAGGCCAAGTTGCTTTTGGAACAGATAAGGGGAAAAAATTTCAGTTTTTAACCAACCCTAAACAAAACCTCTCTTTAACCAACCCTTCAGCAATGAGTGTTGTCCTGCCAATGCACCATTAGTCAGTCATAGCCTGCCCTCCCCACAAGGACCTACGCAGCAGGAATATTTCAGTTAGCTTGGTACTATCTCAAGCTACATATAATCCCTGGGAGAACATCTGAAGGTTATTTGTAAACACCTCTGTTTGCAATGTCTCTGAGGATAACAGCTCTGTGAAGCAGAAAGGTTATTGGCATTATAAACGCAGTTGCCAAATATCCCAGAAGATTAAGTTGCCATTGAGAATTTTTGCTATGAGACCACTGTCCATGATATGCGGGTACTACAGAACACAGCTGCAAGCACATCCTTGGGAATTTACATGCAGAAGTACCGGGAGCATGCATCATACCAAATGAGCATGGGTGCATGCCGTATCCAGAGGATATTGTAATGAGGAGTTCATGACATGGCCCAAACTTATCCCTCTTTCTCAGAGGTATGGTGAAAAGGGTATTGATATTGACCACACCACATCATCAGATGGGCACTGTGTTCAGTGCCTCTGGGACATTAGGCGTGGCCAGCAAGTAGAAGTGTCTGGGAAACTAGGTACAGTGTGGCTAAAGGCCATAGCCTGTGATCAGGGATGACATGCTCAGTGGGCACAAGTAGTAAAAGGGTGTAGCCAAAGACCACATTCAGTGTCCAGTACTGCTGGGCGTGGCCACAGCCTTTGCCAAGTGGGCATAAGGGGCAAAGGGTATGAACCTGGGCTGTATCCATAGGATCTGGTTTCTTAATTACTTAGCACTATACAACAAATCTACATAAAACTTTCTAAAAACGTTTATCTACCTTGGGTCTGTCATGCAGATCTCTCAAGCAGGGGCCAAGAACAGCAGCAGTCCCAAAACTATAATTTCTCATTTTAATTCCAATAGGAGGTTTTGGTCTTCGATACACAAAAAGCAGCTCAACAGAATTATACCAAACTTGGCACCAAGTTAGAACTTTACTCAAGGCAGTGTCTTATTTAGTTTGGTATATATCCGTTCAGTGGTTCGCAAGAAATTAGCAATTAAAAAGTGACTCATTTTTGGCATGAAGGGGTTAAATCTCGAAAAAATAGAGTACCCTTTAACAGTTAAAGATCCATGGATATGCATGAATCCAAGAATTTTAAAAAAAAGTCAGAAGCTATTGATGGAGGAAGCTTTTTCTTCAGCCAGCCATTTTGGATACACAGATCCAGTGAATAGTCCGCAGATCTGATTAGCTGTCACAACGCTGAAAGAAAATATTGTGCCAACCATTACAGGACTGACAGGCTTGGTGGCAGAGTCATTAAAATAAAATGTAAAAGGCTACAAAGGGGGGCAGGGTGAGCACACCCTTACCCCGGGACTATGTGAGGGACCCAAAAGGGTTAGAACCCTGTGTTTTTTTAAGTTAGAATTGATCGTGGGAACCACAGTGGTTCTAAGCATCCTCCAGGGTAGATTTGAGGATCTTCCCCAAAGTTGAAGATCCGTGGAGGATCCTCAAAACTGGCACCAGCCAAGGAAGCTTGCACGGATCCAAGCCGGCAGGACAGCTTGCCAGGGATCCGTGTGCCCCCAAAACACAAATCGAAAAGAAAGGGAAGAGGTTCTGGTCATAGAACGGACTGTCCGACCAGCTGCCATTGCACAGGCCATGCACCACTGTGTTTAGCTGCTGGTTGAGCGTGGGGCGCAGGGAATTCTTGGACACGGCATATGATCAAACAAAATTCAATTAAATCCAGCGGGGGAGGGGCGCTCAGCCAAAGGCGCGCTAGCAGGGCGGAGCCCCGGAGGCGGCCGAAGGGCAGTGGCTACGAATCCTGCACCGCCGTCCTGCCCCACCCGTGCACCGCAGCTCACTGCAGGCCCTGCCGGAGCCACAGAAAGTTAGCAGGCTGGAACTTGTCAGCCTGTCCCTGCTCGGGAGCCCCTGGCCGCGCCGCCCCTGCCCGCCCGCCCGCCAGGAGCCGAGGGCCCGTCGCTCCAGGAAGGATTGTCCCCAACAGTAGCGGTGAGGAGCGGCTATCGGAGGCAGGTGAGAGGGAGGCCCCGTGGGGGCCCGTGCAGGAGCGGACTCCCATAGACGCAGACTCTACCCTCCCTCCGTGCGTGTGTTTGTACCTGTGTGTGTGTATTTGCCTGCGCGTGTGTGTGTGCCTGCATCTGTGTGTGTGTGTGTGTGTGCCTGCGCGTGTGTGTGGGTGTGTGTGTGTGTGCGCGTGTGTGTGTGTCTGTGCGTGCGTGAGTCTGGCTGTGTGTGTGTATGTGTTATTCACTTGCTGGGAAAGTGGGATAGGATATGTGCACGTCGCAGGGCTGTATGTCCGAGTCCACGTGGTGAAATCGCCGAGGGCTTGCGTGTGCTCATCCCCTGTCCAACATTCCCAGCAAGTGAATAACATAAGGTCTTTCGCTGGACGCAGCGCTACACGCTGCTAACACCAGCTCGACCTAAAAAGGCAAAGGGCATGTAACTATAGTGTGGCCAGGCAGGCAGGCTGACTGCAATGGAAGTGAAGAGAGCCCCCCTCCTCCTAGGGAGGTCACTTTTTATACTCCAAATTGTTGTTTTGTGACATCAGCTGTCACCATACAATAGTCTGACTGTCATGTAACTGTTCTTCAATTCACCAGGTACAGGATTGATACTCCAGAATATTTACCCATGGTGCTCCATCCTCATAGGTTAGTTGACACTGAATTAATTTACTTTGTTGCTCTTCATAAGTCGAAGTAGAAAACAAGTTCCCATGCTTTCACACAAAGGGTTAAAGAAAAAGTAGCTAATTTATGTGGGAATACATTATGTAGGAACGTAGCAAATGCCATTACTATGAAAAATGCAAACCTATGGGAAAAAGACAATTTAACACATTTAAAGTCAGCATTTCTTATTTAGCAAAAGAATCTGATAAGTTAGTTCAAGCATAACGAAATTCAATAAGTACATCATATGATGAAAGAGTTATATTTTTGTCAACGATTATTGTATAGAAATATTCCATCCATAGGATGGCCTACTACTAAGATGTTAAAAGTGCCTACATGTAAAATATTCTCAAAAGTTGACATATACATTTTGTTTTAATTAGACAAAGACCCTACTAATATTAAGCATGCTTTCTGAAAGTTTCATTCATATACAACAATGCACATTCATTTTGCACCACTTTCCTCACTCCATGATGCATTATAATAAAGAAGCAAAAAATCCTAGGTGTCATCATTGATATTAGCAAATTTGCGCATGAGGCTCATTTACAATAATAATTCTTTGTTATTTTTCCATTATACCGAACATTTTCATTAATAACTTTTCATTATGATGTTGTTGCTATAATTCATAATCCATTAATAATCACTTAATACTATAGTAAGTAAATTCTTAAATTTCTACTAATCCAAACACACTTTTATGATGCTGATACTTCAACTTTTCTCAGTTTCAATATTGTTTTTCGAGCCATGTGCAAATTGCACATTAGTTTTCGTCTGTCCTAATCTGGTTTTAGTCCTGGATAGGATTATCAGCTTTTCTAGTGTTACACCCTCCGCATAGCTATGGTCATTTTTTTTGTTTATCAAACTACCTGAGCTTTAACTTTAATGGCCACATACATGACAGTTTAGTGCTATTATTGTCTCTTACATAACTAGATAAGTTATGATGTTGTTCTCTGGTCAATTACAACAAAGGGTAAGGCTCTATAATAGCAAGGCTGAGCACTTTTGAACCAACAACCACAAAGAATTGTCAATACTGCTGCTTATTCAAAATCTAATTCAGAAAGATGTGCAGATCAACCATCAAAACATCTTTAAGCTCATTAGTAGCTTTTATTTATACATCAAGATTTATTTTTTCAAAATCTTTCAATACAAACAATTGTACACACAACTTCTGTATAAAGAATCCTACAAAGAAATACTACAAGAAATTCTACTTATATTCAACAGTTCTCACCATTTTCGCCTCCCCACTCGTTTCACATTCATACCTATCATACTCATGAAAGAACCAATATTATACACACATACTACACACCAAACATTGTTGCTTACAAGTCTTTTTTTATTTGAAAAAGTGACTGTACAATTTTTACAAATTATTTTAGCATTTGATAAACCCATTAATTTGAAATGAATCCGATTGAATAAACATGCTATTTACACAAAACCAATGTTTGGTGACTCCAATGGTCTACGTGTTTCAAACCCCCTTTAGTCTAGGGGTTCTCATCAGGACCAAACCTCACTAGAAAAAAACACAAAAAATAATAATCAATAATTAACCTTACACTGCCTTCATGATCGCACCAACAGTCTTCCAGTCTAAGCTGGCTTACGTCTATGTGAGCTTGAATCGGATATCATAAATGAATCTCTTGGGGACGATGAATCTAATGACACAGTGAGGAGACACAAGAACAGAGGGAAGGGGTGACCGTCTTGTCTGTAAGTATCGAAAAGGAACTTCCAGTAATATTTCACCAGTACATGTTACTTACAACTTAGTTCGGAAATGCTGCTTCTAATGGTTCCAATCGATCGGTGATGGTGAGAGCCCCCCTTGGTATCATGGGGTCAAAAAGCCGAATCTGGGTGGGGGAGTCAAGAATGGTGTCATTAGCAAATTTAGGCATATATGAGGTGTATCCGTTTTTAGCCATTGGGTGCTACCGGGGTTTCTTACCTAAACCAGTCGGGCTTTGCACTCCGGGTCGCTGTGTGGTCCGTAGTTGGTATTTTCACGGATGCTCTAGAAAAGGAGAGTTTTTTCTGTAAGTGGCTGTTTTCTTTTTCTTTCGAATTAATAAACCGCATCTCTTAGTGAAAAAGTCAGGGAACAGGTGTCTCAGCTTGTAGCCGATCTCTTTCTTTCCAGTATTTTGGCCAATGGATGTGCCTGTAATGGTTCACGTTACTTCCTGTCTTAAAAACGTAGAGTTTTTCGCTACTGGCGCTGGGATTTGTAGTTTACTGTAGAACGGCGTCACCTTAACGTTGTACGGCCAGGGTTCGAATCTCTGGCCTCAAGGGTTTCAGTTAACGTTCTTGAATATATTTCTTTATTTAAAATCAGAACAAAACCAATGTTGAAAATAAGACCATCTCTGCCAGCTTTGCAGTAGTTGAGCATGAGTGAAGATGACATGATGGGTGTAGATAGCAGTGGGTCTTGCATAAATAGGGAGAGATGATTTTGATGCCGAGCTGCTGGTTGTTAAAATAAATTGTTGAGTGTTTCTTGGTTTGGGGGTGATAGCAATGGCTGCATTGGGTCATCTCTCCAGATAGATGCTGAACTTTCAAGAGATATGCAGTTGTAAACACTGCACAGTTAATGTTCCAATCCACAACTGAGAAGCAGATGTAGTCAGCAGTCACAGATAAGAATGCTGCCTTTCTTCTATTTAAAGCAAAGTAAAGAAACATCTCACAGTTTTGTAATGGAAGCAAGAATGGAAAGGGGCGACCATTCGGTCCCCCCGAACGTATGGTGGAGTACCCCGATCCCCCCGGGAGGCCATCTTGGGCGGGAGGCGAGTCTCGGCTGGTATGCCCGAAGCGGCGTAGCCGGGGTGCGCCTTTTCCCGCCCTGGAGTGGGTTGTCCTAGACACTGACGCGACCGGCCACGCCCAGGGAGGCAGGCGGAGGCGGGTTTACGCCCGCCTGAAGACGGATAAAAGGAGCAACAAGCCAAGAAAGCATCCTCTTGTTCCTGTGCTCTGAAGCTGCACCTCCCCGCTGCACGTGAGCTCGAGACGCAACGAAGAGCCAATTTTGAGCGTTGTAATTTTGTTTTTGTTTTACAGATATCTTCGTGTGAGAATGCCGGGCAAGAAGGTCGGAAAGCGGATCGGGACCGATCAGATGCTCCGCATGCTCATAAAGGAGGTAGCCGAGTTGAAGAAGCAGATGGCGGTAAAGAACGGGGAGGGAGGACCGAAGCGAATCGTTGGACCAGCATTGCCGGGAGTAGTCCCTAGCGGGAGAGGCAAGAGGTCCAAGAGGGGGGCACCTGGGGGGGAGGCCCCGGTTCCCGATACACCGATAGAGGAGCCTATCCCGGTTCCGAAGGAGGGGCATCCGATCCCCGGGGTAGTCACCCCCGTGAACGGAGAGGATATGCCTCCCGAGTTGGCGGCACAACTGGCAGCGTGGTTGGGAAAAGATAGTGAGGGCACCACGGCTGACGACGCCAGGGCAGTAATGAGACAACTGCGGGAATCTAGAGAGGCTGCGAAGGAACCATCTTCTGTTCCCCCACAGGTTCCGGTGGCTGAGATTGCAGCAGGCGCGAGTTCGGCAGCAAGTACAGCACCTAGTTCAGGTAAGCGGCTACTGCCGATTGCGGGGGAGGGGTCTGTACCCTCACGAAGGGAGAAAGTGGCCCAGCATGTTCCACGTGAAATTAAGGAAAAGATTTGGGCCGATAAGTATATGAACATGTTTTCCTTGCTTACTGACCATTACGAGATGGAGCATGTGAAGGGCCAAAAAGAGCTTATGCATCCGAGTGTTTGGCGCGCAAAAATGGCCGCCTTTAAGGTCGACGAAAACATAGGTACTTGGGGCAGAGCGTTTGGCATTTTTACCTCCATTATGGGTGAGCGAAGTCCTGAATTGTTGACGGAGTTGCCTATTTACCAGACACGTATCATGGAGTACTCTCTAGCATACGAGGGCAATCAGTGGTTTTGTTATGACAATATTTTTAGGAAGGCTAAGGAGCACGACCCAGCTCTAACATGGGATTGTTATGACTCCATTTCTTGGCAAAAAAGGGAGAATTCAGGCATGTTGAAAGTACCATTGTCGGGGAGTAACGGGGGTGAGTCTTCCCGCCAATCCTCTGGGACACCCTTTCGGACGGGTGCAGGTAACGAGCACCACTCGAAGTCGAGTGGCAACGCAGGTAAAAGGGGAATTTGTTGGAATTTTAACAGGGGAAAATGTACGAGGCCCCAGGGGTCATGCAAGTTTAGACATGAATGTGGGGGGTGTGGACAGTCCTCCCATCCTGAGAACATGTGCAGAGCCAAAACGGGTGATAACGGTGGTAGGGGAAGCGCCAAACAGGTCTGAAATAGTCCGAGGGGCGCCTTTACCTACCCCGATTGATACCATGGCAATGATTCCTTGGCTCAACGAATACCCGGATCATGTCTCCGCTGGGGTGTTGCGAGACGGGTTTTCATATGGTTTCCGCATTCCAGTGGGGGATTTTCGGGGTGAAGCAAGTTGTAAGAACCAACTGTCGGTCCTGCAGCATACGGCGGTGGTACGGGTAAAGATTGGGAAAGAGGTGACTCGAGGGCGTGTTGCCGGTCCATTCGATTTTCCACCGGTTGCTAACTTTGTTTGTTCCCCATTAGGGGTGGTCCCCAAGAAGGACCCGGGTGAGTTTAGGCTAATACATAACTTGTCAGCCCCACGAGGTTTTTCCGTGAATGATGCGATAGACCCGGAAGTGTGTTCGGTGCGGTACGCATCTTTCGATGAGGCCGTCGCCATGTTGAATCGCCTGGGGCCCGGGGCGCTGATGGCAAAATCAGACATCGAGTCAGCGTTCCGGTTGCTCCCGGTACACCCAGACGATCAGCGTCTTCTTGGTTTCATGTTTCAGGGTCGCTATTATATGGATATGAATCAAGCGGCTGATGCGCTTTCTCGTTTCCGTATGCAGGCCTTCTGGGGTTTTCTGCCCACAGCGGACCGGGTGGCGGCACCCTTTCCCGAAGCTCTCTGGTCTCTCGGTGCCCCGAACTACAAAACCTCGTGGGAGAGAGTTTAGCACCCAGGACAAGGAAGGCATATGAAGGGGCGTTTCGTTCCTATTGGTCCTTTTTGGGTTCTGCTAGGGGGGAGCTTTGGGGCCAGGAAGAGCTTGTCGTTAAATTTTTGCTGTCTCTACATCGGGCAGGCAAATCAGTAGCTACGGCCCAGAGGCATCGGGCCGCCATTTCCTTTATGGCAAGGGCTCATGGGATCCAGGACCCGACAGCGTCTTTCGTGGTGCAGAAAGCGCTACGTGGGTGGCAACGCCTGGAGGGTCGCAGAGTAGATGAGAGACACCCAATAGGTCTGGATAGGTTGGCCCTGTTATTTTCTGTACTCCCTGCGACATGTTCATCTCAGTATGAAACAGTGTTATTCCGAGCCACGTTTGCGCTAGCATTCCATGGGGCTATGCGGGTAAGTGAACTGGTGGCGAAGAACAAGCAGGATACGGTGGGGGGACTGTGCCGAGAGCACATTCAGGTTAAGGTGGAGACGATGACTGTCTCGTTTGTCAGGTCCAAGACCGATCAGGGTGCGATTGGGGACTGCATAGTCATACATAGGATTCCCGGGTCTCCCATGTGCCCTGTTGTTTGCGTAGAGGAATATTTGGCGCAGCGGGTGGCATCATGGGGGGCGACCTTGTTGAGACACGCTGACGCCACCCCACTGACGAGGTTTCAGTTCCAGCGGGTGCTTGCGATGTCAATTTCGGCCGCGGGCTTGAACCCCGGCGAGTTCGGGACCCATTCCTTTCGGATAGGGGCTGCTACTGAGGCTACAGCCAGGGGTCTGAGTGTGGAAAAAGTGAAACGTTTGGGGCGTTGGTCCTCGAATTGTTACAAAAAGTATGTGCGGTTGCACATGTTGTGAAGCTGTAATGATGTACTCACGCTTCTTGTTTTTGTTTGGTTTACAGTTTCGCAAGCTTACGAGGCGGGGCGGACTGTGCAGTCGACCCGACACCTGGGAACCAGCGGTCAGACATCACCGGCTGCGGAAAAAGAGGTGTGGGTCGTGGGCCACTCATACGTGAGGCGTGCCGCGGACGTATTCAAAGCAGGTGACATGATTCACATGGCTGGGGAATACGGGTACAGGGTGACCTTCTACGGAAGGGGCGGGCTCTGTATTGACCAGTTTCAATCCTTTTTCGAGGGTTTGTTAGGGCGGGCAAGGTCACCGCCGTCTATAATCATAGTCCATCTTGGGGGCAACGATTTGGTGGCCACTGGTAGACGACTTCTTCTCGAGGCAATGCTCTCCACAGTAAGTTGGTTGGCGAGAAGAGTTCCAGGGGGTGTGCACCTGTTACAACACATTTTTTACAACGCACTACCGTTACAACGCATCCATTACAACGCAGGTACTGTTACAACTCATGTTTTTACAACGCATTTTTTTACAACGCAGGTACCTTTACAACGCATACCATTACAACGTAAGTATTGGTAAGTATATAATTATTTTAAAATGTTATATGTTGGGTATTTTTAAGGGTTAGGGTCAGTTTTGGGTTTTAGGGTAAAGGGGTATTTTTAGGGGTTAGGGTCAGTTTTGGGTTTTTGGGTAAAGGGGTATTTTTAGGGTTCAGGGTCAGTTTTCAGTTTTTGGGTAAAGGGGTATTTTTAGGGTTCAGGGTCAGTTTTCAGTTTTTGGGTAAAGGGGTATTTTTAGGGTTCAGGGTCAGTTTTCAGTTTTTGGGTATAGGGGTATTTTTAGGGTTCAGGGTCAGTTTTCAGTTTTTGGGTAAAGGGGTATTTTTAGGGTTCAGGGTCAGTTTTCAGTTTTTGGGTATAGGGGTATTTTTAGGGTTCAGGGTCAGTTTTCAGTTTTTGGGTATAGGGGTATTTTTAGGGTTCAGGGTCAGTTTTCAGTTTTTGGGTAAAGGGGTATTTTTAGGGTTCAGGGTCAGTTTTCAGTTTTTGGGTAAAGGGGTATTTTTAGGGTTCAGGGTCAGTTTTTAGTTTTTGGGTAAAGGGGTATTTTTAGGGTTCAGGGTCAGTTTTCAGTTTTTGGGTAAAGGGGTATTTTTAGGGTTCAGGGTCAGTTTTCAGTTTTTGGGGAAAGGGGTATTTTTAGGGTTCAGGGTCAGTTTTTAGTTTTTGGGGTACAGGGTAAAAATAAATTAAATTTAATTTTAAATTAAATTATTTAATAGTAAATAAATTAAATTAAATTACATTGCATTATTTTTGGGGTTGAGGGTCAGTTTTGAGTTTTTTGGGGTACAGGGGTACAGGGTAAAAATAAAGTTATATTTATTTTAATTTTCAATAATTAATTTAAATTATATTTCATAAAATTACTTTAATTTATTTTTGGGGTTTAGGGTCAGTTTTCACTTTCTGGGGTACAGGGGTACATGGTAAAAATAAAGTAATATTAATTTAAATTTAAAATAATTAACGGAAATTAAATTATTGAAAATTACATTAAATTATATTTTTAAAATTAAGTTACTATTATATTATTAATATTAACATATACTTACCAATACTTACGTTGTAATGGTCTGCGTTGTAAAGGTACCTGCGTTGTAAAAAAATGCGTTGTAAATACATGCGTTGTTACAGTATCCGCGTTGTAAAAACCGCGTTGTAACGGTATGCGGAGTAAAAGTCCGCGTTGTAACATCATATATCCGTTCCAGGGTGCACAATTGCATGGTCCCATATGATTCCACGGAAAGTGTGGCGGGGGGCGAATTCGGTTTCTGCTCTGAATCACTCAGTGAAGAAAGTAAATAACAAATTGGGTAGATTGTTTCGTTCAAGTACACTGCATTCTATTCCGCATGGTTGTATTAAGGGGGACAGTATGTACCTGGGAGATGGGGTCCATTTGTCCCGGGTGGGGAATGAGTTACTCATAGGAGACCTCATAGCTTGGCTAAAGAGTTTAAAACATGACCTTTAGGCAGGAGTTGTTGTGGGGGGTCCAGATAGCCGGTCAACTATCCGGCCTGTGGCGGTAAGGTCATGATCGGTGAGCAGTAATTGGAAGATCCCTATGGGGGGCGTCACCCATTACGGATGGGAGCGCTCGGGGGAGGTGGCCATTGGCCCCTCAACGGGGAGGTGGTCCCTTCTAAGGATGGGCCGCCGAAAGGAAAGGAAAGGCGGTCAAGGCCCCTTCCTGGATGGGAGGGGCTACGGGCCCCTCCTGGGGAATTTCCCGGGGCCAGGACACCTGCGACGGCAGATGTGGTAAGTTGTGTGGGGTGGGGAGGGGGTTTACGCTACCTTCTAGACACCTCACACGAGTCCTCGGACGACCTTTAAATGGCGTCGAGTTCATTGGGGCCCCCGTCAAGTCAAGGGAAATTGGTAGATGCACTTGAGGTACGCCTCTGTGCGGTCGCCCCTCACAAGTGGGGGGGGTATTTCTGGTTTAGGGATCTGACACCGGTTACGACCTTGCCGTTGGCCCTTAAAAGTTAGGATGTACAATTTCAAGTTAAATGTTTTGTAGGATGTTAGTTCGGCTAGGAGAACCTTTGTATTAGAAATATGTTAAGGTTAGCCAAACATCGTAATGTCGAAATGAAATTGTACATAATATGAAACTGTTATTTTAATGTTTTGATTTTGTTTCATCTTTTAATAAATACGGCCGGGAGGGTCACTCCCTCCCGCCTTCCAAAAGTTCAGAACCATTTCCGGTTTCCCATCCTTGGGGATTGTGTCGAGAAGGGGTGGCGGGTATCCCAGCCATATGGAAAGGGGCGACCATTCGGTCCCCCCGAACGTATGGTGGAGTACCCCGATCCCCCCGGGAGGCCATCTTGGGCGGGAGGCGAGTCTCGGCTGGTATGCCCGAAGCGGCGTAGCTGGGGTGCGCCTTTTCCCGCCCTGGAGTGGGTTGTCCTAGACACTGACGCGGCCGGCCACGCCCAGGGAGGCAGGCGGAGGCGGGTTTACGCCCGCCCGAAGACGGATAAAAGGAGCAACAAGCCAAGAAAGCATCCTCTTGTTCCTGTGCTCTGAAGCTGCACCTCCCCGCTGCACGTGAGCTCGAGACGGAACGAAGAGCCAATTTTGACCCACCCACCAGCCCCTGAGGACAGCCAGTTGTTTTAAATAAAGTTTTGATGTGGTAACTCTATTTCTTACAGGTTGTGATGATTGTCGTGTTATTTTGAGTATGCAATAAAGAATGGTCATTTACAGTATGTTTTTTCGAATAAAGTGATTCTGCACTAGTGTTGATCAGTAATCATACGTGAAATAGTTATGGTTGTTTTGTAATTAGTAATTTTAGTTAAATTGTCGTATTTATTTTGGTCGGGCGGTAAGGTCATGATCGGTGAGCAGTAATTGGAAGATCCCTATGGGGGGGCGTCACCCATTACGGATGGGAGCGCTCGGGGGAGGTGGCCATTGACCCCTCAACGGGGAGGCGGTCCCTTCTAAGGATGGGCCGCAGAAAGGAAAGGAAAGGCGGTCAAGGCCCCTTCCTGGATAGGAGGGGCTACGGGCCCCTCCTGGGGAATTTCCCAGGGCCAGGACACCTGCGACGGCAGATGTGGTAAGTTGTGTGGGGTGGGGAGGGGGTTTACGCTACCTTCTAGACACCTCACACGAGTCCTCGGACGACCTTTAAATGGCGTCGAGTTCATTGGGGCCCCCGACAAGTCAAGGGAAATTGGTAGATGCACTTGAGGTACGCCTCTGTGCGGTCGCCCCTCACAAGTGGGGGGGGGTATTTCTGGTTTAGGGATCTGACACCGGTTACGACCTTGCCGTTGGCCCTTAAAAGTTAGGATGTACAATTTCAAGTTAAATGTTTTGTAGGATGTTAGTTCGGCTAGGAGAACCTTTGTATTAGAAATATGTTAAGGTTAGCCAAACATCGTAATGTCGAAATGAAATTGTACATAATATGAAACTGTTATTTTAATGTTTTGATTTTGTTTCATATTTTAATAAATACGGCCGGGAGGGTCACTCCCTCCCGCCTTCCAAAAGTTCAGAACCGTTTCCGGTTTCCCATCCTTGGGGATTGTGTCGAGAGGGGGTGGCGGGTATCCCAGCCATAAAACACAGTGGTTGACCGGGAGAATTACTTGAGGATTTCAAACATGTACTGCTACAGTGTCTTTTTTGTTGTATTTTTATCGCAATTACTGCATCTGCCAGTCAACCTTTTAGAGTATAAAATGCAAAAATATATATGACTTCATATATAATTTATGTTTGTAGGTGGAGATGTAGGTAGGATCGCGAGATTTAAGTTGCCTACTTTGGACCAAAAAGTTTCCAAACGTGATCTACATACTTAACTATATTATTTGATCCTGCAAATGACTAAAGCTCGTTTTAATTGACTGATTGATTTCCTTTTCCTGTGGCCCAGTTCTCAAAATTTCAAAACAATGCTACTGCCTAGAGACATGCTAAATGTATTTATGAAATGCCAGATAAATAACTGAAAATATATACATTTGGACAATCATTTTGTTGTATAATTTAAATAATGGAACAGTACATTTTAGACAATTATTATTTATTTATTTTGTTATTTGAAAAGTTTTATAAAGCACAAACATGACCCTTTTGGGTATCTGAGCACTGTACACAGAGGCAGAAGCATGCATTAACTCAGAACAGTTGAGGTCAACATTGTAAAACAACAAGGAGTTAGCAATCAATGTCAGGTACCGGTTAGAGGGCCCTGCTAGTTCAGTTTCTCATATAGTGCAATATATTTCCTGTAACAATCAGTAAAACAATCATAGAGTGGCTCGTCATAGCATAGTAGAGTAAATGACAAATCTATAATCGGCCCTAGAAGTATTCTTCTATTATAGTTCCGGAAGGGCCCTAGAGTAAAATAACAGTTTACCATCCAATCAAAAATATATAGCGAAAGATGCGTTGGGATAAATTTCAAATCTGTCAACAAGGGGACTAGAGAAAGAATACAGGATGATGCAGTTAATATTCATTCAGGCAAAGCCATTTGGCCTGTTTCTTGAAATAGGCAGTAGAGGCATTGGTTCTCATCTCCAAAGGAAGAGCGTTCCAAATTCTAAGCGCAAGGCCGGAGAAAGCACGTTTGTACGTACTTTTCTTTTTGAATTTAGGAGCTTTCAAGAGTAGTGTGGACGTACTTCTTAAGTATGTCCACACTACATAAGTAAACATTATTCTATATCTATCTATGTGGCATTCTAATTGCATAACTTTTATTACATGACATCCCCACGTCTCTTATGATTGATACTTTTGTTACCATTTATGTACGTTTTACACTATGCCGTCTAATGCTTCTGTTTAATAAATCACACATACATTTAAATTTGCATATGAATAAGATTGATTTTATCCTCGTGGCCAGCTTCTACTGCCTTAAAATGATTTATAAGCCCTGCATAAGTAATGTAGACAATATGTTTGCAGTTAATCCCAATAAATTACCAGTGCAATGGGGTCAAAACAGGATTGGTATTGTTCTATCTAATTGTCATAAAATAGCGTTCTCACTCTTTCTAAAGAATGCTACCAGTACAAATCTACTTTCGTGAGTAGGTGACTTACTCTTGGAGATTTAGTTAAGTCATAATTATAGAAACATATTTGTGAACTAGGCCCTAGGTTGATATAGGCTAATGGCCATGGGTTTTGATTCAATATCTGATCCCTGAAATTTAACCTCTTTCTGATCTAATAATGTCACAGATGTTGCCTGAGCTCCATATATTCAAATTATTGGTTTCAGGCGTGATCTCTCATGTGCAGGATACGGCTGTCATAAACCAGACATATGAGATGGCATCACATGCTTCATTCATATTACATGTAAATTAGGGGACGTGGCTGCTTCTGGTCTATTCTGATACCAGGTTTGTTCTGGTTGCAGTTAGGTCCCTTTGCTGGATCATATTGTAGAATACTGCAAAAGAGGGGAAGGTGATAGAGGCATTTAAGGCAGAATATAAGGTACTAAGTGTTAGGAATTGGGCCACTAGTTTAGGAAGGGTGGGCTTACCAATGTACTCATGGCACGAGCAACAACCAATTTTAATGCCAAATGAATATTATGTTCAAGCAGAACCAACATTTTATAGTAAAGAATGCAATGCAATAACATTTCCAAGTTTTAAGGCAAAAAGCATCCTGAAATAGAAATGTACCTTTGAAAAATATCAGTTCAGGTTTGACCGGGATGTAGGCATGATTTCATGCTAACCACAATGGAGTGGAGGTTTGGATAAATCAAGTAGGTTGTCCCGGTCAAAGTTTTTACCATTTGGCATACTCCACATTTTGAAGCTCAAAGTCTTCCAGGAGTTAAACACCCATGTCTGAAGCAGCGAGTGTCCCCTGAATTAAGGTATATCACCATCAAGCTCCTCATAAACGCCTGCTTTTTAGTGTCAAAAGCTCTGAGCAGGACAGAGCGAGATTTATATGTCTGTCTCCAGCCAAGAATCCTGTACAGTCTAGTCCTCCATGGTCAGCTAGGCCTTCTTAGAGACATTAGTCTTTCTACTTTTTGTGCCTCACAAGCAGGCAAACGTGAGTTTAGTTATCTAAACCTTGTAGAGCATATCCAGTCTCTCGGTGCCAAGAGTAGTTTTCTTCCAACTGGGTCTCCTTTTTCAGGTTTTGTCTTCAGAGGTTCAAAGTGCTGTGAGGAGGCCGTGTCGAGGTACCAACCTTAGACAAATCTGTCTACGTTAACATCCTATGCTCAACTTATTTTTAAGCACTTTGATTTTCCTTTACTGTAAAAAAAACAGAACCCTAAAGTTGAAATAGATAACCGCTTCTTCCATTAGAGGGGCCTCTAGGTGTCCCTAAACCACTCTCCTATTTAGATGAGATCCTCTCCCTCTGTCAAGTCCATGAACTGTTCGATGCTTTGACTAGATCCCGAGAGTATAGAAGGACACTGGAAATTGAGTAAAATAATTCAAATTAGACCTAATTTGCATTGACAAGGCAAAAGTGATTGTGTAAAGTATGTCATTTGTTCTGCCAACGGATCCTGACTCCCTTTCCGACGTCTAATCCCTTCTGAGGGGTCGATTCTGATGCGCTTTGAAAGGCCTCCTAACAGCATTTTCTCAGAATCGGATCTGGAACGTGTCTTTCCGACCGAAGCGGAAAGGTTTCAGACCGACTGGTTACGATGCAAGTCAGACGTTAAGAATAGCCTAATCCACACCCGACGGTATTCGGAATGACCGTGCCATACCGGCCGCGTTTCTGAACAACCGATTACGATGCAAGATTCGGACAGCCTTTCTGTCTGACTCAAATTGGCAGTCAGAATCTGAATTTGGGGGCCGACAGCGCCCCCATTCTCCCGGACCCTTCCCAATCATGCCTGCCATGCACAGTGTGGCAGGCACAAGGGGGTGCCCTCCACAGGGCACCCGATTTTCCCCAGCCACCCCTTTCTTCAATGGGAGCCTATGCATTCAGTTGGATCATAAGCTCCCATTGAAGTCAATGGGATTCCGACCAAATCATATCTGGAAGCATCCGGATGCATTGTAATCGGTCGGTCAGACTCTCCTGATCCAAGTCAGTCGGAAACCATTCCCAAACTGATTTGGACGGAAGGAATTTCAAACCGCATCGGAATCAAGCCCTAAGTATCAAGGACAACAATCTAGCTTCCCTCGGTAAATACTGGACTACTTCTTTTCTGTTCTATGATGTTTCTTTGCTAATACACAATTGTTTTGTTTGATGCTTTGAAATAAATTGAATATACTTCATTTGAAATACATTTTTCTTAGTGGCTGTTTTTTCCATTGAGTTGTAAGAGCATAGGTATAGTTATAATCCTGAATTTGGATTCATTTGAATACTTTATATTAGCAATCCAATACACACACGTAGCAGCATATTTTATTTCTTGGTTTGCACTAGCAAATCCTTTTGTTTTTTCATTATGCAGGTCGATGTCTTCAACATTGAGGCTGTTTCTCTTGGAGAACTCAACAAAGTTGTCATTGGCCATGATGGAATAGATCCAGGTGAGATGATCTCATTCATAAAAATGCATGAGCTCATTAATTCATGTAAGCAATTGTATCTACTGAACTTATTCCTTTTGTTTTCCTACTCCTATTCCTCTGGATGATTGTCCTCTGTCATTGCCTTGTACCTTCTATGCAACCCTCTCTCTGCCTAGACTGGAACATTTATTGCAATAGGGTTGATCTGCCACATCAGACTATAATGCTGATACTGTTGCATCTTACATTACTAATAATAATGTAAACCCAATTAGTAGCAGTACTAGGCAACCCATTCAATTTCATAGGTGTCCAGTCATGAGCTTATGAGAAGGGACGTTCCACTAGTTGCCAATAAAACAGTATCTGTGTCTGTGACCACAATCTTTCTACTTTGCTGTGACAATTTTGAAAGTATTTTTATTTAGACCTTAAATTATGATCTAGGTTCTAGTGACAGATATCAAGATCAAGTCGCTATGTACCTTAAATAAGTAATGCTGATCTTCATCCAAGGATACAATGTGTCAAGGTTGTTATTATAGCAACACAAAAAGATGATGGACGGAATGCTGAACATTGTCAAACATTCACCCCAATTCACAGATCTGTGTTAAACCCATTGTTCCTCTGCTCACTATATCACCCTTGTTTGGACCCAGCCATTGCAAATTAGTCTTGACCCTGCTCCCTATGATTGTTATTAGATGAGATGGTATATTTGATAATCTACCAGTCAGGGAAAATACAAATAGTCAAATGTGGCCATCTGCTGAGCTGCCAAGCTTCAAAATACGTTTTTGTTTTCAAAAGACTGGAGGAAGAAGGAGACCTTCTTGAGTTTACCTGGAACTGGCAAATACATGCGTGATTCCAACCAAAGCCTTCAGAAGATGTTTTAATAGAGTCTCTAAACTTTCAGGCCCAGGCATTACAAGGGATCAGTGCATTGGTAAAGATGACTGTGCACAGGAACAGAGGCTCTCAATCAGATTGGAAACTCCCATAATATTCATCTGTGACTGTATAAGTATCCCAAAATGCAGCATCCACGCTGCTCTTTCAAGCATGCAATCATTACTGTGCATCTTCTTAGATCTTTTAACTAGCTCCCTTTTTTTGACAAAGATACATTCAGGCACTGTAGATACAATACTTTGGGGGCACATTCCAAAGCTTCTATTTATTACTTTCTACATACTCAACTGGTCCCACTCTTCAGATATTTACCCATTTGCTAATAACAGTACAATATTTCAAAAGATACAGAAAAGGATCACTTCTCGGGCAAGATGGCCGCTAGTGCATTGTAGGGAGTAGTCGCATTTTACTCCCTCTCCTGAACCGGGCTTGGAGCAGGACTTCAATAAGGAAAGCGCTGTGGTGAAGCCATGTGGCTATGTGGCTAGTACATTGAGCAGTTTTGAGGCTCTGGAGAGCGGCACAGACTAAACGCTGGAGAGGCGATTTCAGCGCGGAGAAGAGAAAAATGTCGTCGCGTTCAAAGGAGATCAGTGGACCGGGGGCTATCCCAAAAGTCCCGATACCAGGCAGGAAAACTACTCCAGCATTAAGCGCAACTCAGAAGGCGCAGCAATGGAAGATTGAGAGAGAGAAGAAGGCAGAACTGAAGGCTGGAGCGACACGAAGTGTACCGCTGCAAGGAGAGGTACTAAACTCAGCAGCTGACAGAGAAAGCAAAGAGAGCAAACAGAACACCAAAAATGTCGGCTTATTGAGTAAAGATAAGGACAAGGACGCAGCGCTGAGACAGCCTACCTTATCAGAAACATTTCATAAGAGATCCATGGCGGCTCTGTCTGGCGGACCCGTTAAGGGCACCAGAGCGGGCTCTGCTGACATCGCCGAGGAGCAGCTGATAGGAGTGACGGGCGGAGTCGGCGGCAGAAGAAAGAGCTCTACCGAGCCTGTAGAGCAGACGGCGGAGCGAACCGGTGGACCATCGGGGAGCAATGGCCATTGCTCCGACGGGAGCAGCGCGGAGCAGATCTTCCTCGTGGAGAGTAACATAAGGGTTGCCGAGCAACCAGGGAGACTCGCAGGAGAGAGCACGCCCAGCGCGGAGGAGAACAGAGTGCCGAGGAAGACAGATCGAGCGGCTGAGGCGGCTCCTGCTACAGCACTATGCACGGGAGAGAGGAAAACCCAAGAAGTGAAAGAAAATGGAGGGCCAACGCAAAAGGAGGTGGAAGGGATGAATAATGCTTTAATGATGGATGCTTTGCTACAGGTAGAGGCTGAGATCAGTAACAATTTGAGGATGAAACCGGACGCGAATTGGGGAAGTCTGGCGAGCCTAGACTCACAAAGGGAACGTGAAGGGGATAAATTCTTCTCAGTTAATGAGGGGTCAAGTTCATCCAGTGAGGGAGAAGAGTTGGGGACAACGGATTTATCAACGGAAGAGGAGGAAGAAAGCACCGAATCTGGGGTAAGAAACGTGCAGAAGAAAAAAAAGTCAGCTACAAAACGTTGTTCCTTTGCAAAAACAAAAAACTTCTATGGGATTATTCTGCCACAGCAGGTACTTTTCAAGAGTGTACGCAAGGGGCACATGGGAAGGACTTTGCAAGTGAGGAGGATGGGATGGGGAATCATGCTACTCTGGATTTATTAGTCAATATGCTAAAGCAAATACAGGGAGAGGCCAGGGCAGAAAGCCGCAGAGCTAGGCATGATACAAAAAAGATACAAGCCTCCATAAGGAAGATGAACAAGAAGTACGAGGAAGTGGAGGGGAGAGTGGAGCTGGTAGAGGAAAGGACAGGAAGATTGGAGGACGAAGTAACAGATTGGCAGAAATTTAAGTTGGAACAGACAAAGATTGTGGAAGACCTGCAATGAAAAGTGGAGGACTTTGAGAACCGCCAGAGACGGAATAACGTAAGGCTTCTGGGACTGGAGGAAGGGGTGGAAGGGCAGGACACAAGGGGATACGTGATTAGGCTACTAAAGGGCACCTTCCCGGGGGCTAAGTGGCAATGGGAAGATGAGGTACAAAGGGCCCACAGGTTCCCATTGACAATTAAAAAAAGGCAAGGAGGGAACCAGAACACTCTGCTCAGGGCGATGCTTGTGTTTTTCGGCAACTTTCTGGCAAGACAGGAGGTGATGGAAAAAGCCAGGCTAGATTCTAAGAGAACAGTTGAGGGGGTTACATTTTTTGCGAGGCCTGACTTTTGTCATGTTACTGTTGAGAAGCGCTGGCTTCTAAGACAATTAATTGCCCCTTTTCAGCGACATGGCGCAGAAGCATACTTGATGTTTCCGGCGAAACTTAAGATCATTAACGACGGCCGCACGAGGATGTTTTTCTCTGAGGTAAAAGCAGGGGAGTACCTCGAAGAGCTAACGGAGCAACGCAGGGGGAAGTAAGGAAGATTAACAATGCTGTAGGACAAGAGCAGCCACGTGGAACTGGATAAGGATTACGGACTATGGACTATGTACTATGAACAACTTGGAGGGAGAGGGAGGGCGACACTACAATGCAAGCAGTCACACATAGGTCAGGATTGACCTATTTGCCTGTGTAAGGGGGAGGGGTAGCAGCGGGTGAAAGGGGTGGGGGGAGGGGGGAGGGAAAGAACTTGGCAAAGTGGGAAAACAGCACAAAAGGACAAATTGGAAGGAGATGTTGAAGCTTATAAGATATGCAACAGAACGGAATAAGTGGGCAAAGTGTATGGGAAAAACTTATAACGAAATATGGCGCTAAGGGTTGCGACAGTGAATATATGTGGTCTAAATGATGGAGGAAAAAGGCAGAAGGCGGCATCCATGTTCAGATTGCTTAGATTAGATGTGATTTGTTTACAGGAGACACACATTATGGGAAAAGAAAAATTTAGACTGGAACAGGTGGGATACGAGCTATTGGCTAATACAAGTCAGGATAAAAGAACAAAGGGGGTGGCTATCTTAGCGAAGAAAGGGGTTATTAAACTCAGAAGAAAAAAGGAGGACCCTGAGGGGAGATGGGTTATAGTCGAGGTGGAAACTAATGCTGGCAATTTAACAATTGTATCTGTATATGGACCAAATGATGATAACCCTGAAATGTTCGAATGGCTAGATCAGGAACTTGCACTCTGGATAGAGCCGGTAATTTTTTGTGGCGATTTTAATATTAATGGTCTGTACGGGCTGGGGAAAATAGGAGAGGGGAGACATGATGGGCAGAAAAGGAAAATGCGCAATACAGTAAACAATTTGATGCAGAATAATGCTTTGTCAGATGTATGGGCTAAATACAATCCACTTGGGTCAGAGAGTACTTTTTATTCAGCACCACATAGAACGGTTGCTAGGCTAGATTATGTCCTAGTGTCCAACGATAAACTAAACGGGGCCCAGATAGAACGGTTGCCTAGATTGATTTCGGATCACAATATATTGGTTTTGACCATGCCAAGCGCGAATAGAGGGAGGACCAATCCTTATATCTGGTCATTTGAGAGAAGACTGCTGAAAGAAGAAGGGTATATCAACAGGATGAATGAATGGATTGCACAGTTTTGGGAAATTAATAGAGGTTCTGCTCCAGCTAATATGGTTTGGGACACATTTAAGGCCGGGATAAGGGGGGAAACCCTGACCTGTACTCTAAAGAGGAGTAAGGTGGAGAGAACAAGGTTGGATAGGTGGATAAAAGAAATGGACAGATTAGAAGAGCAACTGAATATGGCAGTGACAAGACAAAATGCAATAGACATAGAGGGCCTCTTATTGGAGATTGAAGTCAAGAAAGCAGAGGCAGGTGAAGCTTTGGCGGAGAAGGCAGCAGGGAATTATCTTGCTAAGAAGGAAAAGTGCTATGAGTATAGCGAGAGGGTAGGACATTTACTGGCTATCAGAATTAGACAAAATCTGGCAGCAGGTGAAATTAAAGAAATTAGAAATAGTGCAGGGGAAATCGTTAATAAAACAGAAGAGATTTAGGAGGTATTCGGGGAATTTTATGAGAAACTGTACGACCAGAATGTGGATGATATAGGAGTACGGAGTAGGGATTATTTGGCAGGGATACCACCTGAGAAATTGGACAGTGAAGAAAGAGACAAATTAGATCTACCTTTATCACTGCAGGAGCTTAAAATGGCAGTGATGAATCTACCAGGGGGAAAGGCTACAGGGCCAGACCAAATACCAGCCGAGTTTTATAAAACGTTCTGGGATAGGCTTGGGAAGGATATGTTGGAGACCTTTAGACAGGCCCAGTTACATAGATTAGCGCCACAGTGCTGGGGCGGCGCAAATATTATTGTGATTTTGAAAAAAGACAAACCCCCATTAGATCCAGGGTCATACAGACCTATTACCCTCCTGAACGCGGATGCTAAGATGTATGCCAAAGCATTAGCACAAAGACTGAGTAGAGTTATCGAGGGGCTAGTTAGTAAGACACAGCATGGTTTTATCCCCGGGAAAGGGACTACTCAGCATACTAGACAGCTCATTACTATAATGGATGCTGCTGAGGTAGCAGGAGACCCTGTTGCAGCCATATTCCTCGATACTGAGAAGGCGTTCGACAGGGTCTCCTGGGAGTTCTTGTGGAATGTTATGGAGTGGTTCTACATAGGCAAGGGGTATATTAGCGCCATACAGTTATTATATGAGCAGCCAAAGGCAAGGGTGAAAATAAATAAGACTTTCACTAAAATGGTGCGGATAAGACGCAGAACTAGGCAGGGCTGTCCGGCATCACCCCTACTCTTTGCCCTATATTTAGATCCGCTACTCAGGAGGCTAAATGGTAACAATAATATCTTGCTGGTTGCGTTACAAGATGCAGAATATAAAATACTCGCCTACGTAGACGACGTGGCATTGATAACTACGGAACCAGGGAGGGCTATAAGAGAAATAGAGCAGGAGGCAGCAGATTTAGGGGGTCTGTCAGGGTATTCGATAAATATGGAGAAATCCCAGATTATTGTGAATAAATATACAGCCTATTCAGATCCCAGAGTGGTGAAGGAGGCAGTGTATCTGGGGGTAAGGGTGACGGCAGACTTGGAGGAATTAGTGAAGATAAACATGGAACCATTATTAGTTAAGGTAAAAAACAACACAGAAAGAATACACAATCTACATTTGACGTTAATGGGATGTATAAACGTAATTAAAATGGTTACATTACCGAAATTTCTTTACCTGTTTAGGGCCATCCCTCTTTTCTTTGAACAACTTTGGTTTACTAAGTTAGAAGCAATTCTTAATAGACTGGCGTGGGCACAATGGAAAACTAGGAGGGCCTACAGGAGACACTTACACGAGAAAAAGGGGGTTGAGGTGCACCGGATTTTAAACTTTATTACTGGGCTGCAGCTTTGCAATACTTTCAGGGATTAATAGGGTCTGGCTTTATAAATGTGTATAGAATTGCGATGGGGAGGCCGCGGTTGACGGGTTTCTGAACACAATAGATTATAGACTTTTTAAACATACCAGGTTTAAAACCCTAAAAGCTGTATATAGGATTTGGAAAGGGGTAGGAAAAAAACTGAGAGTTGGTACATTTAGCAGATACACTAGACTATTATCTAATGAAACACTCCCGGGGGATATCTTTAGGGATGGAACCATGAGGATATGGAATGACAGGGGCATTAGGAAAATAGGAGACCTCTTGGATACAGAAGGGGGGGTAATACAATTTGAGGAACTACAAAGGAGATTCGAAATAACCACTAACACTTTTTTTAAGTATTTACAGGTGAGGAGCTACCTGAGGGATAAAAAGGGAGGACCTCTAGGATTTAAACATTGCAGGTTATTGGATTACATAGAACAAAGTGAACATTGTACGATTCGTCAGCTGCATGCAGAACTGTATGTTTTCAAAAAGGATGATAGAGAAAATTTTTCAAAGAAGTGGGTAGAAAAAGTGGGGACCACCCCGGATGGATTTCAGAAGTCCCTAGACAGGAAGATCAGTGTTGTGTTCGGGGACGCTGCAGTCACAGCATTACAAAACACTATTCTGCCTCTACCATACGCCGGCAAGAATAGCGCAGTGGGGCTGGGTGGAAGGTATAACTTGTCCTAGATGTAATACAACTGAAGCTGACATAGTACATATGTTCGCACAATGCCCACAACTGCACACCTTGAAAAGGGACATCGAAGACTTTTTGGAGCGCTCACTGGACATTAAGACTAAACTAAGTGATGAATTGATACTGATGGGGGTGAAGACTGAGGGTGAAGATGGCCCTACAGAGTTTTTGTTTGTGGTGGCAGCTGTATTTCGAATTAGCATTGCACGGGCATGGCTAGACAAGACACCCCCAACATTTCAAACTTGGATAGCAAGGTTACTAGCCTCATATAATCTGGAGAAAGCAATATATGAGAGGAAGGGTAGAAGGGTGAAAAAACTGGGAGGGGAGATGTGGCAACCTATTACGCGATGGAAAACCGGGCAAATCAGGGAAGGGGTTGGATAAACAGTAGTATGATGTAGGAGGTGATATGCAGGACCAATTTCTTATTTTTCTTTTTTCTACAGGGTTCTGTTGCAAGAATGTATTTGTTTTGTATTATATTGGATTATGTAATTCTAGTATTTTGTGCTGAAAGTCTGACTGTAATAATTTGGGGGGTAAAAAAAATGCTGTGAAAGAATTATAATAAAAATATTTTTAAAAAAATGATCACTTCTTTGTCACAGTTCTACAGCTTTAAATTACCTTCATGGTATCTAGGCCTATATCTCCTCATCTTATATTGCATAAATGACTCAAAATCTATTTGTAACAGACATTCAGGTGATGCCTGGAAACTCATGTGAGGTGTTAGCAAGCTTTACAAAACACAATACATATAGAATAACATATCATTTACTTCTGATGAGTTATGCACTTTATGAAAAATGTGTTTTAGCTATGATGGTTTGATATATTGTTGTATATAAGATTCTAAAAAAGGATATGTGAAATAAATAAAATGAAGTAATATCAATGATTTCATGAATATATCTTATATATAAAAAATAGTACACAAAATCTGTACCTTCTGCCACCTATTTTTTAAAATAATTTCTACAACTGTAATTTTAATTTGCATTGCATGGAACTTGAAAAAAGGAGTAAGTTATTATGTAATTTGGTTAAGTGTGAAGTATTGAAATGTGTTATTTCAAGAGTTCAACAAGGAATGGAAAAGGGAATATCTGACCTATGTGAAATGTCCTAAATGCTTAAACACAGTTCTTTTTTTAGAAAAAAAATATTACATTTCACCTAACCTGATCAACCTTTTTGCTATGTTTGATAATAGGCAATGGTTGGTTCCTAGACAAGGTGGAGGTCAAAACACAAGAGAACGGCAATGAAAAAACTGTTGTGTTTCCCTGTGACAGGTAGTCCAATATTTCTTTAAAAATAAAAATATATTGTAAATGCTTACTTTAGTGAGTGAAATGAAAAAGACATTTTCATATAAATCAAAATTTGTACGTACGTTTTTACAGATAAAAATGTACAGCTATGCCAATGAGGCACTTACCAGCACATGTTTTTAGGAAAATCCCACTCACACACACACTGTCAGACTCACAGTTTCACTGTGGGGATGTCTGGAATTCGATGCTGCTGAAGATTGCCTACTCAAGGAGTCTAAAAGCCAGTCCTGGAAACACAGGAGGAAAGGGGAATGGGACTAAACAAATATCCCTGCTTGGCACCCTCTCTTGGACCAGGTATGGATTTGATACCCAGGAAGTAAGCACAAAAAGTTGCTACTTAGGCCTCGATTACGAGTCTGGTGGACCACGGACCACCAGATTCGTGGGGGCACGGTGGTGGCAGTCTCCCAACTACGACTAGGGCGGTTAGACCGCTATTGCCCCCCCCCCCACAGCAATCAGGGAACCGCCATTCCCAGACAGTGTTGCTGTAGTCAAGAGGCCGCAATATGCTTGGCAGAACCGTCGCAGTCCCACCAAGCATATTACTATTAAGTATGGGCGGAAAATCCGTTCCGCTCGCGGATTTTGCGGATTTTCGGTAAATTCGCAATCCGCGAGATTCGCGAATTTCCCGCAAAATCCGCAAACCCGTGAGCAGCGGATTTTATGGCTTGCTCGCACTGTTCGCATCAGTTCGCGGCTTCCCAGTTCAACTTCGCGCCCCGCGAATAAGCGCTAAATTGCAGAAATACGATCTTAGCAAAAGTGAAACTACTTACCAGGTTCAAAAGTTCAAGCTCATCATTAGTAGCAATTTCCTGTAGTGCTTCCTGAGGGGCCCCTCCAGAGTTCAGTTGCCTACTTGCAACTATTATGTGACCCTGCTCTGACCCTCAGAATAGTTACACATATGCCACAAAGGTCCTGAATTACAGCTAAGGGAGACAAGCAGGAGCCAGGCTGGAAGTTCAAATCCAGTGACACATTAATCAGCCCCTAATTCATTATTGTCAGTTGGGGCAGGGCAGGTGTTGTAACTAATTTTGCAACAATGAAAGCACTTAGCAAGTGCAAAAGATCACTAATCAGGAAGCACTAAGGAAGCAGGTGCCAGCTAAAAAAATATTCTGTGACACATTAATCAGCCCCAAATTAATTCAGGTCACTTGAGGCAGGGAAGGTGTGCTTTGCTTTGCCACAATAATGTACACTGGACAACCAGAGGGTGCTGTGATGAAACAGAGGATGGCATGGGTGGGCCAGAGGGTGGCATGAGTAGTCAGAGAGTGGCAGTGGTGACAGAGGGTGGCAGTGATGGAGAAGAGTGTCCCAAACAGGCTGGACACGTAGAAACAACAAGTTTGCAAAACTTGCGACCCGACAGGTAAGTTCGCGTTTGCGAAATTGTACAAAACCCTCGCCAACCTGGCAGAAACCCGCGCGAACACACAAAAAAAAAAATCTGCAAATTCGCGAGAATTCGCGGATTTTGCGGATTGCGAGTTCGCAAATCCGCAAAATTCGCGAACGCGAGATTCGCAAAATTCGCCCATGCTTAATTACTATTTTTCTCTCGGACGACTGTGTCATGGAGGTTCATCATTCATGAACACTGTGGTGGAGAGGAAACAAAGGGGGCCCTGCAGCGCTCCCTTTGCCTCCTTCTCATATGGATGCATGCAGGGGGGCACAATATGTGCCCCTGTGTGCAAGGACCCCAGTTCCTGCACGTCATGAAGTTTTCAGTCCATGCCGTGCAGGAGCTGTTGTTGGCCTTCCCATTGAGATGCCATTTTTAAAGGCACCACTGTGGAAACATCAAAAACCAGCCTGTCAGACAGGAGGACAATCCTAATCTGGCAAGCGGTCTGACCATGGGTTTGGTGGTGCAGCAGCAGCGTGGAGCTGCACAGCCAAAGCCATCATCGGGCCCTTAGTCTCCAGGGCTGAATCTCTACTAGATCTCTCATCTCCACCCATCGCAGCAAGACTCAGCTCCCTCCTCCACGATCACGGTTCAAGATGTAGCTGCCACCGGACTCTCACCAAGCTCAAGTGGAGACTGCCTGTCCCCAAGATGGATGCACCGAAGCTCCCACCATGATGATTACCAGGTCTCGCTGAACTTCGGACCACGGTTCTCACACCCCACCTTCCAAGACCGGTAACTGCGATAAAGCTGACACTGTCTGATAGCTAGGCTCTTCTTCACACGTGTAATGGCCGCTTGGAACTGAAGCTCAGTGAAAGCCCCGCGCACATCAATCTGAAGCAGCATCCAGCCATGTACAATTCCCCACCAAATGCGGCGATCCTGCAACCGGAACACCTGGAGCGGCTAAAGAACGGAGTACCGCCTTTCAAAACTGCAGCTGAGCCGAGAAATGAGTTGGGGCGGTCCCTGGCGTCCGAATGCCAAGATGGCGCCCAGAGCGCATTGAACCTGTAGCCAGTGGTGGTGAAGATGGTGCTGCACCGCTGACCTTGATTGCCCACCAGAAGCAACCCTACACGGCGACTGGAAAGTTTTCACAACCTATGACCCAGCATCTGAGGACCCACCCTGTGGAGGGCTTTTCTGCTGAATCACCGTAACGCAGTGGGGCTGCCCTGCGGGAAGGTAGGATCACACGGTGGACCAGCGGCCTCCCCCTCGCTGCTAGTGCATCGAGAGCTGGAACAGCTTTGAGGGACCCGCTCTTGAATCTACCTGTGACACAGACTTCCCATCTGCCAGAGGCATCGATAAGCGTCGGCAGAGTCTCAATAAATAAAGAGAACTTCTTAGTGCGGGCTCGAAGACCAGGCTCCCTTGAACAGCCTCCTAACGGAGCGACAAGAGGATGTGTTAATGTGCATGGCAGAGAAACGACCTCGGAGCATGTTGTACTATCCCACAGGTATGACGAATGGGGGCCAGAGATCTCAAAAGTGGAAACGGCTCGCCCATAAGGACATTACCATTCAGGAGGCACCAGCTGCAATCAGGATGTGCACAACCAGCCTACATCTCACTGAAACCAGCACTGGCAGAGTTTATGGTCGCTTACACAGCAAAGTAAATTGCATATCTGGGAGTCCCCCTTAACGACTAGCTATCACATTTAAATAGCGAGCGGAGAAGCACCTACAACTGGAATAGCCGCGTGGAAGCCCTGAATATTATTGCCTGGCCGTGTGGAGGACCGGTGCCCCTTGGGAATGTTGCGCAAAGAACTCCGACAGAAACAATTGCAATTAGTAGCTCTTAAGAAGCTAGACAACGTCTAAAATTACGGCCGCAACAAACCCTCCTGCGTCTCTCCTGACCTTATCTCCCTTCTCCCCCCAACCCTTACCCCCCTCCGCTCTACTCTTCTCCACTTTCATGCTACCGACCTTTGCCCTCACCTTTCCTGGCCCTTAGTCCCGCCCTATTTATATGTGAATTTTCCCACATCAATTGAGATCTAGCTAATTTTTCTGATGCCCAATGAAGCTACCTGGTTTAGCTATTGGGGAGATAGGCCAGGGATTCCCTCCTTGAACGTCACCTACCCAGTCGATCTTTAGACAAACTTCCTTCAGTCTCTTCCCGCATCCTCCCTCTATTTATGTCTCTCCTTCTCTTCTCTCTCAATGTACTGAGACTGAACTATTTTGTCTGATGCCTGATGGAGCTACCTGGTTTAGCTATTGGGGAGATGGGCCGTGGATTCCCTCCTTGATCGTCACCTACCCAGTCGGTCTTCCTTTCGTCTCTCCTTGTTGTCTCCTCCCTTACCCTCCCTTTCTCCCCTCCCCTGCCCCCTCCACTACTTTTCTCCTCTCCCAATGTATTGCCTATTCTTTGATGTATTGTGTAATTGTTGATCTTTTTCTGTTACATTGTTGATTCTCATACCTTCGGGTCTAGCCAGCGCTATATAAAACTCTTTAAATAAATATCTACTATATTGTATAAGATATGCCTTTTAGAGTTGGATAATACTCTGCAGCTATGTGTATTGGTTAATACAAAATAGTTTGTCTGCAACATATGATGGTGAATGTTAGTCTAAGGTCTAACTTCTCTGGTTGTAGAGATATATGTAGGCCTACTAAACCTTCAACTACCTTAAATAATGTTGACTGTATTTTACAATACTTTTGGAAAGTCAAATCTTATACATAGTTCAAAGTCTTTAGAAAGAATGGGATTATTTCTCCAAGAAAATAACTTTTGTTCAATTAAGTTTATCATGAACAATACCACCTTTAAGAAATAACACAAAGGCAATACGAAAACTGATGGCAGTGATCGAACAGCAAGATCACTGACACAATATCAGGGCAAATAATATTGTTGACCAAAATACTGTGTTTAAAATATCATTTACCACAACCTCGTAAGTAAGTAAGTAATATATAGCTTTATTCGATTTTCGTAAAATCATAAAAGCACAACACATATATCAAAACATAATCACAATTAATAAATGTTTGAGTATGCATTAACAATTAAAAACAGGAAATGTGATGATCAGGCAAATAAAAGAAATTCAGATGCTCTACAATTTAAAGTGCAATATGTACTGTCCATCACAATGAGCAAGGTGGAACCCAAGCAAAGGATGTTTAACCACATAGTTTTCCGCAACATCATGACAGTTCTTAAAAAACAAGATACCGCAAAGATCACATGCTCGTCTTCAAGTTTTAACAATCTTGAGAAGGCTGGCCTGCAATTTCTTATACCCCAGCGATTTAAAAGAGGTTTTAAATAAAGTTTTCTGGGGATAGAATAGAAAGTGCAAAAGAACAGTATATGCAAATTCGATTGCACTGCGATATTGTCGCATGTGCAGGACAGTTTAGAGGTTGACCAATTATTCATATCCGGTAAAGTTACCATGCGATAAAAAGTCCCAAGGCGAAGACGTGACAAAAGCATTCTATGGTACGAACTAGGATCAACATTTAGGTACATTTGCATGCCTTCGTTGGGGGTGATTTCCTGAAAGTTTAAGATGGTTTGTTTGTTCTTTTCAGTATTCCATCTCAAAGTTTCCAGATGGGTGGTAAGTGTTTTTTTAAGAACTGATCTAGATACACCCTCCAAGGTTCTAGGTTTAACGTAATATTCTGGGAGGCCTATCTCGTTAAGTAAAGTTCTTACATACGACAACCATCTGAGTTTTACAGCCCCATCTAGGGCCAGGCAGTCTTCCAAAAGGTCCCTGTTGAAACTAGCTTCACTTGTAGTCTATACCTTGTGCCATAAAAGGATAGGGGCCATCTTAATTATGTCGCTCAGGTACTTGACTCCTGTCTCGATGTGCGTCATAAATGAAGATGTGGTTTTTGGTACACCTAGAAGGTAGCTGATGAATTGATTCTCACAACCCTGCAAGGATTGATCCTTCTCTATGCCCCATAGTCCCGCCCCGTAGGTGGCTGTGGACACACATTTCGCCCGGTAAATCTGTGTTTGCTCTTTGATGGGTTCACCACCCACTCTGTTAGAAAAAGCGCGTAGAGAGCCTATGGTGTGAATGAAAGCCAGTTTCCTAGCTTCGATCGCCTGTTTCCAACGGCATCGCCTGTCAAACAGTATGCCCAAGTAGCAGAACTTCTGAACAGTGGCTATGTTCTGTTTGTCCAGGGATACGTTACAGGGCACCCTCCTACGCTTGTTGGTGCATGGCGTATGTTTTTGAAATATTCACTTTCAACCCTCTATACTGCATATACCCTGCGAATTTAGTCACCGCCCTCTGCAGTCCCACTTGAGTCTGGGACATTATGGCCGCATCATCGGCGTACAGGAGGATTGGCACCGGTGAACCTTTCACGGTAGGGTAATCATTTTGGAAGAGAGAGAGGTATTGACCCACTGAGTTTATATAATAGGTGAATAACCTTGGGGCCAGGATACACCCTTGTCTAACCCCTCTTGACAGGGCAAATTTATCAGTGCATTCACCCTGCTTGCCATATCTTACTCTTGCCCCGCAGTTGTGGTACAGCTCTCTAATGAAAATGATTATTATTATTATTATTATTATTATTATGCAGTTTTATAACGCGCTCTATTACTGCCGGAGTATCCTGCGTGCGTCTATGCCCATCTCGGCCAGCGTCGACCATAAAAGGATATGGTCCACGCAATCAAAAGCAGAACTTAAATCAACGAAAGTTATAAAAAGCGATCCACCTCTAGCCTGAGTGTATTTAGAACATAAAAGGGCCAAATTTAGACACTGCTCGGCAGTCCCTATGCCCTTCCTAAACCCATACTGAAAATGTGACACCACGTTATGCTCTTCCTCCCACTCCTGAAGTCTCTTTAAAATGATCCTACCTGCTAATTTCATAAGGCCATCCAATAGAGATATTGGCCTGTAGCAGGTCGGGTCATCTCGACTGCCCTTTTTAAAAATGGGGACCACTATTGCGTCCGACCAAGTTTCGATGAACCCCTTTTGATTGCCCTTATTCAGCACATTTGTAAGCAGAGGGGCCCAGAAATCTGGTTCGGCTTTGTACACGTCTACCGGGGTACAGTCTGGCCCAGCTGCTTTGCCTGAAGCACTGTCCCTGATTGCATCCTGAACTTCACCTACTGAAAAAGTTAAGTCAATCGGGAATGAGCAGGCTGGGGGATGAATGCCCCTGCTGCTTTCAGTAGTTTGGGGGACGGTTGGAGTCAGCCCTGTCGAGGTAATAGTGTCCGCTGGCTTTATATGCTTATATAATTGCCTAAAATGTGTGAGCCATCTTTCACCCGTTATTGCCAGATCTATTTTATTTCCACTATTATTCGGTTGGTACAGAGATTTGACCAACCTCCAGAACTTAGTGGTGTTTTTCTGGGTGGATGCTTCTCTAAGTGTGGCCCAGGCTTGCTTTTCTAAAGCCAAGGTTCTTTCTTTTAATACACGTTTATATGATTGCCTAGCGCTGCGGGTTGTATGGGGGTCCCTTGGTTTATGGGCCGGAACTTTTTTAAGGGCTTTTAGTGCTTTCGTGCACTTCCCATCGAACCACCCTTCTCTGGCTGTGTTGTTATTATTCACTACACGGGTCAGCATATTTTTAATACGATGTTGAATATTGGCAAAGGCTGTCATGACAGAAAAGGGGTCCGCATGTTCCTCCAGACAAACATCAACATCATTGGCAGAATCAGAGAGCAGCTTTTTCAGGAACTCACTAGGGACAATCTTCTCCCATTTCACCACATAACCATTAATTTTAGATAACTCAATCCTATAAGGATACATGAGATGGGTAACATTTTTATCATGCCGCCCCTTTACGTTTACACCGATGGAGAGGGGATAATGGTCACTGAAAACATCCGTGCCAACCGCCCACAAGGTCAGAAACCCAGAATTGGCAGTGGTTATCAATATAAAATCAATGGTTGAGTTACAACCTCTACCAAAGAAGGTTGGCTCAAACTGCACCGGTGAGGGACAGGTCTGGTTGGCAAAACAGAGATCAAAATTAAAAACAAGACCATTTAACAGCATGCCCATCTTTGTGTGAACAAAATGAGTTGGATTGTCCGCCCCAAGATCTGCAAGACCACACAAGGGTGAATCGAAATGTGGACAAATCATACAGTTAAAATCCCCTGCCCAAATTATTATTGCCCCCTTAAAGTGATCAACAGTGCGCGACATCTCGCGCAACATATTGGACATGGTGGGCTCCATTTCACTATCAGACATATTATTATAAAAGTTCACCAGTACAATATTCTCTTTCATGCCCCAATTAAAAGATAAAATTTGAAAATGGGTACTGGAGAAGAATTTGTGAATCTTAACCTCTGCTGTTGTTGAGACATAAACACAGAGGCCCCCCTTGTTATGTCCCTGAGCTGACAGCGTGGCCGAAGAGTGAAAGGTTTGGTACCCAAGGAGATGTACTTCTTCATAACACCAAGTTTCTTGAAAACATAAGATGTTGTGCATGTGAATGGCGTCTATCCAGGCTTTGTTGGGGACTTTACTGGCTAGCCCCGCAACATTCCATGAGAGAAGTGAATTAGAATTGGTTCATTACTAGTGACCACACATGTGCGGCCTGCATTCACTCAGGGAAAATATGATTGCGGAGTTGGAATGACTGAGGTAGGGGGAAGGAGCGTAGGGTTGGAGATGGAACAATTGTGCGGAGACAGTTCGGACAAGTGTTGTGTAATGCCAGGTATCAAGGGTTCACCAAGAGAATCTATCCCCTCCCCCATGTTGCCCTGAAGACTTTTAGACGACTTTTTAGACGGGCTAGATGACAAGTGGGCAGAGGCACACTGACTATACTGGGAACCCACAAACGGCTTATCTATGTTGGTAGACTTATAAAGTCATTCATTGTCATCTAGACCCGAAAGCGGGCAAGAATCTTTGGGGTTATGATGATATAAATCGCCCCAATGCACGCTGGAGTTATGAAAGTTTCTCGGTGGTAGGGGTATCTGACTGGGCTGAAACCAGAAATCATTGGTATTGTCAAAATGGTTCTGACCCTTAGGTGTCCGCATACGATCTAATCTGTCTGGGGCATAGAGTCTGTGCGACATTGATGCAAAAGTGTGCAAAGGATAGGGGAGAGGAGTATTAAGGCCCATATGGTATTATGAGATGTAGGTATGGTAGGGCCACAAGGAACTTTTGGGCGATAATTGCTGCCAGGATGGTAGGGTCTGGACCGGGCTGATGGTTGTATCAACATGGCCTCAGGATAGAAGTAGCTTAGATTATGGGTTGAGATTCCCCCCTCGCCCGTTCCAGGGTACCAGTCACTGATGTATGTGACCAGTCTGTGATCTTTGAAGTTGACTATGATCACATCACCTTCAATGTCCTTGGGTCTAGTACCTACCCAGTGGCATCGCCTGGCCGAGACGATATCACCATTTAGGTGTGGCGGAAGTGGACTGTTTCTCCTCAACCAATAGATAACCTTATTTTTTAAATTGGCCTGATGTTCAGGGTTACCTCCTGGCGGGGGTGGAACTCCTGTGAGGGCAATAACATAGTTTATGCACTCAGGTGGTAGGTCAACGGTATTCCTTGATCTTCTATTGGGCTGGTGTGATGTGGTAGGAGGGGGGTTTAGATTAATATTATTGTTAGAATCCAAACTATGGGGCCTTGTATTGGAATGAGGTTTTTCTGAGGTCGTGGAATTTTTCGGTACAGTAATGTTGTTATTACTATTACTATTTTTACTATTTTTGGCATTGGGGTGACTATTCTGCAAGGGTTTTGGTGGCCCAGCTATAGGTGGAGCATTAGCCTTAGGGGTACCAGTCACCGACTTGGGTGGTTTGGATTCTTTGATAGACTGTGTTAAGTCTCTGGAGGCGTTTGGTTTGGGGCAAGATATCCCCTTTTGTTCTTGTAGGATTTTATCGATATTCTCCCCTAATCTTTTGATCCTTTCGGTAAGGAGAAGGATCAGCGCCTTTATAAGGCGGTCGTTATCATTAAGTAACCCTGCATAACTAGGTACCGAGATTGATTTGGGGGTCATCTCATTCGCGGGATCTACTGTCCCCACCTTATCAGGAATGGTAAACGGAGTGTGTTGCGCTTGTTTAGAAGCTATGAGCTTCTTTCTTCTCTTCCTTGGTGGGGAGCCAGAGGGGGTTTTAAGACTCTTGGTAGAATCCCTAGGCGGTGATATTAGAGGCTGTACCTCAGAGATGCTCGTGGTATGCTGGTCAGGTCCAATTGGGGTAAAGACGGGAGAAGGTATGCTTTTATCATAAAGGAGTGCTGGTTCCGCAGGGGGAGTGCTTAGATCTATGGTCTGAGTGTCAAGTACCTGGGAGTGAATGGAGTCAGAAATAGTGATAATGTCCTTCTGGACAGGGGGGTTTGTCTGGAAGATAAGGGGGATGTCTTCTATGAAGGTGGAAGTATTAGCGTGGTCTATTGGTGTGGTTAGATCCATTGGGGACAATAGGGGCGTTATGGTTGCATCAAGGGGCTGAAGAGGTCTTAGTTTTAACTTTTCGATGGAGAGACGTCGTCCTACTCGTTTCTCTGCCAGAGTGAGCTCCCTGTCTACATCGGTCTTGATTTTGGCAAACAATTTATCCAGAGGTCCTAGCAACGGAGACCCTTGCATGGCTAGCACCTGGGTTGCCTCCGAGGTAGACATCACTAAGAATGTATGGAGACGTGTAAGGCAGGGGGCGGGAGTGGCAAGCACTGATTAAATGAACAGATAAAGGGCACTGTGATAGAAAAACACAATTCTACCAGAAAAGACAAGTGCCAAAAAGGAATAGCAAAACAAGGACAAGCGGGAGGTCTAGGTTTAAGGCTGCAAGGGCAAAGTGAGTGGGCCCGGCCCGGCCTCTGTCGGCCCCGGACGGCCACAGACGGTCCCGCCCTTGTCCCGGGCTTCTCCCGGCGCCCTCCCGCGCAGCGGGAACGGTGCTTCCTCTATGTAGCTGTCCAATTGGCCACCAGGAGGGCGGGGCCGGCAGGGAGAGCAGCTCAGGTGGACTAAGGGCGCGCGGGGACTCCTGGTCCTCGGAGTCCTTCGCAGTCGCTCGCAGCCCTGCCGGTCAGTCCAAATTAGCCCCCCTTAACTGGGCTATGGTCCGCTACAGACCGCAAAGCGGGACCCGCGAAGCAGGTCCGGCGAGGCGTGGCGGGCGGAGGAGGCTTCCTCTGTGAAGTTGGCGGCGTCCTGAAGGGCTCGGCGTTTGTCCTGCAAATCCACTGGGAGCCTGGAAACAGCGCTTTTTGGCGCTGAAGAGGTGTGGGCGGGGCCGGCAGGGAGAGCAGCCCAGGTGCACTAAGGGCGCGCGGGGACTCCTGGTCCTCGGAGTCCTCCGCAGTCGCTCGCAGCCCTGCTGGTCAGTCCAAATTAGCCCCCCTTAACTAGGCTATGGTCCGCTACAGACCGCAAAGCGGGAACCGCGAAGCGGGTCCATCGAGGCGTGGCGGGCGGAGGAGGCTTCCTCTGTGAAGTTGGCGGCGTCCTGAAGGGCTCGGCGTTTGTCCTGCAAATCCACTGGGAGCCTGGAAACAGCGCTTTTTGGCGCTGAAGAGGTGTGGGCGGGGCCGGAAGGGAGAGCAGCCCAGGTGGACTAAGGGCGCGCGGGGACTCCTGGTCCTCGGAGTCCTCCGCAGTCGCTCGCAGCCCTGCCGGTCAGTCCAAATTAGCCCCCCTTAACTGGGCTATGGTCCGCTACAGACCGCAAAGCGGGACCCGCGAAGCGGGTCCGGCGAGGCGTGGCGGGCGGAGGAGGCTTCCTCTGTGAAGTTGGTGGCGTCCTGAAGGGCTCGGCGTTTGTCCTGCAAATCCACAACCTCGTACTCTCATACTTATATTGGTAAGTACAAACATATCTGTTTTTGCATTGTGTTTGCGTGCTTATAGAAGTATGTATTTATATATAGTATTAAATATTAGTAGAATATATTTCATTTACATTATGTTAATTTATACAGCAAAATATTTACCATTTACACATTTAAGCTCTATTTATATTTAAAAAATCGATATTTTTGTCTTTTTTTGGACAATATTAGTATCAACTATATGCTTGTCTTTATATAAATATATACATATATGCATACATACATATTTATCGTGCAACATAATTAACACAAATATTTTACACTACAGATTTGTTTTGGTATGTTTAATTTATTACTATGAAGATATATAATCAATAAAATATTTATTTTACATTATATTCCTTTTTACATAAAGTAAATGTATTATTATGAAATATATATGTATATATATATATATATATATATATGCATAGTAATAAATGTCAAATATTAACAAAATTACCATAATGTAAAATAAATATGTTTAGTAATTGCTACAGTATGTATATACATATATACATACAAAAAAATCTATATATATCATACATACAAAGTAAAACCATAAACATATTAAACTTTGAAGACAAATATGCTCATTATTGTAGACAATAAATAAAATATTACAAATTTAAAAATCATAAAAACACATTTACAAAAAATACTATAAACATTAAAATAAATGTAAAAATAACAAACAATGTAAAACATAAATAAAAAAAGCTATAACATTTATTTAACCAATAGTATGAAAATGATTGGACTCTGAGACTATTAAATATACAATTGCCACTCTAGTTTATGCAACTGTAGGAAAAGTGCTGGACTTTGGAGGAGTTAGATTTACGATGCCTACTCTAATCGTCACAATAATAGGGAAAGATTTGGACTTTGAAGAAGTTAGATTTACTAGTCCTCTTCTAGTCAGTGCAATAGTAAGGAAAGCGTTGGAATTTGAAGGGGTGAAATTTACGATTCCCACTCCAAACAACACAACAGTATGGAAAATGTTGGACTTGGAGGGGTTGAAATTACTATTCCCCCTCCGGTCCATGCAACAGTAAGGAAAACCTTGGATTTTGGAGGGGTGAACTATTTCCACTCCAAATACCGCAACTGTGGGCAAAGTGTTCGACTGTTAAGAGGTTAATTTTACTGTTCCTACTGCAGTCTAAGCAAGAGTATGGAAAATACTTCACTTCAAGAACATTACATATATGAGTAACCTCATGAATGTCATGGGGCAAAGCAACTGAAAGTTGGCAGTGCTACTATTGGAGGCCTAGTCGGGCCTGGAGGTGAACAGGACTGGCTCGCCACCTGCCTGAGCTATCGCATGCTGCGGCCCTGGTCTGAAAAGAGCGGACCATAACAGATCACTTCTGGGCATGATCGGGGATGGCTAGCTAACGCCAGCTGAATAGATACCTTTATTAGCGGCAAGGGGCAGCAGGGATCTGCAAAACATCTGGCCATCTAACGGCCCTGCAGGCGGCAGTGGCAAACCCCTAGTGGAGTCACAGAATCCAGAATTCTGCTAGGAATGACCCCAGGGATCTCCACATTTACCAGCATCACAAGAGTGTTTTCCTCTGCTGAGGTCAGGGACGTGGGCCTCTTGCTTCCAACAAACACTCACAGCACTGGTTCCGGGTCGTTAGGAGTGGAAGCCTCTAGGACATGTGCGACGCCTGCAAGTCTGTTGTAGCGCTACAGCTGACAGAGCGAGGAAGGCTCGCCAGAGCAGATTGAGTTCCAGAGTGAGATGGAGGTCTCGCCGTACACCCTGAGATTTTGACTGCTGGACCAGGGAACTGGGACCGCAGCGGTGAATAAGACACGCGCCACCCGGTCTTCTTGGGGAAGAGGCGGGCGAACTTCAATGATATATCTTGGGAAGGAACAACCCTGTGGCGCCCCAACGGGTGAGGACAGCCCTGAGAACCTAGTTATGTGGGACACCATTGGGTCTGAAGCCGTGTCTCCATGGCTGGACCCTTGCAAGGAAACAATTCCCTTTACTATTGCATTGAGGCTCTGGGACCCGCCACCTCAAACAATGGATGTTGGCTGGTGAGCGACATGCCAACAGAAGCGCGACACAGGGCTGTGGCTGGGGAGATGAGAAGCCACCGCCTCCCTCCACCCAATGCAGCATCTAACATGGAGACATTCTGGTGCACCCAAATAGTGTAAGGATACATGACACATAGGCACAGTGACTGTGTGCATAGTGAGAAGCCCCAGGACACGCTTGGCGCCATGTAGAGTGAGCGGAGTCCAGATAGAAGGTGAAGTTCGGGGAATTAAGCACAGGGGTCCCCATGTTTACTGTACTACACAGGGGGATTCACCCATATCTGCATGGACTGGTGAGTATCCCAGCTACTGCTGTCAATACTCATGGGCAAGGATAGAGCTGCACACTCACACTCCACCAACACTCTTACTCAATACACTACAGCTCGCCAAATGACTCAGAGACTTACATGACTAGGGGGTGAAGATGGTGGGGTGGGCCTGCCCGATGGTAGTCCTGAGCCGCTGCGGGCTGAACTTTTGGCTGCTATTCATGGCTCCCAATGGGCGTTAGAAACTAAGATAGAAACAGCATCCATGACGTTAATCTCCTCCGCACAGATTTGAGGAAGGTGACAGGCAAGGTCAAGACTGCTGAGGGGAAGGGGAAGTTACAGTCCTAAAATGGCAGATGGCCCACATTACCACAGCTACAGAAGAATTGTAGTGACATGTGGAGGTTGCAGATGCTCGCTCCTGCTGGAGTAATATCTGTGTGCTGTGATTTCCTGAGAAAGTCGAGGGTTTAGTGGCGGAAAAGTCCCTGGAGAAATGGTTGCGCACGGAGCCGTAACTACTAAGAAAGTCACAAATATTTGTTGTGGAGAGAGCGCACAGAGCCTTGGTCCCACCTCTGCCGGTGGGCGCCCCCCCCCCAGAGCCCTCATTACCAAAATCTGCAACTAACGGTATAGAGACTGTACACTTTACGAAGCCCATGAACAACTGGTCCTGCATAGCTATCTACCCGGACTACAGGAAGCAGGTGCAAGATCTGCACAGATCCTTTCAAGGAATGAAATAAAAACTGAGAGTCCCAGACCTGCAGTATATGTTGTTGTACCTGGCTCAACTTAAGTTGTGTTCCAAGGGAAGGCACATTTTTTTTTGATCATCCAGAGGAGGTCTGGAAATAGATGGAGATTCGAGATTCGAGACTAAAGATGTGACAACTTCTCCACGGCTGGATACTAGCCAAAGATGGACCCATATGTCTCGCTCCTGAGGGGGTGTGCGACGAAGTTACCCCCCTGCAGCTGAGAACCCAAATACTGTCTTACTGGGACCGCTAAGAGTAACAGTTAATGGTGATGGGATGATGCAATTACGGAGCTCAGTGGAGCACAGCCCTGGGGCGAGCATGGACACACAGACACCTGATCGCTGGGTTTGAGAAGAGACTGTGAACACTCAGCCAGACTTTGTACCCAACACCATGGCAGCTTCAGCACCAGAAACTGGAGAATCATGAGAACTTTGACACTTGTTCAATTGGATCTTGGGAGGGTGGTGGACTGTGGCTCTTTGAGAGTAGGGCGCTGGTGAGTACCTTTGAGACATGGAAGTGCTGCTTTGCACCAGAAACTCTGGTATGTAATTCAAGATGGGTGCTGAAGAGGGTGACGCCCAACAATGTGAAATTTAACCAGGGGGGAATGATTACTTAATAGCTACCATGCATGGCAGCGAGACAATGGGTTTGGGATACAATTAGAAGTGCTGGCCGGGGATTTGCAGGTAGGCGGGTAGTGACCTTCCCTGTGGATGAGTTGGGATACTGGTCCTGAAAAAATGCATTGGTTGGGCATAGATATGTTATATAGTTAAGGGTTTTGTTGAAAGATGTTACGAAGTTATAGATTTCTGACATGGAGCATCAGGAGACTAGGCTAATATACAAAATGATATAGGATACTCTTCTTCTTGAAAAGACACAGGATTGATGTAGCACACCTTCAAGAAACACATTTGGACGATGCAGGAGCAGCCAGAGGTAAAAAAATTTCAGGGTCAGCTACACTATTCCTCGAGGCTGCCTTTCTCATTGACTTACATGGAAGCAGATGTGAGAAGGAGATATGTTCTTTTTACAAGGGTCCCTACTTGATCAAACAGTCACGCTCCTTAACATCTATGTCTCTATTATTGTTGACCTGATTTTTTTCTTGGCCTTGTAAGACTTTGCAAGGCAGGAGGTGGAGACTTCATTGCTCTGGATGAATGACTTTAATTATGTCCTGGACGGTGTCCTAGACAGAATACCTCTCAGAGCTAACACAAAGCTCCTTATGACTGCTGCACTTAAGGGGGTCATGCATAACATGGGGTTAATAGATATATGGAGAGAAAGAAACTCAACCATAGAACTTACACATGTCACTCAACAACACAAAATACATTCAGTAGCTTAGATAGAATACTTAGTGCTGGTGTCAGGCGACTGGAAGATATGGACATAACGCATATGAGACGCTTCCTCTCAGACCACTGTCCAGTTTGTTGTGGGGGTACGGTACTAGAGGATGCCTGCAAGATACTGACAGATACAGCAGGGAGGGAGACATTGGCGCATACCATGATTGACTATGTGAAAATTAATTGGGGTTCCACATTTCATAGGGCTGCAGAGTGGGAGGCCTTTACACCTCTGGTATGCGATGCATGTATGGGGTTGACATGTGGGGTGCCCAGACACTTGCAGTCAGAGCTGCTCAGGGAGGAAACTCACATGGCTTCAACGCAGACCTGGGATGTGACTTACCCGGAATGGCGGGCCGAGGAGCAGAGTGTGCACAGGTGTATAGACGACATCTGGGACCCCCTAGACAAGTATAGACTTAAACAGTCCAGACAGCAATTACATAGAGAGGGTGATAAGTTGGGACGACTTCTTGAGTGGATTCCACTTACGGAACATCCACCATCAATCATAACACATTTACTTACTGCAAAGGGCAATGCCGTGGTCACCAGGGAAGTTATACTAGAAGTGTTTAAGACAAACATACCGGAGGTGTATACCATGGACCCCAACATTAACTCAGACTGGTAAACCCCATTTTCTGAGAGCTTAGACATGCCAAAACTTCCAGGAGATGCAAATAAGGAGTTGGAAGCTTAGTTGGAGCTTGAAAAACTCAGGGCAGCACTGAGTATACTTACCCGTGGGTGGGGCGGGTGGGGTTGGAGCAGGGTGGAAGGGAGTAAACTATGGAATGCAGCCCAATGGAGGTAAGTAAACAAATAAATAAATAAAACGCATTTTGTTGCGCGCTCTACATCGCATTTGGCAATGCAGTGCGCACAATGTAATTCGTTTTATTTGTTTACTTACCTCCGTTGGGCCGTATTCCATAGTTTACTACTCACCACCCTGCTCCCCACCGCCCTGCAGTACTCCCACCACTGGCCGCTACTGATGCCAGCAGTGTGTGCATGACAGTGCAGGCACTGCTGGGCTGCTGAATTGGGTTCAGGCTCGCTCAGTGAGCTGCTGGGCTGCTGCGTTGGTTTCAGGCTCACTCACTGAGCTGAAACATGAAGACACCCAAGACCGCAGCCGGCACACCACCGACCCGGCGGTCCAGTCATAATGCATTGGTCTTAGGACGACTGACATTGCAACTTCGGTGGTCTGGCGGTCGAACTGCCAAAGTTGTAATAAGGCCTGTAACACTGTTTTAAGAGTGCTAACTTGACTTTGCCATTAAACACATGGTAAAGTCACCCTTGAGATAGGCTTGTAGAAAAAGTGGGACGTTTGTTTTCATATGTCCTAAGAGTAAAAACCCCACATTTTCGTTTCAACTGTAGAAAGGCTAGTAGCCCCATTGGCAAGTACTGGGTTATATGCTGAACACTCAGCAGTGTTAACTTCTGAATGGAACAACTAAAGTTTGCATCTCAAGGTATCAAAAGAATTGTTGCATTTTAATTGTTATTGTAAATTTTGAGTAAAAGGCAACTTTAGAAAGTTGCTATTCTGATGCCCAAGTTTTCTAGTGGCCATTTATTGTTGCTGACCACGAGGCAGCCTTCTGTCTTCCTGGGGAGACATGTGAACAACTCCTAGGAAAGGATACAACAGAGACTGCCTACCATTGGAAGAGGTGCGACCTCTCCCTGGCAAGAGACCAAACAGAATGTGAGCACTAAAGGCGAACTTCAAAGGAGAAGCCCTCTTGAAAGGGAAAATGGTGGACACACACAAGAAAGACTGCTATTTTGTTCTGGTAGACAGGTTGACATTAGTGACAGAGGGTAAAATAGTTGCCATACGAGTTTTTCTGTGGGTGTTTAGCCCTCAGGCAGCCATACCTCTAGGGTGGGCTACGAAGCTCCACACACACCGAGAGAAGGGTTCTGCCTGCTTGGGAGAGTGCAGAGTATTGCACTCTGGGATAACTAGATGGCACACATTGCAGGAAGTTGTCATTAGGTGGGACGTGACCTGGTAATCATTTGGCTAGTAATCACCGCACCTCACAAGGCCATGTTGTGGGCATGAAAGTGGCACTGCAAGCACCCAGACCTCAGATCACATCTGCACTGGAGAGAGGACCGAAGAAGGACTGCCTTGCTGTTTCCTGGACCTGACCAAGAGAGGCTGCACCAAAGAATGGAGTGCACCTGCTGATCCTTGGACTAGCAAAGAGAGGACCATGCCTGTGGTGCCCTGCTCGAGGAAAGTCGTCCCTGAACTCTAGACAAAAGTGATGAACTCCAAAAGTCAGTTGGCTGACTGCTCCAGGGGCACAAAAGGTGAAAAAAGCCTCCTTGGCGAGTTGGTAGCCACAATCACTTGTTTGCCACCGACCACTTAAACGTAGCGTGGGAGACCAAGTACTGGCACTCAAATGTTGTACCCAAAGTCTTCTGGACCCTAGAAAGTAGTCGTAATGCAGTTTGGTTTCCCAAGAGGGACACTGCCCTCAGTTAAGGGAACTGCTGGATTCGTTGTGACCAGAGACCAGTAGACCAGTGGCAACTGCTTTTTTGCTGAAATTCACCTGGGGTTTGTTAGTTTAAGGACATCGGCCTCAGTGGCCCAAGCCGGATCACATTGTTAGTTATTTGTTTTACTACATTACAAAGTATCCCAAATTCTTAGTGCTTACTTCAGTAAATCAAATGTATAGAAGCCAAGTGCCAATTGTTAATGAAAAGTGAATATGTAGATATTTGGGGGAACATCCTTTACGACGCGGATGTTACCCCGCGCTACCATTACGACGCGTCTCTTACAACGCAAGTCGTAACCACGACTTGCTCTGGAGGGCGCTCAAGGACAAGGAATAGTTAATTTACTATTCCAATACCTTCCCTACTATCCACGGGGACTGGTGTTGGAATAGTAAATTAAACTATTCCTAAGTCCGCACCCTACAGCGCAAGTCGTGGTAACGACTTGCATTGTAAAACACGCGTTGTAACGGTACACATGGTAATAGCCCGCATCGTACCATCATACATCCAGGTATTTGCATAAGATGACCAACTTTTATATGTGGCTCCAACTTGGTGAACTCCATAGGGTCATAGGTTTATGGTTCTGACTGGATTTCTATACAACATTGGCTAGTTTTATTATAATGTTCTAACCTATTCTTTTTGATTAGATTACATTTTAACTTATACACTTCTGTTAAAAATCCCAAACTCAAAATTGTATACCCTTTTTCTACTGTCAAATAACTCAAAAGAACATCCCATAGATAGTATTACTTGATATTCTCTAAATTGTCTATATTCTCAAAGTACTGTGATTCTCAATTCGTTTTGATAAACTATATTCTGTCTACACAATAGCATATTAACAACATTACATCTTGCATGGCGAAACGTTAACTATGATGAGATGAACTAGATATACTAGTCGTGATATACACCACTGATGTATCAACCACATGTTATGTGGCATCAGTAGGAAAAGTTTGTAATGATTTCTTTTATTTGATATTGTCATAAAAGCACAGAAAGTTTTAAATAAAACACCTTCGGTTGAATATATGTAGCATCAATCAAGAGACAGAGTCAGTACCTAAGAGCATGTTCATATCATGGCCCAACATTTTGTGAATCATAACATTAATAAAGATTTAGCCTCACTATATAGAGATTGTTCGTTGTAGGGTGCGTAGTTTGGAACCTTAATTGTTCCAATCTTCGGCAAGACAACCTCCATTTACATCACTTTTATTGTCAACCAGTGATGCTTAATGGCATCAATGGATATTATTCAGATGGATTAAGTTGAATATTCCCTCTAAAGATTTCTTGGAAATTGATGTAATCCACCAATCTCAGGCACTGAAGAGAAATTTGTGGACAACACACACAAAATTCAGAACCACATACCAAGAATGGGGCAGGGTTAGCCAGAACATCACCAACAGTGAAAAGAAAATTGAACACATCTGCCTTAAAGTCTAAACATCCCAAAAACACCAACATATCGACGTGAAGCTGTACACAGCAGGTACAATAATCAAGATAGTTCCACAAAATTGTTTAAAGCACCCTGATTCCTAAACAAACTGAAGCGTAGTTTGCCAATATATAGTATAGCTTGAATGCAACATGGATGCAGCTAATTTAATCACAAAAAGTATGTTACTTAATGAAGGTAACTTAATGTAATTGCTTTTCTGGCCTCTGGGCAAATGACAGTGCGGAGTCACACTCCTTGAAAGCTGAAATGAATTTAGATTCAAAGAGCAATTTCAGCAGTGAAGACCAATTTCACTGTTGTGCTGCCCCAGATTGGCATCTGTGGCAAAGAGATGTAGTCACAGTGGCAGACTGGACCACCCAGCCTTAGGTAAATGAACTTGCAACAATTACATTGAGAGGTGGAGGACTGTGGAGTACCCTCTTTCTGGTGACAAATGATTGGTGCTGAAGTGTGTGTGTCCCAGTCATGGACCGAGCTTGCCACATGAAGTCATGTCAGAGGAGAAGTCAAGCTGGAGCTGTGTACTGGTTTCTTGAGCTGGAGACATAGCGGCATGGCGGATCAAAGGTATTGTTGTCCCACATGCCTTCTTTTTAATTTCTCAGCCTTAGTTGGGAGGAGGAGGGGAGGAATACTAGGCTAACCCACCAGGAGAGAAACCTGGGACTCAGAACTGAACAGGGGAGTCCTCGAGGTTCAGGCCCCTTCTTGCTTCCTTGCTGTAGATGCACTACTAGAGGTGACTGGTTCAAGGATGGTGATGGAATGAATATTTCCCCCGCCATACTTTTCTGCTGGGGGTTGTTTTCCTGAGCCAGCCTGCTGCAGGTCAGTTAGAGACTGTGTCTTGTGGAAATATCGGTGGTTGAGGCCTTTTATTGTGTTTTACATCCCTGGGGCCATAAGGACTTTCACCTGGGGGATTAGATCAGCTGATGATCGCTGCTGGGTTGTAAGGCTCCTCTTGTATTGAACTGGATGGCAACTTAGGGTCTCACCCAATAGGCATTTGGGGGAACAATTAGTTAAAACTCAGGTCCGTTTATTGTATTTCTAGATGTACCCTTCAAAGTTGATGATAATTTATTATTGCTGTAGAGTCACAGAGGCAGTCGGAATCCATGAATGATGGGGAAATCGAAGAGCTGAAATGCACTCCTTTTGGGTGGGTAGAAGGGATATTTTGGCAGCTTCGAATGCAGATAAAAATCAAACAAAAGGTGACATCTTTGGAGGAATATAAGCTGGAGTTTTCAAGCGTTCCGGTTGTTGACAGGGTTCAGCTTTACCTACAATCATAGACAGAATATTGAGTTCTGCAGAGACACACAGGAACTGTTCCCGTCCTCTCCAAGCTTTCTGGTGCAATAGCATTTTGGGGTGACTAGGTTACACAAGTAGGAACTTACAACAGGCTGGCCTATGTAGAGGAATTTGCCTTTCTCATTCCAGGAGAGAATGTCTTTAATGGCAGTCACTTTACTGAGCAACCTTTGCATGTGTTTTCTGCACCTTTGATTTAAATATTTTGAATGTTCTTCATGAATAGGGTTTTCGGATGGTGGAGGTTCTTGTGGCACTAAAGGTGAGGACATTTCACTGTCAGAGCAATATATAATCAACCTGTTTGTTTCATCCTGATCTTTAAAATAATATTTGAAAAAGTTTTGAAGACCAGTTGAATACAGGCTGGCTTAGTCCTGAGATTTTAAATCCATGCAGTTTAAAATGTCTTTAAACTTACCATTCAGTTGATGTGCTTCATTTTTCCTAATGTCTCATTAATCACACATGGATGTCCCCAATTGTACAGGCTGATGTCGGGTTTCCAAGTACATCTCTGGCCATGTTCCATCATCAGTTTCTGCTTAATGAGCTAGTGATTAGCAAAACAGCTATCCCTAGCAAAGAACCTATGAACCCTCCTGACTGTTTTACCAGTTTCTTCTTAGAAAGTAGGGAAATGTTTTTATTGTTGAGCTTTTAATAAGGTGACAATTCTTCTTTAAGACTTGGAACTTACACTCTGGTATTGTGACATTTCCTTTTAGGGCAGTTGGTCCGTTCTCTGAAAATGGAGCCATAAATCTTCTTAAACCACACACAGAATGGCCTTTTTTTCTGGTGGTCTAGCTGTGACTTGCATTTTTAGAAGGGGTGGATTACAACTTAACCACTTGGGCATGGCTGATACCTTTTCATTGTAAGATCTAGACTGTAAACCTTAGGTATCTTTTTAAGAATTCTTTTTATGGACTCTGGGCTTGGATTTGAGCGTATAAGCAACTGAGAGATCCAGTTGAAAAAGTTGTGTATGCATTCTATAGTCTTCCAGCACGTTTGTTTTTATATCTACCAGTAAGTAGCCATTAGGTTAATCTGTAACATTGTTAAAGGCCCCTAAGAAACATTTTGTGTTTCGGTGGTACATTTCTTCTGCTATAACCGCAATCTGGTGTTTGTCACTGAAGTTTTAAACAGCAGTAGGGAGGAGGCGTTGACAGATATAGAGCGGCTGTTTTTACCTTTGTAAAACAAGTTCGGCACTATGTAACGTATGCTTAGATTGCACTGGTGAGAATATTGTGTGAAGGCTTTTTGTATCTCAGGGTGATCCCTACTTCACTTATCAGATTTTCTAAAATTACGATGTTTATGCGACTTGGGGGTAGTAAATCATCGTCATTGTGACTAGTCAGTATTCTATAAAATTGTATGTGGGGAAACTTTAGAGATACTTCTCTATAAAGATCTTACAAGCACAAATAAAGACAAACAATGTTGGTTGAGTTTTGGGTTAGAACACTAGGAGCATTTTTTAAAAGGTTTCTTCATAAAAAAAAGCTTGCACTGCAATTTGAAGTGCTGGCTAAAAAGCATGAGAATGGTTTCTGCAGCCTGGTGTCCAAAGATATGTGAAGGCTCTTGTGCCAATCAATACCCATATGCAAGCGCTTTATAATAATCTGTTAGCACTCTTTTATCAAACACCAACACCATGTGTAATGTGTTAAGCAAAGGCACGGTTGTAATTTCTCACTGTCTTTTTAGAAGTGATGATGCTAGGCTGTTCTACCATAATAGTATTATTATTTTCGTGGTCACTTGCACCAGCATATTCATTCACCAGATCCTTTAGACTGTCAAAATTGATGTTTTTACCCTCTAGAGTGATACCTCTGACTTTCATTCAGGTTACACTTTTGGATATACGAAACGAGTAAGTCTTTGGACTGGCTGTCACTTATTCAACTATGTGTTAATCATGAACTAGCTAACTGGTCAATTGGCCCAGATGTTCCCAAACTGAGGATCTTCATCCCTAGATTTCTTCATGAAAATAACAGACATTCTATCATGATACAGACGCATGCCCTGAAGTATTTTCAGCATCTTGTAAAGCCTTAAACAAGCATAAGTAATTGTGAAATGAACTATGAAGAGCTCTATATTGGTATATGTTGTTGGGTACTCTTTAATGAATTTCCAACATAATTAAGCTGTTTCTTCATATATAAATTGGCAGCTGGATACCTCAAAATACAACCCAAAGTATATTTACACAGTTTGTCAGCATCTGCGATGAATATCGTTTTTGCTAGTTTATCCATTGGGCACATTTTCCCCATAAAGAATTAAGGCAAAGCCTCTTTCTCATTAGGCATCATATACACAACGCCATTGCCGTAGGATCGGGGAACAGGTCCCAAATAATTTTGATTCACTCAGATTTTAAAACTGTGAGAACTAACATTTAGACCCTGGCAAATCAAAAAATTTGGCAACTTACTCAATGTTATGTGTACAATATTGTAGGCTGTTTTTAGACTTTGACCCGAACCGCATTTTCTAAAGATTGACTCTTTGAAGCCCCATCTATCACCGTACCTTCAGCCTTTACCTCAGTGCGTGACTTTTTTAGGCATATCTGTATCTCTATGCTTTTTGGAACAGTAAACGCTTGTTTGGAGCACCTGTGGACAACTCCTAAACTAGTTTTAGGAGTTTAAACGAGGGGATTTTACGGTGTGTGGGCATGGTGTTTGTATGTTTCAGCACCAATCTAACGTGGGCTAAGGTTTTTTTGCCAAGATCTCGTCTAACAACCAGAGAGCCTCAGAAATGATCTCCTTAAATATATATGTATATATTTTGACTGTTGCTATTAAAGAAAGGTTGCTCTGGCTCAATAGGCCTTAGTACTTTTGGCTTCTGTGTGAAACTATGCTCAATGCTGACAATGCTGATTCACCAGATTTAGTCCCATATTTTTAGAGTCTTGTAATATGTGGATCATGTCACATTTGATATTACCATCAGGGTAGCTCTCCTCACTGTGGTTGGTTTTCTCCGTCCACGATTTTAAGGTTTACAGTTACAGTTTGATTTTAACATTTTAAGACACTTCTACATCTCTTTAGGGCAATACTCAAGCCATTTTACAGATAAAATACACTATTGTCTAGCTTTGGCGCTGTCAGAAAGGGTTTGGTGTACATTAACCAAAATCTCCTCAAGGTACCGCTCTCACCCCCACTAATACCATTCTGATGTCCAACAAATATTTGGTCAACAAAGTGTGAACCCCGTGCACAATACCTTCAGGGGTATTCAGCACCTGTTCCTCAGCAAGCCTCACTGTTACACTCTGTTCAAAGCACTGCTTAAGCTCGTAGCGCGGGGACACACTGGCATTAGTGTAACCATGGCGCTTTACAAATGGACTTGTTGTTGTTGTAAGACTCCTATTCAGTTCAGCATTGCTGTGGGAGGGTCAAGGAAGAGTGCATGTTGGGATTTGTGGAAGCTTAAAAAATCTACTCCTGAAACAAGACTAGCTGGGGAGTTTGTTTGTCGAGGTGTAGGCAGGAAAAAGCATATGGCTGCCTCTCTATATGGCGGTTCCAATATTCAAGATCTATTGCAATTTACACATCAGATTGGGAGTTGCTTGCGGGAGATCCTTGTGATATACATGAGAATGAAGAATTTTATGGGGTAATGCTATGGGAGCGGTTCAAAAAGCTGATTAGGTCGCTGAGGAGACCAATGTCTATAGACAACATCTCTGCCACCCCCCCTAGGTCAAGGGGACATTTAGGTGTGGTTCATAGACCCTATTGGGTGAATAGGACAACATGAGTTTGCAGTTGTGGAGTGTTTGCAAAGAAGTTAATTTTGCCATTTTACTAGTTTTAGGGAAACTCAAGATTTTTGGGTGTCGGGTATAGGTGGACAAAGAGATGCTTGGGGGGGTCACTTGATAAATATTTAAACAGCATTTATTTACCAAGACGACTGTTATTTACCTGTATGAGGTGGGTTCTATTGAACATTGTTTAAACCAACAGCTGCAACTCCATCTTCTACTGTGCTTGTGATTTTGCAGACTTTCTCAGCCAATGCATCAATTTATGGACCAAATTGGAAGTCTGTGAACATGCAGACACAAAATAATGCATTTGAAGCCTATGATGTGCTACCCCTGCGCTTCTGAACTTTTTTCCATCCATAATTACTCTTTCATCCTATTTTCAAATATGTTGCATACATGCACTCTCTTGCACTTGCGCAGAAGGATGAGGAGATAACGGGAGTTAAACAGTGATAAAGGTGAGCAAGCAGCATTGAACAGTAACATGCAAGACCAAGATAAAGAGCAGGGAGTGCAGGTTGATGGTGAAAGGAGGCGTGTATTAGAATCAGAACTAGGCAGGCCTAAATATGTGCGTATGTTGCAAATAGGCAGCAAGTTTCAGATTGTACAATTATATCTGGAGTATATAGAGAAAGCCAAGACACAATGGCACACAAAAATAGCAGACCTCTTAATTGACCAGACTTGAAAATGGAGCACCCATTGGATCAGCCCAATTCTGAATTCAAGTGTCTCCTAAAGAAGCACATCATTCCCTTCTTTCAGCAAGAAATGTATTTTGCATGACCATTCTCTTTTGCTTAATGGCTTTTCAAACAACCACTATCTGTCCTTTCATGCGGCTTCTACTCCCTGGGCTTTGAGATTAAAGTTTTTACAACTACGTTTCGGTCTCTTTGATGCTGCAGAAATTAAACGAAATATGGAAATACTTAAGATCAAACTCTGCCTGCACATTTTTTAATTATCTTAAGGCAAGCTTAGAACACTTAGTTTGCTGCTGTCCAAAATTAGCTTGGGAAAAGAGAATTCTTGTAACTTCAATGTTTAAGTCTATAGGAATTTGAGCATGCAACAAGTTGCTATTACAGTGTTTTAGCTGTACTGAATGTCTTCTTATTAACACATTTACTAAACATATGACCAAGATCTAAGATGAACTGGATAAACTGGATAATGTTGTTATTTAATTATACTGTTATAGACAAGAAGAGTAAATCATAAACCTGGAGTTACAGGGGTAATAATGAAATCTCATAACAATATCCCAAGGGGCATAATTTGAAATTACCAGTTTCCATCATACATGCAATATAATAGCTAAGTAGCTCACGAAATTACTGATTTTAGGGAAGCATAGAGGGAGGTTGTTACGCTCAACGGGGAAAATGTAACTCTTCGTGTTAGTACCTTCTTAAGACTGGCTGTCCTCTCCCTTGCCTCGATGAATACAGTATAGACAGTTTTAGTTGCATGCCCGGCATTCGATTCAATTTATATATGGGCTGCATAATAATTTTATTGTTTTTATCATGTGTCAAAGTGTCTGCATTTTAATACTTATGCTGCTACATTTTAAATACTATATTCTTATTACCTCTGAACTAATAATTAAATTGTGGGCCTATGACTGATTTACCGAATTGACTCTTGCACTATGTATATAATATTGTGTATTTACAGTAATATGTCTATTGCACGTATTGATTTTTTAACATTCTAACTACGTATGTATTGTGCTGGTTTTATCTTGTACTTTTATGGATATTTTTGTATCAGAATAAAGAATTTATTGAATAGCTAAGTATATTGTTTAAGTAAATAAATTACAAAAGTAAATATGGCAAACTGTAATCCAGAAGGTATTGTTTAATATTTTAAAACATATTCATACATATGCAGTTATTCATTGGCAGCATCAAGTGCAAATACAAAGTGCTCAATGTGAAAAGTGCTCATGAATGATGAACATGGACGGCGCAGAGTGAAAGGCATAAAAAAGACAATGGTGAAAAGTAATAGAAGTCTAATATTGTGCATGGAAATAAATGGATGAAAAAAGTTAATATATATATAATTGCACAATAAAAGTATTTTTCAGCCATATTTTTTGTCATACTACTAGTATGCAGGGTGGTTTGGATACCACTTTTATACATATTTACTCAGACCAACCCACCCCATAAATGAAACAAAACAGGCTCACACAACATTGTAATTTACATTTATAACTTAATCCTCATACATTAGTGGAGCTGTGCTGAGAATCTGTATTTACCACCAAGCTGCGATGCCTCAGCATAACAGCACATAAAAGCTCATCAAGTTGCAAAGAGATTCATTTACTGCTTAAGAAAGCTCCACTTCTTGAAATACAAAAGCACAGCTGTGCCATCATCTCCCTCCAGCTCTCAGAGTTCACTAATTCTATTAACTACTAATTTGCAAGCATTTATTTACAAGTATGACTAACAGTGATGCAGTAATTGTTAAGATGCATTCCCGCCATATCTGCTCCTATTGTGTAAAACCTACTGTGCATATCCTACGTGTATGTGCAAATTTTTTAAAAAAAATCACAATAGAAACAAAACAGCCGGTAGATCGTGAGGGCAAGAAGGCGCCTACATAACACACCACACTGCTCATTGCTCTTTCCCGCCTCACTAGTTTGGAGTTTGGCTACACATACTGAGCAATGTGAGCAGGTGTTGGTGTTGTGGTGAAGAGCCCAGAAATAGAACGCACAGGCAAGAGAACACCTGGTGAAATGGCTGTGGTGGCATTAAGCTGAGGGCTCTAAGCGGCCTTGTTTCTGCAGTATTTTCTGCACTTCTCTTAGCTTGGAACCAAATTGCTCTGGACAAAGAGAGCACTCTTGCCTGAAGTCATGATGGGCCAGATAGTCAAAAATGTAAAGACGTGACCTGCCATCTGTGCGGTCTTTGCTGCAGAGCCAGATGGAGCGGCTTCCATGGCATCAATACAAGCTCTGACCAGTCATGAATTCAGCACTGAAACTAAAGGCAGCAAGAAGGGGGATGAGACAGGCATGAAGGGAAAGCATGAGGTTGTTAAAAAAAACAACAAAGTGATTAGCCCATGGAGCATTTCAGCCGGAGTCTGGAGGATCCCAACCCTTAATCACTAACCTGTTTGTGGCTCCCAGTGTGAGAGGACTAAAGGAAGAAGCCCAGGAGAAACTCAACCCAAATACCACTGAGGCTCCTTCAATGGAAACCCTGGCAGAGGTGATCAGAGACCACAGGAGCAATACACACAGTGAGCAAAAAGAGACTTACTTTTCTCCAAATGCAGGCATGGTCAATGCCACTGGAGGCTACTAGGTAGATGGAGACATCAGAATCCATCATGAATACAACAGAAACCATGCAAGACATCTGCATCTCTCTTGATACCACAGGGGCAAAGGGTAGTGATACAAATGTACCCCTTAGAAATATTGTCTCCCCCCTCGGGCTATTGCCTGTTGTAATCTTGGGGGCAGGAAGCACAAACTGGCTATTTCCCTCTGAAACAGTGGGTTAGAAGTATTCTCCTTAGGCAATGAATCCGAAAATTCCTTTTTTGGTAATTCATTCTCAAGCGATGGTGCAGCTTCTGGGTTAAGCAGTAGTAGTTTGTTGCAAGAGTTGGTGATCTTGACGCAACAGAAAAAAATCCTCATTACCAAAAGAGAAGTAAGGGGAATAGTTGTTAAGAAGAATCAAGCAGAAGACATAAACTAAAATGGGACTACTCTGCCACACAGCTTGTTTACCTCGATGGGGAGAAGTCCGAAAAGGAGCTAGGTGTGGAAGGGAATTCTATGGCGGCAGCTTGGGCAGGGATGGCTAACACTGTGGAACCCACTCTTGGTACAATTTCTTTCTCAATTAAACAATTGTAGGATGAAGTATGGAGTTACAGTCCCCTGGCTAGGCAAGCCTAAAAAAACTGCAGGGAGCGGTGAAAAAAATGAATACGACGTGCTAAAACATCACAGAGAGGATATCAATGGTGGAAGGGTGGACTGTGAGCCTTGAGATCAAGGGTAGTACCCTAAAAACCCAAAGTGCACTCCAAGCCTCTATTATGACTTGTGTCATACGGAAGCTAGAAGATCAAGTGAACGGATAATGAAGGAATAACTTAAGAATTTGGGGATTCCTGAAAGTGTGGAGTGGGGTAATGCCAGAGCATTTGTGGTAAGCCTTTTAAAAGGTGCATTTCCAGACGTGATAAAATGGGGCTGGGATGAAGAAGTTCAACATACACAATGTTTTCTCTTAATGCTGAAAAAACAACAATCTAATACTGTGGAGAGGCTTCAAGCAAAGCTCATGTACTTTTCTTGCTAAGACATTTTATTTATGATCATGCTCGCCCAAATTAAAAAAAAGAACATGATGGAGTTTCATTCTTTGTTAAACCGGATTTTGCACATGCTACTGTTGAGCGAAGGTGGCGCTTGCGGCAGATGAGTGTTCCTTTTCAGAAATTGGGTGCTGAGGTTTCAGTGTAAAACCCGCTAGATTGAAAATAATTTTCAATGGGTTAACTTGCAGTTTTATATCTGAAATGCAGGCACATGAATATCTAAAGGAGCTCACATTACCTAGATAGCTGTAAGGTTTCCTGGAGGGGCTGGATATGGACAAAGATCCGGGAAAGATAAAGTGAAGCAGTCATGGCAGGACAAAAATGTAGGATAAAGCCGATTTCTATTGAACATTTTTTTGGACAGGGATGTCAGGCGGTGGGTGTGTTATTTCAGGTGTACACCGTTCAGGCAGAACCTGATTGCAAATTTATTGATGGAGGAGGGGTGCCGGGGGTGGGTGTGGTGGAGTCTTAGGTGGTGGGAAAGAGAGATGTGTCACACGTAGGTGGGTTATTGAGATGGAGAATTGGATTATCAGGATAAAAGGATTAGAGATCCATTTTTTATCCTGTGTTTGAGGTTTAGAGGATATATGCAAGGCCTGGGATTTAGAATGATCTGATGGCTGGGAAGAGGAAGCTACAGATAGCTACTATTAACATTTGCAGGTTGAATGATCCAAAGGAACGACACAGAGTTGCATTAGCGCTACAAACGCTATAAGCATATATTATCTGTTTGCATGAAACTCATATCGGAGGAGCATGGAGAGATGTGTTAAATTCTTTTGGATGTAGCTAGATTGGGGTACCCCTCAAGGTGCACACACCAGTGAGGTGGCAATTTTGGCTTGAAATACTGCTGTACAGTAACCAAACGCAAGTGGAAAAGCATGGCAGATAGGCCATTGGTGAATGCCAGACCACTATTGGATCTAAATTTACATTATGTTCAGTGTATGGATGTATTTCAGATTATCCAGGTGTATTTGACTGGCTTGCTAATGAGCTGTCACTGTGGACCCTGCCAATCATATTGTGTGGAGATATGAATATTAATCTTCCCGGTAATTGGTTTGTAGAGGAACATCAAACATACACAGGGTGGAAATCTAAAGTATTTCAATCACTGAAGGCTTTATGTCAGGATCATGGCTTGGCTGATATATAGCACATTAAAAGACCTACTGAACATGGGTATACATCTTACTCAGCACGGGATCAATCACATACCCATTTAGACTAATTTCATGGGTCACATGCTTTAACACAGTATGGTAGAATCGAAATTTGCCTAGCGTAGTAACGGTAAGTTTCAATTCTATTAAGGACACGGAGGCGAGGATTATGCTTTTCTCTCTTCACTGTTTATTAACATAACATCGCACAGCAGCCAGAAAAGCATCAAAACTTGAAAATTTTTTAGTATTCCCAACACAGGAATATCAGAAAACATTGTAATAACATCGTTTAATAACTACAAATCCCATGAGATCAACATTAGGCAGTCCTTTTTTAGTGTCCATAAATCCCAATATAAGGCGTCCAACCAACGAACTCCTCCTCTTTCTTCGTGGCGAGTCAGGCCAAAGTCTCAAGCATCTCGTTTCGCACCATCATTCCCTGGCGGAAAAAAGAACAGCGTGAGCTAAGCCATACCCGCTAAGCATGAAGGCAAATCAACAAAGCAGAGCATCAAGTCAATCGACATGCAACCCAAGAAAACAGTAATCAAACTGCAAGTCGGAAAACGGATTACTTACTCCAGTACGGGCGGGATCTCCGCAGGAGGTATGGGTGGGATAATCCTCGCCTCCGTGTCCTTAATAGAATTGAAACTTACCGTTACTACGCTAGGCAAATTTCGATTCTTATGTCAGGACCAGAGGCTTCAGATTATGCTTGTTTAAAGCTTGTCCACCACCAAACTAGCAATATCCACCACCGGCTTAAAATAGAACCTTTTGAAGGTGGAATCCGAAGACCAGTCCGCAGCGCGCATGAGGTCTTCTAATCGTGCCCCAAGGGCAAATGCTTTTGAGGCCATGGCCCCTCTTGCTGAGTGAGCTCCGAACTGCCTCGTATCAATACCAGCTTCCTGCATCACCCAACGCACCCACCGGGCTATAGTGGGGGAAGAGACAGCCTTGTGCGGTTTGCGCAGCGCAATCAGTAACTGCCGTTCGCCCGGAGGGCGAAGTTCCGTTGTGACATCCTCATAGGTTTTCAAACACTGTACCACACACAACTTAGGGGCATCTGCAAATGCCGGATAGGAAATAGACCTCGTAGCCGATTTCGTGCGTCGGCCCACGGTAAAGGTCACCCCATCCGGGGAGAACGCTCTCGCCGTGACATCCAGGGCACGCACATCAGACACCCTGCGACAAGACACTAAGCACAGGAGCATCGCCAGTTTAGCTGACAGTTCTTTTAAAGAAAGATACCTGTTAGGCTGCCAGGAAAGAAAAAGGTTCAACACCACGTTAACATCCCACAGGACGGAATACCATGGCTCCGGCGGTAAAGCCAGACGCACTCCTCTAAGGAGTCGACATACCAGTGGATGCTCCCCGACCGCCACTCCATCCAGCTGCACATGAGCCTGCTGATATGGCAGAACGTATCGTATTAATCGTCCCGTATGCTAAGCCGGCGGTAGAGAGTTCTGCAAGAAAATTCAGGATAGGAACGAGGCCTGCGACCATGGGATCCAAATCCCGTCGAAGACACCAATGAACCCACCTGGTCCAAGCCGATCTATACCTCTTGGCAGTGCTGCCTGCCCAGGCCTTGGACAAAAAGTGCTGAGCTGAGTTCGAAAGGCCAGGGAGCGACCAACATCGCCTGAAAGCCTCCATGCCATTAGGCGGAGAGAACCCTGGAGGAGATGGTGAGGGACCCCGTCTGGATTGAGGAGAAGACGAGGAAGCCGGGGGAGTAGGATTGGAGAATCCCAGGAAAGTTCCAGAAGAACTGGAAACCACACTTGCGACCTCCACACGGGCGTCACCATCACCACGTTCGCCATCTGACAGCGAATCTGGGCCGCGGCCCGCACTATCATGGAGAAAGGCGGGAAGGCATACGGGCGTTCCTGACTCCAGTCTTGGATGAACGCATCCATCGCCTCTGCCAAGGGGTCCGGTCTCCAGCTGAAGAACCTCGGGAGCTGGAAGTCCAGACGGGACGCAAACAGGTCTATGGAAAACGGTCCCCAGCATGCCGCCAGCCAGCGGAACACTTGAACATCCAGCTTCCACAGGCTGGAGTCTCGAAGATATCTCGAGTGCCAATCCGCCACCTCATTGGCCCGACCCGGCAGGTTTTCTGCCGTAACCGAGACTTGATGGGCGAGACAATAATCCCAAAAGTCTTTCGCCAGGTCCGCAAGGGATCTTGATCGCGGACCCCCTAAGTGGTTCACATACCGAACCGCTGAGACATTGTCCATCCGCAGAAGGACGCATGACTTCACCGAGTCCCTCGTCCAGCAACGGACGGCGAACGAACCTGCTAGAAGTTCCAAGCAGTTGATGTGAAGTCGCTGTTCGTCGGACGACCAAGCGCCGCCTGTGGAGAAATCCCTGCAGCGGGCGCCCCAGCCAGACCTGCTGGCGTGGGACTCGATCACCAAGTCCGGAACGGACCCGAAAATCGCGCGGTCGTTCCACGCCTCCATGTGGGCGAGCCACCAAGACATTTCCTCTTTGACCTCCACCGACAGGGGAATCAAGCGGTCGTAAGAGAGCCCTCTGTGCAAATGATGCGCTTTCAGTCGCTGAAGAGCCCGATAGTGAAGAGGGCCCGGGAATATCGCCTGAATGGACGATGAGAGAAGGCCCACTACTCTGGCCACCTGCCGGAGGGAGGTGTGCGATTTGGAGATAGTTTGTCGAAGCACATGCTTGATTTTGGCCATCTTTCTTGACGGCAAACTGAGAGTCGATTTCACCGAATCCACCACAAAGCCCAGGAACACCATTTGCTGGGCGGGGGCGAAAACCGACTTCTCCCTGTTGACAATAAACCCCAGACCTTGTAACAGGGAGACTGTCTGAGACAGATGGGCGGTCAACTTGTTCGGGTCCTGGCCCAACAGCAAGATGTCGTCCAGATAGACGATAAGTCGAATCCCCTGACTCCGCAGGGTTTCGATGGCCGGGTGCAGAATTTTTGTAAAGCACCAAGGGGCCGAGGAAAGATCGAACGGAAGGGCCTTGAACTCGAACACCATGCCTTTCCAGTAAAACTGAAGGAAACGACGATGCGGGGGGTAAATCGGAACCACCAGATACGCATCCTTGAGGTCAAGACGGACCATCCAGTCGTGCGGGAGCAAAACGTCCCTCAAAAGATGGATGCCCTCCATCTTGAAGTGGTTGTACACCACCCAGCCATTGAACTCCCTGAGGTTGATGACTGGTCGTCTGCCCCCGTCCACCTTTTCCACAAGAAAAATATTGCTCAGGAAACCCTGGGGGTGGCGCGTTGTTCGACAAATAGCCCCCTTGCGCAGCAGCGCCGAGACTTCTTCGTCGATCAAGAGCGCGTCCGATTGAGAAAACGTTATGGGCCGAGGAGACTACGCCTGGCACGGTCGGTCGTAAAACTCTATGCGGAACCCCTGCACGGTCTGAAGGACCCATGCGTCCGTTGTAATCGCCTCCCACGCCTGGGGGAAACACGCCAACCTCCCCCCAATAAAAACCTGATCCGCAGGGATAACACTCACCGTGTGAATTGTTGCCGCCGGAGTCGTTCCGGAAGTTTCCGCGTCCTCTGAAACACTGACCTCCGGTGGGGTAAAAGTTGTTGTAATTCGCGGAGGAGTTGTAGCCTCCTCTGCCGGAGCCATGCCCTTTTCCGGGCTGTTGCTGACCACCACGGCCGGTCGTGAGGCCCCTACCACGACCAGCCCCCCGGGAAAAACGCTGGTGGAAGACCCGCTTGATGGTTGACTGGGCCTTATCCAGGGAGGTGAAGGTGGAAACAAACTTCCCCAGTTCTTTTATGAATGGCTCGCCAAAGAGCCCTCCTTGGGCAACAGCGCCAGCTTCCGACGAAGCCAAATCGCCCAACTTGGGATCCAGTTTTATAAGCAGCGACCGACGCCGTTCGGTCGAAAGGGCACAGTTGGCATTTCACAGGAAGATAACAGCCCGCTGCGCCCAGTTGGACAGTACTTCTGGGCAAATGGCGCTGCCCGACACCTTGGCTTCTTCGGCCATATCGAGGATTTTGGTGAGGGGGCCAATGATGTCCAAGAGCTTGTCCTGGCAGGAGCGCCAGGAACGGTCGATCCCCTTCCGGGGGTCCTTTACGAACTTCACCATGAAGGTGGCCATTTTCCCATCGAGCGCCGGCGTCATGGCCACCTTCCCATCCAAAGTCGGAAGGGGACATTCGCCCCTCAAACAGCTGCGCGCCTCCTTCTCCAAGGGCTTGCGGAGGCGGCCCACTACAAATTGCGCCACCTTGTCACCAGGCGCCCAAGCAGCCGACCGCGGGTGCATGATTTCGTCCGGGTCCAGCATGCCTGAAGTGTCTTTGGGCAACTCTGTCGAATTAGACGCCGGTCGCCATGACCGCACGGAGTCCTCGTCGTCGTCGTCATCCGTATCCGCGGGGGAAACACCCCCCGGGGAGGCCGGGACAACGTCCGCCGGCGTTGAAGGGGTCTGAGGCGGAGGCGCCTCGGAGGCCGACCCGGATGCCTTAGCCAGAAAAGCGTCGCGTAGGCGCTCGAAGGCGTCCTTATCCACACCTTGTGAACCACTGGGACCCGCGTCCCCACGTGGCTTCTTGGCCGCCGGAGGCCGGCAAGGATCATTGGCGGGAGACCCCCTAGGGCCGGTGCCAACTTGGCACATTCTTCGACAAAGGGGGCTGAAAGTCTGTCCTCCATAGGCCCAACGATTTCCTGCACGCACCGGTAAATCGACTGGTCCACAGCCGCATAGAACTCGTCGTCTTGGAGGTACTGGTGTGAATCCTCCTCCTCGACGTAGTACCCCTCAGCCATGGCGTCCACCACGCAGTAGAATAAATTGGAAAACTGAGGGTTCCGATGGCGTACACAGACAGCCACGTGTGGGCCAACCGAAGGATGACAAGGATTGTAGGCCGGTGGAACCAAGCAATCAAAAAGGCAGCACCAGCCTTCACAGCGCGCCGACCCTCTCTCCAGAGACCGGGTCACACCGCCTCCCAGCGCGCTCGAGCGGGGAACACCCCAGCGGAAGCTGATGTAGGGAAAAGGTGCTGAAAATCGCCCGCAGGCTTCAACGTGGTTACAACCACCAGTACAGACCCCACTGGGGCGTTCATGCACAGGACAGTACAACCCAAGAGGGCGTCAGGGTTAGGCGGCAGCGGGCACCTGCGACGTCGACTCCCCAGCGCGGCTCCAATCAGCGAGACGGAAGCTGCGCGTGGGCAGGCGAGACGCAACAGCGCCCTCTAGCGGCGAACTCAACACCGCGGAATACACGGGGACATCGCGTAAGGGGCGAAGGCGTCCCCGCGATGGAAGGGGCTCTGGAAGGGAAAGAAACCCCACAGGCCCCCCCAAGCAACAGTCAATGCAAATAGAACATAAGAAAACACAAAAAACCTCAACAAACACAAAATGTGCAAGAGAGGGAGAATAGCACTTAACTGGCTGCGAAGCAGCGAAGAAAGAGGAGGAGTTCGTTGGTTGGACGCCTTATATTGGGATTTATGGACACTAAAAAAGGACTGCCTAATGTTGATCTCATGGGATTTGTAGTTATTAAACGATGTTATTACAATGTTTTCTGATATTCCTGTGATGGGAATACTAAAAAAAATTCAAGTTTTGATGCTTTTCTGGCTGCTGTGCGATGTTATGTTAATAAACAGCGAAGAGAGAAAAGCATAATCTGAAGCCTCCGGTCCTGGCATAGAATTGAAAAATGCCAGCGTTTTTGTCAGATCATAACCCTATAGTTTTAGTCATTCATGGAGACGGGTTTAAATGGAAATCTGAGTTTTGAAAGGGCCCTGCTAGTAACTGAGGACAATTTGCAAACATATAAATAATTGGATCCCTGTGTTTTTGAGGGAGAATTTAGGGAGTGCATCAATAGATGTGGTCCGGGATACTCTTAAGGTGTGTATACAGGTGAGACGTTACGATTTTCTTTGAACCAGGGAAAGGAAGAAAAGCGGATATTGCAGGACCATCAGAATACTTTGGAAAAGGAAAAATTGGTTACAGCTGCACAGCAGTAGTGGAAAGATGTGGGAGAGGCCCAATTGGAGGTAGCAGTGTCAAGGGCAGCGATAACTGAAATATTCTCAAAAAGAGCAGCAGATAAACTTACAGTGTGGAGAGAAAGAGCCTATGAATTTAGCTAACAAATAGGACACCATTTAGCCATGAGAACAAGACAGAAAAACATTCATAATAAACTGTGGGCTATTAGAGATCCAATTTATGGGATGAATTCAGACCCTGCTGAGATTTCAAAATTATTATCAATCCCTGTATACAGAAGGCACCAACGGGTAAATTAATCTGGTACAGGAATATCTAAATTCAGTATCCCTTGACAAGTTAGCCAGAGAAGAACAAGAATTTTTAGAGGGACCGCTACATTGAGACGAGATCCTGCTCACCTTGACTAGTTTACCAGCTAGGAAGGCGGCTAGTTGATTCTATTCCCACTGCGTTTTAAAGATTTTTATCCAGGCAACTCAAGGAATGTATTATGACCTTATTTGAACAAACACATAGTGGAGCGACTCCTCCAAGGTCCTGGCCCTCTGCTAAAATTATTGTATTTCCCAAAAGAACAAACCGATACAGGAACTTGGCTCCTGTTACCCGATTACCTTAGTTATTGGAGTTTCAAAAATCTATTCTAGGATCTTAGCTGCACTTCTGTCTCAGGTAATCAATAGGATAGTCTCTAATCGGCAAAATGGGTTTATTTCCGGGAGAGGCACAACAGACCCTACCAAAAGAATTATTTCTCTCTTTGATGCAGCACACGTGTTAGGCAACCCTATTGCTTTGATAGGGTCTCCTGGCAATATCTCTGAGCTACTAGGCAAAGAACGCGTATTGAATCAGGTTTTATCCAGGCAGTAAAGGCCCTGTATTATTATCCTGTTGCCAGTGTATTTGAACCTGGAGAACTGATTGAACACTTTAAGAACTCAAGGTGGACACGTCAAGGCTGTCCGTGTTCCGAACTTTTATTTGCAATATACATTGTTCCGTTTATATGGTGATTGGAGAATAACATGTAATTCACCTGATACAAGGATATGACACCAAGACTTTGACCTTTGCTGATGATATTGCTTTAGTAACTGTTAACCCGGCAGTGGTTCTCAAAGTAGTTGAAGAAAAAGCCTTAAGTTTTGGGAGTATCTCCGGATACTCCTTAAACAAAGATTAGAAGCAAATTGTCACTATGACAAGATACTCTTGCTGGATAACCGAGTGGTTAAATATGCTGTTTATCTAGGTGTCAGTATTACAGTCTATATGAAATTATTAAAGAGAATCTTGACTCTCCTATTGGGAAGACCAAAAAGGAGCTCTGTAGGCTCAACAATTTACATCTTTCCCTGGTGGTTAGATGTAATATAGTAAAGATGATTTTTTCCCCAAAATTCTGTATTTATTTAGAGCTATCCCTTTGGAGTTTTCAAACCAGTGTCTGAAGAAGCATGGGCTTACTCAAGACCTAGAAGATCACTTAAATTCCTCTCACTCCCAAAAGAGAGGCATGGGTGGGCCTTACCTAACCTTAAGCTAAATTATGAGGCCACTACTTTGCAGTATTGTTCCGTTTTGCTACAGCAAGTGTCTAGTGGAGGGGCAGAGGACAGTATTCTTTCTCCCTTCAAACTTTTATTTGGTGCGACGGCATAAGGATGTCTTTGGCGGCAGCTTGTATTTAGTTAATACAAGAAAGTGCATTTTTAGACTCTTTTAGACACATTTAGGTTTAGACGTCTGTTCGTAGACTGATGGATATAGGTAGATTTAATTTCTACATGTTCCTCTAGAAAAATAAGAGCATATCTGAAATGTTCAGGGATCAATACATGCTTATCTGATTTAAGGCTGGGCTGGATAGAGTGGGGCTGTTTTTCCCCAAATGGTATCGCTTTGTTTGATAAACTTAAAACTGAGTTTGACATTAGTCAAAGGGATTTTTTTAAATACCTCCAAATAAGAGATTCCCTGCAATGCAAGGGGGAAGGACCAGCAGGTTTTTAAAAATTGAGTTGGTAGACAGACTGATAGGTCGGAATAAATGCTGAATTGGGATAATATACCATCTCCTAAATACAGAAATTAAATATGACCTAACAAAATGCTCCCTAAAATGGCAAGATAAATTAGGGATATCAGAAATTGATTTTTTTAGATCTTTTTCACTAGCACAGTCTGTTTTAATGTTGGCACATTTACAAGCTCAGTTTTATAAGACCTTCTTTTTCTATCCTATACATTGTACAGGATTGGTAAATGAGGGGAAGGTAAAGAAACATGTTGTCCCCGGTGTTCTTTACATGGATCAGATTTATTACATATGTTTGCTTTGTGTGTAGATCTTTTACACTTGAAAAATAAAATTACTAGATTTTTTATTGACAAACTCAAGTTGAAGGTATCCATAACACCAAAACTGATTTTATTGGGAGTACAAGAAAGTGAGGTGGTAGAGGTTGGTGGAGCTTTGTTTTGTGTCTCTACGGGTATCTTATGATTATGTTGTGCCTCAGCCTTGTTCAGACCCTAATCCCCAACATTTCAGCAATGGTTGGCTTGGCGACTAGTAGTGTATAACTTAGAGAAAGCTGTCTACTCAAGAAAGGGTAATCGGTCTCGGAAAAAGGGAATGAGATTTTAAGCACCATTGACCGAGTGGATGGTTCAGTCCTCTAATTAGAGGGGTCCTATGGGTCTCTTGATTTGATTCTTGGCTGCTATAGCACTTTTGACTTTAAATGGTAAGCCAGGCTACAAGTTTAAATTGAACTGTAATGTATTATAATGAAATGTTGTTTTTTGTACTGCATCCAAATGACTGTACAGGTGGTAGTACACGTGATTTATTTATATTTCGTTTTTATGTCTTTATAAAATGTGTGGAGTGGGGTGGGTAGGGATTGCTCTTTAATGTGTATATTTTAAAACTTGCAATAAAAAATATTTTAAAAAGAAACAAAACGACCTAACATAAAATGTACAACTAAGCAAACTAGATGATGCCTACTGTGTATTCAACTAGCATTTTGCATTTCTTCCCCACATTTGCAATTTGATACCAAGTTTGGTACTTAAACCATGCTACTACAGAATTACATTTAGGACAAGACAAGCACATTAAAGCAGATTGCAGACTAATCTTTTAAAACTGCAGCATTCCTTCACAAGCATGACAAAGTCTAACACAGAAATAGTCAGACAGACAGGCCTCAACAGTTGTCAATGATTCACACTACACTACATTTATACCCACATTTGATCAAGTCACACTTTAAATATGTAGGTTGTAGCCGTATATTAGCTTATATTCCAACATAAAGAACGGTGGTTTAGCATTGTATTTTACAGAAAATACCACGCACTGCCCTAACACAATCGCTGCAGAGGCCTGTTGAACTGACATACACACAAACCGTTTCTCTTCATCATTATGCAAGTGAAATACTTTATACATTACAGCGGTTGGAATAAGAACTGGGATGAGTGGGTGCCAGAGAGCAGAGGCTCAACCATGTGGAAACCAACCTGCAGAAGCAGAAGGAACCTCAGAAGGCTAGTCAGGAGCAGTATGCAGAGGGGAAAATGAGAGGTGCAGCACCAAAGAAGGTTGGGGTCCGCAGCAGAAACATGTGGAAGTTGGAATATAGAAAATGTGGCATCTAAGGGAAAGCATTGTGTGTACCGAAAAGGACGAAGGAGTTGGACTATTGCCCAATACTAACTACGGCTTTCAGGAATGTGGTAGATCTGCAGACTTCAGAGCTGTCTCTTCCACCTCTCCTCTCATGGGGCGAGCTGGAGGATGAGGTGGACAGCGTTTCCCAGTAACACCGGGACCATTGACTTCTGTGGAACTATGACGATGCCACATGGGCGGAAACCTGTTGTACTTACCGCGGAGCCTGAGTACCCTTGGCCGCTACCGGATGGAGCTGTCCTATGCAGCTATAGAGGAGTCTGGCTCTGGTTCACCCCTGCGGCCATCACGTACCCAGCCGGACATCGGACATTGTTTTTTTCACAGTTCTTCACAGGTTTACCTGCCTTTCTCTTTGACTGCTTTGTAAACTGTTTGCACTTACCGCGGAGCCCGAGTACCTTTGGCCACTGCCCAGTGGAGCTGTCCTATGCAGCTATAGAGGAGTCTGGCTCTGGTTCACCCCCACGGCCATCACGTACCCAGCCGGACATCGGACATTGTTTTTTCACGGTTCTTCACAGTTTTATCTGCCTTTCTCTTTGACTGCTTTGTAAACTGTTTGCACTTACCACGGAGCCCGAGTACCTTTGGCCACTGCCCAGTGGAGCTGTACTATGCAGCTATAGAGGAGTCTGGCTCTGGTTCACCCCGCCGCCGTCACCTACCCAGCCGGACATCGGACATTGTGTTGTAACCTCACCTGTGGACTTTCCCGTCTCTCATCCCCCTCCCTTCCTCCCTCTTGGTTTGGTCCGCTCTGCATCTGGGAGCGCGTGTTAGAATGTTGGCTGTGAGAGACAGCCGCCAAGCTGGGAGCACCTGTTTAAGCTATGACTAATAAATCTTATGGAACTCACGTCGAGTAGTGTTTTTATTACTACATTTTGGCGACGAGGACGTGGAGCTGAGCCAGGGTCAGTGTGGTGTATCCCCCCTGGACATAATGTGATGCTTGTGCGGAGAAATGAAAAGGAAAAGTAGACTCACCAAGTGAAATAGATGAACAGAAGTCGACAGGCTTAAATCGGAGCTTAGCCAGGAGCAGTGTGGATCCAAGGCAAGTTAACAGATTGCGTTGTTCCCGTGTCCAAGCTGATTTCAGCCTAATGGGTGGCCGAATAGAAGCATGAGGCAAGAGTGAAACCGTTGAAGTGTCAGCACTGGCGAACAACGTGGAAATCGATTTCATTCCTGGCACTGAGCGCCCTTTCTCACCTTGCTGTGTCCCCTCCGTGGTTTGTGAGGACAGGTGTGTGGGCCGTGAGAAGCAGTCGACACTTGTGAGGGAGAAGACTCAGCTGGTCTTGCTCCGAGGAGCCGCAGGGTGTCGACGGGAAGTCCCTGCTCGGCAACCGTGAAAGAAGAAATAGGACTTCGCAGCCCAATTTACTTCCTGGTTGAATACTGGATCAAAGGAAGAAAGGTGAAGAAATACTTAAGTTATCGCTGGCGTCCATGTGCATTGCATCGGTGCAGAGGAGGAAGACTCTTGTCAGATGCAGATGGATTCACACCAGTTAATGAGGTGAGCCTAAGAAGCTGTGTGAGGTGAAGTGCGTGGAGCAGGCAAATAGCTGCATTACCGTCACTGACCTGAGGCAGAGTGTTCGGAGATCGAGACAAGAGAGAGTGACAGCATAGGAGCGGGACTCACGTAACCAGGGATTATCGGGGATGAGTGAAAAATGGTTTCTGAGAAGTATGAGCTATTGCTTATATTATGGTGAAGAAGTTTAACCAAAGGAGATTCAATCTGGATGACTCAAATTTGCAGTGAGCCTGTGAAACACGGTTAGGAGCGGTGAGCGGAACATAGTGAGCAGTCAACACTTGAACCTGAACGGTGGCAGTGAGTTGTAACTGCGTGAGGAAAGAGCAGAGGAACAGGGGGTGTAGCGAACCTGGGTTCCCATGATCGAAAATTCACTGAGGCAGCGTTCTCAAGCTGTTTGAAATGTCTGAGAGGATCAGGGAGGAAGCTTGACCCCTGATGCCACGAGCGAAACGGAACGGAGGCAGTGTGGTGAAGCTGTACGAGAAAAGAGCGGAGGAACAAGTGGTGTAGCTAACCTGGGTTCCCGTGATTAGAAAGAAATAAAAAATAAATAAATAATAAAGAATTAAAATTTACTGAAGCAGTGTCTCAAGAGGTTTGAAACGTCTTAGAGGATCAGAAAAAAAAAACGCAGAACCCCTGAAGCCACAGGCACTGAGGCAGCGCAAGGAAGCTGCGCGTGGAGATTGCAAAGGAAAACCTCAGGGTTCTGTGTGGTAAAATAAACCGAAACAGAGCGTAGAGGCTGCGTGAGGAAATATCAGAACTGAGGCAGAGTGTTTGGAAGCAGCGTGTGGGGATTCAAAAAAGAACAGAGGGAGCGTGGCAAACCTATCTCACAGTTCTTCACAGTTTTATCTGTCTTTCTCTTCGACTGCTTTTACTGCTTTGTTCCCCCTAAATTACTTTACCCCTTCCAATGTACCCGACTCTATCTGCATTCCTCTTCCCAGTTTACCTCCCCCCACCTCCCTTTCTCCATAAGACACGTGTCTTGGCTATGCTACGCGCTTATAACTTATATTATTGTGTAATCTCATGTTTTTCTCCTAAGCCTATACTTGTACCTGTAACCAATGTAATTTTCGTAACCTGCAACCCGCAACCCGCTGATCCTCATGTAAAGCGCTCTGGTACCTTTGGTCTATCCAGCGCTATATAAAATCCTGCAAATAAATACATTATGCAATTCGAAAATAAGCAACATTCTTAGCCCAAGCTAGTGTTTAAGTATAAATAATAGGACCCTTCCTGCTTAAGAAAGCTGCGCTTCCCGAAATACAAAGAAACAGAGACACAATCAGCTCGCCTTCTAAAGAATACATTTTATTGACTTCTGCAGGATGATGAAGGCCAGACTGGCTAATCTTGGCTTTGAACCTATGACCCCAAGCTCGAGCACAGCTCTTCAGATGCATTAGGCCTCAGGCCAACCGATGCCCATAAACACAACAGGCTCCCCGTTATATATGAATTTACATTTATTACCTAAATGTCCCTACAAAAGTGGAACTGTGTTTAGCACAGTGCTGAATTTCACCCGGTGGTTTTCGGTGCTTGACACCGGCACTTAATTGTCAGCACCTGGACTTTTGACAGTCTGCCACACGCTGGTGCTGTATATCTCATTTAGAGATCAGGACATGAACATTTGTTTATTCATTCAATATAATGTAAAAATGACCAATAACTGCCGCCCCAGCCATTCTTATAGCATGGGCTGAATTGTCACAATTGTAGCAATGTGACCCTTAGTAGTTATGTCGGTACTGTCATTGACAGCACTAGCAAGGTCAGTAGGTGTTGCAAGCTGCAGGTGCCTCCTGTCGAGGGTCCTGCACTTATTGTTTTACAAATTAAGCACTGGTTTAGCATCAGTTTTTACTGCCAAACTGGAAAACCTCGGTATATTAGCACAACAAAAGCGACCTACTGAGGCAATATTTAACTCCAAGTGTCAAAATTCACAATTTATATAAAACAGCCTGGCATACAATGTAAGCAGTGCAGTTATACTGTGCATAAATTGTTTTCATTTAAAAAAAAACATTTTTTCACCACCTCATCAACAAGATATGAATAGATTCCTTTCCCACTTAAGAAACCCCCACTCTTTGAAATACAAAGACACAGCAACACAGCATGTAAAAGCTGAGACGCTGTATACTCTGCCTGTGAGTGGCGCTTATTTCTGCTGCTGCATTTTAATGTTGATGTTTTGCTGTGTGCTTTTTTAAATTTATAAACTACCGCGTTCATAAAAAAACTTTTGCCCGTATTTTATCTTAGCTGCTTCCCGGCTTGACTCAGCGGTGTCCGCCTGTTAGAGCGGGCACGCTGTACCTTTTGGGGTCAGCCTGCTAGTTCTTGCTTTCGCTGCCATGTGACTGCCTTTAAATTGTGATGATATCACCAGCCCCGCATGCACAAAAAATAAGATCTCTCCCATGCAGGAACTGTTTGATAGTGTCGATGTCTTTTGTGAAGACAAGATCTGTAAAATTATCAAAGGGTTAGAAGGGGATAGCATTAATTCTGGGGCTTGTGGACCCACACAGGATGTGAAGGAGGAATGGGCAGAGGTGAGCAAAACATTGGGTCAGAGGCCCCTTCTTGATTACTTTGATATACCTTCTGTGGAAGATTTTAATAAAGTAGCACTAGGTGTTTCCTCTGGTTCTCCCCTGCACCCTCTTCCCCATAGGCTTTGGAAAGCGCTAGGCGCTGAATTATTCCCTTTGTTAAGACAACTATGTAGCCAATCCCTGTGCAGTGGGATGGTCCCATCCTGCTGGAAACAAGCAGTTGTTTTCCCCTTATTGAAAAAACCTTCACTTGACCCAGCTTGTCTCATAAATTACAGGCCCATCCTTCCATACCTGGTGAAGATCATTGAGCGACTGGTAAGCAAGGCGCTCTCCCAGTTTCTGGAGGCAAATGATATGCTGAAGGACGTGCAATTCGGCTTCCGCCCAGCACACGGGACGGAGACCTCCCTACTGACTGTTTTGGATGTTCTTCGCATGCATGCAGACAGGGGTCATTCTGCCATTCTGATCCTGTTAGACCTGTCTGCCGCATTTGACACAGTCGATCATAAGGTCCTCCTGAAATGGCTGGAAGGAGTGGGGGTTGTGGGTCTGGGGCAAAAGTGGCTTCATTCTTGTATGTGACAGATGTCAGGCAGTGGCCCTTCCGCCATTTTGTTCAAAGCTCACCAAGATATGCTATGGGGTTCCGCAGGGATCTGCGATTAGCCCTATATTCTTTAATACCTATATGCGTCCCCTGGTGGATGTCATTAAATCTTATGGTATAGGCTTGGTGAACTATGCTGATGACACCCAGCTCATCCTTTCCCTGGAGGGTGATCAGTCTTACCACACTACATCATTTCCATGCCTGTATGCTGGATGTGGTACATTGGCTGAGAAACAATTCTGTGCAATTTAACACTGATAAAACTGAGATTTTATGTATTGGGAGTGGGATAGGGCCATACTCTCTCCCTGCTGACTTTTGGCCCGTTCCTGCTGATCCTCCTTTGGCACCATCCAAGACGGTTCGCAATTTGTAATCTGTTTTAATGAGAAGTTGACCTTGGAAACACAAGTCAACAAGGCCTTTGGGAGCTGTTTCTCCCTTATTAAGGCAGTTAGGAAAATCCTTCCCATGCTTCCTCTCCCAACACCTGCACTTGTAGTAGGTTGCGTTATTAGGAGCAGACTGAATTACTGCAATGTTTTGCTGCTGGAATCCCCAAAATATTTAATTGGGAGACTACAGAGAATCCAGAATGCGGTGGCAAAATTGGCCTTGATGAGACCCCGCCAGTCCTCTGCTTACCAGGCCCTGGCGGAGCTTCATTGGCTCCCAGTCTTGCAGAGGATTTATTTTAAATCACTTTGTGTCGTGTTTAAGGCACTGCATGGTCTGGGGCCGCTGCCAAACAAATTCAGCTGGTATGCTCTCACTCGCTGTCTTCGGTTATCCTCAGCTAACTTGGTGAAGGTTCCCCTTGTCAGAAGAGTTAGACTGGGGGGGGAGGACGAGCTTTCAGTGTCAAGGCTTTGGAACAGATTACCCACAGAGTTGCGACAGATGAAAGATCTATTGTCGTTTAGAAGGAAAATTAAGACCTGGCTCTACCCTAGATGCTACTTTCTCCCTTGTCTCAGGCCTCTCATCTCACAGTGCCAGGATACCCGCTGGGTCACAGTGCGCTATACAAGCATTAGTTACATTACATTACACGGTCATCTCCCCCAGCTCACAGAATTGGCCAATCCTTTTAACTACTGTTTTGAAAACATTCTTCAGTGAAATGACAAACACAGATGCAGGAATGGTTTTGTTTTTTTTAACTTTATTTTCCATTTTCATAAACAAAAATCTCAAACTTACAATTGTTATATGTTGCCACTTCGCAATATAATATGTCTTATAGTTCCATGCGAAGGACAATACAATACCTTATTTTTACCGTTGGCATCACCCTCCAACCTACTTCTATTCCCCTACAAGAATCACAGGAATACAAAACCTGTGGAATCAATGATACAGTATGATACATTTTACAGTAAATACATGTATAACAACAATTCACCCTACCCCCTTACGTACCACCCCATCTGGGAGTTGCAGAGTAGGGGGGAAGTCATGTTCGTCCTTCAAGTATGCTTTAAAGGGATCCCATTTATCTTTTGGGAGAAATATTGTGGGTAAGGTTTCAGCATATAAATCACTATACAAATTGCAATATGCTAGGCTCTGGAGCCTTGCCTTGGTTGTGAGCAACGTTGTACAGCCCCATTTCATGACAATCTCTCGCTTGACGAGCAAAAGGGCCATTCCCGTCAATTTTTGAGTCACTTTAGGGAAGTCCAGTATAAAGCCCAATAATGCTGATTCTTGGGTGGGAGGTAACTCCTTCTCTATCATTTTAGTGAATTTGTTACAAACTGAATTCCAGTAAGCCCTGATTTTAGAACAGTTCCAAACTAGATGTGCAAAATTCGCATGTGGGGCACCGCACTTGCTGCAAGTGTGTGGACGGTTAAGGTCTATTTTATGTATTGTTTCCGGGGACTTGTAGGCCCTCCACAAAAACTTAAAATGCAATAATCCATGCCTACTATTCAGAGAAATTTCTTTCATTTGTGTACAGCAAAACTCCCAACGTGTATCAGAAATGGGATGCCGCAAGTCATTTTCCAAAGCCTCCCGAACCCTAGTGTCTTTGCCCAGAACAAGTAACATGCTCGCACAATACAGTTTGGAGACGAGGCGTTCACTGCCGGGTGCGTAAATTACTATGGTCAGTGGGCCGAACTCCGCTGGAGCCAGGGGGAACTCAGAAAATGTTGCCCTAATTGCGCTACGTACTCGACTAAGTATAAATCAATCCATGAATACTGCCTTGCTAAATCTGTCCTCTTCCTCCCCGTCAAAAGCATAGCCTTCGGGACACAGGTCGCCCACTTTACTCATTTAAAATTTGAGTAGCGTTTTCTCTGTCATAATGGGGATCCAGGGGTTGTTTAGTATTGGTATGTCTGGGGAGTACAATGCAGGTGCAGCTGTGACCCGGATCAGCTTACGGCAGGCCCGGCTGGTGATAGAGACAGTATGAACAGATGCAGGAATAGTTAAGATACACTCCAGCCCTACATGTTCCTATTGTTGAAAACCGGCTCTGAAATTGCTACACATGCGAGACACATTTCAAAACTCACACTTTGCACATATTTTAGCAATATATAAATGTGCAATTGACGATAATATAGTGCGACAAACATAGTAACCATTTAATGCAGATGCTAAATGGTTTGCTAAGATCCTGGCCAATCGCCTGTCTCAAGCTATGGTAAAACTGGTATCAGGGCAACAACACAGTTTTATTAAGGGAAGAGATACGACTACTCATATTAACCCCTCACATGCTCATGACGAGCTCAGCTCGTCATGAGCCATGGTTCCCGTGTGCTCATGACGAGCTGAGCTTGTCATTACTGTTAGAACGCTCCCACGCGGGGCTAATTCCCCTGCTGTGCGAGCGTTCTACACAAACAGGTGTGGCCGAGCACACGAGCACCGTGGTGCATGACAAGCTGAGCTTGTCATGAGCATGGCGGCGCTGTGCGCGCCCACCCTCCCGCCAGCACAGCAGGGGAATCAGCCCCGCAGTGAAGTGGTTAATACTGCCATTATGGCATTTGATTTGGCCAAGCAAATCAAGAGTAAACTAGGGATGATATTACTAGACGCAGAAATAGCGTTTGACCGGGTGACTTGCTCTTACTTGCGGCCTACTTTAACGGCAATGCAAATCCCGGATAGATTTTTGATATGGGTAAAGGCGCTTTATCACTCTCCCCAGGCTAAAGTAAGCTATGAGGGGCTACAGTCGAGGAGTTTTCTGATAAATAGGGGCACACGGAGGGGATGTCCTTTATCCCCCCACTGTTTGCCTTATATCGAACCTTTTATCCGAACTCTCATGATGAAGAGGGTATTTTGCCATTAATCATTGGAGTTAAAAAGTAACGCTTACGCGGATGATATTGCAATTTTTACGATTGATCCAATTCAGTCGACAGAATTACTTAATCAAGAGGCAATCAGATTTGGTAGCTTCTCTGGGTATAAATTGAATGAATGTCTGACAAAATATCGAAATCAAAAATATCGAAATACAAAAATATCGGAACAAAAATATCGAAGTCAAAAATATCGGAATCCTATCCCTAACAAGGTAAGTACAAAAATATCGAAAAATTAATATCGTAGTACAAAAATATCGAAATTAAAAATATCGTTTTTTTTAAATGTATTAATAATAATGTAAAAATAATTATAAAATACATATAATGTTACAAATATTAAATAAAAATATTAAAACATAATTAAAAATTTTAAAATAATACATATACATTTAAAATAAATTAAAAACTTAATAATTTAATGTAATTTTATATTTTTTAATTTCATTTAATTGATTTAATTTAAATTAATTTTATTTTTACCCTGTACGACTGTACCCCAAAAACCCAAAACTGACCCTGAACCCTAAAAATACCCCTTTACCCAAAAACCCAAAACTGACCCTGAACCCTAAAAATACCCCTTTACCCAAAAACTGAAAACTGACCCTGAACCCTAAAAATACCCCTTTACCCAAAAACTGAAAACTGACCCTAAACCCTAAAAATACCCCTTTACCCAAAAACTGAAAACTGACCCTGAACCCTAAAAATACCCCTTTACCCAAAAACTGAAAACTGACCCTAAACCCTAAAAATACCCCTTTACCCAAAAACTGAAAACTGACCCTGAACCCTAAAAATATCCCTTTACCCATGAACTGAAAACTGACCCTGAACCCTAAAAATACCCCTTTACCCAAAAACTGAAAACTGACCCTGAACCCTAAAAATACCCCTTTACCCATGAACTGAAAACTGACCCTGAACCCTAAAAATACCCCTGTACCCATGAACTGAAAACTGACCCTGAACCCTAAAAATACCCCTGTACCCAAAATTAATTAATATTATTTAATTACCAATTAATTATTAATTATAATAACAATAAAGTAAATATATTAGCACATTTGCTGTAATTAATTTAATGTAATAATTAATATTATTTTGCCCAATTAATTAATTAAGAATAACAATAAATTATATATAAAAAAATTACTATAATTAATGTAATAAAATAATTAATAATAATTAATTACCAACTAATTAATAATTATAAATATGTAAAAAAGTATAATAATTAATTAACTGATTAATAGAAATTAATTACCAATTAATTATTAATTAAAATATGTACAAACATATATCAATTAATTAATTATTATTAAATTACTTCCCACCCTATTCCCCTATAAACCCATAACCCGCTACAGAACATATTTATCAATTAATCAATTAATTAAAAATAATTAAAAATTAATTCTCAATTAATTAATTAATAATTCCTACTAATTAATAATTAATTTAACATAATTAAATTACTTCCCACCCTATTCCCCTATAAACCCAGAACCCGCTACAGTAGTGAAAGACAATATTTAATTAAATTAGATTAAAAATAAATAATAAAACATAATAAATACAATATAATATACACTAAATTTATTTAAAAATTGATATTAGTAACATCAAAGTTATTAATATCGATATTGTTAACATCGATATTTACAACTTCGATATTACTGATATCATACCAATATCGATATTTAGACTGTCGATATTACTTACCTTCGATATTTTTGTATATCGATATTTAAACTTCGATATTTTGGTATATCGATATTTAAAACTCGATATTTTGTCTGTGTACCAAATTGAATATCGACAAAACTCAGATTCTGCTAAATTATATACCTGAGACACCGATAAAGGGACATTGCCCAGAGACTATGTATCCTGGAGTTCATATCACTCCAAAGATTCAAAACATCATTAAACTAAATTATGAAGCACTCTTGATTGATACTACTAAGAAATTAAAGAATTGGCATAAGCTCCCTATTTGAATCATTAAAAGATGCAACATTGTTAAAATGACAATTCACCCTAGATATATTTATTTATTTAGATCTATTCCTTTGAAATTGATGTTTTTTAAAAAAATTAGACGGGATAATAACAAGTTTTATTTGGGGGTATAGCCGGGCATGTCAGGCTATTAAGCTTCAAAAATACCCCTTTAGTCAAGGTGGTCTAGTATTGCCTGATTTTAAAGCCTACTATTGGGCCTCATTCACAAGCAGATTTCGGAGCCTTCTCATTAGTAAAGATCAAGATTTTAGCCATAAGTTGCTGTCAGAACAGGACAGTTGCAGATTTCTTTACCACACACACGATCCTAACTATTACAAAAAGGTACCCATTAAGACGCTAAAGGTTATAGCTCCAATGTGGTGAGAAATATTTAATTTTTACTCCTTGCCAATTTACTTTAATAAATTCCAGTTGTCGGATAATCCCTTTCTCCCAGATATTTTTCAGGATAGTAAAGCTAAACAATGGGCTAACCTGGGGGTAGATAAACTTGGATATTTATACGACACGGGGGACTTTTGCACTTTTCAAGACTTGAAAGACTCCTTTTCTACACCACAACAGCACTACTATAAATATTTCCAATTTAGTGATTATTTTTTGAGATCACAAAGACTCAAAATAGTGGAATCCCATCAATTACTGAATTTTATCCAGGAACCTTCTGAAGGAAAATGAATTGGTTATCAATTATTTAACCACAATAGACCGCATCCCACTGACCTTTTAACTGAGAAGTGGAGTGCAGTGCTAGGGGAGGAAATATCAGGTACAATTATAGAAGATGCACTCATTACATTAAAAGAGGCCGTATGGTCTGTGAATTTAAAACTTCAGCAATTTAAGACTATATGTATGTTGTATTATATGCCGGATAAAATTGTTAGATGGGGACAAGCAACCATGCAGCATTCTTGTAATAAGACATGCTGTCCTAAATGTGGGGGATATGGAGAAAATATTGTTCACATGTTTGTTATGTGCCCTATGTTAATGACTTTTTGGCAGGGAGTTCGGAATGTATTAAGGAATCAACTTGGCTTAGATGAGGCTTTTTCTACCACTGAAATAATGCTGGGGGTATTGCACCGTTACATCGCAACTTTTACAACGGAATTCTGTTTCAACGCAACTTTTACAACGCAGGAACCATTACAATGCATGCCTTTACAACGCATGTCATTACATAGCAGACGCTATTACAACGCATGCCATTACAACGGAAGTATAGGTACGTTTATAATTATTTTTAATGTTATTTAATAATTTTTATTTAATTTAATTAATATTAATTATAAATGAATATATTTATTTATGTTTTTTTATATTATAAATTAAATATATTAATTTAAGTAATTTTAAAAATAAGTATGAGTATAGGAGTATATTTTTTGGGGTACTGTGGTATATGTTTTGGGGTGTTTGGGTATTTTTAGGTTTAAGGGCTGTGTTTGGGTTTTGGGGTACAGGGGTATTTTTAGGTTTTAGGGCTGGGCTTGGGTTTTGGGGTACAAGGGTATTTTTAGGTTTCAGGGCTGGGTTTGGGTTTTGGGGTACAGGAGTATTTTTAGGTTTTAGGGCTGGGTTTGGGTTTTGGGGTACAGGGGTATTTTTAGGTTTCAGGGCTGGGTTTGGGTTTTGGGGTACAGGGGAACTTTTAGGTTTTAGGGCTGGGTTTGGGTTTTGGGGTACAGGGGTATTTTTAGGTTTTAGGGCTGGGCTTGGGTTTTGGGGTACAAGGGTATTTTTAGGTTTCAGGGCTGGGTTTGGGTTTTGGGGTACAGGAGTATTTTTTGGTTTTAGGGCTGGGTTTGGGTTTTGGGGTACAGGGGTATTTTTAGGTTTCAGGGCTGGGTTTGGGTTTTGGGGTACAGGGGAACTTTTAGGTTTTAGGGCTGGGTTTGGGTTTTGGGGTACAGGGGTATTTTTAGGTTTCAGGGCTGGGTTTGGGTTTTTGGGGTACAGGGGTATTTTTAGGGTTTCGTTTTTTTTTTAAACGACTTTAAATAAATAAATAAATTAATTAAATTTAATTAAATTAATCAAATTATATTATTTACAATTTATACATTAATTAAATTACATTAATTAAATTAGATTAATTAAATTAATTTAATTACATTATAAAATTTATTAAATTAAATTAAATAAATTAAATTAAATTAATTAAATTACATTAATTCCTTTTATTTATTTTATTTAATTAAATTAATTAAATTACATTAATTACAATTTTCAAATTAATTAAATTAAATTTATAGAATTACATTTATTAAATTAAATTAATTACAATTTTAACATTAATTTAATTATATTAGTTAAATTAAATTAATTTAATTTACTTAATTACATTTTTTTTAAAAAGATATACTTACCTATACTTACGTTGTAATGGCATGCGTTGTAATAGCATCTGCTATGTAATGACATGCGTTGTAAAGGCATGCATTGTAATGGTTCCTGCGTTGTAAAAATTGCGATGTTACGTCTGCGTTGTAAAATAACGCGTTGTAACATCATAGATCCAATGCTGGGTTATTGAAATGATGCTAATAGAGCTAAGACAGCATTCATGTCTTTAGCTATAGTTTTGGCTAGGTTGGCTGTAACCCGGGCATGGATATCTCCGAAGCCAGGTAATGTAATGGAGTGGTGGAGTATTTTTAGCAGTTTTTTGCACGAAAAAAAGCTTTGGCTAAAATCAGAGACGTTAAGGCACTTAGAAAATGTAATGCTATCTGGTATGGTATGAGTCAGCATCAAGCTACCAATTAATTTTCGTGCTTAGTACTTTGGATCTATTACTTTTATTATTTAGCTAGTATTCTCTATTGTTATTTCTTAAAATATATAATATCACCCACCTAAGGAAAATGAAAAGAGCATGAAAAACGATATGGATGCTGAATTTTGTTTGTGTATCTTGTGTTTGAATCCTATGCAAAAAATAAAAAATATCAAAAAAAGAGAAATACATAGTAACCAAATTTTTATATATTATTTGTATTCAATCTGTACCTAGCCAGCTCGGGAGTGGGAGCTCTAGGTAAAAATATATAAAACAAACAAACCCTCTCTATCCTTATATTGTACATTAATGTCTGCTCTACATAAAGGAGGGAAATCCAAAGAAGTGTAAATCTGTGATTGCAAAATATGTGGTACAACTGTGGCAAACTTAAGATTATACTAGGGTCCGATTTCGATATGGTTTGGAAATCTTCCCAACCGAATTGGTTTGGGAATGGTTTCCTCCTGGCTCAGATCAGGTGAGTCCTGCCGACCGATTAAGATGCATCCGGGTGCATCCAGATACGATTTGGTTGGACTCCCATTGACTTCAAAGGGAGCCTATGTACAGACCGAATGCATAGACTACCATTGAAGAAAGGGGTGACTGGGGAAAATGGAGCACCCTGTGGTGGGCGCTCCCTGGTGCCTGTCACACTGTGCATGTCTGGTAAAGAGAGACCCACGGGTACCCACATGGGCCCAATTGGATACAGGGGGCCCACTACAAGCTCCCAAAGTCTAATTCTGACTGCCACTTTGAGTCGGAGGGCATAACTGGAAAGGATGTCTGAATCCAGCATCATAATCGGTCGGTTGGAAACGCGGCCCGTAGAGACATTCGATGTTGCCCTGTACAGCTCAGTCATTCCAAATGCCGTCGGGTTCGGATTGGGATATTCCTAACTCGCATCATAATCGGTCGGTCGAAAACCTTTCCGATTCAGGGGCCGATTCCGATCTCGTTGGGAAAGCCCGCCGTCCGAGTCGGATCCAGAGTGCTTTCCGACTGACTCGCAGTCCGGGGCTCAGAATGCCCGAGTACGATGCGAACACACGCTTACGGACACAGGTCGCTCGGAGCCTCATTGAAGTCAATGGGAGCCTGTTATACGACGCGTACATAGGCTGCCATTGACAAAAAAGGTACATCGCCCCTTTTAGTGGGGACATGTCTGTGCCACTCACACAGTACATGCACATGTTGGGGGACTCCTGTAAGGCTACGGATGAATGGGGGGTCCGGCGCCGACCCCTGAAGTCCGCTTCCGGGAGATTTTACGAGCCAGAATCTCTGTCTCGATCCAGCTGTCCAAATCGTGCCATGTACAGGCTCGGTCGGGAAATCGCCTCTATTGCACGGCATGGTTCGCTTACGGCCGACATGTACGGAGCGACCCGGAAAAGTTTCGGTCGAAAAATTCATGTTTCCCGCATTGTACTTGCTTGCTCGTACAGTTTTACGAGTCGGTAGGAATACACGCGTCCGCCTCGTACGTTTTCCATCCGGATGGCGTTCGGAGCCATTCCGAGCGGGATCAGAATTGGCCCCTTAGTCGGAAAGACAGGTTCACGATCCGATTTGGATGAAGCAAATGCCGTTAGGGGGCTTTCCAAACCGCTTCAGAATCGGCCCATTAGACTAGGACTGCTAAAGTGGAGGCATGCAATGGGTGTATCACCACTAATCACCACTAATGAGGATTACTAAAAAAGCTTCTGGAGAAAGTCAACTGTGACATCAAAGTACGAATTCTCAAAATCAGTCATTGGTGACGTCAGAGCCGCTGGAAACACTGGGGCTGAAATTACAGAGGTTACTGATGGTATTCTGGTGGAGTCATCAGGGCTATTGGCTGGTTGCAATCCTAGCTTGTTGTCCAGCACAAGCGTGTAATGATATCTCAGGCGGTATTCAGCAAAAATATCTAGTTGGAAATGTTGACTTACCCTAATAATGAGATTTAAATATCGTGACACCGAAATATCAACAGCAAAAATATTGTGGTCAAGTATATCAACTCTAAGCATGAGCAAATTTTGCAAATTCGCGATCCGCGAATTTGCGGATTTGCGAATTCGCGATCCGCAAAATTCGCGAATTTGTGCGAATTTGCGAATTTTTGTTTTTTGCGTGTTCGGGAGGTTTTTTGCGTGTTCGCTGGGTTTTTTGCGTGTTCGCGGAGTTTTTTGCGTGTTCGCGGGGATTTTTGCGTCTTCGCGAGCCGCTTGCATAGCGAAGTTACCCATGCAGTCGTTCATGGGAGACAGAGTGAGAGATAGACAGACAGATAGATAGAAAGAGAGAGAAAGAGAGGGAAAGAGAGAGGGAGAGAGAGAACGAGAGAAACAAAGAGAGGCCGGATCTCTGAAGGGCCAGATTCCTGAGTTGCCCCTACAGAACATACAGCTTTTTCTTTTTAGCAAAATGCATATGAAAATTGTGCTGTAAAGGTCTCTTTTAGTTTAACCCCTCCTGACAACTCAAAATGGGTGTATTTGCCATCCTCTCCCTTCTTCCTGTTTTTTATATCTGAAAGTGCTTCCTGATGAGGTTTAATTCCTTGGACAGGTGCCTCGTTGCCTACTTGTAACTATTCTCTGACCCTGCTTCAAGGGTCAGAGCAGGGTCAGAGAATAGTTGCAAGTAGGCAACGAGGCGCCAGGTAGCAATTAGCAGCAGGTGTCCAAGTTGAAGTTAATTTGTTTGTAACCCTTTTGTAAAAGGTTACAAAGAAATTAGGTTCTACTTTTGCACCTGCTGCTGTAACCCTTGCTTGGCTGAAAATTCGTCCCCGCTGATTCGCGGATTTTACCGCAATTTCGCGAGATTCGCGGATCGCGAAATTGCGGAAATCCGGAAATTCGCCCGCGAAACGGATTTTACGCCCACCTTTAATCAACTCAACTTTAAGGTAAGAAATATCGATTTTAAAAATATAGAAGTCATTGATATAATCTGCAAAGATTGAGTTGTCTAAAATATCGTTGTTTTAATTAGTTTTATGTATTTTAGCATATATTTTATATTTGTTACATTTTTTGTAGTCATTAATTTGATTTTACTTGAATTAGGCGTTATTTAGTTCCGTAGTGGGTTGTGGGTTTATAGGAGAATAGGGTGGGAAATATTTAATTATAATACATTAATGAATACAGTTATTTGTTAATATTGTTTTAATTGAGATGTTATAATGTTAATTGTCCTTTTAATATTTTGGGGTCAATTTTAAGTACAAGTTGTGGGGTTTATAGGGGTAAAGGGTGGAAAGTAATTTATTTTTTATTCATTAATCATTAGTTGTTAATTATTATTAATTAATTGATGATTAATTAGTGTAATTGTTTAATTATTTTTTGGCGAGTGGGTTTTTGGTTGACAGGGGTAAAATGGTTGGGAGTAAATTAATTTGACATATTTTATAGTTAGTTGTTAGATGCTATTCGCTATTTAATTGAAAACGTTTTTTAATTTTGTAATTCATTCTTTTACAGTTTAATATTAAGTGGTCGATTCCGATTCGGGTAACGTATCCGTACGACGTTTCGTATTTGTTGCTGTTTCCGTATGAATCGTACAAATACGTTCGAATCCCGTAGTACGATCTGTAGGTAGAAATTCCGTCCGAATCCGTGTGAACCGTACAAAAACAAGGGTCGATCCGTACGATATAGACCCTCACATAGAACCGTACAAATCGTAAACATGCTGCACGACCCGCCAAGTGCGATCCGGACCGGGGACTGAGTACGCGATTCGTACGGAAAACGTTGCGTATAGGCAATTCGTACGGAGAGCCACACAATAACATTTGAACCGTACCCCTGAATTCAAGGGGTGTACGCACGGGGTGTCGCACCGTACACCAATGGCCTTGGGGGGTACAAACCGTACCCCTACACACCGTACACCAACATACATGGGGTGTACGCACGGGGACATAAGCACCGTACCCCTGAAATCCAGGGGTGTACGCACCGTACACTGACGCACCGAACCCCTGCAATCATGGGCTGTACGCACCGTAACCGGGGGAGGGGGGGTCCGCTCCGCACGCAATACGATGCAAAATCTGCTTTTCCGGATTTTTTCAGCTCCCGTAAAAAAAGAGTCGCATGGAGTGTTGTCGATCCGAATCGAACTTGCTGGGTCGTAGAGAGCTGCTTCGATCCGTACGGACATTGCGTACTGCGTGTTCCGAGTGCGATTCGTACTTATTATTGAGTCGTACAGTCCTTGGTACGATTCGTATGGAGAACTGCATTGGGTGCTCATCATACTACATTGTACGTATGGTGACAGTTAGGCATACGATTCGTACGGGAAAAAACAATCCGTAGAGCGATTCGGACTGGATTTTACCAAATTGGAATCGGCCCCTAGGTGTGGGTTGTGTATAATTGATAATTAATTATGTTAATTATGCAAATACATTTGTTTTAATTTGGATGTGGGTTGTGAGTTGTGTGGTATTGTAGGGTAGGAAGTAAATAGACAAAACGTATGTAATAATGAATGCTTTTATTAATACATAATTCATAAAGAAATATATTTGTGTTTGAAAATTATTTTTTTCTTTTATTTTATATAATATTTGTAGGTAGTTGTGATATGTATTTAACATTATAATATGCTTTTATTTTTTCAATTTTTTTAATATTAAGGATATTTTTATTTTTATTTTTAACATATATTTTTTTAATTTACTTTTCTTTTCAAATATTTTTTATTTTGTCAATGATGTTTTGTTTGTTTTTAATTTTGAACCGACTGGAGTGACAGTAGCACATTTTACCCCTCCACAATCCAACACTTTCCCTATTGATGCACTGACAGGAGAGGGAATAGTACATTTTATCCTTCCGCTATCCAACACTTAACTATCATCAACATGCTATGGGTTGCTGAGGATGTTACGCAAAGTTCTCCCTCTACTTCCATTCGATGCCCGCAGAATTATGGTTCAGGCCCTGATATTATCTCGGCTGGACTACGGAAATGTCCTGTATTTAGGAGCCCCACTGACCACACTAAACAAACTACAGGTGGTTCAGAATAGTGCAGCAAGACTACTCCTACAGGTTCCTAGGAGACAATCTGCAAGGCCAGTGCTCCGTCAGCTGCACTGGCTACCTATGGCCGCCAGGATACAGTTCAAGGCGATGTGCATCGCCCATAAAGCTATGTGGAAATCTGGCCCAACCATTCTTCACCCTATGCTGTCGCCCTATATACCATCAAGATCTCTCCGCTCCAGTAACCATTTTCTGGCTACTACAAGGAAAAGTAAGAAATCAAGATGGGGAGGTCGTTCTTTCTCGTATACGGCGGCCAGATTATGGAACTCACTCCCTCAGTCGGTAAGAGAGATCCGTAGTCTGACAACTTTTCCGCAAACTTTTGAAGACATATCTATTCGACTGGTAGTTTCGGTTGAGACCTTTGTCTGTGTCGTTATTGGTTCCTGAAGAGCTACGAGGCCTCCGGGTAGTTTAGGCGCTACATAAATATTCTTTAATAATAATAATAATAATAATAACTTCCCCCCCAAAAAATGCATATCAAACTTTTTTTTTTTTAGAAAACTACAGTCCCGTACCGGTAGACTACCAACCTCGATCAGCAAGCGAATCCTATCCACCACATTTAAATGATGCACATTTCATATCCGAAGGGTTTTTGACACCGCACCCCGCGTAACAACATGCACATATGAGGTCGCGCCAGCTGCTACTGATGTATGAGACCGGTACGCACTACCAAGCGTCCCGTTACCTCATGTATGTATGGGGTGGCACCCGCTGCGCGTTCCAAATGCGACAAATGCACGCTGCCACGCCATGTGTTACATCATAGACGTACGATATTGCGCCGCATACGCCATTCCCTCATTTTTTTGTCTCAAAACTAACTTTAAAGTGTATATGAGAGCAAGCGATAATTAAAAATAGTTTTAAACAGTTATATATTTTTAACTGTAATAACCTTATATTATAGTAAATATATTTTCTCAAAATCACATTGGGTGCGATCTCATTGCTCACTGGCTGCGCGATTGCCATGTGACCCATAAAAAAAAACATTTCATTAGTTTCCCATGGTAACAGTTTGAAAATGCCACCCATTGTAGTCAATATCTGTACTGCATAGTAAATATACATAATATCGAATTCAAAATATAGTATAGCTATAATATTGAAGTCAAACTATAGAATGGACAAAATATCAAATGGACAGAATATAGTGGTGTAAATATCAAATTGAAGGTAAGTAATATAATATCGATTTTTAAAATATAGAAAGTCAAAATATCAAAGTGTATAATATAGGTATTAAAATGTATCTAATTTTTAATAATATAACATTTTTAAAAGTGTTTTGTATGTTAGTATATTTGTGAAAAGTTTATATTTTCTTGTAATTTATTTTAAGTAATGAATTTTATGTTATTTAATTTTTGCGTAATTTAATTCTGTAGCGGGTTGTGGGTTTATAGGGGAATAGGGTGGAAAGTAATTTATTTATATTAAAGTAAATATTAATTTTTAGAAATTACTCATTATTTTAATTTAATTTTGTGTTTTAGTTCTGTAGCGGGTCGTGGGTTTATAGGGGAATAGGGTGGGAAGTAATGTAATTATAATTAATTAAATATTTTTTATTTATTTATTGATATTAATTTTGAAATAATTGTTAATTAATTTTAAATTGGTAAATAATGTTTTATAATTGATTAATTGATAATTATGTTAATTGTATTAATTTATTCACCGTAGCGGGTTGTGGGTTTATAGGGTAATACGGTGGGAAGTAATTTAATTGTAATTAAGTAAATCATTTTTATTTATTTATTGGTATTGATTTTTAATTTATTGTTAATTATTTGTTAATTGGTAATTACGTTTTTATTAATTGGTAATTAACTTGTATTAATTCATTATTGATATTCACAATATTTGTATTAATTTATTTTCTGTAGTGGATTGTGGGTTTATAGGGGAATAGGGTGGGAAGTAATTTAATTGTAATTAATTACATATTAAAAATACTTTTTGTATATTGATAATTAATTTACTGTTAATTATTAATTCATTGGTATTAATTTTTTATTATTAATTCGTTTTTGTCATTGAAAATTATTTAGTTGATAATTAATTATGAATAGGTAATTAATTTTCATAACTAATATTTATTTGTATTTTTAATTGATTCATTATTACATTACATTAAATTGGTAATTACTTTTAATTAATTTTTTATTGGTATTGATATTCAATTTATTTTTATTAATATATTAAATCATTACTTTCCCTACTGTTAAACTCACTAGAGTGGGAATAGTAAGTTTTACCCCTAGGCTATCCAACGCTTTCCCTACTGTTGCATTCTCTGGAGTGGGAATAGTAATTTTCACCCCTACGCTATCCAACGCTTTCCCTACTGTTGCACTCTCTGGAGTAGGAATAGTAATTTTTACCCCTACGCTATCAAATGCTTTACCTACTGTTCCACTCTCTGGAGTGGGAATAGTAATTTTTACCCCTAAGCTATCCAAGACTTTCCCTACTGTTGCACTCTCTGGAGTGGGAATAGTCATTTTTACCCTCCCCCTATCCAATGCTTTCCCTACTGTTGCACCCACTGGAGTGGGAATAGTAATTTTTACCCCTACGCTATCCAACATTTTCCCTACTGTTGCACTCACTGGAGTGGCAATAGTAGATTTTACCCTCCCGCTATCCTATGGTAAAAATATTGTACATTTTTTATTCATATTACGTTAATATATATATATATATATATATATATATATATATATATATATATATATATATATATATATATATATATATATATATATATATATATATATATATGTTTTAAAAAATAAAATGTTATGTTTTTTTATAACTTAAATTCATTATTGAATACTTTTAAGGGTATTTAAGTATTTTTAAGTATGTTTCAGTTAATTATATTCAGTATTTCATTAATTTTAAATTACTTTTAAGACATTTAAAAAAAATCGATATTTTGGCTAACTATATTTTTTAAAACAATATTTTTGATTTGATATTTTTGTACTTACCTCTTTGTAGATAAGAATTCGATATTTTTGCTTTCTATATTTTTTCATCAATATTTTGTGAATTCTATATTTTTGTATTCGATATTATGTCAGTGATCCATACTGCATTTCATGAGACACACCTCTTCTGCTTAGAGAGCTTTGTTCTAAACTTTTTGCAATATACACATATATTACACTACACATAACATGCAACCATTATTTTCATCAATATTCATGCTCTGTAAAGCAGCCTTCCACCTGTGGTAGCCATACACCTAAAAGTCACATCACCAAACTTTTTGCCTATACCAGAGGTACCATGGTTGCATACGCTGTCCACAGCACAACGTAATATAGTGCGGCCCTGAGACAGTATTATGCATAGATAATGAACACACAGACACAGATAGATAGTGGAAGTGGGTACGGGCACGTGTGCTCGACTCTTTTTTATTACCAGGGTGACATATCCAGTTCTGGATGCGTGTAGGCTGAGTGTAAACCAGCCTTCAGGGAATGGTTGCTGCTAACTTCAACTACAACAGTAATCATGGAAAGGGGCGACCACTCGGTCCCCCCGAACGTATGGCGGAGTGCCTCGATCCCCCCGGGAAGCCATTTTGGGGCGGGAGGCGCGTCTCGGCTGGTATGCCCGAAGCGGCGTAGCCGGGGCGCGCTTTTCCCCGCCCTAGAGTGGGCTGGCCTAGACACCGACGTAGCCAGCCCCGCCCTAGGGGCAGGCAGGGGCGGGTTTCCGCCCGCCCTGAAGACGGATAAAAAGAGACGCAAGACCAGAAGACGTCCTCTTGTTCTTGTGCTCCGAAGCTGCACCTCCTCGCTACACGTGAGCTCGGGACGGAACGAAGAGCCAATTTTGAGCGTTTTGATCTTTTTCTTTGTCTTCTAGATATTTCCTCGGAGAAATGCCCAAGAAAGGCGCGAAGAGAATGACGACCGACCAGATGGTGCGGGCCCTTTGCAAGGAGGTGTCCGACATAAAGAAACGGTTGGCGGAGCGAGACGGGGAGCAGGGTCCGGGCCCTGCGCCGGCTGGAGGGAGACCTAAGAGACCGAGAAGGGTTCCAGCCGGTGGAGACGTCCCGGTTCCCTCTGCCCCGCTCGAGGCACCGACCCCAGTACCAATGGAGGAGAATCCAATCCCCGTTGTCGTCACCCCGACTTCCAAGGAAGACATGCCCCCCGAGCTGGCAGCACAGCTAGCAGCATGGTTGGGGGATAGTAGTGATGGCGCCACGGCTGCCGAGGCACAGGCGCTGATAAAAGGGCTTCGTGTGAAAAGAGATGCAGCTAAAGTGACTGCGCCGTTGGCGGGAATAGACAAGCCGCAAGCGGCAGAAGCTGCGTCTGGTTCAGGTAAGCGGCCATTGCCGATTGCAAGGGACGAGTCAGCACCCTCTCGTAGAGAGAGATTGGGACAACATGTGCCTTTAGCTATAAAGGAAAAGATCTGGGGGGGGGAGTACGTGAATATTTTCTCCTTGCTTGTCGATCATTATGAGATAGAGCATGTCAAGAGTCAGAAGGACCTCATGCATCCGAGTGTTTGGCGCGCAAAAATGGCCGCCTTTAAGGTAAATGAGAATATTGGCAACTGGGGCAATGCGTGGGGTATTTTTACATCGATTTTGGGGGAACGTAGGCCCGAGTTGCTTCCTGAGTTTCCCATTTATCAGTCACGAATAATGGGTTACTCGACAGCGTATCAAGGTAACCATTGGTTTTGTTATGACAATCTGTTCAGGAAAGAAAAGGAACATAACAAGAGTTTGACTTGGGATTGCTACGATTCTGTAACATGGGATAAAATGAAAGAATCGGGAATGTTAAGAATGCCATTGGTTGGGAGCACTGTTGTTGAGTACTCCCGCCAAAATGTGGGGACGCCCTTTCGGCCAAGTGCGAGCACCGACGATCAGTCGAGGTCCGCAGGCAGTACAGGGAGAAAGGGTTTCTGTTTTAATTTCAACAAAGGGAAATGTACCAGGCCTCCGGGATCGTGTAAATTCAAACACGAATGTAGTACATGTGGGTCGTCCCATCCTGAGTCATCGTGCAGAGCCAGAACGAGTGAGAATGGGGGTAAGGGAGGCGCCAAACAGGTCTAAACTAGTCCGAGGGGCGCCTTTACCAACCCCGATTGATACCTTGGCAATGATTCCCTGGCTCAGCGAATACCCGGATCGTACTTCTGCTGGGGTGCTGCGGAACGGTTTTACACATGGTTTCCGCATCCCGGTGGGGGACTATCAGGGTGTAGGGACGTGCAAAAATCAACTTTCCGTGTTACAACATGCATCTGTAGTGCAAGAGAATATTCAGAAAGAGGTTAGCCGGGGACGGGTCGCCGGCCCGTTTAGTGTACCCCCGGTACCGGATTTTGTTTGTTCTCCGTTAGGGGTGGTCCCCAAGAAGGACCCAGGTGAGTTTCGTTTGATCCATAATCTGTCTGCTCCACATGGTCTGTCGGTGAACGACGCAATTGATCCAGAAGTTTGTTCGGTGCGATACGCATCATTTGATGAGGCAGTAGCCATTTTGAATCGCCTGGGGCCCGGGACGTTGATGGCGAAATCAGATATCGAGTCAGCGTTCCGGTTGCTCCCGGTACACCCAGACGATCAGCGTCTTCTGGGATTCGGGTTCCAGGGGTCATTTTACATGGATAGGTGTATGCCAATGGGATGCTCTATATCATGTGCTTATTTTGAGCAATTCAGCACTTTCCTGCAATGGGTGTTCACTAAGAAAACGGGTTTCCGAAATGTAATGCACTACCTTGACGACTTTTTGTTCCTCGGCCCCGCCGGAAATCCCGAATGTGCCCGGGCCTTAGCCAAATTCTGTGTGTTGATGGGTCAGTTTGGCGTGCCATTGGCACCGGGTAAAACTATGGGTCCCACGACTTGCCTCGAGTTTTTGGGGATCGAGTTGGACTCAAGGGAGGGGTGTTTCCGTTTACCAGCTAGCAAAGTGTTGAAATTCAGGGCAGCCCTCCAAGTCTGTTTAAATGCATCTAAGGTTACACTTCATCAGTTGCAACAATTAGTGGGAAAGTTGAACTTTGCCTTGAGGGTGATCCCAATGGCTCGCCCCTTTTCCCGCTCAATTGCCCAAGCGATGGTTGGCCTCAAGGAGGGTCATCATCGCACGAGGTTATCGGCTGAGGTCCGCCAGGACATGCGGATTTGGTTAGCATTTTTGGCGGACTTCAATGGCCGAGTCGTCTGGAACAAGCCAGCCGTGTCCTCCGAAGAGCTTGGGCTATGGACAGATTCAGCAGGAAGCATAGGCTTCGGCGCCATCTTCGGCACAAAATGGTCTGCACAAAGATGGCCCCTATGGTGGCACGAGAAAGGGCTGACGAGTAATATTGCTTTCCTTGAACTATTTCCCATTCTGGTGGCCCTGAGAACCTGGCCAGAAGGGTTCAGAGATCATTCTGTTGTGTTCTGGTCCGACAATATGACCGTGGTAGAATGCATCAATAGTCAGGCAGCCCGTTGTAAATTGATTTTGAGGCTGCTCAAAGAAATTGTCTTGCTGTGTATGCAACTGAACGTGATATTCAGAGCAAAACATGTCCCAGGGGTGATGAATCAGGCTGCTGATGCACTGTCTCGTTTTCACATGCAGGCTTTCTCGGGTTTCCTTCCTTCAGCGGACCCAGAGCCGGCACCCTTCCCCGAAGCTCTCTGGTCTCTCGGTGCCCCGAACTTCATCACCTCGTGGGAGAGAGTCTAGCACCCAGGACAAGGAAGGCATATGAAGGGGCGTTTCAGGCCTATTTAGCCTTTTTGGGGGCAGAGAGAGGGGGACTTTGGGGTCAGGAAGAGTGGGTAGTACTTTTTCTGATGTCCTTACGTAGGGCTGGGAAATCGGTGGCTACGGCCCAAAGGCATCGTGCCGCCATTTCCTTTGTTGCCAGGGCCCATGGCATCCAGGACCCGACAGCGTCTTTTACAGTACAAAAGGCGCTGCGTGGGTGGCAACGCCTAGAGGGTCGCAGAGTAGACGTAAGACGACCGATAGGTCTAGATAGGTTGTCCCAGTTACTGGCCACGCTCCCTGACACATGCTCGTCTCCTTTCGAGACCTGTTTGTTCCGGACTGCATTTACGCTGGCATTTCACGGGGCTATGAGAGTTAGTGAGCTGGTTGCAAGGAACAAACAGGATGTGGCGGGGGGCTTGTGCAGGGAGCATGTTCAGATCAGGGGCGATGCGATGATTGTCTCCTTTCTCAGGTCCAAGACCGACCAAGATGGGAAGGGGGACTGCACGATCATTCGCAGGATCCCCGGGTCATCCATGTGTCCGGTACAGTGCTTAGAAGATTACATAGCACGAAGGGTGGCATCATGGGGGGGGACATTGTTGAGGCATGCAGACGCCACCCCGCTGACGAGGTTTCAGTTTCGGCGGGTGCTTGCAATGGCCATCGCCGCAGCGGGCTTGGACCCGGGCGAATTTGGGACCCATTCCTTTCGAATAGGGGCTGCCACTGAAGCTACAGCCAGGGGTCTTAATATAGAACAAGTGAAACGTGTGGGGCGCTGGTCCTCCAATTGTTATAAGAGGTACGTGCGATTGCACATGTTGTGAAGCTATAATCATGTACTCACGCTTCTTGTCTTTTGTTTGTTTTCAGTTGCGCAAGCCTACGCGGCAGGGCGGACTGTGCAGTCGACCCAACACCAGGCCAGCGGTCACACATCACCGGCTGAGAGAAAGGAGGTGTGGGTCGTGGGCCACTCATACGTGAGACGGGCCGCAGACGTATTCAAAGCAGGTGACATGATTCACGTACCTGGGGAATACGGGTACAGAGTGTCCTTCTACGGAAGGGGCGGTCTCTGTATTGACCAGTTTCAAGCATTCTTTGAGGGTTTGTTAGAGCGGATGAGGTCACCGCCGTCCATAGTCATAGTGCATTTGGGGGGCAATGATTTGGTCACCACCGGTAGACGACTTCTCCTGGAGGCTATGCTTTCCACGGTAAGTTGGTTAGCGAGGAGAGTTCCGGGGTGCATAATTGCGTGGTCTCATATGATCCCACGAAAAGAGTGGCGGGGGGCTATCTCGATCCCTGCTTTGAATCATTCCGTTAGAAAATTGAATAACAAAGTGAGTAGGTTGTTCCGTTCCAAGACATTGCATTCGATCTCGCATAGTTGTATTAATGATGAAAGTATGTATGTGGGGGATGGTGTGCATTTGTCGAGGGTGGGGAATGAGTTACTCATAGGAGACTTCTTAGCTTGGTTAAAATCGTTAAAACATGACCTTTAGGTAGGAGTTTTTGGTGGGGGGTCCGGATAGCCGGTCAACTATCCGGACCTGTGGCGGTAAGGTCATGATCGGTGAGCACTAATTGGTAGATCCCTATGAGTGGGCGTCACCCAACACGGATGGGAGCGCTCGGGAGAGGTGGCCATTGGCCCCTCAATGGGGAGGCGGTCCCGTCTAAGGGCGGGTCGCCGGAAGTAAAGGAAAGGCGGTCAAGGCCCCTTCCTTTGTAGGAGGGGTTACAGCCCCCTCCTGGGGAATTTCCCGGGGCCAGTGTCATCTGCGACAGCAGATGCGGTAAGTTGTGTGGGGTGGGGGGAGGTCCACGATACCTTCTAGATACCACACACAAGTCTTCGAACGACCTTTAAATGGCGTCGAGTCTTAAGTGCCCCCGTCAAGTCAAGGTAAATTGTTAGTTGTTGCACTTGAGGTAAGCCTCTGTGCTGTCGCCCCTCCCAAGTGGGAGGGGTAAGTCTGGTTAGGGATCTTGACACCGGTTATGACCTTGCCGTTGGCCCTTAAACGTTAGGATGTACAATTTCAGTGTTTTTAGAGAATGTTTTGTAGGATGCTAGTTCGGCTAGGAGAACCTCTGTATTAGAGAATATGTTAAGGTTAGCCAACATCGCAATATGATGATGAAATTGTACATAACATGAAAACGTTTAATGTTTTAATTTTTTGTTTTAATAAATACGGCCGGGATGGTCACTCCATCCCACATCCAAAAACTTTAAGAACTGTTTCCGGTTTCCATCCTTTTGGGGATTGTGTTGAGAGGGGGTGGCGGGTATCTCAGCCATATGGAAAGGGGCGACCACTCGGTCCCCCCGAACGTATGGCGGAGTGCCTCGATCCCCCCGGGAAGCCATTTTGGGGCGGGAGGCGCGTCTCGGCTGGTATGCCCGAAGCGGCGTAGCCGGGGCGCGCTTTTCCCCGCCCTAGAGTGGGCTGGCCTAGACACCGACGTAGCCAGCCCCGCCCTAGGGGCAGGCAGGGGCGGGTTTTCGCCCGCCCTGAAGACGGATAAAAAGAGACGCAAGACCAGAAGACGTCCTCTTGTTCTTGTGCTCCGAAGCTGCACCTCCTCGCTACACGTGAGCTCGGGACGGAACGAAGAGCCAATTTTGACCCACCCACCAGCCCCTGAGGACAGCAATTTGTTGTGCAATAAAGTGAATTTATAAGTTTGTTTTTCCATTTCGTTTACAGGCTGTGAAAGTATCAGTTTGTTGTTGATCATAATAAAGTATGATGAATATCGTGTAGGTTGTTACGATTAAAATGATTTGATGTTGTGTTGCTTTTTAAGCATGTTCTTTCGGTCGTAGCGACCAATGTTTTCATAGGTGTGAGTAAGAATTGTCGTATTTATTTTTGGTAGGCGGTAAGGTCATGATCGGTGAGCACTAATTGGTAGATCCCTATGAGTGGGCGTCACCCAACACGGATGGGAGCGCTCGGGAGAGGTGGCCATTGGCCCCTCAATGGGGAGGCGGTCCCGTCTAAGGGCGGGTCGCCGGAAGTAAAGGAAAGGCGGTCAAGGCCCCTTCCTTTGTAGGAGGGGTTACAGCCCCCTCCTGGGGAATTTCCCGGGGCCAGTGTCATCTGCGACGGCAGATGCGGTAAGTTGTGTGGGGTGGGGGGAGGTCCACGATACCTTCTAGATACCACACACAAGTCTTCGAACGACCTTTAAATGGCGTCGAGTCTTAAGTGCCCCCGTCAAGTCAAGGGAAATTGTTAGTTGTTGCACTTGAGGTAAGCCTCTGTGCTGTCGCCCCTCCCAAGTGGGAGGGGTAAGTCTGGTTAGGGATCTTGACACCGGTTATGACCTTGCCGTTGGCCCTTAAACGTTAGGATGTACAATTTCAGTGTTTTTAGAGAATGTTTTGTAGGATGCTAGTTCGGCTAGGAGAACCTCTGTATTAGAGAATATGTTAAGGTTAGCCAACATCGCAATATGATGATGAAATTGTACATAACATGAAAACGTTTAATGTTTTAATTTTTTGTTTTAATAAATACGGCCGGGATGGTCACTCCATCCCACATCCAAAAACTTTAAGAACTGTTTCCGGTTTCCATCCTTTTGGGGATTGTGTTGAGAGGGGGTGGCGGGTATCTCAGCCATATTGGATCACACACAGAGATTCCATATCAAAAGAATTGATAATTTGTGCTGCAGTAAGGTGGGGACAGTAGATGTGAAATAATACAGAAATAATTCTATCGTAAAAGAATCACAACTTGTGGTATACTGACACACAATCAATAGATCTGAAATAATACACAAAAAGATTATATCATAAATGCTCCATCAGTTCTAGTGCACTCACATAGCCACATCAAAAGCATTAAGCATGTGCACAGCCAGCGATAATGTGTGCTGTCGACAGGCCTACTAGGAGCAATATCTGTTGCCATCAACACTGCATCATCGGCAATAGCGACTAAGTCGGAATTGTGAACACTGCTGTCTGCAGTGTTGGCCACAGCGAGCGGTCAGCAACGACCCACAAGCTATATAAGGTGACTTGAGCTGCCCAGTGTGTCGTAAATGAAGCAACAAAAAAGTGTGTGCAGAGCCTGCAATGATACGTATGCATGGTGGAGACAGTACGCACTAGAGCAATGTCTTTTCCTAAAGGACTACCTCATCACAATAACGACTCAATCGCAATTGTGAACACTGCTGTCTTCAGTGTAGGCCAGAGTGAGCGGTCGGCAAGGGCCCTCAGCCAGGTGGCATTGCCTTGACCTCTACAGTTTGCAATACGCGAAGCAAAATAATGTGTGCAGAGCCTGCAATGATGCGTATGAGTGGTACAGACAGAGCACACTGGAGCAATGTCTTTTCCTACAGGACAGCATCATCTACAATACCGACTCAATGTCAAATGTGAACACTGAAGTCTGCAGTATAGGCCAGAGAGAGCGTTCAGCAAGAACCCACAGCCACGTGACATTGACCTGAGCTCTACAGTTTGCAATACGCAAAGCATAAAAAACGTGTACGGAGCCTGCAATGATGCATATGAGTGGTGCAGACAGTACACACTGGAGCAATGTCTTTTCCTACAAGACTACCTCATCTACAACTTCAGTAATCTCTTCTCTTACAGGACTGCATCATCTACAATAGCGACTCAATCTGAATTGTGAACACTACTGCCTGCATTGTTAATTGAAGGCAGAACTCACACACACAACCCTCAATACCTTTTCTCACTCCCTCTTTCCAAAATACAACATAAATTAAATAAAACTCTTCAATAAATAAATCAAAACAATTCGAATTGGGATTTCATCTGTCCACATCCTGCACTATTAACTGTTCCTTTCAACTTGCAAGATGAATTTGGTCATTTTACTAAACCTATAACTCATCTAAAAAAACTTCTTCAAGCAAGTATACTATAGCCTTATGGCCTGCCGTAGCAGGCTATACCGGCTATTAAAGGCCCTCTCCAGCATTAAAGGCCCAAGCCAAAGGCGAGGGCCTTTAACAAGGGAGAGGGATTTTAATAGCCACTATAGCCCAGCTACAAAGGGCTATAAGGCTATTTGAACATTCTGCCACTAGAGGGTAGAATGTTTCAACAAATAAAGCAAAGCCTTAAGAGAGCGCAAGGGGATTGGAATTCCTTCAGGCTCCCTGAAGCATTTGTTTACAGCCACAGCTGTGAACAAAAAAACTTTGCAATGTTGGAGCTCCAGGCTTATACAAGCCATTATAAGAATGGAGCTACTCCATTTTTTTCAATGGAACTCACAACATTCCAATGTTCTAATAAAACAATATTGTGTATTTTTCAATATACGTTCTACTTACTTAACTACTGGATTTTGTAATTAAACAATCACCACTCAATCTAAATTGTGAACCCTGCGAACAGCAGTCTAGACCAGATACACTGGTCACTAACACCTCACAGCCACATACTGTTTGATCTGAAAGCACGGAGTTTTTTGCACCTGATCAGGGAGGGTACACAGAAATCCTCACAGACTTTAACTTATGACATCCTCAATCACACAACCAAGACCCCATGTCACTGTTCGCACCTGCTGTACCACAGCATATGCCATCGACTACTGTCAACCAAGCCCAATAATCATGTGCAGCAGTTAGCTATGGAAGCACAGAGTGTGATGCACCTCAACACACAAACGTCTGAGAAAAGCAAGCAGCAGGTAATATCGGACATCGTCCATTGTGGGATCAAGCCTCCGTTCCACTGTTGGGACCTAGAGTTGGTTGCAGCTGGTCGAAGGGAGTTCCGCCATCTCCACTCTCAGATACAATTCTAACATCATCCATTGTGGGATCCAGACACTGTTCCACTGTTGGGACCTAGAGTTGCTCGCACCTCATCGGAGAGGGTACACAGAAATCATCACAAACTTTAACTTCTGACATCATCAATCATAGATTTAAGACCCTGTTTCACTGTTTGGACTTGCTGTACTACGGTGTATTCCAGAGATAGCAGTCAACTAAACCCAATAACCATGTGCAGCAGCTAACTACAGAAGCAGAGAGTCTGATGCACCTCAACAGAGGGAGTTCTGTGAAAAACCAGCAACAGATAATATCAGATATCGTCCATTATGTGATCAACACACCCTTCCACTGTTGCGACCTAGAGTTTCTTACCCCTAGTCGAAGGGAGTACCTTCATCTCCACTCTCAGATACAGTTCTAGTATCACCCACTATGGTATCAAAAACACTGTTCCACTGTTGGTGCCTGTCCGACCACTGTGTTAGTAGTATACAGAGCACTCCACGGTGCTGGGCCTTAGGCTGGGTGCTGTTTGCCTGTGTCGCAGTACCCAGTGTTAATCTCAGGAGCCTTCCGAGCTCGGAGACCTCAGCCCAGAGCTTCCGCCGGCACATGGTGGACCCTCTTTCACATACGGCGGTGTTGAAAGGTAAATGCGTTGCAGCGCCCATTACGTTTTGCAGATACCAGCACGCTGAAAGCATCATTCATGCAGCCACCTTCGCAAACGGCGTCAGCCTCGTAGCAGTGTAAGCTGTGCATAGCTGGCAGACACGTTCGCCAATCCGGAAGAGAACCACACCCAGAGAAACGTGCCTCTTCTTCAAATCCCTACGCTAGCCTTGCGTACGCCGAGCGAGCCCACTACCCTAAAGACTTTGGGGGGGAGGGGGCACGTACGCACTACGTTTCCATAATCTGCCCTACTGACTGTACTATCATGGTAGCGTCCACTATCCACTTCATTCAATACACCATCAGTTTATGTTGACATGTACATGTTGACATGTACATGTCTGTGCTCTGCATAGTCAAGTCTGTCCGGCACATCCCCTGAAGACTGCATTATATACTTTTATAATCGATCATTACTTACCACCTTCACACATACTTTGCTCCCATCTCTCCCAGCATTCTGCATTGTGTGGCAGAGGTGCCATGCCATGTTTAGTTTGTGTACATGGCTAGCCAGGTTTCCCACAGTATGTAGTGTTGTTGTGTCTGCTAGGTGCACATGTTGTTTGTCATGTTGTATGTGAATATATAAGGTAGCGCGTTCATTCACGAGCAGTGGTTTCTCCCATTTACATATCGCTGTCTTAAAGAGCATACAGAGGTTTTTCTCAAAGGTGAATAAAACGACCACAATGACAGTCATTCATTACTATCCAGGAATGTCCAACTACACGGTGCTTCTAAGCTTACAGCCCCCAACCTTGCAAGCTTTCTTAAAAGAACGCCAACTTCCACAATCAGACTAACATTCACTCAGCTTTCTAATGGCAGTTATCTGCTTCTCAATAACATGCACTCCTACAGATGTGAGCTGGTACACCGTATGTCTTTACTGTTTCAAACAAAGTAACTTCCTGTGGCAATGTCTATTCCCACTCACACAAAATAACTCCCAAACTTCAACTTGGCCTTCAATTCTTCGCATGAAAACAGATTTCAAGAAACAAACCAAACTAAAAGCGCTTTTGTTCAGAACAGAAGTCACCTCCACACCACCTCACAGTGGGCAAAACAGCACTTTCTCACCGGCAGGTGTAAATACTTCGCTTCGTCCAGTATGCTACAGCGCCCAGAGCACATCAGTTTACAGCACTCAGCTCACGATTTACACACACGCTTTCATCCCGGAGTGTACCAGCACCTCACCTCAGCACCATCTCACAGTGGGCAAAACAGCACTTTCACACCGGTAGGGGTAAATACTTCGCTTCACACTCCCTCTACAGCACACCCTAACCACCCTACAGACCTCACAGCGCTCCTACCCTCCTTTTTCCCACTTTTTTCTAACCTTTTTCCCCTTACTTGATTCAACGGAATCACAAAATGGCGGCCAACACTTCCTAGTTGCAACCATGCAAGCTTGTGCTCGTAACGCCTCGGCCAATCAGATGGCGGAATTCCCAAATATTGATGTCTGTAAATTTTGATATGTCTCAAAAACTACTGAACGTATTTACACCAAATAATCAAAAGTGTGCTTTCTAGACCAAGACCCTTCTCCCTGCCAAATGTGGGGTAATACATTCACCCGTTCGGCCTGTACCCTTGTCTAAAGTTTCCAATGGAAATTAACATTGAGAAAACACGTTTTGGGACCCCCCTTTTTTCTCGGCCCCCCCCTTGACCAAGCACCCCTAAACTTTCAACAAAAGAGCTGATATCAACAAAGAATTCATTTTGAAGATTCGTCAATCGGCGCAAACGTTATTGGGATTAGAATGTTGCGATTTTCCTATGGTAACTATGTCCTAACTATAACTACCTACTGGCGACCGCCAGTAGGTAATACATATATCTATATATTCACTGAAAAAAACATAGGTTTCAGGGGTGTTATATTTAGATGGACATTTCACTCGCACAAAAATATTGAAATTCCTCCGTTATAGTTAGTAGTACTAACTATAACTCGCGCACCCGCAATCCACTGCTGATGATAGACAGATAGATTGTGGAAGTGGGTACGGGCACGTGTGCTCGACTCCTTTTTATTACCAGGGTGACATATCCAGTTCTGGATGCGTGTAGGCTGAGTGTAAATCAGCCTTCAGGGAATGGTTGCTGCTAGCTTCAACTACAACAGTAATCATTGGATCACACACAGAGATTCCATATCAAAAGAATTGATAATTTGTGCTGCAGTAAGGTGGGGACAGTAGATGTGAAATAATACAGAAATAATTCTATCGTAAAAGAATCACAACTTGTGGTATACTGACACACAATCAATAGATCTGAAATAATACACAAAAAGATTATATCATAAACGCTCCATCAGTTCTAGTGCACTCACATAGCCACATCAAAAGCATTCAGCATGTGCACAGCCAGCGATAATGTGTGCTGTCGACAGGCCTACTAGGAGCAATATCTGTTGCCATCAACACTGCATCATCGGCAATAGCGACTAAGTCGGAATTGTGAACACTGCTGTCTGCAGTGTTGGCCACAGCGAGCGGTCAGCAACGACCCACAAGCTATATAAGGTGACTTGAGCTGCCCAGTGTGTCGTAAACGAAGCAACAAAAAAGTGTGTGCAGAGCCTGCAATGATACGAATGCATGGTGGAGACAGTACGCACTAGAGCAATGTCTTTTCCTAAAGGACTACCTCATCACAATAACGACTCAATCGCAATTGTGAACACTGCGGTCTTCAGTGTAGGCCAGAGTGAGCGGTCGGCAAGGGCCCTCAGCCAGGTGGCATTGCCTTGACCTCTACAGTTTGCAATACGCGAAGCAAAATAATGTGTGCAGAGCCTGCAATGATGCGTATGAGTGGTACAGACAGAGCACACTGGAGCAATGTCTTTTCCTACAAGACTACCTCATCTACAACTTCAGTAATCTCTTCTCTTACAGGACTGCATCATCTACAATAGCGACTCAATCTGAATTGTGAACACTACTGCCTGCATTGTTAATTGAAGGCAGAACTCACACACACAACCCTCAATACCTTTTCTCACTCCCTCTTTCCAAAATACAACATAAATTAAATAAAACTCTACAATAAATAAATCAAAACAATTCGAATTGGGATTTCATCTGTCCACATCCTGCACTATTAACTGTTCCTTTCAACTTGCAAGATGAATTTGGTCATTTTACTAAACCTATAACTCATCTAAAAAAACTTCTTCAAGCAAGTATACTATAGCCTTATGGCCTGCCGTAGCAGGCTATACCGGCTATTAAAGGCCCTCTCAGCATTAAAGGCCCAAGCCAAAGGCGAGGGCCTTTAACAAGGGAGAGGGATTTTAATAGCCACTATAGCCCAGCTACAAAGGGCTATAAGGCTATTTGAACATTCTGCCACTAGAGGGTAGAATGTTTCAACAAATAAAGCAAAGCCTTAGGAGAGCGCAAGGGGATTGGAATTCCTTCAGGCTCCCTGAAGCATTTGTTTACAGCCACAGCTGTGAGCAAATAAACTTTGCAATGTTGTAGCTCCAGGCTTATACAAGCCATTATAAGAATGGAGCTACTCCATTTTTTTCAATGGAACTCACACCATTCCAATGTTCTAATAAAACAATATTGTGTATTTTTCAATATACGTTCTACTTACTTAACTACTGGATTTTGTAATTAAACAATCACCACTCAATCTAAATTGTGAACCCTGCGAACAGCAGTCTAGACCAGATACACTGGTCACTAACACCTCACAGCCACATACTGTTTGATTTGAAAGCACGGAGTTTTTTGCACCTGATCAGGGAGGGTACACAGAAATCATCACAGACTTTAACTTATGACATCCTCAATCACACAACCAAGACCCCATGTCACTGTTCGCACCTGCTGTACCACAGCATATGCCATCGACTACTGTCAACCAAGCCCAATAATCATGTGCAACAGTTTTGCTATGGAAGCACAGAGTGTGATGCACCTCAACACACAAACTTCTGAGAAAAGCAAGCAGCAGGTAATATCGGACATCGTCCATTGTGGGATCAAGCCTCCGTTCCACTGTTGGGACCTAGAGTTGGTTGCAGCTGGTCGAAGGGAGTTCCGCCATCTCCACTCTCAGATACAATTCTAACATCATCCATTGTGGGATCCAGACACTGTTCCACTGTTGGGACCTAGAGTTGCTCGCACCTCATCGGAGAGGGTACACAGAAATCATCACAAACTTTAACTTCTGACATCATCAATCATAGATTTAAGACCCTGTTTCACTGTTTGGACTTTCTGTACTACGGTGTATTCCAGAGATAGCAGTCAACTAAACCCAATAACCATGTGCAGCAGCTAACTACAGAAGCAGAGAGTCTGATGCACCTCAACAGAGGGAGTTCTGTGAAAAACCAGCAACAGATAATATCAGATATCGTCCATTATGTGATCAACACACCGTTCCACTGTTGCGACCTAGAGTTTCTTAGCCCTAGTCGAAGGGAGTACCTTCATCTCCACTCTCAGATACAGTTCTAGTATCACCCACTATGGTATCAAAAACACTGTTCCACTGTTGGTGCCTGTCGGACTACTGTGTTAGTAGTATACAGAGCACTCCACGGTGCTGGGCCTTAGGCTGGGTGCTGTTTGCCTGTGTCGCAGTACCCAGTGTTAATCTCAGGAGCCTTCCGAGCTCGGAGACCTCAGCCCAGAGCTTCCGCCGGCACATGGTGGACCCTCTTTCACATACGGCGGTGTTGAAAGGTAAATGCGTTGCAGCGCCCATTACGTTTTCCAGATACCAGCACGCTGAAAGCATCATTCATGCAGCCACCTTCGCAAACGGCGTCAGCCTCGTAGCAGTGTAAGCTGTGCATAGCTGGCAGACACGTTCGCCAATCCGGAAGAGAACCACACCCAGAGAAACGTGCCTCTTCTTCAAATCCCTACGCTAGCCTTGCGTACGCCGAGCGAGCCCACTACCCTAAAGACTTTGGGGGGGGGGGCACGTACGCACTACGTTTCCATAATCTGCCCTACTGACTGTACTATCATGGTAGCGTCCACTATCCACTTCATTCAATACACCATCAGTGTATGTTGACATGTACATGTTGACATGTACATGTCTGTGCTCTGCATAGTCAAGTCTGTCCGGCACATCCCCTGAAGACTGCATTATATACTTTTATAATCGATCATTACTTACCACCTTCACACATACTTTGCTCCCATCTCTCCCAGCATTCTGCATTGTGTGGCAGAGGTGCCATGCCATGTTTAGTTTATGTACATGGCTAGCCAGGTTTCCCACAGTATGTAGTGTTGTTGTGTCTGCTAGGTGCACATGTTGTTTGTCATGTTGTATGTGATTATATAAGGTAGCGCATTTATTCACGAGCAGTGGTTTCTCCCATTTACATATCGCTGTCTTAAAGAGCATACAGAGGTTTTTCTCAAAGGTGAAAAGTGCGACCACAATGACAGTCATTCATTACTATCCAGGAATGTCCAACTACACGGTGCTTCTAAGCTTAGAGCCCCCAACCTTGCATGCTTTCTCAAAAGAACGCCAACTTCCACAATCAGACTAACATTCACTCAGCTTTCTAATGGCAGTTATCTGCTTCTCAATAACATGCACTCCTACAGATGTGAGCTGGTACACCGTATGTCTTTACTGTTTCAAACACAGTAACTTCCTGTGGCAATGTCTATTCCCACTCACACAAAATAACTCCCAAACTTCAACTTGGCCTTCAATTCTTCGCATGAAAACAGATTTCAAGAAACAAACCAAACTAAAAGCGCTTTTGTTCAGAACAGAAGTCACCTCCGCACCACCTCACAGTGGGCAAAACAGCACTTTCTCACCGGCAGGTGTAAATACTTTGCTTCGTCCAGTATGCTACAGCGCCCAGAGCACATCAGTTTACAGCACTCAGCTCACGATTTACACACACGCTTTCATCCCGGAGTGTACCAGCACCTCACCTCAGCACCATCTCACAGTGGGCAAAACAGCACTTTCACACCGGTAGGGGTAAATACTTCGCTTCACACTCCCTCTACAGCACACCCTAACCACCCTACAGACCTCACAGCGCTCCTACCCTCCTTTTTCCCACTTTTTTCTAACCTTTTTCCCCTTACTTGATTCAACGGAATCACAAAATGGCGGCCAACACTTCCTAGTTGCAACCATGCAAGCTTGTGCTCGTAACGCCTCAGCCAATCAAGTGGCGGAATTCCCAAATATTGATGTCTGTAAATTTTGATATGTCTCAAAAACTACTGAACGTATTTACACCAAATAATCAAAAGTGTGCTTTCTAGACCAAGACCCTTCTCCCTGCCAAATGTGGGGTAATACATTCACCCATTCGGCCTGTACCCTTGTCTAAAGTTTCCAATGGAAATTAACATTGAGAAAACATGTTTTGGGACCCCCCTTTTTTCTCGGCCCCCCCCTTGACCAAGCACCCCTAAACTTTCAACAAAAGAGCTGATATCAACAAAGAATTCATTTTGAAGATTCGTCAATCGGCGCAAACGTTATTGGGATTAGAATGTTGCGATTTTCCTATGGTAACTATGTCCTAACTATAACTACCTACTGGCGACCGCCAGTAGGTAATACATATATCTATATATTCACTGAAAAAAACATAGGTTTCAGGGGTGTTATATTTAGATGGACATTTCACTCGCACAAAAACATTGAAATTCCTCCGTTATAGTTAGTTGTACTAACTATAACTCGCGCACCCGCAATCCACTGCTGATGATATCACATATTACGGGTAAAAAACATGGGAATGATACAGTTTAGGACAAGACAGAGGCCGGAATCCTAATACATATGAAAAAAGCAAATAACCTCTGACACCATGAATCAAAAAATCTAAATTCTTCCCAAAAGGTTTTTTAATTATCCTTGGGTTATATTCATTTAATTTTCTTACTTTTTTTTCTTTTTTGTTTTGCAAAACCATCAATTCTGTCACGAGACAAGCTGGAGCAAGGCCCACTTGCCTTCTCTCTTTATATATATGTATACACACATTAAAGGTGGAAAAGCATTTTTCAGAAAAACTTTCTGCTCACAGATATATACAGTGCAAATCAACAAAACTTAAACATACAGTGCATTTTTCCATAAAACATATATGTATCGCAAAGGCAATGTTGCCTGACAATGAATCAAAGGGTAGTCCTACTCAATTCTGTGGTAGTGAAATAAAGTCATGGTAGGTTGTTACTTTCCCGTCCTCAACCTGAAATACTTTTTCAACCAAGGGAGAGGTCAACAATGATGGTCAGAACTCCAGAAAAGAGTTCTATTTCATGGGTTCTGTATTGTCCAATTTCGGGAGCTGACTTAAGCTTGGTTCTGTATAGACCCTCTCTACGAATAGAATCAACTTGTTTCGACCTTCTGGATGGCACTTCTTCATAGGAAGGTCTTCATCAGGGACAGTCGATTTTCAAGAGAGGACTTGTGTACCTGAATGAATTAAAAACATGAAATGAATACTATTGTGATTCTCAGTGTGATGCGAGCTAATTAACAAGTGTATATCTATTCTATACTGGGAACAAACACATACCGAATGTATATCTTGGGGACTCTAAGGCTTGAATTCTATTATCTTTGTTCACTTCAAGACGTGGCATGGGCTGAAAACATGCAAAAAACTATATGTTAGCTAAACAGGGGGATCCTGTTCTAAATTGTGTTAGTGGTTGGGTGACACTCCTCCCACGTGGGTAATCCAGATATTATTATGGGGTAGGCAAGCCAGTTTTAAAAGGAGATTTTGAAGTGGCTGTCAGAGACATGTTTACAGTGAGCAGTGTCTTTTTTATATCAATTTAACATGCCATTGGGCAGTGGTATGTCCACTATGTTGCTGTGGCTGTCCCCGGTGTGATTTAAAACTGTGCGATGCCTCGTTTGTGCGGGCTTGTTATCAAGAGTCTGGGCAGTGCATAATTACAATTATCGAACACTGGGCTGTCCCTCAGGTGATACATGCACTGTGCATACTGGTTTAAAACAAGCGGAGTACCTTAGCACGTCATCTTCTGGCGTGAAAAAAAATCATCCAGGCAACCATCCGCCCTAATTTCTGACCATATATCTGTGAGCACACGTTTTTCTGAAAAATGTTTTCCACCTTTAATGTGTGTATACATATATATAAAGAGAGAAGGCAAGTGGCCTTGCTCCAGCTTGTCTCGTGACAGGATTGATGGTTTTGCAAAACAAAAACTAAAAAAAAGTAAGACAATATAAATGAATATAACCCAAGGATAATTAAACAATCTTTTGGGAAGAATTTTGATATTTCGATTCATAGTGTCAGAGGTAATTTGCTTTTTTCAGATGCCACATATTACATCATTTATGACATGGTCAGTGATATCATTGATGACATCACTGATGACATCATCCAGTGAATGTGGTTTAGTTCCATATTTAAATATGTATTATATATATAGCAATCTGCATTGAACAATGAGTGGATGTATAAGTGTCTGGATGGAGGATTTAGTAGCAATGTGATTGACTGTCTAAGTGACTAATTTAAAGTGTCTCACTAAATATATGGGATAGGGATTAAACTGTGTGAATATCTGTTACACTGTATCTCTTGTTGTGTAAACTACTACATAAGTTGGTTACTAGCTACGTGAAAGTCTACATTAGTATTAATTTGTTAAGTGTGTATCTGTATGGGATAGTGAATGTGTGTGTGGTTGGGTGGTAGGTGTGTGACTGCCCAAAGATGTGTAAATAGTTGATTTAGTAGGTATATGAGGTTAAGCCTGCACGTGGAAACATATGTTTGGGTGAGTGAATATCTTTATGGGTGTGGTGATGAGTAAATATATTTCTCAATGGTACATGTCCAACAAAGTAGAAGTATAAAGGCTTTGTACTTGACAGTTCTTTATAAATAGGTATACTTAAGACTCAGTGATTTTATGAGTGATTGTATCAAAAACTGTATACTTGTGATAGTGATTTTATAACACACTAAGTATGAGTTACTATCTATATGAATAAATAAAGTGGTGTTTGTATAAGTGTGTAGCTTAGTAAATGTAAGTAGGATCATTTGTTTGCATAAGTGAGTAGGATGACGGCATAAGATGTGTGCTGGTGTGTAATGTCGATGTAGGTGTATAAGTATACATATTAGTGTTCTATTGATTTTTGTAAGCATGTAAGAGTGAATCTATAGGTAGGTGTTTAGATGTGTGTGTAGATGTAGAAATCACTGAGTGGGTTTTTAGAAACTTGCATTGGTGTGTCAATGTTTCAAATATGGTACTCCATATTTTATAATGAGTGTTGAAAGGTTATACTAGTATATGATGATGTGTATCAGATTGTCACGTGGATGATGTCATCAGTGATGTCATCAGTGATGTCATTTGAGATGTCATCAGTGATGTCATCAATGATGTCACTGACCATGTCATCAATGATGTAATATGTGACATCATCAGCAGTGGATTGCGGGCGCGCGAGTTATAGTTAGTACAACTAACTATAACGGAGGAATTTCAATGGTTTTGTACGAGTGAAATGTCCAGCTAACTATAACACCCCTGAAACCTATGGTTTTTTCAGTGAGTTTTCAAGGTTTTTTAAATGCAAATTCCTAACTATAACATGTCTGAAACCTCTGGTTTTTTCAGAGAATTTCAAAGGTTTTTTAAATGCTAATTTCTAACTATAACTTGTCTGAAACCTATGGTTTTTTCGGTGAATTTCAAGGGTTTTTTCAATGCCAATTTGTAAATGTATTATTTGTTATATTTATTTTTTTGATACTGATTTACTACATTTTTTTAAACTATTTAATTTTATATATTATACATTACAATACTTTCTCAGAATGAATTACTTTAGTTTAAATACTTTGCAAATAGGCAATAGACTTTTAGGTACAGTAGTTACAGTTGTTGCAATGGGCAGCACAATTTCAAACACAATGCAACAGTGATCTCAATGTGAATTTCTAGTTAAATGCAGTTAGTTATTTTATGGATTACATTTCTAACCACAGGACTGGATCCTAGATTCAGTCCTGGGACATCTCCTGTAAACAGTTGACTAAAAGCGTTTTGGTTACAGTAGTTATTTTTAAGGAATTTTATTGTATTTTAAAAGTTGACACTTGAAAAAATTTTCACATAGAATCTCCACTGTTATCCTATGGGAGGAATTTCACTTAGCAGGTAAGTAGTGTTTTCGTGACTTTTTCTTACTCAGTGGTGGATCCTGGATCCAGCACTGGTGCATCTCCTGTAAACAGTTGAAAGAATGCGTTTAAGTCATACAGGCGATTTTTAAGGGATATTTGCAGTTTGTGAAAATAGACACAGAAACTTTTCTTGTGAAAACCAGACAATGGATTCCAATGGAAGGAAATACAAATTACTGGTAAGTACGGGTAGAATTACTTTTCAGTATCAGTGCTGGGTTAAAAGATGCAGCAACGGGTTCTCTCCTGATAACAGGTGAGTAAATTGGAATTCGTAGTTAGGCTGATTTTAGAGGAATATTTTAAAGTTCCAAATCTCCAAACTTAGAAGAATTACCAAGTGAAGCCAGTCAATGTTAGCCTAAGGAAGGAAATCAAGTTACTGGTAAGTACGGTTAGAATTACTTTTCAGGATCAGTACTGGGCTCAAAGATGCAGCACTGAGGTCTCTCCTGATAACAGGTGAGTAAATCGGAATTCGTAGTTCGCCTGATTTTAGAGGAATATTTTAAAGTTTCAAAACTCCACACTTAGAAGAATTTCCAAGTGAAACCAGTCAATGTTAGCCTATTGAAGGAAATTCAAGTTACTGGTAAGTACGGTTGCCATTACTTTTCAGGATCAGTACTGGGCTCAAAGATGCAGCACTGAGGTCTCTCCTGATAACAGGTGAGTAAATCAGAATTTGTAGTTCGGCTGATTTTACTTCGGTCCAGTATATATAGAGCCACTTTCCTACACCATCCTCTCCCTTCACCACTGTGCAAAGACGCCCTGTGGCGCGTTTTAGGTTGGGGCAATAATTCCCCTTCAATCCTGAGGGTCCATAGAGTCGAACTAGCCCACTATGTACATCCAGTAAGCGCCACAGAGCTGCGTAGCAGAGAGATGTAAAAAGGGGCCCGGCCTGCTCCACCTCTGTGCAATGCACCGCAGCAGCGCTTCTTGGAAGCACCTGGTGGGCTACTTGGCCACCAGGGTCACTCAGGATTGAAGAGGAATTTTTCCCCAACTTTAAATGTACCACAGGGCGTGTTTCCACGCGTCACCTCAGGCCCCATCCCCTCCCTTCACCAGTGTGTAAATATGCCCCATGGCGTGTTTTAAGTTGGAAGATTAAGTCCCCTTGAATCCTGAGGCTCCCTAGGCTCACACTAGCCCACTAGGTACCTTCAGTAAGGGCCACAGATCTGTGTTGCAGACAGGTGTAAAAACGGGCGTGGCCTCTGAACACCTCTCTGCAACGCAGCTCCCTGACGCATACCGGAGGTATCTGGTGGGCTAGTTGGCCCCCAGGGACCCTCAAGCGTGAAGAGGAATTGATTCCTCAACTTAAAACGCACCACAGGGCGCGTTTGCACAATGGTGAAGGAAGGGGTCGGGGCCTAGGTGACATGTCTGCAAACACACGTTTTAATCGATGTTTGCCCCAGGGGACCTCAAGATTGAAGAAGAATTGATTCCCCAACTTAAAACTCACCACAGGGCGTGTTTGCACACATATCACCCCAGGCCCCGCCCCCTACCTTCACCACTGTGCAAACGCGCCCCATGGCGCGTTTGAGGTTGGGGGATTGAGTCCCCTTGAATCCTGGGGGTCCCTGGGGTACAACTAGCCCACCAGGTACCTTCAGTAAGCGCCACTAGGCTGCGTTGCAGAGATTTGTAAAAAGGGGCGTGGCCTGGACCACTTCTCTGCCCCACAGCCCTGTGGCACTTACTGGAGGTACCTGGTGGGCTAGTTGGCCCCCAGGGACCCCCAGTATTGAAGGGGAATTAATTCCCCAATTTAAAACGTGCCATAGAGCGTGTTTGCAGAGGGTTTTTGTGAGGAGGTAGGGCCTAGGGACAATCGCGTCTCTTTATAAAAAAAAAAATATTTGAAAGGGGAGCTGTGTGGCCCCCCTTCCTTTTTCTTTTTTGGGCCCTGGGGCCTAACCCCCAAATTTAAATCAAATTTTTTTATGGGAAGGGGGCCGTGTGGCCCCCCTCCTGTGACCAATTCTAGGCCCCGGGGACCCCATCCCCCGGAGACGGCCATTTATTTATTTATTTATTATTATCCATTTTTTAATGGGGAAGGGGGCTGCGTGGCCCACTCCTGGGCCACTTGTAGCCCCGGGGACCCTATCCCCGGGGCTGGCCATCTTCGTTGGGGACCGTGGAGGGGTCCCCAATCCCCCCACGGTCCCAGCCGGCTCCCCGCGTCCGGGGAGAGCCGGCATTGCTTTTCCACATGGGGAGCAGCTAACATGCTGCTACCCATATGGAAAATCAATCTGCTATGCTTCATTGACTGGTTGATTTTATTTTTAAAAAAGCCCCGGGGGTGGCAGTCCCCGGGGCAGTGTGGGGTCATGTGCCCCCGCTACGCAATTAATTTTAAGCCCCGGGGACTGGTGGCCCCCGGGGCTTGGGTGGCTTGGGGCTTTATACTTTAAAGCCCCAAGGGGTGGCGGTCTCCAGGGCTGCGGGGGCCATGAGCCCCCCGCATTTAATGTTAAAGTCCAGGGAGTGGGGATACCCAGGGCTTGGGGGGTTTTGAGCCCCCCACCCATGTTTTCTAAAGCCCCGGGGGTGCCGGTCCCCGGGGCTGGGGGGGCTGAGAGCTCCCCCATATATTTCACAAAAGCCCCAGGGATGGCAGTCCCCGGGGCTGGGTGTCCCCTCTGGGCCCCCAATAACTATAATATAATGCCCCAGGGACTTGGCCTCCCCGGGGGCTAATTGTAAACGAAGCGCGGGAGCCCGCACTTCGGGTTTTTTTTCAGCGGCGGATGCGCGGATCCTACACGCATCCTGCGTTTAAAAAAACCCAGGGCAGGCCTAGGGGGTCAAGGTGTGTCTACCCTGTCCCCTTTGCGTGTTTTGCGCATTTGTTTTAAAGGTTTCTTCGTTTCTTGTGCCTTGGTTCGACCGAGGCACAAGATGGCTGCCAACACTTCCTGATTTGGAGTGCTGACAGCCAATTAGAAAACAGCTTGTGCACGGCAGGGTGCGCTTAGGATGGTCGGCTCCTGCGCGGCCATAGATATATAATTACTTTCAAATGTGATTTTCTAAGGAACTACAGGACGGATTTACACCATTTAAGCAAAAGGCACGAGTCTGAACTGAGGACTACCTCTTTGCCACATTTGGTTTAAATCCTTTCAGAAGTTCGGGCTATAGCTGTGTCAAAATGTCCTATGGAAAATTGCATTGGGCAAACACTTTTTGTGACCCTCTTTTTTCTCGGCCCCCTACACGAATCATCCCGAGACTTTCAGGATAGAAGCGGACCAGAGCTGATAATGAGTTTGGAAAATTTTGCGAAGATTTATCAATCAATGACTAAGTTATTCAAAATAGAATGTTGCGTATTTCCTATGGAAAATAGGTCCTAACTATAACTACCTGCTGGCGACCGCCAGTAGGTAATATATATATATGATTTTAATGTATTTTATAATTATATATATATATATATATATATATATATATATATATATATATATATATATATATATATATATATATATATATATATATATATTACCTACTGGCGGTCGCCAGTAGGTATATATAGTCAGGACCTAGTTACCATAGGAAATTCCGAACATTCTTTTGGGAATAACTTTGGCGCCCATTGAGGGATATGCCTGTAATTTTCCTTACATTTGCCTTGCTGCGCTCCACTCCTTCCCTAAAAATTTCGGGGGGATTCGTCAAGCGGGGGCCGAGAAAAAGGGGATCCCAAAACGTGTTTTCCCCATGTTAATTTCCATAGGGACATTCTGACAAGGCTACAGCTCGAACGGCTGAATGGAATTATACCAGATTTGGCAAAATGGTAGGGACTGGTATGCAGCAGTGCCTTTTGTATATTTGGTGAAAATACCTCCAGTAGTTGTTGAGAAAATGAATTTGAGCAAATTATATATCTATATGCGCTCAACATTCTATTGGGAATAACTTTGGCACCGATTGAGGAATCTGTGTGTAATTTTCCAGAATTTTGGCCAGCTCCGCTCCGCTCCTTTCTTGAAAGTTTCATGGGGATTCGTCAAGCGGGGGCCGAAAGGGGGTCCCAAAGCGTGTTTTCCCCATGTTAATTTCCATAGGGACCTTTAGACACGGCTACAGCCCGAACGGCTGAATGGAATTACACCAAACTTGGCAAAATGGTAGGGCCTGGTATGCAAATGTGCCTTTTCTGTATTTGGTGAAAATCCCTCCAGTAGTTTTAGAGAAAATAGAATTTGATATTTTTCAAATGGCATTTTCTATGGACCTTTAGACACGGCTACAGCCCAAACGGCTGAACGGAATTACACCAAACTTGGCAAAATGGTAGGGACAGGTATGCAGTAGTGCCTTTTCTATATTTAGTGAAAATCCCTCCAGTAGTTGTTGAGAAAATTGAATTTGATCAAATTATATATCTATATGCGCTCACCGTACGCGTACGTGCGTGTACCCTTACGTGCGCGAGCGAGTTTCTGATTGGCTGGCAGTCGACTGTCAACATTCCAAACTGTCCAAACCAGGAAGTGTTGGCCACCATCTTGTTTTTCAGGAGAACTGAGGCCCAAGAGAGCCCAAAACAAGAGTGGAAAACACGAAAAGGGGGCAGGGTAGAGACCCCCCGACCCTCTAGCCCTTCTCAGAGGGTCCCAAAAGGGTACACGTAGCGTGCACGTACCCCGCGATTTAAAAAATAAATAAAAAAATGTTTGCACTTGGTGGTCCTTCTGTGACCCCCTGAGAAGGGCTAGGGGGTCAGGGGGTCTCAACCCTGCCCCCTTTTCGTGTTTTCCACTCTTGTTTTGGGCTCTCTTGTGCCTCACTTCTCCTGAGAAACAAGATGGCCGCTCAGGTGGTCCCAGAAGGATAATAACATATATAAACATTATCTGCTAATAGAATTAGCATTTACAAAACCTTTGAAATTTATTGAAAAAAAATGTAGGTTTCACGCCTGATATACTTAGGAATTAGCATTTAAAAAACCTTGCAAATTCACTGAAAAAACCATAGGTTCCAAGCCTTATATAGTTAGGAATTAGCATGTAAAAAACCTTGCAAATTCACTTAAAAAACCATAGGTTTCAGGGCTTATATAGTTAGGAATTAGCATTTAAAAAACCTTGCAAATTCACTTAAAAAACCATAGGTTTCAGGCCTTATATAGTTAGGAATTAGCATTTTAAAAACCTTGCAAATTTACTTAAAAAACCATAGGTTTCAGGCCTTAGTTAGGAATTAGCATTCAAAATACCATTGAAATTGCTCCTATATAGTTAGTTGTACTAACTATATTTTGCGCACCCGCAATCCACTGCTGATGATGCCACATATTACATCATTCATGACATGGTCAGTGACATCACTGATGACATAACTGATGACATCTCAAATGACATCACTGATGACATCACTGTTGACATCTCATTTGACATCACTGATCACATCACTGATGATATCATTCATGTGCTAATACGATGCATCTCCTCACACTCTAATATAACCTTTGATACACCCAGTGTTAAATACAGACTACCATTCTTGAAACCATTGACACACCAATACCAGTTACTACATACACACTCACTGATTCCTAGGTCTACACACACATTCACTCATTCACCCATAGAATCACTCATACATACAGTCACTCATCAATACAACACTATCATATGTACTCATACACCTATACAGACACTCACACACTGCCACTCATCCATGGAGTTACTCACACACCTAGTCAGTCATGCAAAGAATCAATCACACTTCCATTTTCTCAACTATACAGTTATACACACAACACCTTACTTATTCAAACATATACTAACACATACTTACTCTCTTATACAATCACTGATACAAGTACACAATGATCCACATAGCCACATTCACTGGCTCTCATGTATAGTCATTTATATATGCCAACTCTCACATGCACTGTGTTTTACATATGTACTTACTTGCACATGTAGCACTGAGATATCCATTCACTCACCAACACACCCATGCACACAGTTACCCGCCCATATAGCTGTTTCCACATGTACTCTTGAACTCATACACCTAGTGAATCAACTGCTCACACATCTATGCACAGAGTCACACACCTCCCAGCCACCCCCACACACACACTCAGTCTCCCATTCAAGTACTTGGGCAACCAATCAATAACCCATATAGCCACTCATATAGCTACTGATCAACACATGCAGCAGCTTACACAACAACAGACATACTGATGCACACATTCAGACAGTTTAGTCACTAACCTATGCATTTAGTAAGACACATTTAATCACTCACTCATACAGTCAGTCACGCACCTACTAAATCCTTCATCCAGACACTTATACATCCACTCATTCTTCAATATGTAAAGCATATTTAAACTTTACAGAAACACACAGTCACTGGATGATGTCATCAGTGATGTCATCAGTGATGTCAAATAAGATGCCATCAGTGATGTCATCAGTGATGTCATTTGAGATGTCATCAGTGATTTCATCAGTGATGTCACTGACCGAGTCATGAATGATGTAATATGTGACATCATCAGCAGTGGATTGCGGGTGCGCGAAATATAGTTAGTACAACTAACTATATAGGAGCAATTTCAATGGTTTTTTAAATGCTATTTCCTAACTATATAAGGCCTGAAACCTATGGTTTTTTTAAGTGAATTTGCAAGGTTTTTTAAATGCTAATTCCTAACTATAATACTATATAAGGCCTGAAACCTATGGTTTTTAAGTGAATATGCAAGGTTTTTTAAATGCTAATTCCAAACTATAAAAGGCCTGAAACCTATGGTTTTTTCAGTGAATTTGCAAGGTTTTTTAAATGCTAATTCCTAAGTATATCAGGCGTGAAACCTATATTTTTTTTCAATAAATTTCAAGATTTTGTAAATGCTAATTCTATTAGTGGATAATGTTTATATATGTTATTATCCTTCTGGGACCACCTGAGCAGCCATCTTGTTTCTCAGGAGAAGTGAGGCACCAGAGAGTACAAAACAAGAGTGGAAAACGCGAAAAGGGGGCAGGGTAGAGACTCCCTGACCCCCTAGCCCTTCTCAGGGGGTCCAAGAAGGACCACCAAGTGCAAAAAAAATTATTATATTATTTAAATCGCGGGGTACGCGCACGGTACGTCCTTCTGGGACCCCCTGAGAAGGGCTAGAGGGTTGGGGGGGGTCTCTACCCTGCCCCCTTTTCGTGTTTTCCACTCTTGTTTTGGGCTCCCTTGTGCCTCAGTTCTCCTGAAAAACACGATGGTGGCCAACACTTCCTGGTTTGGACAGTTTGCAATGTTGACATTCGACTGCCAGCCAATCAGAAACTCGCTCGCGCACGTACGCATACGGTACGCATACGGTGCGCGTACGATCAGCGCATATAGATATATAATTTGCTCAAATTCAATTTTCTCAACAACTACTGGAGGGATTTTCAACAAATATAGAAAAGGCACTACTGCATGCCTGTCCCTACCATTTTGCCAAGTTTGGTGTAATTCTGTTCAGCCGCTCGAGCTGTAGCCGTGGTGAAAGGTCCCATAGAAAATGCCATTTGAAAAATTCCAAATTCAATTTTCTCAAGAACTACTGGAGGGATTTTCACCAAACATAGCAAAGGCACATGTGCATACCAGGCCCTACCATTTTGCCAAGTTTGGTGTAATTCCATTCAGCCTTTCGGGCTGTAGCCGTGTCTAAAGGTCCCTATGGAAATTAACATGGGGAAAACACGTTTTGGGACCCACCTTTCGGCCCCCGCTTGACGAATCTCCACGAAACTTTCAGGGAAGGAGCGGAGCGTAGATGAGCAAATTTTAGGACAATTACACGCAGATTCCTCAATCTGCGCCAAAGTTATTCCCAATAGAATGTTGGGGATTTCCTATGGTAACTAGGTCCTAACTATATATATATAGGTAATATATATATATATATTTATATATATTTGTAAAATTATAAAATACATTAAAATAATTAGTTTAATAAAGTAATAATATATATATTAATTATTATATGTTTGTTTAACTTTTTTTTAAAGTTTATTTGTTATATCTGTTAAAATGTATATTAAATCTAATGTATTTTTTAGTATATTTATTATTTATTAGTTAGTGTTTTATATATATATATAGATAGATATTTTGTATAACTATATTTATAAGAATAATATTTTTTTCGAAATGTTGTGCCTACCATTGCAAGTATAGGATGTAGATATTTTTGACATCGATATTTTTGTCACAATATTTTTGTATGGGTATATGTTGGGTGTCGATATTTTGTCAGTGTACCATCTCGGGCTTAAGTCCTTTCAAACTGTCCCTTGGCCTTCTCATCAGGATTCCCATATATTTAACTTTCTGAGGGCTTCCAAAGGAACGGGTGAACCCCAGCTATGCAGAAGTGGTTTATTTGTACTTTTGGGAACTCGCTTTTACTCCAATTCATTTCTAGCCCGCAAATACACAGAAGGAGGGAATTGTGGCTATTAGAGATGGCATAGATAAAGGATAAAAGAAGGTCATGAGTTTGTCATCTGCATATAGCATTAGTTTTATATGGTAATGACCTGAATCTATAGTGTTGATTGTATTGCAATGGCCAGAGGTTGCAATACAATTAAAACTATTAGAGGGGAGAGACAGCAGCCTTGATGTGTGGATGTTGATTGTGGAAGAAAGAAAGTGATTACAGGAGATCCAGGCAGTTATCATTGTATGGCCATTGCATCATCATTATAAAGCTAGGGTCAATACATATTCTCGTCATAGCCTGAAATAAGTACCCCCATTTCATACAATAAAAGGCTTTCTCTGTATCAAGGAAGAGGGCAACACTTTTGTCTTTGTTGTTCCAGCTTTGCCGTAAGAGATGCATTGAGTGTTCATAGAGGTTTTCCAGAGAAACCACCAGGGAAAAAATCCTACCTGGCTTTTGTGAACCACTGTGGGAATAGCTTTGTTCAGGCACAAAGCGAGGACCCCTGCTATAATTTTGCCATTAATGATGATCAGTGATATTGGGTGATAACTTCCAACGTTCCAATTGGTCTTTTCTAGGTTTCGTAATTAAGGAAATTAGAGCTTTGTTAAGATCAGCTGGCTGCCTCTATTGCTCCCTTCCATTCACTAAGACCCTATCAAGAAAGGGGATTGAGATAGGCACCTTGTTTTATGCTTTACAGACAGGAATTGATTTGGTGGGCTGCATTTTGAGAGTTTCCACTTTTGGATTTTTGAGCTTCCAAGAATCCTTGTGTTTGTCCGCTTTGAAACACAAGCACAAGAGTTATATTTGCCTGATTGAAGATTTCGCTCAGCATCACTCGTAGCCAAGAGACATTGAGACACCTGAACTCAGGATGGTACCCACTTCCAAGAGCCTTCCGTCCTAGTTCAACCAATGTTCAACAGCCTCGCCTAGATGTATGTGAGTCATACAAGTCAAGCACTAGCCAACCATGCCTTCCCTTAGTCTTCACATTTGCCACCAAATGATTCAACATGTTTGAGCCAGCTACTAGACTTCAGTCAAAGATCTAAAGCTGCTTTCGCATCTTTGAGCCAGTTTACCCTGAGCTTCTTTACTCTGCGGCCATTGCCAGCGGCTCCAGGTACTTGCACTTTTGAGCAGGTATATTTATCATTCGAACCTGATTCCCTCCTTCTATTTGATTATTAGCATTCATTCTAACTAGATTAAGCGTACGCTTGTACCTCCAATGCCCGATTTTGTTAAAAAGTTGACAAGGTGTCATTTTCTTTATTGTTGCAACATCTACACCTGTATTTGGAACAACTGGAACTTCTCAACCTCTTCACTGAACGCCAACCATACCTCCTTGAACACCCTGAGGAGCAATGCCCTGCATCTCATTCTGAAAACCAACATTCTGCATTGCAACGACATTCCCTGCAAAAGACTGATTCTGAAAACCTTTCTATGCCAGATTCATCTGTGCCAGCAAGAATTCGTTTTACATTTTTATCTGCTAAATCTCTCGTTTATCACTGTGGTACTCTGCATACTTTGGGACCTTATTTTCCAACATTCTATTCTATCAGTTTTTTGTAGAGCGCATGGCTACTTTGTCTAGGCTTCCCAACGCTAACTCACCAACTAGACCAAGATAGAACAGACAACGTTTCTTAAACAAATATGTTTTTAATAGTTTCCTGAACTTTATTTCTGACTGTTTCAGTTTCAAGGATATGGGAAAGCCATTCCACAGTTTTGGTACACAATGAGAAAAGGAACGTCCATCGTATCTTCAAATTTGAAATAATTGGGGGACTTTTGCCATGAAGTATTTTATAGGCTATACTAAGAGCTTTAAATAGAATCCTCTTTTGTATGGGCAGCCAATGTAAGGCTGCCAACGCCGGGTTCTCTGACTGATATTTGGGAATTTTGCATAAAACTCTAGCAGGGCACAGCCTGCTAGCCCATTCTACTGTGTATGCTGACTGACCCCTCGTCTCAAACAAAGCACAAACTGTGAAATTAAAAAATCCCATATCCGTGGGCTAAAGATGCATTTGGCTCCTTTGTTGCTTAAATGCCTTTAACAATCTTTCATAATACTCATGCACTGACTCTTTCACTTCCTGCTGAATTCTGTTCAACCTCACATTATCCACATATTTCTGAGGAACTCTACCCTTCAGGAAAATAATGACCTCATTGTATTTATCCATCACAGTAGGTGATGGTGCACTCGTATGGGAATCTATTGGTGAATCTGCATCTGTCCAATGAACACAAATGTTGTGTTCAGCCCACAAATCATTTGGGATGACTATGTAAAAAATGTATTAAAATCAATCTACATCACCTTCGAAATCTTACTAAATCTTGGAACCTGTATATACTATTGTATAGTACTTTCTCTCGATTTGGGAAATGTGTTTGTATCTGATGTAAGTTCTCCACTCCAAGGCACATGAACATACCCTCCCCATGCTAGTTCTGCTTCATTGCATGCTGTCATCATGGGAACAGGAAAGCTTCCATTGTCTAAGCAGTTCAGGACAAAGGCTTACATACATTTGAGGGCCGATTATGATCTTGTCCAGAAAGCATTCCTACAGAATTGGTTCCGGAATGCTTTCTGGATCAGGGAAGTCCGACCGAGCGATTTGTTATGTAGCCGGATGCTGCTGGATACGATTTGGTTGGACTCCCATTGACTTCAATGCAAGCCTGTGTTCTGAACGAGAACACAGGTTCCCATTGAAGAAACGGGTGGCTGGGGAAAACCTTGCTCCCTATGGCAGGCATCCTATGGTGTCTGCCACACTGTGCATTGTTGGAAAAGGGCGCCAATCGGAGGGCCCCCTTCACCCAGGCCCTGTCTTTGGGGGCCTGTGGCAGTCCCCCTTCACCCAGGCCCCAATCGGAGGGACCTGGGTGAAGGGGGCCTCCAAAGACAGATTCCGGCAGCCGATTCATTTTGGATAAACCGATTCGGAACGGCTGTCCGAATCGGTCATCGTAATCGCTCGCACGGAAAACAAGTCCCTAGAGCTGTACGATTCGGGCCGAAAGACTTGACCTATCCGAATGCCTTTTGAAACCGATTTGGACAGCACTACCGGTTTCCGGGCATCGTAATCGGTCATTGGGAACTGTGTATGATTTGGTCGGCAACAAGGGTTCAAAAATCGGATTTGGCAAACCTAAATCCAAATCGGAGCCCTTCCGATCTGGATCATTAATGACCCCTAAGTGTTAAAACTACACATTTTATAAACATTGTGCAAGTGGAGGTTAGGTTCTACTGTTCATTTTTACTACTAGGCAAAAGAGTTCATGGTTAGGTCTCTACTCACAGATGAAGTCATGCAATTCTCGCACATTCTAACTTGCAAATTACACCCATGAAGAAACATTTAATGGAAATGAAACTACACTATTTAGTGCATTATTGTGTTCTAAGAAAATATCTCTATGGGAAGGTCAAAATGTAATGCTTCCTATCAGTTCATGTTCAGTTCAGTGTTTTTATATCATTGAATGTCTCCAATCTTTCATGACTGATATTCCTGACCTTAGATCAAGAAAAGGAAAAAGTGCATTCAGAAGTCTTTCTAACTTAATTTATGCAGCTAGGGAAGACTAGTGCTCTCACTTGTCTTTTTAAATGTGACTTTGTTTTAAAGCCCACACATTATTTCTACATGTTAATTGCATTCATTGTATTTATTAAAAACCCTCTAGCACTAACAAAAGCCAAACTAATTATATGGGTCAGGTTTCGCTTGGCTTTGTTTTTCCCACATAGCGTAATAACATTCCACTCAGTGGCGTAGCTAGGGGGCGGCGTGCCCCAGGCTGCATGAGTTTTGGGGGTGGCGGCCAGCCCCCCTCTCCCCGCTGGTACCTGCCGCCGTTACGGCCGCAAGAATCGGCAGCACACCCCTAAAGCCCCACCTCCCGCTCTTACCTGTGGCCGTTGGGGCGCATGAATTGCCAGCAATACCTCCCCCCCCCCTCCCCCTTCGTTCAGGCTGCCAAGGGCGGCAAACGCTGGGACCGCCACGGGCGGCCTAAGGCCGCGCTGCGCCACTGATTCCACTTTCCTAAACAGGAGTGCCAAAAGTGTATGAGAGCGTTTGCAGATTTTACCCTGGCCAGCCCCAATAGACATCGATGCAAGAAGGCCCCAAGGCAGTATCTGCACGTGCTCCTCCTCCTCCTCATCCATTATTCACAGCGGAGTTTGATGAAGTTATTATTATATGCAGGTTTATTTTTTGGGAGGAAGTATTTGAAAAACAGCACTTTGTTGTTCCTTCAGCCAGCGATGTTCCTCCGATATTATTCCTAAGAGTAGCGTTTTTGACAGAGAGGCGAGCACGCGCAAAAACTGCCTTGTCAAAAAGAATTTAGAAGGCCCTGGACTGCCAGCTTTATTTATAGTATTCTCACAGACGTGACGTGATTCTAGTGCCGGCTGCACATACTGGCGCACAGGAGCAGTCAGAGGGAAACTAAAGATCGCATTCCCGTCTCCAGAATTGCATTTTCTCAAATGCCAATAGGGCACGTCCTGGCCACCCAGGCTCATTTTCAATAATCAAGCGAAGAGAGGCGAAAAATGCACGAGCAAAGCAAAGCGATTGCGTAAAATGTCAAAGGAGCTTATCGTGCCAGAAATCAAATAAACAAGGGCTGCTGCACCGTGAAATCCATCTATTGTTTCATTTCCTGTATGTCAGGTCGCTGGCTTGTTCTGATAGCATATTCCACGTTGTGGCATTCCTTTGTTGTTGTGAGTTTGCTTACTTGTCTTCAGTTTTTACAAATATTGCAGTTTTTTAAAGTGAACAGAGACCTACGTTTGAGAGGTTGTATATATTTCACTTCCTAGAATTGTACTGCTCATTTTTTTAACTTTTTGCACTGCTTTGGAACCTCACTGTTTCATTAGTATTTTTAAGAAAATTGTATATTTTTTCCTTTGACCACATCTGCCATCCTCAACTCTGTCAAATGTACGTTATTTTTCGTTGAGATTACTCAAAACCATTTACAAACGACAAAATACCAAAAGAATACATCAATGCTAGCATCTCCTAAAAGTATACTTACCACGAGTCACCCTATTAGGATGTGAACAAGATAGTTGGCATTGTATGGTTACCCAAAGTACATGTAAAAAACAGAAACAGCCCTCCTAAACTATCTTATTTTGAGTCATTGGCCTTTGTACAGCCCACAGTCTTTCATCATTGGCATTTGTACAGCACACAGTCTTTCGTCATTGACATTGGTGCAGCACGCAGTCTTTCGTCATTGGCATCGGTGTCGCGTGCTGTCTTTCGCCATTGGCCTTTGTACAGTGCATAGTCTTTCGTCCTTGACATTGGTGCAGCGCACAGTCTTTCGTCATTGGCATTTGTACAGTGCACAGTCTTTCGTCATTGGCATTGGTGTAGCATGCAGTCTTTTGTCATTGGCATTTGTATAGTGCAGTCTTTCGCCATTGGTCTTTGTACAGTGAACAATCTTTCATCATTTGCATTGGTGTAGCGCGCAGCCTTTCATCATTGGTATTTGTACAGCGTGAGGTGCGGGCACATTTGGGCCTGAGCAGAGGCTACAGAGTGCGCGGGGGCAGGAGCCCGGCATGCAGCAAACCAGGCCAGACACTAGACTCCGGTCGGAAGTGACGACCACGAGTGGCCGCCCTCCTTTTATTGTAACCCCCAGGCCATGCCTGGCCTGTGGATGTGGTGCAACTTTCCTGCGGTCACTATACCGCTGACTATCACATCCCTATCCAACTCAGTCCTTGAAACAAAGCGTATGCATTACAGTTCACTTGACAAAACATACAGTCTTGGTACTTGCGTCTACCTCGAGCTGCGGTGGCTGAACGTCATCAGCAAACAAAGTCTCTCAGTCGCTGGTTCGGACGGGGATTCTGCCTCAGACTGTACCTCTTGGGGTGGCCACGTAGACTCGTGCCAACCGGGCCTGGGCCCTCGGACTGAGGGCCAGACTGAGGTGAGGAGGTCGTCTCGGAGGTCTCCTCGCCTCTTCCGCTTCCAGATCTTTCATCACTGCTCTCCTGTGCAGGGGTGGCGGTAGAACTTGGCTGGTCATTGGAGGACCTCCCAGGGTGTTCTGCTGGGACCTCCTTGAACCATGAGATGTTACGGGATACCTTTGTTTGGATCTTAACTCCTGGACGGCTGTCTCGTTGGAGGACGGATGGCTCCTTTGCACAACATTCTTAATAAGCATTGGCGGATTTTGCGGATCCACGATCCGCGGATTTTGCGGATTTGCGGATCGTGGATCCGCAAAATCCACGGATTTTGCGGATTTGCGGATCCGCGGATTTGGGGTGGGGGCGGGGCTTCCCTGCGAGTGCACATGCCTCTTGTGAGGCCTCTATCCAGCATCACAGCTTATTTTCCACGGTAGAGTTGGGAAGAAGGCACACCTGTCCAGCCTCGACGACGCTCACAATTGTTTTTGGGCTAATGAATGAGTCACTGAATTTGAGCATCAACTAGTTCGAGCGACCATGTGTGTGTTACTATGCAATCGCCCCGACGGGCGCAGGGGTCCCTTGAGTGAGCTGTCCATCATAGTGGGTGAATGGCGGGCAGACGGTGCAAACCGCGAGTGTGTGGGCGGGGCCAAACGGGCAGGGCTACCATGCGCGGTCAACATGCTTCTTGTGTGTATAAAAGGTCAGAGAAAGATCAGTTCAGCAGATGAAGAGAAAGAAACCCCTGGTCACAAGAACAGCACGGGTATTGTGCTCGTGAAAGTCAAGGATGCAAAAGCCTCTATCCAGCATCACAGCTGATTTTCCACGGTTGATTTGTGAAGAAGGCACACCTGCCTCGACGACGCTACAGGAAGGGCATGTTGTAACTATTTTAGGATGGCGCCGGCAAGCTGCCAGCGCTATCCTAAAATACTTACTAAATTAGCTTCAACAGGAAGCTCTAATAGATAAAATCGAGCACCTGCTCGATTTTATCTATTATAGCTTCCTGTTGAAGCTAACTTAGTAACTATTTTAGGATGGCGCTGGCAGCTTGCCGGCGCCATCCTAAAATAGTTACAACAGGTTCAACTTTTGCCCCCGGAATAATCCGCCGCTCTCGGATTTGCGAATTCTCGGTAAATTCGCGGGAGTTCGCGGATCGCGAATTTACCGAAAATTCGCAAAATCCGCGAGTGGAACGGATTTTCCGCTCATACTTAATTCTTAATGTGGCATGGCAGCGAAGACTCGCTTGCGGGTTGCGTCGGGCTCTCCTGTCTTGCACTTCTTCCACCTCCAGCAGGGGTGGCGACCACCCTGAGCAGGTGGGGATCAGATCTCTTCTCGGGCCATGTAGCATGAGTGCCCACGGGCTTCTCTGGGTTGAACAATGGGGTGTACTCTGATACTCTCTCAGAAACTCATGGAGCCTCTGCTCCGAGTCCACTTGTTCAACAACAGCGATGCAGAACATTTTGTTCAGGGTACGCATGAAGCGTTCAACATCACCATTGGCCTGTGGCCATTGAGGGGTGACCCGCCGGTGATGGATTCCTCGCTGCTTTAGAAACGTGGCGAACTCAGATCCTTGGAACGGCGGTCTGTTGTCGCTGCGCACTGCATGGGGAAACCCGAACATGGCGAATACTTTCTCCAGAATCGGTCCTACGTGGTTGAAGGCAGTGGATACGACAGGATCCACTATTGGGTACTTTTGAGAACGCGTCTACAATGATGAGCGTGTGCTTCCCTCTGCAAAAACTCCCGAAATCCACGCTTATTTTGGACCACGGAACGGTGCAGGGCTCCTCGGTGATCACGGGGATTGATCTTTCTGGGCCACTTGTCAGCTGGCACGATGGACAGCGGCGAATGTATTCCTCGGCCATGTTCTCCAGCTCTGGGAACCCGACCTTCTCTCTCATTCGTGCTTTCATTTTGGTCACCCCTTGTTGTCCTCCATGAGCTAGTTGGATTGCCCTGTGCTTAAGGCCTTGTGGTATCACCAATGTGGGCCCTCGAAGCAGGATTCCATCACTGGTGGCAATGAGTTAATGCCGTACTCGCCACATCTTTGTCAGGTTGTCATGGGCTCCAGGTGTTGGCTTGGCAAAGGTAATTTGTCCAAGATCCCTCTTGGACTGCTTGCAGGGTCCTGGTGTATACTGCATCGGTGGCGGCAGCCTCCTTCACGTCGTCCAGGGTCATGCTCTGTGGGCATGCTGCTAGGGATATCATGTGGGCGTAGTGTTCGACCTCATCGGCGTCCTCTTGCGCCTCTGGCAGAACTGGGTGCCTTGATAGGAAGTCAGCTGGGTTTTTGGCCTCAGGTCTGTCAACTACCTCCATTTCATACGGTTGTAGCTGAACTGCCCAGCGCTCGATGTGCGTTGGTTGGTGAGGTGCCGTACCTTTGAAGAGAGGGACAAGAGGCTGGTGGTTGGTGACCATTGTGAATGGCTGTCCCTTGAGGTACTGATGAAAGTGGTTGCAGGCCCACTTGATGGCTAAAGCTTCCCGCTCAACTTGAGCGTACCTCGTTTCGGTGGGTGTGAGGGACTTGCTGGCAAATGCTAGGGCTGCCCATTGACCGGTTTCGCATTTTTGAGCAAGTACTTCTCCCTGTCTGACTGGGCTTGCGTCAACCAGAACCTCTGTTCGCTTTGCCAGATCGAAGTAGGCTAGCGTTGCCTTCAGCCAGGAGGGCATCTTTGATGCCTTGGAATGCCTCTTCTTCTCTTTTGCCCCACTGCCAGGTGGCATCGGCTCTTGTGAGGGCATGAAGTGGTTCCGCTCGGGTGGCCAGGCCAGGGATAAACCTCCCGCAGTACGTGGCCATGCCCAGGAAGCTTCGTACCTCCCTTGGTGTTGTCGGCGCGGGTGCATCCTTGATGGCCTGCGACTTCCTCGGGTCAACTTGGATGCCTTCCTGGTTGAATACATACCCGAAGAACCCGAGCATATTCCGAAATTCAGCCGCTTTTACCTTCATAGTCCTAGATGGGTGCTGAAAGTGGTGACGTAGCGGCTTTATTCTGATAAGGGAAGTTGGTGATACCCTGCGTTCATTCGATTGTTGAAAACCACTTTGATCCATTGACGTCTGCGATGATGTCATCCATCGTCTGTGTTATGTGGCGTTCCCTTCGAATGGCTTTATTTGGCAACCGCATGTCAATGCAGAGGTGTATGGCTCCTGGCTGTTCCGGCTTTTCAGCAATCACCGTCGGGGAGACCCAGGGTGTGGGCCCGGATACTTTTTTAATGACCCCTTACTTCACCAAAGCTTCTAACTCCTTCTCCACCAGCAGCCGCAAGTGGAACAGGACTCTCTTATGTCGCAAGGCGACTGTCCTGTCAATGTGTAGTTTGATTGGGGTAACACTTGATGCGCCTGAGCCCCTGGAAGAGTTCGGGGAACTGTCTGAGTAGCTCTTCTACCTAGTGCTTTTGTACCCTCCTTGCAAAAGAGGTGAGTCCAAGGTCTTCCTCTGTGTGGTTGCTCAGTAGGGTATCTGCTTCCCTGTCAATGATATGGATGGTTGCCATCACTTCGAGATCATCTGCCCTGATGGGTACCAAGATCTTTCCTTTCAGTGGGAGGGGTGTATCTGCCCTGTATGCATAGATCCTGGTTTTGGATGGCATCAAAGGAGGGCGAGCTCATAGGCGGCGTTTTTTTTGGAGGCCCATGATGTTTACGGTTGCTCCTGTGTCGATGACCGATTTTATCACCGTTCCTGCGACGTGGACCACACACGTTGGCTGTGGCCGGCGGCGTTGCTTGAGTTCCCTCGCAAATGACACTAGGAACACCTCCTCCTCCTCATCTTCCGAGGAGTCTTCCACCATCTGTAGGTGTCTCTTGCTCTTTCTCTGTGTGTCTTCAGGTGGCATGGGATCTGTCACGGACAGTTGGCGTATGGCCCGTGTTGGTGGCTTCTGACTGCGGAAGTCTCGGCCTCTGGTGCGTCTTCGGCATACGGAGGCAAAGTGATTGGGTATCCCACAGTTGGTGCAGGTCTTTACTTGGGCGGGGCAGTCTTTTGAGATGTGCGGTTCATGCCCACAGTACCCGCATCTTGACTTGGAAGTATCCGGCCTTGATTTCCTGAACACGTCTCCCCTCTGCTTAGCTCGAATGACATCAGCTCGTTCGTCCGACCGCACTTGGGCCTTAATTAGGGCTTGGTCCATCTCGTTCGCCCTGGCTGCGGACAGGTCGTGTGATCTTGCCAGTATTAGCAGGTGCAGGATGAGGCCTCTTAGGGTCTTATCACTGCATCCCTAGATGAGCAGTGCCCTGATTTCCTTCAGTTCGTCATCTTCGGTACAAGTGCTGGCAAGTTGGCGGAGGCGGGCGTAAAACGTGTCCATGGACTCTCCTTCCTTCTGGCGGGCTTGGCGTAGTTTGTGAATCTTCCAAAATCAGGGTTCAGCTGTGGGTCAAAATGGCGGTCTAGAGCGGTCACCGACTCGCGTTGTAATCAGTGGCTGCCCCCGTGTTGGGTAGATGTTTGAACAACTTGAATATCTCGTCTCCAGCGTAATGTAACAGTAGGGACCTCATTACCACCTCATCCGTCTCCCGGGTCGTAATGAAGTATTTGTTGAGGCATTCAATTCAGATCTTCCACCTTGGAGAGGCCGTTGCAGGATCCTCCACTACGCTGAATGGGGGTAGGACCCCCTGATGCGGCGTGTTGAAATGGCGAGGGAGCTAGAGCTGCTGCCTGGTCACTGTCTCCCATGGCGTCTGGTGGCTGGCAATGATGCTGTGATGTGCCCCTCTTCTACCCTTTTCGCTGTGGGTGCGGTATAGGTGGCAGTGTGCTCTAGCCTCTATGTGCCTGTGAGGGAAAGCTGGCTTCTCCGCTGCCTCACTGTGTCTTTCCTAGCTTACTGACCCTGGGAGGTGGCTTTTTCTCCTCTGGGTTGTGGTTCCTGGGCAAGTGCAGCTCCTGGCAGCTCTCTCCTGGCTGCACACGCTGTTAAGGCCCTGGCGGGGGCGTGGCCTATTTGCCCTCTCAGCTTGGGCCCTTGATGCAGGCTGACGTCGCTGTGCACTGATCTTCTTTTGTGTCGCTGGTTGTTTTTTTGTTTTCCTTTTCCTCCCCGATCTACCTTGAGGCTGGGGGCAGGGTCTGCACCGTCTATATTGGGCGCGCATGCGCTCCGACATCGCCCGGCTCGCTGCGCATCTGAAGACTTCCTTTTCCTTCTTGGCCACTGTGTGGGTCCTGGTGTGTGGCGGGCGAGGATTCAAATCCCCCACTCGTCACCAGTGTGGTGAGAGTACATTTGTTCCTGAGCAGAGGGTACAGCGTGCACGGGGGCAGGAGCGCGGTGCGCAGCAAACCAGGCCAGACACTAGACTCCGGTCGGAAGTGACAACCACGAGCCGCTGCCAACCTTTTATTGTAACCCCGCTGGCCTGCGGATGTGGTTCAACTTTCCTGCGGTAACTATACCGCTCACTTTCACATCCCTATCCAACTCAGTCCTTGAAACAAAACGTATGCATTACAGTTCACTTGACAAAACATACAGTCTTGGTACTTGCGTGTACCTCGAGCTGTGGTGGCTGAACGTCATCAGCAAACAAAGTCTCTCAGTTGCTGGTTCGGACTGGGATTCGGCCTCTGACTGTACCTCTGGGGTGGCCACGCAGACTCGTGCCAACCGGGCCTGGGTCCTCAGACTGAGGGCCAGACTGAGGTGAGGAGGTCGTCTCGGAGGTCCCCTCGCCTCTTCCGCTTCCAGATCTTTCATAACTGCTCTCCTGTGCGGGGGTGGCGGTCATATCACACAGCACACAGTCTTTAGTCATTGTCATTCGTGCAGCATGCAGTCTTTCATCATTTGCATTTGTACAGCGTGAGGTGCGGGCACATTTGGGCCTGAGCAGAGGCTACAGAGTGCGCAGGGGCAGGAGCCCGGCATGCAGCAAGCCAGGCCAGACACTAGACTCCGGTCGGAAGTGACGACCACGAGTGGCCGCCCACCTTTTATTGTAACCCTGCAGGCCACGCCTGGCCTGTGGATGTGGTGCAACTTTCCTGCGGTCACTATACCGCTGACTATCACATCCCTATCCAACTCAGTCCTTGAAACAAAGCGTAAGCATTACAGTTCACTTGACAAAACATACAGTCTTGGTACTTGCGTATACCTCGAGCTGCGGTGGCTGAACGTCATCAGCAAACAAAGTCTCTCAGTCGCTGGTTCGGACGGGGATTCGGCCTCAGACTGTACCTCTGGGGATGGCCACGCAGACTCGTGCCAACCGGGCCTGGGTCCTCGGACTGAGGGCCAGACTGAGGTGAGGAGGTCGTCTTGGAGGTCTCCTCGCCTCTTCCGCTTCCAGATCTTTTATCACTGCTCTCCTGTGCAGGGGTGGCGGTCATATCACACAGGGCACAGTCTTTAGTCATTGTCATCCGTGCAGCATGCAGCCTTTCATCATTGGCATTTGTACAGCGCACAGACTTTCAACATTGTCATTGGTGCAGCGCACAGTCTTTAAGTACTGGCATTTGTATAGTGCACAGTCTTTCGTTAATATGGTCCCTGTTGGCTCTCGAAGGAGAGAGGGTTCCCATCAAAGACCAGAGTCTGAGTCATTCTGTAATAATATATTTAGGATATTATATTTTGGCCCCTCTCTGGGTTAGGTGCATTGTTTTATTCAATGAGGCGTGTGTGAGTTTGTTGTCAGAGTGTCTGGTCAAAGGGCTTTATTCATCGCTTACGCATGCTGGCTGCATGGTGGTTAGAGACAGTCTGAGTGGAATTGACACATAAATCTATATAACCTTGTAACCGGGCATGACCACTCTCTCTGTCATCATACTGAAGTATATACATTCAGTGCCATTAAGCTGTGTAATCGTGACACCTCGTACTATATCATGAACACACTGTGAGACTCATGACAGGAACGATGCTACTGATCTTCGCGAAATTGTGCTGTTGCACTGCATGAATAACTCGGTACCACTAGCACTGCCACAGGAGCTACAGGCAGAAGAGTCTGGAAACAGAGGGCCTGATTACGAGTTTATATGTTATTTAACGCACCTGATAAATAACAAAACCACAGAGTAGGTTATATATTGCATGCAATAAACACCAATTACGAGAATGTGGAGTATATTATGCAGATTTTGCAGGGGTTCAGGATCTATGTACAACAGCACTCCAAAATCTACATTATAGCATACATACTGTATGCTTTCCCCCATTTCGGCAGGCTTGACCTACCGAAAATTGACAAAGGTTGACTTATTTATCACATCCAATAATTATCAAATGTGTTAAATACCTTCAAACTCGTAATTCTGCCCTGTGCCTAAGCAGAGATTTTGGCGTTGGTCAGAATTAATCGGTCCACTGGTAATCAGGCCCAGAGTTGTTAAGTGCTACAAACAAAAAATTTATTTTAATGTTTTGTTAAGTGAGATATTTGTTTACTTCCGATGAGCGAGAGAGCCAATGTTAGATTTGTTCTCTGATGGAAAAGTAACTTTTTAAATACAGAATGTGAGTTAGGGCAAGAAAGTGAAAAATGCAGTGAAGCGTATGATAGGAATCTACAGAGGAGACTGTGGTTAAAGTGATTGATGTAAAAGCAAAGTAAATGTTACAATGCATTCCAAGTAACTTTAATCTTTGATGGTACATTGAGCTTTTTGCTGCATATACTTTGTGCTGCTGTGACTGTGTTGCTTCCCTCATTACAATCATTTCATTTCTGTTCTTCCACATGAAAGCTGGCTAGACAGGCACCAAGGTGACGGGGAGACTGTGAAAGAACTACTTCCGAAGAGTGAGTATTCGAACTGTTATATTTAGATTTGTTACTGTCAGATCCCCCTTTAAACATATAGAGTCGGATTCACAATGCTTTTTCTATGAGTAGAGTTGTGTTATGCCTGTCATAGGTGTCAAACGCGCCTACATTTCCAGTCCTGATTCACGTAGCATTTTGTGTAAGTACAAATGCCTTACTTGAGAATTCAATGTGATTTATGCCTAGATGCATTAAGGGATTTTGCATTCGCAAACGGTGCGAATCGCAAAATTCGGCCGTTTGCAAATGCAAATCCCATTTTTGGGATGCATGAAGCATTTTGCTATTTTCGCAATTTAAGAAATCGCAATTTTATTGCGATTTCCTAAATTGCAATTGCATTTAAGAAATCGCAATTTTGCGATTTCTTAAATGCAATGCATGATTAATTTGGAATTGCGAATTCGCAATTTGGAAGGGGTAAATTAGCATGAAGTTAAACTTCATGCTAATTTACAGAAAACTTTCAAACATGCACTAGTTGCATATTTGAAAGTTTTAATTTACACACACACATGTCCTTGGGTCATGTGTGTGTGTAAATTGCACTTACAGTTCAATTTCAGGGGTGCAGGGAGGGGTTCTTTGAACCCCCCCTGCACCCTTGAAATTGCATTCACATTTTGTGAATCGCAAATTGGAATTCGCAAAATGTGAATGCCTTCCCATTGATTCCTATGGGCCTTTTGGCCCATAGGAATCAATGGGAAGGGTTTTCCTTAATTGCAATTCGCAAATTGTGAATCGCAATTAAGGAAAATTACCGAATCGAAATATAATTTGCGATTTTTTGATGCATAGCATTTTGCGATTTCTTAATTGCGATTCCTTAATTTTCGCAATTAAGAAATCGCAAAATGTTACAATGATGCATCTAGGGGCAAGTCCCACATTTCCACTAAGATATGTCTACATGAAAAAGTGAAAATGACCCATTATGCTATGTCACATGTACATGATTAGGTCCAACGAGATTGCCCATTATTTCTTCCATGGGAAAGATTCAAGATTGTTTTAAACATCAATTTCTCACCAGAGAAACTGTGATATATGCAGTGTTCTCACAAAATAATTCTGCAGGTGCTTTATGAGTAATGTAATTCTACAAACCATTTCTGCACTTAGGTTCTCACGTGTTTTGGTTCAGGATGAGCAAGTTAACATTTTGGATTCACAATGCTTGAAATAGACTCTGCAGACTCCTCATTTACTCACATGTAAAATACACCAATGTGTTGTCATTTTTGTGTGAAAAATATATTTGGATGGGTGTAATGTAGAAGTTCAGTCTTTCCAACTCCTTTTTCCACTTTTTAAAAGAGGCGAACAAGCATAAACCTGCATGTTTTCCAGCAATGAAATGGTGACAAATTAAGCACTGATGGATGGACACAACTTAAGCATGGACACATGAGGACCTCATCCCCCCACCAGTAGTGCGCCAAGAGGCCTGTTTGCAGATGGCGTAAAAAGGGGCGTGGCCTCGGATCATCTGTCAGCAATCCCAATGTGTGGGGCTCACTGGAGATACCTCGTGGGCTAGTTGGCCCCTAATGACCCTTAAGGATCTAGTGTAATTAATCCCTTAACACACAACGCACCAGGAGGAGCATTTGCAGTGTGCTGCAGGGAGGGGACGGGGCCTCTGGCGAGATGCCAGCTTTTTTTCCTTTTTTGGGGGGTTAGAAGGGGGTTCAATATTTTCTGGGCCCTAGGGACCCCATCCCCAGGGCCTAACACTATTCATTTTTTTTTAACGAGAAGGGGACGGCGCAGCCCCCCTCCTGAGGCCGATTTCAGCCCCGGGGACCCCATCCCCCGGGGCATGGCCATATATATATATTTTTTAAGGACGAGGGGCTGCACAGCCCCCCTCCTCAGGCCTTTTTCAACCCCTGGGACCCCATCCCCTGGGGCATTGCCTCATTTATTTATTTATTCAGGAGGGGGCATGTGGCCCCTGTCCCTGGGCCACTTTTGGCCCGGGGGACCCCATTCCCCGAGGCCGGCCCTCACAATGGGGATCTCAGGGGGAGACCAAATGTCTCTGCGGTTCCTGCCAGCTCCCCACCTCCTCCGGGAGCCGGCATTGCTTTTGAACAAGGGGAGCTGCTGACATGCAGCTCCCCTTGTCCAAAAGCAACTCTGCTTTGCTTCGTGGAAGAGAGGGCAGTTTTTCCTACTCTCGCTTCCACAAAGCAAAACAGAAGTTTGCAATGAAAGGGCGGGAGCAATGCTCCAGCCCTTCATTGCGAATTGCAATGTCCCGGGGGTAGGCACCCCGCGACATTGCTGGAGGCGGCCTTGGGGGGTGGCGTTCCCCAGGTCCATAGAGGGCTCCAGGAGGGGGCTGCGCGTCCCCCCTCCCAAAGTGATAATAGCATTGGCGGCTCGCCATGGGAGTGCTGCGGGTGGTGGGTGGGGGGCGGGGGGCGGGAGGGGCAGGGTGGGGGGGTAGTGGAGTCCGACATACGACGGACAGTAGTAAGGTAAGTAATTAAATAAATAAAACAATTTACCTAGTGCGCGCAGCATTGCCAAATCGTTTTTTAACAATTTTCAACCCTTTTTTCTTGTGACTCAGTTTTACTGAGTCACAAGATGTCTGCCAACACTTCTTAGTTTGGAGCCTTGACAGACAATCAAAATGAAGCTCATGATTGGGAGGGTTTGTGGATCCAATGCGGACACCAGATATCGATATGTTTGTATCTTTTAATTTATCAGGAACTACTTACCGGATTTACACCATTTAAAAAAAGAGAACGCTTTCTGAACCAAGACCTACCTTTTTGCCAAATTTGGTGGAAGTCCGTTCAGCAATTTAGGCTGTCGCTTTGTCTAAAGTTTCCTATGAAAATGAACATGGAGAAAATGCATTTTGGGACAACCCCTTTTTCGACCCCTGCTTAATGAATCACCCCAAAACTTTCAAGACAGGAGCTGACCTGAAGGAACCATTCATTTTGAAAGTTTTTCCAAGATTAGTCAAACGGCACCAAAGATATTGGCAAAAGAAATTACCCTTTTTGAATAAAAACAAGGTCCAACGTTTTTCTCAGAAGCCCCCGGCTAGCGCTAACGAAAGTCAGTAGTTATGATCTTCAATGATCAAGACTAAAAAATTGGCCTGAAATTTTAGACTCCTCAACTGTTCTAATTTTTCTCTTCAGTAGTCATTACTTATCTCAGACCACTGCATGATTGGGACAGGAATGAGAAACAAACAGGCAGACACGATTTCTCCAAGTCAAATTCTGCTCAGTATACCCTTTTTCATGCAGATGAATTCTCCCACATACCAGCTGCGGGGAGTAGGAGGTAAATAGGAGTGAAGGTTCTGTGCAGAGGGAGAGGTGGGGAATGAGGATATCAGGAGAGATAAAAGAGGCTGTGGGCTCCCAGGGGGAGTGCTCCCTGCTCCCTTTTGTCGTACGAGTGGGTTAGGCACGGAGAGGCAGGAGGGCTGTGGGTAGGATATGGATATTTCAATTTCCAAGCTGCTCTGTCTGATAATCATGTACAATCTTGTACAAATATTGGGTTCGATGTATATACCTTACTTCTACATTGAGTCTGTGCATCCATTTTTGATACAGACCCTCCTGTTCTCTAAAGCTTTTGGGGTCTTCAGTACTTATCTTCACTTGGATGCTCGGGGTTAAAATGCTATTAAAAGAGGTAAAAAGAAAATTTATTTTTTACCGGAAAATTCAACTATTTAAATATTTTACAACCAAATAATAAGGGGAAGATGATTTGCAAGCGGCGATAAGTAACTGCAACTAATGTAAAAAAAACTAGAATTTTCTGAACTAATTTGTTTGGAGTTTAGTTTCATATTTTCCTCTAATGACAATCTAAATAGACTTTTACATTTCAGAAACTTATGCACTGAAAGTGTTTGCAAAAGGTATTGTATACAGAGAGTAAATCTTGGAAACAAAACTTAGTTCATAACATTTAATCAAAATATATGTGTTAAACGTATGTATTTTAAACTTTAATATCTTTTCCTATATTTGGCCTCACTTTTTGAAGACAGGCTAAACTATTCTGTTACTCTTAGACTGTGACTTCCTATGCTTCTGTGCAAATCTGAGAACCTCACACAGCACTGCGCGGATTTGTGAAGATAGTGTATATAATCAACAAGAGGGCCTTGCAAGCATAAATAGATCTCTGTCATCACTGTTGCTGCATAGTTGGCATGCAGGTAGTGGTACACACCTCGTGTCTCTGCTCTGTGTGTAGAAAGAATAGAAAAGACAGCTGTGCTACTTCCAAGGCTGCATGTCCTAATAATAAACAAGAAAGAACAACTCTAGTTATTTGGGCTTTTCATTATAATGAAAGTGTGAGGAATTTGGTTTACTGGTTTAGGGGAGTGTAACCCTACTCAACCCATGTTAAGGTGAGACACACGCAAACCCCAAATGAACTGGTGCTCAACCTTCTGGTAGCTTGGCACAGAGCAGCCAGGGTTAACTTAGAGGCATTGTGTCAAGTATTTATGCAGCAATTGGAACAGAAATAAAGTGAAAACACAACACAAGAATCCCACACAAAATTAGAAAAATAGAGGTGATCTCCACCTGTTTTTTTCAACTTCGTAAAATAAAAAAGATCTGTAGATTTCTTACTCAAGATGCCCGGATTCAGGTGATTATCGCCATGGTCATGTTCCATGTCGACTATGTCAATTCATTATATTTTGGCATCCCTCGCTATCTTTCCAGATGCCTACAGATAGTACAAAACCAGGCTGCACGTCTGATCGTCCACCAGCCTAGGCATCATCACATCACTCCTCTCTTGAAACAATTACACTGGCTTTCGGTTGTTCAGCGGTGTGCTTTCAAGATTGGATGTCTTATTTTTAAGTCACTCAACGGAAGGAGCTCGAAAATTGTTGATAATATGATTAACAAATTAGTTCCCATACGAAATCTTCGCTCGCTCACAAAAATCTACTACTTATCCCTCATTTTAGACTAAAGCGTACTGGTGGTGCCAGGTTTTCCACCTGGGCTCCCATATTCTGGAATTCTCTTCCCCCCGAAATTCGCTTCTGTATCAATCTTCTTGGCTTCAGAAGTCTCTTAAAAACTTGGCTCTTCCGACAGGCTTTCTGAACCCTTCTTTTATGACTTGGATCTCAACCAAATTAGCGCCATGAAACCTCCCCGGTGTACTTGTGCTCTATAAATTCATTTTAACATAGCATTTTAACAGAACAGAACATAATTCAGTAAATAAATCAAGGTAAAACCTACAAAATCTGAAATACAATTTAACTAAATACATAGAGAATACAAAACAAGGGTGTGGCACAATAATAGACTCTATTATTGTGCCAAACCCTTGTTTTTTATTCTCTGTGTATTTTGTTGCTATTAAATTGCATTTCAGATTTGTTCTATATTGTCTATGGATACAAATCTTTTGAATTATGTGTATATTTGAGAACCTGTCTTTTTTATAATTAAAATTGTGACAATATAAAGCAGAGTATCTTTTGTTATTGTTTCTTACTCTCATATTAATCACTGCGTGGACAAAGATTATATGATTGCCTAGGTTGTTATCTCTCATATACAATCAATGCTGTAAGCATTTAATATACAGGCCATAGGCACAGGCAGTGCCACTTTGCTAGGGGCTTACAAGTAAATTATTTGTGCCAATTGGATATAAGTCAATTCTACCATGTTTTGAATAGAGAGCACAAGCTCTTTGCACTGATTACAAGTGATAAAGTGTGCAGAGTCCTAAGGTCAGCGAAAACAAAGTAAACAAAACAGGAGGTTTGAAGGCAAACAGTTTGGAAGGAAGACCATGTCAAGAATGGAGACAGGAAGTTGGTATGTAATGCACAAAAGAAATAGTTAGTGCTTACTGTCAACCGATGACCTTTCTGCATCTATGTTATGTTTTACAGAAGCTTGATGAACCCCTTCTCACTATAGAATAAGACATTTAAACAAGCATGTAGAGAGACCCCTATATCAATGGCCATGTCATTCTTGTCTATTGAGGCCTGACTCTGGATCACAGCTGACAGTGAGCGAAGGAGGGTAGGGAGAGCCACTGCCTGCCGCCTGCCTAGGAGGTTTCAAAAGACATATTTTTATGCCCTGCACTGCAGGCATTTTGTGGCAATGTGGAGTAACGAGGCAGTGCACCAGTTTTCAGGCCACACTACTGTTTCTTCCATCACATACTATTTCACAGGCAAAGCATAAGACAGTGCGGGTTGTAGCTAGTGGCGGAACACAACATGATGGGTCCCCCTGCCTAATGTAGTGCAGGGTCCCAGACTCTCCCATGTCTAATAATTATTCATGTGCCATGGGCTGAATGTGGGCCCCAATAAAGGGTTGGGTCCCCTGTGCCACAGAGTCTACAAGGATCTATGTTACACCCTGTTTGTGCCTCTTGCATTACAATAGCTTTTCACACTAAAATTCCACACAACCATTATGTAGGTGCAGAACTTTAGCAAAGAAGCTGGCAAGAATATCTTGCTATGGGGAGAGGAGTGTGCATCGCTGGATAGAGACAGGTCACACAGGCTGTCCTCAGCATGTGTTTTATGCTCTACTAAAAGACAGTCCAGGTGTAAAACACATGCTGGTGGCTGCAGTAGTACTATTGCAGTGATAAACTTAAAATCAAGACCTTGCTTAGGGTTAATTAGGATGATTGGAGTATAAGTTCAAGCACCATATGCATTGGAAGTGACTATCTCTGTACATTCTCCGCAACATTGGCATAATTCCCTTTAGAATTTGTAAGACCATAATTTTGCGCAATGTTTTGTTTTCATGCTAGTGCAAATATTATCATTTTGAGATTCTGATACATAGTGTAATATTTCAATATTTCTCACCCAGGAGAGAGGCCTGAGAGAGGCCAGATGTGTGAAGCTATTTAGTGGTCTTAAACCTTACAATTTGCTAAATCAAGTGGTTTGTAAGTACTAAATGGCTTTTTGAAATCTGCTAATCTTTTGTGATTCAGTAACAGGTTACCACAGCTCAAAATGGATTTAGCAGGGCATACCTAATCACTATTTGAAAGGGGCCTTTTTAAGGCTGCCCTTCAAATATCAATTCAATATGGTATTTGGTTTCACCAACTCCCAAACATGGGGTGGTAAGCCATTCGAGAAAGGAAATAGTTCTTCTTATAATGTAGGCAGTGCTCAAGAGAATCACAGTCTGCTCTCAAACAAACTTTTAAAAGGTGTAAACCTTTTCTGAACAGAGCCCTGTTTCCTTCAAGGAAAAATATCTTGCATTTAGGAAAATGATCACAACATGGTTGATTGATAACTCCAGCAGATTTCCATCCCTGTGACAGCCACCAATGTTAGTGAGCCAGAATTTGCAACCTATTACCTGAATATTGAAGTCAGATTGAGACCCATTACAATTATTAACTTAGGGAACCGACATATTAGCACATAGGTCTGTTAACAAAATTCCACACTGGACCAGTATTTTGTGACCAATGTTTCGTTCAGGTGGTCCTCAAAACAATCATTTGAGACCACATTAACTCTGCAGTTGATCTTCAGCTAGACATGGGGTTTACATTTAAAATTTTCACATACAAGATTATTATTCATACACAATTTTGTGTCTACAGAATTAATAAGCTTAAGGGTATTACCGTTATTATCTGTATAGGAGTCTATAAGTATTTAACATTAATTATCCCTGTCACAGTAGAGTGCATAACACATATTCCTAAAAGCTGTTACACAGCAGCTATAATTTAATTCCAATTATACCAAGATAAGAGTTTGCCTATTAGTCATAAGCTTATCCGAGTTAATACTACATAAAACCTCAAGCACATCATGCATGTTTACGTACGTTCATACATATTTAATACCACTGTAAGGGACTGTTTTTAATTGCACGCTTGAAGTACTATAAATCTTGTTATTTTTAGCTTGATACTCGGAGGGGCTGTATTACAAAAGTATGTAAACATTGTATGATCGTATTTTTGTCCGTTGCCTTAGCATATGAATCCTTTACCTAGTGCTGCGCCAAGCACATGGCTCTGTACTGAGTGCCACATTTTGGCTTGACCCCACAGGCGCATTTAACTGGCCAACTCCGAATCTTCATTACGGCCAGGAAGATCTGTGGACAATAAAAAATGTTATATATTGGAAACGATTTCACTTTGAAACACATGTACCGAAGAAAGCACCATATGCCTTCAGTGATTTTTCTTGCCTAGAAATCTGAAAGACCATCTGGGGCCGTATTACGCATTGTCATTTTTTGCACCTGGCGCACCTTTTAAAAGGTGCGCCGGGCGCAAACAACATCACATGGCGCAAAGAGCGCCCCAATGTGGTGAAAGCGGAGCCCCCAGGACAGCCGCAAAACTTTTATGTGAAAATACGGAGCGGCTGCTTGCACCAGCTCTGTGTTTTCACAGTGCAGTTGTCAACTCGCCTGCACTTTTCAAGGGGATTAGAGATCTCCTAGTAGGCGGTGTTGTGTCCTGACTCAAAGACGACAGACACGATGTATATTTTATAAGGATCTTTATTCCTTACATCTTTCTCCTTCCATGTCCCTACTCTAACTAACCCTTTCCTTCCTACGCTCCTCCTCTTCCCCTGGTCCCCTCACTAGCTCCACCCACCTACCTACTAGACTGCTGACTACATAACATCTCCCCCTTTCTTAATAAGACAACTAAACAGTAAATGAGTTCAGATTTCTTCAATGAGTCTCTTCGGTCGTTGAATATCTCGGCGGGGCCGCACAGACATGGTTCCAGTCGTATCATCTACTGGAGGGACTCTTACTTGACTCCCTTGGTCAGATTGATCAGGCTCTTCTGGGGCGGATACTCTAGTCATCTTTGTTAAGGCTTCTCCCATATCTGGAGGGCACTTCTTGAAGTGTGATACATTCCTCGTGACCCGTCGTTGATCAGACTCCGCTCTTATCAAGGTGCCCTTCTGCTGGGTGACCACTAAAGGTTCGGCTCGAAAGCGACAGTCAGTCTTTCTTTGTTGGTCTTGTTTGACAATGATGCAATCTCCTTCATGCAGGGACGGTGATCTCGCTCTCCTCTTTGCGTCTGCGTATGATTTCATTTTGTCCTTGTTGTGGCTGTCAGTCGCCATCACTTGACTGCAGAGAGGCGACACCGCTCGCAAGGCCCCTTCCCAAGTCGGGATGCGATTCCTTATGGGGCGCCCTAGCATCAGTGTTGCAGGACACTTTCCGGTGGTCGCGTGAGGGGTTGTCCTGTAAGCTCTAAGGACCTCGTTTAGAGCTGCTTGCAGATCCTTCTTTTCAGCCGTGGCTTGTTGAAACGTCTTTTTAAGCGTGGCCATGAATCTTTCAATGGTGCCATTTGCCTGCGGCCATAGAGGTGTAACTTTTCTATGTTTAATGTCCAGGTGCTTTGCAAAGTCACTGAACTCGTGTCCATTGAAAGGAGGTCCATTGTCTGTTTTCACCTCTTTGGGAACACCCCATGCTGCAAACACTTCATCCAACACTTTGAGAGTGCTGGAGGCACTTGTGGATGATACAAATTGCGCGTTGGGGAATCGTGAGTACTCGTCAATTATGGCCACAACATATTTTCCAGATTGTAGCGGTCCGTAGAAATCCATAGCGAGTTCTTGCCACATTCCACTGGGTAGGGTGGTCATTTGCAATGGAGCAGGGGGATCCCCCCGGTTGACTAGCTGACACTGATGGCAGTCCTCCAGAGTTGACTCCACCATCTGATCGAGGAGAAGAAAACACACCCATTCCCAGAGGGCTCGTTTCGTTGACACTACTCCTCTGTGGCCTTCATGGGCAAGGTTGATGACACCTTGCCGTAGTTGTCTGGGAACAACAATCCGCTGACCTCGCAGTATTAATCCATCTGTGGTGACAGACAGTTCGTCACAGACGTGTCGGAATGCTTGCATTTCCTGCTTGACAGTCGGGTCACTAGCGTCTTCTTCACATTCATGTCTCCACCGGTTAGTCTGAATCTGACGCAGCACTTTCTGTAAGATGATGTCTTGTGCAGTGGAATCTCGGATGACTTCTATGGGAATGTCAGGTGGCAGTGCTTGATCAGCCACGAAGTGGATGTATTCCTCAGCAATGGAAGGCTTGGATTCAGACGATGCATGCGGGTGTCGTGACATGTAGTCTGCCGGGTTCTCCGACTTCCCGGGTTTGTGGACAATTGTGAAAGCATATTCCTGGAGTCTCAGACCCCACCTTTCAATCCTCGGCGGCATCTTGGATCTCGGGTTACCGTAAATGGTGACCAGCGCCTGATGATCGGTGATCAGAGTAAAGTGCTTGCCATAGATAAAGACATGAAAATGTTCACAAGCCCACACCACCGCAAGACTCTCCTTTTCAGGTTGTGAATATGCTTTTTTGGGATCAGACAGACTGCGACTGGCATAGGCAACGATGCGTCTCTGGTCAGAGTCATTGTCATATTGCGCCAGGATCGCCCCCAACCCCACAGGGCTGGCATCCACTGTAATTTCAGTTTTCCGTCGAGGATTAAAGTATGAGAGGTTATCAGCAGACTCTGCCGCCAGCTTGATCTCCCTAAACCACTGTTCACACTTGGGAGACCATTCAAACGGTTGGCCTTGTTTCGTGAGGGCTTGAAGAGGATGGCTGATGGTCGAATAGTCTCTGATGTAGCGAGCACAGTAACTGGCCATGCCCAGAAATGACCTCAATTCACTAACATCTTGTGGGCTCTTGGTTTCATTCAGAGTAGCTATCTTGTCCGGATCAGGTTTCATCCCGTCACCCGAGAAGATGTGACCGAAAAATTTCAAAGTGGACTGGTGGAACTCACACTTGTTTTTGTTCAATGTCAGGTTGGCTTCCAGCAAGGCCTGGCAGATGCGATCAAGAGCCTTGTCGTGTTCATGAACGTCCGATCCGTATACAAGGATATCATCGCTGTAGTTTAGAGTGTTGGGGACGTGCTGGATGACTTGTCGAATGGCCTCTTGAAAGATTTCTGCAGCTGAGGAGACACCAAAGCTCAGGCGTTTGTATCTGAAGAGTCCAAGGTGGGTTTCAAATGTTGTGATGTAGCGGGACTTGACAGCCAACTCCAGCTGGTGGTAGCCTTTGTTTAAGTCCAGCTTTGAGAACACCCTCGCTCCATTTAACGCAGAAATCATGTCGCTGAGATGTGGCCCAGGGTGGCGCTCCCTTTCTATGGCTGTGTTGGGTAGTCGCATGTCAACACACAGCCTCACTTTGCCAGGGGTGCCCTTTTTTGGTACAATGACCACCGGCGACACCCATGGAGTCGGACCGTCAGTCGTTTCGATGATGTCCGCTGATAGGAGTTCCTGAAGTTCATCCTTCACAGCTTTTTGGAGATGAAATGGTACACGTCGAGGGTGTTGCGCTACAGGTCTGATCTGTTCATTAATGTGAAGATGGATTTGGCACCCCTTCATTTTCCCTAATCCCTGAAATAGTCTGGGAAACTTACTGACGATGTCTTGGTCATCACTGACTTTAAATAGAATCTCGACCAGCCGGAGACCCTCCGCGGTCGGTAAACTTAGTAAGCAATCTACTTCCGGACCTTTGATGACGTGTATGACTGCTGGTATTGTCACAGTTTTGTGCCTGAGTGTCGTCGGAAATTTTCCCAAGCAAGGGAGTGGCTCCTTGGCCATCCAGGTTAAAACTCGGACATGTGCGGGAGTCAATGGTGGCTTAGGCTTCATTCTCTCGTATTCCGTGACCGGAATGTAGTTTAGCGAAGCTCCACTGTCCAGCACAAATTTGGTATCATGATTCCCTACACTTATATCCAGACGTGGATATTTCTTGAGCTGGTCGGGATCTGCAATCATGTTCACATATTCCACTGTGTACTCAGAATCTCTGGATGATGACCTCGAGTCTCGGGATGGTGACCTCCGCTCCCATCGAGATCTACGTGACTCCCGGCTGGAGTGTGACGAGCCTGAGGACAACATAGACTTGTCCTGGACTGCCCTTATGTGATGTTTTCTGGTATTAGAGCGGGATGACCTTGTCGTTCCGCTCCGCCTCTCTTTCTGATAGTCCCCACATATCACTTCGAAGTGGTTCGTCCGCCCACATCTTCTACATCGCTGGCCCATGGCAGGGCAGGCATCAACATGTGGATAGTCATATCCACACCTATAGCATCTTTTGTCCTTTCCGGTCTCCTTTCCCTTCGCCCAGGGTCTCGCCTCCTGTGCTCAGTGTGTCGTTGACGAGATGATGGCCTGGGTCTCCATTGCTTTTCCTTTGAGTTTCGACGGCTGCTGCCGCTGGCTTGGACCCGACATGCTTGTTCACGGCTTATGTTGCATCCAGTTTCAATGTTCGTGGCGTGTTCCTCTGCCTGGTCATAGACGCGAGTCATTTCTTCAATGTCATCCAGTACGTGAGGTTTTCTTAGCAACCGCCTCCTGAGGGTTTCCGAATGACATCCATCTATGATTTGTGATTTTATGGCAGCATCTGTCGAGAAGGTGTCAAATTCGCAGTGTCTCGATAGTCGCCGCAGCCGGGTGATTAATGCGCTCATTGATTCATCTTTTCCTTGACGCGCTTGATGAAATGCATGTCATTCATAATCAACATTTCTTTTGTGAAGGAATTTTTTGTTCAGGTCCTCACGCACCTTGTCATCCTTGTCATATGTTCCCACATCAGCAGGAGGAAGATCTTTGATTATCTTACTTATTTCACGGCCCGCTAAATTGCGGAGGGCAATCAGTTTCTCCTCATCGACGGTTACCTTAGACCCCTTGATGTAATCTTCAAAGTCCTCAAGCCACTCTTGCCATCTGGGGCCCATGCTCCCTCCCGTGGTCAGTGTCAAGGGTTCCGGGGGCCGCAGATGTGACACTCCTGTGATGATGGGTTTAACTTCATTTCGTTGTGGGGATGCGTCTGGGGTCACCATCGTGATATCACGTGCTTTTCACTCTTCCCTTTGACTCTGGTTAACCTGTCGTTCCTTCTTTACAGGTGTTCGGGCTAATTGATCGCTTTTTGTTTGTTATTTCTGCTTGCATTAGCTTGTGCTTGTTTGTACTGTTACCTTTGCTTGTGTTTGTTTCGTTTTCAGCAGTCCCCGTGCCACTGCTTGCTTGCCAACTGACACGCCTGACTTTAAGATGGCCGCTTCCACACTGCACAGGGTGTCCTTTTCAGTAGCCTGACTTCAAAATGGCCGCCTCCTTGCTACTCTCAGACACCACGAGGATCGAAACCGCATCCACTCTTCAGGCTCACCAGGTTCATGCTGCACTCACTGGCGGCGTTTTGGCGGGCAACAGGTCTCCCTTGATCGCCTTTGTGCCTCTTGCCTTCATGTACTTGCAGGTGAGCTCGTGATCAGCTCCCGATCCTCGACTTGCCAAATCCCACGCATCGGGGGTGAGCTCCGATGCTCAGCGCTCTCGGCACGGGATATTCGACTTCTCTACACGTCTCTACAGCCTTCCGCACCCTTGCAGACAGTAATGGCCTTCAGGACTCCTCTGGAAGTCTGGGGTGGGCTCCCGACTTCTTTGCTGGTCGCGCACGACCCTCGGACCCGCACTCACTTTTAGGCACGAAGCGGCGCTCAGTTTTAAATGTTCTTATGTGCTCGACTGCGCTCACTTCACTTGGCTGTACGCGATTTCTGCATCGCGGAGCGGGGACGTTCGCTGCTGGCCTCTTCTGAGAGCGGCTACTTCTTTTGGGGCACACGCACACACTTCGCGCCTGCGACGGTTCCTCGCCAGTGTCCCCGGGACAGGATGCTATTTCTAGGGTTACTGAGAGAGCAAGCTGCTCATCCCACCTTCGTCGCCAGTTGTCGTGTCCTGACTCAAAGACGACAGACACGATGTATATTTTATAAGGATCTGTATTCCTTACATCCTTCTCCTTCCTTGTCCCTACTCTAACTAACCCTTTCCTTCCTACGCTCCTCTTCTTCCCCTGGTCCCCTCACTAGCTCCACCCACCTAACTACTAGACTGCTGACTACATAACAGGCGGTGCAGTCAGTGACTGCACCCGCCTGCAAGGGGATGTATGGGTGCTCCATAGGAGTCCCGTTCTCCCCTCCAGTGGACTGCCCCTCTCAGGAGGGCGCACTGTGAGTGCGCCCATGATATCTTCCTTGCCTCTGCGCCCATGCAAACGCATGTTGCACCTCCAGGGCACTTGTAATATGGCCCCTGGATAGGCTGGGAACACTTGTCTCAAATTGAGGTTTATTATTACCAAAGGGTTTAGGGTAACGTTCTTAGGTCGTGCCTACATACAACCTTTGTTGTTTGGCAAGAGCTCCTATTGTCACACAGACAATACACAACATGCACATCAGTGGCAGCAGTGTGTGTGGGTGTGAAGTACAGTGATTTCAAAAGTCTTGGGATGCTGATTGGTGTGGTCAAGGTGGGAGTTAGCAGACTTCTGTACCTCAGTAAGAGCTGGGGCGAGAATTACATGCTAGAAGGAAACAGATGGCACTAGTAGGCATGATGTCGATTCTGGGCTTCAACCATCTTTATATTTTCCTTTACTGGGAGGGGAAATGGGAGAGGTTTTGGAGAAGTCAATACTGGTTTGGAATTCTGTGAAAAAAGCTGTATACTTATGGTGATATGCATGTTTCCTTGGACTGCCACAGAGTTATTCACTCTTACACAGCAGGTGAGTGCTTTAATTCCTGTCATTATGCCTGCTCCAGAAAATATTTAGTATTGGCTTGGGGCCACTCTAGAATGCTGCCCCAGGTGCACCACTGAACTGTCCTTCCAATTAGCAAATAACCAATGACCAAGGAAATGCATCAGTAAAGTGTCATTCCTTCAGTCAGACAATAGAAGAGCCTGCCAAGTGGCTGAGTCTCATTGGGCTGACTTGCAATTATGTGTTTATGCAACAGAAAGGGTGTGCATTTGGGTATGTATTTGGGTATGTGTGTGAGGGACAGAGCATGTGTGTTTATAGGGGATTTGTTTTTTTAGGGTGTGTGTGTTGGGATGATGAAAAGTCCTGTGCGTGGCAAAAGACATGTACCCCTGCCCGGGGTGCCCTACTGTACTGTTGCCGGGACCCCTAATACTCCTAATACTCACTTTTTGTTAGCCATAGGCAAACATGGGTCATGTGCGTGTGCCATGACATAGACCTGTATTACAGATTACGGCCTTGTTGGACCGGGTCGGGAGCCCAAAGTGCTACCCTCATAGTGGTAGATGGCTACTGCTCACTTTGTCACTGGATTTCAGCTAGCCTGGCTGATGAGGGGTGTTACCACGAAACCGGTCCCAGGATGCTTGTTTCTGGTCAGAGGAATACCTGGCTTGCAGTTCAGTCTGGACTGTTCCCATGAGGAACAGGGTCAAGACTGATTTGCATATAACTGGGTCTGAACTGGGGTGGTGAAGTGAGCTAAATAATGATGATAAATTCAACCCAGATCTGTGACAGGGGGTGAGTATTTGAAAAATGTCAGCACTCTGTCCATCATCTCCGCGTTCACGAAGAGAGGAGCAGTGCAAGCACGGTGGTGGCAGCATAACGTGTAGTGTTCAGTGAGTGAACAGGTCCTTCTTACTCTGTATAGCACACAAAAATACTTGAAGGTATTAATGTCAAGCCACACCTATTTATTGAGTTATTCTAGTAGTGGGCATCAAAATATTTTTGAGAGGTCACCTCACGCTCAACTTATTGAGGCATGCTTCATCATTTGATGACCTCTCACACTGGGTAAGGATAATACTACCCCAGCGGGCTCAACCGAGGGAAGCTAGTCTATCCCTGGGAGTTCTTATAAATCTGTCTTCAGGACAATTTCTCAGAGTCCTGTGATTTTAGGTATAAAATATACCTAGTGGCATACTCAAGACAGTCCTTTATTCAGCGAGCACCACTGATATGTTTAAAAATACTTTTAAAGTTCGGTCTCATAGTGAATTACAATGGATCACTAGCGCTGGAAATTCTCATTAACAACATGTTTAGACCAATCTGTGAGTCTAAAGAGGCCTGAGGTTTTCATCAGGGTTATATAATAGGCAACAGTTATATATTCTAACCATGCAATCAGTTTTTATCCTATAGAACAAAGCCAGACGATGGGGGTCAAACCCTGTGTGCACTGGAGAGTCTATCACTTGAATTGTTTTCCTCTTTTTATTCTTTGATAAGAATGCTCAAATTCTCGTGGCTCACCGTCAAAACCATGGTTTCACACGAAAAATTTACAATACTCGAGAAGGAGCGTCAAATATATACATAAATTCTACAATCAAATATTGGAGTCCAAATATCCTTATGATGTCTGCTTCATTTTCTGTCATGTCATCAATATCATCCAGCTTCAAAACAATTAATGATTTACACAGCCAACGCATTTTGTCCCCCTCTGGGACATCATCAGGGCTGTAAAGCAAAAACACATGATCAAAATCCAGTACTTAGAACAAATTCAAAAAATAAATATTTTACAATGTGAGAATGGTGCTATCAGAACAATTATTCAGACAACCTACCTATTTGACAATCTAAATATACATAAGGAGAAATCTCAACAAATAGTGACCTGTATTTTGATTGATATAAATAAAAAACATAACATTACATTAGAAAAATACTAATTGAACACATATACTCTTTATCGCAGATCTGAAATTCTCCATCATCTGGCTTTGTTCTATTGTATAAATAGGGGTCTGTAGCACGGGGGTTTCAGGAATGGATGACAATAGAGAAAATCTAGCAGAAGAAGTGTTTAAGCAGAGTAAGTCATCAAGTTCCACTGGTAGGAAGGATGTACCGAATATGAGTTTGAGGGAGAAATTTCTTAAATTGGAAAGAATGAAGAAATTGGAATTATCTAAATGGTGGGATGGTATGACATTAAAGAACTACTTAGATCAGAAAAGAATACCTAGAGGACTAAGGATATTGATCTTCCCAACTTTTTATGATTTAGAGGAGGATCATCTAAAGGAATGGGAAGAAAATTTGTATGCTTCATCTTTCATCATGATGAATATATTAATCAAGAACGCGGATAGGAAGGTTGAGAAATTATTCCCAACATAAAACTTCAAATTCTAAAAATCCTAAATCACATTTGGAAATGGACTATAAGTAGGGGAAGTTGACACGCAAAAATGTGTCATCTGCCAAGCAGCCAGAAGGGCTGTGTTAGAAGGGGAAGACCAGCTAGTCACCCTGCTGAGTGAGCGGACATCAACCAGGTAAACCAAGACCACCTCCCCTGGAGCCAGGAACCCCAGTACCCCAGTACCTGCCTGCTTGCCTAGCCCAGTATGCTTTGTGAGAAAGAGGAAATAGTTGGAGGGAGTGAGATCCAGGGGGAGCCCTACGAAGAGGACTCTCTGAGTGAGTTGTGAGGAAATAGCTGTGCACTGATCAGGTCATTTGTCGTATACAGGATGAATGTCAGAAACCGGTCCTCGGAAGCTTGTTTCCGGTCCAGAGAAGGCATGGCTTGGCAGTTCGGGTTGGACTGTTCCCATGAGGCACAGGGTCAGACTGATTTGCATATAGCTATGTCTGAACTGGGGTGGCAGAGTGGGCTAAAGAACGGTGATGGATTAAACCCAGATCTTTTGACTGGGTGTAAGTGTTTGATTGGTTCAGATGCTCCGTCCATTACCACCCCCTGTTGTACCGCATTGTCACATGGGGCTGGCAGGAACAGGTAGGCTCAAGACACATAGTGCAGTGTTTAAAGGAGAGGTGGGCAGGAATGCTTGGGTTTGCGGTGGCATCCTAGGGAGCCAATATTGTGACTTTGGCACTTTCACTTTGGCCCTTGTGGGGCCGGCCCCTATCCTAGAAGCAGTGCACTTTCTCTGGCTCTCCGCAACCAGCTGCTACATTGAGGCCTTGATGAGGGGGAGGGAGGAGTGTGCAGATGCTAAGAGGCTAGGTGATTTTTTTTTTTAGAGTTTTATATAGTGCGAACTAGACCCGCGACATTGGGTATCAGAGCAATTTCTATGGGCACCTGTTTCGTAACATGAGGACACATTCATTTTTGTTAGGCACAGGGAGGTTAAGTGGTTTGCCCAGAATCACAGGATATTGAGTGCCATTGCCGAGACTCGAACTCGGTTCCCCGGCTTCGAGGTCGACCGCTCTAGCAGTAAGGCTACATCCTGTGGCATTTGCACCATTTCTCTTCACCCTCCTTCCTCCCAGTTTACATCCATATGGCCGGCCCAGCCCAGAAGCTCTTCCTTTTCCTGATCCGGACCCCACTGGGGTTTCACGTTCATCCCATGGGTGAGCGGGGGAAGGGATTGTGTTCAAATGTCTCGCTAAGAGGCCAGGTCTTGCTTTGCAGGACTGCGCCATTCTCACCTCGGCCCCCATGCCTGCCCTGAACTAAAGCAAGGTTTTCATGTGACCCGCTCCTCCCAGGCCTTCACACTTAGGTCATAGTTGGGGAGCGAGGGGGTCAGGTTGAGAGGACTCGCTGGAAGGTCAATTGTCGTAGCCATTTTCACCTCAGACTGGCTAGCCTTAATTGTAATATTTAATTTACTAGCACCTGTCCAATTTTTCAGATAGGAATGTCCTTTCTGTAGAGATATGTGTTCTTTCCAGACGCAATTATGGTGCATAACGTGGCACATTTTGTTATATACTGCTTCATTTTTTTCTCATTTTTAAACCTTGTAAACCTGTCTGGGTAAATGTTTCATCTATTTGCATTATCTTAACAACAACATACCGCAATAAATCAACTGTGAGATGTGCAGTCAGCGTTTGCGAAGAGTCCTCCAATGGTAAACAGACATAATATTGAATCCAAAATATAGACTTGACATAATATCGAGGAAAAAATATAGACTAGACAAAATATCGATCAGACATAATATAGACTACAAAAATATCGAGTTGTATCGATATTAATAGCCAAAATATCGAATCAAAAAAATTGACTAGACATAATATCGACTAGATAGAATATAGACAAAAGAAAATGGAAAATAAGGTAAGTTTTTACTAATTTTTAATAATTGTGTAATATAAATCTGTAGCGGGTAGTGGGTTTATAGGGGAATAGGGTGGGAAGTAATTTAAATATAATTAATTAATTATGTAATTATTAATAACAATTGTAAAATAATTAATAATTGATAATTAAATAAAAAATAATTGGTAATTAATAATAATTGATTAATTGATAAATAATTAATTTATTGTAAATTAGTTTCAGTAGCGGGTAGTGGGTTTATAGGGGAATAGGGTGGAAAGTAATTTAAATATAATTAATTAATTATGTAAATTAATATTAATTGTAAAATAATTAATAACAGGTAATTAAATAAAAAATAATTGGTAAATAATAATAATAGATTAATTGATAAATAATTATTTATAGTAAATTTGTTTCAGTAGCGGGGTTGTGGGTTTATAGGGGAATAGGGTGGGAAGTAAATCAATAATTAATTAATTAATTAAGTAAATTAATTAAATTGTTTAATTAATTAATATTTGTCCATGAAATAAAAATTAATTGGTAAATACAAGTTATTGGTATAGGAAAATAAATTTACTTGGTACTAATATTTCTATAAATTATAATTAATTATGAAGTTTTGCCTTTTTATACTGTTGCACTCACTGGAGTGGGAATAGTAATTTTTACCCCTACGCTATCCAACGCTTTCCCTACTGTTGCACCCACTGGAGTGGGAATAGTAATTTTAACCTCTACGCTATCCAACGCTTTCCCTACTGTAGCACCCACTGGAGTGGGAATAGTAATTTTAACCCCTACACTATCCAACGCTTTCCATACTGTTGCACCCACAGGAGTGGGAATAGTAATCTTTACCCCTACGCTATCCAGCGCTTTCCCTACTGTTGCACCCACTGGAGTGGGAATAGTAATTTTAAACCCTACGCTATCCAACGCTTTCCCTACTGTAGCACCCACTGGAGTGGGAATAGTAATTTTAACCCCTACGCTATCCAACGCTTTCCCTACTGTAGAACCCACTGGACTGGGAATAGTAATTTTTACCCCTACGCTATCCAACGCTTTCCTACTGTTGCACCCACTGGAGTGGGAATATAAATTTTTACCCCTACGCTATCCAGCGCTTTCCCTACTGTTGCACCCACTGGAGTGGGAATAGTAAATTGTACCCCTACGCTATCCAACGCTTTCCCTACTGTTGCACCTACTGGAGTGGGAATAGTAAAATTTACCCCTACGCTATCCAATGCTTTAGCTATTGTAGAATTCACTACAGTTGTTACAATAAATGTTAACCATTTTGCTATGCTACGGTAAAATTATTATATATGTTTATTTAATAATATTTTTTTATATAAATATATATGTATTATTTTTTTATATTTTTTAAATTTACAATAAATATTTATTAATATAACATTAATTTAATAATTTTAAGTAAGTTTATAATAAATATATTTATTATTACATTAGTTTTAACTTAATTTAAAGACATTTTAAAAAAACAATATTTTTACAGTCTATATTTTAGTAACTCGATATTTTAGAGTCGATATTTTAGTACTTACCTGTTTAAAGATAGCCAGTCGATATTTTGTCCATCGATATTTTATCAACGATATTATGGTAACTCGATATTTTTGAGGTCGATATAATTTCAGTGATCCTCCTCCAATGTGCAGCAACACGTCTTGCCATGTTTGTAGTAACTTTTGAATCAATCGAGTTAGAAACCATTTTTGGGGGTTAAATCTGCAGATTATGCAGTGAATGATAGATTAAAAGGCAAATGCGGCAAATACATAATTATGAGGAATATGTAGCAGCCACCGAATAGCATAAAGCAAGTGCCTCTAAATATAATCCTTCCACTGCAGCACAGTGAGCTATTAACCAGCATCAAGAAGTTTGGAAATTACATATTTTAATGGCTGATGTCTAAATTCTTACTTACAAACATTTCCCATGTATTATGGAGATAACTCCAAATAATCTCTCCTACTTCCAATTTTAAATCACCTTTGCCTCTGAACGCCTATGGCAGCCATAAGGCAGATTTAGTGACTGAGACTACAGCGAGGGTAGACATATTTTTTATTGCACCACTAGTAAATTACAGATTGTAATTCATTGCTGGTATTGTAAAAATAAGGGACAGAAACAAGGGTGAACCACCACTGAAAATTCAAGGGCCTCATTTATGAGAAATGAGGTATCGCTGCGTGAAAGCAGCGATGCGTCACTTCTCAGTGCGCACTCCTTGCGACATTCCGGAAGCGTCATATTTAATGTATTACACATCATGTCGCAAGGAGTTACGGATACGTCAGTATTTCTGACGTATCTGTAAGCGCAAAAGTGACACATTGCTGGAGTGTGTCACAAAAGTGACGCAACTCCAGCAATGTGTCCTTTCACATGGGGCAAGTCCCAAGTGAAAGGGCTTGCGTCAGTCTTACGCCTGCTGAGAGGCAGGCACAAGATTTTGACGCAACAGCGTCCTAAAAGTGACGCAGTGAAATCTCATAGATTTCACTGCGTCACTTCTACGACCCTTCCTTGCATCAATACGCCCCCCTTGCATACATTATACCTGGCGCAGGTATAATGTGGCGCAGGGGTTTACAAAGTGACGCATCTACCTAGATGCATCACTTTGTAAATATGGCGCAACAAGGCGCATTTTTTACGCCACTGGTGCATCACAAAAAGTGACGCACAGGCAGCATAAAAGTGACGCACAGCCTCATAAATGAGGCCCAAGATTCCTAATTTATGTGATAATCAAGGTCATGGACACAGTTAAATGAGAAAGGAAATGTTAACAACCTTAAGCAAGAAGTTGGCATTAAAAGTACGTTTTTAGTTTTTACAACTACAGTGTCTCCAGTCTTTACTAATGCTGTTCACCCTTCAATATTTAAAATGCATGATGTACCGCACATTTCCCACAAAATTGGCCCACTGAAACTTTTTGTGAAAGATTGCACTCCATGAATTTGGGCCACTTTTTGGGTTGCCCGGACCGACTTTTGGTGCCCATCCGACCCTGTGTACAACACCTTTCCCAAAGAGGGTAACGCCAAACTCGGGGTCGTAACGCACGCCCCTGCAGCCAAGGGCCCCCGATTTTCAAGGGGCCTTCAATCAGCCCGAGAACAATGAGTACTTGTAAGCTATTGCATTACCCAGAGGACCCCCATCATTTTGCATTACGTCATTGGCCAAACTCCAATCAGTCTCATAATAACGTTACTTCGCAAAGCTTTGACGTGACAGTCCTGTGTCATGTAACGTAATATGTAAGCAGCCCGTCTAGAGCCGCCAAGCACAGACACACGGTAAGCTTGGAATTCAGCATATGTTGCGTCTCCTAACAGTGTAATTAATCAAGTGATGGCACACAGAATAAAAACATGCTCAGCGTCCCAGATATCGAAGTGGTTTCAAATTCTCCAGCAAGATCGTTCTCCAGCCATTGATTTTTGCCTCCATTAAATGTCGGAGGCACTGGAAGTCGGTGATTTGCCCAGGATCACACAATCTGCAACATTGAGTCGGGTCAGATTGGCATTCCGGAGGTCCAGTTTGAAGGTTAGACTCTGTTGTTGGCTGTGTTTATCCTCTCTTTTTTAAGCTGAACCCTGCTCTCTTTCACCCCTGGCACTGGGAAATGGTTTTATGCATCTGCAGGTAAGTTCTCTCAGGCAGAGGTCCGTGTGCCAAAGGTTAAGAGTAAGACATGCTGCCCACTCAGAATACCATTCTGTTGAGGACATTGTGACATGTGACAGGACTGTGGAAGACAAGAGAGAGTGCGTGCTTGCGTGTGTATTACTTTTAAACAAGCATTTACAATGCAATGGTCTCGGCATTATTAAAGGTAGAGCTATTGGCATTACTCATGATTTTTTTTTTATCATAAATAAATGGCATTGTCATTTACAATGCCAATAGTTTAATCGTTAAATAAATGGCATTGTCATTTACAATGCCAATAGCTTAATCGCTCGCAAATACATGACCTATTGCATTTACACCCACACAGAGCCACACGCACAAAGCCACCCACACAGGGTCATTCACATAGAGCCACCTACACAGCCACCCTCACACAGACAGAGCCACCCACACATAGAGCCACCTACAAAAAAGCTATCCACACAGAGCCACACACACACACACACAAACACACACACACACATCCACACACAGAGAGCCACACACAGACAGAGCCACACAGAAAGAGCCACACAGACAGCCACACAGACAGAGCCACACACAGACAGAGCCATACACAGACAGAGCCATACACAGACAGAGCCACTTATGATCCAAGCTTCTGCTAACTAAAGGCATAATGCCAACACTGATTAAAGGCATAATGCCAACACTGATAGATATATGTAATGACCATATGGCTAGGCCCTCCTCATTAAGCCTCGAGGTGGGGGCGGAGGGGGCGAGAGCAGGAGGAAGGAGAGCTGCGGGCAGAAGGGGGGGCAAGAGATCTGGATGCACAAACAGGGTGGCAGAGTCAAGAAAAACGGCACAGACGCAGAGACTCTGGAGCGGCAGCAGGATCCACGATGCAAAAAAAAAAAAAATGGCGTTCGCAACTCCGAAAATTTTCGGATTCGGGGGCGTGTTTTGGCGTTCTGAGTGACGGATGACGTCACTGCCGAAAGAACAGCAAAACGTATGCCCCCGAATCCGAAAGAGACGGGGCTTTATTAGAGTGACGCCCCTCTCCTTAAATGGCTGGCCTCCGTTTAGGAAGCCAGCCAATAGAAGAGAGACGGAGGAGAGAGGCGGGTCAAACATCGTACTATAGGATATTAAATCTCCTCCCGGAGACTGCGCAAGCGCAGCCTTCTCGGTCCTTTAACAAAAGACGCTCCGAAGGTGCCAAAATACAACATTTGCCAGATTCTTCGGTGGCTGAAAGGGGGCAATGTTTCAATGGTCTACGCTTGAAATGCGCTGGCTGCACATGAATTAGTTTTCCATTACGACGCATCTAAGAGGACTACACCCAACCGACCCCACTGCGGTAACTCTGCAAAATATCCTGCCAGAGATATTTTAAGTTCTCCAATATCTACTTAGATACTCATATTTAGGAGGGAGCTCCATCAGCAGAGCCAGTTCATGCTTTCACGCCCACAAACGGTTTGTAGTAGGAAGGTCAGACGCCTACATCTCAGATACCCAGATATGAAAACAAAGGGACACTTGCATCTAATAAATAGTCTTGCATCATACGATTCCCAAAACACACAGAAATAGGGCCTGTAACATACATAAGATGCTAGTGAATTAAAAAGCGTCAGCGGCCAAATTTAATCTAGCATCCTCAAAAAATCACAATAGTGGTGTCCAACGTAGGGTAGGTCTATGTAACGTTTTCACGTTAAACTGCAAGCTATGTATTAGCTCCATTACATTGTATGTATGAAAATTCATCTTATCTGTATTTGCCGAAAGGCAGGAATAGAATAGGAAACTGCAGTGATCAATTTAAAACAAGTTTTAGGCTGAATGGGAAGAAATGTGTGCATGTGTTAGCATTTGCAACTTTATGCACATTTTAGCACAATCCTGAGAAATAGAGGAAGAATAAGGTAGCAGGAAAGTGTACAAAAAGATAGAGGCATAACTGGTAAAGAATTAACAAAAGCAAAAGTGAAGCCTAGTGGAGGAAAATATTTCAATACTACTGAAAGATGGGACAGTACTTTTGGTAGCCACACACTGCCAAAGGAAGACAGCTGATACTACAGGCATCGCTGTCGACCTGTTTCTAGGTTTAAAGCAAGCCAACCTATATGGTTTGATAAAAACGTATATATTCAATATACTTAAAGGTGTTTTTAAACAGCCATCTTCACCCATTGGTCTACTGCAGTGTCATTCACGTTTTGCTTCCACCCACCTGAGCAATGCATGGCTGCTTTCCGGGTCTCTACCGTAGACTGCAGTGCACCGCAAGTGCCATTCATTTCTGAAGGAGCATGAAACCCATTCCAAAATGGCGTGCAGTGCAACATTCAAAGAGGACTGCCGGCGAATATGCAGGTGCATGTTCAGATGGCAAGCTTGTAATGTTTCTGCACACCTTCATTACGAAATCAATGACTGCATTCTGAGTGTATATGGGCATTCATTATTGATATTTTGGCAAAAAAGGTTTACAAACCTTTTTTTCCAATAAAAAAAACTGCCAACGCCAGTCAGCCAAGGCCGGGCTCCTGCTTTGCAAATTGGCGAGGAAGGAGAAAACTTTCTGAATTAAGTATTTTATAACAGTCTAACGATCCCATGTGAGGCAGAAAGTGCAGTACACTGCCTAATCGCCAAGGTCTAGTTTGATCACTCCGCTCCAATTCTCAAGCATCCAAACGTACACATTAAGACTTGGAGCATCACTGATACATACAGTAGTACAACAAAATTACACGCAGAGATGTGCAAGTCGATAGGGGGCTAAAAGAAGATAAAGAGTCAAACCACCGACATGTTTAAACTTTTTGACTTACCGGGCCTTGGATAGTAGTGAATAAATAACATAAGTCAAATGTGTGGTGCACATGCCTTTTAAAATCCCAGCTTTACTTCCGGTGTGCTCAAAAGATGGCAGAGTAAGAACAGTTCAGATTAACAAACCCCCAAAACAAACACGGACTCTGGCCTACCACCAGCCCACCAATATGAGACGAGATCCTCTAACTGCACCAATGAGAATCTGAGGTCTAGACATTTTCCAAATCAATGCACAACATGTCTTTCCTGTGTTGATCCAAGAAGACTGACCGAGTAAAGGCAGTTTATCCTCTACATCATCCACTGCTCATCTTTTACTAAACACCATCACGTCATTGCTGACAAACTTTCAAATTCAATGAATGCATCTCACTGGTTTTAGATTTCACTTGCTTACAGCATTCATATTCACTTCCTCCAAAATCTACATTGTATAACTCCGCCTGACTACGTGCTAGAATCAGGAAGTAGGGCCTCCATCACTGATCCCAAATGCAGATCTTAAAATTCTGCTGCAATGATCTGTACATTCCCACTAAAGCGATGTAGCCAGCGTCCTTGACACCCATTTCAAAGCAGTCATTCTCAAACCCAAAAAAAGACGATCCTCCCCGGTCCCGCCTCTCCTCAGCTGTGGAGACACCTTCTGTTCGGCAGGCATGTCGCGGAGCTCCCCTTACTTCCCCAGGGGTGCAAACAGTTGCTCCTTCTCCGCTGATCCATGGAGCACTGCGGGAACGGACTGTGCCCCTTGGTTCGGCCCGCCACTCCCCAGGGGGAGGGGGATAGTGGCTGGACCGGGGGTCTCAGTGGAGGCCACCCCCGGGAAGCTTTGCCCGAAAACCAATGAAGAGGATTGGCGGGAGATAAGGGAAGGGAGATAATGAAGGAGAAAGAGCAGGCCCACCAGATAATAGGGCTGGGCCAGCGTAGTTGTAAATCTAGGGTTAGGAATGTGGTAGGGACCTTGTGGGACACAAGATCCGGCCACCACTTATATCTCAAGGTGTATATGACTTCTAGTTTCAGAACTCGTTCAGCTGCTCCTGAAATGCCCAATGTTTATTGAAGCTGTTTACCTCAGCAGATGGCGTTCTTCTTCAAGGAGTCCATGCTTTGCTCTTTAATCTCAATTCTGGCCCAAAGGAGCAGCAGGGCCTTCGATTGGTTCATTACTTGCAGATCCTTCCTGATTCAGTCTGTCCTGTTGGGACCTATTATGGTTCCCATGCTTACTTGTGTAGAGACTTGCACACTGGCCCCAATATCTATGCTGGTTGCTAATAGAGGGCAGCTAGCTTTTTAATGGGGTGCCTGCAATAGTTCAGCTACTGTTAAGCAGAGGCTCATCCTTTAACCCTGAAAAGTAATGGGTAATTGACAAACGTCGGAGTTAACTACAGATCACTCGACTTGCAAAGCCTTTGGTGCATGCCAGTGACTAACCTGCACCAAGAGTGAAAAAGTGCCCCAGGAGTGATGTTGGGGCACCTTTCCAGGATTGTCCAGGGCATTTCAAAAATCCATGGGCACGAATTATGCTAGCTCTGCAAAAACGCCATATAGTTGCCCTTCCTTGTTGTCTTGAAAGACCCTTCTGCACCGTGCTCCAGACACCCCAACTCTAGACCGGATTTATGCACAGCATGCATCTATTGCACTACAGGGTAATTAACAGTCCTTTTGCTCCTCGAGGACCTCGACTTGCATTGCTGGCCTACAGGCCACGCCCAGCTGGCCCCATTTCCACATCAAAGAAAAATAAACCCTTCAGGCACCAAGAGAACTGTTAGAGTAACTGGGAGTGGTTCTTCCTTTAACTGCCACTACCATTTTTTATCATACCCATTCATCCATGCAATACATAGACTTTAGGTCTTATTTTTAGTAAATATTTCCTTTATTCACCATGATATATACTATAAAACCAGATCGTTACATAAAAACCGATGCAAGAGAGGACCGTTCTTTTCTCAAACTCGTGTGTATCGTAATCCTTTACCCATACGGCAATGTTGTACCACTAAGATGTGCCAATTCAAATCGCACTTGTTTCCTACTCCATATAAAACAGTTACAAGTCATGTGCAAATGAAACTTATATCATGAAGTCTTTTACATAGAAACATACAGATTAAGAAAGGATATGCTATAAACCAAATATAGAAACGTTGGCGCGTTGTTTTGGTTGATTACCATTGGCTGACAACACATTCTTCAGGACAGATTTATAGATTAAACTATTGTTGACTTTAAAAATGTATGCTACTTTTGTATATTGAGGTTCAACTTTAATGGTTCTAATCAATAAAATATGGTCCATATGTAAAAAAAAAAAAAGAAGAAGAAAAAAAAGGAATGTGGTAGGGAGATTTAAAGGTGGGCACCGCCGCACCGGGGAATTTTGTCAGGAGAAGAGGTGCGGTGACAGAGTGTGTGGTGAGGTGGGGGGAGGGGAGGGTCTGGGGGTGGGCTGCAGTGAAGTGTGTACAGGAGGGTGAGGGGCACGGGACAGCTGGAGGGTGGGGGGTGGAGGCCGAGTGTGCGGAGAATGATGCGCAGGGAGAGGGGGGATCGGCTTTGTGATATTAGCTGGGGTCCTGCTCACTGATGGGACAAAGAAACAGGTGAAGAACGGGAAGTGCGCAGAGTGGGTAATGCTGATAAAATGTCAAATGAATCGGGGCCTAGCAAAGACTGAGCAGGGCTGAGGCGGAAGGGAGAAGAAGTGTGTTAATCAATTCCCGCAATATTAGCCATGGGGCACAGGGTCAGAGCTGATTTGCATATCGCCATTGTCTAACCCAGGGTGGTGTGGAGTGCAAAAAAATGATGGATTTGGGCCCAGATCTTTGGACTGGGATGAATGTGTGACATTGATCCACATTCGGTCCATCACCTGTTTTGTTTGCAATATTAGCTGAGCAGCATCGGCACACGGGGCCTCTGGGGATGGGGGGGCTGCTGGGGGGTCTTTGGTTTGCTGGCACAGGACGGTGGGGTTGAACAGGGGCTGGTAGTGGTTTGTGTTCGGGGCGGTATAGATGCAAGGGGGGATAGGAGGCATGCGATGAATGCAGGTAGTTGGTCTGGCGGCGCTGGCTGAGGGCTGGAGGTCACTTGGCTCACTCACTCGGGCAGAGGGACCTCGCATAGCTGACATGGAGCAGACCCACTCCCGACTTTGCCCCGATGCGGGGGGGGAGGGGCTCGCAATGAAGGGTAACAAAGGTTTTGGTAAAATAAGTACGGGACGAGGCGGCGTCTGACGGGACAGTGGCGCGCGTCAGAAAGGGGGCAGAGGTGCCACGGGGCTCAACACAACATCAATAGCAGCGGAGGGGTGGGGGGGCGATGAAAAGGAGATCAGGTGCGAAGGATGGCATGGGCGGGCACACGGGAAGACCTGAGGGGCGCACGGGTAGGGTTGGCAGGTTACAGATGGCTGGGGGCTCAGCTGAGGGTTTGGGTGCAGGGATGGGGCCGGCAGCACAGGGTATGGCTGGACAGGACAGTGGAGGCCTGTCTTCCACGGGGCAGATGGGTGGCGCTCGGGGCACTTGAAGGAACCGACTGCAGCACGCAGGGTGGAGTGGCAAAGGAATAACGTGGGGGGAGCAAGGACACGAAGTGGGTGGAGGGTAATGCTGGCCTGGTGGTGGCGGATGTCAATTCGGGGTGGGCATACTGGGCACGGAAGAAGACGGGCTGGCAAGAGATGGGTGGAGAGGTGCGCAGCCTGCGGCGGGTGGACAGGAGGAGGGGTCGGACGAATAGGACGAGTCGTGTCCTGCGGGACAGTGGCGCGCGGCCGAATGGGGCAACTATGATAGCAGCCGATGAGGTAACTGCCCGCATTCAAATTGTACTTGTTTATGCATTCATTAACTGGACGTGTGGGTTCACTCACGAGCTGGCTTTTAGGTTTCAGTCAAAACACCAAACGTAGAATGAGAACGTACCTCTGAATGCAGGATACCCATGGCTGCTCCACACGGGTCTGGAAGAAACTAAGGCAGGATTCTGGATTGCAGGGGTTCCCGAATTAGAGGCGAGGTCTGCTTCAAGGGGGAACTTCTGCCTGCAAATACACGGCAACTGCACATTCTTTGTTTTAAACCTTCTGCCGAGCTGGGAGTGGAAACCCGCCTCGTGAAAGAAACGTTGTGCTTGCAAAACTCAGCCCCGTGATGTCAGTATCCGTTTACACATCAGGAAGACGAACTGGGGCAAGCTGCAACAGGGATTACAATACTGCACGGCTAGTAAAAGCGACATTTGGAAACAATAAACAATGGCATAAACAGACTAAGAACGGCACAAACAGGCTTACCTCATGTCCTCGCTAGACGCTGCTCGAGCAACAAAATGGCGGCCAGCAACTCTCAAAATTTTCAGATTGGGGGCGTGTTTTGCTGTTTTGAGTGACAGACAACGTCACTGTCTAAAGAACAGCAAAACTTACGCCCCCAAATCCGAAAAAGACGGAGCTTCTTTGGAGGGACGGCTCTCTCCTCCAATGGCTGGCCTCTGTTTAGGAAGCCAGCCAATGGAGGAGAGACGAAAAGAGAGTCGGGGATAAAGCAGCCTACTAAGTAACAATAATTCTCCGGACTTCCGGTCTTGGCCTACGGCCAATCCGTAGGGTCCCTCGACCTAAAAAACAGTGACCTATATCTGACATCCAGGCATCTTTTTACAGCCATTTGACCTCCCTGAGCATAATAGTGGAAGTAAACCCGCCATATTGGGAGCATTCTTGACAGTATTATGCCTATTTCTGGCTTGATGGTGAGTGGCATTTTGTGGCCAATCTTCACAACCTTCAAATTATGCATTCCAACATGGTGGCAAATTGTGTGTGCTCTTAACATGTTTTTGACTTTCCATTTTATACCGATGTCAGTGGCGCAATGGTGACAATTCAATCACCGACAAGCTTTTCATAGTTCTAGCTATGTTTAATGTAACTGAGATAAAAAGCACTGCCATTTGTGAATCTCTACTACTCGATGATGATGAGAAATGCACACCTATGGGGGAATCTATGTGTTACAGTAGTGCATTTAAGTGACCAGTGAAAAATGAGACACTGGTACTTGGGGATCAAACATATTTACTATAAAGTTAAATCTTATATTTTTGAATAAAGGCACTATTTTTCATGATAACGACAAACCTGTCTTTGGGAAATTCACCTTTTTTTTCAAAATGAAAACTTCGTTCTTTAGAAATTGATAAGCTGATGTTTTGGGCAAAATGACTTAATTCATGGAAAATAATATCAAAACCAATATGTGTTAGTATTTACAACTAGTTTAGGAGGCTTATTATTGGTTTTGTTGGCTTGGAACCAGAGATCCCATCACTTGTCATTTCACTATTTCTTTGGAGACAGTCAAATATTCATATTTTCTAAGCTTTCTATTTTGTTATCACTACTTCTGTGCGAGGCGCAAGCATGCATAATTTGTGCTTCTTTTCTGATCCTCTAAGAATTGCTGCAAGGGCTGTAGGATTTCTATAAATCTGAGCCTATATACTGTAATGTCCCTGTCTGTGCCATGGCGCACCTTTAAACAGGTGCACTGAGCCTAAACGGGGACATTGTGCCCCATTGCAATCAATATGCAGCCACCAGGACAGCTGCAAACTCATACTTACCCTGGGGCTGGCACATTATTGAAAGATGGAGTGGCTACTTCTGTGGTGTAGTTAGGGGGCACTCATTTGGGGGGGGGGGGGCGTTGACAGAGGTAAGCAAGTTGTCTGTCAACTGCCCCACCCCCTGGAACAAATCATCTGTTGTCCACCACCCCCTCACGCTCTTACCTGCATTGTCGTGGTTAATTCATGGACTGCCCTGGTGTAAATATGTCTAGCTACGCCAGCCACGGCCGGCAGTGAGAGTACCTGCAGGGCGGTGACGTGGGGAGGGGGAGGGTCAGTTTGGGGGGTAGTAATGTATGGATTACAGAGTTTTACAGGTAAGTAAACATTTAAATAAATAAAACGAATTTTGTTGCGCGCACTGTATCGCATTTGGGGATGCAGTGCACTCAATGAAATTTGTTACGCTACAGGGTACTTAAAGCAGCCACTCCATCTTTCACTGTACAGGCTGTCCCCACCTACATTTCCTGGGGGGAATGAGATCCCCCTGAAGGTGAGTGCAGTGAGTGACTGCACCAGCATACTTTAGGATGTCATGGGGGGTCTATGGTACCGCCCTTAACCACCTCCAGAGAGCCATGTACTATAGCCTCTAGTCTCTTTTGTCAGTGATTGTGAGATGTACACTAATCTGTCCCTTCCAAGTACAAGCTATGAGGTGACACAGGACTGAGTGGTAACTACACACAATATCGGAAAAAAAATATCGAATGGACAAAATATGTGTTAAAAGTGTATATTATTTTTGTAATGTATGTTTACTTTTTCTAAAGTAAAGAATGTTATGCTATTTAATTTTTGCATAATTTAATTCCGTAGCGGGTTGTGGGTTTATAGGGAAATAGGATGGGAAGTAATTTAATTATAGTAAATCAAATATGAATTTTTAGTAATTATTAATTATTTTTAATTTATTGTGTGTTTTAGTTATGTAGCGGGTTGAGGGTTTATAGGGGAAAAGAGTGGGAAGTAATTTAATTGTAATGAAATAAATATGTATTTTTATTTATTTGTATTGATAATTCATTTATTGTTACTTAATTATCAATTGTTAATTATTTTTTATTAATTGGTAATTAATTTTTATTAATCGATTAATTGATAATTATGTTAATTGTATTATTTTATTATTCATAGAGGGTTTAGGTTCATAGGGGAATAGGGTGGGAAGTAATATAATTGTAATTAATTATTAAAATTATTTTTGTGTATTGATAAATAATTTACTGTTAATTAATTATTAATTGGTATATTTTTTATTATGTATGAATTTTTGGTGTTGGAAATTAATTAGTTATTAATTATGAATAGGTAATACATTTTTAATACCTAATATTAAGTTGTATTTGTAATTAATTAATTATTAAATATTATGTGATTGGTAATTAATTTGAATACATTTTTTATTGGTATTGATAATTAATGTATTTGTATTAATATAATAAATCATAACTTTCCCTACTGTTGCACTCAATGGAGTGGGAATATTAATTTTTACCCTCCCGCTATCCAACGCTTTCCTTGCTGTTGCACTCTCTGGAGTGGGAATAGTAATTTTTACCCCTACGCTATCTTACACTTTCCCTATTGTTGCACTCACTGGAGTGGGAATAGTCATTTTAACCCTCCCGCTATCCAACGCTTTCCTTACTATTGCACTCTCCGGAGTGGGAATAGTAATTTTCACCCCTACACTATCCAACGCTTTCCCTACTGTTGCACTCACTGTTGTGGGAATAGTAATTTTTACCCCTATGCTATCCAACGCTTTCCCTACTGTTGCACTCACTGGAGTGGGAATAGTCATTTTTACCCCTATGCTACCCAACACTTTCCCTACTGTTGCGCTCACTGATGGGAATAGAAATGTTTACCCCTACACTATTTAACGTTTTCCCTACTGTTGCACTCACTGGAGTGGGAATAGTAATTTTTACCCCTACGCTATTCAACACTTTCCCTACTGTTGCACTCACTGGGGTGGGAATAGTAATTTTTACCCCTATGCGATCCAATGCTTTCCCTACTGTTGCACTCTCTGGAGTGGGAATAGTAATTTCTACCCTTACGCGATCCAATGCTTTCCCTACTGTTGCACTCACTGGAGTGGAAATAGTAATTTTTACACTCCTGCTATCCAACGCTTTCCCTACTGTTGAACTTACTGGAGTAGTAATAGTAAACTTACAATAATTATTTATTAATTTTAAGGATAATTAAGTATTTGTAAGTATGTTTTAGTTAATTTTATCAATTTTAAATTACTTTTAAGACATTTTAAAAAATTCGATATTTTGACTAACTATATTTTTTACAACAATTTTTTGGATTCGATATTTTGTCAGGTCGATATTTTCCTCCTGGCTATTCTGTCATTGATCCGGACTGAGCCTCTACGCTGAGGAGGCAGGATGGAAAAATTTAGTTACCCGTGATGCTTCATACATTTTGAGAAATGTACTATATCGTTTTTTGAAAATGATGGGATGTGACACCACACAACCAGATGTTTTAAGCTGCCAGTAATACTTATATGACTGTAGACGATTTTTCGATATATTGTGCTTGCTAAATATTTGACTATTTTGTCACAATTTTTTAAAAGTTTTCAAGGGGAGAATGAGCATCAAACCCGTAAAGAGGGTAAGGTTTACTATGCACACACAAATATTTTATTTAGACCAGTAGGATTTTTAGTTATATTCAAGTGACAATTGTGCTGTAAAATTTACCATTTTGACCTGTTTTGTGAGAATTTTCTTGGTGCAGTACAGCCAAAGCCTGCTTCGAAGTTGCCAGGCTCACTCGCTTTTCTTGCTGTCTCCATCTTAATAACGGGAAGTATTTACGCACCACCACTTCAGATTTCACCATTGCTAGATATACATACTGAAAGAGGCTTTTGGATAGCCCCTTATGTCCAGTGCCTGTTGTGGTGCGTTTGGCTTTAAGGGTTTGTTTTAGGGGTCGTCCATCAATATTAGCCCACGACATTTAATGGATATGGACTTCTTTACAAAGACCACAATGCTATAATTTTGTGAACAAATATACAGTAGCTTGTACTCGCTTAGGCAATGGCTTTATGGACTGACCATTAGTGTCATATCAGCCCATGGCATTTTGTTGATGTGAACCACCTACACAACAATCTGCACTCAATAAACCTGCAGTCATTTTGGGCTTTTTATTTTACCAGTCCATAATGATGATCATTTTAGGGTATTAAAATAAAAAGCTGTGGCAAGGTCAATAAGCGGACACTTGCTGATTAAAAGGGACATCTATTTGCTTTGCCAATGCTTGTTATTTACTTTCTGGCCATTGAGCAAAGACAAGGTCCTAATTGATAACATCGTGTTGTTGACATTGAATGCTAAGTAATCAATTGCAAAATATTACTTTTAGCCTACCAGGAAAGAAAATTAAAGCCGATAATTTCTTAATTTCACTTGTATATTTTTTTTTTGTGCAATCCTTGAATGGGGTTTAGGACCTGCTATTCTGCTATGATTGTTCAACATCCGTACAATGTCATAAGACATTCACGTACGTCAAAAACATCTGGCATTACTGAACAGAAGTTGATGCAGCAAAGGCCCTGGGCTTAGTCATGGGCGTCACTGGGACGCTTAAAAAGGGTACCGTGGCTGATAAGGAAACCCTTCCTAAAATTGCGTCATTTCCCCAACCAAGCCAGAAAAGAATGGGCTTTCGGAGGAAGGGACAGAAGCAGAGAATGAAGCAGTCCAACAACGCATCCCAAGAATTGTGGCACGAGAAAAGACCTAAGTGCATGAAAGCTGACCATTCCTCATCATGCAGAAATGAGCGACGAATTCAGGACATAGACAGTAATAGCTTATTGAATCCAGGTAGCACAGACACTAAGCACAGCCTGAGGCAAGGATGCCACGCAATAAATCAAAGAAAGGCCAGTGATATTGCGATTCCGCACAAGGAGGCATATAGTGTATAATAGACTGGAGCTTACCTTTAAATTGGAAGAGCAAGTTAAATATTAGAAGGGTGTAAATATATATTTTTTTATATACAATAAAAAATTACAGAAATCAAAAAAGAAGGGTGTAAAATTGAAAAGTTTACATTTCAGAGAGATTTTATATTCTCATAATTTGTGTCACAAGAGTTGCACACAGATTTGTTTCCACAGTAAACTCTTACACATGGACCCGCAGGTCGGACAAATATAACGAACTGCAACTTGAGGAAAGGAAGTTGGCTCATCTACTCGTACTTCCTGCAGAAAGTCTGTTTGTGACAGATAATTAGCTGCTCTCCATGGGCCCTGTTAGCGCGCCCTCTTTGCCCTGGAGAAGAGGAAGCCTGAAATGCTTGGAAGAAATCGATGGTGACAGGCTGAACGATGCAGAATTTTACTGAATACTTTTGTTCCTGGTGATGCAGGAGCCATTGCGATCTCAGTTTTGCTTCTTACATCAGCGACATGTTCTTTTTAACGTAATAGGGATTCACTGTAAAACACTGTGGGCCTGATTGACAGAGGTCAATTTACACTTATGTGTAAGTTCACTATTTTTTGGTATTGATAAATAAAGTTAGCCTAATTGTCAATTCCATGTTAAAAGGAAAATAAAGCATTAACACTGAAAGGCCTGTTTTTCACATTGAAAAGTTGTTTGTGTAAGTTGTTTTTCTTCTCTTTGCTGTGGATGTTGCTGTGGACTGTTAGTTAAGGAATAGACACTTGTTTTGTATTAGACAACTAATGGCAAGGTTCTCACCAGGAGCAGAGAAAGCGACATGAAGAATGATTCATAGTAAGAAATGTTTGGACCACGAAAACGATGTTGCAATTTTCCAAGAACAAATGTCTGAAAGTCTATTATGCTCTGTTGAGAAAATGTGCAGTTTGCTTATTCACAGCAGTTTGCTGATATTCCATTGGTGGATGAATAAGACCAAAGAAAATAATGTTGCAACATAAAATGTGTGTGTTTATATTAGCATGCGTTCCTTGAGTAGCTAGGCAGACCCTGAGATTTCCTTCCCCAACATTCCGACTGGAAACTGGTCTCTATTTTTTGGTGCTTTCTGTTGACACACTTAAGATGAGGGAAGTCTGTGAGTAAGTGCTGTGCAATTAGGCTGAATGCTGTTATTCACGAAACAAGCCCACACCAAACCAGCACAGTGCTTTGAATTGATGCGTGGGAAAGAGGTGGTCAGGAAGGAGGATGTCTGTAGTACAGTGGGCATAGGGGAGCAAAGCATATATATATATATATATATATATATATATATATATATATATATTCACTGAAAAAACCATAGGTTTCACCCATGTTATAGTTAGCTGGACATTTCTCTCATACAAAACCATTGAAATTCCTCTGTTATAGTTAGTTCAGCTAACTATAACTCGCGGGCCCGCAATGCACTGCTGATGATGTCACATATTACATCACGCATGACATGGTCAGTGACATCACTCATGACATCACTGATGACATCTCAAATGACATCACTGATGACATCACTAATGACATTATCCTTGTGAAAGAGTGGAAGACCTCCTCTCAGCGTAATATAACCTTTGATACACACATTGAAAAATAGAAACTAAAAATGTCAAAACAATGGAGATACCAATACCAGTTACAACAATTTGTTCAGTAATTCCAACATCTACATACACATCCACTCATTCACCAACTGTTCTATATAGTCACACATACATGTACTCACTCATCATATGTACTCATACACCTATACATCCTGTTACAAACAATACTCATCCATAGAGTTACTCACACACATACTCACACATGCAAATAAACTATAAAAGATCAATTTACTTGCATATATAGTGATACACGCACCACTACACTTATTCTACAGAAACATACACATACTTATTCTCTTAAACAATCACTTATAGAAACACATACTTATTTATATAGGAACTCTTCCAATCTGTCACACTCTCACATATACTCATATACATGAATACTCACATATACTAGTTTAAAAACATATGTAGTTACTCATAAAGATACTGAGACAGTCGTTCCCTCACTAACACACACTCATCCATTGATACAGTCCTGCGCACATGCTGTCTTCAAAATACATACAGTGAGTCAGTCATTCGTGCGTCTATGCACTAAGTAATACCCCCCACTAAACCATACAGACACTCATACTGATATTCAAAAATCAAATAATAGCCCATATAGACACTCATATAGCTACTCACCAACCCATGCAGCCACTTATACACAAAGCGAGAGACTGATACAGATATTTATACATTTAAACATTACTCGCTAATACATGTATTCAGTAAGATTTTACAACAAAAAAAAAACATTTAGACTCTTATTTACCCATTTATTTTTCCATCGACCTTTAGATATACATATATAAAAAATATTTATTTTTCAGAAAGACACACATTCACTTGATGATGCCATCAGTGATGTCATCAGTGATGTCACTGACCATGTCATGAGTGATGTAATATGTGACGTCATCAGCAGTGCATTGCAGGCGTGCGAGTTATAGTTAGCTGAACTAACTATAACGGAGTAATTTCAATGGTTTTGTATGAGAGAAATGTCCAGCTAACTATAACATTGGTGAAACCTACGGTTTGTTCAGTGAATTTCTAAGGTACGTCACACGTAAACGCGCCGTGAATGCATCGTAAGAATACGTTAGCGCTCCGTAAGCCATCCGTAAGCGCACCGTAAGATTATGTCCAACTATGTGACTTTAAAACAAGAGATTCTATTGGTTTATAATACTCCCTACTCCAATTGTTGAAAGACCCCTCCCATTTTAATCATTCTTCTTCGACTTTCACAGAAGAACCATCTTATTTCTTCAGCTCCTGTGCTTTAGATAAAGACTTTCAAATGGCTGAACTTCCAGAAGAATCTTCTGATCATTCTTCATCTGAGGAATTTGTGGAAGAAGAACCACGGCCCAAGAAAAATAAAGAAGCCATTGTATGGAAAGTTTTTACCTACCCTGAAGGTGAAAAAAAAGTTAACGCCCCACTAGTCACATGCAAATTATGTGACACTGTTTTATCAAGGGGTAATGCCAATAAAAAATATTCTTTTGGCACAGCAAGCATGGAACGCCATGTTAAAAACCTCCATCCTAACAATTGGGCAAGAGCAGTTGTGAGAAGATCAGAGGAGGAGCAGGGCTCTGCTCCAAGCACTTCAAGGGCACCACCACCACCAACACCATCAAGTATGATTCCTTCTTTGCTGCCAGAATTTAGAAACTTAATGGTTCGCTGCATACATTGCAACCAATTGATTTCTTATGAACAACAGTCCATAGAAATAATTCTTCAAAAGAACAGAAGCCACAACTGCTCACAATAATTTTATTTTTTTAAGTTCTTTGTTCCTGTTTAACACTTGTTTCGTTTACAAAGTTCATTTTTTCTCCCTTTTTTGAAGCAAAAAAAAAAGAAAAAAACAGTTATTTTCAGAACTACCTCTACTGGTCAAAAAAAGAATTACATTTGTATGTTCGTATGTTTTAGTTTGTCATAGTGAATGTCTAGTTCATAAATGAGTGAATAAATATGAAAGTGCAAAACTATAAGGATGTGGTACAGCATAAATCTATAGGGTGTTTACCTATAGTATACTGTAGTACTTCCAGGACACTTAAATGTAACATATGTATATAAATATGTTACAACTCTATGCTTCAATTTTTACTATTAGTGAAAGTGCATGGATGAATTTACATGTATTAAGGGCAGTTTTATAATCCCCTTGTGTCACTTTTTTTTTGCCAACGTGCACGCACCGTTCTCATACGGGTGTATGCACCTAGCGATTTTTCAACAAAAAAAATTGATTTGTTTGGCCTTCGGGGTCCTTCAGGGACCCCCTGAGAAGGCCTAGGGGGTCAGGGGGTCTCTACCATGCTCCCTTTTCGTGTTTTCCACTTTTGTTTTGGGCTCTCTTGTGCCTCAGGTCTCCCGAGAGACAAGATGGCGGCCAACACTTCCTGGTTTAGACAGTTTGGAATGTTGACAGACGACTGACAGCCAATCACAATTTCGCTCGTGGACGCCGGGGTCCGTGTATGGTGCGAGGACCGTGCGCGTACGGTGCGTGGCTCTAGATATGTATATTATTTTCCTTTTGAATTTCTCAGTAACTACTGGAGGGATTTACACCATTTAAACTAAAGGGCAATCTGCGAATAATACTCTACCATTTTGCCAAATTTCTTGTAATTCCATTCAGCCGTTCGGGCTGTAGCCGTGTCTAATCGTCCAATGGAAAATAACATGGGAAAACACAATTTGGGACCCCCTTTTTTCTCGCCCCCACTTGACGAATCCCCCCAAAACTTTCAGGGAAGGAGCGAAGCTGAGCGGGCCATCTTCTTTGAGAAATTCACAAAGATTTGTCAATCGGCGCCAAAGTAATTCCAAATAGAAAGTTGAGGATTTCCTATGGAAACTAGGTCCTAACTATAACTACCTACTGGCGACCGCCAGTAGGTCATATATATATATATATATATATATATATATATATATATATATATATATATAGATAGATAGATAGATAGATAGATACATTCACGCATATACACAGCTACTCGTCTTCTACTAACGATATATTTTTTTTTATTTTTCCTGTTCCGTTTGTAACCATCTATTGCATTATGTCTTTATGGCATGGGCTCAATGTCCAAACTCTGTGGTGAGCTGGGAGTGTTATTATAAAGGCAGGTCAAGAAAAAATCTGTTAACCCTTCCACACCTCGTAATATCAAAAAGCATGTGTTCTGCCGTATTGTACATTATGCTAAATAGAGCCTATTTTAACATAACGTGTATTTGAAAAGCACACTTTCACCCAGAAGGGTATCTTGGCGCAGAATAGCAGATTTCCATTGTTACCCAGCTCAATGGTACTCATTTTATCCACCTCAGAAGAATGTAAGGCTGAGTAGACCTAGTGGAGCTAGCTGAGATGTTGCCGTTGGAAACCTAGTGATTTCACCAACTTAAAATCTAGTGATTCCTCCACCCTCAAATAAGTCATGAGAATCACATGTTGCGGCCCTAAGTAATTTACCAGTGGATGAGATACATTCAGGAATTTCACCCATCAGTTTGAATTCTTTGGTGTATCACCTGTAGCAGTATGTAAATTGTGAATATGAAATGACTTCAGTAAACACAATGGTAAAGGTGCAGCTGTTGAATATTTCCATAGATTATTTTATGGTGTACTTCTAAAAAACTTTTAGTTTGTGGTGCAATTGTATTTGGAGAAGCAATTGTGATTAGTTCACAATAAATTGAAAGCGATTCTGAAAATCCAAAGAAAACAACAAAAAAGGTTTCATATTTGAAATAAATCTGCATCTGATTATTATTTAGAAAGTTCCTTTCTTTAAGGAAAGTAAGGTAAGGAGGGATTGAAGGAATATTTACTAAAATTAACTAAATGAAAAACGCTTCCTTATTTATAACGTGGTATATTGTTTCACTGTGTACAATAGCAGAACCACACTCACTCCTGTGAGGTAGACCCTGTTTTGATCAGAAGTAATTAAGCAATATTTTCCATGGGGAGTGCACTCCCAGGTAGGTATTGACTCACAATGAAGCCAGAAGGCCCAGCAGAACCCTAGAGTTATACTCCACACCCAAATTACTTTTGTAAACCAGACCAGTGACATTTTTAGTGTAATTTACAATACTCTTTGTAAGATTTTTTAAATAAAATTTGAAGGTTAACTGAAGGATGGCTGATGCTTTCTTTGGTGAAAAGCTGCCAGCGTTTTTTTTCCTACAACAACCCAGACTTTCTATTTAAATAAACCATAGTAAATAACCAAGGGACATAACAAAGGAGCATGCGCAAAAGATTATAATAGCTTCTACTTGTAATGAGTTGTTCACTGATGCTGCCACACTGATATATAAGAAAACCGATCCAGGCATTCTCTTGCATTTTGTTTTTGCAGGTGCTGCTTTTTTGAGCAATACACAATTGTACTCGGGGTACAGATACACACTGTCAAATGCAGCACTGAGGTGCAATAGCTGTTTTTTAGGTCAAGCCTATGCAGCATTCATGCCCTTTCTCGAAGACATGTTGTGTTCACTTCTACGGGATCTGGCCATGCCTTTGCTGCTGATTGGTTAAAGTGTGTGTTGTTCGGAAATGCTTTCTTTTCTATGGTTACTTGTGGTTATATGGCTAATCTTCTGATGTCTCAATCCCCCATGGAGTATTTGCCTATTAGAGTATCATTTCACAGAAGTCTTTTTCCTTTCTGTTTGCGCATTCTTTGTAGTTTGCACGTCAGCTTTAGATTTAAACATGGCAGCCGCCTGCCTTTCTGTTTATTTACTTCTGCACGCTGCGCTTTAGCTTTGAAACTGTGAAGCTAAAGCGCGGCGTGCCGCAAATACTACATAAATGAAAATAAATAGGGAAGAAATGCCAGTGGGCACCTTTACATCATTCCCGGCTTTGCAGCATGTACATCAGCTTTATCTTGAAATATGGCGGCTGCCTGAATTTCTTTTCTATTTCTTTACTTTTGCAGCATTCGCTGCATGCCGCACTTTAGCTTCACATGTTTAAAGCTAAAGCCTGGCATGTCACGAATTCTACCGAAGTGAATAAATAGTAAAGAAAGGCTGGCAGCTATGGGACAAATACCAACCCCTCAGTCTCAAACAGAATGTGTAACCAAATCTCTAGTTTAAGGAAACAAGGGTACCCCATAAAGTGAACCTGGGGTTGCAATGTATTTTAAGGAAAACAATGGTTCAGGGGTGGCCTAATTAGGTCCAGAAAAGCTCAAAAAAAGTTACTTAAATTCGATAAAAAATCAGTTTGGGATCAGAAAGTGTAGAGCAACATCTAGAATTTTAACCTTTTCGTATTTTCAACATGTAGATATAAGTTCAGGTGCTCACATAAGTGGTGAAGTGCATACCGTGACTAGAGTGAAAAAAGTGAAAGGTAGACGAAATATCACATAAAAAATAAAGGGTAATCCACAGAAATATATACAATGGGGGGAAATTTTCCTTGGAGGGGTCGATGACGTTTCGATCTTTGGTTAGTCAAGATCATCATCAGGACACGGTGAGCATCCTGCAACTGTAGTAAGGTAAGTTAAATTAGCACTTAGTCTTATTCATTGTATTCTTAACATAGTGACTTAGTGCTCCCAGTGGCATGATTGGCTTAATCAGCATGCACATTGTTCTCATATTTAATTAACAAGGTTAACAGGCAATCGTGTTTGGGGCACGCAGAGTGCTTTCATATAAGCTATTTACTATAAATATATAAATATAGTTGAACTTACTTCTTTCAGTAACGCAGTAAATGGGAGGGGAGTATAGTAGACACTCAATTCGGGCGAGTCGCTGCTGCTGCTTGGTAAGAGGTCAGTCAGGGGAAGGATCTATTATGTGGGAGAATACAGATAGTCATGTTTGCTCTCCCGGGCAGTGCTTGCTAATATGGATTTTAGCAAAGAGTAGTTCTTACAGCTAGAGTGACCAGATTCTATCCCGACGCAACTGTAAGATAGCCGAGAGGCTATGGCGTAAGCAATATGATGCAGAATCCAAGGTCGCTTATAAGGCCTCTATTAAGCTATATCATGCTGATATTCTGGTTGCAAAAAAGAGCTATTTTTCCACCAGAATTGAGTCAGCGTCCAACTCTTGTAGGGAAATTTTCACTATTGTCAAGGAGTTTGTCTCCCCCAAGGCTAGCGCAGTTCATCACGAGTTTTCTGAGCCATGGGTCATCCCGCTGGCAAACTTCTTTACAACAAAAATTAAACAGATCCAAGACTCCTTTCCCTCTTCTGGCCTTCGCACAGGTTCCAACTCTAGTCAACTCTAGTAACCCATCAACTTTATCAATCGAGTCCAGTTCTGTTCTCTCGGAGTTTCCAACTATGTCCGCTTCCACCTCTCTTGATCTCCTTCTCAAGATCAAGTCAGGCTCCCCTTTGGACCCTTGTCCTGCTACCTTTTTGGCCAGTACCGCGAAGATTTTGAACCCTCTGATCAATCCTGTTCTCAATCTATCGCTGGCGAGTGGCACTGTCCCTCTGACCTGGAAACAGGCAATGGTTGTTCCACTTCTTAAAAAGCCTGGCCTTGATCCTGAGAATCATGCAAATTATAGGCCAATATCTCTTTTACCGGGTTTGGCAAAGATTGTGGAAAAGCATGTCCACTCTGTGCTCTTTTCTTGAAAGTCATGGTTTGCTTCATCCCACCCAGTCAGGCTTCTGCTCCAACCTTAGCACTGAGACCGCTCTCTTGGAGGTAAATGAAGCCATCAAGGAAGTACTTGACTCAGGTGGAAGAGCTATGCTGGTGATGTTAGATCTGTCGGCGGCCTTCAACACCGTCTCTCATGAGGGTCTCCTCAGCAGACTCTATGAGATCGGTCTGAGAGGGACGGTGCTGAGCTGGCTTAGATCTTATCTAGCGGGTCGTCGACAGGGGGTCTGGGCCCCCCGTACTCTGCTGAAGTACCGCCTTTGGAGGTCGGAGTTCCTCAAGGGTCGGTGCTTAGCCCAACCCTTTTTAACATCTTTATGACTCCCTTGGCAGTGCTGGCTGAGTCTTGTGGAGCCCAGATCATATCATACGCTGATGACACCCAGCTTCTCTTCACCTGTAGAAAGGGTGCTGAGTTTGACGGAGAGAGCATCCGCGGCTGTCTTGGGGCTGTTTTCGACTGGTTTCAGCGAAACAGCCTCAAGTGCAACCCTGATAAATCAGAGGTGCTTTTCTTTGGGTGTCAGGCAGACCCGCCATGGCAGGATTGGTGGCCTGTGAATATGTTTCCTCCCTCATCTCCCTCCTCGGTTGCTAAGAACCTCGGGTTAAAATTGATAATGGTCTATCATTAAAGTCCCAGATCATGGGCCTTACTGGTACCTGTTTCGGTCTCCTAAAAATGTTGCGTAAGTTCCTCCCTCTGCTTCCTCTGGTCCATCGGAAGACGACGGTTCAGGCCTTAATTTGTTCCAGGCTCGATTACTCTAATGTTTTATATTTGGGTCTTCCGGACTACTTATTCCAAAGACTTCAAGTGGTCCAAAACTCGGCGGCGAGGGCCATTTTTGGCCTTCCCCACCATGCTAGAGCCTCGGATCTGTTACTCTCCCTTCACTGGCTTCCTGTCAGAAAGCGGATTACTTTCAAGGCACTTACACTGGCGCACAAGGCACTCCATGCTGTTGGGGCCAAGTACATCCAGAAACGTCTTACCTTTTATAAGCCCACAAGATCCCTTAGATCAGAATCCCTTGGTCTGGCAACTGTCCCTATTATCAGGAAAGCCAGGATAGGGGGACGTTCTTTCAAACATCTCGCTCCCAAGCTTTGGAACACCCTCCCCCTGGCATTCCGTTGTACCCCAAACCTGCTGGCTTTTAGAAAAGGTTTGAAAACTTGGCTCTACAGTCAATGATAGGTCTGCTTCTTTCCATTTTTTCCCTTCTGTTTCAGCTATGGGTCAGAAAGCGCCGGGACACTCCTTAGAGTAGCCGAGCGCTATATAAGTCACCCATAACATTAACATTAACATTCAAGATTCAAATTAGGTCTCTTCCACACACACTTCTTATGGTGATCAGGGATTGTTCATACTCTGCAATCCAAGACAGGGTTGATCAGTTAGTGTCTATATACAGGAAACAATTACCAAGAGGGAAATATCTCTACAGTGCTTACTTGTTCGTCAATGTATGCATTGGCGTGGTCGTCAGATTAATTAAAGGGGATTAGTTTCATTGAGTTCAAAGACCAAGGGTTAAAAACAGACTTAAATCACATTGAATGGCTGCACTGGCGTGTACCGTTAAGGAGAGTGAGTAAGGGGCAAGATATAATTACCAAGCTGCTCGTCAGAGTCCTGCCGGGAGCTGCAAAAATGGAAAACTGGAGTGGTTTTAGATTTAAAAGAAGGCCAGGAGAATCAAAACGGTTTCTCGCAAGGGGGGAATGGTGCACTTACTTAATCGCCACGGTCCGCGGACGGGATTGGTTTCTAATCCTTCCTCGCTTTGCACGGTTTCGGCTTAGTCAGAGTGACGTAAATAATTAATTTACTCTCTTAATTTCTATGCAGGTAAGTACTTAATCAATAATAACTCAATCGGAAAGAAAGAAAACAGAGTCCGTGGTGTTAGAGTTCTTAGGGGTTTTATTCCTCAAAAAGGAATGGTCTAGACCAGGATATCATGTTCTGACCACCACAGGGGTGTCAGAAGGGATAGAGCGCTACATTTTATTACATTACATAGCTTATATACTTAATTCATGTCATAGGAAACAGTTATAATGGGCGTAACAGCTGAGAGAAGACAAGATAACAGTATACACGTGTTACAAGTACGTGATCAGAAGGCGTGAACTAGAGGTGTGTGCTAGAAACGTCACAGGTAGGTGTCAAAAAGGGGTGGCACTAACAGAAATGTTGCAATGTCAGCAGAAATCGGAAGCTTGGATGCGCGCGCAGCTGCATGACGTGTGATTGACGTGAAGCTGGAGGGTGCAGGGGGCTTGACATTTGCACCGACGGAAAGAGACAGAAGTCTGGCATGTCAGATCAACTTGTGCTTCTATCATATCTGATATCTGGTGTTTAGGAACTAAGCTATCTGGGCGGAAAAGGTCTCGAGGGCAGAAGCTATTCTATACTGACTGTGAGTGCGTGCATAAGCACCTGAGTGTCTGTATGAGAAGCGTGGGGGCATGGGCCTTCCATGGGAGCATGGCAACAAGGGCTATGAATTACTTGAATTAGTTGCATAGAGACAGGTCGGCCCCTTGGCTCTGCAGCTGAGGGGAATGTTTACTGAAGCTAGCAGGCAGGAATGTATTTTCGGGGAGCGGAACAGATAACTCGAAGGTTATAGTCAATCTTGGCAGACAGCAGGCTGAGCTGAGCGCGAGGGGCCGCGCTGAAAGTAAGTCAGAGTTCACGGGTACAGAGGCAGCCTGGGCAGAGGCCCTTGGAGTCAGAAGCCAGAAAAGAGGCTCGGTGGCAGAAATTCAGGGCCTACTCAGCTAGAGCTGAAAAACGTAGAAGTACACTACAAAAAGACGTTGGCATAGCATACTTAGGAACGGGCTATCCAACCCATTCAGGGTGGGTCTGAAAGAGGACATGTTGACGTTGGACGCAAATGTATTTGCGTCTTCATAGCTGGTACAGGAGGGAAGTTACATGCACTTTAACTCGTACATGGAGACGGTGGGGTACGCGCTAGGGAACACAACTTGACCATAAAATTTACATTTCCTCATTCCCTCCTTGTTCCCTACGGACCCTTCATGATATATCAATCATCATAAATTGATCAGTTTGTTCTTGCAGCATCATTTGCTCATCTTTCTTTCTTTGACGGTTTGAGAGGAAACTGGAATGTTCAATGCACGATGTGGCACACAGTCCACATATCGCCGGCCCACACTGTAGGCACAGGCAGCAGCTGAATACTATGACAAGGCCAAAACCTAGGAAGGATAGGATCTTCCATCCCCAAGCAGTTAACGTTGTCCAGAACCAACCGGACCAAGTCCAGGTGCCTGGATTCTGATGTATCTGATTTGCAATTTTATGCAGACGGGTAATAGCTTGATAGACAGATGGCGCGTTTTGTGGGATGAAAACGCAGCAACTTGACCCGATGACCTTACAGGCTCCACCTCTATCTGCCAAGATGACGTCAATAACAAGACGATTTTGAAGGACAACAACCCGCATAGCAGATTGCTCCTCTGTTAAGTTACCTAAGGCGGAGGCAGTTTCATGTACTACAGCTTCAAGTGTTCTAGTTAATCTACGTATTAATTTACTGTTTTGGACAGGTCCTAAAAAGAAAAAGAATCCCTTATTAAAATCGGTGTACTGTTCCCATGCCGTTTCTGTGTAGTCGACAAGTGGGATATCTCTTCTGGGTCTATTCTTTACTAGATTTGTATTTCTATGGTAATCAGGGGGAGCTAGAAAAACAGGTGGCAGAAGGAATGCAATATAACAGGTACCATCCCAATCTGGAGGCAGACGTATGTATGCGGTATGACCACAAACAAAATAGGAGTGACTGATAGCTTTGAAGGACGATTTACCATGATCACTGAATTCGACCACAGTAGTGCATTTACTATGACCTAAGTGTACTGAACCTTTCTTTCGGACACATAATTCACCAGTGACTGGTAATACTAGCATATGGGGCAGGACTGGTGCAGCCTCGGATTCGACAGTAAGGATCATAAGGCTAATTGTGTAGTTACCTAATCCATATACTTCATTTTCTAGATCAGTTCCTATTCGAGTGGGGAGTCCCTCCTTATCAGGGTAACAGACGTCGAGCAGGACTAAGTTCAAGTTTCCCCAAACCCAGCCCCCATCAAAAACAGCAATATCAGGATCTAAGGAATTAATTATTTTAAACCATGCACCACAGGAGCCATTGTGAGTGAACGGGTACGGAAAAAGGGGCAGAGCTCCCTTGTAATTCTGGTAGGGAGGGAGTCGGCCACATATCCAGCAGTCTGTAGCATTGTTAGTCTGATGGGAATGGTGTAACATACTAATGAATGTATTGTTGCGCAGCGCAAGTCTGTAAGAGAGTTCGTGTGGCGGTAACTCACTAAAAGAATGTTCAGCAGAAACATTGTAAACAGATTGTTCACGCCTGAAAATAGGCCAGTAGATAGGTAGCAGAATGCTAGCAACAATAACTAAGATACTCAGAATAAACATTATTAATAGTGTCACTATACAGTGACTACGGAGTGATTTACAATATGCACTTTTCTTAACTTGTCTCTCTCTCTCTCTCTATCTCGATCTAGGGGATACATGTCAGAAACTATTTAACCGATTCACCTAGGGGAGGACTTAAACAATTAAACTGTCTGACTTGCTAGATCGGAGTTTCGACCTGTACTCCTCTTGGGGAGTTTTTTCTCGTTCGGTAACTGTAAAGTCTTTTGGCTCAACACAGTCTTTGGTGGGGGTGGACGAGTCTCGGTCTGGTTTCAGTTCATGAAATTTTTTCACATGACTCGTATGGACCCACCCCTTTCTCCCTTCGATCTTCACGGCGGTCCTCGTGGTGAGAAGGACGGTCTTCGGGGATTTCCAGCGGGGCTCCAGTGGACTCTTCCTGTCGAAATTTCGCACCAATACTAGGTCCCCAGGACGGACCTCGTGCGGCTTTACATCAGTGTTGTCAGGGAAGGCTGCGGCAACCTGTGAACGACATGATTGGAGTGCAGACATCAAGGAGGCAAGGTAATCTGTCAACATGTTACAATCAACATCAGTGATCTTTTTCGGAATGGGCGTCCCCCACATATTCGGTGGTCTGCCAAAAACCACTTCGTACGGGGATAGCCCTGATCTCGAGTGGGCGACCATCCTCATGTAGAATAGTGCCACTGGCAGGGCGACTATCCAGTCGACCCCTTTCTCCTGACATATTTTTGCAAGGCGTATCTTTAGTGTCTGGTTATGCCTCTCTACAAGGCCTGCGGCTTCAGGATGTCGGACACAATGAAACTTCCACTGATATCCTAGCAGTAAAGAAACTTGTTTCATTAGCTCGGACGAGAAGGGTTGTCCGTTATCTGAGTACACGACACGAGGCAAACCGTATCGTGGGAAGAATTCACGAACCAACTGCTTGGCAGTGGTCGGAGCAGTATAGTCTGAGACTGGGTATGCTTCGGTCCAGCGGGACAGAGCACAAACAACTACAAGGACATACTTGAATCCTCGACAACGGTTCATCTGGATATAATCCATTTGGAGGACTTCAAAAGGGTGATCGGGAGGATGAAATCCACCTTGCTCTACAGGGACGCTTTTACCTGGATTGAACTGACAACAGATCATGCAAGTACGCACTTTCTGTTTTGCGGCCGCTCGTAAGTGTTTATTATTCCAAAGATTTTGTAAACTGTCTAACATCGCTTTCTCTCCTAGATGTGCTGGGCTATGTGCTGTATTAATCATGACTTGAACCATAGAGTCAGGGAGAAACCATGTAGATTTTCCCTTCGTCATCCAACCTTGATCTGTCTGGATCCCTCCTAGTTCAATCCATCTCTTTATTTCTTCTGGGGTAGCATGTGCCTGAATATCAATTACATCTAGAGCGGGATCCTTGACTGCCATACACTTTGTCGGTACTATTGTCTTTGTCACATCAGTTGTCTGGGTGTGAGTCAGTGCTGTATGTTTTGCTGTCTGGTCTGCCAGGTCGTTACCCTGGGAAACAGAATCTGTGACCTTAGTATGTGCTTTACACTTCATGACTGATATTCCTGAAGGCAAATGTATTGCTTCTAACAGTGCTTGAATGAGGGGACCGTGTTGTATCTTGGCACCGTGGGAGGTCAAAAAACCTCTTTCTTGCCATAACATGCCGAAGTCGTGTACGACTCCGAACGCATAACGGGAATCAGTGTATATGTTGACATTTCTGTTCTTGGCTAGTATACAAGCTCGGGTCAGAGCGATGAGCTCTGCTGCTTGAGCGGACAGTGTGTCAATACGATGTGTTTCTTTAACTTCAGTTTCAGTGGTCACTGCATACGCGGCCACTAATTCTCCTGTATTTGTTCTCAGGCATGAACCGTCCACATAAAGTGTCAGGTCTGGGTTTGTCAGTGGAACATCTGTTAAATCTCGTCTAGGCTTTGTTACTGCATTAATGATTTCTATACAATCATGCGGGGCTGGATCTGTCATAATTGTAGGTAACAGTGTTGCGGGGTTCAGAATACTGCAGCGCCTGATTTCTATGTGTGGCTGGAATAACGTTAATTCATAACCTGTCAGTCGTGCTATAGTCAAGTGCTGAGTCTGGGTTCTGTTTAACAGAACCTCTACAGAGTGTGGAACTTGTACTGTTAATTGATGGCCTAAAACAATTGAATCGCTCTGTCTGATGGCTAGTGCTGTTGCTGCTACTGACTTCAAGCACGCAGGGAGTGCCTGGGCTACTGAATCCAATGTACTTGAGAAATAAGCACAAGGCTTATGTGAACCTGCTTGATCTTGAGTGAGGACAGACAATGCTGTACCATCACGTTCTGTAACAAAAAGTGTAAACGGTTTGCTGTAACATGGTGTCGCTAAAACTGGTGCTTGGCATAAGGCTTTCTTTAATTCTTCAAAAGCTTGTGTGTGTTCCTGAGTCCAAGGGAGGGCAGTCGAAGTCGCTGCCTCCTGTGTCGTTAACTGGATGAGTGGTTTAGCTAGAAATGCATATTGAGGAATCCATTGTCTGCAGTATGAGGTGAGGCCTATGAAGGCCCGCACTTCCTTTTGTGTCTGGGGTTGTGGCATATTTACAATTAACTGAATGCGATCGGGAGTGAGCTGTCTCCCCACTTTGGACAGCAAGTGACCCAAGTACACAACTTGCTGAACACAGAATTGTAGCTTCGAAGGAGACACCTTGTGTCCCTTGTCGGCCAGAAAATGTAAAACTGTCAGTGATGCTTGTTCACATTCGGGCTCACTTCGTGCGGTGATCAGTAGATCATCGACGTATTGCAGTAAAGCGGTGTTAACTGGCATTTGAATACAATCTAGTTGTCTTTTCAGTGCTTGACTGTAGATGCTGGGGCTTTCTGTGAATCCTTGAGGTGCGCGTGAAAATTTGAAGCTGCGTCCATTTAAACTGAATCCGAAGAGATATTGGCTCTCTGGATCAATAGGCACGCTGAAGAAGGCGTTCTTGAGGTCAATTACAGTAAAGAACGTCGCTTCTGAATCAATAGCAGTCAATAGGGATGAGATGTCGGGAACCACAGGGTACTGTGGTATAATGCATTTATTCAGTTCTCGAAGATCAATCACCAGCCGATATACTGGCGGTGCATTGGGATCGGTACGTTTAAGAATCGGAATGATCGGTGAATTACAGACATTGGAGTCGGTCTCTACGACCACTCCTTGGGCAATGAGCTCTTCAATGATTTTCAGTAAAGCCACTACAGCATCGGGTGGTAACTTGTATTGTCTGATTCTCGGTAAAACAACACCTGCCTTGAGTGTAACGCGGTATGGGGTGATATGCATGCAACCTACATCAGTTGGGCCTTTTGCCCACAAGTAATCTGGCACATTTTTCAATCTGACATCGAATTCTCGCAAAACATAATGACCCTTGAAATCCCGTAGAAAGAGTCTAACTCCCTCCGGGGAACAGCAGATTATAGCTCCTAGAGCCTTCAATGTTTTAATTCCTAACAGATTTTCCGGACATGATTTTGTAAGTAACAAGTCTGTAACACGTGATAATGGACCCACAGCCAGGGGGACTGGTTCTGATACCTCATTTACAATAGGCTGTCCTGAAAAACCAAGGGAAACATTCTGTGAGCCTGAGAGGGGTGCCCCTGGGACTTCATCATGGCTGATCGTAGTGCGACTTGCCCCTGTGTCAATTAAAAACTTTCTGTCTTTTCCCAATACGTGACTGTGTACATAAGGACCTTCTTGATCTACAGGAATTTCAATAAGAGGCAAGCCACCTTCCCTCTCTAGGCTGTTTCATGTATATCGGGGGTAATCTGGGTATGCGGACTGGGCATACTGGTACATCTGTTGCGAAACTTGCTGAGACGCGGCAATGGGCTGTGGCTGTGGTACCGCTACTGTCTGTGCTGGAGGTGAAGAAGCATGCATAGGCTGTGTATTCTGTGAAGACTGATGCTGGTTATGGTCTCGTCTAGGCGGATGCGGTCTTTCTTTAGTTTTACCTGTTGCTATATTATGTTTCAGGACTGGGCATTCATGTACGTAATGACCTGGCTGCTTACAGTAATTGCATGTCCCTTTAACGGGAGCTGTAGTGTGACTTGTCTGGGTCCCACCCTTTCTCTGACCGTCGGCTGGGACCGTCTGAGCTACTAACATTTTCATCTTCGTGTCTTTCATGCGTTTCTGTTCCTGATCCTGCTCTTCTCTAATTCTGTTCTGATGATATTGGAGCATCTGTAACATCTGGGATGGTGTATTTGCCTGCCAAGTACTTTCAACTTTGTACACTCGGTTTTTAACTAATGGTAGGGAATTCTCGACTAGTTTTGATACAAAAAGGTGCGGATATGACTCGCTACTTGGTTTGAGGCCACTATTGATAATGAAACATTTCTCGAATCTTGAATAGAAGTCACTAGTATCTTCATCATGTTTCTGTTTACAGGACGAGATCGCGTCCCAATCTTCCTTTCTAGTTGTCAATAATCTTGGCAGGACCTGTACTATCAAACCGGGTAATGCTTTAGTCTTATCCCCAAGGCCTACCCCTGGGACACGTTTATTTTCTTCCTCTTCTATTTCTGCCCATGCAATCTTTGTGTCTCCCACCTCCCATTCCTTTTCCTTTAGTTTCTCGTAGATGCCCGTGGGCAACAGTACTTTTAACATTTTCATGATATCATCATATGTGTAATCCCCCATCAGTAACATGTCTTTAAGCTCTCTGTGAAAACCTGCGGGATCTTTATCATGACACGGTACTAGTTTCTTCATTTCTAACAGTTCTAACTTGGTCAGAGGCGTGTGTACATATACACGTTTCAAAAGGTGATCCGTACCCATAACAGGGTGTACTTCTCGTAAGGGGTTCTGACTTTCAATGCCACCCCCGCATTGCATGTGATACGTTTTTCTTTCTGGAGGCGGGGCGGAAACATATTCGGAGCTTATGAAAGTGTCATATCTACGGCGTTGTTCTAGAATTATTTGAATTAATTTGGTACTTAAGCCTCTCCATCTATCCATGAGTAGTGCTTCTAGTGTTTCGTGTAGGGGACCTGGATCAGAATGATGGTTTCTGTATTTGATGAGGAGGTGCTGAATCATGTATACACCTGCTAATTTCTGCTCGTCTGGGGAAAGGTTCAGAAATGTCTGCGCTACTGTGTCATCATTATATATGTCTGGATTTTCGGCCCATGATACGGCTGATCGGGCTAGTTCTTGTTCATCCATAGAATTGAGCACGTGGTACCCTACTCGATCTCGAAGCCTTTTATCAGTTTCCTGGAACTGATGTTCAGCAGAATTCGGGTTTGTCAAGGCAGAGAAAAAAACTCTCTTGCTTTCTGGACGGATGCCTTTCCTAAGGTAATTTCCCTTACCTACATATGCTATAGTATCTGCAGCTCTTTCTGGTTCTTCAAGTTCTTCTTCCTCCTCGGAGGAAGCTTTTTCTTTCTCTTTTTGGTGTACTGCTAGCACTGCTTTCCTAATTTTCCTGTACATAGTGGCTATGCAAGTCCCCTTATCATGTTTTCCTTCAGCTATATTTTGACCCCACTTGTTCAGTGCATCTAATTCACTCTGATCTGTTCCAGGCCTATCTCGTTCTCTTATTAGACAGTTTATGAAAAATCGTAGTATCTGTGCTTGAATGTCAACTTTCTGTTTCTCCATGGCCTCCTTAATACTGTCAGGGTCTTTCCCTGTCTGAACAAACTCATATATTCTATCCAGACGATCTTTCATTCCTACATAACATAGCAAGATATCAGTAGCAGATCTTAACCGTAGTGATGCCAATATCATTAGATCGTCTTTTCCGGGTACTGGATCGTATCTGCAAACTGAAAGGTTTTCTTTAAATGCGCCAAAGCGGGGTGACCTGAACGTGAGAGGACTCTGCATATCCCTGAGATTTAATCTGTGTGTCAATGGCGGGGTCCGAGGACCCGCGGTTGCACCTCTTGAAGCGGAGGCTTGTGCAGTATCTCCCTGTGGAGTCGGTATCTGAACTTGAATTTGTCGTTTAGTTAGATCAGGTAAACGTGGTTTCGGTAGGTCTATTTTGGGTGCGGGAAGTGGCGGGGCTGGCGGAACGGGGGAGGTCTGTCGCGGTACTGGCGGAACATGATCTGGGGGCGGGGTGCCCCCGTCCCCGTCAGTAGGCAAGGTGCGAACAGGCAGATTGGTGTAAGCCGGTGCTACATCCTCTAGATAAGAATTTAGGAATATATCTTTAGTAGTCTTATGCATTACTTTAGTTGGGATCAATGGTGGCGGTAAGTTTTTCGGTATTTCTGATAGGGCCTCAGGTGTACCCTCTGCCGCAAGATACATACCGTTTACAAGATTATGTCGTGCGCGGTCTATCTGTTCAGTTTTTACTCGGATCCCCTCAGTAACTAGTTCGTTTTCTTGGGCTTTCTCTGATTCTTTAAGTCTGTCTTCTCTACGGGTGCTCTTTCAGCACGTTTATGTGATTCCTTACGCCAAAATTCTATGGCGTCTTTCTGAGATTGTCTGGCTTTCTTTTTCCATAGTGCTTCCTCTACCTTCATGATGCACTCGGCATCCCATGTTCCGTTAACGGGCCATCTGTGTCTTTCGTCTAGGTGTTTAGTATAGTCAGTCCATAAGTCTAGATACAATATGGCGTCTATGCCGTGCATATGGTACATAAAGTTACCTGGAGTGTCCCTAGGGGGGATAGGAATTTCTTCCTCTAGTATCCCTTTCCTAGTTCCTATCTGCTTTAACTTGTTGAAAAACGGCATTTTGCTTACTTAGTACTGAATGCTCAATCCTTAGTTTACTTAATACTGGGTACAGCTAATTGTACAAGAAACACAATAATTCACATAAAAAACGGTCACATTCACATTCATACCACGACATTAATCACATGAAAAGACATTTGAGACATAGATGACTACCCCCTATACTGGATGTATTGCTAAACAGTACAGATACACTGGTGTAACAGTGCAGAAATTCAGAAATTCAGAATACTAGATATACTGCTAAACAGTACAGATACACTGCCTAAAAACAGTGCAGACCGGACTTGTGTACCCAAACCCGTCTAGATACGTCCCAGCAATGGTACTCACCGGGAAGCACGGAAACAGAAGGCCTCGGAAAACTCGACTGGACTCGATTCGACACTTCGGAAAAACTTCGGAAAACTTCGGAAAATTTCGGAAACCTGGTGGGCCTCTTGACACCTCGGACCTTGCTTCTTTCGGCTAGGCTCTGGTCGGGATCCTCCGCACTCCTCACCGCCTCGTCTGGGCACTGATCGCAGTCTTCGTCACCTCCGTGGGTCAGAGGGAGATGCAGGAAATCCTGCCGGTACGCGTAGTTTCCATCTAACTGATGGCAGGGGACATAGCTTGCAACGCACCAACCGGCGCGTGAGGTGGGGGAGGGGTCCCTATTCGGGCGCCAAAATGACGTAAATAATTAATTTACTCTCTTAATTTCTATGCAGGTAAGTACTTAATCAATAATAACTCAATCGGAAAGAAAGAAAACAGAGTCCGTGGTGTTAGAGTTCTTAGGGGTTTTATTCCTCAAAAAGGAATGGTCTAGACCAGGATATCATGTTCTGACCACCACAGGGGTGTCAGAAGGGATAGAGCGCTACATTTTATTACATTACATAGCTTATATACTTAATTCATGTCATAGGAAACAGTTATAATGGGCGTAACAGCTGAGAGAAGACAAGATAACAGTATACACGTGTTACAAGTACGTGATCAGAAGGCGTGAACTAGAGGTGTGTGCTAGAAACGTCACAGGTAGGTGTCAAAAAGGGGTGGCACTAACAGAAATGTTGCAATGTCAGCAGAAATCGGAAGCTTGGATGCGCGCGCAGCTGCATGACGTGTGATTGACGTGAAGCTGGAGGGTGCAGGGGGCTTGACATTTGCACCGACGGAAAGAGACAGAAGTCTGGCATGTCAGATCAACTTGTGCTTCTATCATATCTGATATCTGGTGTTTAGGAACTAAGCTATCTGGGCGGAAAAGGTCTCGAGGGCAGAAGCTATTCTATACTGACTGTGAGTGCGTGCATAAGCGCCTGAGTGTCTGTATGAGAAGCGTGGGGGCATGGGCCTTCCATGGGAGCATGGCAACAAGGGCTATGAATTACTTGAATTAGTTGCATAGAGACAGGTCGGCCCCTTGGCTCTGCAGCTGAGGGGAATGTTTACTGAAGCTAGCAGGCAGGAATGTATTTTCGGGGAGCGGAACAGATAACTCGAAGGTTATAGTCAATCTTGGCAGACAGCAGGCTGAGCTGAGCGCGAGGGGCCGCGCTGAAAGTAAGTCAGAGTTCACGGGTACAGAGGCAGCCTGGGCAGAGGCCCTTGGAGTCAGAAGCCAGAAAAGAGGCTTGGTGGCAGAAATTCAGGGCCTACTCAGCTAGAGCTGAAAAACGTAGAAGTACACTACAAAAAGACGTTGGCATAGCATACTTAGGAACGGGCTATCCAACCCATTCAGGGTGGGTCTGAAAGAGGACATGTTGACGTTGGACGCAAATGTATTTGCGTCTTCATAGCTGGTACAGGAGGGAAGTTACATGCACTTTAACTCGTACATGGAGACGGTGGGGTACGCGCTAGGGAACACAACTTGACCATAAAATTTACATTTCCTCAAGAGGGTGCCGAGGAGCGTCAGGCACCATTAAATACACTTCCTGTATGTGGGCACATGCGAAGGGGAAGTGTTTTACGCACATGCGTTGTGTGTGAGAGAGCCTGGCAGTGATTGTCAGGCAAGGTCCGGGAGACATTATTTCAACTGCGCATGCTCAGTAGAACAGTAATGACTCTACTGTCCATTGAGTGAGGGGATTCCATCTTGGTGAAAGCGGTGATTTGGTCGGATGTATGCATTTATGTTTCGGACTACCTGTGCACATTAGTAGAAACATGCTACACAGTTTACGGCCATCATTTAAGGGGGTGCATTTTAAGGGCGTATTTAAAGCATAATAGTGCACATTAGTCGATACATCATACACACTATATGGGCATCATTTAAGAGGGCTCATTTTAAGGGCGTATTTAAAGCATAGTAGAGAAATTAGCGTGTCGTGCTTCAATTACTGGATATGGGTTACATAGTTAATGGTATAGCACAACCAATTCGAAATACACAGTGTGCGCATGGATAGGGACCAGCTAATGCGTGAGCGTTTTTAAGGGGCGCATTTAAAACATAATATAGGCATAATATAGGCAATCTCACCTATTGTGATTCATACATTGCGATGAGATACATAATCAGATGTTTACAGATACAACGCCATCAATTACAGTACATATTGTCAGTTGCATGTATTCCACTCATCAAGAGTGTTGAGTCCTCTCTCAATAGTTTTGCAATTGTAAATCCATTTGCATTCCGAACTTTCTACTCCTAATCTGATTTAATATCAAATGTAAGTAAAACATTTTCGCTTTATTGGACCTAAATAGCCTGCCTGTTCTCAGCTTGACCTGACACATGATACACAGGACCCGTCTCCATCGAGTGCGCACAACAAAACTTAACACAGACACCAACCTTGTGGTGCTGCTCAGAAGAGCGAAACCACAAAACACACACACAGATCCCAAGAATAGCCAGCCAAAAATCTGAAAACAGAAATGTAGAGTGGAGGGGAGAGTGAATGTGACGCCCCACCCCATCCAGGACACTGGGGCAGCCCCTTTCCAGGCACCATATATCACAAATGCACAGCTAAATCAGGGCTGCTGAGTGGATCCGCCGTCACTCCAACCCTGTGGGCTGCCAAGGGTGAACAAACACCCCCTGACAGCAACACAGCGTGTAGCTTGCAGGAGTGCAACCAAACCAGAAATGCAGCCAGAGGAGACAACTACAGTGCCTGCTGGCTGCATCCCGCGCCGATGATACCCTGATGTAGACTGCCCTTGGCCAGGCTATGCCACCCTTAGCATGCAAGGGTACCCTGCTGCAGACTTCCTTCTCTACCAGGCTATACCACTCTTAGGATTCCTCCTTGCCACTCTGTATGTCCCGGGTACTCAACTGAAGATCACTGTCCAACTCCCGGGCACCCACAGCCTGCCCAGGGTAACCCGCCACCCTAAGTGAATGTTTGGATGTGCGCCCTAATACCATCTATATGTAACATCCATCAACGTGAACCAACAGGCCATATGAGAATGCCATCCATATACAGACTACTGGGGAACGACGTTGAGTAAATAGTGCTTAGAGACCGAAATACCCAAGCAAGAAACGAGGTGCTATTAGCACTCCTTTCAGCTACTCATTCATGGTGAAAGGCTGAGCCCTGGCACCAACATCCACATAGTTCCACAGCTTGCACACAAACCAACGTGCAGTTTCCCAATCCCTCGAGGCAATAATGAAATCTAGATGGGCCCTGCCCCCAGACCCCTGGAAAGAAAAGACATCCGATGTGATAAAGATTAATGAACAAAAAGAAGATGATGTGATGTGAGCATGAGTGAGACACTGAAGGGCAGTGAGGCTTTCCTGCCCCTCACTGGCCTCAGGGACAGGGAGCACGAGTGAGACACTGAAGGCCAGTGAGGGTTTCCTGCCCCTCACTGCCCTCAGGGACAGGGAGCACGAGTGATACATTGCAGGGCAGTGAGGCTTTCCTGTCCCTCGCTGTCCTCGGGGGCATGGGTGAATCCCCAGGGTAGTGAAAGCTCTTCCTGCCACTCACTGCCCTCAGGGGAGGTAAACATGAGCGAGACACTGCAGACCATTGAGGCTTTCCTGTCCCTCACTTCCCTCAGGGACTGAGAGCGTGAAAGAGACTCCAGTGTAATGAGGATTCTTCCTGCCTGTAGGGGTTGTGTGCATAAGTGACACACTGCCTGGCGACACCTATAAAAAAAAGCTGCTGTGTTCTGAATGATATGCTGCATATCTAGGCCAAAAGGTGAGGTGTATTGGCTATGCCAATGCTTGTTCCTTATATGTTGCTTCCTTGGAAGAAGTTTGCTATTGACAAACCCATTTACCTTGTGTTTTGTCAGTTTGTGTTGTTCCAGGGGTTTAGTAGTTTTTACCCGAGTTACCCCTAATTAGGTGATATGGTGTAACCATGTATTGTGGCAAAATTTCATGTCAAAACCATAACGTGAAATGCTGGATATTACTCAAATTATGCGGGGAAGACTGAAATTTCGTCTTGGCTTGCTTTTAACAAAAATGTATGAATGAAAATGGTTGTGTAATTCAGGCCCAATCTTTTTCACCTCCTAGCTATTTTAAATCAATATGACATTGTATGGATTGCACACTTGCAAACAATTTTCCCAGACCTAAAAACCTTTCATGTTTAACTCATCCACTAAACCATACATAATGCTTTTTGGGGTCTCGTCTTGCTCCATAACTTGAAGCTGTGCAGACGAGAACAGGTTTTGTCTACATTTTCAGGTGCTGCGTGTGAGGTAACAGAGCGCTTTATAACTTTATTAGAAGCATTGAAGTCATAGCTGCCAGGTTTTGAGTATACTTATGTTTGACATTTCGTATTTGACATGCTTTTATGTGTGACATTGCATTGCCTTGTCTGTGACACTTTGACATTTAATCAGACAGAGAACAGTATAGTCTATGTAAAAAGATTTTTTTCCGAAATATTACACTTTCTTGAAATGTAATATTGTAGAAAGGCCTTAAAAGTGTGGCAGCATTGTTTTAGAGTTATACTCGGGTGATAAGTGCAGTTATTGGTTAGAGCTTTAGGGCACGCTTTGGATCCTATGGACAGTGGCATGAGCCTGTCACCGGTCCCACAGATGCTCTTGTACTCTGTCCTCCTGTATCTCAGTCTGGAAGAGGAGGGAAGCAGAGGGGGACTTCAGCACAGTATTGCTAAACAGCTGAGATTCTGGCACCACCGACAAGCACAGTAACTGGAGAGCCCAAAGTGTAGAGTCCACCAGTGATAGTTCCTCCACCATGCTATCTCTTAGGTGAAAAAAACTAAGACAGTGCACCACCGGCTCTGTCCCTTTTTTCGTTGTTTTTTTTTAGTTCAAATATTTACATTCCATGTGTGAATAAAAATACAACAAAGGCGTATACAAAACATGTATAACTATATAGAATAAAAACAGAAATATTAATGGAAATCTGGTTTAGAATTACATTAATATAGTATTATAAAATGTAATTGACCTATAATTAGAGTAAGGTAAGTGTGAGGCAATAACAATCTTATAAAATATATTAAAGTATTCATAATAATAACCATAGGTCATTTTGTAAGCATATAAAAGACATATAAAATTCAGTTTGAGACTAACGCTTAACTATATTTGTTATCTGAAATATAATTATCCAAACACGTACCGAATAATTAAAAAAAAAAGATATTTAATTAGTTTAGATACAGACACTTCAACACCTTTCCTATAAAAAGTGACTCATCATCACCAAGATGTACGGATAAATAATTATAATTTTGCCAAGTACACTTTGTAGATTTAATAGTTGAACAACTTAAGAAATAGAATATCTTAGCTTGAAAAGCTGACACTGGGGAATTAAGTAAGACTGCTTTACAAACAATAATAGGGAAAGAGATGGTAACAGAAATTACTAACATCTTTTTGATGAAATACCACGCCGTTTCCCAAAATTGTGACATAATTCAGCAATCAACCAATATATGTTTCGATTAACATGCTGCTGTGCTACAATGCCAACATAAAGAAGAGTCTACGGGGCATATTCACAAAGAAGAGGTGGTGAGAGGCGTTAGCCTCCTTGGCTTAACGTCTCTCACCGCCATTTCGGAAACTCCAGGCTGCACTATATTCACAAGAATGTGGTGCAGCCTGGCGTTTCCTCCATCGACGGCGCTAAGTCTCACGACTTAAGGCCAAAACAGGCACCCTTGCACCAGAGCGCAAGGGTGTCTGCGGGCAGGGAGGTTTGTTGATGCAGAGGAAGGTGTCCCCTCCTGGACATTAATAAAACCCAAAATGTCAGTTTGCTTTTTCCATGTGTGCTGCTACATGCAGCACACATTGAAAAAGCAAAAACGAGGAGAAATAAAGTTTTCTCCTCGTTTAACCACCTTAGGACCTGATTTTTCTAGGTCTTAAGTTTGGCGCTGCTACCTATTATAGCCGCCCTTGATATTAGGCGGTAGCGTCAAACTCAATGGGTGTTGCGGTGGTACGCCCACCGCAACACCCACTGCACGCCACCTTTCGTGCTAAGTTTAGCGTGAAAGTGGCCCTATGCTCAAGCCAGCGTTAAGCCACTTAACGTGGCTTTATGCCACGTTAAGTGAGTAAACACTGACTTGAGAATAGGGCTCTGGCCCTCTCGCCACTGGAACATCAATAAAAGTGACGTTCCCGTGGCGATAGGGGCTTGTGAATATGCACCTACATCCAAAATCAGTTACATTAAACCAAATATTGGCTTGATAAAGAGCTAGAGGAAATAGTCTTTTTTTTTTAAAACATATTTTTATTGGTATTTTTCACATTTACAGCATAAGACATATAACATGTAAATTTTGTCGCGTTTGCCCATGCAAGGCCCCCCGCCTATGAGTTTTAGCAGTTTGTTTTTTTAAGGGTGTTTTTATTCGAGGTGCTCATAAGCCTGCGCGTCTCTGCCCTTCGGGCATGCAACCATAACATTTAAAGAAATTGAGAGAGACCCCTTTGAAACCAGGGGAATAGGGTACTGCCAAACAGTAGAGTAAACAATTTCCCTTGGCTAGGTTATCTGAGAAATTAAGCCCAAATATTGATCTTGGACACAAGACTCAACTAAGTGAAAGTACAAACATAAACAACTTTGTGTATAAAACTGTAAAATATTTTATTAAAACAATATTATTGTCAATCTAAAAAACACATACACGAAATATAAAATAGAGTTTGAAAACTCTTTACACAACTCATATAGATATCAACACATATTTGTACTATAATTCACACACAACTTATATAGACATAATTAATAAAAAAGTACATTGAAAGGAGATCTACACACCTGCTCTAATTTATACAGTATGAGAAGGAGGAAGGGGGGAGAGAAGGGAAACAAAAACAGACATTAACGATTTGTCATACAGTATTGCACATTAAGTCCCACATTTAACTCAAACCAAGACTTGACTTATTTTCATTGTTCATGGGGCGAGTTCGGTTGTTTAATTGTGCAGAGATATGCGTCGACGCATTTCGATGGACTCATTAGATGTATGCCATCTTTATCAAGACTTTTATATTGGGTTCTCTCCTGTATTGGCACTGGGTGATTGCCTTTACACGGAAATCCTTAGAGCATTGTCTTTTTGTAATTCATACTGATGGGATTCTTAATTTGAAAAATGTTTCTCATGCTCGTCACTTTATCTTCGGCCAAATCTGTTGGTATTCCACCCCTCGGTGTTAGTTGACACACGTTCAGTCTTTATGTGGGTCGGGGGAGGTTTTTGGTTGAATGCCTGTCTCCTCTTAATTATATTGTGTTCATTGCGTAGTTCTTGTGCTTCACCCCGCTGCCGCACCGTCATGTGCTATAGTTTCAGCCTTCGCGTTGTAGCCTAGTACTTGCTGCAGTCGGGTCCTAGGGTCGGGTGGATGGGAAAGGGCGCCGTGTTCTTTAACTTGATTATACTGGTGTTCCTTTGGTTCGACAGGTCATTGGACTACACCCGACCTCGTTCGTTCGTGCTCCTCGATGTCTTCCAAAAAAGCTAGTACTTTGGCATATATCTTACAGTCTGTGTTGATAAGTGAGATGGGTCTGTAGCTTTGGGGCCGTTGTGTGTCCTTGCCTTCCTTGGGGATGACTATAATGTTTGCTTCTGTCATGGATTCAGTAACCGTCCCCACCCTCTCACAGTAGTTAAAGACTTTTTTCATTGTTGGAAGTAGCTGGGTTTGGAAGGTTTTATAGAAGGATGCTGTGTAGCCATCTGGCCCGACACTTTGTTTTCTTCAAGAGATTTAACGCCATTTCAATTTTGTGAGCTTTTATTTCTTGTCCTAGCAGTTGAGCTTCCTCGTTAGATCTCCTCGGCAGATTTAGTCTGTCTAGGTATGCATTGCATCCCTCCTGGTCTAGCGTTCCTCTCTTTTGTAGAGATCTTGGTAGAAATCCCTGAACGTGTGTAGAATGTCATTGTGTTGGGTGTGTGTGTTGTTGTTTGAGTCTGTGATGGATGAATGGTGTGTTGTCTCTGTCTGTGTTTAAGGTATGATGATAGTATTTTCCCTGCTTTGTTTGCCTCGCATAGGTTGATTTGTTTGTATTTTTTTATCCACAGACCAGCTCGTTAATTCAGGATTCTGGTATATTCATACTTTTTTTCCGTGAGTTCTTTTAGAGAGCTGGAGTTCGGAGTATCACTGATGTGTGTGGTCTCTAGGTGCTTTATGTCTCTTCTAGTTGGTCCAGGTGTGATTTTGCCTCCCTTTCTCGTCTGGCTTTGATATCTAATGGTGCCCCTCTAACTGTCGCTTTAAGTGCGTCCCACAGGGTTTTGGCGTATCATTGTCTCTAATGTAGTCCTTGATGGCTTGCTCTACTCTGGTTTTATCCTCTTGTCTTGCCATGACTACATTGTTGAACAGCCATCTACAGGTGGAGTTTTCGTTATGGCGTCCTGCAAGTTGTAGGCTGATGCATGAGTGGTTGGAGATTGTTTTTGCTGCTATTTCAGTGTGCTCTATTAAGTTTGTGTGTGAGCCTGAGATGAGGATGTATTCTGCTGTAGGAATTGTGTGGGTTAGAGTAAAAGGTGCAGTCTATGGTGTCTGGATGTTGTAATCGCCATGGGTCTTTCAAGTTAAATCTATTGCATATGTTCTTTAGAGTGTTGAGAGAGGCTGGGGCAGGGCATGGGACACCGACTGTCTATCTAGGGTGTAATCCAGAGCCAGGTTGAAGTCTCCTGCTAGTATTATCATATCGTTTGGGTTGTTTGCTTCCAGTCTTTGTGAGACTCCCTCCCAGTATACTATGTCATCCGTATTTGGGGCGTATGTGTTAACTACCAGTATGGTTTTGTCACCTCTCTTCAAGTGTCAATAGTAGTCTCCCTTCCTCGTCATGCTGTTGCTTTTCAATGGTTATCTGTGAGCTTCTGTTTACCAGCGTGATGACTCCTCGGTTCTTCCCTATTGCTGGTGAGCAGGCAATCTGTCCTATCCATCTTGTCCTAAGCTTGGCCGAATCTTCAGTGGACAGTTTGGTTTCTTGTAAAAGTATAACATCCCCTTTGGTCTTTGCTAGATAATCTAGTACCTTTTTTTCTCTTGATCGGGTGGTTTAGGCAACTTTACATTGAAAGAGACTATCTTTAGGTCTGTTAGTATGGCTGTTTTATTATTATGTGTCGTGGCTGCGTTGTTGTTATTTGTCATGGCTTACAGTGTGTTGGTCTCGCTTGCCTTCTCACGCACCTCCGCCTGTATGTTACCCTTGTTTTGATTTTGGATAGGCTCCCTCCTTTCCTTTTTCCCATGGGGCTGTTTATGCGTGATTGTGGTGGTCTGGTAGCATAGATGTTTGGGCATAGTGAAAAGTGTCGGAGTAGATAAACTTGACAGCCCAATCACGTAGGACAGGTCACAAAAGGACGTTGCGTTGCCACTGACATGGACAAAACAATATAGACGTACAGGACAAAGACGACAAACTCCCCCCTTCCCCCCTCCCTGAACTAAACCATTGTATTGTAGACGTGCGACGGCAAGATCCCCCCCACCCTTCCCCTTCCTCGGGATGTAGTGGTTCGTTCTAGTGGTTCTACTTTTACTTTAGACTATACTTATAGCTCTAAACACTTAGTTATCTATTTTAGCATCAGCCTCCTCACCCTCTTTGGTGTATATACAAAGGATATATAAAAGTCATTTAGTCCCTCGCTGCTGTGTTTCTTCCCATTTTCCACTAGGGTAAGACACTTCTCCTTTTGACTCAGCTGTCGTAGTCTCCATGCCCTAGTCTTTTTGGAGTGCTGGGTTTCGGAAGGGATTGCTTGGATGTGCTCTGTGAGGTAGACATTGTTATTGTGAGGTTTATAGGTTGTTCATTACAGTTCCTTCACTACGTTCCCTGTTGCCACAATGATCCACATTGGATGCTCCTTAGTGTCCCATGTGTCACATTTTCATATTTCAGCTCTTGTCTCTTCCACCGTTAAATCAGGTGATGCACTCCTCTTGCTGGACGTCGTTGGTGTCGTCTCCATTTCCTGCTGGGTTGGGCCGAGTAGGTATCTGGCTAGTTCCGTTGGATCCTCAAAGATGTGTGAACTCCCCTTGTTGTTTATTCTAAACTTTGTGAGGCCAACAAAGGAGAGGATGTATCTTTCCTTAGTGTGTCTCTCTGGGCTAGAAATCCTTTTCTTATGTCTACTGTGGGTTTTGAGTAGTGCTGTGTAAGAATTTTTTTGTGGCCGTTCCATTGTAGGTTTGTGTTTTTCCTTGCTACTCCAAAAATGGCTTCCGTGTGGTGTGACCGTAATGGTTTGCAGATTATAGGTCTAGGCCCCCACCCTGTTTGTGAGTTTGAAGGTCGGCACTCTATATGCCTTATCCAGCTCAAAGGGGTTATCAAATTTGAGATTTGTGAGCTTGGGTATAAGGTCCTGTATGAGGGACACGCAGGCGCCCTCTTTTTCTTCCTTACCCTCTGGTACGCCCAATATCCTTATGTTTCCCTTTCTGCTGTGATCCTCGAAATCCGCTGCCTGTTTTTGGAGGGCTGTTGTTGTCTTGGATAGCGCTATGATCATCTTGTTTGTGCGTAAGCCGCTGTCTTCTATATCACTGACCCTCTGCTCCACCGCTGATAGTCGGTTGTTTGCTGCGTGGATGTCTCCTCTTACTGCGGCCAGTTCAAGTTGGATCGCATCTGTGGTTTGTTTAGTTGGTTTGGCTAGGTCTTGCACTTCTGCCAGTTTTTTAGTATACTATCTAGTGTACTAATAATGTCCGGTTTGTGTGTTATGGGGGACTCTGTATGCCCTTACGGTTTGGTTTTCTTCGGTTGTTGAGACATTTTGCCTTCATTGTCGGCCATGTTAGTTAGGCCTCGCTTCGCATGAAGATGCTCGAATCTCCTGCTCCTGTTGTTGACTTCCGGCTGGTCTACACACTCTTGTGGGGGCTTGGTTTGCGGTACACTGGCGTTGCGAGTGAATTGCTTTCCTTTCTCTATTGGTTCCAAGATTCTCCGTCTGGCCTTTTGTGCTAGTCCTTGCTCCGCTGGGGCTTTTGTTTTCTTGTGGGTTGGGTCACTGTGGGGCATGCCTTTTGCCGCCACTCTTTCTTTTGCTGTGTCTCTGCTATGGTGTGGTTACACCACTATCTTCCCCTTCGGTTGTGACCGGTTTCTATGTCGGGCTCATCTGATCCCCTCATCGTTTTGCCTGACCATCTCCCCCACGCTACCCGCGTAAGCTTGCCACCGAGCTTTGTGTGGCGGCCTCTCTTGTGCCTTGCTCCTCTTTGTTTGGTCGGGTCGGGCTCAGGCTTAGGGTCACCTCTGTGTCCGCGGGTCACTCTGCCTGTGTTCCCCTCTGTGCTTGAGGCTCGGTGCCTCTTCTGTCTCAGCTTTGAGCAACGCTTGGTTTGGGGATCAGGGGTTGCAGTCAACCTCACTATTACGGGCCTCTCTATTTCTTTACTTTTGGAGGAGAATGGTACTCCCCGCCTGGTTGATTCGTATCTCTTCTTTTGCCGCGGGGTCGTTGTACGGGGGTTTGAAGCATCCCTCCGGGGACGATGGGGTGAGGGTGGGACTCGGTGACTTCCCCTCCGCCGGCGCTCTTTTCTGCGCACCGTTGTCTGCTGGAGGTTACCCCTTCGCCTGGCTTGGGTGTTGCCTGCTATGAGTGGCGCTTTTTATATTTATTCTCTCTGTTGTGGCACTCATACAAGCTTCCCTTGTCAACTTGGCTCAGATCCCGTAGGCTTTTAGCAGGTCGCTACGGCAGCTGCCTATGAGGTGGGCTTTTGTTCGGCTTCCCCTCGCCACAAATTCCACTGAAATGGTGGCCTTTTGCTGATTTTTTGGGAGCGCGGCTGTTTGCCCCCTTACTTCGCTTCCGAGCCTCGTAGGATACTGTTGTGCATTAGCACAGCGCCTACTCTAAGATGGTGGTTCCCAGCAGTAGTTCCAGGTTCGGTTTCGTTCAAAACTATCTTGGGAGTCGCTTGGTTGCTGTGTGGACCACGGGCGCCGGGGACCTCTTGGCGAGAGGCTTACACTAACCTCACTGTATGGCCGATCCTCGATCCCTCAGTTACGTCTTCACTTGTTGTCACACTGTACTCTGTATTGTGAGGGGCTTTCATGTCGCGGGCACCATCTTGGGGATCGGCGATTTACTTGGTTTTCCTCTTCCTAGGGATCCTCTTCTATGCCCTTATCTTTATGCGAGCGGGTTTTCGGTGGGTGTCGCCCGCTTTCGAGTGGACCTTTGCTGATATTTTGGGGGTGCGGCTGTATGGCCCCTTTCTTTGCTTCCGAGCCTCGTTGGGTACTGATGAGCATTAGCTCAGAGCCTGATCTAAGATGGCGGCTCCTAGCAGTAGTCCCAGTTTAGTTTTCGTTCGAAACTTTCTTCGAGGGATGCTTGCTCGCTGTGTGGACCAGAGGCGTAGGGGATCTTGCGGCGATAGGCATACACTAACCTCGCTGTATGGCAGATCCTCGATCTCTCTGTTACGTCTTAACTTGTTGTCACACTGTACTCTGTATTGTGAGGGGCTTACATATCGCGGGCGCCATCTTGGAGATCGGCGTTTTACTTGGTCATCTTCTTCTATACATTTCTTATACATTTTGGAAGCCAGAAGACCAGAATTCTGGGAAATATTCAGAAAAATATAGAATCTGTGGTTGTTGTCTTTGTTATCAATGTAATAAATGCATTTAGTATAATGTTACACAGCATTTCATTTTTATAAATTCGTTAGAATATAATTCATAGTATTTTTACTAATCTTCGAAACAACAAAAAACATTATCTTTAATATTTTTTGGGCACAATCACTATTTGTGTTTACTGCTCATTGAACGTTTTGAAGAAATGAATATCCAAATATTTTAGTAAATTACTACACCGTGTTATACTGGAGATAGATATCATATCATGAGTACATTACTAAATCAAAGGGGAGGGGAAAATTCAGTTTTGGAAATAATTAATGTATAACCACATACCACAAAAAAACATTCATAATACTTAGAATATGCAGTACAGTAGGTAGTTGATGAAATGTCAGCAAATAATAAGACATCATCTGCATAAACCAAGGTTTTGAAATTAACATTAGTAAATGTTATGCCTTTAATGAAGATTGATGATTCAGACATAAAATCGTTCAATTGCAAAAAAAAAAGTGGAGATAGGCAATAACCTTATCTTGTATCAGTATACAATCTTAGAGTTTCCGGTGTAAAGTTGTTAATATAAACTTTGGCCATAGGCCTCGCATAAAGAGCTTTGAACATACTTAATAAAATAGGAACAACTTTGAAACATTTTAAGGATTTAAATAAAAATTGCCTAACGTTCTCTGCACCTAAATCCATAACATCAAGTGCAGATAGGATATTAGTGGAATTTGATAGCAAATGATAGACAAATGTAGATGTTGCATTAAGAAATTATGAAAAGCTTCCTTTCATGAAACCTGTTTGATTATTATATATAGTAAACACAAGGAGATGATGGACGGAGCGTGAACTGCCAAGCCAGGTCTTCCCTGAACCAGAAACAAGCATCCTAGGACCGGTTTAGGGTAACACCCTTAATCAGCCAGCAGCCGCAGTCAGCAGTAGGAGTTCCTGCAGGGCGGAGACGTGGGGAGGGGCAGGGTGGGGGGTAGTAATGTATGCATTATGGAGTTTAACAGGTAAGTAAACATATAAATAAATAAAACCAATGTTGTTGCGCGCACTGCATCACCAAATGCGATGTAGTGCATGCAACGAAATTCGTTTTATTTATTTATATGTTTACTTACCTGTTAAACTCCGTAATCCATACATTACTAACCCCCACCCTGCCCCTCCCCCTCCCCATGTCACCGCCCTGCAGGAACTCCTACTGTCGACCGCGGCTGTCAGCCAGGCTACCTTGAATCCAGTGGCAAAGTGAGCAAGGGACCCACGTCTGGGCATACCCTGCCAACTTAGGGTGAACAAAGCAAACACAAGGAGATGATGGATGGAGCACTGAAACTTTTCAGACACTCACCCCCGAGTCACAGATCTGGGTTGAATCCCTCATCATTCTTCAGCTCACTACGCCACATCAGTTCAGACCCAACTATATGCAAATCAGTTTTGACCCCGTGCCTCATGGGACAGTCCACCCAGAGTGGGACGTATATGTACAGACGTAGGTCCCGTGCTCTCCATACCACTGCAGTAAAGCTATCCTAGCTGATGAGGGCTGAAAGCCCAAACCGGTCCTGGCTTGGCAGTTCAGGCTAGACTGTTCCCATTAGGTGCAGGGTCAAGTCTGATTTGCATGTGGCTGGGTCCAAATTGGAAAGGCATGGTGAGCAACAAAACAATGGATTTAGGGCCAGATCTCTGTACTGGGGTGAATGTATGACATTGTTCTGCATTCTGTCCATCAATTGTTATTTTTTATTAATATATATAATCGATGGGAGCATTGCTGATAGTCTATTTTCTAATACCTATGCGCATATTTTATAGTCATGATTATACAATGGTGTATAATTTGATACATATAAAGGATCTTTATCAGGTTTAGGGATAACAACTTTTAAAGCATCTCTATATGGCCCATCAACATCAGGTCATTTATAAAAAAACATTGTATCAACTTTTTATTGTGTTTACAGACTAGAACATTCCTATCATTCTCCTCTTGGTCTTTTACTTTGGCATTCACTCCTACCTATAATTTGTATGTAACTAAACTTTGTGTGGTACATTGTCATTTGTAGACAGAACATTTTCCATTGAAATGGCCACTAACTTAGAGACATACATTTTACTGATAGAAGTATACAGCACACACATGATAATGTGTGGAGATTGGGTTTCTGTGCATATTTATTATTTGGTTTCTGTGAATATTTAATATTTGTTATCACCAAGTAAAGCATCTTGATTTATTTTGATCCTATTAAAATCTCAGTTTCAACTACACTCTAGAATTACAAAAAATTTGCTTCATTTTTGCTTTCCTACTGCAAAATGCACACAGTTCTTTTACAGCTATTTACATTTTGTGTGTGTTGCAAAAAACATCCCAGAGACATGCTTTTCAAATTCCCTGAACTCCAACAACATTGTCACATAGTTAACTTTTATAGCTTCTCTCATTTTGCAGTCAAAGAAAGAAATGTAAACACCAAACTTGCAACAATTTATCGGAAGAGGTAACCTGACATTTGACCTCAGTCTTTGAAGCACTAGCAAATGTGACAAGCTAAACACAGAACTTAAAGGCATGTTTATGTATTGCTCCCACCTTCATGACTCACCAAAAATCAGCTGCAACCCAAACCCTGAACATAAGGGCTAAATCTGTATTGATGGAAGTCAGGAGGCATTCCCAATCGCCATATTGCTAGAAGAAGAGCTGTGCAAGTCACTGCTTCACTATATATCAGGATGTAAGAAATAGGCAAAACATGGGGTTTCATTTAACCATTTATTTCTATTTTATATTGTCACTTGCTAACCCTGAAGAAATCTCATCTGCACCTGACGTAGAGGCAAATTGTGAGGGCGAAACATGTCACCTTTTGCCAAAGGGTTGAATCATGTCCATATACTTTTAGCCATAACCATAAGGAGACAGAAATACCGGTATCTCATAGTCCACCCAAAAGCTGTTTTTAACTGTGGCTGCATCTCTGAACATGCTAAGAAGAGGGTATTTGTTTTCCCCTCTTCTCCATTCGTAGACCTCACACCAACATGAGCTATCCACAGTAGAGTTCCCACTACTGATCACGCTAAAAGCTCACTTACCAAGCAGAGTTGTAGCCCATGCTTAATTGTGTGAAGATGAGCCCTGGGATGAAGCATGCCACCAGATGAGGGCTTTCGTACATAAAAAGGAAAATTCTTCATATTTCTAGAAGACCTCTGAAACTTCTTATCACATTTGATTTTCCCTTTCTACAGGGTTCTCTTGTTTATTTTTTAACTAATTCCATAGCCACTGGTAAAAAAAGCAACACACCTGCCATGAGCACACGTTTGCTCAGGACTTAATGTCAATTAGGGCAGAGTTTTATAGGCTGGAAAGATTTAAACAATTGATTTGTGCACAATGAAGAGGCTGCCACAATGCTGAAGTGGGACGGGGGGGGGGGGTGGGGGGGAGGGAGGGGATTGAGATGGAATAATAATTTCTGAGAAACATACTTGACGATGCGGCCACTTCAGTCCTCTTCTCCGGCTCTCCTCCCAGCATGCACTGGGACACAGGCTACCCACCCTATCTCAGTAGCATGAGAGCAGCGCCAGTATTGGTCTGAACAGTGTGGTTTGCCGCTCAGACAGTGCCTAGGAGCCTGTGATGTTTCTCCAACCAGGGTGTGCAACACAGCTGGGTTGGGGAAACCTAAGTTTGCTTGTTTGCTTGGCTGGCCTAAGGCGGCAGGTCAAACGGACATGCGCACTTCCAGTACGCCTATTACTCCTCATTGCTACGCCAGGCCCTGCACCTCCATACAATGCTGGCATTGGCTCAGTCAGTCAGTGGATATTTTATTTTTTGCTTGACCACTGACTTTCTGACAGTGCGTTGACACTCTTCCGTCATTACGGAGGAGCCACCCCTGCTAGAATGGAGATCCCTACTTGGGCAGGGTGCATACATATGCCAGCTATAGACCCAATTTCTAACAGGGCAAATTCAATATTACATTTGATCTCCTTGAAACTCCACTCCTTTTTGGGTGTTCATATGAGATCCGGTCATGTATAGTGACTTTTGCTCGACATTCTGAATGCCATTTACAAGGACCATAGCAGTAGGAGTTACAGTCGTGGCTGGTGAAGGTAAGTGCAGTGGAGAGGGGCAGGGTGGGTGGGTCGCCGACAGACTATGAAATATTTATTTTTATTCTTTTTAATTTGATCTATTCTGTTGTCTGCCGACTTCCTCCCTCCCACCCTGCCCTCGCCCTGCCGCTCCACGCTTACATGTGCCGGCCGCTGCTGAAGAATTGTCTTCTGTTTTTCGGTGTGTTCTTTCTATCACTTGCGCAGTAATTTGTTTGTTTTGATATTAAAGCTTTAATGTTTGTTTACGTTTTACTTTTTATTGTAACCTGTTATTTCTGTCTTGTTTTCTGTATACTTTTTGTCAAGGTATCCCGCTTTAAAGTGGTTTCTGATGGTAATGGTTTTGCACTTCAAAAATAATAAAAACAAGAAAGAAACAGGGGACATATTACCAAGGCCATGCGATAATCATTGCAAATCGAGCTTCGTGTGATTTACATTATCGCTAGCTTACATCGCAGTGTTAGCGACGTATCATCAACGTTTTGCTAACAGGCGATGTAATTCCAGCGATAGTGGCCAAATAACAAGATAAGTGCGTGAAATCCAGCAAGGATTTCACAGCGCTCGTGAAATGCTTGATAATAGGGGAGTGTGAATCTAACCAGACGATCCACCTCCCATACAAAACATGCCTAAGTTATGTTTTAAGCAGACGTCTGAAACCGGCGATAACCGCGGTTAGCGCGGCTTTGAATATTTCTTTGCGGTTCCTTGGCCTCATTGTTAATACTGCGATGACATGCTTGCAACCTTCTTCATGTTATTTGAAAATGGAACGCCTACTTTGTATCTAATTAGCGATGTATATCGCTAAGATGCGAAGCGTTACTAAAACGCAGCTAACATGCGCTAATGTATGTTAGCACTGCCTTGATGATTGTGCAATATAAAAATCGCAGCTTTTTTGGCGCTATGTGCCAAAAAAGCGGCGATATGTGTGTTGATAATATGCCCCCAAGTTACTTTTAAACCTCAAGCCACAGGAACAGGAAGTAGAAATAATGCGGTCTAGATATCCCACCGCTCTTACCAATATGACCTGCAGTTCTGTTTAGGTTAATACTTTTTAAAACACCTTCTTTAAAAACAATTTTCGTGGTGCACTAATATGTTGTCTTGCTAGCAGACCACAATTACCACGTACTTGACAGTATGATGCATCATTGTAAATTAACCTGAGTTAAATACAGCTCAAAGATCAGTTCTCTAGGGCTTGATGTACGAAGGTGTTGCAGCAAAGTGGTCAGTGTTTTTTTTTTTCAAAAGACCTTTATTGTACCTTTAACCTTGTACACAGCATCTGGCCTAAAACCCATTGGGCCGGCCGCAACTTATTCATTTGTACTCCGTAATAGGTGGATAACACAGCCCAGGAGCCGACATCCCTGGGGCACGGCGGCGGTTTATATCAATGCAGGTACACAATTCACAATAGGATTATAACTCTGCATGGGTCTTTTTTTTCTTCCCTTTAAATTGAACTTGTTAACATTGCATCAGACACAGAAGACGACAAAAAAAACAAAAACAAAAAAAACAATATATACAGTATTCTGAATATTTGTAGTGCAAGTACAGTTGAGTCCCCATCGGTATATAATTTATAGAGTAGTGGCTAAGTTTTGGAATGGCTTAAAAACCCACCATGTAGTACACGATCATGGGACTGGGACTCTTAGTCTGAGAGGTCCTCGTCCGTGTCAATCTGAGGTGGTTCACAGATATCCCCTCTGAACCTATTCCACGCCCCCCATATCTGCCCCCATTTCCTGGGGCACCCTTGATGAACAAACACTGCCTTCTAGCCAACCATCGCTACATCCATGTCTCTACACCACTCCCTCAGCGTAGGCGATGCCTCAGCACCCCATAGTCTAGCAATGTTTCGCTTTGCAACCATCATCCCCAGCATGGCCCAATCCTGCTGTCGAAGAGTCAAATCAGTTGCATCCCACACATTTAACAGGCAACGCTGGGGATCGGGCAGCAGGGAAACATTCATAGTTTGGGAGATGGTACGCTTCACAGCAGCCCAGAACATAGCCATTCGACCACAATCCCAAATGGTGTGATAGAATGTTCCTCTCTCTCCGCACCCACGGAGACAGATTCATGCGAGGCCCTTCCTATCGTATGCAAGACTGTTCTGGTGTAATACGTGCGGCGCAATATTTTCAACTGCACCAGTTTAAGCCTGGAGGGGATCGCTGTTTCCCGCGGTGAGGAGATTGCCTCCTGCCACTCTGAGTCATCAAAGTCGCCCACGTCCCTCAACCAGCTCAACCGCAACTGAACTAACCTGTCCGGGAGATTGTTGACCAGCTTTCGGTACGTGAAAGATGTTGCTCTACGGGGCATGTGTTCTGTCAGTAACCTGTCCTCAAGAGGAGTGGATTCTGGTAAAACTGACTCTGCAGGGATGGCTGTCTGCAGTGCATGACGGATTTGTATGTACCTGTAATGTCCAGGCTGTGCCATCTCATATTTGGTTTGTAGAAATGCAAAGTCCACTACATTGCGCTTTTTCCAAAGGCCTCCCACAACCGATATTCCTATGTTATCCCAAGCCTGGAACCCCTTACTGTTGCGAAAGAAACCTAGTCTGTATGAATCCCACAATGGCGTCATTTGCGAAATTGTATTAGCGCACTGAAGGTGTCTGTGTGCCTTGTACCAAAGTTGGATCGTATGACGTGTCGGTCCCACCAGGTCAGTCGGAACCCTTCGGCTATATAAGTTTCTCAACAAACCTCTGGGCTCCAAGCATTGCCTATCTGCCGAATAAGCGGGTTCAGTCTGTGGGGCATGCAACCAATAGTTGAATTGTTTGAGGTGGGACGCCCAGTAGTACAGTTCAATATTAGGGAGCGCTATGCCTCCATCATACCAATCTTTCACCAGTTTGCATTGTGCGATCCGTGCCGGTTTACTGTCCCACAGCAAGGCTGAGACCGTAGATGAGATCGCTGTGAAGTAGGAGGGCAGGACTGGGAACGGCGTGTTTTCGAGAATGTAGAGGAAGCGGGGGATCGTCATCATTTTGAACAACGCAACTTTGCCTAGGAGAGGGAAAGGGAGGGAGCGCCATACCTTTACATCCCGTTTAAATCGGTCTAGGGGGGGTTTCAAATTTAGGGTGTAGATTTCGTCCGGGTCTGACGAAGCGTAAATACCCAAATATTTAAACGCCGCGTCCGTAGAGCTTAAGGGGCAGCTCGCCAGAGCAACGGCGGGTGGCCCGCAAGAACAAAGAGGACCGATTTAGTCCAATTAATCCTATATCCTGACACTCTCCCAAATTTTTCACAAACGTTAAGAAGCTCAAAAATCAATTTTTGGGGGGAGGTGAGATAAAGAAGGATGTCATCCGCGTAGAGAGATATACGATCTTCCCACGTTGGTGACCACCGGATACCTTTAATAGATGGTTCCCATCGGATCCAGATCGCTAACGGCTCAAGGACCAAAGTAAACAGGAGGGGGGAGAGCGGGCAATCCTGCCTGGTTCCTCGACCGAGCGGGAATTCCCTAGATATGTGGCCAATTGCCACTACCTGGGCCAGGGGTCTGGTATATAATAGACGAAACCAGGCGCAGAACTTGGGGCCGAAGCCCATGCGTTGAAGCACAGCAAACAAGTAGGGCCATTCCACGGTGTCAAATGCCATAGTGGCGTCAAGGGAGAGGAGAACCGCAGGTTCTTTTATGCAGTCTCGACGGGCCAAAACTGCTTGTAAATGACGCAGGTTGTGTGATGTATTGCGGGATGGCATAAAGCCAGATTGATCTGGCTGCACCAAGGTAGTAAGATGCAGGGCCAGTCGCTGTGCAATTAATTTGGCGAGAATCTTCGGTTCCGTATTTATTAAAGAGATAGGGCGGTAAGAGGCGCAAGCCTCCGCCGCCTTCCCGGGTTTATGAATTGGAATGATCGTGGCTAGGCGTTGATCTCTAGGGAGTTCTCCCGCCTCCAGACTAACGGTAAACATTTTTGTGAGATGGGGAGCCGTGATTTGGACTGTGTTCTTGTACAGCTCCACTGGAAACCCGTTGGGGCCCAGTGACTTACCCGATGCCAAGGCATAGGTTGCCTCTTGTATTTCTTCTACTGGGATATCTGCCTCAAGTAGAAGCGCTGCTTCCAGTGAGAGGCCGGGAATGGTCAGGTCTTTGATATAATCAAATGCCTCCTCAATCGAGTACTGCACCTGGGGGGTATATAGTGTTTCAAAGTGGTCTGCAAGTAGGTCTACTATAGCCCCGGGATCCGAGGTCACATGTCCAGATGGCAACGACAGCTATGCTATGACCCTACCCGCTTTCTCTTTCTTGTCCAGCCATGCCAGCATCTTTCCGGCCTTTTCCCCCAGCTCATAAACCCTATTTCGAGTGGCCTGAATCATATTTTGCACCATTTCCTTCTGATATGCCATCCACTCGGTGCGCCGCAGCCGGACAGCCTAGGCAGCTCCAAGGGATGGATGAATCTCCTGCTCCTGAATGCAGTTTGCAGTGCCTCCTCTAAAGTGCTAAGTTCCTGCCGCTGCGTTCGCTTGTGGTCAGCAACAGAGGATATGGCCTGTCCGCGTAGGACCGTTTTGTAAGCCTCCCACAAGATGATGTGTGAGTCTACCGATCCGAAATTCTCCTGAAAATATCGTTTAGTGGTACTATTTAAAATTTTCATGATAGGAGTGACCTGCAGGTAGCTGGCGTGGATAGGGAAAATGCATCTGCGATGTGTGCAGTGGTTCGTGTAAGTAAGTCACAGTAGAGAGTGATCTGATATTCCCCTGGTACGATCTCTACTTCCTCAACGCTCTGCAGCCCATCGCCAGACACCAAGATGTAATCTATCCGGGAGAGACAGTCGTGGGTAGCTGAATAATAAGTGTATTGTCTATCATATGGGTGTTTGTATCTCCAACAGTCTGTGAGTCCCAAGGCGTCAAGTAGTCCTAGGAGTCATCCGGCCCCCCGCCCCGCTGTCGCATGTGGGTGTCTATCAAGTTCCTGATCTGCAATGTCATTGAAGTCGCCCCCTATCACCAACGTTGCGGTCGGCAGAGTCAGGAGGAAGGCCGTGAGGACAGTGTGTTTTGTAGCATGTAGGCCTGGTGGGACATACACAGACACAAAATTAAAAAGCTGGCCCTCCCACTGCACCGTTGCAGCCGCAAAACGTCCCTGATTATCTATACGTGTCTGTTGCACCACCATCTGGAAGTTCTTCCTTATCAGTATCCCTGTCCCTCTCGAACCCAATGAAAAATCTGCATGTGCAATGAACTTGTACCCCCATCTATCCATTGCCTTTGAGGCCGAGCCCACTAGATGCAGTAAAATTATGGCCGGGTTACAGCGCTTTAGGTATTGCAGCACTAGTCCACGCTTCACCCTGTCCCCCAATCCCCGAACATTCCACGTTAGGACTGTCAAGGCCGACTGGCGGGTTATATGATTCTCAGGTGCATCCGCTACTGGTGCAGCCATCTATCAGTGTTATGTTATGTTATATGTTATAATACGCTTATATAGCGCATGGCTACCCCAGCAACGAGGCGTCCCAGCGCTTGCAGACAAGCCCAATTACATAACACCCAGAGGGATACGGTAAAGTACCTGCTCAAAAGGAGCCCTAGATAGAGGAGAACAGCCAAGTTTTAACGTGTTTTCGAAAATGGAGGTGATTAGTGATGGAGCGCACATCCAGAGGGATAGAGTTCCAGAGTTTTGGGGCCAGGAACTTAAAAGATCGGCCTCCAGCTCTGCACTTCCGGATCTTGATGGTACAGGCAAGGGAAAGGTCCGCAGAGCGGAGGGCACGTGGCGGGACATAAAAGGAACAAATTCCTTGCAAGATTTGGGGACCTAGACAATGCAACATTCTGTGAATAACACACAAGGCTTTAAATTGAATGCGCTGTTTGACGGGCAGCCAATGGAGTCTACGTAAGACCTGAGAAGTGTGGCAACGTTTCGGCAGACCGAACAAAGTACGGGCTGCAGCGTTCTGGGCTCTTTGTAGTCTATTACCGACTGTCAGATTGGACCCAAGCATAAGAACATTACAATAGTCTAGATGGGATAAGACCATAGCTTGGACAATTGTCTGACGGATGGAAGGTTCAAAGAAGCCAAGGATAGGTTTCAAAGAGCGCAGGCGACCATAACAAGTACCAGCAACTCTTTTTGCGTGGGAATCCAGGGTGAGTGCGTCATCTAGAATCACGCCCAGATTTTTAACTTCCCTCTTGGGCGTGGGAGTGGGGCCCAATGTAGGGGGCCACCACCGCTCATCCCACTTTTGAGTATCAGTGCCAATAAGGAGGACTTCAGTCTTAGATGAATTTAACTGAAGGCAGTTCTCTGTTAGCCAGCTGGAAATGGCCAGAATGTCCTCTTGAAATTTGGCTTGATCTCCCACGGTGTTATTAGAAAAGGTAAAAATCAGATGCGTATCATCCGCATAGGATATTAATTTGATGTTACGTTCCCTGGCCATTATGGCCAAGGGGCGGACATACACATTAAACAGCGTGGGGCTGAGGGCAGAGCCCTGTGGGACACCGCAGCCTAATGGATAACTGCTGGATGAGTATGGGGGAGCATGAACCTGGAAGGAGCGGTCAGATAGAAATGACACAAACCAATCCAGAGCTTCATCTCTAACACCTATCTCCCACAGTCTCCTAAGCAGGATCCCATGGGAAACGGTGTCAAACGCCGTGCTCAAATCCAGCAGCAGTGTGTGCGATATCGCGCTATCAATGGGGGATAAGTCCTGTAATGCATCTACTTTCAAGAAACATGTCGTCTTCATCATCATACAAAAAGAAAAGAAAACAGTGAAAAACAGCCCAAACACCCTCCCACCCTGTGTCCCACCCACCCTCCCTGCCTCCCTGCTAGACGAACTTTCAACTGCCCGCCACCCCAAGTTCAGCCAGGTACCAGCCCCTTAATGCCCCCAGTCTCTGCCCAGGTCAGAGTCTCCGACAGCAGAGGCCCGAGTTTGCACCGGATCACTGCCGTAACAAAGGAGCAGCGATATGGAAACCGGGCTCATTCCTCTTCAAGGTGCAAAGTTTGGTGCATATCGGGGTCTCCAAAGCTAGATCCCCCGGTTGCACCTTCAGCGTCCCGGTGTCGGTGTGGTTTCGGTCTATGATCTGATCTGTCCACAGTGCGCCATCCTTCAAGCCAGTCATATGCAGCCTCAGGGGTATCGAAAAACCAAGTCTTCTCATCAGCCACCACCCGAAGTCTTGCCAGAAAGAGCATTTAATAGGGCAGTTCCTGCGCCCTAAGTAGTTTCTTGACCTCCAAAAAACTTCGCCTTTTCCTGGAAACAGTCACTGTGTAGTCCGGGAAGCACAAGACCATAGAGTTCAAGACCCGGATAGGAGAAGCATTTCTTGCTGCTTGTAAAATGGCGTCTCGGTCTCGAAAGTTAAACAACCTAGCAAGCACCGGTCTCGGGGGCGCACCCGGTCTAGGTTTGTCACCGGGCACCCTGTGTGCACGCTCCACTGAGAAAAAGTTCGATAGTCTCTTAGGTTGTAGTTTGGTGGTAATGAGCTCCTCAACATACAGGTCCATAGCTCTTGTGCCTTCCGATTCCGGAATACCAATAATCCGGACATTATTTTGCCTCGCCCGCCCTTCCTGCTCATCGAGCTTTTCAGCCAGTGCCTTATTCTCCTTTTCAAGCTGGGCGACCGAGGTCTGCAATTCAGAGGTGTCCATCACGAGAGACTTGGCAACTATCTCCACTTCTTTGACCCTGTCCCCCATTTTGTGGAGATCAGCACGCAGCAAAGATATGTCCGTAGAGATAGTGCCCACCGTTGCTTGAACGTTAGCAAGAGCCTTCATCACGTCTTCAAGAGTGACCTTTTTTGTTCCTTCGTTGTCTGTAGGTTTAGTTTGGGAGTGGCTGGGAGATGATCCTTTCTCGTATGCAAATTTATCCAGTTTCATGCCGCGGTCCCCTGCCAGCCATGGCGACCTTTGTCCGTTGTGCACAGTATTACGAAAGAATGGGGCAGTGGGGCCGCCAAAAAATAGTCAGTCCGCGATGAAAGCGGCAGTAATGTTGTATGGCGCACCACACCTCGGATTCAGGCACTGTGTCACTTCGGAGTTTTGATGAGCGTGGGACCAGGCCTACGATGCAAACGTTTATCTAAGTATGCGCCGGGCCATGCTGGAGTCCGTGCCGGGGAATGAAGGCAGAGGGGGAGAGGGTTGCCCCTAGCGCGTAGGCCGCTTTTCTCGCGGGGGTAGCACTCCCCACAGCCTACAGTTGAAAGTCTGTTGCGGTCAGCAGCCGGAACCGCAAGAACCCCGTGCAGCAGTTAACGATGTTGAGTCTCCAGGCGAGCACTTATCCTTACTGAGGGAACTTCCACCCACTCAAGGCGGCGAGTAGGGAGTGCCGTCTTCGAACTTCCGGTTCGCTGGCGTCAGCCGGATCTCAACTTTAGCCCCCGGATTCAGTTTTCCAGGTAGGCCGCAGTTCGTCAGCAGTTCACTCGGGTCGATCTAAACCTCCGATTTTCACGAAAGTCACACCAGGCGATACTGCCGGTACTCCGATCCTAGGGGCCGTCGTCGGAGCAGCATATTTATCAGGATAAGTGTGCGGATTTATCGAAAAGGGCGGCTGGGTCCCCGGAGCTCACAGGCTAAGCGGCCATCTTGATCGGCCGGTAGCCACGCCCCCCCAGGTCAGTGTTTTTGCACACCAACCACATATCAGCACTACCTTCATCTTGCGCCGCAAGTGAGTTACTAATCACTCGTAGCGGAATCTGCCATTTATGTAGGACAAAAAAACTTCTGCATCATTAATATTTTTGAGTCCGAGGTCTTTTCAGACTTTCTGCAAATTGCAGAGAATTGAGGGATGGAGGCCCGCAAGGGACGGCAGACATTCATCTCTGCTTTTACAATCACTAAATGCTTCGAAAAATAAAAGTTGACTTCCGTTGAATGGCTTATGGGCTGGCAATGTATGAGTTTTTCCCGCCGTGGACCACTCTCTTCTCCCCCTGGTGCTCGGATTTGGCATTTAAAACGTGGAAACTGTTCCACATTCCACTGTTCCACGTTCCACAATCCAGGCCTGATTTTTCATGTCAGTACTCCATCAATGATTTACGACCACAATAGCTGCTACAAACCAGTTTTTCTTTTAATTCCTAATCAGTTGTAAAATGCCTTTTTTTGAGTTGGAATGCCATTTCCGGCTTGTACCTGCCATTTTACAGACTGGGAGCCTGTGCGTTTGGTTGAGGCCGTAAACAGGCTTAGTACACCAAGCGCTTAAATTCCGAATGCTTTTGATTTTGATTGCCCGTCTCAGGGTCATAGCTTTGATAGTGCAGCAGGCTCTGTGGCACCAGGGCAAAGAGGCTTCAGAGGCCCTTTGCACCCTTATTATTGGGGAGCAGGGGGGGGGGGATACATGCTCCTTGCTTGGTCTAGGGCCCATGACACCCACACCCTTGCTATGCTGCTACTGGTCTCGCTTCATGATCTGTGTCTGTATATTTATTGTCAACAGATAGATGGGGAAGCATAGACTCTTAAGACGAAACCTGTAATAATGAGTTCAAATAAATGAAAATGTACTAAGCTCTCTGTTACAAGCCCAAAAAATACTTTCAAGCGTGCTTCATTAATCAGTACAATTTACAAGCGTGCTTTTCTTGTGTGGCAAACTCTAGGAGATCATTTCCTAGCAACACACACCCCATTTACTTTAATATACCAAGTTCACGGTGTATAAAATTCTTTTGTACGTTTGCTGGCGACATGTCCTTTAATATTGAAGTTTTATTTTCCAGGAAACAATGATTCCCTGCAGTCATCGGCAGAAGGTAAGAGACATACTTGTAATAGAAGCCAATTTTAAGGACATTACAACTAAATTAAAGTGAAATTATGCTTGTGAATCTGATGTCTTCCCTAATGCAGTTATAATAAATGGCGCATTTTTTTGCAATCCACGTTTTGAAATGAGCATCAGTTGTAAATAATATGTGTTTGTCCTCGCAACGAATTATGCTAAATTCATGATATCCAATAAGGTAAAAATACATATGTCGTCTTTAGAAGGTTCTAAATACAGGGGACAATTTGCCTGTGAAATTTGCTTCACTTAAAAAAAATAAACAAATCTTGATTCATATTTTGGGGCTTATTTACAAGCCCCTTGCGCCACCCACACGTCACTTTTCCCATGTTAAAAATGACGTAAGAGTGGCGCAAGGGGCTTGTAAATAAGCCTCTTTGAATGTGCAAACAGTACAATACAAAATACTGTAAGAGTTGACACCCATATTCATTACATATAAACAGTAAACAGTTCATCAGCATAGCAGTCTCCCATCTCTCAGGGGTATCCAAAAAGGGAAAATCACTCCCGCCCCGTACTGGCCAACAGGAGGGGGGTGGCACACGTACACAGAGTAACGAGACAGTCAGTGATCAACAGTTTGTTTGGAGCACAGGTGGGGTGGGGGCAGCAGCGCTGCATTATCCATCAGTCGCAGTTCTTATATACACCCCAGCATACCTAGGGTCTCGGTGTACATGGATCCTCCCAATATGTCAGTCCCTGGGCTTGTCAAGATATTTAGATGCCCATAGATTTTAAAAAGTGATCCATCCCCGGCTATTGTTTTTGCTGTCAGAAACTTTTTACAAGTTGTTTGGCATAGGTGCAGTAAAATTTTAAATGAGACAGTATGCTGAAACATGCTGTGCAATATTTATGAATTCAACCTCTGGGCTATATATTAATGCACAATTATAACGTTTTCAAATTCCTTGAGGTTTTGATCTCTCGATAATTATTTGCACTCAGTTTTAAGTTATTTCTGTAATAATTGATTACTTGGAGTAATTAAATGTGTAGTTATTGAGATTTCATAGTTATACAGATAGGGAAATGATTTTTAAACACGTCTTGGGCATGTGCAATCTCATTTATAAATGCACCTATTCTTTTGGACACATTTATTGTATTACTGTATGGTTCATGATAACTGAAACATAGTATTCTACTACTACTACACCCGCATCTACCCCACGAAGAGTCAGTCTAACCTCCTCTGGAAGTTGTAGGGAATCACTAGGCTGTGCTAGAGCACGTGTTGATCCCCAACCAATTCTGATGGGCCTCTGCGGAAACCTCTGGTGAGCTTGGGCGGAATCTCAACCACCCCTTTACCCTCCTCTCTCAGGGGACCTACCACCGCGCCCTATATCTCCAAGTCCCTCTTGTCATCCATGCGGATATTTAAGAACCTACATTCTTTAGGTACTTCTCACTCCAGTAGATCAACCCACTATTTACCCCCTGAGGTGCCTGCCATGCGGTGCAGGGATAAACAGGGGGGTACCATAGGTGCCCCCTTGACCCCCAACCGGAGGCCGCAAAGAAAAGGGGGCCCCAAACTGGTATTTCAACAGGCTTTCCATGTCGGAAAGCATGGCATGGAAAGCCTGTTGGAAACCGGGCATTGTTATCCCAACAGCAGAAACGCCGTACATTGGGATTACGGGCCAGGCTCCGACTGGCTGACGGGCTCCTTGAGCCTGTTGGAATCCAGCCGGAATGACCGGCCAGTTATCAATCCAACCGCCTATTTTGTGATTAGGTGGTCAGAATTGAAATCCATGATCTTGGTCGGATAGTCTCCAACCTAAGGTCGGAGGCTTTCTGACCGAGATTGTAATAGGCCCTTTAGTGTTTCAAGCATTCTATAGGTACCTAGAATATTTTATAATGCCGAACTGTCTTTAATTTGATGCTTTGTACCGTAACACTCTTCAAAAAGTCCTTGCTCATGTGAAGAAACACATGCTGGCCATATTGAACCATAAAGGAAAATTACAATTGGGTTGAAATATTTGGTTGAGTACAATAGCCTTAGTAATTCTCATCCTCAACTGTCAAGGATATGCCACTGGCACATCCTGTTGTTATCCATTTCCCTCACTCACTCATACCCCCTCTTGTGATAAGTCTTCATTTTTGACAAGAGTGCATTTAGATCTATGGTAATAATTATGGAGGCAGCGGAAGCCATGTCTAGTGTATTTACATAGTTCAAGCCACTGCAACCAGATCATATTACCTTTATCATTGGACATTGGAATAGTGCCTTTCCTTAATGCAATGTATTAGCATTGCTCTATAAAGCCCTTCTAGGGTATCACACATTACTCTGCATTCTTAATTAAGAAAAGCTCCCTCACTGACATTTTCCAATCAATTATACAACCCAGTTCTCAAAGCTAGCGCGCAGTGGTATTTTCCCTGAAATTCAGGATGTTTTTGGGTGTACTCATTCAGGAATCAGCTTAAATAACCTTATTACCTTCAATTTGGTTACATTTTCTGTTCTAGAGTTTAGTAATGTCAGCAGACCAGAGGATAGACAAGTTATCACTTAGTAGCTCCCTTATGTTCTCCTATCCAGTGTCTTTTAATGAAGAGGGCGAGCATGTGACCATCTATTTATTCTCCACATGCTTGCTAAGCTCATTCATTGGATTCACCATCATGCTCCTTGTTACCCATATATAATTATTCAAAATATATTCAGAAGCCATCATGAATACGTGACTGATCCATAATCAATTCCGATCTATTGTGATCAGTTTCAAGTTTGCCACAACATCCTTTTTCCGCTACCCTTGCCAGTGTTGCCATCTCCAAAGCTTTAGAGTGGTTCTTCTTTCAGTATCGACAACTGGGCGCCATCTGGGGTTTCAGGTCTCATATTTTCAGCAAAGAGGAGGGACTGAGGGGCTTTTTACCGAGTTCCAGCAAAGATGCCCTGTACAATTATATTCAAAAAAGGATTTCCTGTTCCTCAACATGTGATGCCTAGAAAATAAACAGGCGGTATACCCACCACGATCATGGAGTATGATATGGCAGTGTGGCACTGTTTTGGGTAGAAGGATCAAAAGGGATCCTGCTCTGTCGTAACTAGGGTCCTTACACACCCAGCAAGCTAGTTGTCATGCTCCATCATTTGGACCTGCTCCTCTTCGGGTCGGGGCTGCAATACCCAACGGGCTCCCATAAAGGGGCTCTTTGTCGGAAATCTTCTGTTCCTTGCAGTAGGATGAAGTGGGGGGTGTGGCCCGTGAAGTGTAGATACAGTGAAATGTGTGATTTAAAACAAGTAGGATAATCCAAATAATATTTTAATTCAGGCTGGTTATCCCCTTGACTAAAAACGTGTGGAGCTTTCCTGGCTACTAGGTTCAGTACAAGCTATGCTCATCTCCTAAGGTCAACATGTTTCTTGCCTAATGGTTCTAATAATCTGTGGCAATTCTTCAGGACCTAATAAAGGTGAAGTGAATCTATCTACACACAGTGGTGGGGGCTACTAACTACCTACCACAAGTAGTCACTATGATAGAGGTATTCAATAGTGCAGTTCAAAGATCTCCTATAGTAGAGGGATATCGCCTCAATCCGTGTGCGGCGATTTGATCGTACACCTGGACAGCAGACATATTTTTGTATGATAAAGAGTCCTGGGGGAGGTACATATTGCTGTTGGCTAACATAATTGCTAAAGGGGCCCCTATACCCAAATCATGGAATGGGGCGGAAACTATACCAGTATTCAAGAAAGGGGACAAATCATTACCTGGTAACTACCGCCCAATCAGCCTGATTGACACCATGCAAAAGATTTTTGGTAGGCTGATTTTAAATAAGGTGCAGGAGTGGGAACAAGGTCAGAACATTTTATCCCACCTCCAAGCAGGATTTAGAACTTCTATTAGCACAGTCGACCAAGGTTTGCATTTTGCTATGCTGTACTGGAAGACAGTGCAAATAGGTGGGGGTAGCATGTATGCTGCCTTTATTGATTTAAGGGCAGCGTTCGATCTTGTCCCTCTTTCTACCCTGTGGTCCGTATTAAATGATATGGGTATGCCTCGTTCCCTCCTTTCTTTAATAAGGCTCCATGAATACAATTTTGCTCAGATTAGGTGGGGTCGTCCAGGAAATGTTACCTGCCAGTTCCCTGTTGAAAAAGGGGTACGGCAAGGCTGCGTCCTTGTGCCTACTTTATTTTCTATGTATATAAATGACGTGGCCAAAATACTGACTGAAGCCAAAGTTGATGCCCCAACCCTAGTGGGAGCAAAAGAACCCATTTTAATGTTTGCCGACAATTGTCTAATTATAGCCAAAACCCAGAGTGGATTGCAAAAGGCATTAGGAATTTTCGAAGACTTTTGTACCACTCGTGGTTTGGAAGTGAACATTTTAAAATCAAAAAGTATGTCTTTTAATCAACCTAGATCTCTCAAGGTTAGTGTAACCATAAATAATTTACCTCTTGAGAACGTTAAAGCCTTCAGCTATCTGGGTGTCAGTATCCAACATGATCTTTCTTGGAAACAGCAGGTTGAGCTGGCAACCCTTAAGCATCGTCAGCTCGCCGGAGCACTGAGCCTGGAACATGCCAAGTCCTTCACTAAACCAATTGCACCAGCTCTTTCTGTTTATAATGGCAAAGTGGTCAGTTCCACCCTCTACGGTGTTGAGATCTGGGAGTTTGAGAACTTACGGAAGATGACAGTCTCTGAAAATCTGTTCCTAAGAAATCTCATTAAACTGCCCCAGAATACTCCCATGTGCCCCCTTCTCTACGATCTGGGGATGAGACCAATTTCTTTAATCGCCTCACTGCGTCCTGTTTTATACTGGAGGCGGCTTTGGACAACGCCTAAACTGAGAATATTTACTGTGGGGCTCATGGATGTAATCAAGAGTGATACCTTCCACAATATTAAGTGGTTATCCAGAATTGGTGGGATCTTAGTGGAACTAGGTCTAAAGGATCTGTAGGAAGACCCGCTCAATGCTAGGTTTCCACCAAAAAAGGTGCTAAAGGGTTTGTACTGGGAGGTAGTGGCCTCAAAGCCTATAGGAACATTGCCCCACTTTCCTTGACTGGAACCTTTTTTGATTTTAAAGATGTGACTAGTTTTGAATCTTTCTGGGATGGTATTACCAAACCTCTGGACCGAAAGCTCTATTTCCAACTTAGAGTTGGTAGTTTACCAGTTAGAGCGTTTACTACTAGATGGACTAGGGGAGAAAAGGTTGTCTGTCCCGGTTGTCCGGCTCCATCAGAAACTACTAATCACTTTTTATTTGCGAGCCCTGCATATGCTGTACCCCGCCAGATATGGCTATGTCCAATGTGCAGGTTATTAGGCACTAGAAGCAGGATGGCAGCTGCAAGAATATTATGCACCAGTAGTAATTCCCCAGTGTTCATAGTTGTGGCAAAGTTCCTAGGGTGGGCTTGGGCAATTCGAAGTAAATTGTTGGCAGGATAATCTTCTTTAGAGGTGACTAAAATTCAGGTTCCAAAAATATGCCCTTTAGTATTGCTAAATTATGCTGTATATATATAGAAATATGTATAAATGAATACCAAGTTTCTGTATTTAAAAAATGCTTTTTTTATTCTCTGATGAATTTTATGTTTTATATGCTTTTATGACAATTGTCGAATAAAGCTTGCTTGACTGACTGGCAATCAATTAGCACTTACGATTAACACACATACTGATTATTACATCAGATCAACTCTCGTTACAATATTACATCATCAGTAAATTTCACCATGTGGCTTTTTAGATGAACCTGTCAATCAATGATAGCGAACTGGAGTATGATATCCCAAGATTCAGTGTAATAAAATGGCAGGACTATTCTCCTGCAAAAAATTGCTTACAGGAACAGCCGATTGTAGAAGAACAAGATATTGACTGTCGAACTCAAATAGACCCCCAGCAGTGTCCGCTGGTAGTTATGGGAGGAATTTGCTCATAAGGAAGAACTTAGTTTACTTTTTGAATAAAGCAGTGGACATGATTCTTATAATGTACAGGGAAGCAAATTCCAAATTCTTGGTGAGGCTCCAGAGAAAGCTCTATCATATGCTCTCTTCTTGCGGAACAATGTAGGGTTCAGTTAAAGATCTCCAGTGCTCTGAGAGACTCTGCGGCCACCAGATATAGTAATTTCCTACAACAACTTCAATGACCGGACACCTGACTCCGCAACCACTCCCTCCACCGGCAATGCCAGCCAGCCCACCATCTCCTCCTGGACACTGATCACGACCGAAGAGACCGCCTCGACCATGAAAGACATACACTCGGGGCACCCACAGACCCCTGCCCACTGCACATCTACCACAAAGCCAACACCGCCATCGCGCCAGATATTCAAAGTACCATCAACAACTCCTTCAAGTCCTGCACCTTCCTCGACGTCTGGAAACGTGCAGAAGTCAGACCCCTGCTCAAGCAGCCCTCAGCAGATCCACGGACCTCAAGAACTACTGGCCCATCTCCCTCCTCCCCTTCACTGCAAATGTCACTAAGAAGATTGTCAAGTCTCAACTAGCAAGGTTCACCAAAGACAACTACATCCTGGATCCCTTACACTACAGATTCCGCAGCAACCACAGCTCCGAGTCCGCCCTACTCGCCGCCAAAGGCGACATCTGCACCCTCCTCGACCAAGAACACACAGCAGCCCTAGTCCTACTCAACCTCTCAGCAGCATTCAACACTGACTCCCACCGCATAATCGCTGCCAGACTCCACAACGCCGGCATACAAGGAACCGCCCTCGACTGGATCCGCTCATTCCTCACCGGCAGAACCCAAAGAATCAGACTGCCACCCTTCCTCTCTGAACCCACGGAAATCAACAGTGGAGTACCCCAGGGATCATCACTCAGTCCAACCATCTTCAACATCTACATGTCCCCCCTCGCCGCCATCGTCAGACAGCACGGCCTCAGCATAGAATCCTCCACTGACGACACCCAGCTCATCCTCTCCCTAACGAAGGATCCCACCACCACCAGACTCAACTACCAGGAAGGAATGCAGGACGTCACATTCTGGATGAGCAACAGCTGCCTGTGGCTCAACTCAGAGAAGACAGAGGTCCCTATCCTCGGAAACTCCCCATCAGTATGGAACAACACCTGTTGGCCCACCGCCCTCAGCAGCCCTCTGACCCCACGGAGCACGCTCAAAACCTCAGCATCATACTAGACTCCTCCCTCTCCATGAACTGACAGGGCAACGCCGTCACCTCCAGCTGCTTCAACACTCTCTGTATCCTCCGAAAGACCTTCAAATGTTTCTCCCCCGAGTCAAGGAAGACCGTCACCCACGCACACATAACCAGCAGAATGGAATATGGAAACAGCCTCCACGCCGGGATCAACAAGTCTCTACTCCACAAGCTCGAGACAATACAGAATACCGGAGCTAGACTCGTCGTCCGCATCCCTCGACACAAACACATCAGCCAACACCTACGGAACCTCCACTGGCTCCCCGTCAAGAAGAGAGTCACTTTCAAGGTACTCACCCATGCCTACAAATGCCTTCACAACACCGGACCCCAATACCTCAACAAGAGAATCTTCTTCCATGTACCCAAAAGAAACATCCAATCCACCAACCTCACCCTCTCAGAAATCCCGCGCATCCGCAGAGCCAGAACAGGAGGATAAGACCTGGCATGAGCTCCCATTCGACATCAGACGTGCCCCCTTCTTGAATGTCTTCAGGAAGACACTCAAGACCTGGTTCTTCGATTGAACTGAGCTTTTTACCCCCTCCCCCCCCCCAACAACCTTGAAACCCTCACGGGTGAGTAGCGCACTTACAAATGCACTAATTGATTGATTGATTGATTGAAGGTAATGTGGTGGTTTGTAGTGCAGCACTTTGTGTGTGAGACATGCCATCTTTAGATGGATTCTTGCTTCACATGGAAGCCAATTAATCGCTTTCAGAGGTGGAGTGATGTGGTCAAATTTCCTAGATCCTGTTATGAGTATAGCTGCCGTATTAAGGCATTTTTTTAGGGGGAGCTGTTGAAATCTTGGGTAGACGATAGAATTGTGCATCCGTACTGCCGTTTTATGGTCAGCTGTATTGATGAACGGTTTCAGTTTTCTAAGATAGCTCATATGGAAGCGGCCTTTTTTTGCCATCATGTTGATGTGTGTTTGAGTGTTTAGAGCCTTATCCAGCGTAAATCCCAGAGATTTGGTAGAGTCTACTAGGATCGGTATACAGTTTAGTGCAGGGATTATCTTGGTCCATTCCTTTAACACAATTGAGCTTTTAGGGGGGGGGGGGGGTAAATCAGAAGGAATTTAGTTTTATGCAATTTAAGGTTAAGATGATTGATAGATACTGATTGAACGGTCCTCTTTAATGCCTAGTTTATTGTGTTAATCTGTTCCAATGATGTAATCTTCATATACAGCTGAGTGTTATCTGCATACACGTGGAAGGAGATGTTTGCCTGCTGTAATATTTCTATTAGTAGTTTGACATACAGATTGAATAGTGATGGGGAAAGAGTTGAACCCATTGGTACTCCAATTTGAATCAGGGATGTCATAGACAGTTTTTGGTTCTCCAGGAATCGATCTGTTCTATAAGAAGGATTTAAGCCATTTTAGGACGGTTTCCGATAATCCAAACCATTTTTCAAGACGGTCTAGTAATTTGACATGGTTTATGGTGTCAAACGCAGATGATAGTTCAAGAAGAACTAGAAGACAAATTTTGTTACAGTGTAGAGCGAGTAGTGCGTCATCTGCTATGTGCAAGATTGCTGTTTCCATACTGTGATCTAGTGTGAACCCTGATTCTCAGTCGTCAAGTAGCTTGAATTCGGAAATGTGTTGGATCAGTTGTTGTTGAGCTCATTTTTCCAGTACTTTGGCCAGCATGGGAATATTTGATACTGACCAAAAGTTGATTGGGTCCAAGGTGTTCTCAGTAGGTTTTTTTCAGGAAGGGATGGCCTGGCTAGTTTTTAGGCAGTCTGCTAAGGATCCTTAAGCTAGTGAAGCATTAATAATCTTATTCCAGATGGGCATGAGCATATGATTGATAGAAGACCAACATTTCGAAGGGAGAGGATCATTTTTATGGTTGTTCTGTTTTATGGTCAACAGGTTTTGGCAATGTCATTATGGTTATGAAGCATGTCCAACGAGCATTATTTTTAGGCGAGGATAGTGCGGGTTGAAATGGATGTTTGGCAAGTGTACTATTTAGGTTTGCGGGATTTTCTGCGGCATTCTTGAGTTCACTATCTAGGGAGCTAGCTTTAGTTGTAAAGAATTAAGAGAATTCTTCCAGTTTAGATGTTAACAGAGACGATTTGGCCATTTTGTTAGATTGATCTTTTAACAAATGGTTTACTCGGTCTGTTTTTTGAATTATCAAGTTTCCTTCTAAAAAAGTTTTTTTTTATATTAGTACACTTTTTTTGTAGGCGTACAAGGTCGTTCTTAGCAGTTTCAGCAGTTTTAGGTGGGGGGATGATGGGTGTTGTCTCCATTTGCATTCTGTTAGTCTGAATTTTTGTCTTTCTTCATTAGGGGATCCATTGAACCATGGGTTACTATCTTTAACTATATTCTTTTGAGTTTTGAGGCTATGGTAGTGATTGTTTTGTCATCGAGAAGTTGTTGTGTTATACAGGAACTTATGCAGCCCGATTTCTGTTGTGTGCCTAGGTCTATAGAACAGTAATGCAAAGGGTTCCCCAAATGAAAATAAGATTTCTGTTGACTCCACATCAACAGTCAGGATGAAGGATGTTCTAAAATGCCACCAATTTACAATGCAGGGTCTAAAATATTTTTGCCTGTAAACTACTAGTCATCGCACTTGCTTTTTAAGTCATCCCTGCAATCAAATCTGGCGCTCCTGGGACAATAGGATTCACATGGACTATTTAGCCTCCATGCTGAACTTTGTGATGAAATCATTACTTGTATATGACCTGTGTACTGTCAAAAGTGTGAGTGGCTCTGTAATGCATTTGTGTACTTTCAAATAGTGAATTCATATTGGGAATATATTTCTTATCACTAAAGGCGCCTGTCAATATTTTGGTATTAATCTTTGGGAATCTGCACAATGCATGACACCCTGGTAACAAACAGCAAAAACATTCACTTTATCATTAATGGGACCGAACACAGAAACAAAACGCTAGCAGTCAACCACACCCAATACAGCTGCAGAGGCATAGCAGCAGACCAGTGACAGGATATGGATCTCGCATTAGGCAGAGAAAGCACAGCTAATATAGAGGCTTTCCACAAAAGCTCTGTATTTCAGACTCTTGCCACTGTTAACCTTCAATGAAACTAACAGCATTCTAATGAAATTGGGTAAAGGGCTTAACTTGTTTCCTGTCTGTCCTCATGTTTCACATGCCTTGACATTTTTGGTCCTTTTTTCAATATTCACCCCCATGTTGTGTTAGTTTTAAACTTGCACTCAGTGCACTTGTCTATTTCCTGTATAAGTCACCTAAATGTGGTATTATGATCATAGTGCCAGGAGCTGAATTGTTTATCCAAGAATAAGCACACAATTAAAAATGAAATATGTAAAATGCAAAATACGGATGCATGCATGTTATAAGTCACTAGCTCAAATCTTTATGTTTCAGAAAATGAAGAGCCTCATCCAACATCTAGAAAAGGTAAGAGATATGATTTTATAATGTACTTAGATTCTGAGTGCAACTGAAATAAATGGCTTTTGGCACCAATTATGCAATCAGATATTCAGATGTATTAATATATATATCTAGTTCAGCAAGCCAGTAGGTCTAGATTTTTGGCAAGGGGGTACAAGGCTGCAGTGGTTGATAGGGCTATAACTAAAGCAAATGCCCTGTCTCGTAATCAAGCCTTGCAACGCAAAGTTACAAATACGCCTACCACCTCCCAGGATCAAAAAGTAAGATTGATCTGGGCCTACAAAAGACAGCATGGGGCACTTGGTAAAATTATCTCTAAGCACTGGGGTTAGGTGAAGTATGATCCCGTCATAGGTGACAAAATTCCAACCACTCCGTCTATCACATATAGGAGAGCATATTCTATGCAAAATGCCTTAGTTAAATCCAGCCCAGAAGTCCCTACACGAAAGAATTGGTTAGAGAAGAGTAAGGGCTTCAGGAAGTGTTCTTATTGAAAGGCATGTCAGCATGGGCTGAACAAAACAGAATATGTAATCCCTTTCACCCCCAGCGCGCGCAAGATCAAAAAACAACTGACTTGCAAGAGTGAATATGTGGTGTATGTGCTGGAGTGTCCGTGTGCCCTGCGGTATGTGGGTAGTACCAAGCTGCAGGTGCACAAAAGGATACTCCAGCACATAAGGGCCATCAACACAAGTGATCCGGCATATCCGGTGGCCCGCCACTTCAAAGAGCACCACAACAATGACAGTTCCCTGCTGCGATACTATGCTGTAGATTGTGTGGGCCCTCTCAAAAGAGGAGGAGATAGGGATGGAGCTCTAAGAAAATTGGAGACCAGGTACATACTGGAAATGGATAGTCGAGCCCCGGGGGGATTGAATTCTACAGAAGATTTTTACACGTGTCTCTGAAATGCCAACATAAGTGTAAACCTGTGGGCCTTCCCTACCCTACAGAATATTACCCTCCTAGTTGTTCTGAGAATTCATCTGACTGTTTACGAGTAAAACTTATTTCTTCACCAACCAGCACATGTCTAGTTCTGCGGATGGTCTCAGTGTGCAATGCAGCCTAGGCTTAGGCTGCACAAGGATGTATCAAGAGCTTAAACACCATGACCAAATAAAAAATGAGAGAACTGATAGGAAAAAAACTTTATATACTTAAAAAAACTTTCACAAAAAATATGCACATGGTTACGTCCTTTTTCACTACTCACTTAGGTATATCAATGGTATGGTGAGGCTCAACCTATGGTCACTTGTTTCGGCGGGGAGTTATGGGAGGAGAGGCTGCGATGTTCTCCTAACCTAGCGGTGGGTTAACATCTCCTCTCCTCTCAACCCTCCAGCCTTACATAGACATATGAGTAATTTGTACGTGCAATACAAATAGGATGCTGCGATCTCGGTGGTAAGGCTTCATATGCACTCATGCAGTTATGTTCTAATTGTCCACCTGAGGTCTCATCCTGTGTAAATAGTGTATGTCGGGTGTAAATATATTTATTGGCAAGATGCTTGTACATTCATGTTTTTATACCTATATTTATATATTTATAACTCATGATCTATATTTTTTTACACCTGATTTTAAACATGACATTGTACATTACGTGTATTGCGTATATTTATTGCGATGACAAACTTTACATGACACTATTTGCACTTTATCTAATATACTGCACTGTTGACTATTTTTGCACTGCTAATCTACTGGATTTCCCAGTGATTCCTGTTGTGTATTGTTCACAATGGTTAGATAGCATTTGCACTTTAAATATTATTATTTGTATTTTGTAACATAGGCTGACTTCAGGGATTATCCCGCGATGCGTTGTGCATATAACTGTTGTCTATGTCTATGATATTTATCATTCTACATGTGACCTTGACCCACCAATGATGTTGCACTTAATCAAGCACTAGCACTTTAAAAATTGCCTCCTCCCTAGCATGCGTCATGTGATCAAGGCCTCTGTGAAGGCCGAAACGTCATGCTGAGGTGTGCCGTCTCCTCGACGAAATAAAAATACACTGCTCACCTGCACCTGAGGTCTCCTCTCTTCTTCCTGCGCTGCGGTATCCAGGATTGGGCTCCGGGCTAGAGTTAGCGGGGATTGTTCCATATATATATATATATATATATATATATATATATATATATATATACATCACGCACTACGGATCCCATGAGGCCATGGCAGTGGCCACGCCCAAATGGGCAGGGACTAATTATTGAAAAGGTGCGTGAGTAATGGGCTTTCTTTTCGCACTGACAACGCTGCTGAGGAAGGTACATTCCTGAAACATGTTTGGTGTTTTATTTAGTGAAAATGCATTCCTGACCGGGAGCCTGCATGCATGCTGTCAAATAAATGAACAAGCTTTACAGGTAAGTAAACATTTTAATTAAAAAAACGAATTTCGTTGTGTGCACTGCATCACCAAATGCGTTTTATTTATTTTTTTCGTTTTTTTATTTATGTGTTTACTTACCTGTAAAGCTACATAATCCATACATTACTACCCTCCACCCTGCCCTTCCCCCTCCCCACGTCACCGCCTGGCAGGTACTCCCACTACCGGCCGTGGCTGGCCTATAGACATACCTGAGTGAGAGGTGTGAAAAAGAGGAATACATAATGAGATAGTTATCGTAACTCCTTTTTGAATGCATGTGTGTACAACGTACATTCAACTATGAGGCCAATGAGATTCAGTCTGCACCAACCCTGGTAAAACACAGTAGAAAACAGATTGTGAGATACAGCATGCCATTCTGCCATTCTTGCTGCCATTCTTTAGCCTTGGATTTAGTGTCATTCTCAAAGGTGTGAGAGGATAGCTGCGTAGGTATGGAACACTGAGCTTTTAGCAGGGGCCTGCTGATGATCTCTTCCTGTTCCCCACCATTTTAGTAGATAGACAATGTGTGGAGGTTGAGACACCGTTCTCCTATGTTATCAAGAGCAATCACCCAAGAATTACCTGCCCCTTTATCTCTACCAGAAGTGCTACTCACAAACTGCTGATGACTGCAAGCTGCAAGGTCTTCACGCTCACATGTGCTATTTTTTTGGGTATTCCAGTTTGAAATATCCCTCGTTGCAACCTTTTGTGAAAACCATCATCTGAACAAATGTTGGGTCTGTTCTGCAAAAGACTCCACGTAGAATAGTTCCAGTGGAATTAGGATGCCCTGTCTTAAAACTGGCTGTAAAGGTGAGAAGAAAACTTCTGTACTTGTTTCTAGAATTTTCGCTGCATCAAGAGGTAGTAGTCTTCAGACGAATTGCAGAGTTCCAAGGCAGGTGTCATTGAAATCTGCCCCCCAGAGGTAAGGGACATCACTTAGAAAGTCTTCAAGAAGTTGCTGGAGAAGCTGTGTGACTAGCTGTGTATTGGAGCTGATGATGGTGAGCAGAAAATACCCCAGGAGGAGGAGACTGCCCAGAGGAGGCCAGCTGCTGTCCCTGAGCGGAGTGGATAGCCCAAACATGTGGATTCGCATTGAAGTGACTCTAGAGCCATCCTGAGCCCTCCTCCTCAATCACTGTCAAATAACATGGACATGTTGCACCCAAAAAGAAGAGTGAGGGATGTTGAAGCCAATATAAATGCTTGAGTGGATATCCCTGCATCGCAGTCACTGTTTAAACCTTTACATACTTGCTCCACAAACATAGGAGAAGGTGAGAGAGCCTGTGTCCTTAGCCTCCTAAGACTGGGCCTGACACCTTCTTCTGGCTATAACGGCGAACACAGGATTACCGAATACTGGCATTTGTTTTGTGCCTGTTTCCTTGTAGCACCCCCTGCTGAATGGTGATGATTTGCAATGGGTTCCCACACTTTATCTGAGGAAGGCAAAGATGTCAAACATGAGCTCCTGAGTGAGGGCATCATGTTAGGCCCTCATAGCCTCTACGCTCTGGTAACTTCTGCACCATTGACATTGAGATTATTTTGGCTTTAGGAAAAGATAATTTGATGGTTGCCACAGGCTGGATCATTGAAGGACAGGCCACTGTTATGGCCCAGAAACTACTGCTTGCCCCCTGTCCCTCCAACATGTTTTGACACTCTGTCCCTGAATATTTACATTCACTTTTCCTGTATTCGCTAGAATCTCAAAAATAAAAAATATGTTTTTGTCTGCATAGTTACTCCCTAGATTCTATGTTGTTGTCTCTAGGTACTTGTAGGTCCACCATTAACAGATCAACTACGGGAAAGAAATCATAATACGCTGCATAGTTATCACTTTCTGATTTAGCTGAAGACCCATGTAAATGAATTTACGAAAGCCTAAGGATCTGCTCAAATCATCTATGAAACCATAAATGAATATGACCCATACAATACTGCACATTAAGGCCACTTGGGGTTTCTAGAGAAGCATTGGCAAGAGACACATCCTGCTGTGTAAGGACACATTTGGGATATTGGAATCCAAATAACTTCCTGTAGAATAAAGGTTTCAAGAATAATGTTTTCTGCAGAGTTACAAGACAAACCAACAGAGGCTATCAAGCAAAAAGATGCATCTATAGAAATAGCTGTTACAATCATCTCAGCCTTGTGAATAGTCATCTAAGCATAAGATGAACAATGGGCAACGACTAATAAAGCATCAACATAATATGTTATTTGCACCATAGCTTAACCCATAAACCAGGCAATTAGTTATAATAGAATGTTAGACACAGACTCAAAAATGTGAATCTTTTGGAAGTAGGTTAATTGCTGCTGAGGCATTGTAGAGGTTTTGCTGCATCTATTGGCTCAGACTGTCAATTTAATTTAGTTGTTGATTTACCCCTCTGTTCTACTAAATCATGCCATAATCCATGGCGGTAGCAAGTAACCCTTCAGTGTCCCATTGTTTTGAGTGATAGCTTCAGGGGCTGCACATCCCTTCCTCAAACGGGCATGAATTTATTTGTATCTTGATTTCAAGAGTGCGAAAGTTGAAGGCAAGGTGTCTTTATGGATATTGCTTTAATATACGACAAGAGCTTCAAATATTGTTACTGGTTGTCTACATATAAACCTTCTTTTACTTCGGTTTAGGTGGCCTGTGGAAGATAATAGTTAAAACTGCGAAAGAGTCACCCAAACCCGGAAAATCCAGAATTTCGATAGCGATATATGGTTCGAATGGAAAAACAGGTGACCAGCTACTTTCTCCGCCAAAAGCTGAATCCGTGTGTTTTCTTCCTGGTGCAGTGGACGAGTTTCTTGTAAGTTGTGGATGTCACTGCACGCAAGAACTGCATTTTGTTAACACGCTTCTCAGTTAGATGTTGTACCTTCAAAATTATACTGACTTTCTGACAGCAATTTGAATCTGAATCTTTGCTTTCTGTTCATGTATACAGATGGGAATTGAACTGAAGAACATCTTAAGATCTCTCCCCTTGCAGAGTTATCTTAGAACTATGTGTCCTTATCACAGTATGACTTTCCTTATCAAATACACAGCACATTTTGTGCATGTTACAATTCGATTGAACTGATTAGCAGGGGTAAGTTTTGGGACCTGCTCAATGCTATCAACTCACCCATATTTTGTGGATGTCACCGTCTTTTTTTTACTTCTAGTCATCTGTTTAACAAACACAATACCTCCATAGACCTTAATGGGGTCCTCCACTTTTCAAACCTATATTCCCATCCAAAAAGTGTTCATTCACCTTAACGAAATCACATCTGACTTTACCTGAATTTTTTATTTAAGATGTGTACATATATGCCTGTGCGGGTGACAGCTGCTGCTTAGCATGCTGGGGTTGTGGCTTCTCCCACTTGGCGATGTTTGGGCAGCATCCAGAAGGCAAATTTTGAAAAGTACAAGTGGACAGGTACTGAGGAAGTAGCGCCAGATGTGATAAGCAGAGCCTTTGGCACAGGGATGGAGATGAGTACAGAGTGGAGCCTTCTACAGTAACTATGATGTGCAATAGGCATTATTACACATATTTATTTATTTATTTGCGGTTTTTATAAAGTGCATCACTCATCCCAAGGGATATCACGGCGCTAAAAACCAGGAAAGCTACTGAAGTGTGTACTGAGAAGTATACGGTTTAGGGAAGAGGTAAGTTTTAAGATTCCTTCTAAACTGGAGATAATTGGTGGTATGTCTCAGGTCAGAAGGGAGCTCATTCCATCTTTTGGCTGCAAGGTGGGAAAAGTAGCGTCCACCTGTTCTGACCTTGTCAATGTGTTTAGACTTCGCCAAAGCTGATTGGCATGATCGCAGGTTTCTGTTGGGTACATAAAATTCGATCCTTCCTTGGAGTATCGAGGGGCCTGTTCCATGTAAGGTTTTATGAGCATGGCTGAGTAGTTTAAAGGCAGCCCTCTGGCGCATCGGGAGCTAGTGAAGTTTGTTCAAGCACTCAGATGCTGAGTCGTGTTTACCTTTATTAAGGATGAGTTTGGCCGCCTGATTTTGCACAATCTGTAAACGGGAGAATAGCTGATCATTCATCCCATTAAAAAGTGCGTTGCCATAATCCAGGCGACTGACCAGTAAGGCCTGCGTGACAGACCGTCTGCAGTCCAGGGGTAGCAAGGGAAATATTTTGGCAAGAAGTTTGAGTATAGCAAAACTCTTGCCGCAGAGAGATCGAACGTGGTCTTTCATGGAAAGTGCGTCATCCATGATGATTCCCAGGTTCCTGGCATGTTGTTTAGGGATGGGGGCCGTTCCCAATGAAGGTGGCCACCATGTGGCATCCCACACGTGTTTTGCTCCCCCAAACAATAAGATCTCCGATTTCCCTGCATTCAGTTTTAAGAAATGCTTGTGCATCCATTGTGCCATTTCTGCCAGACAGTTTTGTAGTTTGGTTTTAGTGACCTCGGGGCCCTCGTCCATAGCCACCACCAGCTGTGTATCGTCTGCATATGAGCAGACGCCAATGCCCCACTTCCTTCCAATGTCGGCCAGAGATGAAACAAAGACATTGAAAAGGGTGGGGCTCAAAGAGGCGCCTTGTGGCACCCCACAGCTGATGGGGTTAGGTCTAGAGTGGAACTGTCCCATGTGTACTGCCTGAGTGCGGTTGGTCAGGAAGGAGTGGAGCCAGTTTAAAGCTTTAGATTGAACTCCCTTACTTCGAAGTATATGTAGTAGGCAGTCGTGGGAAACCATATCAAACGCCGCTGACAGGTTGAGCAATATCAGTGCCACCGCTCTACCTTGATCGGTGGAGGATCTGATACTCTCCGACACTGCCAGCAACGTTGCTTCGGTGCTGTTATTGGCTCTGAACCCAGTCTGAGATGGGTCCAGAAGGGAGTTACTTTCAAGATACTTAGTCAGCTGTATATTGACCAGTTTCTCCAATGCTTTAGAGAGATAGGGGAGCTGTGATATGGGTCTATAATTCTTGGGATTGAGAATGTCAGTTCCTGCTTTCTTTAGTAGAGGGGTCACAGAGGCATGCTTCCAAGCGTCGGGAAAGGTGGCTGTGGTTAATGATTTATTGAAAAGTTGAGTATTTAAGGGACAAAGCGTGTATGCAGTTTTCGAGAACACAAAATGGGGACAGGGGTCTAAGGGGGATCCAGATTTAATTGTGTTCAAGACTGCTAGGACCTCCTCTGTAGAGAGTGGTTCAAAGCTGGTAAGACGAGGCCCAGTTCCTAGGTCTAATGGATCTGTAAGCATTTCTGGTGAGGGAGCAATTTTAGATGGAGTGTCGAGGTGATTGATATTTTGGGGGATGAAGGTGGAGTATATTTTCCACATTTTTTCCGAGAAGAACGTGCTAATGCGTTCACAGGCTTCGATCGAAGGGGTATGTGTTTGTGAGGTACTGGAAGTTTACCAAGTTCTTTCACTATTTTGAATAGCTCTTTTGTTGAGTTACAGTTATCTTGGATGCACTGTGTGAAATAGTCCTTTTTTGCTTGTTTAATGGCAAGAATATACTGTTTTCGTATGTTGACGTAGTTTTGTCTCGCTTCACTGTCTTTAGACTGCCTCCATAGATGTTCCTTTTTTTGGCAGTTTTTTTAAAGGTTTTTTTAGGCTGGGAGTGTACCATTTCTCTGTTATGGTTTTTGTTCTGGCTTTCTTCAGCGGGGCTAGTATATTTAATGTTTGCAGTATACCCTCTTCAAGTAGGGCGACATTATGACAAATAGGGGAATCCTCTGAGAATATGATCTTATCTTTTGGGAAATTTGAGTCAAAGTTAGATTCGTCAATCAGCCTCCATGCTCGTTTGGATATCTGATGGGCAGTCTTGGGTTTAGCAGCTCGTCCGGGAAGGATAAGCGAGAAGGGTATAAGAAAGTGGTCCGACCAGGGTAGTGGGTTGACCTCTTTAAGGCTAGTGGATTCAATGCTGGTGAATAATAAGTCTAATGTGTGGCCGGCAGAATGCGTGGGGCCCACAATCCACTGCTTGAGTTTGAGAATATCCATGTCGTATTTCAATTGGGAGGTTCCCGGGGCATTCATTTTTTCATAGTGAATATTAAAGTCACCGACTATCATATAGTTTTTATATTTTAAACACAATGGCAAAAGTTGTTTTAAGAGATTGGCGCCAAGGCTGGCTTGTTGTCCTGGGGGGTTATAGACAACTGCACCAGCTAGTATGGTGAAACCATCTAGGAGTACTTTGAACGGAAAAATGTTGTGTTCGGTGTGGGCAGTCGTTGGTTCAGCCCGGCATGTTAAATGCTCTCTGAATATAACATCGACCCCACCTCCTCTCCTTTTTCCAGCCCTGTCTTTTGAGATGATTTTATAATTAGGGGGGTTGGCAATTGCTAAGTCTGGAGTACTAGTCTCAGATAGCCAGGTTTCTGTTACAAAAACTAGTTCCGGGGTCTTAGAAGTAATTAGGTCCCAGATATCTAGAGCATGTCCCGGTAAAGATCTTGCATTGAAATATAGACAATTCAATGGCAAGTTGTTATTCTCATGGGGTGAATGGCTATTCAATGAGGTTAGAGTCATACTGGACCAGTGACAGGCGAGGCATGAGATGGGTCCATAAGTAAAGCCTGGTCCCGTTCGGGTACATAGATGTGCTTTTATACCTCTATTCTCTTTATGGAGAGCTAGCAGTTCACTTCATAAATAGCGAATGGGCATCTGCAAATTTTGGACAGGACTTGCAGGGGATATCGCCCCTAGCCCCGGTCGGACGCGGACGGGAGCAGACGGGCTTGCCTTCGGCGCGCAGACTGTGCGCCCGCTGCGCGCGTCCGCTGCGCGTCCGCTGCACGTCCGACCTAGGCACATTTTATCTAGTGGTGGGGAGGGGGCGTGGCCTCAGGGAGGTGGGCGTGTCCCACTGTCTTCGCAATTTGGCAGCAGCTGGTTTCCTCGCGGCAGCGTTCAATCGGTTGCGCGGCGTCAATACAGCGTTTGGGAATGAGAAGGGGAAGTGCACATGGTAGATGGCACACAGTGGTAAAGATCACAACATATGCAGCTCTTTATAGACTCTGTGCATGCATAGCAACATTCAGGAGCTCTTGGAAGGGCATCATCTTGTCGTGTAGTTCCCATAAATCTATATAGGATCTGCACATTCAGACAAAATAAACTAAGGGATTGGTGTCTAGACTGATTCCAGACTCCCCCAATGGATATGTTATCCTTTAGACCAGCTAGCTCACAGTGCCACCATAAGCCCCCTAACTTTACCAAGGAGTGAATAGTTTCTGGAACTATCGAACATGACAACCCTTGATCCTTCCGGGATCGTGGAAACAGTACAGTACTTTTCACTCAGTCACTCATGCTCACTTCTTCTCAGAGAAATATACAGAATAAATGATGGGAATGTTTTTAATAAGCATTTATTGAACCAGCGTCATTTTGTATAAAATACGTGTGCTGCTACAACCATTATACAGAAACAGATATTTACGATTGCAAGCACCAACAGAGTAAATGCAAGTTAGAAATCTACCACGGTGCTAAAACAGTGAATACATGCAGGCATACAGATACATGGCAATAATCAAGCATGCTCCTAAAATGCAAACTCTAACTAAATGTATCTAAGTGTACCTAGCATGTATGTAGGTGTGAGGCCAAGAATCCCCCTAGGAAAGAGCCAACTCCATTACCTGATGGGAAATAACAAAGGACCCCGAATTGGTTCTAGTTGGGCAACCCGCAAGGGATGTCAGACCACTGTGTGCTGGAGTATCAGTGTGCAGGGACCTCAGCGTCTCATGTCAGCATGGAAGTTTCTCCTCTAGCTTGCCTAGCGAAGATACGATGCTTATACACACAAAAGGTACCCTCAAGGGTTCTGCCTAGAATGGTACTGTGGGCCTGTTATTCTAGAATGACGATAGTGGTGACTCTTGTAAAGAGTTATTATACAGAAGATGGTAATCCTGCTGTAATACTAAGAATCCTCTTGCATAGTAAATTAGGCTAGTTTTCAAAGAAAACCACACAACATTTATTCGGCACATAACTAGGTAAAAGGTCAGTGCCAGAGCCCTTATGTCAAGCCTGGTAGGACGAATGTAGGTAAAAGGTCGTACATCAACCTAGGCCCATATTGGGGTACATTGGGGCTCATAACAATTCTCTGTGGGTGAGGTTGAGTGACAGCTTCTGAGATACTCTAGACTAGAGGCTAAGATGCAAGCAGATAATGTAGTGCAGAGTAGAGAGTTCACTGTGCAATGTAATGTGCTGTATGCATTATGAGCCACATAGAGACTGGGTGGAAGGAACACTAATTGTGAGTTATTCGTAACCTTCATTCTAGGGACATGCTTTGTTTCCATGTAGGGGGCCACAGTGTTCTTCCCTTTCACATCACCATCCACGGATCCTCACCACTCTGTGAGAGGGTGTAGGAGAGGGGTTATCTCCATCCCCAGGGACAGGCTGCTTTGCCCTTCCATGCTTACCCCATCCCTGTGCAGAATTCATACAAGTTAAGAGGGAAATTGCCATCACTCATGATGACTGGCACATGCAACAATGAATGGCTGTCCTGTCAGCTGAACCAAAATGTAAATGATAGTTCCAGAACAGTGATATTTTCAAAATGAGTGACTCATTTTTCCTCCTTATCTATGCTGTCTTATGGGCTGCTCCTGAATATGCATAGCACTTCCAACTAGCAATGATTGAAGGGGACTATTCCAAACTGCCTCTCTGTAAATATTTTTCTTCTTTGCAAAAGCTCTGGCAGACAGCTAAATCTATAGTTATGCTAGACCAAAAACATGAATTCTCTGAACATCGAGTCTACATCAAGAAGTTAAACGTAGAGAATGCTATCAACCATGAAGGGATGACTACCTGCAGAAAATGCAGTAGGTTAAGTAGTGGTCATCTTTAAATGCAGAACCCTCTATCTGCAATAAATCACAATTCATAAACTGTTTGGAAATTGAAGATCAGATGCTTATCAAGCTGTCTCTGCAAGTTCCAAAAATCCTGTTCTTAATAAAGGTACAAACTCCCTGAGTGGTACAGTCTGCTTAGTGCATAACCAGTTTATCTTCCTATTGAACATTATGATTCTGGACATCTCTTGTAACCTGAGATCTTTTCTCTGACTTCTAGCACTACATCATTTCTTTGAAATGACTTTCCTTAATCTTTAGGGAACTATTACTACACTGAGACTGCATTGAAATAACATCGGATAACTTGTCTCACAGTGCAAAAATGTATATTGTGATATTGTAGAGCAACTTTTGAAGTAGAGAATGCCATGTACAGTTACATTTAGCATATCAGTAATTTCTTCTGAAATGTACAACTCGAAAGATGGATTCTGAATATCTGTTTTCGTGGATAAAAATTTGTAGTTTACTGGTTTAGTATTTCTTCTATCCAAAGATGCACTAAAAGTGTATTTGTATCTCCTGAGCTGAAGGGAGCACAAGTTAGCTTATGGTGTTACCTTTCTCCCCATAGCCTAACAGGCTAATAACCTACTTCTGCACAGGCAACCTTCAGAATATTCAGGAACACCACCATCAATTGTACAAGACTAGGACTGCACAGCTAGAATGTCTACATAAAGAAGACCTTTCTCCTTCTGTCAGAGAGTAAGGATCCATAGAAGAATAATTGGATTTGTCTTCACTTTAGCCCACACCCCTTTCTGTAGACCAAAAGCTGCACATTGATACATCCATACTGAAAACTAAGTACTACAATTACTCTCTAAAGATGTGCTGCCTAATCCAGTTGCACCAAAATCACAGTCTGACCCGTCCAATGGGGGAAACAAAGTTTTCAGTATCAAACTTGTGACTCAGTCATTCTTTCACTTAGATCCTCTGCAGAAGTACAGCAGAAGGAGTAACAGGTATTCATAAATGTTAGAATCTATAACCAGATATTTCCTCTAATGTTGGTCCTTGTATGCTATTGTCAGTTTACAAACAACTGTTTATTAGAAAGTACCCTTATTTTTTGCAGGTGAATACTTCAGATGTAGGAGAAGTGTACAAGGTTCGGATCACATGTGATAATATTCCAGCTTTCAAAGGATGGAATCTAAAATCTTTACTTATGAAAGAAAAAGAGACTAATCAAGAGATACAATGTACCTGTAACTGGCGGTTCTCAACAAGTCAGGATAAAGTGGAGATGATCAAAGAATTTCCTGCAGAAATAAAAGGAAATCAGCCTTTGCCAGGTAAGAATTGCCTGGGTACAAAAGTGTGACGTTGATTCCTGGTGCAAATAGATTACAGTTATTGAATGCTAAGATTGGATCAGTGAGTAAGAGGGCTCAAAACAAGGGCTTTATCCACAGTTCTATGGCTACGTTCTAAGTTCATTGGTATATCGAAGTAGCGATATGAAGCACATAGGCACAGTTAGCATGTTTCCTTTTTTTCTTGTATCCTCTGAGATCAAGTTTACTCTACCCCCTTATCATACATATGATATACCTTAATCTAAATATCTCAGATAGTCATTACCCTTGCAGGGTAATACTCCAAATGTTAGAGCGCTCATATTGTTTACAAATAGCGGAAGTTATATCAATTGTAAATAGATAGTTCAGGAGATCTGTTCAGATGGGGTGGCTGCAGGGATCTATGATCTCCTATTGGTGCCCCAGGCTACCCTCTGCTGTGGCCTTAAAGGTCTCCTATGTTCAGCGTTATTAACAGGATGTTTCTTGATTCCCAGGAGAACAGCTTGGACCTCACTTCAGGGCGACCACCATCTTGGCCATGCCCTCTACTACCACTATTTTTATTACTTGGACCTTTCCCCACAAAGACAGTTGCAACAATGGCCACCTACACAACAGCTTCCACTGGAAACCCTGAACCTCTGTGATGGGCCTGTTTGAACATCTATTTATCTGCAGCACTTTGGTTTTATCCAAACTGATCCCTATCCAAATGAAAAAGGACAAGGAATCAATGAGATTGAACAGGATAGCAAGGAAGTTTAAAGTTCTTTAATCATAAAGAGGATATTTCCCACATATTGTTGCTTTGTCAACTCCTTAATGGTTTCTTATTGTTGACACCAGTGACTTCTGTAACAAGCAGGAAGAGCAAAGGGGAGAGTGGACAACCTTACTCATCCCCCAATGAGAGGATGAGAGTGCGCCTTCAAAGTCTATTTGCACCAATGGATCCTCATATATGTATTTCACCTTAACTAGGTAGTGTGGACCAATTGGGGCATCGGTCAATGTGCAAAAGACATACCATTCTACTCTGTCAAATACTTTCTGAGCCACCAACAAGACTTCAATTGTGTTGGGACTGGCTTCTAAGTACTCAGGTACCACTCACAATCATGGTCATTCTGCAACAACTATAACTTCACTGCAGATACTGGGTAATAAGCTGGGAAGAGGTGGGGTGGGCAGAAGACAGAAATCATGAAACAGGCCATGCTCCGCCTCCAGCATTAGTGATCTCAATATGGTACTATATAACCATCCTATACACAATTCACAAAGAATGTTCAAAATGTCCGATGTCTGTGTGCAGAAGAGGTTTTCTCCTATGATTCGCATAGATGGCCAACTTTTAGGCAATTCACATAAAAAATCCACAGATGTGAGAGACATCCTGGATTTCAACAAACACACCACCCAGTATGGCTGGTTATCGTTAAAAGTGGTACGGTGTAAATATTCACACCAAATTTAGCAAGTTGGCCATCTGCTACTCTTAAAAACCTTTTTTGACCAAAATTCCACGCTATGAATCAGCGGTTATTAAATATTCTAATACTTTCATTGTGTGTCAATCAAGGCCCATTCTCCCTACGGTGAAGGGTTGGCTGACACAAGTATATGTTGAGAAAATGTTGGCCGAACTGAAAATGTTTAGCAAAAAAAAACAATGAAAACATATAGGGGCAGATTTACAAGCCCCTTGTGACACTTTTCTGCTGCCGTTGCATCACTTTTTGTGACACCGCAGCAGCGTAAACAATGCGCCACGTTGCGGCCCATTTGCAACGTGACACATCTGGGAGATACATCACATTGCAAAGACTTACTTCACATTATACCTTCGTCAGGTATAATGTATGCATTGTGGGCGTTCCCACGCAGTAAAGCCTCATAGAAGTGACGCAGTAAATCTACAAGATTTCACTGCGCCACTTCTAGGACGCCACTGCATCAAAACGTTACGCCTGCTTGAAGCAGGCATAAGGAGTTACACAGTATAGTGAGAATAGGCCTCAACATGCATTGCTGGAGTTGCGTCATGCTTGAGATACGACTCCAGCAATGCATGACTTTTGCACCAACAGATGCTTCAGAATTTCTGACTCATCTGTCAATCCTGCGCCATGGCACGCCGTATTTTAAATACAGCACATCGCAAGGGTTTCGCAGGCTGGCACAGGGAAACTGTTGCATCTCTACAGATGCGTCAGTTTCTTGTAAATCTGCCCTAGAGAGCTCAGTAAAAGCAATAACCAGATGGGGCGTTTTTACAGAGCATCTTTCTTCACTGGTAGCATAGTCAGTATGGCAGGGGCCCTAGTGCAAGGAAGGGAATTGTCCACCTGGCTGAAGTTTAAATTATGAAAAACAGCAATAATCAGAGTACGGTGGGCCCCTCTTGCATCTTGGCCCTGGTGCTACTGCACCTGCTCTCCTTTGGAAGCTACACCACTTTTCTTCACTCCTGCTCCTCACTTCCTTTTCATGTTTCCATGCTGCACATTCAAATAGGTTTTCAGTCATGTATTGAATGACAGTCTCCTTGGAAACAGAAGGCTGGATAACTAAACGCATAGAAAAGTGTGAAACGTTTACAGTTTCAGGTCGTAGACATCAGAACTACTGATTTCACAGGCTCATACAACAGTGCTATAATGCAAGTTGTGGAGGTTTATTGGTTTGGACAGCAGACAGGCGTCATCAATTATGCCGATTAGGATCTTCAACAACAGTAGTGATTATCACAATTACAAATAATTTATTTTAAGAAAATAAACAAATTTCTACCTAACAGAAGGCCATCATTTTCATGAAGAAAAAAAACATATTTGTCGTTGCAAAATACCAGCTCATCGTTGTCATTAAAGGCATGTTTGCTCAAATATTGGTTTGTTACTTTTATCAAGTTTTCACAAGTATTACTTTCACTCAAGGGTAGAGTCTGCCTTGCATGCCTTTGTATTTACATCATATGATAACAATGCCCACAATCCGCCAAGAATTACTACCATTATGCCAGGATCAGAACTACACCAGTCTTTGGACTATCATGCCATCAATGTTCACAAAATGTTAAGAATAACTGCAATTATGCTAGGGCCAGTATTAGATTGTCTGTAGGCATAATCATCATATGAATGCTGATACAATGCCAAAAATACCAGCATTATGTCAGAAACAGCAGGAAACTAGGTGGTGGCATCAACATGGATTATCATAATATGCCAGAAACTACTAGCATTCTGCCAGGACCAAAGCTGCACCTGGCATGGACACCCTCATGTCATAGATGCCCACAATATATTAAGGATTACATGTTATGCCAATGTCAATATTACCCTCATTTTATGTTGTCATCATAATGCTATGAATGCTCACAAAATACCAATCCATACGTCCATGGTGCCATAGTCAGCACTGCATCAAGAGTGAGCACCTTTATGAATTAATGTTCACCATTGTGTAGAGGGTAAGCATTAACCCTGGGTTGGCACTAACATGCCATAGATACCCACAGTATGCCACCAATTACCACTAGTGTCCTAGCGCCAGCAAAATTACAAAGGAAGGCTCCATTATTCAATGGTTTTTTAGCAATATGTCAAGAATTAACAAAATAATGCCCCAGGAAGACAAGTACTTTTGGGTGATAAATATCTCCTACTATAAGTTAAGCCCTGCAGAACGGGCCTATAACATGGATAGGCATGTCCCTGTATATACTGGCCATTTCCCTCTGTTAAAATTAGGCAGGTTTGACCTAATCAGTAGGTGTGGTATTTATTGCATTCACTAATCACCCGATACAATAAGCATTGAACCACTTTTAATTGCAATTCCTGTGTAAGCAAGTGTTTGTGCAGAGATCATAAATTACAGACACACTCAAGATTTATTGTATGACAAGCAAGAGCAACCAGTAAGCCAATAAGAACCAGAGTCAGTAAATTTCTAAAAAAACAGTGGCTTTTCTGGAAATAGGTCAGTGACTTTCCAAAGGAGGTGGCTGGTAACCCACTTGCAAAGGGGACCCTCTTCTTTACAAATATAAAATACTTTATTTACATGCAATTACAGACATAAGGCCCGATTAGGAGTTTGGCGGTGTGGGAGCGGGCTGCCGCACCACCACCCTGCTCCGACACCACTAAACAGGGCTGCCAGCCGACCGCTAGATTAGGAGTTTCCTCGTGATCTGGCAGGCAATCCTTTGGTGTTCTCGCGGCGGTGCCTTTCATATGACATGTGCCCACCTGCATGCACCCCCCCTGCATAGCGGCACTAGTTACCTCACTACCACCCTCTCCATGGTGGGCTCACCGCCTTGGATAGTGTCACAGTGAGGAAACTCATAATATGCTTGGCAGTGCTGCAGCGGCACTACCAAGCATATTGCAGCCTACACTGCTGCACTACTGCCAGGGATTACCGATCCCTGGAAGTTGCGGTGGACCCAAAGTGATTTGACCGCCGTACTCTTAATGCAAAAGTTGGATCACTGGTGTGGCGGTCCCTGCCCGCCACTGCACCTCCACCACTTGTTCAGCGGTCCAATGGACCACCAAACTCGTAATCAGGCACTTAGTTATCTGCTGACCCCATGCCTGTTATGGCATCCAATCGAAACGAATCACAATTTGCAACCTACCCCATGCATATTGTTAAATAGTGATTTTGCGAGCCAACCTAGTAATACTTAGGTCGGTTTTCAAAATTCGAATTGAGGGGCAAAAAGTCGATGTGCAATTTGTGATTACTTTTACAAATCAATTCTTAATGCCTGTAGCCCATATTTTACTCCCTTGAACAGCAGGCAACTCGATGTAAAGCATTCAGTATCACAAACCTCTCATATAGGGCTTTCAATCTCAGGACACTCCCGTGGGACACCTGGTATTAAAGATGCAAGCAAAAAGAGGGGGTGCTGCACTGTTCCTGAGGAGAGGTGAGGAAGTAGGGAAAGTTTTAGGGAAGGTTTTACCTGGCGTGACCAAGGGTGTTACAATGATACCCTGGGGCATCCATTATGTTGGATGTAATTGCCTCACACACCCCGAAGAGTGTCATGCTTCATCATCGGCGGTTGCTCCTCGTCGGGGAGGCGGTGCAACCCCCGACGGGCTCACCTCAAAGAGGGGCTCTTTGGCGGAGATCTTTTTCCAACAGCCTTGTGGTGAAGTGGGGGTATGTGGGCAGGATGGTGTATTCCTATTGAACTGGTTAAAATGTAGCAAGGGGTACCGGAATGACCTTTATTCTGGGGGTCCTCTGGCTACAGTTAAAAGGTGGGGCTAGCTTCCTAGGTGTCAACTAATTAGGGTTGTGTGACCCTAGAAGAGGCTAGAAGTGAATGTGGTCAACATGTTTCTCGCTAAGGCTATATTAACCGCGATTCTTCAGGACCAAAGTGAAAACAACAACATGCTAGTCTCATATATGTTGTATTTGTTACCTTAGTGGATCCTCCTATGCCTATACATAGAGAAAGGATAAGGAAACAGTAATTATATTCAGTACAGATATGCGAGTCACAACAATGCCAGGGAGAAAATGTATACATATATACTGACATGCTGGTGGTAATGGGAGTGAATATACACATCCACCGCATGCCAAGTGTATTGAGCGTGCAATGTTCAAAGTGAATAGCACACACAATAACTAAAACTGTGACTAGGACTGTGATTAGTGAGGGTGGTGATTAAAAACAGTGATATGGACTCTTAATGCAAAAGTTGGATCACTGGTGTGGCGGTCCCTGCCCGCCACTGCACCTCCACCACTTGTTCAGCGGTCCAATGGACCACCAAACTCGTAATCAGGCACTTAGTTATCTGCTGACCCCATGCCTGTTATGGCATCCAATCGAAACGAATCACAATTTGCAACCTACCCCATGCATATTGTTAAATAGTGATTTTGCGAGCCAACCTAGTAATACTTAGGTCGGTTTTCAAAATTCGAATTGAGGAGCAAAAAGTCGGTGTGCAATTTGCGATTACTTTTACAAATCAATTCTTAATGCCTGTAGCCCATATTTTACTCCCTTGAACAGCAGGCAACTCGATGTAAAGCATTCAGTATCACAAACCTCTCATATAGGGCTTTCAATCTCAGGACACTCCCGTGGGACACCTGGTATTAAGCCAGGTCATCCTTTAGAATGCTCAATACAATGGGATCATTCCAAAGGAAGCAGTCCATAAGACTATCCCAAATTCATTATTTTTACCTTGTCACCAATCTGCAGTAGCAACTAGGCTGAATGGGATTTAAAATGCTTCTCAACACTGTCTGTACAATTCTCAAATTCCCATATGACATGTGTATCTAGTGCTCTTTCTTGGTGGTCAGCCATAGCCAGGATGGTCCAGTTATTTCCAAAAAATCAGATGTTGGCCATCCACATAGTTTTCTTGAAAAAATTGATAGGTGTAGGAAAGTGCTCTTTTATATGATGACCCCTCCCACTTTTTGCCTCAATGCTGATGCCAGTGCTGAAACTGATACATGTGAACTACTAACCCCATTAGACAAGGATTTAAATCCCCTAATACGTCACTGATAAATTGTACCACTGCTACTGTGGGCATGGGAGTTTAATAGGTCACCAGGGCCTGTAGCACTGTTAATGCCACCCTGAGGGACCCAAGTAAACAGATGACAGCAGTCGTACCAATGCAAACTGCTTGAGCAGAGCAAACTGCTCAGACTCGAGTTTGCCTTCTCCATGGGCGCAAGGTCAATGCGCTATTTTTAATATATGCCAGTAATCCCTAAGGTAGGCCTCCTTAGCCCAGAAGGCAGGGTGCTTTATATTATAGATGTGGACATACAAGTGCAAGCTTATATGTCCCTGTAGTAGCCTCTTTACATTAAGGGCTACTTTAAGTGATCAGGGGGCCATAGGATAACATGGGCTGGCACCCAGGCAACCCTGCAGTTGCCAGCTCCATTATGATCCCACTTTGGTATCAAACATGATTCTCATGCCAGAGTTGATGTGGCATGCATCCAGGTGGCAACCTTTGAGGTTGTCCACCTGATTGCCCCAGACTTTCCTGTGCCATGGCTGACATCCTGCAGCTCCTGCTGCCAAGACAGAAATCTCACTCCTTGCCAGGAGGTGTGAACACTCCCAGGATTCTGATACAAATACCTGCCTGGGAGGGAGGTGTTACCCGCTCGACAGGATGGCTAGTGCAGTGACATTTTAGAGTGGTGAGCTTCAAAGCTTTCACTGCCTCTCATTTGCAAGTAGGCTTCCTCCCAGAGTAGGAAAAGCCAACACCCTGCCCCAGGGACATTTGCAACTCAGACAGGTGAGAAAATTAGAGTTAGGAGGTGTACACCCCCAGAAGGCTAGCCATTCCCCTAGGGTGGGCTACCTGGTCTGTACAGCAAGGAAGGTTTCTGGCATTTTTAAAAGTGGCAAAATAGAGTATTCTGAGTAGAAAAAGTGCAACTCTCAGGAAGTGATCACCCCAGGTGCAGATTAGCTGCTGGTGCTAGTATTCCATTGGCTTTTTGCACTCACAGCCCTAACATGCCTAAGGGCCGTATGTAGGTAGCTAAATACCGGTCATACCAGCCGAAAATCTTATTTTAAGGAATCGATAAAATACCGAATCCTTAAAACCTATGTAGCTAGCACTCAAGTGAGTGCATTTTTGCTTTAAGGATTGGTTATTTAGCACCAACTATATGTTGGTGGTAAATACTGAATACCTTTAAAAAAACAATAATTTGCTTTTTTCAAGGTGCCCTTAGGGCATGTATGTGCGCCACATGTGCACACATGCACGATTCAGGGGTGCAACAGGGTGTCAATGTGACACCCTGCCACCCTTGAATATGCTCCCACTATTACTGATTCGGTAAATACCGAATCAGTAATAGTGAATAGCTTCCCATTCATTCCTATGGGCCTGGAGGCCCATAGGAATGAATTAGGAGGTATTTCTTGTTACCGAATCGGTATTACAGAATCAATCAATCAATCAATCACGGCATTTATAAAGCGCGCTACTCACCCGGGAGGGTCTCAAGGCGCTGGGGGAGAGGGGTATGTTACTGCTCGAACAGCCAGGTCTTGAGCTGCTTCCTGAAGGAGAGATGGTCTTGGGTTCGTCGACGGTGGGTGGGGAGGGAGTTCCAAGTCTTGGCTGCCAAGTAGGAGAAGGATCTTCCTCCGGCGGTGGCTCTGCGGATGCGTGGTACGGTGGCGAGTGCGCGGCTGGTCGATCGTAGCTGGCGGGTGGGGGTGTGGAGGATCATGCGGTCGTTGAGGTACTTGGGGCCCAGGTCGTGGAGAGCCTTGTGTGCGTGGGTGAGAAGTCTGAACGTGATTCTCTTGCTGACGGGGAGCCAGTGCAGGTCTCTCAGGTGTCCGGTGATGTGGCTGTGTCAGGGGATGTCCAGGATGAGTCGTGCGGAGGTGTTCTGGATGCGTTGGAGTCTTCTCTGGAGTTTGGCTGTGGTTCCGGCGTAGAGGGCGTTCCCGTAGTCCAGTCGGCTGGTGACGAGTGCCTGGGTGACGATCTTCCTGGTTCCGGTGGGGATCCATCTGAAGATCTTGCGGAGCATGCGCAGGGTGTTGAAGCACGAGGAAGAGACGGCGTTGACTTGCCTGGTCATTGACAGGGAGGAGTCAAGGATGAAGCCCAGGTTGCGTGCGTGGTCCGTTGGTTTGGGAGCGGTGCCCAGGGCCGGGGGCCACCAGGAGTCGTCCCAGGCGGAGGGTGATGATCCCAGGATGAGGACTTCTGTCTTGTCTGAGTTCAGTTTAAGACGGCTGTTCCTCATCCAGTTGGCGACGTCTTTCATCCCTTCGTGTAGGTTGGTTCTGGCGGTGGTGGGTTTGTTGGTGAGGGAGAGGATCAGCTGGGTGTCGTCGGCGTAGGAGATGATGTTGAGGTTGTGTTGGCGTGCGATGGCTGTGAGGGGGCTCATGTAGATGTTGAAGAGGGTCGGGCTGAGAGAAGATCCTTGTGGTACGCCGCAGATGACTTTGGTGGCCTCGGATCTGAACGGAGGGAGGCAGACTCTCTGGGTTCTTCCGGTGAGGAACGAGATGATCCATTCCAGTGCTTTCTCTCGGATTCCGATGTTGCTGAGGCGCTTCACTAGGGTGCGGTGGCAGACCGTGTTGAACGCTGCGGAGAGGTCCAGGAGGATGAGGGCCGCTATTTCCTCGTTGTCGATCAGGGTTCTGATGTCGTCGGTGGCTGCGATCAGGGCGGTCTCGGTGCTGTGGTTGGCCCGAAATCCGGACTGCGAGGGGTCAAGGGATCCGTTCGTCTCGAGGAAGGTGGCAAGCTGTTTGTTGACGGTCTTCTCGATGACTTCGGCCAGAAAAGGAAGGAGCGAGATGGGACGGTAGTTCTTGAGGTCGGTGGGGTCCGCTGTTGGTTTCTTCAGGAGGGCGGTCAGCTCGGCGTGCTTCCAGCTCTCCGGGAAGGTGGCGGTGTGGAAGGAGGAGTTGATGGTGTCTCTGAGATGGGGTGCGATGATGGTGTCGGCTTTGTTGAAGATGTGGTGTGGGCACGGGTCGGTTGGTGATCCTGAGTGGATGGAGTTCATCGTGCGGGTGGTGTCTTCGGTGCTGATCAGGGTCCAGTTGGTGGTGGCGGGTGTTGGTTCGGTGGTAGGGTGCATGATCTGTGCGTCGAAGCTGCTGTGTATGTCGGCGATCTTGCGGTGGAAGAACGAGGCGAGTGAGTCGCAGAGGTCTTGCGAGGGAGTGATGTCGTTGATTCCGGCGCTGGGGTTGGAGAACTCTTTGACGATGCTGAAGAGTTCCTTGCTGTCGTGGGCGTTGTTGTCCAGTCGTTCTTTGAGTGCCGTTTTCTTGGTGGCGCGGATCAGCTGATGGTGTTTGCGGCTGGCGTGCTTGAGGGTGGTCCTGTTGTCTGTGGTGCGGTGGAGCCGCCAGGCTTTCTCGAGGGTGCGGCAGTTCTTTTTGGATTTCTTGAGTTTGTCGGTGAACCAGGGGGTTTTCTTGTTGCCGGGTCTGCTGGAGGGTTCTTTAGTGGTGCGAGGTCATCGGCGCAGGCGGTCAGCCACTTGGTGAGGTTGCTGGCTGCTTCGTTGGGGTCCGTTGTGCTGGTGGGAGTGTGCTGGCTGAGGGAGGCGGTGAGCTGCTCGGCGGTGATCTTGCTCTAGCTGCGGCGGGGGACCCGTTGCGGATGGTGGTGGGTCGTACTTCTGCTGAAGCTGAAGTGGACGCAGCTGTGGTTGGTCCAGTGGAGTCCGGTGGCGTGGCTGAAGGAGACGTGCTTGCTGGATGAGAAGACGGGGTCAAGCATGTGGCCGGCGTAGTGGGTGGGGGTGTTCACCAGTTGCTTGAGTCCGAGGTTAGCGAGGTTGTCCAGAAGGGCAGTGGTGTTTCTGTCATTGTTGTTCTCCAGGTGGAAGTTGAGGTCCCCTAGGAGGATGTAGTTGGCGGAGGGAAGGGCGTGCGGGCTGATGAAGTCTGCGATGTCTTCGCTGAATTGTGTGCGAGGTCCTGGGGGTCTGTAGATGAGGGTGCCTCTGAGTGTAGTCTTGGAGTCGGTGTGTATCTGGAAGTTCAGGTGTTCGGCGGCGGTGAAGGTTTCGTCGGAGTTTGTTGAGATGCGGATGGTGTTCCTGTGTACGATGGCGATGCCTCCTCCCGTCTGGTTGACGTGGTCCTTCTGGGTGATCTTGTATCCGTCCGGGATGGCTGTGGCGATGTCGGGCGCTGAGGAGGCGTTCATCCAGGTTTCGGTGAGGAAGACGACGTCCGGTGCAGTCGCGTCGAGCAGGTCCCAGAGTTCCACGGCGTGCCTGTGGACGGAGCAGGGTGTTCAGCACGATGCACTTCAGGTGGTTGCTGTTTGTGTTGGACTCGGTGGGGGCGGTGCAGGTTCGGTAGCAGGTGATCCGGCAGGCTTTGAAGGCGAAGAGTCTGTTGGTGCGTCTTGGGGTGGCTCGGTAGCAGGCAGGGTTCCGGCCGGCATTGAGTGAGTTGAGAGTAGCGGCGTCGTAGGTCCGTCGGGTAGTCTTGCATCGGCGGGGGCCAGGGGTCCTGGCGCTGGGCGCGGTCCAGGCGCGGACGGGCGCAGACGGGCTTGCCTTTGGGGAGCCTTCGGCGCACAATCGGTGCGCCCGCTGCGCGTGACCGCTGCGCGTACCTGAGGGCAGCATAAGTAGGGAGCCGGGTGGGCGGAGCAGCTGGTTGGCGGGAGCGGGCGGCGTATGGGCTGGCGGGGGCGGGGCCGCAGGGAGGCAGCGGTGGGAAGAAGCTGGTGTGGGCGGGCGGCTCAGCGGCGGCTGGGTCGCCCGAGCACGAAGATCACAGGCAGCGGCAGTAGGCAGGAAGAGGCAGCAGGCAGGCAGGTAGGAGCTGCACAGGAGCGTGGGGGCAACCAGGCCTGAGGACAGGCAATGTAGTCGCTTCTGACCCGGTGGCGCTGTCCCCTTAAGTAGGGAGCCAGGTGGGCGGAGCAGCTGGTTTGCGGGAGCGGGGCGGCGAATGGGCTGGCAGGGGGCGGGGCCGCAGGGAGGCAGCGGCTGGAAGAAGCTGGTGCGGGCGGGCGGCTCAGCGGTGGCTGGGTCGCCCGAGCACGAAGATCACAGGCAGCGGCAGTAGGCAGGAAGCGGCAGCAGGCAGGCAGGTTGGAGCTGCACAGGAGCGTGGGGGCGACCAGGCCTGAGGACAGGCACTGTAGTGGCAGTAATAAGAAATATTACTGAATCAGTAAATTTTATGATTTATTACCTACATCATATATACCGATTCCTAAATACCGAATCGGTAAAATTCGGTATTTAGGAATCGGTAAAATGAGATTACCTACATCTAGCCCTAAATCTAGTACTTAAGGGATACCCCTGGCACCAGAATCTCAGTTCTGATCTGAATTGCAACAGAGGACAAAGAGGAGACCCAAGTCTGTGACTACAGGATCCGCACAATGCAAAGGTGCGATACTCTCCACCTGTGGCAACCACTCTGCACCAGCATGACTACGACTCATCCTGGACCAAAGACCAGTTCCCGCAGACAGTGGAACCTCTTTGAGGGCCAAAGACAACTCCAAACTTCCTTGCACTAAAGGCATTAGTCCCCCAAAGCCGGCAGGTATAAACAATGTCCCAGAACCAGAGAATCACTGGCCATTGCCAGAAGTAGATGGTCCTGTGCAATGTGGGAGACATTGTCCTGACCTCCAGCAAGTGTCAGGTTGCTACTGTTTACCCCCTGGACCTCCTTACTGCTGGCAAGGCTTGTTGGTGCCCAGTCTGGCAACCACCACCTTTACTTGAGGTTCCACCTCGAGGGAATTCTGCAGTTCCTTCCCCCAACCACCTCAGTGGCCTCGTTGATGACTTCTTGCATCCGTTTCCTCACCCACACCGTCTAAGTGGTAAAACCAGCTTCCCGAGGCTCCCGCTTCAGCACCAAGGACAGCCAGAGCAAGGCTGCACCTGGACCTTACGAGCCAGTTAAAATTCAACTTACTGTTGTAGCCTGGTCCTGGGACCCCCCCGCCCCCCTCCCACAATGGGTTCCACCCAACTCGACCTGCAAGTTACCAATTTTCACTAGCGCCTTTTAGCATTGACAGTAATGTTGAAGTTCTTCAGAATTTAATTGCATTGATTTATTTTTCCTCCTAAAATCCATACCTCCAGTTATACTTATCCAATTGTCTATGTTTTGGTATCTAAATTAGTATAAAAATCAGCTTTATTTTGATAAATTGTTGTTTTTTCAAGTCATGTCAATTACTTACCGTCCATATTTCTACTCTGAAATAATCAACACATGTTCCTTACATAACTGCTCTGTGTCACACTACCAGGGATGAGCTATGGATTTATTAGTGTGAATCCAAAGGATCTATTTAGGGGTATTAGGAGGGTAGTACATAGTGAAGCCTAGCCAGCCTCACTGCATAATACTCAACTTTCCTACTGTGGGGGTGCAGCAGGATGTAAAAAAAACAAGAAAGTCCAGTCCTACTTTCTTTGTTAACAGTACTGGTAACAATTCTTTCCGTCTGTCTCCTCAACGGATGACCTTACTCCATCTGGCTAATTGAGATCAGCGATTTGCAAATGAGCTAACTGAGGCAGCAGCTTCAAAGTTCAAGGGATCTAATAGATGTTTTGTCAAGAAGTTACACCATATGACATTGCTTTTAAAAATAATGGGTCTTTTATTTTGTATAGAAAATCTAGGTCTCTTCTATATGGATCTGAAAACCCCTGAAAGTTCCAGCACAATGTGGAATTAAAAACAGTTTTAATAGGGTGTGTTTGGTAAGGCGCTTCATTTTAAAATCTTTAGGCCACTATGTACAACATTATCACTTGGCTGCAGATTTGTTTGTTCCCATTTGTCCTCTGAAATCTTCAGTTCTAAGTTCTTTTAATACACATTGTTTTTACCCATTATTCACTGGAATAAGTGGTAGATGGAATCTTACATTGTTTCAGGTACTGTATGTTACATCTGCCCTTAGATCTGATTTCTGAGGTGTAGTGTCTTCCCCAGTCCAGGAGCATGCAGATAAAGTTCACCACATGGGAGCTGCTGTTAAACACTTCTTCATTCCTCAACATATAATTACACACTATGCAATATCTCATACTCAGCACTAACCACATCTTGACACCTCCCCACATATGACGTAATTCCTGTTCAGAGTCTACCCCAGAACCACAAGGGTCCCAGTGTGTATAACCTCAATATGTTACATCTCCCCCTTTGTTAAAAAAAAAGGTGGTGGACATAACGAAAATCACATTTCTTCAATTAGTCGGCGAGGTGAATGCACCTGTCAGCTGTAGCAGGTGATCCAAGGTGGTCGAGGTCCACCCTGATCGGACGTGGGTGGTATAGGCTCAGATGCTGGAGCCGGGCTTGCTGCAAAGCTGCCTTATGCATGGTTTCAGGATTCAAAAACTGTTGCAGCAAGTGTTTGCAATGTGACGTGTTCCAGGTGATTCATTGTCTGGGACGATGTGCTGTTATCATATGTCCTTTGCATGCAACAACCTGTTGAGGATCAGCAGCCAAAGGAGTGTACTTTTTCCATCTTAGTTTCTATTTAACCAGTCTCCTTTGTCAAAAACTGTCTCCTGGGCAATGCAACACTGAACAGCATATGCTTTCATTTTTCATTTCTGAGCCACGTCTGTGTCTCAACTTTGTCAGTATTCACGAATCGATCTGAGGTCCATTCAGGTAGTTTTGTTCAGATGGCTTTCCCAAGTAGCAAAGTGTCTGGACTCTCACCAGTTGTCGAGTGAAGAGTCGACCGATAGGCCCGGGCGGCCTGGCACATGGTTTAGTTAAGCTCAGTTCCTTCCATGGGCGCTCGCTGGATTACTCTCTTGAGGGTGCCCATGAATCATTCAACTACACCATTGACTGGGGACCAGAGAGGTGTACTCCCTTGATGTTTGACATTGAGTCTGTCAAGAAACTCTTTGAACTGTTTGCTATTGAATAGTGGGCCATTGTCAGATTTGAGATTTGGTTACTGCCCCACGTAACAAAGATGTCATCAAGTTGTTCTTTGACCGTGTCATGGGTTGACGAAAACAGGTCTTCTACCGAATGAAAATGTAAATATTCATTAATGACTACCATGAGATGTGTTCATTTCCTAAATGTCCAAAAAGGTTAACTGCAACTCTCTCCCAGGCATGAGTTGGATGGTCAGAAATTGTCACTGGGTGATCTGTCACCTTAGGAGACAAGCAATTTCAAATATGGCTCATTTTCAACTCCTTCTCAGCTCGCTCATCTAGTCCAGGGAACCACACATGGTCTCGTAGGCCTTTTTTGGTGGCTACCATACCACAATGTCCTACCTAGGCCAGCTCAATGACCGTCTGTCTTTGATTTTTGAGTATGACATTTCTCAAGCCTCTCAATATGAAGCCCTCTTGTGTAACTGCTAACTCGCCCCACACAGTTTATTACTTTTGGAATCCAACATCATTGGCAAGAGGCCGGGTACTTCTCCTCCATGATTGCGTAGTAAGTTCTTTCATGATGAACATGGCTTTCTCAGCATTAGTAGCAGCAATGATTTGTTCCACTGATAGAGCCACTGGTGTGCTAGATCTCTCGATAAAATTGAGCTATACTTCAGCTATCTTAGATTTTTAACTGTGACGTAATAGCAGCACTCGTGAAAAGTAATCTGCTGGGATTTGATCCTTCCCAGTTTGTGCATAATCTCATAGCCTCAACCCTCCACCTCTCGATACAAGGAGGAATATTAGCCTTCGGATTCCTAAAGATTGCGGGTAACGCCAGGTGATCTGTGATGACAGTGCATCCTTTTCCATAGAGGAATACATGAAAATGTTTTAGGTCCACATCACAGGCAGACTCTCCCTTATGTGGTTAGGAGTAGGCATGTCCTGTCTCAAACAGGCTCCTATTGGCATAGGCCACAATGTGTCTCTGAGCATTCGGATGGCAATTGTGTTGAGCAAAGATTGCTCCTAGCCCCACTGGGCTTGCATCAACCATTGTTTCAGTATGTAACTTGGGGCCGAAGTAGGCCATTTTACTTGCATTTTCAATTGCATGTTTAGTGTCTTTGAGACTCCTGCCTTGCATTCTGAAGACCATTGAAATGGCACATTTTGTTTTGTTAGGTCTTTTAATGGGGCACTCGCTGTAGCAAGTTTGCAAATGTATGTGAGTAATAACTGGCTAGAAAGGATCACTGCATGGTAACATTTGGGGCGCGCCTGCACCTTGTCTGGGTTTGGAATCATTCCTCCATCAGAGAATATGTGCCCAAAAGTTTTGAGTTTGGATTTGTGGTACTCAGACTTTGCAGCATTCAGAGTGAGACCGACATCAAAATGTAAATGGCATAATTGGTTAAGGGCTTTCTCATGTTCCTCTTTTGTTCTCCCCAAAAAAATCACCGTAATTGAAAGCTTGTGGAACAGGCTGGATGACTCGGCGAATGACATCCTAAAAAGCTCTGCAGCCGAAGATACTCCTAAACTCTCTAGACTCAAGTCTAAACATAAGCTCTCACATAAGGTCTACCTCGAAGGGTGCTTTTTATAGCTTTAATCTCCTGAACAAAATCAAACCCTTCCACCCTCCAAATGACCGAAAAACACCACACATGCACTTGTTCTGTCCAGACTAGATACGGAACTGCCACACCCACAGGAGTAGCGAAAGCACACTTAGCCCCCATGAGAACCACCTTTACTGCAGTAGCAGGAATGTCACAGGAACAAAGAAACATGATCACATCTCACCCGCACTGAACAATCTAAAGTGGCTACCAATCTTAGCATGCTGCTGCTTCAAAACTGCCTGTCTCACATAGAAAGCCCTACACACTGGTAAACCAGCTTACCTCGCAGCCAAACTCACAAAAGCAAGCCAAACGATAAAGCTAAGAAGTTCCAACACACTTCTTCACATACTCCCCAAAAGGCATAAACAAAAAGCCCTTTCTCGCTCACGCCTCAAAAATATGGAACTCTCTTACTGGACACATCAAAACTAATCTTTCCGTCATGACCTCTGAGACAACTATAATAATTTCTCCTAAACCGACACCTTTATCCCTCCGCAAAATAACCACAGATTGTACCATGGAAAAATCACCTAGTTATATACACCTCTCTTGCAAGATCTACTCAATGAATTGAGGCTCATCTTAGCAATTCATAATTATATTATAATTGAATGATAACAACTAGACTTTCAGAATTGTATTCATACTGTACTTTGAATATTGATAACTGTTGTGAAATTGTTGTAAAGCCCTCTAAAACCCTGGGGTCTTGCCAGCACTATATAACCAGCACTATATAAAACTCTTAAGATAACATAAATAAAATAAAAAACTCAGTCTGTTATATCTGAATGAACCAAAAACATAGTAATGTGCTTACAGTTCTTTTGCAACTCGAGTTGATGGTATTCTTTATTCAGATCAATGACAGGAAAACACTTTGGCTCTGTTCAACAGCATAATCATGTCTGCTATGTGCAGACCAGGGTGTCTTTCCCTCTCATAGACTTTATTTGCTTGGCACATATCAACACAAATACGCACTGCTCTGGTACTATCCGTTTTTGGTACTACTACTCTGGGCGAAAACCCATGGTGTGGGGCCTGTGGAGTACTCAATGATGCCATTTGTTAGGTGTGTTTCTAACTCTTTCTCTACAGCTTCTTGTAGATGAAAAGCAGTTCTACTGTGTCGTTGAGCAACAGGAGAATGTCTTCCTTCATATGCAGCCGTACCTTCATTTTTTAAAATTTGCCTAGGCTGTGGAACAACAACAGAATCAGCTTGTGATCTCAGACTGACCCCTGAGGTTGTAGTTGAAGGATATCAACCCCATGTCAGCAGTGGTGGGAAGGCTGAGCAAGCAGGCACTTGATGAAGTCCCTTGTAGAACATGAATGGTGGCTCAACCTAATGTCTTTTTGTGTTGCATTGTCACTGTGGACAACCCTTGGCTTTGCAATGTCTCAGACGTGGCCCAGATATACACCTTTGTGCCTGACAGAGTAAGGCGAGGCACATAGGATAGGCTGTTAAGCTTCTCCACTGGCATGATGTTAATTGATGCACCACAGTCTATGATGAAATTTATTGGGTGATTGCTCACTTTCAATGTAAATTTAGGACTGTGTTTAAATGATTTTTGTCACTTTACTTGGTAAGCTGTCTGTTGTGTGACTTTTCTTACACCATCCTTTGGCAGTCATCATCAGGGCACATGCATATTCTTCACTGGCACTTGATAGTGCCATTGAGGAGCCTTTATATGATGAGCTTGATGATTATTGATTTTGCCTGGTTTCTACTTGTAGTACCTGATCTTGCTGTTTGGTTTCATGGCCGTGGCGAGAATGTTTTTGAAAGTTCTCTTGTCCATATTTTCTTTCCATCATTACACACTTGATTTTTCTTTAGCTTGGCACACAGTCATGAAGTGAATTATTTTTCCACAATATTTGCAGACCTGCCCAATGGTTGGGCATTCACCTTCATAGAGAAATGAAAGTCCACACTGGAAACATAATTCTGATACCTTAGACGATGTTGAGTTACATGTATCTTGATTTGCTTATGCTTGCTTTTCACAGTCAACACTGATTCGTTATCTGCTTTTCCTGATTCCATGTCAGTAGCTTGTCTGTCTGTTAGTTCTCCGCTCTGGCAACCATCAGCATTTCCTCCAAGATGTGTGTTTCTCTCAACATGCACCTTGTTAACAAATCTAAAGGCATCCATTAATGACTCTGAGGCACATGGCTTCTTTGTCAGTGTAATCACGTAAATTGCAATGTTTAATGAGTTTATTAAGCCTTTCAACAAACTTGTTCATTGTTTCACCAATCTGTTGACTTGCTTGACCGAAGATGTACCTTTCATAGTCAGCATGCAGCACTGGGTTGAACTTCGCCTCCGTTTCTTTTACCTTTTGGTATGCTTTTGCATCAGTCTGTGATATTTTCCATGCCACTTATTTCACTCCATCACCAGCAAGGATCTTCAAGTATTTGAGAATATTCTTTTCATCTTCTTCTTCTAGTGCAGTTATGAAGTCACTGAATGTTTCGATCCATTCAGCCCACCATGCACCAATCTCCTGCTTCTTAAAAGAGTCAAACAGCAAAGGTGGCTTCAGGAACATGGCTGCATTGTATTACGTGTTCCTTTTCTACCATTGAGAGCACTTGCTGTTCAGACAGCTTTTGCTGTACCCTGCCACCTGTACTTGGTTCACTATGACTGATCTGAGGTCGTAAAATGCTTCATTTGTCTCTGACAGCGAGTAAACTCTCTGTTTCTCGTACATGGCTGTTGCTGCTATTATCTTTCTGCTTTGTTTGAGTAACTTGCTCCGTTTTCATGGTGCAGTGCAGCATTTTGAATGTGCTCAACTGCAGGATCTTCACTTTCTTCTTTGACTGTGTATGGGCTGGACCAGGTCCTTGACACCACATGTACCAGTCGCACGCTGCTTTGCATCGATTTGAAACACACGTAGCAAGCACAAGCAGTTTGCCGTATCATTGCAAACTGTCAGGGAGAGGAGCCTTGTTTCCTTTGGGGCACATTTCCCATCCTCGTTGCCAGACGTAGCGTCTTTTCAGTCCAGGTGCATGCAAATACAGATCACCACACAGGAGTTGCAGTTAAACACTTCTTTATTCCTCAGCATACATTCATGCACTGCTAATTATCTTATGCTCAACACTAACCACACCCTGACGCCTCCCCCATATGACGTAGTTCCTTCTGAGAGTCCACCCAGAACCACAAGGGTCCTAGTGCGTATAACATTAATATGCTACATGAGGAACCATGGTATCAATAAAGGCCAGTGTACTAGGTTTTAATGTAGGCAGCAGAGAATCTGCCAAAAATTTAGCAAACCACAAAAAAAGATTTTAAAAGGTCAAAAAAACAACCGCAAAAAAGTGAATTTGATTTCCGGGCCACCAAAACATGTTGCTTGCAGCATCTAATCGAACAGTTCCAAAGTCAAGATTTGAGTGGTCAATTAATGAAGGTACTAGGAACCAATTGCAAGTGACAAATGGAGTACTGTACACAGTTCAACAGGACGCCAGTTGCTGCTTCAACTGGTCTCTGTAGTCAATGTTGTACACAGGGCGATTAAAGCTGTTGGAGAGGGGCTTGCTACTACAGTAGATCCCTTGGAATAGTAGATTTTATGGACTTTTTTTGTGAAACTGGTGGAGTCTATGGCTATGGAAATTCGTTAAGAGTAGGGAACCCAGAAATCTGGAAGTTCCTCTGGGCCTACCCTACCGGGACCAGCTGTAGGAGAGGAATTCAGATTTAGAGTTAGGATCTACTCATGTTGCTTTTTCATGAGATCTCTGGACCTGCATGCAAACCAATAATAATTGTTCAAATAGTAATGTAGTCAGAGTAACTCCCCCAGGGCATGAAATATCATCAGGTCAGGGCCTGCTCAAGCCGGCGCAGGGTGCTTAATTCAGATACTCTGTCCATCACCACCCCCTTTTTCTGAATCGTTTTGTCCACCATAAGCGTGGAAGGGTATGCTCAGATGTGAGTCCCTTGCTCACTGCACCATCAGGATTCAAGCAAGCCGGGCCGAAGACGGCTGTAATGCCAGAAACCGGTCCCCGGAAGCTTGTTTCCTTTCCAGTAAAAGAATTGGCTTGGTAGTTTGGTCTGCCCTGTTCCCATGATGCACTGGGCCAGGGACAGACTAATTTGCATGTAGCCAGGTTCCGAGCTGGGATGGTGCAGTGAGCTAAAAAACGGTGATGGATCAAGCCCTGATCTGTTGACTGGGTAGGAGTGTTCTGCTTATTTCAGATACTCTATCCATCACCACCCCCTTTTTCTGAATCGTTTTGTCCACCATAAGCGTGGAATGGTATGCTCAGATGTGAGTCCCTTGCTCACTGCACCATCAGGATTCAAGCAAGCCGGGCCGAAGACGGCTGTAATGCCAGAAACCAGTCCCCGGAAGCTTGTTTCCTTTCCAGTAAAAGAATTGGCTTGGTAGTTTGGTCTGCCCTGTTCCCATGATGCACTGGGCCAGGGACAGTCTAATTTGCATGTAGCCAGGTTCCGAGCTGGGATGGTGCAGTGAGGTAAAAAACGGTGATGGATCAAGCCCTGATCTGTTGACTGGGTAGGAGTGTTCTGCTTAATTCAGATACTCCATCCATCACCACCCCCTTTTTCTGAATTGCTTCGTCCACCATAAGCGTGGAAGGGTATGCTCAGCTGTGAGTCCCTTGCTCACTGCACCATCAGGATTCAAGCAAGCCGGGCCGAAGACGGCTGTAATGCCAGAAACCGGTCCCCGGAAGCTTGTTTCCTTTCCAGTAAAAGAATTGGCTTGGTAGTTTGGTCTGCCCAGTTCCCATGATGCACTGGGCCAGGGACAGACTAATTTCCATGTAGCCAGGTTCCGAGCTGGGATGGTGCAGTGAGCTAAAAAACGGTGATGGATCAAACCCTGATCTGTTGACTGGGTAGGAGTGTTCTGCTTAATTCAGATACTCTGTCCATCACCACCCCCTTTTTCTGACTCGTTTTGTCCACCATAAGAGTAGAAGGGTATGCTCAGTTGTGAGTCCCTTGCTCACTGCACCATCAGGATTCAAGCAAGCCGGGCCGAAGACTGCTGTAATGCCAGAAACCGGTCCCCGGAAGCTTGTTTCCTTTCCAGTAAAAGAATTGGCTTGGTAGTTTGGTCTGCCCTGTTCCCATGATGCACTGGGCCAGGGACAGAATAATTTGCATGTAGCCAGAATCTGAGCTGGGATGGTGCAGTGAGCTAAAAAATGGTGATGGATCAAGCCCTGATCTGTTGACTGGGTAGGAGTGTTCTGCTTAATTCAGATACTCCATCCATCACCACCCCCTTTTCTGAATCGTTTTGTCCACCATAAGCGTGGAAGGGTGTGCTCAGATGTGAGTCCCTTGCTCACTCCACCATCAGGATTCAAGCAAGCCGGGCCGAAGACGGCTTTAATGCCAGAAACCGGTCCCGGAAGCTTGTTTCCTTTCCAGTAAAAGAATTGGCTTGGTAGTTTGGTCTGCCCTGTTCCCAGGATGCACTGGGCCAGGGACAGACTAATTTGCATGTAGCCAGGTTCCGAGCTGGGATGGTGCAGTGAGCTAAAAAACGGTGATGGATCAAGCCCTGATCTGTTGACTGTTTAGGAGTGTTCTGCTTAATTCAGATACTCTGTCCATCACCACCCCCTTTTTCTGAATCGTTTTGTCCACCATAAGCGTGGAAGGGTATGCTCAGATGTGAGTCCCTTGCTCACTGCACCATCAGGATTCAAGCAAGCCTGGCCGAAGAAGGCTGTAATGCCAGAAACCGGTCCCCGGAAGCTTGTTTCCTTTCCAGTAAAAGAATTGGCTTGGTAGTTTGGTCTGCCCTGTTCCCATGATGCACTGGGCCAGGGACAGACTAGTTTGCATGTAGCCAGGTTCTGAGCTGGGATGGTGCAGTGAGCTAAAAAACGGTGATGGATCAAGCCCTGACCTGTTGACTGGGTAGGAGTGTTCTGCTTAATTCAGATACTCTGTCCATCACCACCCCCTTTTTCTGAATCGTTTTGTCCACCATAAGCGTGGAAGGGTATGCTCAGATGTGAGTCCCTTGCTCACACCACCATCAGGATTCAAGCAAGCCGGGCCGAAGACAGCTGTAATGCCAGAAACCGGTCCCTGGAAGCTTGTTTCCTTTCCAGTAAAAGAATTAGCTTGGTACTTTGGTCTGTCCTGTTCCCATGATGCACTGGGCCAGGGACAGACTAATTTGCATGTAGCCAGGTTCCGAGCTGGGATGGTGCAGTGAGCTAAAAAAAGGTAATGGATCAAGCCCTGATCTGTTGACTGGGTAGGAGTGTTCTGCTTAATTCAGATACTCCGTCCATCAGCACCCCCTTTTTCTGAATCGTTTTGTCCACCATAAGCGTGGAAGGGTATGCTCAGATGTGAGTCTCTTGCTCACTGCACCATCAGGATTCAAGCAAGCCGGGCAGAAGGCGGCTGTAATGCCAGAAACCGGTCCCCGGAAGCTTGTTTCCTTTCCAGTAAAAGAATTGGCTTGGTAGTTTGGTCTGCCCTGTTCCCATGATGCACTGGGCCAGGGACAGACTAATTTGCATGTAGCCAGGTTCCGAGCTGGGATGGTGCAGTGAGCTAAAAAACGGTGATGGATCAAGCCCTGATCTGTTGACTGGGTAAGAGTGTTCTGCTTAATTCAGATACTCTGTCCACCACCACCCCCTTTTTCTGAATCGTTTTGTCCACCATAAGCGTGGAAGGGTATGCTCAGATGTGAGTCCCTTGCTCACACCACCATCAGGATTCAAGCAAGCCGGGCCGAAGACAGCTGTAATGCCAGAAACCGGTCCCTGGAAGCTTGTTTCCTTTCCAGTAAAAGAATTAGCTTGGTACTTTGGTCGGTCCTGTTCCCATGATGCACTGGGCCAGGGACAGACTAATTTGCATGTAGCCAGGTTCCGAGCTGGGATGGTGCAGTGAGCTAAAAAACGGTAATGGATCAAGCCCTGATCTGTTGACTGGGTAGGAGTGTTCTGCTTAATTCAGATACTCCGTCCATCAGCACCCCCTTTTTCTGAATCGTTTTGTCCACCATAAGCGTGGAAGTGTATGCTCAGATGTGAGTCTCTTGCTCACTGCACCATCAGGATTCAAGCAAGCCGGGCAGAAGACGGCTGTAATGCCAGAAACCGGTCCCCGGAAGCTTGTTTCCTTTCCAGTAAAAGAATTGGCTTGGTAGTTTGGTCTGCCCTGTTCCCATGATGCACTGGGCCAGGGACAGACTAATTTGCATGTAGCCAGGTTCCGAGCTGGGATGGTGCAGTGAGCTAAAAAACGGTGATGGATCAAGCCCTGATCTGTTGACTGGGTAGGAGTGTTCTGCTTATTTCAGATACTCTATCCATCACCACCCCCTTTTTCTGAATCGTTTTGTCCACCATAAGCGTGGAATGGTATGCTCAGATGTGAGTCCCTTGCTCACTGCACCATCAGGATTCAAGCAAGCCGGGCCGAAGACGGCTGTAATGCCAGAAACCAGTCCCCGGAAGCTTGTTTCCTTTCCAGTAAAAGAATTGGCTTGGAAGTTTGGTCTGCCCAGTTCCCATGATGCACTGGGCCAGGGACAGACTAATTTCCATGTAGCCAGGTTCCGAGCTGGGATGGTGCAGTGAGCTAAAAAACGGTGATGGATCAAACCCTGATCTGTTGACTGGGTAGGAGTGTTCTGCTTAATTCAGATACTCTGTCCATCACCACCCCCTTTTTCTGACTCGTTTTGTCCAACATAAGCGTGGAAGGGTATGCTCAGATGTGAGTCCCTTGCTCACACCACCATCAGGATTCAAGCAAGCCGGGCCGAAGACAGCTGTAATGCCAGAAACCGGTCCCTGGAAGCTTGTTTCCTTTCCAGTAAAAGAATTAGCTTGGTACTTTGGTCTGTCCTGTTCCCATGATGCACTGGGCCAGGGACAGACTAATTTGCATGTAGCCAGGTTCCGAGCTGGGATGGTGCAGTGAGCTAAAAAACGGTAATGGATCAAGCCCTGATCTGTTGACTGGGTAGGAGTGTTCTGCTTAATTCAGATACTCCGTCCATCAGCACCCCCTTTTTCTGAATCGTTTTGTCCACCATAAGCGTGGAAGGGTATGCTCAGATGTGAGTCTCTTGCTCACTGCACCATCAGGATTCAAGCAAGCCGGGCAGAAGACGGCTGTAATGCCAGAAACCGGTCCCCGGAAGCTTGTTTCCTTTCCAGTAAAAGAATTGGCTTGGTAGTTTGGTCTGCCCTGTTCCCATGATTCACTGGGCCAGGGACAGACTAATTTGCATGTAGCCAGGTTCCGAGCTGGGATGGTGCAGTGAGCTAAAAAACGGTGATGGATCAAGCCCTGATCTGTTGACTGGGTAAGAGTGTTCTGCTTAATTCAGATACTCTGTCCATCAAAACCCCCTTTTTCTGAATCGTCTCCAGACTAGAGCACCTATAACAGAGGCACAAAGAGGTCTGAGCAGGCTGCACCTGGCTGTCAACAGCCGCACCTGACAGTGATCAGGAATAATAGACCAAAGGCTAACCCCCAACTAAAGAACTCCTTACACTCAGGCAACAGGAAATGTACTACCAGCTTTCACCCTACCATGCAGCAAAAGGCTGTTTCAGCAAGACTAATCAGCAGCCCTTTGCAAAAGAACGGGTTCACTGACAGAATATCGAAGTAAAAAATATAGATGAAAAAAATAGAATGCTAAAATATCGACTTCCTATACTTAAACAGGTAAGCAAAAAAATATAGAGAAAAACAATATTGATGTCAAAAATATAGTTGTACAAAATATCGATTTGTATACATATATATTAAAATATAAATATTAAATATATTAAATTATAGTTTTTTTAAAAAAAAGTAGATTTAATATACATTTTAACAAATATAACAAATACACTTAATTAAAAAAGTTAAACACACATGCATAATAATTAATATATATATTTACTTTAAAACAATTAATACACTATTAATTTTCATTTATTTTATCATTTTAAAATTATATATAAATTTACAAATATATATATATGTATATGTGTGTGTATTACCTACTGGCGGTCGCCAGTAGGTATATATAGTTAGGATTTTTTTCCTATGGGATTTCTGAAAATTCTATGTCGAATAACTTTGGCGTTTGTGGACGGAATTTGCTGAACTTTTCAGGAAAATGGCACATTTTGTTTATGAGCAGCCCCTGAAAGTTTGGGGGGGTTATGTCAAGGGGGGGCCGAGAAAAAAGGGGGGTCCCAAAACGCGGTTTTCCCATTCATTTTTCCATAGGGCGGTTGGAATCACTTTTAGCTCGAACGGCTGAATGGATTTACATGAAACTTGGCAAAATTGTAGATTCGGTTTGCCCGACGTGCCTTTGCTATGTCTCAATATATGTGCTCCAGTGGATTTTGAGAAATTAATATTTTAAAAAACAGATATATCTGTGACAGCGTCCCGGTTAGCGCCCCGGTTCGCGTACCTGACGCGTAACGGAACTTTGCGAGGAGAAGCGGATTGGCTCCCCGGTGACTGTCAACATTCTAAACAGTCCGGAGCGGCCGCCATCTTGTGTCTCGGTAGGATCGAGATACAAGAGGTGGAAAAAACAAAGTGGGAAATGAGCATAAGGGGGCAGAGTACATCCTCCCTGACCCCCTAGGTTTGATGAGGGGGCTTTAAAAGGGCCCCGCGGGTCCAAAAAAATATATATATATTATCATTTTTTTGCGGGGGGAGCGCTCGGTACGCGCACCGGGAAGCGGTCCGGGAAGCATAATATTGGGAAAATGGGATGAAAGAATGTTCAAATATTGTATGTTTATTGGTTGTTCTTTTTTTTTTTTTTTTTTTTTCATTTAAGTACCAAGATGTAGGTATCAATGCAGAGGCTAAAAATAGAAATACACCGTTTTCTTTGTAAATATCTTGCATGTTGTTTCAGAAGTTATTGTGGTATATGGAATTCATAGCATAGTCTGTCAGGAAAGCAGAAACACCATGGAGGCAGGAGATGATAAAGAGATGTTAAATACACTTTGGAGATAATATAGTGGAAGAAAGGAAGTAAATATGAGCAAACTTACTATGTAACACAAAAAAGTTGAACAGTATATTTAAAGTCTGATTTTACATTATAATCAATTTGCTACAAGGTTATAAAATACATATAAAAATGAATAATGTCTCAAACAATGTTTGAATTATTAAATAAAAATTTATTTTACTGATTCGTTTTCAAAATTAAAAAGAACTTCTAATAATTCATTGTCAGATTTTTTTTCATTTTCAATTAGGAAATCTACTGATTCCACACATTGCAGAAGTTCAAAGTCCCGTGATTCATCATAGAATTCAGAGTCAATTTCTGTATCTGTGTTGCTTCTTGCAACAATTTCCAAGTTAGTTTTGTTCTCTCCTTCCATTTTTGTGCTGTAAAACGAATTTTAAAAAAATATATCAGTACAGATAGGGCACTGTTGGGTTTAAGTACAGACAGGTAGTTTGTTTTTTTAAACAGTGATTTTATCTTTGGGCAGTGTATGGTATCAGACTGGAAGTAGAAATATAAAAAAATGTATGTGATAAAGCCTAAGTTAATTCTTAATTATACAAGACAAGCCTAACTCCATCCATAACTAAAACAGAGAAGTCTATCTTATTCTATAACTATTACAGAGGGATAGTATATAACTATCAGAAAATGTTTTCCTAATTAACTTAAAGTGCAGAACATACTTCAGTTTTTAAAATATCATCTTACCAATCAAAAAGAAGTTTAAGTTCTCAGTTGAAATGCACTTGATATGTACTTCAGGAAGTAGTAGTCAAAATGGCTGTGTTTATCTCTCTTTCTTTATATATATTCGGGATAACCAATCAAATGTCATAAAATAATAGAAGATATTGAAAGTAGCATTTTGATTGGTTGTCAATTCTAACACTTCATAAGTGTTTTTGTTAGGTAATTTACCTCAGGATATTTAGTCAGGCTTACAGCATAATTTTCTCAATGGAATTCCATCAAATTTGGGTAAATGGTAGGGACTGCTATGTAGTAGGCCCTATTCTATATTTCATGAAATTGTCTGTAGTAGTTTTTCTGTAAATTACTTTCCCACCTTTTTTTATCAAGCGCTTACCGGTGCGCTCCCCGGTACGCGAACCGGCAGCGTTACGGGAGTCCTCCATTTTGTATATTGGTAGAATTGAGACATAAGATGGAGGACAAACAATGTACGGAATGGGTAGAAGGGGGCAGGGTAGACACTTTGTGACCCTCTAGGTTTTCTAAGGGAGGATTAGGACGCTGATATATGCAAAAATTAAAAAATTAAATTTTTGAAAATTTCGCAAGGGGAGTGCCCGGTACGCGCACCGGTAAGCTAACCGGGGACCGTACTTTGGTGAAGAAAAAAAAATTCGAAAAAGATAAACGTTTTGAACGATGAGAGGTAGGGTAGCTCTGAAAAGAGCTATTGTGTTCTGTGGCTAATTTAGGTACCTACAAGTAGGTTCCAATGCACACTTTTAAATAAAGGACGAATATTCTATTCCCTTTATCGGAGAAGTGCACACCATCTCTTCTGTAGATGTGTTGAATGTTGGAACGCAAGTTATTGTTGTATATTAAACCCATTCCATAGTCTCTTATGTAAGCAGAAACAGATTTATTCACATGTTTCTGTGCTTTCTCAAATTGTGGAAAAAATTGATTTGACCACTTACATTTTTGTCTTTGACATATATTGGAATATACCAAGGCAGTTTGGGGAAAAAGTGTCATTTAAAAGAAGAATACATTTTACAGCTTTTGATATTTGCTATTAAAAAACCATTACAAATTCACTGAAAAAACCATAGGTTATAGACCATATATAGTTAGGAATTAGCTTTTACAAAACCTTTTACAAAACCTTGAAAATTCACTGAAAAAACCATAGGTTATAAACCATATATAGTTAGGGATTAGCATTTACAAAACCTTATTTTACTCGCACAAAACCGTAGAAACACCCTGAACCCCTAGGCCTGTTAAGGTGTCATCAGTGATGTCAAAGACCATGTCATGAATGATGTAATATGCGACATCATCAGCAGTGGATTGCGGGTGCGCGATATATAGTTAGTGCAACTAACTATATATCGCGCACCCGCAATCCACTGCTGATGATGTCACATATTACATCATTCATGACATGGTCAGTGACATCACTGATGACAACTCAAATGACATCACTGATGACAACATCCAGTGACTGTATGTTTCTGTAAAGTTAAAATATGTCTTACATATTGAAGAATGAGTGGATGTATAAGTCTCTGGATGAAGGATTTAGTAGGTGCATGACTGACTGTATGAGAGAGTGATTAAATGTGTCTCACTGAGTGCATGGGTTAGTGACTAAACTGTCTTAATTTGTGCATCATTATATCTGTTGTTCTGTAAACTGCTGCATGTGTGATCAGTAGCTATATGATTAACTATATGGGTTATTGATTGGTTGCCCAAGAATTTGTATGGGAGAGTGAGTGTGTGTGTGGGTGGCTGGGAGGTGTGTGACTATGTGCAAAGATGTGTGAGCAGTTGATTCACTAGATGTATGGGTTCAAAACTGCATGTGGAAACAGCTCTATGGGTAGTTGACTGTGTGCATGAGTGTATTGGTAAGTGATTGGTTTCTCAGTGCTACATGTCAAAGTAAGTACATATGTAAAACACAGTACATGCGAGAGTTAACATATATAAATTACTGTATATAAGAGCTAGTGAATGTGTGAGTGGCTGCATGGATCATTGAAAACTTGTATCAGTGATTGTATAAGAGAGTAAATATGTGTTAAAATATGTTTGAATAAGTAAGGTGTTTATAACTGTATAGTTGAGGAAATGGAGGTGTGACTGATTCTTTGCATGACTAAGTGTATGAGTAACTCCATGGATGAGTGACAAGCTGTGAGTGTCTGTTTTCACTGAGTGTATCTAAGGTTATATCAGAGTCTGTAGAGGTTCATCGTATTAACACATAAAAGATGTCATCTGTGATGTTGTCAGTGATGTCATTTGAGTTGTCATCAGTGATGTCATCAGTGATGTCACTGACCATGTCATGAATGATGTAATATGTGACATCATCAGCAGTGGATTGCGGGTGCGCGATATATAGTTAGTGCAACTAACTATATATGCGAACTTCAATGGTTTTGTGCGAGTAAAATAAGGTTTTGTAAATGCTAATCCCTAACTATATATGGTCTATAACCTATGGTTTTTTCAGTGAATTTATATATATATATATATATATATATATATATATATATATATATATATATATATATATATATATATATATATATATATATATATATATATATATATATATATATATATATGTATATATATATATATATATATATATATATATATATATATATATATATATTACCTACTGGCGGTCGCCAGTAGGTAGTTATAGTTAGGATTTTTTTCAATGTTAAATCTCAAAATTCTATTTGGAATAACTTTGGCACCGGTTGACGAATCTGCCTGAAAATTTCCTGAAAATGGCCTCGTCGAGCTCCGGTTCTTCCTTGAAAGTTTGGGGGGGATACGTCAAGCGGAGGCCGAGATAAAAGGGGGGTCCCAAAACGCGTTTTCCCCATGTTACTTTCCATAGGGCGGTCGATTTCACTTTTAGCTCGAACGGCTGAATGGATTTCCATCAAACTTGGCAAAATTGTAGGGACTAGTAGCCCGATGTGCCTTTGCTATGTCTCAAGATATGTGCTCCAGTGGATTTTGAGTAATTTAGGTTAAAAAAAATATATATATCTATAGGCGCTCTCCGGTGCGCGCACCGGAGTGCGCTCCTGGCGCGACACGCGACTTGTGCGCAGAAAGCTGATTGGCTCTTGGGTGTCTGTAAACATTCCAAACAGTCTGGAGCGGCCGCCATCTTGTGTCTCGGTAAAATCGAGACACAAGGGGTTTGAAAAAAAAAGGGGCAAATGACCATAAGGGGGAAGAGTAGACCCTCTCTGACCCCCTAGGTTTGATGTGGGGGCTAAAATAGGGTCCTGCGGGGCATTACATTTTTTATTTTTTTTTTCGTTTTGCGCGGGAGAAGCGCATGGTACGCGCTCCGGGAAGCGAAGCACGGGGAAAATCCAGGACCATATTTATGAAGGCCTTGCGCTGCCAGTTTTGCGCCGCCTGTGCGTCAATTTTTGTGACGCACCAGCGGTGTAAAAAAATGCGCTTTGTTACGCTATATTTAAAAAGTGACGCATCTATCTAGATGCGTCACTTTTTAAATATAGTGCAACGAGGCACATTTTTTTACACTGCTGGTGCGATGCGTCACTTTTCTGTGCGCACTCCTTATGACATTCCAGATGTGTCATATTTAATGTATGACGAATCATGTTGCAAAGAGTTACAGATACGTTACAGATACGACGCACTCCAGCAATGCGTTACTTGGAATGTCATAAGGAGTGCGCACAGAAAAGTGACGCATCGCACCAGTGGTGTGAAAAAATGCGCCTCGTTGCGCTATATTTAAAAAGTGACGCATCTAGGTAGATGGGTCACTTTTTAAAATCAAGTGCCACATTATATCTGCGTCAGGTATAATGCATGCAGAGGGGGTGTTCCCCGCAAAAAGCTTTGTAATAGCGACGCAGTGAAGTCTTTGAGATTTCACTGCGTCACTTTTAGGATGCTGTTGCGTCAAAATCTTGTGCCTGCTTCACAGCAGACCTTTCACATGGGGCTTTTTCCATGTGAAAGGACACATTACTGGAGTTGCGTCACTTTTGTGACGCACTCCAGCAATGCGTTACTTTTGTGTTTACAGATACGTCAGAAATACTGACATATCTGTAACTCCTTGCGAATTGATTAGTCATATATTAAATATGACATATCTGGAATGTCATAAGGAGTGCGTCCAGAAAAGTGACGCATCGCTGTTTTCACGTAGCGATGCGTCACTTTTCAGAAATGAGGCCAGCAGTTTATTCACTGTGTCACCTCTACGACCCTTTCTTGCGTCAATACATCCCTTTTGCATACATTACACCTGACGTAGGAATAATGTGGCACAGGGGTTTACAAAGTGATGTATTTACCAAGAAACGCCACTTTGTAAATATGAATAAATAAGGTGCATTTTTTATTGGAATGTTGTGTCACAAAAAGTGATGCTTTGGTGGCGTTAAAGTGACGCATGGCTTCATAAATGAAGCCTTCTACCTTCAACTCCAGCAATGCATCTTTTCTTAAAAGGACACATTACTGGAGTTGCGTCACTTTTGTGACGCACTCCAGCAATGCGTTACTTTAGTGTTTACAGATACGTCAGAAATACTGACATATCTGTAACTCCTTGCGACATGATTCCTCATACATTAAATATGACATATCTGGAATGTCATAAGGAGTGCGCACAGAAAAGTGACGCATTGTACCAGTGGTGTAAAAAAATGCGCCTCGTTGCGCTATATTTAAAAAGTGACGCATCTAGGTAGATGGGTCACTTTTTAAAATCCCGCGCCACATTATATCTGCGTCAGGTATAATGCATGCAGAGGGGGTGTTCCCCCGCAAAAAGCTTTGTAATAGCGACGCAGTGAAATCTTTGAGATTTCAGTGCGTCACTTTTAGGATGCTGTTGCGTCAAAATCTTGCGCCTGCTTCACAGCAGACCTTTCACATGGTGCTTTTTCCATGTGAAAGGACACATTACTGGAGTTGCGTCACTTTTGTGACGCACTCCAGCAATGCGTTACTTTTGTGTTTACAGATACGTCAGAAATACTGATATATCTGTAACTCCTTGCGAATTGATTAGTCATATATTAAATATGACATATCTGGAATGTCATAAGGAGTGCATCCAGAAAAGTGACGCATCGCTGTTTTCACGTAGCGATGCGTCACTTTACAGAAATGAGGCCTCCAGTTTATTCACTGTGTCACCTCTACGACCCTTTCTTGCGTCAATACGTCCCTTTTGCATACATTACACCTGACGTAGGAATAATGTGGCACAGGGGTTTACAAAGTGATGTATTTACCAAGAAACGCCACTTTGTAAATATGAATAAATAAGGTGCATTTTTTATTGGAATGTTGTGTCACAAAAAGTGATGCTTTGGTGGCGTTAAAGTGACGCATGGCTTCATAAATGAAGCCTTCTACCTTCAACTCCAGCAATGCATCTTTTCTTATCCTTCAACACTCCTGTTCTTTTTCAACATTTTCATTGAATATCAACATTCCCCATATTCACTCTTCTTCTCATAACTTTCTTTTCTAACACTCACCTTCTTTCATTCCTCCTACTTCACTTCTTTTTTCCTCTCATACCTTTCTGTTCTTTCTTACTCATTCTCCTTTCAATTATCAATGCACTATATTTCACTTACTCTTCATTTTTTTAAGAATATAGCTCTTTGATGAGAATTGGAGGTAGTTCTGAAAAGAACTTTTGGTTTTCTTCTTTTAACTTAACAGGAACAAAAACAGGGAATGGAAACTGCTCAACAGGAGCAAAAAGAAAACAAAAAAAATTAGGGGTGGGAAGGGCAGCGATGGTTCTCCAATGCTCGAACCATGAGCTGGACACTTTGCTCCCCATAGGTGAGGAGTTGATTGCAGTATCTGCATCTGAGGACACCATGGTTAAAAGCAGGTTGTATGTTTGGCACCTGCTCCTGCGATTGCCCTCTCCCAGAAGAAGTTGCTCCTCCGGTTGATGTAGAGGCCCCATCTCTGGGAACCTCTTGTGCCAGAGCCCTGACACTTTCCAGGGCAAAATTCTGGGGGTGCCTCCTCTCCACATGTCGGATCATCGTAAAGTTCCCAAAAGAGTACTTTTTTTGGGGGTCACCCCGTGACAGGACCTGTTTGCAGATCCTGCACTCCACTTTTGGTGCATTCACCTTCTTCTGGTCAGCTGGAATCTTAAAAAATTTCCATATGAAATGCTCCTTCACCTTTGGGGTAGGAGGCTCTTCATTTATGAACTCAGGTTCATCCTCACTGCTGGATTCTCTGGCAGCCATGGTAAATCACAAAAGATCCAGGTGCAAAAAACAGGTCTTTCAGTCACAAAAGTGAAAGAAGAAGTGAAGGAAATGGGTGGGGATTTCATTCATTGTAAAAAAAACTGTTAGCAACCAATGAAAAGTGTTATTTTAGGGTCACATGACCCGACGCGTTTACGCTGCGCGCTCCGGAGCACTTCCGGGTGCGTTTACGCAGCGCGATCGTATGCGCTTCCGGGGCGCAAACGTGGCACGATCGAAGGCGCTTCTGGGTGCTTTTACGCGGCGCGAACATAGGCGCTTCCGAGGGCACTTACGTTGCGCGCCGAAGTGACGTCATCAAACTTTTACAGAAATGCATAATCATTTTCCTTATTAAAAAAAACTGATTTTATTTGTATGGTACGAAATGTTTTGCATTATTATTAACTTTTCATTCATATTTTTTTTCACGAACGACAGTAGCGCTCTGGGTGCACTTTCACGAGAGCTCACCGGAAAGCTTACCGGAGAGCTTAGCTGAAAGCTTCCCTGAGCGCGCACCCAGAGCGCAAAAAAAAAAAGTTATATAAAAAAAAATGAATACTTACAAAAAAACAGCAAATTGTAAAAAAAAAATGGTTAGAAACTCGATATAGAAAGGAATTAGCATTTAAAAAACCTATGAAATTCACTGAAAAAACCATAGGTTTCACACCAGTTATAGTTAGGAATTAGCATTTAAAAAACCTATTAAATTCACAGAAAAAACCATAGGTTTCACACCAGTTATAGTTAGCTGGAAATTTTACTGATATAAAACCATTGAAATTCCCACGTTATAGTTAGTCGGACTCACTATAACTTGCGCGTGCAATGCACTGCTGATGACATCACATATTACATCACTCATGACATGGTCAGTGACATCACTCATGACATCACTGATGACATCTCAAATGACATCACTGATGACATCGTCCAGTGAATGTGTGCCTTTCTGAAAAATAAATATATTTTATATATGTATATGTTAAGGTCGATGGAAGAATAAATGTTTAAATAAGTGTCTAAATGGATGTTTTTTTAAAAAAAATTGATTGGTTAACTGGCTTATTAAGTGTATCTTAGTGAATACATATATTAGCGAGTAATGTTTAAATATTTAAATATATGTATCAGTGTTTTACTTTGTGTATAAGTGGCTGCATGGGTTGGTGAGTAGCTACATGTGTGTGTATATGGGTTATTAGATGTTTTTTTAGTATCAGTATGAGTGTCTGTATGGTTTGGTGGGGCTGTTACTTAGCACATAGATGCATCAATGACTGACTCACTGTTTGTATGTGTTTTGAAGACAGCATTTGTGTAGGATTGTATGGGTGGATGAGTGTGTATATGTGTGTGTTAGAGAGTGAATGCCTCTCTCACTAGTGTCTTTATGAGTAACTACATATGTTTTAATCTTGTATATATGAGAATTGATGTATATAAGTGAGTATATGTGAGAGTGAGAGATTGAAAGAGTTCTTGTTTAAATAAGTATGTGTTTCTATAAGTGATTGTTTAAGAGAGTAAGTATGTGTAAGTTTCCTTAGAAGTAGGGTGGTAGTGTGTGTATAGTTGTATATGCAAATAAATGGATGTTTATTAGTTTATTTGCATATGTGAGTATATGTATGAGTAACTTTTTGATGACTGTCGGTGTGTAACAGAATGAATAGGGGTATCACTACATATGATGAGTGAGTATATGTATGAGTGAATACATAAAACTGTTGGTGAATGTGTGAATTTGTATATAGATGGTGAAATTACTGAATTGGTTGTTGTAACTGGTATGGGTATATCCACTTTTTTGTTAATGTTAGTTTCTATTTTTGAATATGTGTTTCAAAGGTTACTTTACAGTGAAAGGAGGTCTGTCACTGTGTGACAAGGATGGTGTCATCAGTGATGTCATGAGTGATGTCACTGACCATGTCATGAGTGATGTAATATGTGTTGTCATCAGCAGTGCATTGCACGCGTAAAGTTATAGTGAGTCCGACTAACTATAACGTGGGAATTTCAATGGTTTTATATCAGTAAAATTTCCAGCTAACTATAACTGGTGTGAAACCTATGGTTTTTTCAGTGAATATATATATATATATAATATTTGTGTATGTTATATATATATATATATATATATATATATATATATATATATATATATATATATATATATATATATATATATATATATATATATATATATATATATATATATATCCCAGCATGCCATAACTATGAACATGTGCACTATGCTAAGCCGACTGGGGGCAGATAACCAATAAAAAGGCATGCTGATCATTGAGCCTGATTCCGTGTGCGATGAGAATAGGCCTCTGAGGAAGTGGCGTTCTAGCCACGAAATGCGTCAGGCCACAGCGAAATTATCGGACAGTGGAGGCAAGCTGATGTTTAAATGCCGAAGGCAGGCAAGCTGTGTGTGCGTCCTGAGAGCTCTAGGGCGTTTGTTGGAAAAAACTATTTACACGGGGGCCTCTAACCGTGCAGGACAGCACCATCTTTACATCATGAGAGGCTGTGGAGGGAAACGAGTTCCATTCCGACTTTACAGCACAGCTTGCCTAAATGAAGAACGTCTTGTCATCACTGCGCCGAATCCTACAAAGGAAAATAATGCATTATAAATTCATGGCACATTGAAACCTACGAAGGTAATTAACTTAAAATGCTCACTGATGGAAAAACTACTTATCCCAGCATGCCGTAACTATGAGCATGTGCACTATGCCAAGCCCACTGGGGGCAGATAACCAATAAAAGGGCATGCTGATCAATGAGCCTGATTCCGAGTGCGATGTGAATAGGCCTCTGAGGAAGGGGCGTTCTAGCCACGAAACGCGCGTCAGGCCACAGCGAAATTATCGGACAGTGGAGGCAAGCTGATGTTTAAATGCCGAAGACAGGCAAGCTGTGTGTGCGTCCTGAGAGCTCTAGGGCGTTTGTTGGAAAAAAAAAAAATATATATATATATATATACTAGCAGCCCGTCCTGACGTTGTCCGGGTATGAATTGCTGCCGGCCAGCAGTATATTGTTTTGTAGGATTTCGTTTTGATAGCATTTCTTATCTGTGACAGGCCTGTGAGACGCTCCGATTCACAGTGCACTGCTGATGCACTTAAGAGTGCGCGGTCAGTAGTGTGTGAACTCGAGTTTCCCTACTTTATTTTTCCTTGCAATATTATATAGCGCGAACTCTACAACATGGCATGAGCACAATTTACATTACAGAAGAACACATTCAGTTGTGGTAGGCACGGGAGACAAAGCAATTTGCCTGGAATCACAGGATGTTGAGCTGATGCCGAGATTTGAACGTAGCTCCCCAGCTCTAAACATAGCAATTCTAGAACTTCTGGCGGGAGGTGTGTCTAAAAGTGTATGTCGGTGCTGGTGGCCATCAATGATAGAGACATGTGCATTTTTCAAATGGGTGGTTAAAAAATATGAGTATGTTGCTGGAGATGTGGGCCACCATGCCACCATTGTACTTACCGGGGAGGGATAGTCCCATTCTTGCTATTTCCGTGGAGGCTGGCCTTGTGTCCGGTTGTGCATGGCGCGAGGCCTGTGCGCAACAGAAGTGGAAAATCTCCAGTGTGTGCTTCAGGCGTCACCGGAAGTTAAGGCGAGATTAGATTTCCTACACAATGGCCCCTGTTTGCGCTCCTTCCGGCCCTTGGGAATAGTGCCATGCCTGACCTCCATACAGTAAAGCAGGGGGACATCACTGGGAGCGCAGGGCAAGCACACCCGGAGCTGGAATGTACAGAACCTGGGAAGAAAAAACAATGAAATATTGGGCACAATGCTCGCTTTTTTTCTTCCGTAATCCCGCACCCCGCACACGCCCACGCCCCCAGCACACACCCACAGCACATGATATGAGACATGGCATGAAGGGCGGAACATACCACACGCCACCAGCGTTTCTCACACCCCCAGCACAGGCCCACAGCACAACGCAGACACGCCCACAAGGGACTACTTTGCTGGCACGGTTCTTTTACCTTTTAAATGTATTCGGTGGGCATCTGCATAGCCTATGTCCTTCTGCTGCAACTGCCCTTTCCAACGCTGTATTGGGTATTGTGATTGGTGCTGTGGTTCCTGAGATTACCCGCCTCAAAGGTTTGGGCTCTCTCTTTATTATATTTATATATATATATATATATATATATATATATATATATATATATATATATATATATATATATATATATATATATATATATATATATATATATATATATATATATATATATATATATATATATATATATATATATATATATACAGGTGAGCAGGAGACAGCGGACGAATTTGTCCGTATACTCAATGTGAACGACTGTAATTTACAGTTCACCAGTGAGACCAGCAGAGAAGAAATTGCTTTCTTGGACCTTGAACTATATATTGACAACAACGCTATACAGAGCCGACTGCACAGAAAAAAGACTGCTGGTAACAGTCTGTTACTTTCTCAGAGTTGTCACCCCAGAAATCTAGTTGCAAGTATTCCTTATGGGAAGCTATTGAGAGCTAAACGCAACTGTAGCTCAACTCAGGACTACTTAAAAGAAGAAACAGTTATGTGCAATAGATTTAGAGAAAGGGGATACAGTGAAGACACCATTTTGACGAGTGTGGAAAAAGTGAAGAATCTGAATAGGGACGCCCTTCTGAAGAAATCCACAGATAACAAGGAATCAGGGAGTAAGCTTAGGTTTATAACCACGTACAACAACCAGGCTTGGGAGGTACGGGAAAGCTTAAATACATTTTGGGAAGTGTTAAAAATGGATGAGGACCTTAAAGAGTATGTAGGACCTTATCCATCTATCACTTTCCGGAGGTGTAAATCCCTTAAAGACACTCTAATGACAAGCTGCATAAAAGAAACTAAGAGAAAGAATCAAGTTGAAGGTTTTTTTACTTGCATGAAGTGCAAGGCATGCAAGTACAGTCAGAACTGCAAAACTGTCAAATTGAGGAAAGACAAACCAGCATTTAAAATAAGTAGACATTTTTCCTGTGACACAGAGTTCGCAGTATATGCGTTAAAATGTCCTTGCAACCTGTACTACATTGGAAGCACCATCAAGAAAGCCAAATTAAGAGTTCTTGAGCATTTAAGAGCAATCGTTAATAATGACAGACAATATCCGGTTGCTCGTCATTTCCATGAAGCACACAGCCAAAATCAGAACCTCCTCAAATTTTGTGTGTTGGATTCAATCCCCCAGAGGGAAAGGGGGGGTGGGGGTAACCGCATGATTGAGTTCAGGAAACTTGAATCAAAAATGATTATAAAGTTTAGTACCACAATACTAGCAGGGTTAAACTTTGATGAGGAATTGTCCATCCACCTGAGATAATAACATAAAAAATGTGAATTTATTAGTCTATCCTTTGCATTTATTTTTCTCTTGAAATGTTTTTAACTGATCATTTTTATATTACATTGAGAGAGTTCCTCCGATACTAAATTAGAAATTATATGTTTCCATTGCAGAATGAATTATATGAAAAATGTGAAGAACCAGAAGATGAATTTTATTTTATGCTCACTTGGGCGGGACTCTTGTTTTCTGTTAAAGCAAAAGTGAAATGAATTTCAAATGGACTATTGTGTTATGTAAAAAATCATGTAACACTGGTTAAATATTAAGTTTGAATGCCCACGGGGCAACATATCTTCATATCAGCACTATGACCAAATGAACTGGAATCAGTCTGTCTGAATGGTCAGACTACGCCCACTAGGGCTTAAAAAGTTTTGCTATTCATTTATTTTGCATTACAATTATTTAACTCGAGTACTTTAAAATTATGGAGTATGTATTTGAGTATTTGCAAGAATCTCGAGGTATTTTCACTGTTTACATTCCTTGCAATTCGAATCATGGAGTCTTTTCACTGTTTCTATCAGTAATGGGCGGAACTAGTCTCTAGCACTTTAAAAATACATGTTGTGTCGGTAAAACTTGACCCGTGAACAAGCTGTGACGTGAACAGCGAAACAAGTTGGGCACCCGTTGCATAACAAAATAAAGCGTTTAAACAATTTGAGGCCGTGGCACCAGTTTGGAATTCTTTTTCGTTACCTGGTTTGTGTTCGATATATATATATATATATATATATATATATATATATATATATATATATATATATATATATATATATATTAGCAGCCCGTCCCGACGTTGTCCGGGTATAAATTGCTGATGGCCAGTAGTATATTGTTTTGTAGGATTTCGTTTTGATAGCATTTCTTATCTGTGACAGGCCTGTGAAACGCTCCGATTCACAGTGCACTGCTGATGCACTTAAGAGTGCGCGTTCAGTAGTGTGTGAACTCGAGTTTCCCTACTTTATTTTTCCTTGCAATATTATATAGCGCGAACTCTACAACATGGCATGAGCACAATTTACATTTCAGAAGAACACATTCATTTGTGGTAGGCACGGGGAGACAAAGCGATTTGCCTGGAATCACAGGACGTTGAGCTGATGCCGAGATTCGAACGTAGCTCCCCAGCTCTAAAGTTCGCAATTCTAGAACTTGTGGCGGGAGGTGTGTCTAAAAGTGTATGTCGGTGCTGGCCATCAATGAGAGAGACCTGTGCATTTTTGAAATGGGTGGTGAAAAAATATGAGTATGTTGCTGGAGATGTGGGCCGCTGTGCCACCAATGTACTTACCGGGGGAGGGTAAACACCCATTATTCCGCAACTTTCTTCCCGCATACTTTCATTACGAAAGTTCCATGACTCCGCAATGCCATTACAAAGCATGGCATTACATTTTATATGTTTTTACCACGCATACATTTACAACGAAATTCGTTGTAAATGCATGAATGGTAAAAGCATGGTTTTTTTAATGTTTGGATAAGGTAAGTATGGGTATAGGGGTATATGTTTTGGGGTACTGAGGTATTTTTTTTCAGGTGTTTGGGTATTTTAAGGGTTCAGATATAGTTTTGGGTGTTGGGGTATAGGGGTAGCTTTAGGGTTTAGGGATAGGTATGGGTTTGGGGGTAAAGGGGTATTTTTAGGGTTCAGGGCTAGGTTTGGGTTTTGGGGTATAGAGGTATTTTTAGGGTTCAGGGGTAGGTTTGGATTTTAGGGTACAGGGATATTTTAAGGGTTCAGGGCTAGGTTTGGGTTTTGGGGTACAGGGGTATTTTTAGGGTTCAGGGCTAGGTGTGGGTTTTGGGGTACAGGGGTACTTTAGGGTTCAGGGGTAGGTTTGGGTTTTGGGGTACAGGGTTATTTTTAGGGTTCAGGGCTAGGTTTGGGGTTTAGGGTAGAGAGGCATTTTAAGGGTTCAGGGCTAGGTTTGGGTTTTGGGGTACAGGGGTATTTTAGGGTTCAGGGGTAGGTTTGGGTTTTGGGGTACAGTGGTATTTTTAGGGTTCAGGGCTAGGTTTGGGTTTGGGGTACAGGGGTATTTTTAAGGTTCAGGGGTAGGTTTGGGTTTTGAGGTACAGGGGTGTTTATAGGGTTTAGGGATAGGTTTGGGTTTTGGGGTACAGGGTATATTTATAGGTTTAAGATGGGTTAGTGTTTAAGGGTGTTGGGGTATTTTAAGGAGTAAGGGTGGGTTATGATTATGGGGTGCAGGGGTATTTAAAGGGACCAGGGTGGGATTAGCACACAATAGGAGACATTGCATGAAGGGCGGAACGTACCACACGCCCCCAGCGTTTGTCACGCCCCCAGCACACGCCCACAGCACAACGCAGACACGCCCACAAGGGACTACTTTGCTGGCACGGTTCTTTTACCTATTAAATGTATATGGTGGGTGTCTGCATAGCCTATGTCCTTCTACTGCAACTGCCCTTTCCAACGCTGTATTGAGTGTTGTGATTGGTGCTGTGGTTCCTGAGATTACCCGCCTCAAAGGTTTGGGCTCTCTCTTTCTTATATTAGTATGGATATATATATATCTATATATATATTCACTGAAAAACCATAGGTTTCAGGCCTTATATAGTTAGGAATTAGCATTTAAAAAAAACCTTTAAAATTCACTCAAAAAAACATATGTTTCAGGGGTGTTATAGTTAGCTGGACATTCAACTCATACAAAACCATTGAACTTCCCCCATTATAGTTAGTTGTACTCCCTATAACTTGCGCGCCCACAATCCACTGCTGATGATGTCACATATTACATCATTCATGACATGGTCAGTGACATCACTGATTATATCACTGATGACATCATCCAGTGAATGTGGTTTGCTTTGATATTTAAATATGTATTATAAATTCACTACTTTGCATTGAAGAATGAGTGGATATATAAATATAAATGTGTGGATGGTGGATTTAGTAACATTGTCATTGATTGTTTCCTTGACTTATTTGTAGAGTCTCACTATATATAATGTGTAGTTACTAAACTGTGTGAAAGTCTTTATTGCTTTGTCTTAATTGCTATGTTAAAGACAATAATTGGTATTGGTTTCCTAGCATTTATATGGGTAAATTAATGTCTATGTGGTTTGGTGGGGGGTTGTGATTGCCAAAAAATGTGTGAATAGTTCATTCAGTAGGTATATGAGGTTAAGACTACATGTTATAACAGTTGTTTCAGTGAGTGTATATGTTTATGGGTGTGGTGGTGATGACATATTTCTCTCAATGGTACATCTCCATTAAACTTGAAAAAAAAGGCAGTGTATGTGACAGTGCCTAAGACTTAGTGATTGTATGAGTCACTATATGGATAAATGTATACTTGTAGTAGTGATTTTATAACACACTAAGTGTGAGTTACTATCTATATGAATAGATGAAGTGGTGTTTGTATAAGTGTGTAGGTGAGTAAATGTAAGTATATTCAATTGTTTGCATAAGTCAGAAGGATGTCTTTATAAGTGAATACACTGTGTGCTGGTGTGTAATGTTGAAATTGGCGTATAAGTATATTTGATAGTGTTCTGTTGATTATTCACTGCATATAACACTGAATCTATAGGTAAGTGATTAGATGTGTGTATATTTCTATGAATAACTGAGTGGGTGTTTAGACATTTCTATTGGTGTGTCAATGGTTTCAAATATGGCACTTTCTATTTTACAGTGAGTGATGAAAGATTATTCTAGTGTGTGATGAGGTGTATTTGATTGTCACGTGGATGATGTCATCAGTGATGTCATCAGTAATGTCATTTGAGATGTCATCAGTGATGCCATCAGTGATGTCACTGACCATGTCATAAATGATGCACTTTTTGTGACGTTCCGGTGGCGCAGAAGACTGAGTGATATTTATCAGGCAGGACTAAGCCACCTTTTGTGGCGTAATCCTGCCTGATAAATATCAGTCCCTTTAACGCAGTGTCCTGCGTTAAAGGGGTGTGCAATGGGTGTTGCTGGGGGCGTTCCCAGCATCATCCATGGACTTGAGTAATTTATAGCATCCTCAAAGTCAGTTGTTCAAAAATTTTAAAGTATAGGACATGATAATCCAAATCCAAATGTTTCTCAAGAAAAGTCATATGGCTGAGATCCTGGCGGACCTCAGCCGATAACCTCGTGCGATGATGACCCTCCTTCAGGCCGATCATCGCTTGGGCAATGGAGCGGGAAAAAGGGCGAGCCATTGGGATTACTCTTAAGGCAAAATTCAACTTCCCCACTAATTGTTGCAACTGATGCAGTGTAACCTTGGGTGTGTTCAAACATACTCGGAGGGCTGACCCGAATTGTAACACTTTGCTAGCCGGTAAACGGAAACACCCCTCCCTTGAGTCCAACTCGATCCCCAAAAACTCGAGGCAAATCGTGGGACCCATAGTTTTACCCGGTGCCAACGGCACACCAAAATGACCCATCAACCCACAGAATTCGTTTAAGGCCTGGGCACATTCGGGATTTCCGGCGGGGCCAAGGAACAAAAAATCGTCAAGGTAGTGCATCACATTTCGAAAACCCGTCTTTTTAGTAAACACCCATTGCAGGAAAGTACTGAATTGCTCAAAATAGGCACATGATATAGAGCATCCCATTGGCATACACTTATCCATGTAAAATGATCCCTGGAACCCGAATCCCAAAAGACGCTGGTCGTCTGGGTGTACCGGGAGCAACCGGAACGCTGACTCGATATCGGATTTCGCCATCAACGTCCCGGGCCCCAGGCGATTCAAGATGGCTACTGCCTCATCAAACGATGCGTATCGTACCGCACAAACTTCAGGATCAATTGCGTCGTTTACCGAAAGGCCGTGTGGCGCAGACAGATTATGGATCAGACGAAACTCACCTGGGTCCTTCTTGGGGACCACCCCTAACGGAGAACAAACAAAATCCGGTACCGGGGGTACACTAAACGGGCCAGCGACCCGTCCCCGGCTAACCTCTTTCTGAATTTTTTCCTGCACCACAGATGAATGTTGTAAAACAGAAAGCTGATTCTTGCAAATCCCTACACCCTGAAAGTCCCCTACCGGGATGCGGAAACCATGTGTAAAACCGTTCCGCAGCACCCCGGCAGACGCACGATCCGGGTAATCACTGAGCCAGGGGATCATTGCCAAGGTATCAATCGGGGTCGGTAGAGGCGCCCCTCGGACTAAATTAGACCTGTTTGGCGCCTCCCTTGCCCCCATTCTCACCCGTTCTGGCTCTGCACGCTGACTCAGGATGGGATGACCCACACGTACTACATTCGTGTTTAAATTTACAGGACCCCGGAGGCCTGGTACATTTCCCTTTGTTGAAGTTATAACAGAAACCCTTTCTCCCGTTATTACCTGCGGGCCTCGACTGGTCGTCGGTGCTCGTACTTGGTCGAAAGGGCGACCCCACATTTTGGCGGGAGTAGTCAACAACATTGCTCCCGACCAATGGCATTCGTAATATTCCCGATTCTTTCATTTTATCCCACGTTAAAGAATCGTAACAATCCCAGGTCAAACCCTTGTTATGTTCTTTTTCCTTCCTGAACAGATTATCATAACAAAACCAATGGTTACCTTGATACGTCGTCGAGTAACCCATAATTCGTGATTGGTAAACGGGAAACTCAGGAAGCAACTCAGGCCTACGTTCCCCCAAAATCGACGTAAAAATACCCCAGGCATTGCCCCAGTTCCCAATGTTCTCATTTACCTTAAAGGCGGCCATTTTTGCGCGCCAAACACTTGGATGCATTAGGTCCTTCTGACTTTTTACATGCTCCACATCGTAATGATCAACAAGCAAGGAAAAAATATTCACGTATTCCCCTGCCCATATCTTTTCCTTTATGGCTAAAGGCACATGCTGTCCCAATCTCTCTCTACGAGAGGGTGCTGACTCGTCCCGTGCAATCGGCAATGGCCGCTTACCTGAACCGGACGCAGCTTCTGCCGCTTGCGGCTTGTCTATCCCTGCCAACGGTGCGGCCACTCTAGCTGCCTCCTTCTTCTCGCGAAGTTTTTTGATCAGCGCCTGTGCCTCAGCAGCCGTGGCGCCATCACTGCTATCCCCCAACCATGCCGCTAGCTGGGCTGCCAGCTCGGGGGGCATGTCTTCCTTAGGTGTCGGGGTGACGACAACGGGGATTGGATTCCCCTCGATCGGTACTGGGGTCGGCGCCTCGAGCGGGGCAGAGGGAGCCGGGGCGTCCCCCCCAGCTGGAACCCTTTTCGATCTCTTAGGTCTCCCTCCAGCCGGTGGTTGGCCCGATCCCTCCTCCCCATCTCGCTCCGCCAGCCGCTTCTTTATGTCGGACATATCCTTAAAAAGGGGCCGAACCATCTGCTCGGTCGTCATTCTCTTTGGGCCTTTCTTGGGCATCTCTCCGACGAAGTCTCTGAAAGACAAAGAAAAAGATCAAAACGCTCAAAATTGGCTCTTCGTTCCGTCCCGAGCTCACGTGTAGCGAGGAGGTGCAGCTTCGGAGCACACGAACAAGAGGACGTCTTCTGGTCTTGCGCCTTCTTTTATCCGTGTTCAGGGCGGGCGAAAACCCGCCCCTACCTGCCCCGGGGGGCGTGGCTGGCTGCGTCGGTGTCTAGGCCAGCCCACTCTAGGGCGGGAAAAGGCGCGCCCCGGCTACGCCGCTTCGGGCATACCAGCCGAGACGCGCCTCCCGCCCAAAATGGCTTCCCGGGGGGATCGAGGCACTCATCCATACGTTCGGGGGGACCGAGTGGTCGCCCCTTTCCATAAACCATGTCCGTGGGTCATATCTGCCCAAACGCTGATATTCCGAACGATTGAAAATGGCTTTTCTTGAGAAACATGTGGATTTGGATTATCATGTCCTATACTTTGGAATTTTTGAAAGACTGACTTTGAGGATGCCATAAATTACTCAAGTCTGCCCGAATTGTGTGGGTAAAATTGATACCTAGTCACTTTGAATAAGAATGTACTTACGTCTCGTCTAACATTTGGAAGAAATATCTAGTTATATGACAACAGGATACCGACATAACTTGAAGGAAATAAGAACGCCCTGAAGAAGTTCTGTTGTACAGAACGAAATGCGTCGGCTGGCTGTGGTACATAAACTTGAGGAAAATAAAAGCATTTGAATATACACCAAGATTCAGGGCTTCAATAAGGACTCTAAGTGATATGATTTGATTGGACTTGTTGTGCAAGTGGTGCTGTGCCAAACTTTTGAATATTCTCCACTACTCTTTGCTACTCACTCTCTACTACTCCACTACTCTTTAATACTCACTCTCTACTACTCATTCTCTACTACTCTAGTACTCTCTACTACTCTCTCTCTACTACTCACTCCCTACTACTCACTATCTACTACTCTCTACTACTCACTCTTTACTACTCTCTACTCTCTACTACTCACGCTCTACTACTCTCTCTCTACTACTTACTCTGTACTACTCTCTACTACTCACTCTCTACTTCTCACTCGCTACTACTCTCTACTACTCACTCTCTACTACTCTCTATTACTCTCTACTACTCACTCTCTACTACTCACTCTTCTTCTCTCTCTCTACTACTCACTCTCCACTACTCTCTCTCTACTACTCTCTACTACTCACTCTCTACTACTCACTCTACTACTTACTCTCTACTACTCCACTACTCTCTAATACTCACTCTCTACTACTCATTCTCTAATACTCTAGTACTCTCTACTACTTTCTCTCTACTACTCACTCCGTACTACTCACTATCTACTACTCTCTACTACTCACACTTTACTATTCTCTACTCTCTACTACTCACTCTCTACTACTCTCTCTCTACTACTCACTCTTTACTACTCACTCTCTACTACTCTCTACTACTCACTCTCTACTTCTCACTCTCTACTACTCACTCTCTACGACTCTCGCTCTACTACTCTCTACTACTCACTCTCTACTACTCACTCTACTACTCACTCTCTACTACTCTCTACTACTCACTCTCTACTACTCACTCTACTACTCACTCTCTACTACTCTCTACTATTGTCTCTCTCTGCTACTCAATCTCTACTACTCACTCTCTACTACTCTCTACTACTCACTCTCTGCTACTCTCTACTACTCCCTCTTTACTACTCTCTACTACTCACTCTCTACTGCTCTCTACTACTCACTCTACTAATGACTCTCTACTACTCTCTACTACTCACTCTCTACTACTCTCTACTACTCACTCTACTACTCTCTACTACTCACTCTCTGCTACTCTCCCTACTGCTCTCTGCTACTCTCTACTACTCACTCTCTACTCTCTATTAATCACTCTCTACTCTCTACCTCTCTACCTCTCTCTACTAGTCTCTACCTCTCTACCTCTACCTCTACCTCTCTCTACACGCACACATATACACATATATATGCATATATATGCATATGCATTTATATATATGTATGTGTATATATATATCCATACATATATAAACATATATAATCTGCATATCTATATAAATATAAATATAAATGCATGCATACATATACATATATGCATACATATGCATGTTATTTACATGAAAGTTTGAAAAACACTAATAAAAGCAAAGCTAAAAAGCCACCTCATTACAAACAGAATGGCCTTAACTTAAACGAGGGCGTGATCTATTGCATTTTTAATGCTTGTTTACTTTGGTTCCATCAAGAAGGAATTCAGATGTGTCACACATTTGCCATAAATTCTGAATGTTAGCACTTTAGTTGCTCATTAGATCACTGTAGTAAAGCTACTGCTCACCAGGGAAGTCTGCTGCTGGTATTCAAAGTGCATGTGTCAGTCTGCATGTCAGAATTGTTTTAATGAAATAGAAGAGGATTTGAGAAGTCACTCAAAATGTGCCCTCATTTTTTTTCTGAAGCACTAATCATACTTTCTATGGCAAAATGAACCCCCTCATGTTGTTCCTTTTTAAATTAAATGTTTTTAGACTTACCACTTCATTCCAATCAAGATGGCTTCCGGTGTGCCATACTTTTCTCATAAGTAAGACTGTTAGCGCTCTAGTTGTTCTTTAGAACACTCTGGGACATTCTCTCATTGGGCTATACTTGGGCTACATCTGGGTGATATTTGGGCTACATATGGGCTCTTTTGTCTCTGGTGGCCATCTTGGGAGACATATATTTACAACAAGGGGTGGTGAGGGACAGAGTCTCTGAATTAAGCAGAAAGCTCTCACCCAGTCAAGAGATCAGGGCTAGATCCAACACCGTTTTTTAGCTCACTGCACCATCCCAGTTTCAGACCCTGGCTGTATGCAAATTAGTCTGTTCCTGTCCCAGTGCATGATGGGAACAGGGCAAACCAAACTACAAAAGCCAATTCTTACACTGGGAAGGAAACAAGCTCCCGGGGACCGGTTTCTGGCATTACAGCCGTCTTCGGCCCGGTTTGCTTGAATCCTGATGGTGCAATGAGCAAGGGTCTCACATCTGAGAATACCCTTCCACGCTTAAGGTGGACAAAAATATTTACAACAAGGGGTGGTGAGGGACAGAGTCTCTGAATTAAGCAGAAAGCTCTCACCCAGTCAAGAGATCTGGGCTAGATCCAACACCGTTTTTTAGCTCACTGCACCATCCCAGTTTCAGAACCTGGCTGTATGCAAATTAGTCTGTTCCTGTCCCAGTGCATGATGGGAACAGGGCAAACCAAACTACAAAAGCCAATTCTTACACTGGGAAGGAAACAAGCTCCCGGGGACCGGTTTCTGGCATTACAGCCGTCTTCGGCCCGGTTTGCTTGAATCCTGATGGTGCAATGAGCAAGGGTCTCACATCTGAGAATACCCTTCCACGCTTAGGGTGGACAAAAATATTTACAACAAGGGGTGGTGAGGGACAGATTCTCTGAATTAAGCAGAAAGCTCTCACCCAGTCAAGAGATCAGGGCTAGATCCAACACCGTTTTTTAGCTCACTGCACCATCCCAGTTTCAGAACCTGGCTGTATGCAAATTAGTCTGTTCCTGTCCCAGTGCATGATGGGAACAGGGCAAACCAAACTACAAAAGCCAATTCTTACACTGGGAAGGAAACAAGCTCCCGGGGACCGGTTTCTGGCATTACAGCCGTCTTCGGCCCGATTTGCTTGAATCCTGATGGTGCAATGAGCAAGGGTCTCACATCTGAGAATACCCTTCCACGCTTAGGGTGGACAAAAATATTTACAACAAGGGGTGGTGAGGGACAGAGGCTCTGAATTAGGCAGAAAGCTCTCACCCAGTCAAGAGATCAGGGCTAGATCCAACACCGTTTTTTAGCTCACTGCACCATCCCAGTTTCTGAACCTGGCTGTATGCAAATTAGTCTGTTCCTGTCCCAGTGCATGATGGGAACAGGGCAAACCAAACTACAAAAGCCAATTCTTACACTGGGAAGGAAACAAGCTCCCGGGGACCGGTTTCTGGCATTACAGCCGTCTTCGGCCCGGTTTGCTTGAATCCTGATGGTGCAATGAGCAAGGGTCTCACATCTGAGAATACCCTTCCACGCTTAGGGTGGACAAAAATATTTACAACAAGGGGTGGTGAGGGACAGAGTCTCTGAATTAAGCAGAAAGCTCTCACCCAGTCAAGAGATCAGGGCTAGATCCAACACCGTTTTTAAGCTCACTGCACCATCCCAGTTTCAGAACCTGGCTGTATGCAAATTAGTCTGTTCCTGTCCCAGTGCATGATGGGAACAGGGCAAACCAAACTACAAAAGCCAATTCTTACACTGGGAAGGAAACAAGCTCCCGGGGACCGGTTTCTGGCATTACAGCCGTCTTCGGCCCGGTTTGCTTGAATCCTGATGGTGCAATGAGCAAGGGTCTCACATCTGAGAATACCCTTCCACGCTTAGGGTGGACAAAAATATTTACAACAAGGGGTGGTGAGGGACAGAGTCTCTGAATTAAGCAGAAAGCTCTCACCCAGTCAAGAGATCAGGGCTAGATCCAACACCGTTTTTAAGCTCACTACCACCATCCCAGTTTCAGAACCTGGCTGTATGCAAATTAGCCTGTTCCTGTCCCAGTGCATGATGGGAACAGGGCAAACCAAACTACAAAAGCCAATTCTTACACTGGGAAGGAAACAAGCTCCCGGATTCAAGCAAGCTGGGCCGAAGACGGCTGAAATGCCAGAAACCGGTCCCCGGTAGCTTGTCTCCTTTCTGGTGAAGAATTGGCTTGGTAGTTTAGTCTGCCCTGTTCCCATGATGCACTGGGCCAGGGACAGACTGATTTGCATATAGCCAGGTTCTGAGCTGGGATGGTGCAGTGAGATAAATAACGGTGATGGATCAAGCCCTGATCTTTGGACTGGGTAAGAGTGGTCTGCTTAATTCAGACACTCTGTTCATCACCACCCCCTTTTCTGAATCGTTTTTGGCCACTATAGGTGTGGCAGGGTATACTCAGACATGAGTCCCTTTCTCACTGCACCATCAGGATTCAAGCAAGCTGGGCCGAAGACGGCTGAAATGCCAGAAACCGGTCCCCGGTAGCTTGTCTCCTTTCTGGTGAAGAATTGGCTTGGTAGTTTAGTCTGCCCTGTTCCCATGATGCACTGGGCCAGGGACAGACTGATTTGGATATAGCCAGGTTCTGAGCTGGGATGGTGCAGTGAGATAAATAACAGTGATGAATCAAGCCCTGATCTTTGGACTGGGTAAGAGTGGTCTGCTTAATTCAGACACTGTTCATCACCACCCCCTTTTCTGAATCGTTTTTGGCCACTATAGGTGTGGCAGGGTATACTCAGACATGAGTCCCTTTCTCACTGCACCATCAGGATTCAAGCAAGCTGGGCCGAAGACGGCTGAAATGCCAGAAACCGGTCCCCGGTAGCTTGTCTCCTTTCTGGTGAAGAATTGGCTTGGTAGTTTAGTCTGCCCTGTTCCCATGATGCACTGGGCCAGGGACAGACTGATTTGCATATAGCCAGGTTCTGAGCTGGGATGGTGCAGTGAGATAAATAACGGTGATGGATCAAGCCCTGATCTTTGGACTGGGTAAGAGTGGTCTGCTTAATTCAGACACTCTGTTCATCACCACCCCCTTTTCTGAATCGTTTTTGGCCACTATAGGTGTGGCAGGGTATACTCAGACATGAGTCCCTTTCTCACTGCACCATCAGGATTCAAGCAAGCTGGGCCGAAGACGGCTGAAATGCCAGAAACCGGTCCCCGGTAGCTTGTCTCCTTTCTGGTGAAGAATTGGCTTGGTAGTTTAGTCTGCCCTGTTCCCATGATGCACTGGGCCAGGGACAGACTGATTTGCATATAGCCAGGTTCTGAGCTGGGATGGTGCAGTGAGATAAATAACGGTGATGGATCAAGCCCTGATCTTTGGACTGGGTAAGAGTGGTCTGCTTAATTCAGACACTCTGTTCATCACCACCCCCTTTTCTGAATCGTTTTTGGCCACTATAGGTGTGGCAGGGTATACTCAGACATGAGTCCCTTTCTCACTGCACCATCAGGATTCAAGCAAGCTGGGCCAAAGACGGCTGAAATGCCAGAAACCGGTCCCCGGTAGCTTGTCTCCTTTCTGGTGAAGAATTGGCTTGGTAGTTTAGTCTGCCCTGTTCCCATGATGCACTGGGCCAGGGACAGACTGATTTGCATATAGCCAGGTTCTGAGCTGGGATGGTGCAGTGAGATAAATAACGGTGATGGATCAAGCCCTGATCTTTGGACTGGGTAAGAGTGGTCTGCTTAATTCAGACACTCTGTTCATCACCACCCCCTTTTCTGAATCGTTTTTGGCCACTATAGGTGTGGCAGGGTATACTCAGACATGAGTCCCTTTCTCACTGCACCATCAGGATTCAAGCAAGCTGGGCCGAAGACGGCTGAAATGCCAGAAACCGGTCCCCGGTAGCTTGTCTCCTTTCTGGTGAAGAATTGGCTTGGTAGTTTAGTCTGCCCTGTTCCCATGATGCACTGGGCCAGGGACAGACTGATTTGCATATAGCCAGGTTCTGAGCTGGGATGGTGCAGTGAGATAAATAACGGTGATGGATCAAGCCCTGATCTTTGGACTGGGTAAGAGTGGTCTGCTTAATTCAGACACTCTGTTCATCACCACCCCCTTTTTCTGAATCATCCTGGGAGACTGCATGTCAGAATTTTTTAATGAAATAGAAGAGGATTTGAGAAGTCACTAAAATGGTGCCCTAATTTTTCTTTATGCAGCACTAATCATACTTTCTATGGCACAATATACCCCCTCATTTTGTTCCTTTTTAAATTAAATGTTTTAAGAGTTACCACTTTATTCCAATCAAGATGGCTTCAGGTGTGCCATGCCTTTGTAATAAGTGGGACTGTTAGCGCTCTAGTTGTTCTTTAGAACACTGTAGGAGGCTGCAGTAGAACACAAAGGAATCAACTGACAGTCTCTGTCCTTGTTGTATGTCCATGTTTTACTGTGAATGTCAGACTCCATTCTCACATGACTGAGAAAGATAATGTGAATCACGGAAAATATGCTTTCAGTTTAGCTTATAGATCCCCTTCCAAACCACTGTGGGAAAAGCATTAGATAATAGTTTTCTTTCAAACATGATTCATGATATCCCAGCAGAAGGCTTTTTCACATGGTAAAATCACCTTAGAACACACCTCAATTCCTAAAATGAGTATGGTACCATCAACAAGTGATTTATAATGTAACTAAAGTCCTAAAACCTTCTATTAACTGCAATGCTTTTTAATGAGGTGCTATCATGTATATTGGTCCCAAGATGGCTGCCAACACTTCTTGGATGAAGTGCTGACAGCCAATCAGATCTCACGATGAGATGTGTGGTTAGGCTCCGCCCAGATATATATATTTTTTCTCTTTTGATTTTCTCAGGAACTACTGGAGGGATTTACACAAATTAAACAAAAGGCACTTCTGCGTACCAGTCCCTACAATTTTTCCAAGTTTGGTGTAATTCCGTTCAGCGGTTCGGGCTGTATCCGTGTCTAAACGTCCTATGGAAATTAACTTGGGGAAAACACATTTTGGAACCCCCCTTTTTTCTCAGCCCCCGCTTGACGAATCCCCCCAAAACTTTCAGGGAAGGAGCAGATCTGAGCTGGCAACAATTTTGGAAAATTGCACGCAAATTCCTCAATCGACGCTAAAGTTATTCCAAATAAAATGTTGCGGATTTCCTATGGAAACTAGGTCCTAACTATATATACCTACTGGCAGCATGTTAATTTCCATAGGGCGGTTGGCCTCACTTTTAGCTCGAACGGCTGAATGGATTTGCACGAAACTTGGCAAAATTGTAGGGACTGTTAGCCCGATGTGCCTTTGCTAGGTCTCAATATATGTGCTCCAGTGGATTTTGAGTAATTTAGGTTCAAAAAAAGATATATATCTGGGCGGAGCCTAACCACACATCTGATCTGATTGGCTGTCAGCACTTCATCCAAGAAGTGTTGGCAGCCATCTTGGGACCAATATACATGATAGCACCTCATTAAAAAGCATTGTAGTTAATAGAGGGTTTTGGGACTTTAGTTACATTATAAATCATTTGTTGATGATACCATACTCGTTTTAGGAATTGTGGTGGGTTCTAAGGTGATTTTACCATGTGAAAAAACCTTCTGCTGTGATATCATGAATATTGTTTGGAAGAAAACTAATATCTCATGATTTTCCCACAGTGGTTTGGAAGGGGATCTATAAGCTAAACTGAAAGCATATTTTCTGTAAATTCACATTATCTTTCTCAGTCATGTGAAAATGAAGTCTGACATTCTCAGTAAAACATGTACATCCAACAAGGACAGAGACTGTCAGTTGATTCCTTTGTGTTCTACTGCAGCCTCCTAGAGTGTTCTAAAGAACAACTAGAGCGCTAACAGTCCTACTTATTACAAAGGTATGGCACACCTGAAGCCATCTTGATTGGAATAAAGTGGTAACTCTTAAAACATTTAATTTAAAAAGAAACAACATGAGGGGGTATATTTTGCCATAGAAAGTATGATTAGTGCTGCAGAATGAAAAATTAGGGCACATTTTGAGTGACTTCTCAAATCCTTTTCTATTTCATTAAAACATTCTGACATGCAGTCTCCCAAAATGGCCACCAGAGACAAAAGAGCCCAAATGTAGCCCAAATATCACCCAGATGTAGCCCAAGTATAGCCCAATGACAGAATGTCCCAGAGTGTTCTAAAGAACAACTAGAGGCTAACAGTCCTACTTATTACAAAGGTATGGCACACCTGAAGCCATCTTGATTGGAATAAAGTGGTAACTCTTAAAACATTTAATTTAAAAAGAAACAACATGAGGGGGTATATTTTGCCATAGAAAGTATGATTAGTGCTGCAGAATGAAAAATTAGGGCACATTTTGAGTGACTTCTCAAATCCTTTTCTATTTCATTAAAACATTCTGACATGCAGTCTCCCAAAATGGCCACCAGAGACAAAAGAGCCCAAATGTAGCCCAAATATCACCCAGATGTAGCCCAAGTATAGCCCAATGACAGAATGTCCCAGAGTGTTCTAAAGAACAACTAGAGCGCTAACAGTCCTACTTATTACAAAGGTATAGCACACCTGGAGCCATCGTGATGGGAATAAAGTGGTAACTCTTAAAACATTTAATTTAAAAAGGAACAAAATGAGGGGGTATATTATGCAATAGAAGGTATTATTAGTGCTGCAGAAAGAAAAATTAGGGCACATTTTGAGTGACTTTTCAAATTCTCTTCTATTTCATTAAAAAATTCTGACATGCAGTCTCCCAAAATGGCCACCAGAGACAAAAGAGCCCAAATGTAGCCCAAATATCACCCAGATGTAGCCCAAGTATAGCCCAATGACAGAATGTCCCAGAGTGTTCTAAAGAACAACTAGAGCGCTAACAGTCCTACTTATTACAAAGGTATGGCACACCTGAAGCCATCTTGATTGGAATAAAGTGGTAACTCTTAAAACATTTAATTTAAAAAGGAACAAAATGAGGGGGTATATTTTGCCATATGAATTATGATTAGTGCTGCAGAAAGAAAAATTAGGGCACATTTTGAGTGACTTCTCAAACCCTCTTCAATTTCATTAAAAAATTCTGACATACAGTCTCCCAAGATGGCCACCAGAGACAAAAGAGCCTAAATGTAGCCCAAATATCACCCAGATGTACCCCAAGTATAGCCCAATGACAGAATGTCCCAGAGTGTTCTAAAGAACAACTAGAGCGCTAACAGTCTTACTTATGACAAAAGTATGGCACACCAGAAGCCATCTTGATTGGAATGAAGTGGTAAGTCTGAAAACACTCAATTTAAAAAGGAACAACATGAGGGGGTTAATTTTGCCATAGAAAGTATGATTAGTGCTTCAGAAAGAAAAATTAGGGATAATTTTGAGTGACTTCTCAAATCCTCTTCTATTTCATTAAAAAAATTCTGACATGCAGACTGAAACATGCACTTTGAATACCAGCAGCAGACGTCCCTGGTGAGCAGTAGCTTTACTACAGTGATCTAATGTGCAACTAGAGTGCTAACATTCAGAATTTATGGCAAATGTGTGACACATCTGAATGCCTTCTTGATGGAACCAAAGTAAACAAGCATTGAAAATGCAATAGATCTCGCCCTCGTTTAAGTTAAAGCCATTCTGTTTGTAATGAGGTGGCTTTTTAGCTTTGCTTTTATTAGTGTTTTTTCAACTTTCATGTAAATAACATGCATCTGTATGCATATAAGTATATGTATGCATGCATTTATGTTTGTATTTATATAGATATACAGATGATATATGTTTATATATGTATGTATATATATATTCACTGAAAAAACCATAGGCTATAGACCATATATAGTTAGGAATTAGCATTTACAAAACCTTGAAAATTCACTGAAAAAACCATAGGTTATAGACCATATATAGTTAGGAATTAGCATTTACAAAACCTTGAAAATTCACTGAAAAAACCATAGGTTATAGACCATATATAGTTAGGAATTCGCATTTACAAAACCTTATTTTGCTCACACAAAACATTGAAATTCCATATATAGTTAGTTGCACTAACTATATATCGCGCACCCGCAATCCACTGCTGATGATGTCACATATTACATCATTCATGACATGGTCAGTGACATCACTGATGACATCACTGATGACATCTCAAATGACATCACTGATGACATCACTGATGACAACATCCAGTGACTGTATGTTTCTGTAAAGTTAAAATATGTCTTACATATTGAAGAATGAGTGGATGTATAAGTGTCTGGATGAAGGATTTAGTAGGTGCATGACTGACTGTATGAGTGAGTGATTAAATGTGTCTCACTGAGTGCATGGGTTAGTGACTAAACTGTCTTAATTTGTGCATCATTATGTCTGTTGTTCTGTAAACTGTTGCATGTGTTGATAAGTAGCTATATGAGTAACTATATGGGTTATTGATTGGTTGCCCAAGTATTTGTATGGGAGACTGAGTGTGTGTGTGGGTGGCTGGGAGGTGTATGACTCTGTGCATAGATGTGTGAGCAGTTGATTTACTAGATGTATGGTTTCAAAAGTGCATGTGGAAACAGCTGTATGGGCGGTTGACTGTGTGCATGAGTGTATTGGTGAGTGAATGGATATCTCAGTGCTACATGTCAAAGTAAGTACATATGTAAAACACAGTACATGTGAGAGTTGACATATATAAATAACTGTGCATAAGAGCCAGTGAATGTGTGAGTGGCTGTATGGATCATTGTGAACTTGTATCAGGGATTGTATAAGAGAGTAAATATATGTTAGTATATGTTTGAATAAGTAAAGTTTGTATAACTGTATAGTTGTGGAAATGGAGGTGTGATTGATTCTTTGCATGACTGACTAGGTGTGTGAGTAACTCCATGGATGAGTGACAGTCTGTGAGTGTCTGTTTACACTGATTGTATCTAAGGTTATATTAGAGTCTGAAGAAGTTCATCGTATTATCACATGAATGATATTATCAGTGATGTGATCAGTAATGTCAAATGAGATGTCATCAGTGATGTCATCAGTGATGTCATTTGAGATGTCATCAGTGATGTCATTTGAGATGTCATCAGTGATGTCATCAGTGATGTCACTGACCATGTCATGAATGATGTAATATGTGACATCATCAGCAGTGGATTGCGGGTGCGCGATAATTTCTAATTTCAATGGTTTTGTGTGAGTAAAATAAGGTTTTGTAAATGCGAATTCCTAATTATATATGGTCTATAACCTATGGTTTTTTCAGTGAATATAGATATATATCTATATATCTATATATATATATATATATATATATATATATATATATATATATATATATATATATCTATATTCACTGAAAAAACCATAGGTTATAGACCATATATAATTAGGAATTCGCATTTACAAAAACCTTATATATATATATATATATATATGTATATATATATATATATATATATATATATATATATATATATCTCCAACAAAAAGGTTGCCCCATTTAGAAGAGCCAGTATTCAGGGAGGTTTTGTAATTTCATTTTTTATTTTCAGGAAAACAGCGTGGAATGATGAAAACAAAGTCCATGCAATTTACAAGCCTGACGCGTTTCATGCTCCCCTGAGCATTTCTTCAGAGGCTTCTGTAAACTCTGTGTGGAGCTTTCAGAGTCTTTAAATGAGTAGCACCTGTTCCAGTGGGCGTTGGCGCCCCCAGAGCCTGCTGGTTCTAGTAGTTCAATAAATCACGCTCCAGTGAGCTGCTCCCAGAGTAAAATAATACTTCAAATTTGAACCCGTGTGGGTCTGGAAAATGTTCAATCACCTCTGCGCTGCAAGTAACATCCTGAAAAACGACCTTGCCTGCCAGTTTCTGCTGCATACCATGTGCCTGCAGCTTGGACACTTCCATGTGGTAGGGCTCTTCCCTGACCGGGACCGGCCAGTAAATACATCCAACAAAAAGGTTGCCCCATTTAGAAGAGCCAGCATTCAGGGAGGTTTTGTAATTTCGTTTTTTATTTTCAGGAAAACAGCGTGGAATGATGAAAACAAAGTCCATGCAATTTACAAGCCTGACGCGTTTCATGCTCCCCTGAGCATTTCTTCAGAGGCTTCTGTAAACTCTGTGTGGAGCTTTCAGAGTCTTTAAATGAGTAGCACCTGTTCCAGTGGGCGTTGGCGCCCCCAGAGCCTCCTGGTTCTAGTAGTTCAATAAATCACGCTCCAGTGAGCTGCTCCCAGAGTAAAATAATACTTAAAATTTGAACCTGTGTGGGTCTGGAAAATGTTCAATCACCTCTGCGCTGCAAGTAACATCCTGAAAAACGACCTTGCCTGCCAGTTTCTGCTGCATACCATGTGCCTGCAGCTTGGACCACTTCCATGTGGTAGGGCTCTTCCCTGACCGGGACCGGCCAGTAAATACATCCAACAAAAAGGTTGCCCCATTTAGAAGAGCCAGTATTCAGGGAGGTTTTGTAATTTCATTTTTTATTTTCAGGAAAACAGCGTGGAATGATGAAAACAAAGTCCATGCAATTTACAAGCCTGACACGTTTCATGCTCCCCTGAGCATTTCTTCAGAGGCTTCTGTAAACTCTGTGTGGAGCTTTCAGAGTCTTTAAATGAGTAGCACCTGTTCCAGTGGGCGTTGGCGCCCCCAGAGCCTGCTGGTTCTAGTAGTTCAATAAATCACGCTCCAGTGAGCTGCTCCCAGAGTAAAATAATACTTCAAATTTGAACCTGTGTGGGTCTGGAAAATGTTCAATCACCTCTGCGCTGCAAGTAACATCCTGAAAAACGACCTTGCCTGCCAGTTTCTGCTGCATACCATGTGCCTGCAGCTTGGACCACTTCCATGTGGTAGGGCTCTTCCCTGACCGGGACCGGCCAGTAAATACATCCAACAAAAAGGTTGCCCCATTTAGAAGAGCCAACGCCCACTGGAACAGGTGCTACTCATTTAAAGACTCTGAAAGCTCCACACAGAGTTTACAGAAGCCTCTGAAGAAATGCTCAGGGGAGCATGAAACGCGTCAGGCTTGTAAATTGCATGGACTTTGTTTTCATCATTCCACGCTGTTTTCCTGAAAATAAAAAACGAAATTACAAAACCTCCCTGAATGCTGGCTCTTCTAAATGGGGCAACCTTTTTGTTGGATATATATATATATATATATATATATATATATATATATATATATATATATATATATATATATATATATATATATATATATATATATATATATATATATTCACTGAAAAAACCATAGGTTTCACACACGTTATAGTTAGGAATTAGCATTTTAAAAACCATTGAAATTCACTTAAAAATCAAGTTTCACACCAGTTATAGTTAGCTGGTCATTCTACTCATACGAAACCTTTGAAATTCCCCCGTTATAGTTAGTTCAGCTAACTATAACTCGCGTGCCCGCAATGCACTGCTGATGACGTCACATATTACATCACTCATGACATTGTCAGTGACAACACTCTTGACATCACTGATGACATCTCTTCACCCACTCCCTGGCCCTACGTTCTTAAAATCAACAGTCATTCTATCTCTGCTCTAAGAACCTATTACCATTCCCTTCTCTCCAGCTAACTCTGCCTGGTAGCTGAGCTTCACTTTTTTTAAAACAAGCATTTGCAATGCAATAGGTTTCGCATTTACGAGAGTTTGAGAAATTGCCATTGTAAATGACAATGCCTTGTATTTATGTGTTTTGCGAGACAGCATATGTCTAAAAAGGCTGAAAACATGGCTTTTGTGCTGGATTAAAACTTCAGAACCCACCATCAAACTTTAAGTCTGTACCATCACTTCAGGACGCACCATCACTTGACCTGTGCTAGGCGCGGGGACACACCTCGGAGGAGCTGCAGTGTTACAAGTTGCTTTCTTACTCATACTTTGCATTACTCAACATGGTGACTATTTTCAAAGTATAGAAGCCACTTTGAGCTGCTGCACAGTGTGAAGGGATGTTTTGTTGTCTAGTCTTTAACATGGCTGATGCTGCTACTGGTCTTTACAATGCCAGCAGATTTTAAAAGCCTCTGGCATTGACAAAGCCAAAATCAACCATCGCCATGACGTGTGAGAGAGCTGACATGGAAGTGAAAGACAACTTTATATAAATATATGAAGTCAGCAGTAGAAGGACACAATGAGAGAGCAGTTCTTAATTTGCGCTTGTGTTTGGCACTGCTTGTCTTATTTCTAAACACCAGCACTAATTTTAAGTCTTTCTACCATATGGTGGAGCTCTCTGTCTATGTTTAGCTTGTGGTGATCTGTAACAGTTAAAAAATATCATACTTGTATTGTGTGATGACAGTGCTGGCAGGAAGAGTGGGTAGTGCCAATGATGGTGGCCTCCTGAGAAATGCCTCATAGCACTGGCACTTACATTTCTACAAATCATGCAGAGTGAAAGAGCTATATGCTCCCGGAGCGGGGCAATAAGATAACAGGAAGGAAAGCAGCTAACTCAAATCACAACATTAAAAAATACTTATAAGGTCCCAAAATTGAGACCTATTGGCTGTGCCAATGCTAGCTATATGTAGCTACCTGACGGTAAAAGAACAAAAAAATAAAGTACAGAATATTTTGTTTTTTTAGCCACACCTTTGACCCCGCCCCATGCTAACTGGCCCTGCCCCATTGCATGCAGCATCACGGATCCCATACTGTTGACAGCTTGACTGCTGGGGTGGACAGATAGACAACCAGAACATATCCTGCTGGCTGGAACCCTTTGAACCCACGAGGGGAGGGCTCTAGGGGTCAACATTACCTCACAACCCGTGCCCCTTCATACATATTACACTATCACTGCAGTCTCTGAGCCCTGTCTTGTTGTGCCTACATGCTTACAGTGTCTCAAAGCGCTTTGAAACGACAGACAAGCAGCATACGAGCGCTACATCACAATTTTTAAACACACAAAACAGTTAAGACACTCTTTGTCACTCCTGTTCTTTACAATGCTACCCTTATGTGTTTGAAACCAGACCCTTAACCCCCAACCACACACATAGCGCCCAAAAATATTAAGAGGCGCTCAGACCACCAGCCCGGTATTAGCGCCAGCGGTACATGAGGCTGGTGGCTGGGGGTGAGTTTGCATGAAAATTCGTTTATTTTCCTGTGTGGTGCGCTGCACTTTGTTGGCATTGAGTGCGAAATTCTCTTTTCACGGAGCACTGTATAAACGGAATCCTGTCTAGGTGCTATATGTAAATATAATGCTGCGAATGACGTCCCAATGAGAACATAGAAAATGGAACTGAAGCAAAGCAATGGCAGACCAGACTACACGCTTTTCGGGTTGTGCAGGTCCAGCCCCCTTTAGATTCACTTCACGCTTGGCATCATGGTATTCGTAGTCTCTCAATTGTCAATCATTCATTCGCAATGCTGTAAGTTTTCACAAACATATGCTGATTTTTCTTTAAGCTTTGTCAAAAAAAGCCTTTACTCACAGTCTCACACTGTAAACAATGACGCTGTTCAAAGGGCAAGGAACAGAATTGCCTCTCCGGGGGCGCGCGAAATGTCGCACAGGAAGTAAGGCTCTGACGGACCGGTATTCACCTGTTACAACGCATTTTTTACAACGCACTACCACTACAACGCAGGCATTACAACGCATACCATTACAACGCATAGCGCTGGGGGGCGCTCTAGGATAAGAGGTAAGTTTAATTTACTATCCAACACCTTCCCTAGGGTCCACGGGGACTGGAGTTAGAATAGTAAATTATACTTACCACTATCCAGCACCCCAAAGCGCTATGCGTTGTAGTGGTATGCGTTGTGAATACCGCGTTGTAATGGTATGCGGAGTAAAAGTATGCGTTGTAACGTCATACATCCTGACGGACCACATACATATGCTTGAACCAGCCCGCCTGCAAATCGGCTTGTTCAACATTAACAAGATGGCAGCTCAAACTGAGTCCAAAAGGACATTGAGCTCATGTCCTCCCGGTGAAAAATGCCAACTTGGGTAGGCTTATTCCATTCACAGTGTGTACTCAACTTTCTACATTGGGTCCCGGGGTCAGTGAGTGAGTCTGCCCGGGGTGGGTGGGGCCAGGGCTGTAAGTGGTATTAAAATAGTGAGGGGGGTTCTTAAAGGGGAGGGACCGATGACATTAAGGACGTGGCTTAAAAACACCTAAGCTAAAAAATCTGTGCTCAGCACAGTGTGCCGCCCAACTGGAATTTTGCTATTTCTGTCATTGCATCCAGATATATGATGAAACAAGTAACATTAAACCTACAACAAGCCAGCACTATTAGTTTTGTAAATGGTTGTTAGTAGCAAAAATAAATAGGCAACAACTATGGCTTTGATCTATATAATATTGAAAATGCTTCAGGTCTGAAATGATGAGACTGTGAAAGAACTATACTGAGTCTTTTGAATGTTACCTCAAAAGCAGTGAAGGGTGGTGCTGCTTCAGAGGTAAGATTTTTCTGTCAACCCGAGGGTGTGGGCAAAAATGAAGAGTCTGATAGGGACCCATCTCGGCACTTACTTTTAAGAACAGCCGCTGGACCTGGCACCCTTAAAGACCTGGGTAGGCCACTGAGTAATTCACGGAAGCGCAGTGATGTGGCATGAGCAACTTGCACAAAAAAGTCGCCTTTTGCAGGGCACCCTGCTTCCGCCACCCCACCCGTGCCCCCCTTACCTTAAAGGCTGGACTCTTTACTCAGATCACTGGGTACCACTCTTCTCCGATGTTAGTGTAGTGAGTCTGCTTCGGGTCAGGGGGTCCTAGTTACTGTCCCAGGCTTTGCTCTCCTTCTCTGTATGCATGCAGTCGCTCTGTTTCTCTTTCTATCTCCTCTAAACTCACTGCCTGCCTTCACGGTTGTCGGAGGAGTTTCTTCTCCCGGTAACTTCGATGCAAAAAAAATCGTTTTATCTCTCCTGTCTCCGTTGCATGATCCACAAGTACACATGAGTGCAGTGCTGAGGGGAACAAAGAGTGCCTACGAAATGAATTACTGAAAACCGTGACTTGAAGAAACGGTTCACAACCTCTCTTTCCCTCTTTCATTTAGTTGCTTCCCTGTGAAATAGATCCCAAAAAAACCAAGCCCGCGAGTGGTGCGCGCGTGAGCCACAGTGAGCCATGTGGTTTCAATTATTGCGCTGTGTCTTTGCACGATAATTGAAACTACATGGCGGTGATGCGGGTAACCGACACCAATAGGCCATGGGCAGAGCAATGCGGCTGCCTTTGGCCAATTACATGCTGTCTTTGTTAAAAAGACGCACGCAAAGGCCAGTAGCGTAGGAGAAAAGAAAAAGCACACACACGGGCATGTGCAATTCCTAGGGCAGTTTTGAAACCCCATAAATGAGGTCTTGGTGTGCGACAGTGCTGCGCACTGCAACGTAGGTGCGAGACCGAAAAATATTAGAAGGATTGGTCTTGAATCACTTTTCACTATAGCTATCCACTAGACAGGGCTGGCTTTAAGGCAGTGCATCCGGAGCCGGTCACTGGGTGCCAAGCCTGAAGGTGTGCCCTTTGCATGACAGGCTCAGGCAAGATAAGAGCAGTCTGCAGAAATGTTTGTGTCTGGCATTTTTCAGGGGCTAATGACTTGGGCATTAAAGCTGTGGTGGTTAATGAATTTAATAGAGAGATCTTTGATTTATCTAGTCACAGTTTTAATTCATGATAGAGTAACATAGAGGGAGAATGTACCGCCTGCAAAGCATTCGGGTCACATATTTAAATTATATGTAGATAGCTTAGTGGGTTACTGCTTATGGCAGAGACTCTTTTTACTTAAAGTTCATTAGTTATAATCCTTCTAATACAGCACTTTGAACTATAAACTAGCATCAGTGCCCTGCATGCAGAGAGCAGGAATAGGTCCCTTTTCAAGTACTGAGTTAATGGGGCAGATTTACTAAGACTGTATACCTGGTTTGCATCACTGAAGTGACACAACCCTAGTGTTGTTTTGTGATTTTCTTTCCAGTGCAAATACTAAAATGCATTGGAAAGTAGCCCTAAAGTAACACAAGGTAGAACTATCAAGGAAGCATACCCTGGGTAGTACCTGCCCGTCACAATACAACCATTCATGGCATTAACGTTAATCCCTATCTGTTGTCTTTGGTAGAATGAGATTTGCATCAAAAAATGATGCTTCCTCAATGCACATGTAAAGTGAGAGAAAACATTTATTTTTTCCAAACCTTTCCAACTTTGCATGTGTACTGCATCTTAAAGCACATGTAGAAACTGGTAAAATGTTAAACTTTGTCAAAGCATAGACCTTTCTGATGGAAATGCACACTTCCAGCACAAAACCTATGCTTGACGCCACACACACACACACACTTGCACTATGGTGTAAGGGTGTGTGCATTGGTACAAGGCAGCTGCGGTTGTGCTCTCTTCATTTTTACACAATGCAGCATGGCAAATTTGGGTGCTACGCTGTGTGAAATCTGCCCCTTAGTTTCTTCAGACCAAGCACTCTTAACATTTAATGCCTACTATTGCAGATCATTTGTGACTATTACACCCTGCAGTTGTCTTAAGTAACTTTTACTATACATTGATTTACTCACTTGTATAACCCATTGCCTCTGTATACTATATTTGTGATGTAAAGAGCTGTGAAACTCCATTTGCATAAGTAGTGCTATAAAATAAGCGTGGTTAAGGAGAGATGAGGGGCTTGATCTGAGAGTGGCTATAAGGGAATTTGTGATGAAGGAGGTCATTGCAGAGGCGGGGCACCAACAAAGACGGTTTAACCGGGTGCCACCAACTCAAAAGCTGGCCCTGCCACTAGAAGCCTGCTTGACCCTTGTTAGACCGGGCTTGTCAAGCAGTTGTGTATCCCCAGACGTTTTGCTTTTTGGCCTTCTGTTTCTGACTTGTTTTTGTTGGTTTTATGACTCAGGGCACTTTACCACTGCTGATCAGTGCTAAAGTGCATATGCTCTCCCTGTAAATTGTTATGATCGATTGGTGTTTCCATGATTGGGTACTTGATTTAGTACTAAGTCCCTAGAACAGTGCACTGTGTGTGCCCAGGGCATGTAAATCAAATGCTGCTAGTGCCCTGCAGCACTGAATGTGCCACCCACACATGCAGCCTTTCAAAAGTATTTCAGACCTGCCACTGCAATGTCTGAGCGCAATTTAGTACTGCCATGTCGACCTGGCAAGTGCATCTACTTGCCAGGCCCTAACCTTCCCATTTTTAACATGGGAGTCACCCCTAAGGTAGGCCCAAGGTACCCCTGTTGGCAGGATGCAGTGTAGATGAAAGGTAGGACATGTCCTTATGTGTGTAACATGTCCTGATAGTGAAATGCTGCCAATTTCGTTTTTCACAATTGAAAGGCTATCTGTCCCATAGGCTAGAATAGGGGTTTATTCAATGTATAACATCTTATAAATATAACTTCCCATTGGGACCAGATTGTTTAGTATGCCTGGACTCAGAATCTAAATATGCATCTTTTAGTAAAGGTGATTTTTACATCCTGTGTTTGAAAATACCACTTTTAGAAAGTAGGTATTTTCTTGCTTAGCCATCTTGTGTCCCTCAGCTGGTTTTTGGATTGACTGTTTGGTTTTGGAGTGGCATGGGCTGGGGATGTGCATTCTGTTCAGACAGCCACTTGGGGGGTGAGGTGTGTCCTGCCTTTCCAGGGTGAGTCAGGTATGGGCTGAAAAGACCTGGGCTGCATTTAGAGTAGGGGGAGGAGATTTCTTTCACACCTGAATGGGCCTGGTCTGCCAGGGACAATGCTGTCTCCACCTCCTGCTGGGAAGCTGCACCAGATAGGACAGAACTGGTTTTGACTGAGCACAAGGCTTCTCTGCCACCAGAGAACAAAGGGAATTGCTGTATAAATATTGGGGCCCCGACCCCAGAACTTTAGAATACTCCTGGACTCAAGAGGAACCTCTGCCAAGGAGAGGAGCCGGGAAAGCTGAAGTAGAAGTACTGCCCCTTTGCTGTGTGCTGTCTGGGGTTGGCCTGCAGTGGCTGTTTCTGCAAAGGAGAGGACTAAAAACGTTGCTGTGGGCTTTGTATCCTGCTTGAAGATCTCCAAGGGCTTGAAGTAGAGCATGCCACCTGTTCTGAAGTCTCAGGGACACAAGGACTTAATTGCCTCTGTCCTCCTGCATCTGGAACTGGTGTTTCAGCTGCCACAGAGGGAAATTACAACATCGACACCAGCGAGTGACGCCCTAACCTTCACCAAAGCCGTGGGCACCACTCGTGAAGATCACAATGCACCGCCCCAACTTGCACTGTAGGCCCGATGCCTGCCAATGCCGTGCTGATTCCGAAGCCATCAAGGAGGTCACTGTCGGCACCGGAGTTGAAGACACCGCTCATGATGGCGGACTCCTGAATCTATCGACACCGCACCGTCGTAAGGAACCAATGCTTTGCCATCACCGTGACCTCACCTCCCCAACAACAGTAAGAAACTGAAGCATCATCTTCCCAACATCGTGCACCATCTCTGTTTCATCATTTACCAAGGTACTGTTCTATGGGGGTGTGTGTGACTCACCTCGCGGTCTGCACCAGACTTTGGGATTTTCATCTGTCAACGAAGTCGTAATAGCTCCAGGTGGAGTTATTCGTTGCTACAAACTTTATTTGTGTGGCTAACCTATTTTTGAAGATATCTTGATAACTGTATGGTGGACTTTTGTCATTTTGGTCTTGTTTAGTTTAGAGAAAGATTACAGATTTTTCTAAACTGGTGTGGTGTATATTTGTAGTGTTTTCACTGTATTACTGTATGCACGCACAAATGCTTTACTCACTGCCTCTGAGATAAGCATGTCTGCTCGTGCCAAGCTACCAAGGGCCTGAGCAGGGGTTATTTTAGAGGTGTATCCCCTTACCTTGACTAGGAAGAAGGGTCTCTACTTGACAAAGGTGCAAACCATTGCCAACTAGAGACCCCCATTTCTTACAACCATCTATAATCATGCTTTATACAATTCAGTCCACTGAAATAGCTCTGACATGTCTAACTTCATCCCTGCTACTCACCAACATCATTCCTCATGCATCTTCACACTGCTACACCCTTTCCTTTGCCTTTGACACAGTTGATTGCCTCACACTACTCTCCCCTTTCCTAATTTTGCATCACTGTTCTACAGCACACTTGAATTACCTCCAAACTCTTTATCCGCTCTTTTACAGTCACCTGGGACTCATTGACATCTGTACTCATATCGCTTTGACTGTGGTTCTCACAAGGATCAGTCCTCAGACCTCTTAATTTTGCTCCACATACCACTTTGTTTGGTGATATTTTCTTCTTTGCCTTCACATATCACCTCTCTGCTAATGATACCCATATTTTCTTCTCGATTCTTAAGGTCACACCTGAATTGGTCCCTGCTATCTAGCCAACACCCGATCATGCTACTTTCCATCATGTAATCCTCAATCCACTGATAAAAATCGAGTAACCGGACATAAAGCACTAAGCGTCATTTACCTGCTGCGCCCATTCCATTGGAGCTATTCGGGCAACAGACTCACACTGAAAGAAAATCTACTACAATATGGAATAAACTGTTAATAACAAGTTACAACCCACTTAATTTTGCCCCTCTGTTCTGTATATGCACATAGCACAACTTAAAGATGGCTTTAGTTAGACAAACTGTTTAGTGTCACACTGCATGATGTCCTGCCACTCATATCTGGATATAAGTGTTATTTATCAAAAATATTCCACATCCCTCTACATATAAGTAATCCAAATTTCCTTGACCTATGTACCATTACAGATTCTATACACAACAATTCAGATGGTTGATGTTCTAATTAAATAAATAAAGAATTAAAATATTAAATACATAGCGTGTTCGCTCCTCTGTTTATGATCATCAGCACCGAGTCATTGTGGTTCTCTGGCTATTGTGAATGACCAGCAACAGCAGAGCTGCCAACATACAAACATAAAAAAGGTCCTTTCCTAGGCTTCAATATCATTATTTCCACTAACTTTTCAATGATCCCATCAGTGACATATGCTGAAACTGCAACCATGTTCCCCTAAGCAATAACAAAAAACTCATCAGACATCCTGTGCATAGTTCTTCAAAGCTGTTAATCTGCTGTAAATATGCAGATATATTGTAGAAATTAAGGTTCATCACTGCACCCGCACTGGCCTGTCTCCTCTCATGTGCATGTATGGCTATCCGATATTTTGAGAGCGGATCCTTCAATCAATATTGAGCTATTGTACTTTTTCAAACTATGTGGACTTTTGAATTTGAATTTCTAAGAAATCACACTCAAAGGCATTGCAATCCAAAAATTAGGAGCGGGTATGGTGGGTCTCCTTAAATTATGAAATGACAAATGCCACCTCCTCAACAGCATTATGACAAAACATAAATTGAACAAACCCATACTCCTGGACTTTGTTGAGCACACTTGCTAATATGATCAGTCCTACAACAAATCAAGTCAACTAAATGTAACCAATGGCTTGACTATCTAATACTCTATTTTTTATATATGTTTTCTGTGTAGATCCCCACACTAATACTTTCATACAAGTGCCTTAGTTTAAGGAGGAATATCTTACATTACACAAAAAATATATCTCCTAGAGACTTCTAGCTGCAGATTCCTTACCATAGAATTTCCCCTGGTGTCAGAGTGGATCCGAAAGATGTTTCGTGAAGAGTACCACTCTGCACTGGTAGGTGGCGTAGATATACTCTGCGTGCATTGTCCTAGCTGGAAGTGATGTCCACAGCACCTATATTGGTGCAACCTAGGCGTGCTCACATCAGTTCTTTTATTTTGGGTGCCAGCCACTCCTGGACTGGAGAAAAGCTACCCCTCAGTCGATTCAAAATCTTTATTCGGATTTCAGCAAACCATAAAAGCAATACATTTAAAATACATAAGAATTATAAGAATTGAAATTCATTTCAAGATCTATATACTACAAAAGGTGCATACAGACACAGGTATAAACATGCCATATAAAGCCAGTTATTAAAGTGCAAAATGCTTTGACAACTGTGGAACACATAAATAATTCAAGGGCATTCCATCGTTTTACGTGTATAGGAGATAACTCTCAAAAAAGTACTTACACGAAAAATCAATTCATCATTCTCTAATTTTAGGAGCATGGAGTAGGATTGATTCAGGGAAAGTGGTCTGTGTTTTTTAAAATATGGGGCTAAAAACCATTTAATGTATTTCATATAAAATTTGCAATTAAAAAAGAAGTGTAGATCGTTTTGCCTGCTAACTCCATCGCACGGGCATGGCATATTTCCAGAGTTCATCATACTATGGCCCAGAGGAAAACAAAGTGAGAATTTTATGGTCCCTGCTCTCATGCGAAATAATAACGATCTCTCCCAATTGGTCATTGCTGGCAGTGTCAAATATAAAGGGATTTGTTGCAGCAATAGATCATTATTTACATTATTCACATAGAACTCAACAGTTTGTTTTCGCAATTCTTCTTCCAACCTCTTTTTCCTGTAAAGGGCATGTAGTCCAGATTGTACTTCCTTTTTATCAGTGTTCTTAATCTGAGAAGGATCGTCAAAAAGGTGGCCTTTGCCTACACTGGTCAGGCTTTCCTGCGTCGCTCGAAGCCATGGAATGCTCATCCCTTTTTCACAATCCAAGCTCTCCTTCAGAATGTCCTGTGTTAGGGTAGCACAGTCATTGACCCAAATAGCCAGCCAGAACAGGGCAGGCCTTGCTGCGATGAAGTCAGTTATGAAGGGCAAATTTAGTTCAGCATGGCAGATGTACCCAGATGAGGAAATTGGGGCTCCCAGTAGTTTCCTGCACAACCGATTTTCTTCTATTTGCAGACTGGGAGTTTTTACTACCCCCCAAATCTCGGCGCCATAGGTTGCTACCGGGGCACACTGCAATCTGTATATCTTTAAAATTGCTTTAGTTGCTCCAGTCCTCTTTGGCCGTGGGAGGGAAAGAATTGAATTCATGGCTTTTGAGAACTTGCCTGTAGCGTGGGCAAGATGCCCACTCCACAGGCCGTTCGCAGCAAAAACCATACCTAAATAGGGGAATGTTTTTGTTGAGTGCAACTTGTCCTGTCCTACAGTAATAAAATTAAGTTGCCCACAGGACATAATAAAGGATTTTTTAAAATGCACTTTAAGATCAAGGTTCCCCATATATTGTGCAAAGTTCTTAACCAAAGCACGTAAGGCATTTGGTGTTAATCCCATGAGCACCGCATCGTCGGCGTACAGAAGTGCGGGTAAGAGTCCCCCTTTAATTTTGGGGACATCAATGGTCGCCCTCTTCAGAGAGTCACTCAGTCCATTTATGTAAATATTAAACAACAGGGGTGCTAAAACGCACCCCTGCCTCACACCTCTTTCAACCTTAATTGCCCCAGAAATTGCGCCCTCCATGCCAATCCGTACCTGCGCTTTTGTGTCTGTGTGTAAATAGGCCAGAAAGTGCACTAAGGGCTCATCAAGACCGTAGGACAGAAGGGTCGACCACAGTTTAGACCTATTTACCAAGTCAAATGCGGACGATAAGTCCATAAATGCTAAGTAAATAGGCGATGCCCTAGCTATGTTATATTTGCTAATTATAAGATTTAAATTCAGGCATTGTTCAGTAGTCCCGACCTTACTTCTAAAGCCCATTTGGCATCGATCCAGCACCCCCATTTCCTCAGCCCAGTCATTCACTCTATTATACAGTACCCGGCCCAGGATTTTCAAGGTGTTATCCAAGAGCGAAATGGGCCTGTAATTTGCGGGGTCAGATCTTTCGCCCTTTTTGTAAATAGGGACTATTATACTTGTTGACCAGGTGTCAAGAATTGGCACCAGCCGGAGACTATTAAAGACATTTACAAAGATTGGTCCCCAAAATTGCGGCTTATGTTTGATTATATCTATTGGGAAGCCATCAGGCCCAGGCGCCTTGTTGCCAAGGCTCTGGTTAATAGCCACGGTGACCTCCCCCAAGGTTATGTCTAGCGGTTGCAAATTACCGGGACTATGGTCTTCTATAGCAGTGCCCGGGTTTGCATATATTGTGGAGAAATGTTGTTCCCATTGCTGACTTGAGATGGTGTAACTTATTGGGGATAACTGCTTACCCATATCCCGCATCTTTCTTACCGCAGGCCAAAAGGTAGCACCATTCCCCACAGCGGCGGAGACAGTTAATTCCTCCCAATGCTCTTCCACTATAGCAGCCTTCCTTTGACTGGATTTTTATGATGTTTTGACAACTACATTTGAGGTGTTTACCTCCTTGTGTGTTAGTGATGTCATCTCGGAAGACGGGATTCAAGCCCTGCGGTGCCTGTCACCGGCCAATGGCGGTGACTGACCCATACGTTGTCTGCCTTACGTGTTTGGAACATGCCCACAACACAAAGTCATCTTCTGATTGCTGCGCCATGAATCCGAAGGCTTTAAGGGAGTGGTCCCTGAAGCTCATGGCGGTCCGGCATGTGACTCCACGAAAATCGAGATCCCGGTCATATGGAAGTACCCCGGAGTGTTCGCAGAGCCCGAAATCCTCTTCATTCCACTCCAAGTCCTCAGGACATTCAGGTAAAAGAAGAAGAGTAAGAAGTCAAACAGGTCTTTGACTTGTTCCCATCTGTTGACCGAGGAGACAATGGAGCATTGGCATTCGAGGCCTAGATCTTTTGACTGGGTGTGAGTGTTTGATTGATTCAGATGCTCCGTCCATCACCACCCCCCTTTTTTACCGCCTAGCTCCACGCTAAAGCCTGTGCCTGGGACCGACACAGAACCTCCCTGACTTTCTGAGAGTTGGAGCAAACCTCGCCCAGCTTAAAGAGGTTCATGAGGCCATGCACCTCATATTTAAGTGCGCGCAACCCCTATGGCATGCCTTCGGGCCCTGTGGTATCGGAGGAGACCCCTTCTGATTCTGTTCCAGCGGCTCTGGCCCCAGCTCCTGTGGGCCCCCTTGAATCCATTCCTGGATCCTAACTTGTGACGGTTTCACCATCTTGACCTTCCCTAATGCCCATCCCAGTCCCAATACCCCTGGCGTCACTGGCACCACCGTACCCATCAAGATCCTCAACTCTGATACAGAGCCGGAGGGGGGCTGCCTGACACCTCATCAAACACCAGCAGGAACCTTGCTTCATAGATTGGAGCCTGAGTCCTATTCCCATCGGTTAAGACTCGAGGAGCAATGGGAAGGGTCGCTTGACCCTGAAGATTACCAGCCACATGAACAACTGCCTTTCAGAAACCGCTGAATGGATGTCGGCCCATTGTCTGAAACTAAATGCTGACAAATCAGAGATACTGCTCTTTGGTAACGCACATTCAATCTGGGACTCAACATGGTGTCCCCAGTCAGTGGGTACTGCTCCTGTGCCTAAACACATTGTAAAAAGTCTGGTATTCCTGGTAGATAATACGCTAAACATGCAAGATCAGGTCTGAGCTCTGTGTGGCAAATGTTTTGCCATACTAAAACTACTCAGGAGACTTTTTCTGTGGATCCCTCTGAATTGGAGGAAAACTATTACACAAGCCCTGCTGACCAGCAATATGGACTATGTGAATGTGATTTTCAAACGTCCGAATACTGTACGTCACCTCTTGAGAGTTCGTGAAGAAACCGACAAGGCACAAACTAATATTCATGCCCTTCCCTTAGGCTATTTTTACCGCCAACCTACCCATGCTGCAGACAAAAGGATGGACTTACCTCTGGCCCCCCATATTTCTAATAGATATTGGGATCTTCCATCCTTGGAGATGGTTGACTGACTAATTGAACCAACGATTATGGCACTAAATATGGAGAAAATTGGGGTAAGAAAGGGGGAAATGAGGAGATAGTCTTTCAAGAGTTAAATAAGGAGGTACCAAGTGTGAGTATTGAGGCGCAATTGGGTTCTGTCCCCTTCTTGGGTGCTATGATTGAAAAAACAGGTATAACCTCTGTTCTGAAGAAAGGTATCCAGGAGTCGGTTCCAGACGGGCTAGGTCTGGGAAGGTTGGACACTCAGGTGGGATGTGAAAAGTTTATAAGCTCAGGGGCTACAAGAGAACACACTCCGGGACTAAGTATTGTCCCTAGGGTAGGCAACCATGATTTGGAAAATTTCATAACCAACCAGGATGAATTACCAAGTATGATAATAGGCGGGCATCTGAACTGCAATTTTAAGCCGATTACAGGGTTTGGTGATGTTTTTGGCGATGAGGATAGGGTTAACAACATTCCATCCCTATCTTACACTGAATCAGTAGGCTTTACTACTTTAGCAGTTCAAATAATGAGGCTCATTGCCACATATGGGTTAAGGGCCTGTAATGGCCGCCTCCCATCTGATTCTCCTAAAGCAGCAACTTTGGTCAAAAACAACTCCAAAAGTCGAATTGATTATATTTTAGTATCCTTTGATGATTGGCCTTACTTGATAGATCTTGAGATTATGCCTCGGTTTGAAAGTGACCATCGACCTCTCCAATTATCTGTAGATCACAGTTTGTTTATCAGTGACATTTTGGAGAAGGAGCGCTGTCCTTTAGCCATTAGCACAAATGATCCACCATTAGTAAGTAATAACAGACGTTCATTAAAATGGGCCTACTTACTAAAGAATGGAGAAGCACTAGCGGGTATTTATAGGTTGCTTGCTGACACTTTTGCCAGCGCTACAAGACAACCGATAGAAGATAATGATTTTATTGATCTACACAAAAAGAGTTTTTTACTTCCTTATTGCCCTATGTGTCTAAATGCCCAAAAAAATGTGCCAAAGGAAAACTAGCTCAGTAGGTACTCAACGATGGTATAATAAGGACTGCCTTATAAGCAAGGCCCTACTCATAGAGGCAATCAAAAGTAAAGCCCCCCAAACAATTAGGGCATCAAGGAAGGATTATAAGAGAAGTCAGACTAAAGCAAGATCTACCTGGGACGAGGAATGTTGGGAGAATATGCTATTGGCAGCAAAATCTAAGGACAACGTAGGATTTTGGAGATTAGTAGCAAATGGGAATCATGCAGGTAGACTGGTCCAGTACGTGTTCATTGATGAGCAGACCTGGGTCAATCACTTTACCCACTTATATGAAATCCCCGATTACACTGAGGTAAATGTAACGGAGGACTCCCGGTACATAGCCAGCGCAGATATGTTAGAGTTCACTCTAGAGGAAACAGAGTTAGCTATCAATTTAGTTAAAAAAGACAAAGCACCAGGTCTAGATAAAATATCAGGCGATCTGTATAAGCACGAGACTAAAGTCTGGGTACCTTATATAAATCGGCTTTTCAATATTCTAGCTAATGGTGCAGATCTACCTGTTTGCTGGAGCGGTGTGGAGAGTATTTTAATTTTTAAAAAGGGCGATAGGTATGATCCATCCAACTATCGTCCGATCAGTTTAATGGAAATTTTACAAAAGCTATTTTCTAGGCATATTTTACCACGTATGAATTCTTGGATAGACGAGAATGATATCCTTACAAAGTTCCAGGCTGGTTTTCAGGAGTAATATTAGCACGATTGACCAAGTTTTCGGATTTTGTAGTCTTTGTTGGAAGTATGTTTTTTGAAGGAAAGGGCATATCTATGTAGCTTTTGTTGACCTTAGGGCTGCCTTTGATTTAGTTTTACGTGAACGTTTATGGGATTGTTTGCTTATGTTGGGGTTGCCGGTCTGTTTACTCAAACAGATTATAAGACTCCACAACAATAATTATGCTAGAGTGCATTGGGGACCAAATGGTGAATTGTCAAAACCTGTACCCATAAAGCGGGGAGTGCGCCAAGGGTGTGTGTTGGCTCCCACGCTTTTTTCATTATTTGTTAATGACATTCCAGTCCACTTGGAAGACTGTAACAACGATTCACCCAAGTTGAATGGAATAAGGATCCCCGCACTCTTATTTGCGGACGATACTATCCTGATCTCACAGACTCCCAAAGGTCTACAAACCCTTTTAAGCAGATTCCAACTTTATTGTAACGAGAAAGGGCTAGAGATAAACACGAAGAACACCAAATGTATGGCCCTAAATCCCCACAAATCGTTCAAGGGGAATTTCTTTTTAAACAACCAAAAACTGGAACTTGTGTCCAATTTTACATATTTGGGAGTTTCCTTGGACTCAGAAAATTCATCGAAAACCCAAATTGAAAAAAGCAAAACTATTTTAGCTCAGAATTCCTTACCAATCTTAAAGACACACGGGGCGAGTCTTAGTAAATCGATATCACTAGCACTAGAAGTGTTTAAATTCAAGGCCCAGTCTGCAGCTTTATATGGCACAGAAATTTGGGGTCCGAAAGCTGGGAATGTATTTGCAACGAGCGAAAATAATTTCTATAGAAGTATTTTAAGACTACCCAAACGTACCCCACTTTTACCGTTACAATTAGATTGAAACACAAAACGTACAGATCATTTTGCAATCCTACGCCCACTTTCTTACTAGGTGAGACTCTGGTGCACACCTGAACTTGGAGACTATAGAGATGGCCTCCTTGAATTAAAGAGCCTGGATATTTTGAATTCGAACCCTTGGCTGAAACACGTTCACACATGGCTTTGAAGAATTGGGTTGTCTCATTTTTGGGAGAAACCGGAATGTCTTACATTTAGCAGCAAAAAACTGGTCAAAACAAAATTTTGGGAGTATATAGCATATAATCTCCCAAATAGCCACACAGGCGGCTCCACAACAAGGAGCTTTCTGGCATTTAAAGACTCCCCATATTTTGAGGATTTTCTAGACGAGGTCCAACCACCCCTGGCAAAAAGTCTATATCTGAAATTCAGATATGGAATACTCAAAACTAATGTAATGTTAGCCAGCTGGTCTCTGACGGATGGGCCCCCAAAAAGCGAGAGCTGTACGTCCTGTTCAAAAGAGGATGATAACCACATCCTGTTTTCTTGTACTGCATATTTACTAGCAAGAAAAAGATGTATAAGACCATTGTGCAACACCATGGGTGTACATTCTTATGTTGAAGCAAATAGGATTATTAAAACAGATTCCAGACGATTGGTTGTTTATTGTATAAGCAGATTCTTATTGTCAGTATGTTATACTCGTAAAAAATTGGGTTTGGATTTATAAACGGCTAGATCTGTGCATATTTATTTGCAGGAATAAGGTTTCTGATCTTTTATTGATTGTATAATAATTATTTACTCCTAGGAACCAAATTACTGGCCATGTACAACTGTTTTTATGTAAATATTTTATACATGCCTTCTTAACTAATTTATGGATTTATTGTATTCCTGCCAACCCTATCCGACATTATCTGTACAGTTTTTTCCTCAATTATGAAATGTACTTTTGGTTTTATGCATCTTTTAAGGCCATAATGTGCCGAAATAAAGATTATTGATGATGATGATGAATGCGATTTACGTTGGCATGGCTGACTACCTTTTTTCCTGTCTCCAAGTTATTCAGAATGCTGCAGCCAAACTGGTTTGCAAGAAGACCAAGTATAGCTCAGCTTCGGCCTGCTTGAAAGAACTTAATTGACTGCCTATGAGACAGACAGCCAAGTTTAAACTACTATGCTATGCACATAGAGCGTTACATAAACTCGGCCCTAAAATTATAAAGGATAAATGGGATTTGTAGTCCCCGCTCGTGCCCTTAGGTCGGGCAAAAACACACAAGCCAAAACCATACGCATAAAAATTCATTTCCAATGACCCCCGGGTGTTCGCCAAGGTGATGGGGGTAATTGCAGCTCACCTGTGGAGATCAGGGGTGCCAGTCTTCCCCTATCTCAATGACTGGCTGTTGAAGGCTGACTCAACCCAGGCTGTCGATTCCCCCCTCCAGACTATGGTGAGCCTTTGGCACTCGCTTGGGCTCACTATTAACATGCAAAAGTCACACCTGACTCCCACAGTGCAGTTTCATATTTATCCTCCCAAGCAGCGAGTCCAGAATATTCAGGCTAAGATACTGATGACGAATGGCGTAGAGGTGGGGCAAGGTTTCTTTCAGCAGTGGGGAGAGGCTTGGCTAGATCTATTCGCCTCTGTTGAGAATGTGCAATGTCATCAGCTTTTCGTGCTGGAGGTTTCAAGATGGCTCTTGCTCAGACACACTTTGCCTCTCGAGTGGAGCTCAGGCCTCCTGTACTCCGTTCAGCCCATACCACTCCTGCACAGAGTTCTGAAGAAAATCAGGAATTACTGGTCCCAGGACATCCCTGTGGCTCCGAACTGGGCACGGAGAGTCTGGTATCCAGAGCTACTGAGCATGGAAATCGATCATCCAATCAGGCTGCCCCTTTCGGAGGATCCTCTGCTGCAGCAGCAGGGGAGGGTCCTCCACCCGAACCTGTACACTCTCCACTTTCTAGCATGGAGTTTGAGCAGTTGCAGTTGACAGTTTTCAACATTCCTTCCAAAGTCTGTAATGTCATTGTAGCGTACCTCCGCCAAGATGGTATATGCCCGTCATTGGATGAAATGTGTGACATTGTGTGCTGAAAAATCTATTGATCCTCTTTCTGTTCACTTTTCTGAAGTCTTTCTCTTTATTCTTTCCCTTACCCAGCAGGGCTCTGCTCTGGGCACTCTAAAGGGATATCGGTCTGACTTCTTGCGGCTGCCTGACTAACCCTCCTTGTTTAAGTCCCCTATTGTACATAGCTTCTTGAAAGGTCTTGTTCACCTCTTTTCTCCTTCACCATTCATATGCCTCAATGGGGTCTTAATTTGGTGCTAACATTTTTTATGTGTGCTCCTATTGAGCCTCTCCACAATTGTCCTCTCAGGCTCCTCACACTCAAAACAGCCACCCTTATGGCAATTGCATCTGCCCATAGAGTGAATGAGATGCAAGCCTTGTCATCTACCCTAAGAGGCCAAGGGAATGGCCAAACTTGGGTCCCTTGCTTGCTGTGCCACTGGATTCAAGCTGATGGGGAATGAAACCCCGAAACCAGTCCTAGAATACTTGGTTCCGGTCCAGGGAGGACCGGGCCTGGCAGTTTGGGCTGGACTGTTCCCTTGTGGAGAAGGGTCAAGACTGATTTGCATATGGCTGGGTCTAAACTGGGGTCATGATGTGAGCTAAAGAACGATGATGGATTCAACCCAGATCTGTGACTGGGCATGAGTGTCTGAAAGGTTTCGGCGCTCCGTCCATCATCTCCTTGTGTTTGCTTTGTTCGCCCAATGTTGGCAGGGTATGCCCAAACGTAGGTCCCTGCTCCTTTTGCCTCTGGATTCAAGCTAGCTTGGTAGATGAGGGGCGTTACTCCAAAACCGGTCCCAGGATACATGTTTCAGGTCCAGGGAAGATATGGCTTGGCAGTTCAGGCTGGACTGTTCCCATGAAGCACAGGATCAGGGCTGATTTTCATATGGCTGGGTCTGTACTGGGGTGGCAAAGTGAGTTAACGAACGATGATGGATTCAATCCAGATCTGAGACTGGTAATGAGTGTCTGAAAAGTTTCAGCGCTCCGTCCTTCATCTCCTTGTGTTTGCTTTATTCACCCTAAGTTAGCAGAGTTTGCCCAGAAGTGGGTCCCTTGCTCACTTTGCCACTAGATTCAAGCTAGCCTGGCTGATGAGGGGTGTTACACCAAAACTGGTCTCAGGATTCTTGACGCCAGGGAAGACCTGGCTTGGCAGTTCAGCCTGGACTGTTCACATAAGGAACAGGGTCAAGACTGATTTACATATGGCTGAATCTGAACTGAGGTGGCAAAGTGACTGGGGGCGAGTGTCTGAAAAGTTTCAGCACTCCATCTATCATCTCCTTGTGTATGCATTGGCGAAGAAGCAACCTCCTGAAGGTTTGGAAGCTCATTTCACCAAAGCAAAAGCTCTGAACACTGCGTTAGCATACGGACTTCTGGTTCTGGTCATCAGCCAGGTAGCAACGTGGGCCTCCTTGCACATGTTACCAAACATTAGTGTCTGGAAAGCCAGTTCTGTTGGGATGAGAATTTTGGCCGTTCAGTCCTGCAGGGTTTCCTTGTTTGAAAGTGGTCAGCAGACCCACCACCAGAGATAATATTGCTTGAGTATGGCAAAGAATCTGCTGCTCAAAGTCTCTATCAGATGGAGAAGTTAGTTACCTTCGGTAATGCCTTATCTGGTATAGACTATATCTAGCACCCTACAACCCACCCTTCTTCTCTGCTCTGGGGACAGATTTCTAGGGTCAGGGCTGATCCCTTTCAGAGCCCTTGTTAATCCACACCACTTGAAAGTGTTCTTCATGGTCCCGCTGTTCTGGCGGTGAAAGTCATGAAAAGTAACTGACTTCAGGGCACATAGGTGGTGCCTATAAAGGTACCTCGGACCCCACTTTCGGCTTGGACGTCGCTGATGACACACACAGCGCCCAGGGGTACTTCTCATCAAAAACTTCCTGATCCAGTCTGATGCCTGGGAAAATTCGATGGTAAGGAATCTGTGGCTAGATATAGTCTGAACCAGATCCGGTGTTACCGAAGGTAAGTAACTTGTTCTATAGGGTGGATTTGCATTTTCAAAAAATCTGCATATTTCCCTAAATTGCTTATCTTGCTTAAGATATATATGTGTGCAAGTAACTATGAAGGCAGGTAGAGATCTGCCTAAAATCAACTTGCTATGGGTGAAATGTCTTCACAGCGGTTGTCGCTTCAGGCGGATTTTCTGTTGGTGTGTGGGTGGCACAGCTGTGCCATGAAGTTGGTTCGCAGGTTCTAATTTTTAACTATTCTCTGTACTGGTATTCAACTCATATTTCAAATGTTCAATACACTTTATATATCATTTAACTGAATGGTTTCACTCATTGTTCTCTTCCATTTTCAGTTAATGAGTACCATGTCTCCGTATATACTGGAGATCAGTGGGGAGCAGAAACCTTCGCAAATGTTTACCTCACCATCTACGGCAAGAGAGGTGATACCGGGGCTCGAAAACTCGAACAGTCTCTAACGAGTGGGAAACCATTCCAACGGAATAAGGTAAACTGCATCTGTGTTTTATGAAGGTGTATACTTGTTCAATTGCTCTGTTAGACCCACCACAAGTTGTCCAAGAAAACGGAAGAAATGTATACACCTTTCATAAACTTTTTGAAGAATCTTTTCAAAGGTTTTTGAATCAATTTGATCAGAATTTTAAGGTTGTATTCATATGATCTAATTGTGTGGAGTGTTCATTGGAAGTAGCCCTAAACCAACTACCAACTTTATACCCACAGCTCCAATCATGTAATCAAAAGTAGCGGCATTCCCATATCTGAATCCTAATTTTTAGGTTTAATTCTTTATTTATGTGATGTAGAACTAAGGTTTATCATTCCAAATCATTGCGTTCATATGGACTGGTTATCACTGATCGCAGCATATACTCCGATATATACTCCGATATACCTTATCACTGAGAAACCCGAACTCATACATTAGCATTTACCCTCCTTCCAGTTGATGTATCATCAGTATTATCATAAATTTAACTATACTCTTCTACTGTTCTGTGTAAAATTTGCCAAGGCCTTTCTGGTGCAGCAGTGTAGAAAATGTTAAAAGGTTCAAATACATTTACATATATCATAACTCCATTGATCATAACGAGGGTATGCATGTATGTATGTGGGTATTTGAGAGCAAGAAGATAGCAGAGGGCAACAGAGCACTGGACAGGGCTAGACCACAAGCACAATACAAGATAACTGACAGATTTGCAAAGGTGAGAGAGCTAGTGAGAAGTGAGTGGGTTTTCAATTGGTACAATGTAGTGCTTTTTTAAAGAAGTGTTTTTAAACCTTTGCTGAATTGGAGGAAAGCTGGGGCAGTTCAGGGGTTTTGGTTTAGCCTCCCTTTGTAAATATGGAGCACATCTGCTTTCTGGTTATTTTCTTTCTCACAACTCTTAATTTCCCTCAGGTTGAGTCCCTGCTGGGGGATCTGTTAAGATACACTAGATATGGCTAGTTTGTCAGACACCACTGATTGCTGCTTATGCCTTGATATACCTGATCAGTGCCAATTTTTGATGTTCTTGTTGATGATGCATTTGGTGTTGAAAATTATGCTGGGATTAAGAGGAAGGCAGTGGAGTTGCAGTAGGGTAGGGGTTAGATGGCTTAATTTCTTCTTGCCTATGATGAGGCATGCCAAATGATTTCAGGGGGCCAGTGTTGAGTCTGTGAAGCCAAGGAGCATACATTCCCTTCACCCAGGTACAAGATAGGATGACTTGGACAATACGTCTGAAATCACTTTTAGGGTGAAAGAGTGACCCTTTTTACCAGGCAGTAGAGCTAATGCCCAGCAATTTTGGTGTTCTTTGCCATGTGCCCCTGGAGGGATAGGTCTGAGGCAAAAGAGAATTCGAATGACTTGGCTTTTAATTAACGTTAGGTTAGATGGTGTTTTATGGAGAATAGGAGGAATTCCATCTTGTTGGAGCAGAGTGTCAGGTAGGTACTAATAATCCAGGCCTGGGTGCGATGGAGGCAGTACTTGAATCACTGAATGTTGAATGCATGCATAACACTTTTATGTATAATTTGATAGGCAGAAGGGGAATCAATGCTTGTGAATCACTTATAAGATATCAGGGTGTGGATGATGGTGGGATTGTTGGCAATGTGGCAGCTAAGAGGTTTGGAAGCATTTGGAGGCAAGTGGTATTCTTGACTGTGTAACCTGCTTTTTTGATAATCTTGCACATGAACTGTAGGTAGGTGATGAGGTGGTAGTTTGGTACAGCAACACGGTGTAAAGTGAGGGGAAAGATATTGCCAATGTTATTGGTTTCCAAGAAAATTTCTTGGGCGAGGGAAGCATTGATGATACCAAATAGAGGTGAGAGAGTATTATGAGAGAGGGCTTTGAAGAGACTTTGTCTTTATAGGAGGTGGTTTTGAGGGAATTGGGGTTGTCTTTGACATTTGTGATTGAGAGGCAATTCGAGGACAGCAACTATATAATGTACAGTTGTATTTCTGGTAATAGGGGAGGAAGCTTTGTGTTTATTGATGTGTTGTTAAATTTTCTCTATCTTTTCATGGATGAAGTGGCTTATGCATTGCCATTATCGATGGTGTGCAGGATAGGTTGGCCTGAAAAGGAGTTGATGGAATACTTGATTTTCTTGAAGAGTGTCCTGCATCAATTGGATGCTTCATTGATGGTATTAGTGTAGTATTTGGAATTGGTTGGTGTGGTGAGTTGGCTGCAAGTTGAGTGGAACTATTTTAGTAGTACAAGGCTATCAGGAGGCCTGCTTCTTCCCAATTTCCCCAACCCCTCAACATTGAATAGGAGTCTGTTGAGGGACAAACAAAGAATGAAGGGGTAATATTAGTCTCAGCGGGTTTGTATTTTCTACTACTACACACATGATCCTACCTCAATGATTGTGCAATTACTGTTCATCCTCTATGTGGGGTCAGTAACGTTTAAGCAATGTGTTTTTTTCCAGGTGGATTCTTTTATTCTGGAGGCTGTTTCACTAAGCCAACTACAAAAGATCGTTGTTGGGCATGATGGTGAAGGATATGGGTCTGGGATGTTCCTAAAAATGGTAACAATTCGAGAATCTCAAAGTGCTGAACACGAGTGGGTGTTTCCGTTTTGGAACTGGCTGGATAGTCACATTGGACCATGTCAAACAGTGGGGAAAGTGATGACATTAGGTAAATATGTTTATAGTAACACAAAATCATAAACATGCATTGCTTACCACTGCTTTGGCTCAAACATTTCTGTGTTGTACTCTGGGCTTTCTCCTGTAGTACTCATGGTTTACGCCTGTGTTCCGGAAGTAAGCAAGGAGTAACCAATGTTCTATCTCGACTTACTCCTGAAATTTGGAAGTAAGCCAGGAGTACTCCATGAGTAAGTTACATTTACTCATAGCAAAATCTTGGTGAATAGGGTCCATGGTTTCGAGATCTACTTATAAAACAAGTGTGACTAATTTGCAGTGCAGCACTGGAAACATTTGAAGTATTTTGAATTGTGTTTTATAACGGGCTCGGTTTGAGTTCGCTATACCTTCATAGACAGAAACATTTCAGATAATTCAGCTGGCACATGTAATGAAAGTTAAAAACTTAAAATACAATAGCTGAAGAAAGGCAATTCACAAATGGCAAAACAGGCCATTGGCTTCTAAAGGTTAAGCATACTATTGCAACATGGGAAATAAAAACTAGTGTCCTATGTTTTTTTTGAAGAAAACACTAAATCCATACCAATCTTACCAGTTCACAGCAGATTCTATTGCCATGATTCTGAAAAGTCATGAATTTGACCCGTAAACTTGGGACTATCTTTTGAGCAAAATACGTTTTTGAAATTTACAGAGAATTGTAGGATTACTCATGGGAAGCTATGACTGTTGCAGATTCGCAGGAGTACTTTAATTAATTTTAATTACTTCATTAATTTTTGAGCTTGTAAACCGCACTGCTACCCGTAGGTTTCCTGGCGCTGTATAACGCTGGGGAACCCGTCCTGGCTTTCCCTGTGCGATGGTCCCTATTGGGCACCCCCAAGGTGAAACCAGGCATCCCCGTAGTTGATGGGGCCGTTTGTGGAGATTAAGCAAGCTATTGCCCAGAGTTGCTGAGTGGAACCCATGGTTAGAGTGGCACCAAAGGCGAGATTTATCGAGCCCGCTGACATTGGCCCAACACCCTGCCGTGTCGGGAATTGAACCCTGGTCCCGAGCCGACCTCTGCTTCTGGGTCTGCCACCTCTAACCAGTGAGTCACACTACTCCATTACTTTGTGGGTACATGTAGCGCAAATCTAACATAGGCCACCCTCCCCTTTCCCACCCTGAAAACTAAAGAACTCTTGTCAAATAACATCTGGTAGGATTTAATCGTCAAACATTTTGGGTACCCAAAAACGTGCAAGTCTATGGGTGTTAATCACCCTCGAAGGCCCACATGGAAAGACCCACAGACTCACATATAGGAGCACCATGCATACAAAAGTTCCCATGTTAGACGAAATGCATTTACAAGTGCAAATTAACAAACTAAAATCAGTGAGTTCTATTGGATTTGTAGCCACAAATTAAGTTTTTTGTAGCCTTTGGTGCATAAATTCCATTGAGTTTTGGCTACTTGCTTGGGCGACTTAGGTTCCTAAATTAGAAAACAAAATAAAAATAGTGGGCCTGTTTAGAAAAGTATACGTATAGATGTACGTACTACAATCTACATGTATCCCTTCCAATTCCTATTGGACTGTGTAGTATTTAATTTTGCTGTGAGATTAAAGTACCTTCTTTGGACTAAAATATAATCACTGGGCTTTACAGTACGTTATTGTCTATTGATTGACTGTTACATTCTGAGCTCTTGTCCCTCACAGTACCTCCTTGAGAAGCCTGCGACCCAAAGAGTCAAGCGCAGAAATGGTTGAAGCCAAGGGTGGACCCAGGGCACCGGTTGCAAACAAACCCCTTCACCACTGTTGGAGCCCAATATCCCTTGTCTGCTCTATGTTCCACCCAACACGGTCTAACATGGCATATCTCTCATCATGATTGCAGGCCTCTTTAGCCTTCGCTCACAGTAGGGTCTGTATTAATTCAGTGTAAGAATAAAAAGAGCGAGGATACTTGCAGAAAAACTTGTTCCTCAGTTTAGGGGTGAAGGAAGCGTTATAGCACTCTTGCGGGGCCTGCTGCATCCTCCTCTTCCCACACTGTTGATACGGGAAGCAGCAGGGAAGTCCAAGTTGTAAGATTCTTACAGTGATATATGGGGCTGGGTGGCACATCATAAAGAACACAAATCTATAGTATTCATTAATTTTTTTATTCTATAGATTTACATGGCGTAGTTCACATACTTAATTGTCTGTAGGTACCTAAATAAAAAATAAAACATCCTGAAAAGTATCTGCCCGCTGAGCTTTCCCTACTTGGTGAGGTTTGGATAGCTCTCCTAAAACTCATTTTGCAAATGTATTTTGTTATGTCCAGTGGTAGGCCATTCCATGCTTTTGGGCCAACCGTAGAAAAATCCCAGACTTGTGTCCAGCATGAGAAGTTCCTTGGGATCATTAGAACTCCTAGAATTGAGGATCTCAGAGATATTGACAGACACTACCATCTACTTGTCTCATGCAGATATAGTGTGTGGTCAATTCAGCTCGACTGCTCCGGACCCACTGGATATTGTGACTGCAATCGAAGAGTTGTGACATATGCAAGCGCGGTCAGTTTTGTGGCCTGCAGTAACTTGTGTCAACTTCGACGGGGTTCTCAGACTGTGCCATGTCATTACCTCACGCACACTCGTTTCCATTACATTTCATTTATAACTTTATTTCGATTTGTATAAAATCACAAAAGTTAAAGCATACACAAAATATATAATAAAAACAGTGACAGGGCTGCTCATGGTAATTACATGGAATGATGCAGTATCTATAGTCTAGCACCTTATTGAAACATTTAAAAATTATTAATACTAAATAGTTTAAAAAGCATTAAACGTTAAAAGAAAACCATGATTATAAACCTATATTTGGATCCATTACTTAACTTATTAAAAACGAGCACCATTTGTTAATATTATTGTCTTCCTTTATTTCATTAGTAAACATGGTTTATTTCAGAGATATTTTCTCTGCTCAATGCTGCACTTAATAGGTTTCAAACTGAAGCATTAACTAGGGTGGTATGCAGATTGTGTGTGTTATTATAGCTGAGCTGGAGTTGCATGACACAGGGATTATTGCCCAGACATTGTTAAAAAATGCCTCTGCGGGGCTGAATGAAGAACTCACTTTTTATTGGCATCAACCTTGTTATTATTGATATGATATAAATGCTGACGAAATTTCGTCCTCATAGGCGCTGAAATTAGGGTTGCTGCAGCAACCCCCAAAAAACTGTGCTGAATTTCAGAAGGTGATCAATACAGTAATTGTTTTTATCGTGTCAAATTTGCTCTGCATTCAAAGACAGAGGTCAAATGTCAGGCTATGTTTTCTGACAAACTGCTGCTTTTTTAAACATGAACATTGGTATTTATTTTTCTTTCCCTGCAAAATTGGAGAATTGTGTAAAGCAAACTCTCTGACAATTATGCTGGGGTATATGGAGTGTGAAAGGAAAGGTTATAGCCTGTCAGTTTTTCCTAACACACAACACTATTTGAATACCTGTAAATAAATCAACAGTTAGCAAAGCACAAATTAAGCAATTTGTTTTGCAATTCTTAGGTGTAATGAAAAGAAAGATTTTAGTAGGATCAAAGCGAATCAAGACACTTAGGGACGATCATGATGTCGGTCTGAGTTGCCTTCGACTGACATAATTGCAGAATCGGGACCGACCGACCTCCGTTCGGTAGTCCCGCCTGCCTAACTATGATGCAACCAGGCATGGTGCGGTTGCATACTCACATTTCCCTATGGGAGCTTGTGCTACGGCCATTAACCACTGTTGCACAAACTCCCATAGGGAAATGAGGGGTTGTGTTCATACCTGCACTGCGTGGCAGGCACCTCAGGGTGCCTGCAACATGGTGCAGGGATCAACAGGGAAGCATAGGTACCCCCTCGGTCCACAACCGGAGGTCCCAAACTCGCTCTCTGACAGGCTTTCCATGTTGGAAAGCCAGGCATGGAAAACCTTTGGAAAACTGAGCATCATAATCACTTTGGCGGGGAAAAACGCCATCTATTGGGACTATGGCCTGTCTGCCAACTGGCAGATTGGCTCCTTGAGCCCATGGGAATCCAGCCAGAATGACCAGCCGGTTTCAATTCCGACTGTGTAGATTGTCATTAGGCGGTCGGAATTAAAACCGACGTTCTTGATTGGAAAGTCTCCGACCTCAGGTTGGAGGCTTTCCCACCGACATACAAATAGGGCCCATAGTGATGTGCAAATTATAAATATTTGCAGAAACACAATTTCCGCACACTATTGTTTGTGTGCTATATAGTTTTTTATTAGTAAAAGTGCATATAAGTGCTGATTTTCCTGTAATTTTAATGAAAAACGTGCTGTCTGTGCATGACAGTGAGATACCACACCATGTTATAGTAATATATTTGCAAGAGTACTCCATAATTTGCCACTGTCTACATACCAAACCTTTTCCACGCTACTGCTGAATGGATGTGGCTCATTATCTAAACTTGTTTTTTATGAATCACTTGTATTTTTCATAGTCCCCATGACTTCAGCGATGAAACGCTGATGATAGCTTCCCCAAAATTGTTCCAGCACCATTGGTCTTACATTAAATGTAAAGCATGTGTCAAACCAACACCAGTATATTCCCCCCTCACCTGTACCTCCCTGCAGCAACTCTGCTTGCATATGGAAACACACCTGCTGGTGGGGGGAGGGGCCCAATGCTGACAGTGCATTACGTTCATTAAATATTATTTTGAAAAAAGTGCTTAATTTGAGCCGGGGTTTCCAGTGCTCAGAACCAGCACTTAATCATCAACACCGGTGCTTGAGCACCAGTTATGGACACATTAATTTTGGAAGGCAGAGGAAGATTAAGTGATTCGCCCAGAATCATAGGATGTTGACCCGACACCGAGACTCTAACCTGGTTCACCATCTTCGACGTTGGCAGCTCCTGCCATTACGACGCATCCTTGGCCTCATTTATGAGAAATGACGCATCGCTGCGTGAAACCAGCGATGCGTCACTTCTCAGTGCACACTCCTTGCGACATACCCGATGCGTCATATTTAATGTATGACACATCATGTTGCAAGGAGTTACAGATACGTCAGTATTTTTGACGTATCTGTAAGCGCAAAAGTGACTCATTGCTAGAGTGGGTCCCAAAAGTGACGCAACTCCAGCAATGCATCTTTCACATGGGGCAAGCCCCATGTGAAAAGGCGTGCGTCAGTCTTACGCCTGCTGTGAGGCAGGCGCAAGATTTTGACGCAACGGCGTCCTAGAAGTGACGCAGTGAAATCTCATAGATTTCACTGCGTCACTTCTACAAGGCTTTTTGCGGGAAAACGCCCCCCTTGCATACATGAAACCTGACGCAGTTATAATGTAGCGCAGGGGTTTACAAAATGACGCATCTGCTTAGATGCGTCACTTTGTAAATAGTGCGCAACAGGAGGCATGTTTTACGCCGCCGATGCATCACAAAAAGTGACGCATCAGAAGCGCAAAACTGACGCAAGGGCTCATAAATGAGGCCCCTTCTTCCCACTTGTAGGGACTCATTGTTAATAGTTGGGTCTGTTTTAGGCAGCGCTAATAGGAGAAATGGGCTGTCGAAGCTGCCTCCTGACAAAAGCCCAGGCGCATATATTTTTACAAATTAACCACTGAAAAAAGCGGACAATGGGACATGCAGTCCGCAGAAGCACTATTTACAAGTAGCAAAACATAAAACTGTTTTTTTTTATATATCTCGAGGAATAATCACTTTGAGATCTAGACAGGTGAACAGCCGCTGGAAATGTGTCCATGGTACTTTTGAAAGGCCAGAAATGTATTAAAAGAGAACATATTCGTCATGTGGCAATCACCAGCAACAGGTCTGCAAGTAAGGCGTCTCCACAGATAAAGCAGGTGACCGGTTCAGCCAGCATTGCTTTAGCAAATGAGCCAATGGTAAGACTTTATAGATGAGGGTGGCGGTTCTCTGGTCTGCCTAGCTTGTGCTCAATAAATTCGAATCTAGTGAAGGTCAACGCAGGTTCTTATCCTTCTAGTGTAAGTCTACAGTCTCCATATGTCATGACTTGTTCAAAATTGCTTCCTCATTCCAGAGCACTAGGTGGGAGCATGAGATTATTATGCAGAAAGCTAACTTCTTTCTGCCCTTATTCCATGCATCTTGAACAATATTTTCTATTTTTCAGGTAAAAGGCAGGTTTCCAGTCTCCGGCCTTCTCAGATGAGTAAGCGGTCCTCTGGTGGGTGGATAATGGACCTCAGTGGATCAGCAATGGACGATGAGATGGGTCCTGTACAGCTTTCTCTAGTCTTCTACGGAACACTGGGACACAAAAGTCTTTTGGCTGAAATGACATCAGGCTCGGCACGGATCGAGGTTTGTCAATCTTGCTTTTTAAAATACCTATTAGCAAAAACACCCATGTTCATGATGTAAAAATGCAAAAAGTGTTCATTTTGTCCAAGAAATGCTAATGAGAATGAGAATTAAAAGGAATAAGCTGCTTTGTTGACCAAAGTAAACATCATGTGGATATTAAAAAGTTCAACATTGTGCAGCGAGATCTTTCATCGGTTGAGCCTACAACCCGCTCTGAAACTGCTATGCCCACTCTAAAGCTAGTTAAAGGTAACTATTTGCAATATCTTCTTGGGCTAAACATTTAGGTGCTTACAAACATTATTTTCACACTGCCACTAGTTATGCTATTAACATGTAGCAGCAACTCTGAAATATGATAAAATATCACTGGGTGAGCACCATGATCCTCAAAAAATATGACATAAGGCGTGAGAGCCTTGAATCAAATGAAAACATCCAGAAGGAGAGTCAATACTCATCTTTTCACAGTGGCAATCCTTGGCTAAGCATCTGAACTCTCTTTTTACTCCAAGCATTCTGAAATCAATTCACTCGGCATTAGTAGGTGACTCAACTATCACACAAAAAGCCAAATGATTTTTAACAACCAACACTTTTAAAAGCTAAAAGAACTTGTTCAGATAGGATCACCGTTTCCAAGAGGACAAAGTTGACTTTTGAGAGCTTTGGGCCATGTGCAGTAGGTGATTAGGTTAGTTTGTTGGCACCTTTATTTTTTGTGAGTGGTGTTCGACTTTTAGAAGGAAGAGACTTGTGATAACTTGGTATTTCTTAAAATAGTGAATCAAAAGAGTTCCATGAAGTCTATCACACAGCAGTATTCTTTTGATTGGTAAAGATTAGGCGAACCAGCTGCTTTTTGAGGTCCTTTTGGGGTGGAATTCAGGGTGCCATAGTGCTACAGTGCGGGCTGTCTTTATAGTTAGGACATTCAGCAAGGTGGCATCTAGGCTAGATCACACAAAGAGGGAAGGGAATATCTTTTAGGTACGCTTCCACAAGGGTGTTGATATTGTGAGAGAAAAGATTCGTCATGAGGCTGAACATAATGTGATGGATGCTAATCATGGTATAAATTGTGGGTAAGAGGCTGTTGGCAATGCCAATGATGAGCAGGTAATGGTTGAAGACCTAGAGGGAGAGTTTATTTTTAGCAGTATGTAAATATATCTTCAGTGGTGTTGTGTATGTGTGTTGTGGTAATTTGGCAGTGAGGTGATGTGAATTAAAGCTGCGAGCCCCGGTCTCTTGCTGCTGGGGTGTCTGTCAGATTATCAGAATCAGAAATATTTCCAACATATATTTTGTGTTTTAAATACTTTTTGCACAAATATAACCCCACTGGGTATAGATTTTGTACTATTATCTCCAATTGGCGATCATTTTGTAAAAAATCATTATTTCTGACAATATGACTAGAGTATTTTGGTACAACACCAGAGAGGTATTGTGAACTGCAATTTAAGGAAATGTTTTGATCAAAGAACTTATACCATGCAATTCAAGACTTAATGTATATCATTATCCTGTTGTAAGACAAAGGTAATTTTGCAGTACTTCCCCAATCAACATGTGGTTATTTATTTTACTGAACAGGATGAACTGAGAGATGTGGGTATGATAAGCAAAGTGCAGATTACATCCGACGCAAATACTCCACTACAGCAACAATGGCACTTAGATTACTTGCAAATGAAGCACACAGGCTCTCAACAGGAAATGTGGATAACATTCAACTGTTGGTTCAAACCGGATGAAGATAATTTTGTGGAACGTCCTGCTCTCTATGCAGGCCAAGATCCAGTACCTGGTGAGCTTTGATCCTTAGTATACGCACTATAAAGAACCGTAACAGAAATTAGGCAATAAAATACAATAGTGTAACAAACAAACAATGACAATAGACCACAAAGCTTGCATTGGAATTGAGAAGCTTGCCAATCTGTTTCATATGTTTTCTCCCAGGGACCCCATACTCTTAAACCTAACTGCTGCTCTCCTTACATATAGTGCGTGCGAAAAATCCAGTCTCCTTTGATTTCTCTATTGCCTTATCAGTGTAATGACCATGCACTTGTAGATCTTTGAATGACATAGCTTTTCTGTGAATATTACTGGGTGCTGGGACCAATCATGGGATCTGCCTGCAAGATGCCAGAATGACGTTTGACTACTTGGCTGGCAGACTTCCTTAGAGGCTGCCAAAAAAATCAAAATTGTCACCAAATTCTCTCTTTCCTCTTTCTACTTGGGAATCAATAGTTTGTTTGTCCATCATATGCACCTTTCTAGTCGCTTCTCTCAAGACTTTTTGGGAATACCTACTGTTCTCACATCTGTTTATGACCTCTCATTCTTCCTGTGTATGGCTTTGTGTTGTAGAGCAATTCCACTCCAGGAGTAAAAGCTTCCCATACGGGATTCTGGTGACCAGGCTCCATGGGTGTTGACTTCTGGCATGCAAAATTTAATTGCCGGCTGTTGATTTTCCTACCAGCCTTGTTGGCAATCGATTGTTTTCACCAAATACCAAATGTCTAAGAAGGACACTTCTCTATCACTGATACAGCTAGTGAATTGTAGATTTAAGCTCTTATTATTCAAAATTGCAATGTATCTTTCAGCCTCCTCTCTGTAACCCTTCCAGACAATGAACAGATCATCTGTATACTTAGCCCATAGGCCCACCTTGTCCAGCCAATGCTCTTTGGGATCTGCTCAGTCCATGTGCATCTCCCACCAGCCCACAAATATAAATACATTTGCGTAGCTGGGTGTGAATCACAAGCCTATCATGGTACCCTGCCTTTGTCGATACAGCTGCCAAGAGAAAAGAAAAATGTAGTTGTTTAGACAGAAACATATTTTTTTGTGATATCATCATATTGTTTTCCTGAAATTTCAACTGTTTTCTTTTAAGGAAACATTCCACTGCCCAAAGACCCTGCTGGTGCGATATGCATGTGTACAAACTTTCAATGCCAACTATAACAAGTAGGACGTTTTCCTCCCACATTATGTCATGGATAATTCTAATAAAATAAGTGGTACATATTGCCGTGCTTGCGTACGAGGACGTGGTTGGCAAGCTTCAGCTCCTGTTGGTTGGCAAACTCACGGCGCATGTGTGAAGAGCCAAGCATGCGCAGATGGAACATACCCGTCTTTAAACCACCCCCCTTCCCTGCATTGAACGCTTCGCGTTCCGTTCCGGTTCTGAGGTCACTTGTTGCTCGTTTCCGGGTCACGGTGGTGGCGAGTAGCCGGATCCGTCGGGTCTTCGGCGGGCGTCGGTTCTTCACCAGGCAGGTACCATCGTCTGAAAGGAGATCCTTGTTGTGCGCATCTGTTATTTAGGTCTGAAGTGCAATTGTGTTTACAAACACGCGAGTACGTTTATATTGTTTATTTAGCCTCAGCGTTTCCCTGAGTTTAAGGGATTGGTCAAGATACTACCTGCTGTTTATTTGGAATTTAGTTTTCCACGCGGTGCGTGGTGGATTGAAGGTGATTTTAGAAGACAGTATTCTTCCCTAGATACAGACCGGGACTAGTGGAGCATTGATACTAGTCCCGGCGCTTAATTATAGTTTACCTGGAACTAGAGGAGTGTTGATTCTAGTTCCAGGCATTAAGGCTTCTTTAAAACCTATACACAGGTAGGCAGTACGTTGTCATTTACTCATTTACCTGAATAGCACAGAGATAGGTCACTCACTTTGCACTATATTACAGGATACAGAGACTACCATTCCGGGCTGCCATCTCTTCCATATTTACACCTTGCCAGCTTTCTCATCTTACCCCCCGTAGGTAACTTTCTCACCATCAGTACCTTTTCTAGTACGCTTAGTAATTACTACACTAACCATTTGTTCTTTGCATTTACATAGGACTCCTGTATTCAGAAATTCAGTGGTTCCAGGAATAACAGTTACTCCTCCGGTGCATGACGACACCTGTAGTTTCTTTTTCCCCCCACTTTCCTTGTTTTGTCTCCCTGTGTTCCCTTGACGGGCATCACTATTCCTGCGCAGTGATATCATTCTGGCAGGTGGTGAACCAGTTAGGGGAGGCAGTGGATAGAGCATCACCTTCCTGGTACTTCTGAGGCAACATTCGTGTCGAGCATCACACATATGAACTTAAATATTTGACAAAAGGAGAAAGAAAATAGTCTATAAATATAGATTAATTTTCTTGAAGGCTGCTTTTTGATGACACAATTGGACGTTCAGGGGGTGCCTCCTCTTTTTTATGAATCTTCCTTATATCATAACAGTAGGGACTCCTGGATGTTCCACACTCAGGAATTGATATTTGTTAGACTTGGCCCTTTTTGCAGGGTTATCCCTGAACTTTTTACCTTTCTCCTGTATTTTTTCTGACCTGCTGTTGGCTGTTTTATGACCCTGGGCACTTTACCACTGCTGATCAGTGCTAAAGTGCATATGCTGTCCCTATTATAAATTGATGTATGGATTAGTGACTCCATGATTGGCTAATTTGATTTACTTGTCAGACCCTAGTACAGTGCACTGAGTGTGCCCAGGGCTTGTAAATCCAAATGCTGCTGGTGGGCTTGCAGCAGTGGTCGTGCCACTATCAGATGCTGCCTTGTGAAATGTGTCTCAGGTCTGCCATTGCAGAGCCTTTGTGCAGTCTGGTACTGCCATGCTGATTGGGCAAGTGCACCCACTTGCCTGTCCCTAAACCTTCCCTTTTCTTCACATCAGACACCCCTATGGTAGGCCCAACGGCAGGGTGCATTGTAAGTATATGGTAAGACATGCCCTGGTGTGGGTGGCATGCTCTAATAGTGAATTACAGCCATTTTCGTTTGTCCCTATTGCAAGGCTACCTGTTTTCCATAGGCCAAAATGGGCAGTTAGATTATTACATTTTATAATCCTAACTGACTCAGGGAACTTGGTAGAAATTCGAGTTTAGTATGCCTGAACTCAGAATGATAAAATACATTGTTTAGTGAAGTTGATTTTAACATTCTGTATTTGAAAATACCACTTTTATAAAGTAGGTATTTTCTAATCTAACTATCCAAGACTGCCTCTGCTAGGTTGTGTATTCCTTGTCTGGAGTTTGAGTGACAGGGCTGGGGGATTCCAGGAGACAGGGTGAGTCAGCCCAGTGGTGAATAGAGAGATCTGCATGTAGATGGGTGGGATGCGTTACACCTGGGACATGAATAGGGCTGAGCCTGCCTTCCACAAAGCCGGCTCCACCCCCTGTGGTGCGTCTGATGTCTCTGCCCTACACTGTGAAAGAAGAGAAGGAGTCATGTCAACAGAGTGCTCCAGGGCTGTGCCTTCCCTCCACAATGCTGGCTCCACCTCTTGTAGGGCACCTGATGTTTCTGCCCTGCACTGTGAAAGGTAGGAAGGAGTCATGTAAACAGAGTGCTCCAGAACTGCTTTGGACTAAGCAAAGGCCCCTCTGCCCTCAGAGAATACAGGAGTTTGGGGTATAAGTATTGGGACCCTGATCCCAAGAATTTAGATCACTGTTGGACAAACAAGAAGAAACCTTTGCTGAGGAGTGGAACCAGAGAGACTATCCCTAAGGTGAAGTGCTGCTTGGGGGCTTGGCCTGCAGTGGTTGCCTGACTGCCAAAGGAAGGAGAAAGGAACTTTGTGTACTTTATTTTCAACTTGTGAAGGATCTCCAAGGGATTGTAACAGAGCTTGCCCCCTGCTGAAGTCTCAGGGACAACACACTTCACCCACCAGCTCCCCAAGAGTCTTCCTTAAGTGCCTGCAGCTGTGCTGGACTTTTTGAGGGTTTGCGTGCCGCAAGGAGATGGAAGCGCGACTAAAGAACAAGAAGCGCGTCGGCAAACTGCCGCTGCCGCTTCACATCACAAAGTGCCACGCATCACCGGAGAAGAGGATCGACGTCGCCGCAGACGCCGCTGAATCAACGGGAAGCGTGTCACAGGAGAAGAGGATCGACTTTGCCTCAGACATCGCTGCATCTCCGAGAAGCGTGTCGCGGGGTCTGTCGCAGCTCAACGCTGGAGAAGAGGATCGACGTTGCATCAGACGCCGCTGCATCTCCGAGAAGAGTGTTGCAGGGCCTGTTGCGGCTCGCATCTTTGTAGAAGCAACTCGCTTCGCCAGGTGAGAGGATCAACTTCGCAGCAGATGCTGCTGCATCACTGGGAAACGCGTTGCAGGGCCTGTCGCGGCTCGCATCATGGAAAGGATCTTGCATCGCCAGAGAAGAGGATTGACGTTGCAGCAGATGCTGCAGCATCACAGGGAAGCGTGTCGTATCAAGGGGAAAGCTCCATCTTTATCTCTTTGCCGCATCTTAATCCATGCAACACTTTCATTGTCGAAGCGTCACGCATCATAAGGTACATTGACTCAAAGTGTCGCATTTTAAGAACTAAACAGAACTAAGCTAAAACTACCATTTTAAGTACAGTATTGTGGATTTTTGGCGTTTATGGTCTTGTGTTAAGTCTATATAAATAAAACTTATTTTTTATATGTGTGGTGTCTATCTGTAGTGTTTCTCAAATGATAACTGTATGTGTTCACATATGCTTTACACACTGCCTCTAAGATAAGCCTGTCTGCTCGTGCCAAGCTACCAAGTGGATGAGCAGGGGTTATTTTGGGAGTGTACCCCCTTACCCTGACTAGAGGCAAGGGTCCCTATTTGTCACAAGTACCTACCTGTGCCAACTAGAGACCCCCAAATCTAACAATATTCATCACAATCGAGGACCCCTTTGTCCCTCCAAACTTCAGTGAAGTCATAGATTGGTTGAGTACTGCTGTTTTAGTCCTCTTTCATTATCGGTTGGTAGCATTGTTCATCTCATTGTTACCCTAATGCTTCCTCTGGATATTTGGCCTTGATCATTGATGTCATTTGAGATGTCATCAGTGAAGTCAGTGACCATGTCATGAATGATGTCATATGTGCTATCATCAGCAGTTTATTGCAGGCGCGCGAGTTATAGTTAGTACAACTAATAATAACAGAGGAATTTCAATGGTTTTGAGCGAGTGAAATGTCCAGCTAACTATAACACCCCTAAAACCTATGTTTTTTTTGGGTAAAAAAAAAATATATATTTTATATTTATATATATATATATTCAAGGGGGAGGAGCAACGGCAGCCTATCAAACTGCGGCAGGACATCTAAAGGTGCAGACTCACTTCCTTCTTCCCATTACTTCCACGGCGCTGACGAAGGCTCAAGACGCCGAAATGCATTCGCCTTGGTGGAATATTGGTGGAACATTGTTTGAATAAAGGCTTCCTACCTGTCCCCGTGCTGGTCTCCGCCTTTTCACTTTGGGAAGGATCTTTTTGCATTCAATTACACGCCTGCCAGTGGCGTGTTGGGAGACCCCCGCACAGCAAGAGGCCCGACAAGTTGCTGGCAACGCTTCGGCTCTTTGGACTTGGTCATGGATTGACACGGTCGGGCTCACCACAGTATCCGGATGAAATGGACGCGGTGTCATGGACATTGTTCCCTGCATTGGGTTAGCTGCACGCGCGGCAGGCCCCCGTGAAAGAGACATCTGGGCAATGTGGTTGTGCGGTGGGGACATAAGGAGGCTCTTTCTTTGCCATGATGGGAAACACTGGACAGTGAGAGCGCACCATCCTGTTCAATGGCATCTCCTGATATCATCCACGCCACGGGACCCCGAGGTAAAGCTTTGCATTCTGGGCCCTGTAGTTTGAGTACCGATTGTACAAACTACCTGTGGTGGAGCCCTTCAAGGGGGAGGAGCAACGGCAGCCTATCAAACTGCGGCAGGACATCTAAAGGTGCAGACTCACTTCCTTCTTCCCATTACTTCCACGGCGCTGACGAAGGCTCAAGACGCCGAAATGCATTCGCCTTGGTGGAATATTGGTGGAACATTGTTTGAATAAAGGCTTCCTACCTGTCCCCGTGCTGGTCTCCGCCTTTTCACTTTGGGAAGGATCTTTTTGCATATATATATATATATATATATATATATATATATATATATATATATATCCAAGCTCATATATGAGAAGTTAAGTAAACTTGACTTAGATTGTATCCTATGTATGCTTACTGCTAGACCTGTCATACATAGGGTGGTCTTCCCCCAAACTCTTTGCCGTTTTTGCTGATCCTGTTTTTGTTGGCCTTAGGAATCTGTGCTCTTTGTCACTGCTAATAAGTGCTAAAGTGCATGTGCTCACACCTTTACACATGGTAAAACTGGCTTATTCCCAAGGAGCACATATCATTTACTTAAATCCCTACTAAATGTTACTACATGTAGCCAGGGCCTGTAAGTTAAATGCCACTAGCTGGTCTACAGCACTCATTGTGCCACCCACTTCAGTAGCCTTTTAAACATGCCCCAGGCCTGCTATTGCAGCCTCTGTGTGCAGTTTTAAACTGCCATTTTGACCTGACGAAGTAAATCTTTTGCCAGGCCTAACCCTTCCTTTTTAATACATATATGTCGCCCCTCGGGTAGGCGCGAAATAGCCCATAGGTCAGGGTTCAGTGCATTTAAAAAGTTGAATATGTGCTTTTAACTTTTACATGTCCTGGTAGTGAAACACTCTTAAATGTATTTTTCATTACAGCAAAGCCTGCCTCTCCTATAGATAACATTAGGCTAACTTATTACATTCAATAATTAATAACTTTCAATTGGGAGTTGGTAGGGCTATTGAATTTAGTGTCTAAAGAATTGCAGTTTAAGCCCTCTTAACCCTTTCACTGCTAGGCCTTTCCCCCTGGAATGCTTAGCGCTTTTGGCTTTAAGGGGTAGTTCGCGCTTAGGACTCTTTAATGTTTTTTTACTACATAAGGTATCCAGGCCGAATTGAAGTCCTTTTTTCCCAACATCCAGAGGATTCTAAAGATGCCCAGGGTTTGGGGATTCTCCTGCAGGCAAGTGAGAAAATAGGCAAACTAGAGCAAACATTTTTTGGGTGGAATAGGAAACAAGCGCTTTGCCAAAAAGTGTCTGTTATTTTGTCCTAAAAATTGCATCAACAAAATATCTGCTGTGTAAAGTCACCATCTTCACAGCTTTCAGGAACATGCAGAGCTGAAACAATGTTGGCATTTTTCAAAGCAGTAGCCCATTTTCTCCTAATTTTGATGCTTTGAATGTACTTCCAGTTTGTGGAGGAAACTGCTGTGAAACCCATGGGTAATCCCAGAAAACTATAGAGTCAAACAAAGTAGATAGAATTCTAAATTCAGCAAGGGATTATTTGTTTAGAGCCCTCAAGTTTTTCCAAATTAAACTAATAGTTGAAATGTAAAAATATTGAAAATGAGCAGGAAGAAACAGCCATCTGTAACAACAATTTCATTTGTAGCTTCTTGTCACAATGACCGATTTACAAAAGCATTGTACAATTAGATTTACTATACCTTTCTGGTTGTGGAGGGTTTCTATAGAGTTTGTAGGTTTTCCAGGACCCTTAGGTACCTAGAGCCAACAACTGAATTGACCCTCACAATGGTTTTTCATTACTTGCTGGGTATAGAGCAATTCATATGGTAAAATATAAAGAGTGAAAAATGGGTATTGAGCAAACCTTTGTATTATTTTAATACCACCAGATAGGGAGTTAGGAGCAGTGGTTATTTGTACATCTCGGAATTCCTGGGTACCCATACTAATGTGATTCAGAGGCCTTGTTTCAAAATATCTTCTTTTTTATGTGCTGGCTTACACTTGGAAGGCACAAATGCAGAGAAAAATAATTGATAAGAATACATGTTATACTATTCAGTAGTTCCACATGTCTCTCAATACAAATGGTACCTCACTTGTGTGGGTAAGCGTAGTGCCTGCGACAGCAAGTGGCCCAAAACACAATACAGAACCATCTCATTTGCTCCATTGAAAATTGACTCTTTTTTCAATGTAGGTAACTGTGGATTTTGGGCCCCAGCTGAGCGGACACCTATTGAAACCTAGCCATCCTGTACAGTTTTGAAAACTAGACACCCAGGGGAATACAGAGTGGGGTAACTTGTATGGCTACCACCAAGATTTCCTTCCCAGAAGCCTTTCCAAAAATCAAACCTTGACTAAAAAACACATTTCATTTTCCTCACATGTCTGTGATAGAACGTTCAGGAATGTGCAAGGAACCACAAATTTCCTACCACCTAGTAATTTACCCAAGTCTCCCGATAAAAATGGTACATCACTTGTGTGGATAGGTCTAATGCCCGCAACAGGGAAGGCCTCAGAAGCCGAAATGGACACATCATATTTTTCCACTAAAAACTGACCCGATTTTGCAATGTTACAATTTGTGGTGTTGTGCCCTAGTTCAGCCAGCACCTAAGGAAACCTAAAAAACCTGTCTACCTTTTAAAACTAGAGGCCTGGGGCAATCCAGGACATGTTGACTTGAATGGCTCTCAATAGGTATTCCTAGCCAGAAACCCCTGCAAATCTCAAACTTCAACAAAAAAACACATTTTCCTCACGTTTCTGTTATGGAAAGTTCTAGCATCTGCAGGAATCCAAACATGTCCTACCATTTCGCCAAGTCTCCTGATAAAAATTGTTCCTCACTTGTGTGGGTAGGCTTAGTGTCCGCAGCAGGAAAGGCCCAAAAATACAATGTGGAGACATCAACATTTCCAGTCACAAAATGTTATCTGATTTGGTAAGGGGAGTAGTTGGGTTTTTTGGCCGGGGATTGATGATAAACTAATCCAGACATTTCTACAAACTAGACACCTAGGGGAGTCCAGGGTGGTGTCTCTCGCTTGGATCCCAAAACGTTTTCCTATCCACAGTGCTCTGCAAACCTCAAAGTTTGCCTAAAAATGCACATTTTCCTTTCATTTCTGGGATGCAAACTTCCGAAATCATCAGCAGTAGTCCACAAAATTCCTACCACCCAGCATATCCTCACTTGTCCCGATAAAACTGCTGCCCCACTTGTGTGCTTGGTCCTAGTACCCACGACAGGCATGCATCGATCAAGGTCAATGGGAGTCTTGTTGATTTATGCTTGGCGGGGAAACTAGGGCCAGCCACAGAAGTAGCGTAGCATTTTTATTTGGATAAGTGGGGCAAGCTGGGTGGTAGGAATTGTGTGTTTTCCAGAGGTTTCCGAAGTTTATGTCATAGAAATGCAAAGAAAATGTGTGATTTTAGTTCAAGTTGGAGATTTGTCTTAAGGACACCTCACAGGATCTACGCAAGCTGAACCACCCTCCACTGGAGCTACCCTTATTGCAGACCTCTCCATAATGCTTTTTGAGTCCTTTTGTATCATGGGTGCTAGGTCCAGCCACCCAAGTAGGGTAGCATTTTTATCAGGACATGTGGGGAAATGCTGGGTGGTAAGAATGAGTGGATCACAGTATGTGCCATTTTAAAAAAGGGGTTGGGGTGTTTACCCACAATCTGCCACAGGGGGTCAGAAAAAAAGTTGGGACCATTCTGGATTAGGGCAAGGCATAATGCATGGGTGAGCCCCCCCTACACTTTTTTTTATTTGTGGGGTCTATTTTTCTGTGGGTGTCTAGTGGCCCTTCTATCCCCCATGTACCGATTTTGGGTAAACAACTTCTATCCATCCCCAGGGGGCAGAAAGATGCATCTGCTCTTGAATGAGAGCTCTGTGTGAAGCAACCTACTCCCTTTTTTAATTTTTGGGCCTATTTTTTGATCGGTGTTTAGTGGCCTTGCTGCTCCCCAGGCATATAGTTTGGGAAAACACCCTTAGTCCATCCCCAGGGGCAGAAGGATGTATGCATCTGTTTTAGGATGGGAAAGCAGAGTGGTGCCTGGGTGAATCGTGCCAACACTCTTAGTATGTAGTGACCTTTTTTTATCACATTGGGCCAAGGTTTTGAATAAACACCTTCAATCCGCCCCCAGTGGGGCAATACAACTGGTCCACCAATTTAGGAGTTGGATGCCTGTGTGAGACAACCACATGACCTTTTTTTATTTTTGGGCCAAAAGAAAGGATGTGGGGGTGGCTCACCCCACCCAGCATGATGTGTGCTCCAACCCCAGAGTAGGTGCATCAATATTTCTGCCCCACTGTGGGTAAATTGAGTGTGTCTACTGAAAATCTGCCTCCATAAGACAGAAATGCCACCAGACACCAGGGAATAAATACACCCAAAAGTTAAAAAAGGGTGCGTGGTCGGCTCACCCAGACATCGCACCATGTTGCCTCATTAAAACGGGTGCATAAGTATTTCTGCCCCTATGGGATGGATTGAGGAAGGTTACCCAAAATCTGCTCAAGGAGACATAGGTGTCATTAGACACCAATAGGAAAAATAGGCACAGAAAAGAAAAAAAATGGTAGGTGCAGTTCGCTCAGGCACTGCAACCTGCTCCCACACCAAAACAGGTGTATCAGTGTTTCTGCCAGGCCGGGGAAAGATTGAGCGGTACAAAAGGGGGTGGTGATGGACGGAGCATCTGAATCAATCAAACACTCACACCCAGTCAAAAGATCTGGGTTCAATCCATCACCGTTCTTTAGCCCACTCTGCCACCCCAGTTCAGACATGGCTATATGCAAATCAGTCTGACCCTGTGCCTCATGGGAACAGTCCAGCCGGAACTGCCAAGCCATGTCTTCCCCAGACCGGAAACAAGCTTCCAAGGACCGGTTTCTGGCATTCCAGCCGTCTTCAGCCCGGCTTCCTTGAATCCAGTGGCAAAGTGAGCAAGGGACTCACGTCTGAGCATGCCCTGCCACACTTATGGTGGCCAAAAGCGGTACAAAAGGGGGTGGTGATGGACAGAGCATCTTAATCAATCAAAAAATGGGCACCCCATTTCCTTAGCGTCGATCCATTGAGGCGCAGGGAACATCTCTTGACAACTTTGGCGGCCATCTTGGATTGGGCAGGCTCGCCGGAGAGCTCGACGCCCCTCCCACCCTCCTACCGCCCCGCCCAAAGTATGCATAAAAATAACAACACCGCCCGTCCGCGCAGCGGGCGGGCGCAGCGGGCGCGCCGGCGGCGCGCCGGAGGCGCGCCAGAGGCAAGCCCGTCTGCGCCCGTCCGCGCCGGGTCCGGGCCTAGGGCCACAATCCCTGGCCCTCCGCTCTCATACAACCGGAGCACACTGCTGGAGATTGGTCCCTCCCACGCCCCTCTCTGTACCAAATACGATTTCTCCACAATGTTACCAGAGACACAAATACAATGTCAACATTGTAAGTCTACACTCGCGTTTTCGAACCCAACTAGCCCAGTTCAAAACCTAGGATCGGCGAAAGACACTCACGTGACCATGGCGCTGATTAACGCGCGTTCCCTGAGCAAGCACTGCCAGGAAATAGCCGATCTTATCAGCGATCTCAACTTAGATGTTCTTTTCATCACAGAGACCTGGTCAGATGAGGCATCTGCCCCAGACTATGTTACGGCGGCTCCCTCAGGCTTCAGTGCCTATCGGCAGGACAGGCCCAAAGGGAAAGGTGGTGGGCTAGCCATCATAGCGCGAGACCATTTGGAAGTTCGCTCTTCGCCTATACCCATTACCTCATGTGAAGCCATGCATTTTAACATAAAGATGTCCCCGACCTATAACTTCAAGGGAGTGCTCCTCTACAGACCCCCTGGGAACAGATCCGCGTTCCTTGATAACCTCAGTAACATCACTGAGTCTCTAGTGACAGAAGAGTCTACCACAATTTTGGGCGATTTTAACTTCTATCTGGAGCAAAGCAGCGATAAGGACACTATCTCCCTTAGATCCGATCTAGAAATAATGGGCCTAAGACAACTGGTCACGACCGCCACCCATCAAGCAGGTCATACGCTAGATGGAATTTTTTCAAATGTGGAAGGTCTGTGCATAGACTCAGTTCTTCCCATGACATGGACTGACCACTCAGTCATTCTTAGCAGCCTCACTATTATAGGCTCGCCAAGAAAAAAGGCTGCTCACATGAACAGTGGCACCTTTAAAGCATGGAAGGACATCAACCCCAATGACCTTACGATGCTGCTAAACAACACCGTCCCGGATCTATCCACTGACCCCAATACCGCCACCAACCAATTTCAGAAATGGTTGGCCGAAGCCACCACTCAGCTGGCACCAACCAAATCTCTGTCAAAGAACAGAAATTTGCCTAAAGCTCAGTGGTATACAAAAGAACTGAAAATCCAAAAACAACTTACTAGGAACAGAGAACGGCACTGGCGAAGAACTTATGACAGCGAAAATAAGGAAAAATATAAACAAGCTCTTGCCTCTTATAAAGCCATGATAGTAGCAGCAAAAAAACACTATTTCACCGCCAATATAGAGACCGCGAAAAATTCCAGCAGACAGCTATATAACATTGCTAAAACCCTTTCTGGAAATGCCCCGGACCTCAACCCCCCCCCATCACAAGCACTATGTGATGCCTTATCCAAGTTCTTTTTCACGAAGGTCAACGACATCTACCAAGCTTTTAACTCTGACCCCGCCAGCAGTCCTGCCACGTCCTCAATGATTATACCGAAAAACACCATGACCAATTTTAAACCCCTCACCGCGGATCTAATTAAGGGCATAGTAAAATCGATCAAAGCCGGGTCAGCTCTGGATCCATGCCCAACCTCGGTGATTGCAACCGTACCGGACACAATCATTCCCATCATCACACATGTCTGTAACACTATACTGACATCTGGAATTTACCCTGACTCATTAAAAAACACACTGATTAAACCCCTGCTAAAAAAGCCGGGTCTAGATAAAGGTGAATTAAAAAACTATCGCCCAATCGCAAGCCTTCCTTTTCTAGCAAAAGTCATTGAAAAGGCCATGAACCAGCAACTCTCGGAATTCATTGAGAGTCACAACCTGCTGGATGATACACAGTTCGGTTTCCGTAAACACCATGGAACGGAAACCGCTCTCATCAAGGCAGCTGATGACATAAGAGTCATCCGTGATCAGGGAGGTACAGCATTGCTTGTCCTTCTTGATCTCTCAGCGGCCTTCGACACGGTCGACCATAAGATCTTAATCGACCGTGTCGAAAGGATGGGTATCAGGCTTACTGCCAGGGATCTTCTTGCCTCCTTCCTGGCCAATAGAACCCAGGCGGTCACCATGGGTCTCTTCCAATCAGCGGATCTGTCGCTACCGTGTGGGGTTCCTCAAGGCTCATCCCTCAGTCCGACACTATTTAACATCTATGTGTCGGACCTTGCAAGTGTCATTAAAGCACACGGGATGAGCCTCACCTCATACGCCGACGACACCCAGCTGGTCTTGGCCATAAAGGGTGATGGACAGGAGGTGGCAGAAAGATTCCAAAGGGGGATGATTGCTATCGGTGAGTGGATGGCAAGAAATTGCCTGAAGCTCAATTCTGATAAGACTGAGGTGGTCATCTTTGGCAACCTTCTGCCAGCTTGGTCGGCAGCTTGGTGGCCATCGGCTCTTGGTGTCCCTCCCACCCCCACTGCTAAGGTTAGAAACCTAGGAGTGACATTTGACGACAAGCTCTGTTTCATGGCCCATGCAAATAAGGTGGCATCTAATGCCCATTTCAAGCTAAAAATAATAAAAAAGATCATCCCTTATTTGCCAGATTCAGCAGCCAAGACGTTAGTCACCTCCTTGGTTCTCACATCGTTGGATTATTGCAACGGTCTACTGCTTAATGCACAAAGCAGAGTTACGAAAAAGCTGCAGACTGTGCAGAATGCAGCAGCATGCGTGCTTTCAAAAAAACCCAAGTTCGCTCCCATTTCGGACACCCTGAAAGATTACCACTGGCTAACCATTCAAAATAGGGCCAAATTCAAGGCACTGTGTATAGTCTATAAGACCCTGCAGGATCAAGGACCGCGCTTCCTCAGAAAGCTATTAATTCCTTACAATCCATCCAGAACACTTCGCTCCTCCTCACTTAGCCAACTTGTGGTCCAACGAAGCAGAACAGTCTCATGGGGTGATCACCGCTTTGCTATTGCAGCCCCTAAAATCTGGAACTCTTTACCGAACCACATTAAAACAAGTCCCACACTCCTCCAGTTCAGAAAGAAACTGAAGACGTGGTTATTCAACCAGTAAACCCAGCCATTATTCTTCTGCTCAGGGATAGACAGCATTGCATACCAGCGCCGAGACGCCTACGGGTAATTGCACGCGCTCTACAAATGCCATAAATAAATAAATAAATAAAATAAATAAATAAATAAACACTCACACCCAGTCAATAGATCTGGGTTTAATCCATCACTGTTCTTTAGCCCTCTCTGCCACCCCAGTTCAGACATGGCTATATGCAAATCAGTCTGACCCTGTGCCTCATGGGAACAGTCCAGCACGAACTGCCAAGGCATGTCTTCCCTGGACCGGAAACAAGCTTCCGAGGACCGGTTTCTGGCATTCCAGCCATCTTCAGCCCGGCTTGCTTGAATCCAGTGGCAAAGTGAGCAAGGGACTCACGTCTGAGCATGCCCTGCCACACTTATGGCGGCCAAAAGAGGTACAAAAGGGGGTGGTGATGGACGGAGCATCTGAATCAATCAAACACTCACACTCAGTCAAAAGATGTGGGTTTAATCCATCACCGTTCTTTAGCCCACTCTGCCACCCCAGTGCAGACATGGCTATATGCAAATCAGTCTGACCCTGTGCCTCATGGAAACAGTCCAGCCGTAACTGCCAAGCCATGTCTTCCCTGGACCGGAAACAAGGTTCTGAGGACCGGTTTCTGACATTAAAGACGTCTTGAGCCCGGCTTGCTTGAATCCAGTGGCAAAGTGAACAAGGGACCCACGTCTGAGCATGCCCTGCCACACTTATGGCGGCCAAAAGCAGTACAAAAGGGGGTGGTGATGGACAGAGCATCTGAATCAATCAAACACTCACACCCAGTCAAAAGATCTGGGTTTAATCAATCACCGTTCTTTAGCCCACTCTGCCATTCCCAGTTCAGACATGGCTATATGCAAATCAGTCTGACCCTGTGCCTCATGGGAACAATCCAGCCCGAACTGCCAAGCCATGTCTTCCCTGGACCGGAAACAAGCTTCCGAGGACCGGTTTCTGGCATTCCAGCCGTCTTCAGCCCGGCTTGCTTGAATCCAGTGGCAAAGTGAGCAAGGGACTCACGTCTGAGCATGCCCTGCCACACTTATGGCGGCCAAAAGCGGAACAAAAGGGGGTGTTGATGGACAGAGCATCTGAATCAATCAAACACTCACACCCAGTCAAAAGATCTGGGTTTAATCCATCACCGTTCTTTAGCCCACTCTGCCACCCCAGTTCAGACATGGCTATATGCAAATCAGTCTGACCCTGTGCTTCATGGGAACAGTCCAGCCCGAACTGCCAAGCCATGTCTTCCCTGGACCGGAAACAAGCTTCCGAGGACCGGTTTCTGGCATTCCAGCCGTCTTCAGCCCGGCTTGCTTGAATCCAGTGGCAAAGTGAGCAAGGGACTCACGTCTGAGCATGCCCTGCCACACTTATGGCAGCCAAAAGCGGTACAAAAGGGGGTGGTGATGGACGGAGCATCTGAATCAATCAACATGTTTCAACCCCTTGTAGTCACCCTTGTGGGTCTGGGGCCTTCATCAGGACCTATAAAAACTTAGGAACTGTGTTTTGTCTTAGTTCTTGTGAATACAGCATTGGTATATATCTAGTAATAAGGTCAATTAGTACCTATAAATGTGCAGAAAAGTAAAAAAAAAGATGATACCTGTACTATAAAATACATGTCACTATCTCACTTATATTTTCTCACGAGTCCTCTATTCACAATAAAGTATTGAAATTAATAAGCAACTCAGAAAATGGCAATTCTCTACCCCCGTTAGCCCAAAAGGTGGATGTAGGGGTGCTACGAGGTTAGCATCCCTATTCATTAGCGTGTTCCATCTGATCACATGGGACCCAATTTAATTAAACCTTATTGATGTGTTGTTTCATCTAAATACATGCAAGGTGCCTGTATTATTAGTCTAAGGTTTGCGCTTTCAATTGTAACGTCTGTGAACTTCATAGACATTAAACTATGTGGTACTATGTTAGATAAGAGAACCTCTACGTGGTTGGGACACTCGTAAATGGGTATGTGCGTTTTAAAAATAATTTGTAGCAACCTTCGTGAGTATTAACTTATTTTATTGAGGTGTCATTGGTTGTGAAACTATAAATTCTTTTTTACAAGTAAGACTGCCCAAGGGATTGTAAAATATATGCATGCGCTGTTCCTATTTTATGCAGCGCGAATCAAAGTTTGTGGCAGAGCGATCACGTTCCGCTAACGAACAGTAATATCAATTACCTTCGTGTCCACAAGTTAGGACTTCCTCAGGGTGCCGGCTGGCTATTTTACCTGTTGGAATAAAGGTTACATTAACTTAACGGCCTGTGTACATTATTGAGGGTTTTCTTAAAAAGACGGAAAGCTCATTTGAACCCTGGTTACTCAGGTACAAGTGATCCTTCTACCCCCTAGTGGTCATAAGAAGCAGCATTAAGAATTTGGGAAAGAATCGGGACCCATAATAATGGGTATAGCTTAAAGGCGTCCACAGGCATGCCACCATTCTCTGGCACTTTACCTAATGTGCTATTCTATGGGGCAATACTAACTTCCTCCATGGTAACAAAATCCAATGGAATATAATTTGTATTCTTAGTACTATCTCTTAATTCATTCACAGTGGAACTCTCGATATTAAAAATAGCACCAAAATGGGAAATCCAAGCATCAGATGGAACTGCTATTTCCAAAGTTGGGGTCAAGCCTTCCTTCAGAAAAGGTGAATTTATAATTCTCCAAAACATTGCATCATCACCAGTATCAGCTGCCTGCTCAGGTCCACCCAGACCTGCTCCTGCAGTTCCAATTTTCTATTATCTATTTCGGCCTTATAATTAGCTCTTGATGTAAATGTAAATGTGTTTGTATTCATATAGCGCCTTCTACCCAGAGGTCTTGTAGCGCTGTATTCATACTGCTGTGTAACCCTTCCTGGCTTTCCTTTGAGATGTCCACTCCTGGGCACCCCCAAGGTGAAGCCAGGCATCCAAGCGCTGCTGGGGCTGTTGTGGAGATTAAGCAAGCTATTGCCCAGAGTCACAGAGTGGAACCCATGATTAGACTAGGCACAGAGGCGAGATTGATCAGGTCTGGGGATATTGAGTCCAAGAGCCGCCGAGGCAGGAATTGAACCCTGGTCCTGGGCCAGACCTCTGCATCAGGGTCTGCCGCTCTAACCATTGAGCCACGCTTCTCCACTTGATGTCCTACTTTTTTCCCTAATCCCTTGGGGTTCTGTGGAGGGCATTTCGTAGAGCTTGATTCGCTTTTGTACATAATTAGTTAAACCAACATGGGGAAATTTCTCTTCTCTCCATACTTCCTGCTGGTCTATGTAATTTATCAGAAGTGGCTTCGGTAATTTACCAAATGCTTCCACAATTTTGCTATGGTCCTCCCCCCGTTCAGTACATATCAAAAAGGACTCCCTTTGTTTAGAAACAACAGTTTGTTTTGTACAACAAAGGTTCATTTATCCCAGACCACTTAATAGTAATGTATTTCCTGCACACTTGACTGTGGGTGCTTGCTCATAAGACTCTACTGTAGGAGGTATTCAAATTCAGAACTAATGCAGCGTGATCACTAAGCACTGTACATATAGTTTTGTAATCTTTAATTATCTGTAAATCTTTTGCTGTGGGAAGGATATGATCAATTACAGAACAATGCCTGTTACCAAAATATGTTGATATATCAAGCCCACCTTCTTTCAAATGTTGGTCAATTAATTCTACATTATACTGATATATTATATCATTTAATATTTTCCCAAAGGTATCATGTATGGAATGAGATTGATATGCCCAGACAGTCTACATAGCCACAGACAGCACTTCCTTATTCTGATACTTTTTGGTATTCATATCTCCATCCCAAATATATATAGATTCTGTGGCTAACTAGGTTAGGAAAGTCTTGAGGTCCTTTCTTAATTACACTACTATCCTCCCAAGGGTATTATTAAAAAGATTGTTATTATAATTATTTAAAACAATCTCATAACGTTTGTTAATTGAAAGATAAACCATCTTATATAAGGGAGTTTTTGTCATTATCTTTCCAACCTTAATGTGTATTTGGTTTGAGATGAGTATCGCTAGACCACCTTTTGTTCGCCCAGTCACTGAGGGTAGAGCAGCTGCTGAGATTGAAAAGTAACTCTCAACATGTAAAATCTGCTCAAGCCAAGTTTCTTGGAGACAGACTATATTAGCAAGTTTTAATAACCTAAGCCAATACGGATTATTAATTTTGGACTTGACTCCAGACGTATTCCAACTCATGATCTTTACCAGTTTTGTTGTATCTTGTACCTTTTCTCCATTTGTGTCGCTACGTGTTGTCTGTATTATTACAGTTTCTTCCCCAAACCCCTATTCTTTCTACCTGGCTTCCTGAAATTTTCATGTCAATCTAACTCTTCCAAATGCAATAATGGGGTAAATATGTTAGATAGGGCAAGTGTAGGGAGAGTTATACCAATAGAACCCTGTTGCCTCCCAAAGTTTTAGTTCTCTGGGCACTTATCCCTACACTGAATACCACAGGGTTCAATTTTGGGGGGACTACACTCCTCCCAGGCTAAAAGTAACCCTGAGGAAGGGCTTCAATTCTGCTTGGGCTAGGGGATCTTTTCATTAGGAATTGTAGGAGGTTTACCACAATAGTGGGTCTATGAAAATAAAAAATAATGTAATCATCTGAGTTTTCTTAGGGATGGATTACTAACCATGGAACTCTCTTTACATGCAAGATCACTTGTCCCCCACCCAACCAGAATGTAATTGTACCAGTGAACTTAGGTATTCCACAGGGATTCATAATCCTCCTTGACCTCCTATTGGATTCTTGGCACACCCTTAAGAATAATGGTGTATGGGGTACATTTGAGGGAGCAGATGGGGGTATCTGTTTTCATGTTGGGCATCTTTCCTACTCATTTTTCTCCCAGGGTGCAGACTAATGCAACTTATATTCCTTACTGGTTCCATGAAACATATTGAAATTGCTAGGGGGTAAAAAGTGCATTATTTGTTTTTTGGTTATATTGTATATTAGCATCTAGCCCCCCACCAATTCATTATCCAGTCTGGTGTCCTATGATGGTGGCACCAGATTTTCATCCCCCGCCCTTGATTTCACTTATGATTATTTAAGGCTGAGAATTGTGAAGTCATAAGATCAAATCTGCACAAGAGTAGGGAATGTTCCCAGTTACTTAGAACTCTAAAGAGTTATTTACTCTTTTCCAGCCATAAGCTCAAAAGATAATCCAAGAGGGGGGGGGGCGCGGGCGGCAAGAGTCTATAGCTTCTCTGTTAGAATTTATTGACCCCAATATGGTGGTAAGGGGTTCCTGCCTTTCTTCCCTGCCCTCCGCATGGGACTGTACCTTTTTGTGTTTGAGTGGATTTGCCTTAATTCTGGTTTTATCGGACTTCTTTGCTTTTTTGGTTTTAGGACGGCTAGGTTCTATATCAGGCTTGCCAAGACTCCCCACTCCCCCTGATTCTGATTACTATTTGGACTCGCAAACATTTCTTAGCCTGAGAACATTTGATTGGATTTCTCTACATTGGCACCCATGGGGGCCTTGCCCAGACAAAGGGAGAACCTCCTTTCAGTTAAATGTATTTCTGTGCTTACCACAGTAATATCCCTTTTCTAACATATGGTCAATTCTGGTGTTCCTAGGACTTTTCCCTTCTATAATACCCATCTGCCTCCTTTTCCCCAAGCTTATGAATAGTATAACGGTACAAAAGGGGGTGGTGATGGACAGAGCATCTGAACCAATCAAACACTCACACCCAATCAAAAGATCTGGGTTTGATCTATCACCGTTCTTTAGCCCACTCTGCCACCCCAGTTCAGACATGGCTATATGCAAATCAGTCTGACCCTGTGCCTCATGGGAACAGTCCTGCCCGAACTGCCAAGCCATGCCTTCCCTGGACCGGAAACAAGCTTCCGAGGACCGGTTTCTGGCATTCCAGCCGTCTTCAGCCCGGCTTGCTTGAATCCAGTGGCAAAGTGAGCAAGGGACTCACGTCTGAGCATACCCTGCCACACTTATGGTGGCCAAAAGCGGTACAAAAGGGGGTGGTGATGGACAGAGCATCTAAACCAATCAAACACTCACACCCAGTCAAAAGATCTGGGTTTGATCTATCACCGTTCTTTAGCCCACTCTGCCACCCCAGTTCAGACATGGCTATATGCAAATCAGTCTGACCCTGTGCCTCATGGGATCAGTTTTTTGCATTTGTCACCTCGAGTGAGACGGGTATGCTCAGACATGAGTCCCGTGCTCTCCATGCCACTGGAATCAAGCTATCCAGGCTGATGAGGGCTGAAAGCCCGAAATCGGTCCTTGGATGCTTGTTTCCAGTCCAGGGAGGACCTGGCTTGGCAGTTTGGGCTGGACTGTTCCCATTGGGCACAGGGTCAAGACTGATTGGCATATGGCTGGGTTCAAACTGGAATGGCATGGTGAGCAAAAAAACGATGGATTTAGGCCCAGATCTCTGTACTGGGGTGAATGTGTGACATTGTTCTGCATTCTGTCCATCACCTGTTGTTTTTTGCATTTGTCACCCCGAGTGAGACGGGTATGCTCAGACGTGAGTCCCGTGCTCTCCATGCCACTAGAATCAAGCTATCCAGGCTGATGAGGGCTGAAAGCCCGAAACTGGTCCTTGGATGCTTGTTTCCAGTCCAGGGAGGACCTGGCTTGGCAGTTCGGGCTGGACTGTTCCCATTGGGCACAGGGTCAAGACTGATTCGCATATGGCTGGGTTCAAACTGGAATGGCATGGTGAGCAAAAAAACAATGGATTTAGGCCCAGATCTCTGTACTGGTGTGAATGTATGACATTGTTCTGCATTCTGTTCATCACCTGTTGTTTTTTGCATGTGTCACCCTGAGTGAGACGGGTATGCTCAGACGTGAGTCCTGTGCTCTCCATGCCACTGGAATCAAGCTATCCAGGCTGATGAGGGCTGAAAGCCCGAAACCGGTCCTTGGATGCTTGTTTCCAGTCCAGGGAGGACCTGGCTTGGCAGTTCGGGCTGGACTGTTCCCATTGGGCACAGGGTCAAGACTTATTTGCATATGGCTGGGTTCAAACTGGAATGGCATGGTGAGCAAAAAAACAATGGATTTAGGCCCAGATCTCTGTACTGGGGTGAATGTATGACATTGTTCTGCATTCTGTCCATCACCTGTTATTTTTTTAATAGTATAAAACAAGCAAAGAGTTTATACTAAGGTCACCTTTACTTTTATGGAGATAAGACTGGATAACAATATTACTGAACAATTAAATCAAGCCAATCTAAATAGTTATCACCCACCAAAATGAAGAAACAAAAAATGCTGAATCAATTAATCCATTTACTGAAAGTAGTCCTGTGACTCGTTTGAATCCTTGTATGGGATAATGAACTGGTTTATATTTGTTAAAAACCAATGATTTTGAAAATATTCATTTCATAACCCTAAGAAGTGGACATTAGATGGTTGGCCCTGCCCAGCTCCTTTCAGGCTCTGACGGGCGCAGCGGAATGTCCAAGGCGCTGCAGGGTAGGCATCTTTTAAGTAGAGACAAACCAGCCAATCCTATTCTTGAAGCAAATCCCTCAATGGATGGATTCTATCCATCTTGAAATGCCTGTAGATGATGGAGGCATTGAAGTCATGAAGATCCAATACCAGTCTATAAACCCCACCCTTCTTGGTCACCAGAAAAATTGTGCTGACAAAATCTCTGGTTTACTGCTCCTGCCAAGTCATAGCAAACTGCTCCTCTTCTGGCAAGCAAGAGCATAAAAAATGCTCTTGCTTGCTGAAAGAAAAGCAGAATTGCTTTGGACAGAGGGAGCTGCATGTTGGCATTTCCCTCTTTCCAAAAACAATTCCGGCTCTCGCAGGACTCAGGGAGCCAGCAGGGACAACAGTGGCCTTGAGGCTCCCACGCGGTCCCCAACAGTGACAAGTAAGTGCCTGGGTGTGGTCCCCAGGGCCAAAATTGGAACAGCCCCCAGCCCCTTTTTTTATATTTGAAAAAAAAAGCAAAAGGGTGGGCCCTCTGGTTGGGTACCTGAGCCGAAATCAACCCAGTAGGGGACCTTTAGTTAATAAACAAAATATTAAAATTTAAAAAAATAGGCTAGGCTCCAAGGAATGGGGTCCCAAGGCTGAAATCGGCCCAGGGAGGGGAGGGGGGTCTTTGTGGCCCGCTCCTCCATTCAGGTAATGCCTGTCCCTGAGGGATAGAGGCCCCCCTCCCAAATAGAAAAAAAACTTTAAAAAGACTGGCAAGGCCCCTTAGGCCCCGCCTCATTTCACCACCACTCTGCAAACGCTCCTCGTGGCACACTTCTGGTTGGGGGATGAAGTCCCCTTGGCTCCAGAGGGTCCTTGGGGTCCGACAAGCCCTCCTGTAACCTCCAGTAAATATCATAGAGCACGATTGCTGAGAGGACTTTGAAGGCCATGTCCCTTTTCTCCACCACTCTGCAAACGCGCCACCTGGTGCACTTCTGGATGGTGAATGAAGTCCGTTTGGCTCCAGGGGGTCCTTGGGGGCTAACAAGCCCTCCTGTTACCTGCAGTAAGTCCCACACAGCGAATTGCTGAGAGTTCTTCGAAGGCCATGCCCCCTTTCTCCATCACTCTGCAAACTTGCATCCTGGTGCACTGCTGGTTGGGGGATTAATTCCTCTTAGATACTGAGGGTTCTCAGGGGCACAGAAGTCCTCCTGTTATTTCCAGTAAATCCGACATAGCTGATCAGAGCTGGTCAGAGGCCTGCACGCCCCCTTTCTCCACCACTCTGCAAACGTGAGTACTGGTTGAAAAACCTTAGAAATTCACTTAATAAACCAAAGGTCACAGGGATGTTATAGTTAGGAAATAGAATTTGAAAATCCTTAGAAATTTACTTAAAAAAGCAAAGGTTACAGGGTAAATTTCATTAGGAAAAAGAATTTTAAAAAATTAGAAATTCACTTAAAAATCCAACGGTTACAGGGAGTTTATAGTTAGGCTCTGATTTCACTCATACAAAACCAGTGAAATTCAGCATTTATAGTTAAGCTAACTATAACTTACACCCCGCCATGCACTGCTTATGACCTTACAAATTACATAATTAATGACATGGCCAGAGACATCACTGATGAAATCTCAAATGACATCACTGATAACATCACCAATGTCATACAGCGTGACACAGCTACGGGACGCCCCGTTGATGGGGCAGCTGTGCGCTTTAAAAGTATACTACATTTACATCATCCTGTGAGTAAGTGTTTCAGAAACGGGTCTGAGACTTAAAGATATATATACTAAGCTACAGAACAAGTTAAATTGCCATTCTTTCTGTACTTGTATGTAGTACCAGATTCACTACCATTAAGTCTCACCCAAGACATAGGTTGACTTGCTTGTGGGAGTAAGAAGTGACATACTTTGATGTCATAGGTTGATAGCATATGGGTCATAACATATTGCCAGATGAACACATTTCCATGGTCAATCCACTGCAGCTCCTGGCACAATCAATACCAAAAAGCTGACTTGGAAGTCACGCAATAAGAATGCTTGTACCTTCTTGATAACATTTAATCACATCATAGTGGCAACCGTTTCTGGCCTTTTCAAAGGTTTGACAACCCACCTTCCCTTACCAATCATTTTCATGTGCTCACAAGAAGCTGGAACCAGTAATTTAATGCTATATTTTCCTTTACACAAGTATATTATGTTCCACAGGAATGGCTCCTTCTGAAAAACTATCAGGTGATCCACGCATTTTCCAGTCTTTTATGGCCCAATGTAATTAAAAGAAAATTGGCAAAATTGTAGTAATTGTAATTACCTACATTAGTAACTACCGACAATGGGTGGCCAAAGCGCCTGAACTGATGAAGCAGCAGACTTTATAATGATCACCAGCAAAAATTAATGAATGCTCTTTCTTTAGGGGCTAATCCACTCACTACCTCTAATTGACCTTACCCTGCAGATTGAGGTTCAAGAACAACAGAGGAGTAGGGAAAGACATTGGTATCAAGATGAAAGTTCATAAGATCATCTGCAGAACAGTGCAATGAGATCCTAAGTTCCCCTGAAGTCCTTTTGCAGCTAGAAATCATCAGAAAATGGTTAACAACAGGGAAAAAAGAGAGAATATGCATAGCAGGATTATGTTTCAATTGTAGGAAAGCGGGACATTTTGTAAAAGATTGACCACCATTATTGGGAGACATCAGGTGTCTGTCATAAAGGACAAACCTCGCTCAAGTCTCCTGCAGATTTGAGTTTTTCATACAATGGAAGAATATAGAAAATAATATTTTCAGTATCCATGCAACTCTCGATACCTCAAGGTCTCTTAAATATACTAGACTTTACTGATGATGGGGGCTTAAAGTTGTTTTATGAATCAAATCTTCCATACTACTCATTATCTGCTTCAACAACAAAATAAAATACTTGAAACTATTGTGCGCATTGATGGTAAGCCTTTGCTTTCTGGAAATGTTTGCTATGAAACTGCATGTTTCGCAAATGCTCTGGGAAATGGACATTAATGAAAAAAATAAAGGTTGACTTCATTGATGCTCCTGGTTTTGTTGTGGTATTGGGAATTCCTTGGATCTGCAAGCATTATCTTGTGATCAACTGGAGAGAACTGACATTACACAAGAGGCGGACAAACCCGCATGGTGAGAAGGAGGGATTGAGCCCAATATCCTGAATTTTGATTGTAAGTGGGTTGTGACCTTGCTGGGACTCTCTGCCAGGCAGGAATCATGATGGAAGGTGTTGCACTCAGGACTTCTCTTATCTCTCACTACATGCATGTGAATTACATCCCTCCATTAGTAGCACAGAAGGACCTTGGTGCTCATGGTAGGAGAGCGTTAATCAGGCAGGTGCCTCTCTAAAGGGTTCTAAGCAGAATATAAAGTTGAAAGTTCTCCAGTAGATAGTGCTCTTCAGTTATGTTCAGGGATAGGCTCTAACTTAAGGTACGTATCAGGACCTGCTTGTGATGGATTAAGAGGGATCAGGAATCCATGGGGAGTATTTTTCGCTCCAGAGACGGTGATGGGCTGGATTAGCAGAGATCCATGAAAGGATGGTTCAGCTTGGCAGCGATCTCTGTTCCATCAGTACCACATTTTAATGGAGTGGCCATGTTAGGCATACACTGGCTCCACTCTCCTTTATTTATTAACATACTTTGAATATGTTCAACAAAGAGGACCTTTTTTAAAGTAAAATGTACCTTTTCTTTCACAGAAATGATGAATATGTCTACTAATACTGCTATAAAAAAATTGAGATGATTCACTTTTCTTTCATTGCTTACTTGATTGAAAATCATTAACAGTCCTAAAACAGCTCCCATAACAGGATGGTTTGTTGGGTGTTTTTCACCACTAGAAGACATTTAGCATTTTCGATCTACTTATATTATGGAATATTTCAATAAACAACTGATTTTCTTGTCATTGTGTCATAATTCAACACAAATATAACTAGTTGATTAATGCAGGATTGCTTAAGTGCAAAAGGAAGTGAATGGTCAAAAACAATTCAAAAGTGTGCCACTTTATGCCATTCCTTCTGTACTCATGTGAATGGACCAGTTTGTGAACACGCTATGGACATTTCACAGCTGCTTATAAATTCTTGCTGTGGAGAATGTAATCCTCAGGCACATGTAGGGCTCTGGGGAATTGGGACAGAGAATTGTCTTGCTAGTGGCATAAGTACTTTGGGCTCTGCTCAAACAATTGCTGTGCAAAGACAGTGTATTCTGTTTTCTGTAAAAAAAACTGGTAATGAAAAATAGAAAGTTCTAATGTTCTATATATGCTTTTGTTGAAGTAGCTTCCATTGAAAGTTACCACTACATATATACATGGCAGTATTGCTTGTTAGCTCCAGAATGATTAATCAAACATCTATTCCTAGTTAGAGTATGCTTGTTTAATAATGAAGACTTATATGTGTATGTGTTAGAGCATGTTTAACCCACACTGTGAGGTCTACTCTAGACCTATCCTCAGTGTTGGTAAATACTGACAAATTCAGACAAATTCCATCTCTGTGAGTACCAGCCAGCATTGAGGATCGGTCCACTTTATAACCTACCCCAGTAGCACTGTAGCAGAACACATGCATTGCTTGTGTAGAAAGATAGCGACTGTTCATGAGGGGCAAACATCTGCTTCTACTGGGGCATAATAACGTTTTGCATGCTAGCATCAATGACTGTGCAGGGCAGCCAGAATAGGGAAATATAGGTGTAAGAACGTTAGGTTAGAGTGAAAAGGGTGAGCTATCTGCTAAATGAATGTGAGGGGGATTTGCGTCACCATAGACATGCTCCATTGTGACAAAATAGATGAATTTGCCCCAATATGGCCATGAAGGTGAGCATATATACAAATTAGGAAGTGACGTTCGTGGTGATTTTGCATAGTGGAATTTATATATGTATTGGGTTTTTGAATTTTGTTCTGTCTCCTATGGTGAAAAGTTAACCTAGAAAGTGTGTCGGGTCATAGTGGGTGTTGAAGTTCAGGGCACAGTTTGCGGAGCTTCGTGGCTGGATAACTAAAAGGCAGATGGAAGTTCAAATACAGTGAGTAGCTGAGGATTGTGATCCTTGGGTCCGAAAGGTGTGTCAGAATTTGAATATGATTTTCGGGAGAAGGTAGGAGGGCCCCTTAGATTAGCATAGGTAAGTAAAATGTTGAATCATAGTGTAATTTTTACATGATACTGATGGGAAAAGTCATAACTTTCATGGTATAGGTCCACAAGTAGCTTATAGAAACTTTTACTGTTCCAGAATTTGACATTTGGGTCGAAAAACTTAAGTTTCCTAGCCCTAATTTGCTGATGGTTAAAATATTTGAATGATGGCCCTGTCTGGACCAGTATGCCTGAAATATATTATGTTGGTATAGATTTATTATCTGACGAAAGTGAATTAATGGACAAGTTAAAACTGAGAAATCACATAGGAAACCAAATCATGGAAAAACAATTAAGACAATTTGAAGAAAACACAAATAAATAAAAAATGAAAGGAAATATTTTGAAGGAAATATTCTTTTTAGGAATATCCAAAATCACACACTGATGAAGATTAGGGCTAGAGAAGGTTTTATGGGTTCAAGTGTTGGGTGATGTTTAGGGCAGATTGGTTTTTAGGGTTCAGGCATGGTTGACGTTTAGGGTGGTGAGGGGTTTTTAGGCTTTTGCTTGAGTGGGGTTTAGAAGTGATGACATGATTTTAGGGTTCAAGGATGGATTGCATGCTGGAGTGTTGAGATTGTTTAGTTTGTATGGGTTGATGACGTTTTATTTTGTTTTCACAGATCAGTGAGGGTATAGTTTTGGGATGGTGAAGGCGGGAACAGGTGGAGTTTAGGGTGGTGTGGACTTTTAAGGGTTCAGGGATAGATACAGTTTCTAAGTAACAATATTATTTAGGAATTAGGAATTGGAGAGTTTAGGGGTGGTGAGGAATTTTTTCGGTCATGAATGGGTCGAGTTTAGAGGTGGTGAGGGATTTTAGGGGTCATTGATGGCTGATTTTCAGGGGTGTAGAGGGTGATTTAAGGTTCAGGAATAAATGAAGTTTAGAAGTGGTGCAGGATTTTAAGGGATCACAGATGGGTTTAGTTTAGGTGTAGAAAGTTTTTTTTTACAGTTCAGGAATGGGTAGAACTTAGGGATAGCGAGGGTTTTTTAGGTTAATAGATGGGCTGAGTTGAAGTGTAGAAAGGGCTTCAAGGGTTTGGGAATGGGTGGAGTTTAGGGGTCAAAATGGGTGGAATTTAGGTGCAATTAAGGGTTTTTATGGTTCAGGGATGGGTGAAATATAGGGTGATACAGAACTTTTATGGTTCAGGGATTGATACAGTTTAGGGAGTCAAGGATGGGTGTAGTTTATGTGTGGGGAGCTATTTTTACACAGCAGAGATGGATGGTGTTTAGGGGTGGGGAGGGTTTAGGGAATTAAAAGCATCCAAAGTAATTGTATGAAAATGTAAAAGATATTCATCAAAATGTTCCCTGACGTAAAGAATTGAAATAAATACCTTGGATAAAAATCAGGTTTCTTAAAATAAGACATGTAACTCTTTAATTTACCCCTTCCAAAATTAGTATACAGAAGCCAATTTTGAAAAAAATATGGATTCGTTTTTATGAAAAGGAAAATGCTATTCATCCTGAAAATGTTCTTTAAACATTTTAGATGAAATAGTTTCTATGTAATGGTACTTCATTCAATTGTTTTTCAATGAAATCATATACAACCTTATTACCATGTCGGACACTATGAGAGATGCACAGAGCCTGAATGGAAGCTGCCATTGCTACTAGAACCAGTGAGGGGCATGCAGAACAGAAATTATGAGATTATGGGGTCAAATGCGGAGTACAATTTTTAAGGTAAGTTCCGGACTCTTTGTAGATATTATAGAAGATAATCAGGAGCACCAAGAAGAGAGGTCATTGGCATAGCAATGGTAAGAGAGCACCAAGTCAGCTGTGGCTTTAACTTTTTGAGGATGGCCAAGGAAGAATATAGCTGAGCAGCCATAGAAGTGGGAGGATGTGACAATATGGTTGACTTGGAACTAGAAGTTAAGGCACGCTTCATGGGTGACTGCAATGCTTTTTACAAAGGTAGAGGGATTTGGCTGATGATGAAGAGCAACCCATCAAGAGGAAGGCAGCACCTCCAAGAAAGTCCACAGGTCAATATCTTAGTCTTGTGGGGTTTGAGTTTCAGGGGGAAACAGGTCATCCATTTATGGTTTTCAATGAGACATTGTTAGACCTGTCAACCTTATGGTGGTATCCCTCCAGTCCTTTTGCTTTGTGCCTCCGTGTTTTGCTTAATCTTTTTGCTGGCCTTAGAACTCTGAGCCCTTAACCACTGCTAATCTGTGCTAAAAAGTGCATGTGCTTCTTCCCTAAATATGTGTATAATTGGAGTATACCTGATTGACATTTTTTATTTATTTGTAAGTCCCTTGCAAGGGAGTAAACCATATACCTAGGGACTGTAAGTTAAATGCTACTAGTGGGCTGTGGCACTGATTGTGAGAAAGAGGTGTGGCGCCGCGGCCAGAGCGACTGACTCTGGAATCTGGGGATCACAGTTCGATCCACCGGTGCTGGCGGCAGATTAGCCCAACACCATGTGACTCTTGGCAATAGCTTGCTTAATCTTCCCGACGGCCCCCAGCGCCTGGAGAGCCTTATGGGTGATTGTTTGTGCTTTACAAATGTTGATTATTATTGTGCCACCCACAGAAGTAGCCTTTCACACCTGTCTCAGGCCTGCCACTGTAGTACCTGGGTGTGCAGCTTACTGCCACTTGGAGTTTGTATTTAAAACTACTTGCCAAGCCTTAAACTCACCATTTATTATATATCAGTCACCCCTAAGGTAGACCCTAGGTAGCACCAAGAGCAGGGTGCTACATAAATAAAAGGTAAGACATGTACCTTAATGTTTTACATGTCCTGGTAGTGACAAACAGCCTATTTCGTTCTTCACTACTGTCAGGCCTACTCTTCTCATAAGTTAGCATTGGGAATTACTTAATACCCTTTTAAGCTGCAGTTCTTTCTTGTTCAGAGAGGAGTGGCTTTTTCATGTTTTATATGTTTGGAATGGAAATGATAAATCCTACTCACTGATGAAGTTGGATTTAACATTACTAGTTTAGAAATGTGAATTTTAAATAGTGGACATTTCACTGCATGTACTGCTCTGTATGCCTGAAAGCCTGTCTTTAATACATGTCTGGGGTGGGTGGCAGCTACACTTTGTGCATTCCCTCAAGACAGCCACAACACAGGAAGGATTGGTATGTCTGAGTATCCATCTGCATACATCTCGATTCTGGTGGCCTTCCCTGGGCAGGGTGGAAGGGTGCCCTGTGCCCACACAAAGGATTGATGGCTTGGCAGTCAGGACTTAGTTGAAATGGATATTGGTGCACTTCAGAGAGTTGTTTTGAAGTCACCCCCACATCAAAGGCTCGTTTAGACATAAGTACTAGGTCTCTGACCCCTTAAACTCAGACACTTCTGGATCTTGAACTGAACCACTGTCAGAAGAACTGCTGTGCTGTTTAAAGGACTCATCTTTGGACTTCAGACTTTGAAAGCCTGCTTTTCTCTTGTGTTCCCTACTGCCTGCTGCTCTCAGACCTTGCTGAAGAAGAGCTGGACTCTGGCTTCACTCCAAGTGATCTCCAAGAGCTTGTTGGGTTGCCTCCAGTTGCTTGTGACTCAGGGAAATCAAAGTCTCTACTCCTGCTCCTGACTCACTGGACGTGGTCCAGAAACTCGCAACACAGATTTTGGCACATCTCCTGCCTGTGTGTAACCGATGCAGCTCATCGACCCAATTTCAGGAGTAAAATGTGCTCATCGCCTCAGAGCCAGCACTTTGTCTCCAGAGATCGGCGCAGTGGATAATGTATCCCTGCCGCTGCAGTTTGGTGAAATCAACTCATCTCCCTAACTGTCTGCCAGAAACTGATGCATTACTCGACGCCTCTTCACTCTGACACCATTCGGAACTAACGCATCGCCTTCACTCCATGGAGATCAACGCATCTTGTTGCTTGCGACCAGAAAAGGTACTTTGTTCACTGGGGGTCTGCATGGGTTCTGTAGACCACCTGCACTTCCACGATGTCAGCCCGAAGTTTGACTTTGCCCCGGTTCAGTATGAACTAAAATAACCGTTTTATCGCTACTTGGTTCTAAGCACTTTTTAGCATTTATTCTTTTAGAATTCAATATCTCAACTTCTATACATTGGATTATTGGTGTTTTGGTTTTGTTTTGAACAGAATAAAATACTCTTTTTTTTAAACTTGTGTTGACTCTTTTTGTGGTCTATTCATTGTACTGCGGGTATATGTGTGTGTGTGTGTGTGTGTGTTGCTCAAATACTTTGCACATTGCCTTGCTCCTCCTGCCGCCTCCTGCTCCTGCCTGCCAGCCTTGCCGCCTTTTTCTGCCGCCGACGCCCCCCTGGCCCCCCGAGCGGCCTAGCGACAGCAGAGCCGCCCGCTCACCAGTTTCCCGCCGCAGCTCGCCACAGGCCCCGCCCACCACCGGCCCATTGGCCGAGCCGCTCCCGCCGCCCATCTGACCAGCCCTCAAGTCCTCCTTCTTATGACGCCCCCAGAGCGACCGCGCAGCGGACACGCGCAGCGGGAGCGCCGACTGAGCGCCAAAGGTGCGCCAAAGGTAAGCCCGTCTGCGCCCATCCGCGCCTGGACCGCGCCCAGCGCCAGGATCCCTGGCCCCCGCAGACCCCAGCCCACCCGCCGGACGTACGACGCCGCCACCCTCTACGCACTCAACGCCGGCCGAATCCCAGGATGCTACCGAGCCACCCCAAGACGCACCCACGGACCCTTCTGCTGCAACTCCTGCAAGTTCACCTGCATCCGGACCTGCACTACTCCAGCACCAACCAAGACCAAGACGAGCAACAGCAGCAGCCACCTGAAATGCATCCTGCTCAACACCCGCTCCGTCCACAGACACGCCGTCGAGCTCTGGAACCTGCTCGACACAACTTCACCAGACGTCGCCTTCCTCACGGAAACCTGGATGAACGCCTCTTCAGCGCCCGACATCGCCATCGCCATCCCAGACGGCTACAAGATCATCCGAAGGGACCGCATCAACCAGACCGGAGGAGGCATCGCCATCATCCACAGGAACACCAACCGCATCACGACCAACACCGACGACACCCTCGCACCCGCCGAGCACCTGCACTTCCAGGTCCACATCAACCCCAAGACCACCCTCAGAGGCACCCTCATCTACAGACCCCCGGGACCACGCACACAATTCAGCGAAGACATCGCCGACTTCATCAGCCCGCACGCCCTCTTCTCCGCTGACTACATCCTCCTCGGGTACCTCGACTTCCACCTGGAGAACAACAACGACCGCAACACCACCACCCTGCTGGACAACCTCGCAAACCTGGGACTCAAGCAGCTGGTCACCACCCCCACCCACTACGCCGGACACACACTCGACCTTGTCTTCTCATCCAGCAAGGACATCGCCTTCAGCCACGCCACCGGACTCCACTGGACGGACCACAGCTGCGTCCACTTCAGCTTCAGAAGGACCACGATCCACCACCACCAGCAACAGGTTGCACGCAGAAGCTGGAACAAGATCACAGCCGACCAGCTCGCGACCTCCCTGAGCATGAACCCTCCCACCAGCGCAACAAACCCAAGCCAGGCGGCCACCAACCTCGCGAAGTGGATCAGCAACTGCGCAGACGACCTCACCCCTCTGAAGACCCCGCCTAGCAGACCCAGTAGCAAGAAAGCCCCATGGTTCACCGACGAACTCAAGAGCTCCAAGAAGAACTGCCGAGCCCTCAAGAGAACCTGGCGCGAAGACCCAACACCGGACAACATGACTGCCCTCAAGCTCGCCACCCGAAAACACCACCAACTCATCCACGCCACCAAGAAAACCGCATTCATGGAATGACTGGACAACAACGCACACAACAGCAAGGAACTTTTCAACATCGTTAAATAGCTCTCCAACCCCAAAGCCGGAAACAACGACATCACCCCTTCACAAGACCTCTGCAACTCCCTCGCCTCCTACTTCCACAACAAGATCGCGGACATACACAACAGCTTCAGCACTCAACCGACGCACGCCACGACCGAACCACCGCCCCCCACCACCACCCTCCGCGCCTGGACCCCGATCAGCACCGAAGACACCGTCCGCACGATGAACTCCATCCACTCCGGATCTCCGACCGACCCCTGCCCTCACCACGTCTTCAACAAGGCCGACGCTGTCATCGCACCCCACCTGCGGGACATCATCAACATCTCCTTCGACACCACGACCTTCCCGGAGAGCTGGAAGCACGCCGAACTCAGCGCTCTACTAAAGGAGCCATCAGCCGACCCCACCGACCTCAAGAACTTCCGCCCCATCTCGCTGCTCCCGTTTCCTGCAAAAGTCATCGAGAAGACCGTCAACAAGCAGCTGGCCGCCTTCCTCAAGACAAACGGATCCCTCGACCTCTCGCAGTCTGGCTTCCGGGCCAACCACAGCACCGAGACCGCCCTGATCGCAGCCACCGATGACATCCGAGCACTGCTCGACAACGGAGAAACAGTAGCCCTCATCCTCCTAGACCTCTCCGCGGCCTTCGACACTTTCTGCCACCGTACACTAGTGCAGCGACTCAGCAACGTCGGAATCCAGGAGAAGGCACTGGAGTGGATCATCTCCTTCCTCGCCGGAAGGACACAGAGAGTCCGCCTCCCCCTGTTCAGATCTGAAGCCACCAAAGTCACCTGCAGCGTTCCTCAAGGCTCCTCGCTCAGTCCAACCCTCTTCAACGTCTACATGAGCCCCCTCGCAGACATCGCACGCCAGCACAACCTCAACATCATCTCCTACGCCGACGACACCAAGCTGAATCTCTCCCTCACCAACGACCCCGCCACCGCCAGAGCCAACCTTCACGAAGGGATGAAAGAGGTAGCCGAATGGATGAAGAACAGCCGCCTGAAACTGAACTCGGACAAGACGGAAGTCCTCATCCTGGGATCCTCACCCTCCGCCTGGGACGACTCCTGGTGGCCCCCCGCCCTAGGCAGCGCACCCAAACCAACAGACTACGCACGCAACCTGGGCTTCATCCTGGACTCCTCCCTCTCCATGACCAGACAAGTCAACGCCGTCTCCTCGTCGTGCTTCAACATCCTGCGCATGCTACGTAAGATCTTCCGGTGGATCCCCACCGAGACCAGGAAGACAGTCACCCAGGCCCTCGTCACCAGCCGTCTGGACTACGGCAACTCCCTCTACGCCGGAACCACCGCCAAACTCCAGAAGAGACTCCAGCGGATCCAGAACCCCTCAGCACGACTCATCCTGGACATCCCCCGTCGCAGCCACATCTCCGGACACCTGAGAGACCTGCACTGGCTCCCGATCAACAAGAGAATCACCTTCCGACTCCTCACCCACGCACACAAAGCCCTACACAACCAAGGCCCAGGATACCTCAACAGCCGCCTCAACTTCTACGCTCCCAAACGCCAGCTTCGATCGACCGGCCACGCCCTCGCCGCCGTCCCCCGCATCCGAAGAGCCACCACAGGGGGACGGTCCTTCTCCTACCTCGCCGCCAAGACATGGAACTTCCTCCCGACCCACCTCCGCCTGACCCAGGACCACCTCGCTTTCAGGAAGCAACTCAAGACCTGGCTGTTCGAGCAGCAGCGGACCCCCCTCCCCTAGCGCCTTGAGACCCTCTGGGTGAGTAGTGCGCTATACAAATGCTTTGATTGATTGATTGATTTTTAGATAAGCCTGACTTCTCTGTGCCAAGCAACAAAAAAGGTGAGCATAGGTTATCTTTTAGTGTGTATCTAGCTTACCCTTACTAGGATTGTTGCTTCTGTTTGAACAGGGTGCATACCTTTGCCAACAAGAAACCAGATTTCTAACTTTGGTGATCAACCATGAGGACTGAACTTGTGTTTATGCAATACCACTCAGTAATTGATTGTTCACTACATTTCTTCCTACTTGCCTTTTTCTTTTTGTTGGTAAATTATGTCTCAACCTGGTAAAGCTACACCTGTAACTTCACCTGCAAAAGAAGTTTTAGAGTTGGTTCTGGTCAGGTTAGAGTCTTACACTGTGGCTCAGTTGAAGAGTTTTTTCAAAGATTTTTAGGTCCATGAGAGGCTTCACCTGGAAGGTGGAGCTGCAGAAAGCCTTGAGGGCCTGGGTGGAGTCCCAGGTTGCAGGGGACGATCTAGATGAGCAGCAGGAAAACCCTGAGGAGGAGGGTGACCTGATATTTGAGTCTGTGCAGTAGCACGAAGGTTCTCTTTCACACAAAGTTATTATTATTTTTAGCTATCATCCCTATTGACCGAATGATTAGCACTGATAAATACACTTTTTCCATACCCATCTATGGGTAATGTCTGCTTTGCAAACACTTAGTTTCACTGAAGAAGAAATTGGTGAACTACTCAAACGACCGTTTGCTTTAAATTCAAAGGGGAAAATTAAATTTTGATGGAACCAACTGAAGCAGAAAAACATATTTGACTAAATAAAAATAGATATGCACCCACCTTCATAGGGATGTCCTTCAGCATTTTTCAAAAGAGAGGATTGTGGAAAAGCTATTCCTACTTGGTTAAATCTTAAATGGAAAGGGGAGACCACTCGGTCACCCCGGATGTATGGATGGGTGCCCCGATCCCCCGGGAAACCGTTGCGGGCGGAGGCGTGTCCCGGCCGGTATGCCCATAGCGGCGTGGTCGGAGCACGCCCCCGCCGCCTAAAAGGGTTGTCCTAAACACCCGCCCGGAAGTCCGTGTACCTATGGGCGGGATGGGGCGCGGCCCCCGCCTTCCCGCTGCTGGATAAAAGGCTTGGGAATCCAGGGAAGCGTCCTCTTGTTCCTGCGCTCTGAAGGCTGCACCACTCATCGCTCGTGAGCCCTCAAGGGAACAAGCTTCAGTTTTTTGACCCACCCATCAGCCCCTGTTGCAAAATATTTGGAGTGAACAAAGTCCTATGTTGATATTTGATTGTAATAAAACATGTTTTGTTGGAATCGTTGCTTTCATCCTAAATTAATGACAAGAGTATGCATGTAACTGAGTACTTGCTTATAGGCCTTTTTTCCTTTGTAGAAATGTTAAGGAATGTATGCAATAAAGATTGTTCTGTGCTATAGGACCTTTTTTCCTTTGTAGCACTGTTGAAGTCAGTGGATATATCGAGCTGTACCACAAGAGTAAGCATAGGTTTCTTTCCCCTAGTAGGTAACTAATTGTCGTATTTATTTAGTCTTCGGTCGGGCGGTAAGGTCATGATCGGTGAGCAGTGATTTCAAGGTCCCTAGGGGGGGCGCCACCCATTATGGATGGGAGCCCCCGAGGGGAGGCAGCCATTGGCCCCTCCCACGGGGGGCGGCACCCGTTACGGATGGGTCGCCCAGGGGGAGATGGCCATAGGCCCCTCCCAGGGGGAGACGGCTATATGCCCCTCCCCAGAATTTCCCGGGGGCCGGATATCCGCTCCGGCGGAAGAGAGTGCGGGGAAAGGGAGGAGTCCACGCTGTCCTTCTTATGGATACCCCGCACAGGAACTCAGATGACCTTAAGATGGCGTCGCGTGAAAGGGGGCCCCCCACGACAAGGGAAGTTACAGTTGGCTACGTGGGTAAAGTCCTCTGCGCATGCGCCACTCACATGTGAGGGCGGGAATTTGGTGATAGGGATCTGACACCGGTTAAGACCTTGCCGTTGGCCCCTAACGTTAGGATGTACAAATTCGTATACAATGCATTTGTCATGATGTTAGACTCGGTTAGGAAATCTTTGTATTAGAGATTTGTTAAGGTTAGCCTGAATACCTGTCTACATCAAATGTAATGGAAGTTGAATTTGTACAAGATATATGAAACATTTTTTAATTTAAAGTTTTAAATTTTGTTTCATATTTTAATAAATACGGCCGGGGGGGTCGTGAGGCCCCCCCGCCTTCCAAAAGTTCAAACTGTGTCTGTCTCCTCCCATTGGGATTGGTGATGGAAGGGGTGGCGGGCATCCTGGCCCATATTACCTTTTGCAGTGAAAATTAGCAATTAAGGAGGGGAATAGTCTCCTTATAATAGGAATAGGATTGAAATGACTATCATACCACTTCCCTTGCCTGGGACCTGAAGAACTGTGCCAAGCATTCACAAAGACTTCTTGTCTGTTTGTGCTATTTTTGCAAAATGAAGATCGATGTAACTGTTTATTTGTTTGTTTTTGATTTGCATTATTTGATCATGAATGTGAATGTTATAATTATGGTGCATGTGATTGTCTTCTTGTTCAGTCTAGTGAATTTGCTGCCACGCTGTTTGTTCTGTTCACAATCAGTGCTAATTCGAGATAATAATTAAACACGATAAATTAATTACAAAAGACTTCTTGGTCACACAGGATTCATGTCCTTACTGGTGCTTTGTTCCTTCATAACTGTCTTTGATTCGCGACGACTGAGTGTCCTCTCTGTTCCTTGGTTCTGTACTGATCCCGCCCCCAAGGTGGCCTTACTGGATCAAGCCCTGCTGGTTTATAGACAGCAACCAACTGTATATGGCCAAGGAAAACTTTGGGTAACAGATTTGCAGCTTTCTAAACTTGCCTTTTCCTCAAACGTTACATTACATTTGACTTGGGCATCTAGTCAGGTTTAATGCAACGATTCTTTTGATGCCTTAAAATGGCATCTTTATTAGTTCCATTCAGATGTCAACACAACTGAGTTGCCATTGGGGCTACTAGCCTTTCTACAGAAAGAAGGACAACATAGAGGTTTTACTGTTTAGGACATATAAAAATGCATTTCCTACTTTTTGATATACAGCAACCTGTCGAAGGTCTGGAATTTGTCATTAATTTAAATGACAAAGTCGAGTTAGCATTTTAAAACTGCTCTACCAGTCTGCAGTGGTGGCTAGAAGACATGCTATTACTTTGTCACACTCATGGTGGCACAATAAGTGCTGCAGTCCACGAGTGACACTTTTGCTCACAGGCCCTGAGTTCCCCTGGTACCATATACTAGAGACGTATATGTAAGTTAACTTATGTCAGTTGGGTATGGCAATTAAACATGCACTCTCTGAGTCAAAAAAACATCAGCATCAGTCCAAATTTTGGGGGTGCTCATGCAAAAAGAGGCATTTTCTTGTGAAGAGTTTCCTCCTTTCACTTGTAGGAACAGTTTTGTGAGGATTGTCAAGAGGTGTCAGCAACAAAGAAGGGAATAATGTCATCCTTATTGTAGAGGGCCGACAGGGATTTTAGATTTGTGTCATCGGTGGATCAGAGAAGATGCATTTAAGATATCTCCAGTTGAGGAGGAGGTCCAGAGGCACTTTGGGGCAAGTCAGTGAGTTCCAGGGATAAGTAATGGTTTTGAGATCACTGGGACTTATAAGTTGAAACGTAACATTGACGTCACCAAGAATGATTAAAGAGGTAGGAATGCCGCAGAAGGACTCCGCTCAGTAAGTGAATTTTGTAACGGAGAAAGCAAAAAAATAAAGTTATATATAGCATAGCGACGGTTTGTGCACTATAGAAACAACACCCGCCTCCCCAACAGACAGTGGCAGGGATCACTGAAATAATATCGAGGGACAAAATATCGACTTGCCAAAATATCGTGGACAAAATATCGACAGTCAAAATATCGAGTTAGTATCTACAAACAGGTAAGTACAAAAATATCGAGTACAAAATATCGTTAACAATAATATAGATGTAAAAAATATCGACTTTATTAAAAACAGTGTTAAATTAAATTAATATAAAATTTTAATTACTAAAATATACTTAAAAATACTTAAATTAAATTATAATAATTAAATAATAAATGAAAATAATAAAAATAATTTTTTACAATCTTATTTGTTGACCCTGAACCCTAAAAATACCCCTTTACCCAAAAACCCAAAACTGACCCTGAACCCTAAAAATACCCCTTTACCCAAAAACTGAAAACTGACCCTGAACCCTAAAAATGCCCCTTTACCCAAAAACTGAAAACTGACCCTGAACCCTAAAAATACCCCTTTACCCAAGAACTGAAAACTGACCCTGAACCCTAAAAATAGCCCTTTACCCTAAAACTGAAAACTGACCCTGAACCCTAAAAATACCCCTTTACCCAAGAACTGAAAACTGACCCTGAACCCTAAAAATACCCCTTTACCCTAAAACTGAAAACTGACCCTGAACCCTAAAAATGCCCCTTTACCCAAAAACTGAAAACTGACCCTGAACCCCAAAAATACCCCTTTACCCTAAAACTGAAAACTGACCCTGAACCCTAAAAATGCTCCTTTACCCAAAATGTATCAATATTATTTAATTACCAATTAATTATTAATTAACAATAACAATAAAGTAAATATATTAGCACATTAGCTGTAATTATTTTAATATTTAATATTATTTTTCCCAATTAATTACTTAAAAATAACACAAAATTATAAAAATAAAAAATGTACTCTAATTAATGTAATTAACGAATTACAATTAATTAATTACCAATTAATTACTAATACAAAGTATGTTCAAAATTATATTAATTAATTAACTAATTAATATTAATTAATTATCAATTATTTATTAATTAAAAATATTAACAAACATATATTAATTAATTAATTATTATTAAATTACTTCCCACCCTATTCCCCTATAAACCCACAACCCGCTACAGAATTACATTACGCAATTATTATAAAAACAAAATTCATTTAATAAAATATTTTATAACATTAAGACACACTTTTCACACATATTATTACATAAAAATACACTATAAAATATGATATATTATTAAAAATTCGATATTTTTGCTATCTATATTTTATACAGTCGATATTACTTCACTTACCTGAAAAACGATATTTTTGTAGTCGATATTATGTCCAGTCGATATTTTGTCCAGTCTATATTTAAAACTCGATATTATGTCCAGTCGATATTTTGGAGTCGATATTTTGTCTGTACACCAGTGGCAGCCGGCTCATGTAAGTGCAGTGGGGCGGTGGGGCAGGCGGAATCAGATACGGGTGGGAGCGGGGGTAAGTCAACAGATGATGGAATAGCTATAATTAAATAAATAACACCTATTCTGTCATCCATCTGCTTCCCCCCGCTGCACCCTGCACGCCCTACCATGCTTACCTGTGATTGCCGCCGCTGCCTTCAGACATTTTATGAGCATGATCTGACAAAAGATTTTCATAAATAGAAATGAAGACCAGGTCACGCTGATGCAGATGAACACTCAGGTATTGACCAGAGAACATCTTAGTATAAAACAATTCTGAAAAAGCTCCTTGCTGCTGGGTAGCCCAGATTGAACCCTGGAGCAAACATGACTGATTGGAAGCAACAGTCAAATGCTGTAGAAATAGGGCAGATGGCGAACTGAGGTGCAGAATAAACAATTTGCATTTCACACGTACATATAAAGAAATACCCAAGCCATATACGACACAATTCAGAGAAACTCCCCGAAGGAACAATACGCAGTTGACAGTTTGACAGGTAACACTGTGATGGATGGTAGCAGAATAAGTAATTTCAAGAAGCAACAAAGACGGAAAGGAACAATTCAGAAGCAGCTTGCAGATGCAAAATGAAAGAACCAACTTGAATAAATTCAGATGAAACAACCTGAAGGAGAAGACCCAGGTATGAAACAATATTGATCAGAATGTTAAGTAATTCGGAATCTGCAGCGGATGCAGAATAAAACCCTTTGCACAGAGCACCCAAGTGGAAAGCATGATCATTTAGGAGCAGCGACCAAGTGCAGAAAAAGAAGTCAGACCAGACACCTGGTGATAAACACCACCCAAGTGCACTATAAAGCGAATTAAATTAGCCGCGGAATGTGGAACAGATACTTTACCCTGAATCCATCAGCATTCACATACATGCAAAGATGAATGAAAGAATTAGAGGCAGAGCCCGGGTGCACAGGGGAACATTTCAGAGGGAATAACCAGTATTTTGAAAAGCAGCACCTGAATGCAGTTTGAAGTTATTTATATGAGGCAATCGGGTTCAGAGTTGTACCCGGATACAGATTAAGATAATTTAGCGGTAAAACCTGATGTGCAGTAGCACTTAGATGAATTATAAATATTTCACCAGGAAATACCAGATGCTGACCAGCACCTCAGTTGGAAAAGCGACAATTCCCGTGTAGTCGAAGGATGCGGTGTAAAACAATTTACGGGCAAAAGAAAAATCCGATGCAGACTGGAACCACTAAGAAGGTGCAGTATGGGCAATGTATACACAGCATAAACCATGACATTAATCATGATGCCGTTTTATTGGGTTTATACAGATAGGCAGAATTGAACGGCCTGTTGCACTAAAAGTATTTATCCAACTGTTTTTTATCAAACACACCATTTCGACTGTATCTATAATAGATCTGCACTGTATTCTAGACGCATGTGTTATGGCTTTATAGATTTTGAACTAAGGCTGAAATAAACTACTCGGACTGATAACAGAATTTGACAAAAGTACATTTCAGTTTTGTTCTATGACGAGTTTTTATATATACCTCACCCCTGGCACAAGCTCTGAGTGCACAAAGTCTTCATCCCTACCATTTTGTCCTGATACTTGCACAAGCTAGCCAGTTAAAAATTGATAATTGTTCTGGATGACGGGTGTCAAAGTTCTCTTTTCGACAAGTCGATTCAGGTGAATGTTATTTTGCACTGCACTTGTGCAAAGAAGCGAACACTGGAAATGTGGGGCCATATTATCAAGGGGGTTTATCTCCGCTTTTTTGGCTTCAAAAGCCAAGAAAGCGGAGATAAAATTATCTCCCTATTACCTAGCTGTCGCTAACACCAGTTAGCGACAGCTAGTAGGAGATAGCGACCATCTTGGGCCCCACTTTGCATGTCAGTGATATTTATCACTAATGACATGAAAAGTGGGCGTGCCAAGATGTTAGCGACTGAAAACAGTCGCTAACATCGCTATCCCTTATTACCAACTTTTGGAGATATTCGCGCTAAGCGCGAATATCTCCAAAAGCTAACACCTGCCCTGAGCAGTTCTTAGCCATGTTATCCAATGGGAGGTGGATAACATGGCTAAGAGCATTAGCTCGGTAATGCATGAATATTGCTGACTTTTCAGCGATATTCATGCATTGCGGAGATTTTTATCGCATTTGCGATAAACCTTGGCAATACCAAGGTTTATATGCGGTAAAAATCGCCGCAGCTCAGCAGTAAATTTTTTTCTCTAACCAAGCAATAGCGATAATTATCGCTATTGCTTGGTAATATGCCCCGTGATTCCTTATCAAACCCTGTTCCGGAGTGCACTAGTATTCTTAATCTGCAACCTGTTCAAATTACTTTTGTTTACTTTTCCAAATGGAGAGTCACGTGGCTTCTGATTAAATACATCTCTAATGTCGGACAAAACTCTGTTTTTAATTACTTGTTGCTCCGTGTATCCATGCCTTTTGTGTGTTTCTTTCAGTTATAGAATATACGGTTCATGTACACACCGGAAGTGATAAGAATGCTGAGGCCTGTGGAGAAGTGTACCTTTCAATACACGGCGAAAGAGGGAGCTCTGGCAAAAGACGGCTGAGAAATTCGGGCACTGGCCCTATAACCTTTTGTAGAGGGAAGGTAAACCCACTTTACTAATTGCTTAATACAGGCTTTTTCTCCAGTATGCACGTTACCTTCATGCTCTTCTCCTTCTACCTAACTGCAGACACTAGTGAAATGTTGTCTGAGTTTTGAAAGCACAGCTGTCAAACTGCATTACTGCTTACTGAATACAGAGTATGCTTTGGTTCCATCTCTTTAAGCCATTGGCTTTCTCCGATAAGCCTCTATCGTCCATTGACTTTTGACCTTATCAATCACTTCTTGGCTCAGCCCAGTGGAATATTTAATCATTAAAATCTCGTTTCTTAGACAAAATTAATATTATTACAACTTCCGACAGTAAAAAATCAAACTTTTATTATATTATAGCTAGGCCTGGGCTGTGAACTCTGCTCCATTCACGAAGTTTTTCGCGCTCCGCGGAGAGAAATCTGAAAAACTCTGCTCTGCTGATTTATTTCCTTGCTCGTGCTCACCAACAGTAAGTTAGCGAGTGCGAGTGAGGAAAATTTAAACCCAGACCACCTTCCAGCGAGATTTCTCAATGTGGGCAGTCGCGAAGGTTGCTACTGTTCGCTTTGAGAAACCTTCCATTCATGTGAGGAAGCTGCTGCTCCAGTAGAACTTCTACTCGAGTGGCAGAAAGAAGCAGCGCCCTCTTGTGCTGGTGTGAAAGTACCGGACAAACACCTGATGGTAAAAATCAGCACAAACAGTGTGACGTAAGGCACTCTGCCTCTTGTGGCACTCCACGTATCGTGGTGAAGGTTTTTTTTCACTTGGTGGAGAATTCTGCCGAGGCCTACTTATAGCTCATAAAAATGTACGAAGTGCTACAGCAGAGAATATATTTCACAACGTCATTAGAAATTAGTTTGCTCTCTTATCCAATTTAAAGCCATATTTCCTTAGAGTGTTGTTGCATTGTTCCCTATGCACAACACTTTTAGCGGTCAGTAATTTGAGATACAATTTACCAGGCTTTTGCTTTAGAAATAAACAACTTCCGGCAATGAAATAAGCTATCTTTACAATAATGCCTGGGGACTATCCTAAATCTAGCCGTTAATAACAAATGATGCATATCCTTGATAGCTCCTAGATGTTATTGTTATGTTATGTTTCCGGTTCTTATAGCGCACACATCCACCCAAACGGTCACTTGGCGCTTAGATAGTCAAACTCCATCAAGTGTGAAAAATCCACTGAAATGTCAACAAATCTTTGCAGTTTTCTCATAGAATTTAAATCTTCTGAGATGGAATGAATATTTATGCAAGCATGATTGCTTCTTTGTGCAGATTTTTCCCAATCAGAGTTGAAGATTTCAACCGTTTACCTCATTTATCGAATAAATTAATGCAAAGCTTTCTACAGTGAACATTTCACTTGGCTGCACTTGTCAAAATCTCCTATAGAAAGCGAGTCCTTCTATTCTTGCGGTATCTCACCCAGTGGAGTGTTCGTCTTTTGGCTAATGGTATTGGCTGTTTGGCTATATCCTTCAACCCTCACTACGTGTTTGCATTAAAAAGTATAAAGGACCTCATTACAGCCGTAGCCCTCCCTGTCTGCTCCCGCTGTGCATGATGTGCTTATTCTGAATGGGTTAGTACAATACAACCAGACCTGTTGACTTTGCCAATGCTTGTTTATTAAGGCAGGTGGGCTATCACCTCCCTGTTCATGACGCGCTATTTGCTATATGGGTGAAGAAGCCAATAGATCCAAGAATTATTCACTCTGCCCTCAGTGCTCCATGAACAGATGCATATGAAATCTGTAAGGTTGATTGATGCTCTACAAGTGCAATAATATCCTATCGATCAGTCGTTTGCGGAAAGAAATGTCCTTTAAATGACTTCATCACATGGACCATGAGCTGCGGACATTCACTGAGGCGGGATTTGGGGATCTATAGCCACTTCATGGAAGCAATTAGGCGCCTATTATGGAGCACGGTTATTGGAAATACAAAGTGTAAGAAGACAACTATTGATCAGGATGGAAAACTTTAACTAATTTAAAATGTTATTAAATCAGAGAAGATAATGGTAGCTTCCTGTATCTTAAATAATTGTTTGAGTCAAGGAATCGACGCCCGGTCTAATTTTAAATGACAGATGTCTGAGAAAGAAAAGCAGCATTTCCAGTTCTGGGAACTGAATGGTGTTAACCACTGGGGAGGACTTTGGAAGATTGATAGTCAGTGCGCATATTTAGGGTGATGTGATTGACATTCCATGACAGTGTTATGATGCAGTGTACAACATTTGATTAACAGAGAGAACTGCATTAAACGGACAGGGTAACAATGACAGGAAAAGGTTGTTTAACAATTATATGGATTTTTTTGGGGCAGTTTTATGTAGCAAGAGTTTACGGGATCTGAGCGCTTTCCTTGAGCACAGTTATCAACTGCAGAAAAGCAGTTTGCACAAGACACTTTCACAAAAATTCTCAAAACACCTATGTTTAGCATGAGGGATCAGGACCATGTGTATAAATTAACGACTGGCCATATTTTCGAAATGAAATATAAGAGTTCCAAAATGTAAAGTATATGTTTCAGTATGTCTCCAAATCATTTTCCTGTGAGTAACAAGCAAGTGAGCCCACATTCAAAGGGGCAGCTAAAGACACAGGATGTATCTCGGAAATCCTACTCTCGTGGTCAAAACTGAGCTCTAGTTTATTAATTTTTATCCAGATATAGGAGGTCAGTTAATTTGGGGACTGGTGAGTGACGTATGGCTTCCTCCTAGGCCCAAACAGCATCACATTATCAACCGCATTGGATGCACTTCTTGGTATGATGTAGAGGTCAAGTGCGTCCAGACATATAGTCAGCTCCAATAACTTTGCTGTTCTTCCTAATACATGAGACCACAAACTCTTCCTCCCACGTCTAAGAATATAGTCCATGAAGTTTTGCATGAGGCACCAAGGCGAGGTTAGGTAGACTTATATCCCCCATCCTCAGGTCTTCATCCATTAATCGTAAGCGTCAGAATGGCTGAGGCAGTCTGTGAGAGGAAGAACACCAGAATGGTATAAAGTGACAATCCTGAGACATCTGCTGTGCATATCACACATATGATTCCCCAGTTGATAGTTGGTGCCTAATGTCTACGGGACCTCCAAAAATATATGAGTAGAAAACTAAAATAGGGGATTGGTACAATGCTTGAATTAATATCAGCCACTGTGTTAGACCTGACATCCTTGGTGTGGTATTCCCACAGACTTTTTGCCTTCACTCCTCTATTTTTGCTGATTTCCTTTTTGTTTGCTTTAGGACTGTGTGAACATTCCCCCTGCTAATCAGTGGTAAAGTGTTTGTGGTCTCTCCCTTAGGCATGGTAATATCAGTATACACCTAATCGGCACATGTAATGTACTTATATGTCTCTAGTAAATGGTAGTACATGTACCCAGGACCTGAAAATTAAATTCTACGAGTGACATTCATTCACGCGTTGTGACATCCACTAAAGTAGCTCTGTAAAACATGTCTCAGCCTGCCACTTCAGCCTGCAGTGCAATTTTAAACTTCCATTTCGACCTGACAAAATAAGCCTTTTTGCCAGGCTTCATGTCATATTCAGATTCGATTTGATGTTCATTGAAATCTTCACGATGAGTATCTAAAGGCCTTCACTTCTTGAAATGAATGTCTATTTTGCCATTTTGGCCAATGTTGTTCGGAAGCATGGGGGCCGATGTATAGCGCACACCATGAATGACAGGGGTAACACCTTCTAGCCGACTGCTAAGGAGCTCCCGGACTCGGGATCGTAAATCCCAGCAAAGCCCCTCCATCAAGCCACTGCATATCTGGAATTGAGAAAAACGATTCCTCAATCTCCCATAGTTGACAACAGAGTCCAAAATCGAGTACCATGGCAGCTCAACGAGGAGCACGGTTGAGGACTGCCAAACAACACAGAAGAAGGGAAACATGGGAGATCGTCTTGGCGGTGAAGCCCACTCCAGCAGGACAGTGGTATGAGTTGTGGCCCAGCCCGACTCGCCCGACATATGGTTCCATGTCCGCTGATGTGCTCTGCTATGCCTGTGAGAAGTGGTCAGGAGACTGCAGCGCATCATCTGTTGTGGGCTGTCCAGGTGGGCGTCCAGGGGGCCAGGGGTTACTGGTTGATGTTGGAGAACACCATTTTGGTGATAAGGAGCGCCCTTGTGAGATGGCGATGTTAACGTTGTGGCCCGATCCCGTCTCGTCCGACGCGTTTGTCCTGGGTTTGCTGCGGGTGCTCAGCCGTGCACGGCTGACTGGTGGTTGGGAGACTGCCACTGATCTTTTGTGAGGCCCTGAGTCCACTGCTGGTGCCCCGCTGTACCCAGCTGACTGGTAGTCAGGAGACTACTGCAACCAACATGGAAACAAACACCAACTTGGTGCCAAGGATGAGCCCGCAGCCCTCTCTGACGTGGCCATCCCCACAGATCGTCCCACTCAGCCAACCCCATCTCAATCCCCAGTCCGTGTGCTTGATCGAGCAACACAAAAGGGAAAGTCCGTGCTCCCATTGACACCCTGGAGGCAACCAGGGATCTCTACTGCTGCCTTGGAGATGCCCTTTGTGCCAGAGGAGACTGCAACATCATCCCCTTGCTGAGTGTGTTCCACATCACAAAGCTCCTCTCCACCTCCGCCACCTTCACCACCCTTTATATAGACCTTTCTACAGTTTGGGCATACGTCCATCCTGCGAGTAGCTTGTGCCGTTATGTAATCACTGTCAGGCTATTATATTAGGCCTATGTTCTTTTGATAGCCTTATGTAGCATGAGCCCGTCTTGCGGGCAGATGGTGGGGACAGGGCTAGAGACTGGGACCCATGAATGCTTTTTGGACTACAAACTGACCAACCTGTCTTTCATAATACTATGTTATATAATATCATTTTGCTATTTCTATACTCTTTGCGCTCACTTTCTGCTAATACTTTGTGCTCACTTCCCACAAATATTGGCAGATTATACCTATGCTGTTGGTTTAAATTGCACTTCTTTCGCACACACCATTGAAACATTTTCTTTTTTGTTTTTAGATGCATGTATTTGTTTTGTATTTTATATGTAATTCATGTACTCTGAAGTCCTTAAGTAACATAACTGGTTCTATTGCAAAGCCCTCTGGCACCTTCAGGTAAAGTATGATCTATATGAAAACGCATAAATAAATAGTAACTTTAGGCCCAACTTTTTAAAAAAAATGTAATAAAATAGGAACAGCAGTCTTAGTCTACATGGTGCTGTAGATTTACTACTCTTTGGTATTCATAAACAATACCTGAAGTACACCTGTAAAGCTGCACCAGTCTTCTAGGAGTGTCAGGTGGAGGCTTTTTTTCCCCCTGTACGGAGCTGTCTATCGAGAAAAAGTTGGCACAAGCATAATGGAGCCGCCTATACAAACATACTGTTTTTTTTCCATGGGAAAAACATTTCTCCAGGGAAGAATGTCCTTCCTCTACACCTCCACCAAATATGAGGATGATCTTTTCCCCTAGTAACCCTGGGTGAGGAGCTACTCGAGCCCTTTGCTGGAGTAAATTGCTAAACATTTTCAGGATGCAAAGGGGGCAGAAAGGGGTTTGGAAATGCTCACAAATATAAACAAAAATTGATATTCACATTTTAATGATTTTAAAAACATACAAACAAATCAGCAAAATCCCCGATAGCAGATATTCATTTACATCATCAAAATCCATGTGACCCTCAATTCCACACCCCTCGGGATGTATGACCGCAGAAAGGATTAGCAAATCATTCAATTTCTTCGACAGCGCCCAGCCATTTACCCCACACCCTCCGATATTTCTTGGGGCATCCACGTGCCACATATAGAGCTTTTTCTTGTGTCGCGCACCAGTCCACTCCCTTGTCCACTTTCCTAGAGCTTGTGGATCGGGACAAATCCATGCCGCCGCTATGTCGCGTTTAGCAACTATCATAGCTGTGTTAAAGAAGGTCTTGTCGTTCCGGGATCCATCTAGTCCATCTGTTATCCCTAAAAGTGAGTCACGTGGAATGTGAGGAACAGCCCACCCCAAGACCTCTGTAAGCTCCTCTTCAATGGCTCCCCAAAAATTTTCCAGCGGGGGACAGGACCATATCACATGAAAAAAAAAATCTGCTGGGGCCTCGCCGCACCTTGCAAAGGATGCATCGAAGCGTAAGTCCGCTCGGTGAAGGCGCACTGGAGTAAGGTAAGCAGCGTGCAAGTAATATAATTGGATTAGTCTAAGTTTGGTGGAGGCAGTAATTTCTTTGGGTGCCATGAGCACATTGCGCCAGTCCACCTTATCCAGTGGACCCACCCATTCTACCGATTGGTCCCTCAATTTGTCCAATAAGGTGGGAGTGTTGTTGATTAAAGTGCAGTATATACGGGAGATGCCCCCCTGCCCAAGTCCCCCAATAAAGTCTGGGCCTCCGTGAGGCTGTGTTCCAGGACCCGAGTATCATCTATGATGTGTATGTGAAGTGCGTGTCTTAACTGTAAATATTTATCTAATTGAGAGGGGTGTAGGGAAGAACGGGTGCGCATGTCCTGGAAGGAAAGCATATGGCCCCTAACCCAATCGTTCCCAAGTTGCGTTATGCCGATAAATTCCCAGGTTTTGAACCCCCGTAGGCCACTCACTCCCCGGAGCCAACCCCCCTGCCAGAGGGGAGTGCATAGGGTCAGTCTACCAGTCCAGCCAGTATGGCACAGCTAAGCCCGCCAAGCAAGAAATATCGAACGTGTCACGTCTGGCAGTTGGGTCAGGATAGGTCCCCCATACAACATGGCCTGGACTAAGCATGGGCGAATTTTGCGAATCTGGTGTTCGCGAATTTGCGTATTTGCGAACTCGCAATCCCCAAAATCCGCGAATTCTCGCGAATTTGCGGATTTTTTTTTTGTGTTCGCAAGGGTTTCTGCCAGTTCGCGAGGGTTTTGTACCAGTTTGCAATTGCGAACTTACTTGTCGGCTCGCTACGGTCACAACTTTGTTGTTTCTACGTCTGGTTCATCATCACAGGTTCACAGCACCCTCTGTTTCACCACTGTCACCCTCTGATTCACCCATGTCACCCTCTGGTACATCGCTGCCACCCTCTGATTCATCACTGTAGATTATCACTGTAGATTATGGGTGGGAAAAGCAAGCACACCTGCCCTGCTTCAACTTACATGAATAAATTTGGGGTTGATTAATGTGTCACTGAATTTAAACTTCCTGTCTGGCACCTGCCTCTTTATCTGTAATTTGCTTTCTGTTGCAGTGCAATGTTTTTTCCCAGGACCTTTGTGGCCTAATTGTAGCTATTCTATGACCCTGCTGTGAGGGTCGGAGCAGGGTCATAGAATAGTTGCAAGTAGGCAACTGAACTCTGGAGGGGCCCCACAGGAAGCACTAGTACTACAGGGAATGGTTACTAATGATGACTTTGAACTTTTGCACCTGCTGAGTGCTTTCAGTTTAGCAAAACTCGTTTTTCTGCAGAACAGCAACTGTAATGCCCCAAACAAACGTAGGCAACTGAACTCTTGAGGGGCCCCTCAGGAAGCACTACAGGAATGGTTACTAATGATGAGTGAACTTTTGCACCTGCTGAGTGCTTTCAGTTTTGCAAAACTCGTTTTTCTGCAGAACAGCAACTATAATGCCCCAAACAAACTTACTTGTGAAAGTTGAGTTCTAATTCAAAAGTGATCCAAAGAAAGTCTAAAAGGCCTCAAATCCAAAAAAGTGCAGTCAAATGTCAACCTGAGGAGTTATTCTGATAAAAATCATCATTTTCCAAAGGTTTATGCTGCTTGCTGGTGGATTTCTTATGCAGAATTGCGAATTTTGTAATTTTGCGAGTGCGAGATTGTTGCTGCCCGCCGCATCTACATGTTCGCAATTGCGAACTCTCGCGATGCGTCGCCAAACTCCTGCGGGATCCCGCAGCAAGATCCAAAATGGAGCAGCACTCGCAAAATATCGAGAAAAACAACTCGGCAAACGCTGAATGACGGTAAGTGAACGCCGCAATATTGTATCACCAAGCAAAAAAATCCGCTGCGTGCGAATTTGCGGATTTTCAGTAAATTTGCGAGAGTTCGCGGATTGCGAATTTTTACCGAAAATCCGCAAAATCCGTGAGCGGAACGGATTTTCCGCCCATGCTTAGCCTGGACTTTAGAAAATCCCAGTTCACACAACTCCAGCCGGTAGGCCAGGTCAGACCATCCCAGGCTGAACCACCAGCAAACGTGTGGCTACAAAATAGAGGTACAGATGCGTCATGCCCATGCCCCCATCAAAGGAAGGGATCCGACATGTGGAGTGAGTGAGACGTGACCTCCCGCTGCCCCATAGAAATTTGGTAAGTAAGCCATACAGCTCCTTAAACCAGGACATAGGGAAGCAGAACAGGGTGTTTTGGAGGACATAGAGGAACCTGGGGAGGATCAACATTTTAAACAAAGTAACCCGGCCCAGAGGGTTCAGAGGAAGTGTCTTCCATGTTTGAAGGTCTTATTTGGCCTTTTTGACCAGTGGGGTTACGTTGAGGGACCAACTCAGCGCCGAGAGTAGGATAATCTATGTTCCCAGATATTTAAAGCAGTTGTGCCGGATCGGAATATTAGGCTGCCTGTCGTAACAGTCCCTTGACAGGTGAAGTGGGACCACCTACTGATTTCCCGGGGTTCAGTCGAAGACCTGACACCTGCCCAAACGCTTGCAACAACCGGAGACAGTGTGGCCAGAGGAAGCGGGCTGGGCCAGAAAGAGCACGACGTCATCCGCGTAGAGCGCAATCTTGTCCGTTTTGGTGTTTGGCCACTCCCATCCCTTAACGTGGGTGTCAGCCCGCACCAGGGCCCCCAGGGGTTCCATTGCCAGGGCAAACAACAGGGGTGAAAGGGGACAGCTTTGCCGCATGTCCCTAGCAATGGGAAAGCCCTCGGACAGGACGCCGTTCACCAACACCTGTGTGCACAGCTGCAAATAGAGTACCTGGACCAGTGCCCAGAACTGGGGCCCTAATCCCATCTCAGTCAACATGTCTTGGAGATATGCCCTGTTCACCGAGTCGAAAGCTTTTTTTTAAATCTTTAGGGAGGAGAGCCAAATAAGGAGTGAGTAAGTGTCAGTGGGCCAGAGCCAGTTGTACTCTCCGGAGGCAATGACGAGTTGCGCGTGCAGGCATAAAGTCACACTGGTCCGGGTAGACTAGCAGGGGCAGATACGGCTTCAGCCGTTGGGCTAGGATGGTGGCATAAAGTTTGATCTCTGTATTGAGGAGGGATATTTATGGGACAGAACTCCCCAAAATCCCAGCCTCCCGATTTCGGAAGGACCACAATAGGGGCAATATCTGTCTCCGGCGGAAAGGAGCCCTTATCAAGGACTTCCTGAAAAAGACCGGCCAGGTGGGGTGTGTCACGGTAAGCATGTAGTATTCTTGGGGAAGACCATCCGGTCCCAGAGTGTTACCCGGGGATGTGAGAGAAATAGCTTCCTCAATTTCATTTCTAGAGATAGGGCGGCTATGTCCTTCTGGGCTGCCGTCTCCAACCGGGGGAGACCAACAAATCTCTTTCTGAGGAGATTCGCCCTGGAAAAAGTGGCCAACCTGTGCAAAATCGTGCCATTTTTGTCTCCCCAGCCATAGGTTCTTGCCACGAGGACCTCCATAGGAGCTTAGCCACCTCTATAGATAGCTGCCTATTCTTGGACCGGATAAGGGCTAGTTGTCGGCTCAGGGCGGCATCACCAGGCAGAGAAAGGGATTGTTCCAAGTGAAACGCCTGCGCTTCCATCGCAGTGATTTCCCGGTGCTGCTCCTGCCTCTGCTTCTTGAGTTGCCCCTTGCGAAACCCTGAATGGTTGCCTTCCCAGCCTCCCATAAGGTACCCGGGGAGGATACGGAGCACTCGTTGGTGAGAAAGTATTGCTCGAGCTCCTTCCCTACCATCATCTTAAATTATTTGTCTTGGAGGAACCATGCGTTCATCCTCCATGTTTGGCAGGCTGAGGGAGGGGGAGTCCCTATACTGAGGAGCACTGGGGAGTGGTCTGATATTCCCTGGTTAGGATACGAGTGTCTAAACTGTCGAGCAGTCAGTGGCAGGGAGAAAGATCATGTCTATGTTTGCCTGCAGGTGATGGGCTGGGGGGTATGAGAATAGTGGGTGGCATGCAGGTGCCACATGCACCACACATCACAGAGGCCCAATGACTCGGACAAAGTCCTCAGCTGTTTTGCTTGAGCAATGCAGACAGCGGAGGAAAGACCCGTTGTGTCTAAGGCTGGAAGGGAGACAGCATTAAAATCAACGCCCACAACGGTGACTCCCAGAGGGAGACTGGTTAGGAGGGCGGAGGTCTGTGCCAGTGTAGAGGTAAGCATGGAGGGAGGTGAATATATGGACATGAGGTGGAGAGGGGAGCCAGCCAAGGAGCCGCACACTGTCACATATGTGCCCAGAAGGTCATGGATCACCCGGGACAGAACAAAGGGCAGGTTGCGTCTCATGAGATTGGCCACCCCTCCACAGCCCCTGGAGAAGCCAGAGTGCCACACTCTGTAACGGGCAAGAAAAGGACAGCAGTTAACCAGGAGATGTGTCTGCTGGAGGAGAAGGATGTCAATGCGGAGGCGTTGTGCGTAGTGCAGGACAGCGGTGCGCTTCAGCCTGTCCAGGAGACCATTAACGTTCCAGGACAGGACGTAGAGGGAAGCCCTGGTCGTGGTGTCATCAGTCAGGGTGGGTGCTGTCTGGGTCTAGGCCACGCTGCCCCATTTTGTAGTGTGAGTGCGTGCAAGGGCCAATATATGTGTGGTTGGTCGCGCGCGCTAAGGAGTAGTGCAATCTTTGAAGATGAAGCATATACCTGTCCGTGGAAGCTGAAACGACAGAACAAATAAAAGAAAAACAACAGGGGAAAAAAACAATCCCAAACCACCCCCCACCCTACACTTCGGGAACTGAAGCATCTGTTGACCCCCCATTTAACTAAACCAAACTAAAACGCTTGGATTGGTAGCGTGGAGGACCCCTCCAGAAGAAGGGATAACCACTGCATTGGCATGAAGCAATCCTAATAAACATATAAGTCCATCAAAGTCAGATGACCCCCCCCCCGTGAAGCGCCCCACCCCATTGGCGGGCATACGTCCAAAACTGACCGCTAAAGAGTGGGAGTGCCAGAAAGGTCCGAATCCACCTGGGTCAGCAGCAGGGACGAGCCCGCTAACTTCTCAGCGGAGCGGCGCCTGCTACGTGGCAGGGAGCCTGATTGGCTGGAGGAGTCACGACAGTCGGGAGCCGCCACACTGAAGGATCTGGATGTCAATAGTCATGATTGGCGCCCCTTACGAGACCTTGTGCGACACCGGCTTTAGCGACCCAGCGATCTCCGCCCCACAGGTTGCAACCCCGTGTGCTCCGATGAGTCATCCTGCCGGAGGCAGATGGGACACTCCTCCGTCAACCATGTCCATGCCTCTTGGGGAGACTCAAAGAATTGTGTTTTGCCCTGAAAAATGACTCAAAGGCGTGCCCGGAATTGGAGCTGATATTGCAGGCCCAGGGTGTGCAGCTTCTTCTTAACCTCCGTATAGGAGTGCCGGAGGTCTTGGACTTCCCTGGTGGAGTCCGGGAATACCATAATGACATGATTTTGGAACCTGAGGTGACTTCTCGCCGCGGCAGCCCGCAGGATGGCATCATGGTCTTTGAAGTTGAGGACTTTTAGGATGATGGGGCGGGGTGTAGCACCAGGAGGAGGCTGGGGTGCCAATTACCTGTGGGCTCTCTCCACAACAAACCATGTTGACAGAGCATCTCCAGGCATCCTGGACTTAAACCATCCTTCAACAAAGGTGGCCGCTTTTCCTGCTTCCACTCCCTCAGGAAACCCCACCAGGCGGAGGTTGTTGCAATGTGTGCAGTTTTCAGCATCTTCGGCACGCCTGTGAAGCTCCCCAGTGTGAGCACGAAGTTGGGCCACCTGATCCTTGATTTGGGAAATGTCATCCTCGCCTGTGGAGATGCGGCATTCGGCCTCTGTCAGTCGCACAGTGGTGTTGCGAAGGTCTTGCCTGATGAGGGACATGTCTACCTTGATCTCCCTAATCTTCCCCTCAACAGAAGCCTGAGAGGCACTGATAGCCTGGAGGATGGTGGCAAGATCCTTGTCTTGTGGGGGGAGGTCCACCATGGCCCCCTTGTGAGGTTCCCACTCGGAGGTAGTAAACCGGTCCATTTTGGTCTGTGTAGGGGCCAGTATAGGTTCGGGCCCCTGTCCCTCCCCATGGCCGGAGGTAGGTCCCAGTGTTGCTTTGGCCGCAAGATACCAAGGGGGGATGAAAGTTCGGTGTGGGAGAGGGTGGCCCAGGGACCCGCCGATGTGTGGATAGTCCGTGAGCAACTTTGGGGCATCGCCAGGTGGAAGTAGTCAGGAGACACCGTCCACTAAAGGGGCGCGGCACCAGCAGCATCGATCACAGATCACGGGGAGGCCTGGAGGCCCAACAGAACCCGAAGGGCACAACCCTGTGCCCCGTCTAGACCAGGGTATCTCCGGTGTCACCCCCCCGCGCGGGAGGGATCCTCAGAGTGACAAACCGGCCCGGAAGGCTTCTGCCCAACAATCAGCCGGAGGACTTCCGCAACTGAATTCCCCAGTGACACCCGATGTGATGGCCCAAAATTTCCTCACCTAGGGGCCAGGCCCACTGCTGATGAATGGTGTGTGGGCCGACCTCCACAACAGCCGGGGTCCGCTAACCGCCGCCCGGGGGCAAGGGCGGGCGGGGGCACAAACACACCCAAAGGTCCAGCAGGCAGGGGGCCAACCCATCAGAGGCCCGCCCGGATGGGAGCGCCCGTCGCCACCCGGTAAGATGGCCGAATGTGTCCGCCACGGGCCGGGCCCCACCACCACAGCGCTCCGTGCCGGCTCACACTGATTACGATTCCACAGTGCCAATAAAGGAGGGGACACAGTTCCAGGGCAAGATAAATGTAGGGGAGAGGGGGGCTCCACTCGCTGCTGCCCGACAGTGCAGCCGATCCCCGCCTCTGAGACGAAGTGAGGGAAAGTCACCCCCTAACTCAGCAGAGGATACAACCAGGCGGCAGGAGGTCAGACTCAGTGCTGCCTTCTCTCTGTGGGCCCAACTGCAAGCTCCGCCGCCCCAAGCCCCTGGTCCAGAGCCATCCCTCGGGTTGGAGGTACAGGGCGCCCCCTGGAGCCCAGCGAGTGGAGGCAGACGGGGGGGGCTTCTTACACCCACACTGCTGCCCGAGGTGACAGCCAGTCCCCCCACTCACCGCAAATGTATGCCACAAGTCCCTCTGCAAGAGGCCCACCTAGCCTTGCATCCGGTAGGCCCTCGCCACCGCCGCCACCTCTCCTCCTCCAACGCCAGCTGACGTACTGGCCGATCGGATGTCGGGGGATGCGGAATGCTGCAGGCTCAGCCTCGCCCCCGGAGTGCAGGCCGCGTGCCGAACCGGGGCCGTGTGCCGAATCGGGGCTGCGGGAGCAGCCCGACTCTTCCAAGCATCACTGGTCACCGCTCAGCAGGCGCCCGGGCCCCACCAACAAGGGGCCGCACCCACGGAGACAGCCAGGCCGCGACTGGGCGCAACAGGCTGCTGCACACAGGAGGCCACAGACACCCCGTGCCGGCACCAGAACACCGCAGCTGGTTGGGGAACACACTGTGGGCAGGTAAGGTTGTGGATGGGTGCTGATGTCCGTGGGATACAAGGCGGATGACGGAGAGGGTCCGAAGCACTCTTAGACCATCTTGACGCCTTCAGCCACGCCCCCACAAATAAACATTTTTATGGGTGTGCCCAAACTTCCAAGGCAAATATTGCCTTAAACTCCCACTTCCCACATCAAATGTATGAGTTCTGGTTTCTCAGTGCTCGTGGTGGAGAAGTTCACACTTCTCAATGCATTTACACTATCAGGAACCCCTTTGTGGATATCTTTTAGGGATAACAGTATATTGGTTGCAATTTTATGTTTTTGACCAAATTTACCTTTGTGAATCTGGCGCTTTGTCTTGGATGTGCTCCACAATAGGCGCTCATCTGATATGGAGTGGTTATAGAGTACAAGAGAGAATAGAAAATGTTCAATCGAAAAAAAAAGGCCTCGGTGGCAATAATGTTCGGTTATATATGAGAGAGGTACGTTGGATACCAGCCTCTTTCATTAACAAGGATGTACCTGTTTGTTTTTTGGCTATGGTTTTAAGCATCTCATAGGTGTAATATTAGCAAATGCGAATAGTAAATATTGGAGGTTTCTTCTCATAAATCTATATGTTCTTTATTTTTCAGATTGCATTTTGTTCAGCTGACTAATTTTTTTGTCCTTGTGTTCGTTGATGAATAGACATAAACAACTACTTTAAAGAAATATCCAATATTTTTAAAAACTGCAATTACCAGCGCTCTGTGTAATGAATTGGGTGCTAGAAGTTTAAGTGGAAATACTAGTATAATGTGCTTGCTCTGATTCCAGAGAGTTTAGTTAAATGTTTCTGACAGGCAATGCCATATCTGAAAAGGCAAGCTTTGTTTTTTCCTCAACGTGACAGAATGACTTGTAAATGGCTGTGGGGGAATCACTTTCAGCAGGCATCACATGACAAGCTCAGTGCCACAAATACTCATTTCCAGTAAGTAATTTACAGCAAAGTGTCTCCGGAAGGCAGAGCCTCGTCGTGTTTATCATCACTAGCACCTTGTTTCACAGGTTTAAATTAGAAACATGCCAACCGGTTTTAAAATAGAAAGTTGCATTTGCATGTTAACGTTTAGAAATTCAAGATATTCAGCGTGGTTGCTGAGAGTTCTGTTTTTTATAACTTCAACTCTATTAACATTGTCATACAAAATGGCTGAAGATATGACTGCATTTCCGTGCATCCATCCTATAACATATTTTAATGTTTAAGTTTTGCACTTTTATGTAGAGCTGGCAAGCCCTGAGGAAGCGTTGTAGCGCAAACGAGTACATTAGATGAGGAATTCATCTAAAAAAATTACAAATAGCTGTGTATTGAATATTGAAAGCTCTACTTGCTGTTTTGAATAGATGTTCTAATACAAGAAAATGTGATTAAAACCAACCTTAATTGCATTTAGCAGAAACATCACTGGGACATGTGTCTAAAACCTCAGTTTTTCCACAACATTCCTGGTGCCTGTACTTCAGCCCTCCCCTACATGTCGACTTTCCGTGCTTCTAGGCACCTCAGAGCTCCCGCACTCCCTTGACTACTCCCATAATCCGTGCAGCGGTACAAGCCACTGGGCTCTGGACGTTGGCCATTCAACCTCTCTGTGATTGCTAATTCTACCAGTTTTTGTGCAGCCTCCTTGGCAATTGTGGGAGAGTTTATGGTCGCTTTGTGCCTGAGCTGTTTCATACTCTGTACGTCAGAGCCTTGAACAAACAAAATTGAACAGTAGCACACATTTTAGTGTAAACAAAGAGATGTGTTTGCGATTGAAGTGTATAAACCCTACCGCTGTTTGTCAGGAGACCACATTCAATTCAGGGTCGGCTCCTTCATTAGGGCAGAGGAGCGTCGCCCCACTGCTTTCTCGCAGTGCAAGAAGCAGATACATAAAACCGTAAAACTACCATTTTATGTTTCTGCTTCTCGCACTGCGAGAAAGCAGTAGGGTATGCCTGGTTGGGGGCGGGCAGGTTGGGGAGGGGTGTCTTGCCCAATGTTGCGGGCCCTGACTGTTTGGTCGGCCCTATGGGGCCGACCAAACCAGTCCTGCGCACTCTATCTTTTCTCCATGTAGGTTGCACATGGAGAAAATGGTCTCCCCATAGGCTCCCGGCTGGGTGCCTTCACCACCAATCACAACACTGCTATTTCAGTGTTGTGATTGGCTGAGGGTAGGGGAGGGAGGCTGCCTGATTTCTGTTCAGCAGGAGAGCAGGAAAATGGGACCCGGCCAGGAGCTGCGATGTCACGAGACCCGGGAAGGTAAGTTTCTTTAAAAAAAATATGATTTAACTCCTCCCCTCCCCACTGCGAACTCCCCGTCCCGCCCCCCTACCAACGAGTCATGCTGGCCGGACAGATTGAATTCTTGTGCTAAGGATTTACAACCTATAGTAATGTCTGGGGTACATTCGCTGGCTAAGAAGGAACTAGAGAGTTCTGAATTTCTTTATATTTCCATACTTATGTGGAGTATTTTGGCAAATATGTACTTAAGTACTATTTTTGGGGGCCATTCACAAAAAATATTATGCGTACATGGAGTAGTTCTGCCTTTAGGAATTACCCCCAGTTTCTTTGTCAATCCAACTAAAACAATCTGAATTTACATTTACCCTCAAATCTGACCCCATGTACACGTGACCCTGGCCCGGACTTTCGGGCACATGCATCAATCTCGGCATTTGCGATTCCTTAATTGCGATTTTTAAGGAATCGCAATTAAGGAATCGCAAATGCCTATGCATTAAGAAATCGCTAAATAAATTGCGATTTCTTAAAATTCCTTAATTGCGATTAGCATTTTGCGAATCGCAATTAGGGAATCCCTTCCCATTCATTCCTATGGGCCTAGAGGCCCATAGGAATGAATGGGAAGACAATCTCAATTTGCGATTCGCAATTAGCTAATCGCAAATTGAGATTGCGATTTCAAGGGTGCAGGGGTGTCCAAAGGACACCCTGTTGCACCCCTGAAATCAAACAAAGCACATATATTGTGTACACACATGCCCTAAGGGCATGTGTGTGCACAACATGAAAGTTAAAAAAATGCACAAAATTGCATAATTCTGACATTTTGCAAAAAATTACCATGAGGTCCAACCTCATGGTAATTTTTTCTCTCTAATTGCGAAATCGCAATTTTTTTCAGTTTCATGCATTGCTTTTAAGGAATCGCAAAATTGCGATTCCTTAAAAGCAACCGCACTTTAAAAAATCGCATAAATAGCGATTTCTTCACTTTTAGGATAATGCATCCCAAATAATGATTTAGGAATCGCAAACGGCCGATTTTTGCGATACGCACCGTTTGCGATTCCTAAATCGCTTGATGCATGTGCCTGTAAGTGCCATATGTATGAAGCTAATTAGCATTCACAAAGGCCGAAATTCTGCGATTTTCGGCCTTTGCGAATGATAATTACCTAAATGGTATGTATCAAACATTCTTGCATCAAAATAAGGAATCGCAAAATTTGCGATTCCTTATTTTGCGATTGCACTTAAGGAATCGCAAATTTTGCGATTCCTCAAATGCAATGTATCAACGAAAAAATATGGAAAAAATGCCATTAAGGAATCACAAATTGCCACCAACTTCTAGTTGTTGGTAAGTTGCGAATTCTTTTAATAATGCTTTTTTCCAAAAAACCAAAGGTGCCATATGACGCCCATACATGCCCTTAGGGCATGTATGTGCGCCATATGCCTCCAAATGTCTTTTTCAGGGGTGCAGCAGGGTGTTCTTGAGACACCCCTGAACCCTTGAAAAAATTCCTAATTTGCGATTAGCAAATTGCTAATCGCAAATTGCCCCTTCATTCCTATGGGCCTCCTGGCCCATAGAAATTAATGGGTAATTTGCGATTAGCAATTTGCTAATCGCAAATTAGGAATGGTAAGGAATCGCTATAAAAAAGCGATTTTGTTCATACATACCATTTTGCATTTCCTAAATAGCGATTCCTTAAAATTCGCTATTTAGGAAATGCAAATTGGTTTGATGATACATATGGCCCCAAGTCTAATGCTCTCTTCCATTATGTTTTTGCGCTTTGTATAATGATTGTACTGGCTGGTTAATTTGCAACCCTTACGCTGTGTACAGCACATTCTTGCCTCATTATGCCACAAATACCCTGCATAAAATCAAACGAATAAATAAATGATGTGAAGCAGAACATCTAAAGTGAAAAAGAAATAGATACTCCACATTGTGACGAGTAGACAAAGAGAAACTGGAAAATGTATTTCGTTTCATTCGGTTATGAATTGCAAAAACTCTGCCAAGGCACAAAGTTACCAAGGCACAAACCCACATTTCTTTAATTCCAGGTGGATGTTTTTAGCCTCACTGCGGTACATTTGGGCAAACTACGTGAAATAACCATAGAATTCAGCAGTTCAAAGAAAGGTAAATATCTTAAATACTAAACAATATCAGTTCAAATTATAGTCAAACTATAATCCATTTTATATTATTGCATTAGCAATCAACTATTTCGATTTGTCATTGGTAGAGAATTCAAAATGCGAAAACATTTATACAGTATGTAAATGTGAATCATAAAAAAACTATTTGCCGTTTTTCAATTACACTGTCATTCAATACTGTAACACAATATTTTATGTTTTCACGTACATTTGGACCATGCTCTCCAAACCTAATTTTGAAGAACGTCTTTGCTAATTAAATTAAATGTAATAAAATGCAGTCTGTGGCCCACAATGCCATAGGGCTTTGTCTATGAATTGATTCCTGTTCACAAAAATGTCTCCACATCAGGCAGAGAACCTAACATAGGTCTTATTTCCTTTACCTCTGTTGCAGTGTAATGATAAGGACTTTCAATTCAGTTCTTTGGATTATTTGTGGCTTTTTAATTTGAAAGGAAAACAGGGGCTTTTATTAATAAAACGCTTCCCCCCAGTACAATAATTACTCAATCCTGTTTTAATGGCCCTTATTACACAAATTACATTATTGTACTGCCAGCAAAAACTGAAGATTTTCTGCCAGAGGTATAACAGTACCCATTGTAGAAATGAGGGCGGACAACAGAAGCCCGTGTTTAGCATTACTCTCTGCATCACTGAAGCACACTATAGCAGTAGGCTGTATGTGATTTCATAGAAAAAATGTAATAGAATACCGTTACTGAGAAACCATTTTTTCTGAACGGTTTATTGGAAGCTTTCAGGATGAATTTCATTTACCAGTTCATAGAAACCAATTAATAAAAAGTATTTTTTTTAATTGGCTTTTACATACTTTTATGTAAGTTGTAGATGAAATTATTGCAGGTCTTGCTTTCAAAAACATTGAGCTGTTTGATATTTATGGTCAAGCTGTTCCATAGCAGCAAAGCTTCAGAAGAGAAACAACTGACCACCCCCCCCCCCCACCCTCCATTTGAGTCTCTTAAATCTAGGGCGAGAGATCATCAATGTATTTTTTTATCATAGGTCTCGATTGAGTATGTACCAAGGGAAGGATTGTTTAAGGTAACTGGGATGTGTTGGACTTGGCCCTTTTTGCAGGTTCACCCCCAAACTTTTTGCATTTTTTCCCAGCCTTTTTCTCTGTGTAGTGTTCGTAGTTTTAGGCTGCTGGACACTTTAGCCCTGTGGTCCAGTGTAAAGTACGTGCGCTCTCTGTTAAATTTAGTGGTAGTGAGTGTGGCCTTCCCTCCTATAGGAATGCATTGGGAATTCCCTGCTCAGTGTGTGTCAGTGGTAATTCCTGTTATGAGTGTAGCAGTATGGTCAAGTCTTGATGTATGAAATTGTGAGAATAAATGCTGCGCAATGGTGTGCACAGATTTATTATGACTATGTGAAAAATGCCACTTTTATAAGTTGGTAATTTCTGTGTGCTATGTGTCTGCCCGCCTGATGTGAATTTCATGTCTGGTTTTGGAGGGACAGGCCAGGCTGAGCCAGAAGTGGGTTGATTAGAGAGATCTGCAGTTGGAGTATGGGGAGGGGTGACTGTTTGATCTGAGCAGGGCTGTGCCCGGCAAGGTGAATGATGGCTCCACCTCCCATTGTGCGGCTGATGGCAGACCCCCTGTTCCTCAAAGGCAGGATGCAGCCTTGTAAACAAAGTGCTCCAGGACCACAACGAACTGGTTCTGGCTGGGTTCAGTGACTTGTGACTTTTGAGAACAAAGTCTTTTGTAAGTAAAGGGGCTGTAACCCCATGAAATTGTTCAGTTCTATGGTGCTCTTCTGGGATGATGTGCTGTTCCTGATCCTGCTGGGACATGCTGCTGCTGGGTCCCAGGAGGAACTGCCATGAGGGCTTGCCTCCCTGGGCCCTGCATTGCCACCTTGATTGCTGATTTTTGAGCTATGGCTTCCTGCGCCCTGTGAGCGCTATAATTTAATTCTTTCCTGGAGGAAGAACGTGTTAGTTCTGGAGGCCAAGATGAACCTCTGCCTGTGTAACTAGAGAGAAAGACTTTGAAACTTTAATCCATCTTGCTGAAGCAACGATCCAAGGGCCTGATTTGAGCTTGCCTCCTGCTGAAGTCTCAGGGATATTTGACTTCACCCATCAGACGTCTGGTTTCCTATTTGAGGGGAATTCTCCTCACAGGTGAGGCCTCTGTTGAGAATTTCATAGCCTCTTGTTCTACTGTGAGGACCGCAGGCTGAAAGTAATCGTTAACGCTATTGTGGGCCGCCGCAGCTGAGGAGCTGTTGTAGCTGAGAGCCCGCATTTTCCTGTGTTACCAAAGTCATCATTATCACTATTTTCGGCCACCGCAGCTGAGGAGCTGTTGCCACTTGCCTCTGTTACCAAAGTCATCGTTATCACTATTGTGGGCCGCCATAACTGAGGAGCTGTTGCCGCTGAGAGTCTGCATTAGCCTGTGTTACCAAAGTCATTGTTATCGTTATTGTGAGCCGCCGTAGCTGAGGAGCTGTTGCCGCCGAGAGCCCGCATTTGCCTGTGTTACCAAGTCATCGTTATTGCTATTGTGGGCCACTGCAGCTGGGAAGCTGTGGCTGCTGAGTGCCCACATTTGCTATCCTACGAGAATCATCGCTACTGCTATTGTGGCCCGCTGCAGCTGAGGAGCTGAACAGCTGAGTGCCCGCATTTGCCGTACTACGAAAATCATCGTTATTGCTGTTGTGGGCCACCGCACCTGCGGAGCTGTGCCGCTGAGTGCCCACCTTCAGGCCCCATACTTTCACAGCTGTGCAGCACTTAGTGCTAGCTGCAAAGTTTAGGTCTACGAAATTGCGCACATGGATTCTGCTGCATTGGCAGCCGCCCTGACATTTTGGACATAGGGCATTTTGAGCCCCTTTGAGAAGGCCAGTTCCAGGGTGACTGTTAGGTCTGTAGGGCACCAGGCCCTATTGTAATGGATGTGGTGCTAGGAAATGTGATTTATGCAGTATGATTTACGCACCCTGTTTTATTCCTCCAAATGTGGTTTTTGATTATGAAGTTTTGCATACTGTATTGATGTTTCGGTTATCCTCTATGGTGGTTTATGCTAGTGAGATTATTTCTTAAGGTGAGTTATGCTTAGGAGGTTAGGGTCTAATATGTTTAGGCTTATGAGGTTGGCGCAGGATATATTTCACGCCTAATGCGATACTGTACATAATATGATTTATGGTAAAGGATGATGCTGAGTCCAGTGTTTGCCAGTAATTACTGGTTGTGTTCTATGCTTATTATATGTTCTCCATTTACTATCTTTACTAAGTGATGGTTCTGACAGTGGTCCAAGTGGCCCTGTACTCTGTATATAATCCCCTGTAAATATTGCCCAGTGCCAGTTGGCAGAGTGTATATTGTGTGATTATTCTTCCAATGTTCAATATAACAATACAAAGGCTATTTTTGATATAACCTTGTGTGGAGTACCTTTTGTGGTGGGCCTAGTATGTTGTTGCTGTGTGGGTTGCGCAAATTCTTTACACATGTTCTCCGGGATAAGCCTGATTGCTCGTGCCAAAGAATCAAGGGGGTGAGCAGGTGTTATCTTTCACGTGTAACTCCCTTGCCCTGATTAGCGTCGTGGTTTCTGCCTGGCTTAGGCGCAAGCCCTAGCCAACCAGAAATTCCATTTCTAACAGGACCGGAATCATGTAAGGCTTTATAAGTAAGGCACAATGCCTCGAATTTGATCCGGTTAACCACTTAAAGCCAGTGGAGCCTTTTGATAGAAGCTGAAACAGGATGAAATTTGGGCAGATCAAGGATAAGCCTTGCTGCTCCATTTTGAACGCTTTGCAATTTCCTTGTGTACTGTGTTTGGAGCTTAACGTCCAGGCAGTTACAATAATCCAATTTATAAAGAATTAGTAACTAAATAACAGTTTTTCTGAAGATAATGGGGGGGAATGAAGGGGAAGATTTTCTTCTTAATTCTCAAAGTATTAAAACTGGAGGAGATGACCGAGCAGACATGCTTATTAAAATTCACTTTCTCGCCAATGATTATTCCCAGATTTCTCGCTTTTGGGACCGGGATGGGGAGAGTTCCTACCTCCGTAGGCCAGCATGCTGAGTTCCAGAAATGGGGTTTATTGCCAAAAAGAATTACCTCGATTTTCTTGGAATTCAGTTTAAGGCAATGCTTACCCGTCCAGTTGCTGACTGCTCTCATACAGTTGTGAAACTGGGAAATAATTCTACGTCGTTGGAGGTCAATACGACAATCTGCATGTCGTTAGCGTACAAAGTGGGCCAAAACCCAAAGGATCTCATCACAGAGGAGAGTTCAATGACATAGATATTAAAGAGTAGAGGACTCAGGGGGGAACCATGGGGGACCTCACAAGGGAGGGAAAAGGGCCTAGATGTAAAATTTCCCAATATGACTGAGTGCTTCCTGACTGTTAAAAACGACTGGAGTAAGCTAAGAGCTTTATCAGTGATGCCCAATTTTTTAAGGCAATCAATGAGGGTGGCATGATCCACAGTATCGAATGCCGCAGACAAATCAAGGAGTATAAGTGCTGCAGACTCTCCTTTAACAAGAATAGTTTTTATTTCATCAGTAGTCTTGATCAGAGCTGTCTCTGTGCTATGTTCAGCTCTAAAGCCGAATTGGGCGAGGTGCAGTATCTGATTATCCTGAATGAACTGTGTGAATTGTAAATTAATCAGTTTTCCACTATCTTTGCTGAAAATGAAAACCTTGAGATAGGGTGATAGTTTGCTGGATTGTCTGGGTCCAAATTCGTTTTTTTGAGAAGTGGAAGAATGGAGGCCATTTTCCACAGTTTTGGGAAGGTCCTGGAGGAGAACATCCTATTAGAAATGTTAGTAAGATAAGAGACAACAGGAATTGGAACCTTTTTGAGAATTGAAGGGAGGCAGGGATCTTGAGGTGATCCCGATCTGGTGGACTAGAGTAGATTAAATACGTCTGCATGGGAATTGGCTGAGTTTGGGTTGAAGATTTTAGTCCGAAACTTGGGGTCAAGAGTGGAATCTAGTGCTGGAAAAGTGATGATGTTTTGGATCAGTGATACTAGTACAGGTAAATGAATTGTACATTTGTTCGACCTTATCAAAAAAATAAGAGGCTATTTCCTCACAAAAAGATAGACTGCAGTTGCCACATCTATTCTCTGAGGGTTTGGGAAGTTTAGTGAAAACTTGATAGAGTTCTTTGGCAGAATGTTTAGATGTTTCAATTTGTTGTAGAAAATAGTCAGACAGTCTGTGGACATCTAGGACCATTATTGTTTTTAATTTTGTGCAAAAAATATAAATCAGATATGTCCTATAAGATCTGATACACTGACGTCTGATTTAAGAATCAAAAATTGTTTGTTACACATGAGTGTTTGCAACTAATTGATATCTTTCTTCTGTAATTGACGTTCTTACTCATATCTTGTGCTGATTTAGGATCACACCTACACTACATTAGGGAAAGACTTTATTAATCGAGGTGAAATGGTTGCCCGCAGACCAGGTTCTCTTTCTCTCCTTTATCTCCCTAGCTGTCCATTTAAGAATCATATTTCTGAACAGAAAAATATCACCATTTCATATCTTATAACTAAAAGCATCAACTGCCTAAGAGACGGACAAGCACAGCTAAGACTAATTTGTAAATAAAGCATATTGGGCTTTAAATATATTATTTTCCTGTCGTGGAGGAAAAGGCTATATGTCTTGCGAGAGCATTTCATCTAATGCTAATCCCTGCACTTGTTAAACTTGTTGAAGTGTATGCAGAGAGTTGAGCTCCCTATTAGGAGAGTTGATATGGGATTATGGCAGACATAGAGTAGCTCCAAGCAAACTATATTTACCAATTGAGGAAGGGGGCCTTGGAGTTCCAGCCTTCCAGACTTATTATATAGCTGCGTAGCTCTATTGGACAATTTTCTGGTTGAGTCAGCCCTTTTTGCCTGATGTGTAATTTGTTGTGCCTTCCTAGGTAAACACCACAATGGCAGACCAGTTACTTGGTAGGAGACAACTCTCATATGACGCATCTTGCCTATTTGTGGTGACCCGAAATTGTTGGCATAAATATCTCCAAATGTCTAAGCTACACCACTCCTATGCACTGGAGCATCCTAAATGGGTTCTGTGTAGAGAGAACAGCACTAACTGAAAAATCAATGTCACAACATGATCCGATGCAAACGTCACACTGATTTGACAGTTGTATGACTCTTGCCATCTGCTGACTGAAGAGCTGCAATCAAATGCATTGATTCCATTGGCCAATTTCTTACACATTTAACCGTAACCTGAGTGATTAAATCTATTTGGCAACCATCAGACGATGAACCTGAGTTAGCCCACACACTACAGATTCTTTTTACTTGGGGTATCTAGATCGCTTCGCTCTGCCTGCTCGGTAACACTATCTGGTCTTAGAGCCCGATGGGAAGCGGATCTTAAATTAGCATTTACAGATGTTGAATTGATGTCTGCACTTAACGATTTAGGGAAGGAGTCTAGGAATGCTCAACTGAAATTTGTTTAAATTTATCTAGAGCCTACATATTTCTCCCAAGCCAGACTACACAAGATTTTGCCTGTAATACATGACATAAGTCCTAGACGTGCAGGCGCAGAAGCTACATTAACACATATGGTGTTGGTCCTATTTGATTATCAGGAATTATTGGGTTACAATAAAAAATGTGCTTTCGTCCTGAATAAATAGAGAACAGTTATTACATCTTAAGATCTGCCTTCTGAGTCTAATGCCAAAGCCGAAAGATGCCAGAAAGATTAGCAAAATCCTCGATTTAGCAATGGTCATTGCTAAGGGAGCCATAGTCATTAATTGGAAGCCTACACATGCACCTGAAATTCATAAATGGAAATTGTAACTGCATAAATGGACACAGGCTGATGAGGCCTTGATACAACTTCTACATCTCCAACATTGGAAACCTGTGGAACTGACAGAATGGACACACTTGTACCCAAGATAAACCCCAAATCAGATGACAACCTTTCCTGAACTAGATAGAGATTTGGTTACTGATTCTCAATATATTTCCATAACTATGTACTGCACCTAAGTTCGTCCTGATTTATCCACTCTTGTTGTTGTACAGTTCTCCCGCATTCTTACCTCATTCAAGTAGTTAGTCATAATTGCTATTTGTGGCACAACGCAGTACTGTGTGGTACCTGCATCTGTCATGATATACTATGTTTAATCCTCTCTTGTGATACTAATGTTTATGAGACTTTTTAATGTACTGCACCCATTGAATGTAGCATTTTCTGTTCTCCCTGGAAACCAAATAAAACATGATCAAGTGTCTGAACTGCTCAAAAACCATGGTTAACGCTATCACTGTTTTATTGTAACTAGATATCTGGTTGTTGGAAAAAATCATTGTAAAAGAAGAAGGATATTTCCCATCTGCTGAATATGTCTTTGTGCACAATGAGTGGATAAGTCAACACTCGAAGAAGGAGTTCACTGAAACAGTAATTCCAGTTACAGGTAACAAGAAGAATGCTTTTTGGTATAATACATTTCGACTTTATTTTAGTTGCTGACATGTTCTCCATGTTCGTGCTGCCACTACTACTGCTAATACTACTACTACTACTACTATTAATAATAATATTGATAATTTATTAGGTATGTGGTGACAGTACAGCTACGGCAAGACATACTGGTTACAAATTACCTATGGTCTTTGGATCAGCCCTGTTCCGCCATGGGCTTACTTGGACAACCTTCTTTCAGCTATTGGCTTCAGACATTCCAAATGGCATCTTAAATCTGTCCACAGGAGCATCTATGTTTCATTTCATTATATTTACTGAGTGGTGTATCACCTAATATCCTATGAAGTCTTTACATTGCAATTAATTAGGGTCTATTTTATTCCTAAATAGTACACTCAACCATAAAACCTTTTGTTACATTCAATTATTTGTCTTATACATGCACTGAATATATAACAGCACATTTGTTTATGTTTACTGCAGCAGGCATTTTCAAATGTTTTTATCATGACTAGAGTGTGAGTCTGACCTTTCCATGGCCTTCTAATTGCGTTTTTTATCACATTGAAAGGATATCTTGACCGTAGAACAATATGGCAAACAAAAACAATTAGAAGGCACCTGTATGAGATGCACACCTGTAAATATATATAAACACTTGGGCAGAACCGCTGCAACCACACATGACGAACGATTTCACCACTAACGCCACACCATATCCATCATCATCAGTATTACCATCACCAACAATGCACCATCCTTATGGGAGGTGCTTAAAGCCACCATATTAGGGGTCATTTTCAGTTATGCAGCCGAGAAACAATAAAAAAAAACTTCCAGGAGGTGACAGACCGAGAAATACACCTACTCGATTTGGAGCAAGCTATGTGGTAGCTCCAGATGCAGCCCTACTCAGTAGTATTCTTCACACTCAGTCCTTGATACGACAAACCCTCACGGATGAAGCACGACTGGCATGGCATGCAATGCAAAGACACATCTATCACTGGGGAGAGCAAAATCCTGCACCACCTTTGCTCACATGTCATATTGCAAACATCCATATGCCATCTGGAAGATGATGACAGAAATGTTATCTCCACTGAACCCCAAATAGCTACTGAAGTCAAAAACTATTATGCACATTTGTTCTCCAGTGGCAATGGACCCACCATGCCTGACAACGCTCCCTGATTGACAGATATACCCACCCAGTGACTCAGCACGGAAGACTGGCTAATGCTGGAGAAAGACATCACATTAGAGGACCTGGGGGGAGGCCTAAAACCAACTCCAATCAGTGAAAACCCCATGCCCCTAACAGATACCCAGTAGAGTTGTACACATCTTACTGGACCTGTCTGTGTCAGTCAATGTTGGACATGTTCACCGTGGCACTCAAGGGGTCACAACTTTCACTAGACCTGTAGCTAGCAGACATATTTGCAATACCTAAACCAAGCCTACCGACCACGAGGTGTTTTTCCTATTGCCCTAGCTCCCTCCTCAACATAGAGGTCAAAATCTGGCCTTACTCCTAATCAACTTCCATTAAGCATTTAATTCCTGGCTTTACCTTTTCATACTCCGTACCAAAATGAACTTGGTCCCCCAATACATAAACTTCATCAAACTGCTTACAGTGACCTCATTACCTGTGTCCGCATCAGAGGCTTAGGGTCCCCATATTTCCAATCCAGCGGGGCACATGACAGGGTTGCCCCTTATTATCCCTACTGTTTGAATTGGCTATTGAGCCATTGGTGGAAAGTTTAAGAAAAGATGCACTTGTCCAAGGGTTCGAGTGGAGCCCTGGTGTGGCAGACGAGATAGCTCTATATGCAGACGATGTTCTAATTTCCTGTTATATCCACAGTGGTCCTGCCCAAGGATCCTCGAGATCTGAATGATCTTTGGAGACCACAATAGCTTATGTAGTAACACAACAACATCCCTACTAAATCTCCTGGGAAACCAGGCACAGACTACACCGTAGGCAGGAGACCTCAGAAATAAGTACAGCAGGATATCCAGAGGTTTATGTCACAAAGGACATCCATAGGGCGAGGAATGAAAACCTCCACTTACAACTCAGCAGATCAGCCATTTTTAAGATGGTTAGTCTCCCTCATCTACTTTACTAACTCCAAAATGTTCCATATCCCAACCTTAGGCCCATCTTCACTCACCTCAATAAGGCAGTACACTGCTCCCTTTGGAATAGACAGCAGCCCAGGGTCGCACTCACCAAATGCCTCAAAACCACCTACAATGGCAGTCTAGATATGCCCGACATTCTCTCTTAACCCCTTCCATGCTGGTGACGGAACCGCTCCATCACCAGCCTCGGTAGCGCTGTGCTGGTGATGGAGCGGTTCTGTCACGGCCCGCTCGGCGCGCCTGCGTGGCACTGATTTCGCGCCTGCGCGGCGCATTTTATTGAGCGGGTGGGGCCGTGACGGAAACGCTCAGTCACAAGCACAGGGCGCCCGAGGTTCGTGATGGAGCGGTTCCGTCAGGAGCATGGGAGTGGTGCGTGGCCCCCCCTACCCCCTAGCGCTGCGGGGGAATTGCCGCTGCAGCAAAGAGGTTAATACAGAGCATCACATCTAGTAGTCCTTAATGAGTGGAGGTTTTGTGATATGAATTCACCTGCATACACCTCAGAACACTAGGAGATGCAGAAAACACCAATAGTACACATCCCATGTGGGAGACCGATCTCTCCTGCATGAAGGTTGTGTACCAGGTGTGGAGTGACTCCCTACAGGCTCTGGGTTGCGCTGGACGTCTGACGAGAGAAATGCCACTGTGGTATGGGAAGTGACTCCCAAAGGTGACGGCGTTGAAGGGCTTTGCTAAATGGGACCTCATTGGTAATTCCGCCCTGGGGGCACATCATCAAATCCTTTACAGCCCTGCACGAGGAATGTGTAATACATAAGACCCAGTTCTGTTGCTTTTTCAGATCAGACACACACTCATGCCATATGTCACTGACCTAACAGAGTTACGAGAAGTCAATCCACTAGAAGCGTATATACTACTCACACAGTCTTAAAACACAAATTATCATTCATATACAAATCACTGGTGAATCACACCCCGACTCATTCCATGCACTGCGAGAGGCGTGAGTCAAAGCTCTTGGACTGCTGGATGATGATGATTGGGGAGAAGCCTTAAGCTCTCCAAGAGACTTGACCATCGCTGCCTAATAGAAACTCACACAATTTAAAGTTTTACATAGAGTCTACCATACCTGCGTTAGACTATGACAGATGGGAGCAAATCACTTTCTCACAGTCACTGCTTTGCTTTATGCTATTATGTGTCCTTCTACACACAACATGGAGAGGCCAGGTCCTGACTCTGATCTGGGAGAGAGTCCTGTCATGCCTTGGGAATATCCTGGATTAGTCTCAGCCCGAGACCCCAGATTTGCCCTCCTACACATCACAGAAGATCTATACGTTAACTGATATAAGTAAGCCCTACTATGGTGAAGCCGCTTAGTAGCAAAAAAGAGACAAAGCCAGGCAATGGAAGGCAGCAGATGCCCCATCCCAGACTGTATGGAAGACATGCGTGGACAAATGAAAAGATCTAGAGAAGCCAATTTATGCAGCAAGGGGCTGACAACAAAAACTCAACAAGATATGGGCTGGCTGGGCTGAATACAAGAGCATATTGCTTACCCCAGTAACTACCATATCCCACCTCTTGATGGGCAGAACTCATGCCTATGCAGTTTGAAACTGCTGTACAGGCCATGTAGAAATGGCAGAAGGGAACTTAGAAGGCAACTGTTCTGCAGGGGGGGGAGATTTGCTTGAGGTCGGTGGGGATATTTTATCATTTTCTCTGTAGCTAAAGCTGTGTAGTGGAGGGGAATGAGATGGAATTGTGTCATTCTTTTTGAACAAGTGTTTGATTTCTGTCGAGAAAATCAATAAAATATGTTAATAAAAACAACAAACAATGCAGGAAGAGTATTACCAATATAACTATCACAATACTACCACCACTAATATCCTCATCACTACCATCACCGCGGCACCACCAACCACCAACAATACCGCCCACCTTCTATACTACACCAGCAATATCATTGTCACAAAAGCCACCTACATCAATAGAATAACCAATAGATACCACCATCAATAAGAAGACTAGCAGCAATGTCATCACGACAGAACCAGCGTTAATACCATCACCACCAATATTACTAATACCAATAAAACTAATACTGCTATCAATATTATCACCTATACTGCAATCAGTAATGCCACCATTAATACCATTTATATAGCAACCAAAACCATGACCTACACTGCCAAAAACAAGTCCACAACCGGTGCCACCATTAATGTCATCACCATCAGTACCATCAACACCATCAATACACATACCATGACCACACTTACCACCAATACAACACCATCAGCGCCACTGCCACCACCACAAGAAATCATTGACAAGAGCTATAGTATTTGTTTATGTATATATATGTGTGTGTGTGTGTGTGTGTGTGTGTGTGTGCGTGCGTGCTTGGGTGTGTGTGTTTTTGGCACAAACTTTGCTCATTGTCGTTACAAAAGAACCAAACTAGGCACATGAATAATGAACACATGTGTATAAATACATCTAATCATTCGTGAATATATAAGTCATATCATGAGCTAGAACAAAATAAATTTGGGTATAAGGCAAGGTAAATTATGAAGTAAGATCACTTCTAGGTAAGCACGTACTGAAGCAATGTATGGAGGTCTACAATCCTGGCAAATAAGGAACTGGGTGAAATTTGAGTCACCAACCACTGCTCAGACACCATCTTAGTTTCTATGGAACAATAGGAGTTTAAGTTCTTTTTTGATAGTGGTACAGGGAACTGGTAGAAGCAAATCCCAGATTCATGCATTACGGCTAGAAAAAGATTGTTTCATAGAGTTTTCTTGTTTAAACTGGAAGGCTCATGAAGAATGGATGGTGCATTTCTTGACCTCAGTAGGTCACATGACACTTTCAGCATCTCTGTTAAAAAGGAGGGGTTAAACATGTGAAAAGCTTTGTAAGTGATGCAGATCATTTTAAGTTGTGATATTGCTTCATTGGAAAGCCAGTTAAGAGATGATAGGACCAGGGTTAATGTTGTGGAATTTCTTACAACCAGAAACAAAACGAGCCACAGCTTTTAATAGTGCTGGATGGGCATTATGACTATTAGGTATGATACGTCTGGCTGGTGTTTGAATTTATTGTAGATGTTATTGCTCTTGATGCTGAAGAATTGAGACACATGGGTACAGAGTGGAGATATCCATCACTTTGGCAATGACTTCCCTGGAGCTCTTGTTGCTGTTTTTGATGCAGTTTGTAAGAGCCAAACGTTTGGTCGCTCTGATTTGTTGGTGGCAGCCTCTGAGGGCTGATCTGTAGATGCTCTTGTGTGTGTCATCATGGATCTGCATTCAAGCTGCTTGCAGCGGCATGTGGTGGCTCTGAGCACTTCTGTATACCAGCTTGCTTAAGGCCTTGTTCTGGTGGTCGAGTGGAGCTAGGGTGCCTGCGCAGGAGCTGATGCAGGTGTTGTTGTTGGGGCTGGATCAGGGGCGATCATAATGGTGTTGTGGTAAGTGGTTTAGGAGCTCTGAGGATCAAGTTACTTCTGAGATTTTGTTTCAGCCTTGTTGTGCAGATTTGGTGGGAGCAGTTCCGCAGTGGTGCCGGATGGGTATTCTGTAGTGGACGAGGGCATGATCAGACTAAGTAAGCGATGTCTAGTTGTCCTCTATGATTTTGTTGAAGCTGCTGAAGATGGGGTCCAGTAGGTTTCCGGCAGCATGGGTGGAGCCATCCACTGGTTGGATCAATCCGAGGGATCACTTTTCTTCCAGTCAGTTGTTTGTGTTGGGGTCTGTGTGATCCTTCAAGTGGTAGCCGAGGTCGCCATGGATGATGAGGGTGCTTGAGCTGAGTACTGGAAGGGCAAAGAGATTTAGCAACAATTGTATTGCTGAAGTTGGCTTGTGGTACAGAAAGTAGGTAAATAAGGGTGCCACTCAGGTTGTAGTTGTTGGTGATGTGAAGTTTAAAGATCAGGTGTTCCATGCGGTTGCTGGTGTTGACAAAGGTGGTGGAGTGGAGTGGATGATGGTGTTCCCTTTAAAAATTATGATAAGTCATCCTTTCAGGTCTGTTTCTTCTGTCTTGCCATAGGATCTTGTATCTGGTTAGGAGTGCTGTGGTGATGTTAGGGGCTGACATAGGGGTCAGCCAGGTTTTGCTCAGTGGCCATGCACGAGGTCCCAATCTTCCATGGATTATCTGTCAAGGAGGCAGGTGTTGAGGAGGAGGCAGGACAGGCAGGGGTTGAGGGGCTAGGTGTATGCAGGTTTGTGTGCCATGTGTCTCTGGGGGACAGTAATGGTCTAGGTGAAAAAAGGGTGTGAGAGGGGTAGACACAGGAGAAGTGGCATGTGGTGCAGAATGCCCCTTTAATGTTGGGCGGCAAGGCCCTGTTGCAACATAGAGAGGTGCAACCAGGATTCAAGGAAAGGAGGGTTGCAGCGAAGTAGCAGCAGATATGAGGAGGACCAGGGATCCTGGCAATGGAAATGGGCGCAGACTCGCTTGACTTTGGTACACCAGAGGCACATCCATGCTGCCTCTGCCATCTGCTTTATTCAGAAACTCTGTCCATCACCACCCCTTGTTGTTTAATTATTTTGTCCACCATAAGCGTGGAAGGGTATACTCAGATGTGAGTCCCTTGCTCATTGCACCATCAGGATTCAAGCAAGCCGGGCCGAAGACGGCTGTAATGCCAGAAACCGGTCCCCGGAAGCTTGTTTCCTTCCCAGTGAAAGAATTGGCTTTGTAGTTTGGTTTGCCCTGTTCCCATCATGCACTGGGACAGGAACAGACTAATTTGCATATAGCCAGGTTCTGAGCTGGGATGGTGCAGTGAGCTAAAAAACGGTGTTGGATCTAGCCCTGATCTCTTGACTGGGTGAGAGTATTCTGCTTTATTCAGAAACTCTGTCCATCACCACCCCTCGTTGTTTAATTATTTTGTCCACCATAAGCGTGGAAGGGTAGACTCAGATGTGAGTCCCTTGCTCATTGCACCATCAGGATTCAAGCAAGCCGGGCCGAAGACGGCTGTTATGCCAGAAACCAGTCCCCGGAAGCTTGTTTCCTTCCCAGTGAAAGAATTGGCGTTGTAGTTTGGTTTGCCCTGTTCCCATCATGCACTGGGACAGGAACAGACTAATTTGCATATAGCCAGGTTCTGAGCTGGGATGGTGCAGTGAGCTAAAAAACGGTGTTGGATCTAGCCCTGATCTCTTGACTGGGTGAGAGTATTCTGCTTTATTCAGAAACTCTGTCCATCACCACCCCTTGTTGTTTAATTATTTTGTCCACCATAAGCGTGGAAGGGTATACTCATATGTGAGTCCCTTGCTCATTGCACCATCAGGATTCAAGCAAGCCGGGCCGAAGACGGCTGTAATGCCAGAAACCGGTCCCCGGAAGCTTGTTTCCTTCCCAGTGAAAGAATTGGCTTTGTAGTTTGGTTTGCCCTGTTCCCATCATGCACTGGGACAGGAACAGACTAATTTGCATATAGCCAGGTTCTGAGCTGGGATGGTGCAGTGAGCTAAAAAACGGTGTTGGATCTAGCCCTGATCTCTTGACTGGGTGAGAGTATTCTGCTTTATTCAGAAACTCTGTCCATCACCACCCCTTGTTGTTTAATTATTTTGTCCACCATAAGCGTGGAAGGGTAGACTCAGATGTGAGTCCCTTGCTCATTGCACCATCAGGATTCAAGCAAGCCGGGCCGAAGACGGCTGTTATGCCAGAAACCAGTCCCCGGAAGCTGGTTTCCTTCCCAGTGAAAGAATTGGCTTTGTAGTTTGGTTTGCCCTGTTCCCATCATGCACTGGGACAGGAACAGACTAATTTGCATATAGCCAGGTTCTGAGCTGGGATGGTGCAGTGAGCTAAAAAACGGTGTTGTCTCGAGCCCTGATCTCTTGACTGGGTGAGAGTATTCTGCTTTATTCAGAAACTCTGTCCATCACCACCCCTTGTTGTTTAATTATTTTGTCCACCATAAGCGTGGAAGGGTATACTCAGATTTGAGTCCCTTGCTCATTGCACCATCAGGATTCAAGCAAGCCGGGCCGAAGACGGCTGTAATGCTAGAAACCGGTCCCCGGAAGCTTGTTTCCTTCCCAGTGAAAGAATTGGCTTTGTAGTTTGGTTTGCCCTGTTCCCATCATGCACTGGGACAGGAACAGACTAATTTGCATATAGCCAGGTTCTGAGCTGGGATGGTGCAGTGAGCTAAAAAACGGTGTTGGATCTAGCCCTGATCTCTTGACTGGGTGAGAGTATTCTGCTTTATTCAGAAACTCTGTCCATCACCACCCCTTGTTGTTTAATTATTTTGTCCACCATAAGCGTGGAAGGGTATACTCAGATGTGAGTCCCTTGCTCATTGCACCATCAGGATTCAAGCAAGCCGGGCCGAAGACGGCTGTAATGCCAGAAACCGGTCCCCGGAAGCTTGTTTCCTTCCCAGTGAAAGAATTGGATTTGTAGTTTGGTTTGCCCTGTTCCCATCATGCACTGGGACAGGAACAGACTAATTTGCATATAGCCAGGTTCTGAGCTGGGATGGTGCAGTGAGCTAAAAAACGGTGTTGGATCTAGCCCTGATCTCTTGACTGGGTGAGAGTATTCTGCTTTATTCAGAAACTCTGTCCATCACCACCCCTCGTTGTTTAATTATTTTGTCCACCATAAGCGTGGAAGGGTAGACTCAGATGTGAGTCCCTTGCTCATTGCACCATCAGGATTCAAGCAAGCCGGGCCGAAGACGGCTGTTATGCCAGAAACCAGTCCCCGGAAGCTTGTTTCCTTCCCAGTGAAAGAATTGGCTTTGTAGTTTGGTTTGCCCTGTTCCCATCATGCACTGGGACAGGAACAGACTAATTTGCATATAGCCAGGTTCTGAGCTGGGATGGTGCAGTGAGCTAAAAAACGGTGTTGGATCTAGCCCTGATCTCTTGACTGGGTGAGAGTATTCTGCTTTATTCAGAAACTCTGTCCATCACCACCCCTTGTTGTTTAATTATTTTGTCCACCATTAGCGTGGAAGGGTATACTCAGATGTGAGTCCCTTGCTCATTGCACCATCAGGATTCAAGCAAGCCGGGCCGTAGACGGCTGTAATGCCAGAAACCGGTCCCCGGAAGCTTGTTTCCTTCCCAGTGAAATAATTGGCTTTGTAGTTTGGTTTGCCCTGTTCCCATCATGCACTGGGACAGGAACAGACTAATTTGCATATAGCCAGGTTCTGAGCTGGGATGGTGCAGTGAGCTAAAAAACGGTGTTGGATCTAGCCCTGATCTCTTGACTGGGTGAGAGTATTCTGCTTTATTCAGAAACTCTGTCCATCACCACCCCTCGTTGTTTAATTATTTTGTCCACCATAAGCGTGGAAGGGTAGACTCAGATGTGAGTCCCTTGCTCATTGCACCATCAGGATTCAAGCAAGCCGGGCCGAAGACGGCTGTTATGCCAGAAACCAGTCCCCGGAAGCTTGTTTCCTTCCCAGTGAAATAATTGGCTTTGTAGTTTGGTTTGCCCTGTTCCCATCATGCACTGGGACAGGAACAGACTAATTTGCATATAGCCAGGTTCTGAGCTGGGATGGTGCAGTGAGCTAAAAAACGGTGTTGGATCTAGCCCTGATCTCTTGACTGGGTGAGAGTATTCTGCTTTATTCAGAAACTCTGTCCATCACCACCCCTTGTTGTTTAATTATTTTGTCCACCATAAGCGTGGAAGGGTATACTCATATGTGAGTCCCTTGCTCATTGCACCATCAGGATTCAAGCAAGCCGGGCCGAAGACGGCTGTAATGCCAGAAACCGGTCCCCGGAAGCTTGTTTCCTTCCCAGTGAAAGAATTGGCTTTGTAGTTTGGTTTGCCCTGTTCCCATCATGCACTGGGACAGGAACAGACTAATTTGCATATAGCCAGGTTCTGAGCTGGGATGGTGCAGTGAGCTAAAAAACGGTGTTGGATCTAGCCATGATCTCTTGACTGGGTGAGAGTATTCTACTTTATTCAGAAACTCTGTCCATCACCACCCCTCGTTGTTTAATTATTTTGTCCACCATAAGCGTGGAAGGGTAGACTCAGATGTGAGTCCCTTGCTCATTGCACCATCAGGATTCAAGCAAGCCGGGCCGAAGACGGCTGTTATGCCAGAAACCAGTCCCCGGAAGCTTGTTTCCTTCCCAGTGAAAGAATTGGCTTTGTAGTTTGGTTTGCCCTGTTCCCATCATGCACTGGGACAGGAACAGACTAATTTGCATATAGCCAGGTTCTGAGCTGGGATGGTGCAGTGAGCTAAAAAACGGTGTTGGATCTAGCCCTGATCTCTTGACTGGGTGAGAGTATTCTGCTTTATTCAGAAACTCTTTCCATCACCACCCCTTGTTGTTTAATTATTTTGTCCACCATAAGCGTGGAAGGGTATACTCAGATGTGAGTCCCTTGCTCATTGCACCATCAGGATTCAAGCAAGCCGGGCCGAAGACGGCTGTAATGCCAGAAACCGGTCCCCGGAAGCTTGTTTCCTTCCCAGTGAAAGAATTGGATTTGTAGTTTGGTTTGCCCTGTTCCCATCATGCACTGGGACAGGAACAGACTAATTTGCATATAGCCCGGTTCTGAGCTGGGATGGTGCAGTGAGCTAAAAAACGGTGTTGGATCTAGCCCTGATCTCTTGACTGGGTGAGAGTATTCTGCTTTATTCAGAAACTCTGTCCATCACCACCCCTTGTTGTTTAATTATTTTGTCCACCATAAGCGTGGAAGGGTATACTCAGATGTGAGTCCCTTGCTCTTTGCATCATCAGGATTCAAGCAAGCCGGGCCGAAGACGGCTATAATGCCAGAAACCGGTCCCCGGAAGCTTGTTTCCTTCCCAGTGAAAGAATTGGCTTTGTAGTTTGGTTTGCCCTGTTCCCATCATGCACTGGGACAGGAACAGACTAATTTGCATATAGCCAGGTTCTGAGCAGGGATGGTGCAGTGAGCTAAAAACGGTGTTGGATCTAGCCCTGATCTCTTGACTGGGTGAGAGTATTCTGCTTTATTCAGAAACTCTGTCCATCACCACCCCTTGTTGTTTAATTATTTTGTCCACCATAAGCGTGGAAGGGTATACTCAGATGTGAGTCCCTTGCTCATTGCACCATCAGGATTCAAGCAAGCCGGGCCGAAGACGGCTGTAATGCCAGAAACCGGTCCCCGGAATCTTGTTTCCTTCCCAGTGAAAGAATTGGCTTTGTAGTTTGGTTTGCCCTGTTCCCATCATGCACTGGGACAGGAACAGACTAATTTGCATATAGCCAGGTTCTGAGCTGGGATGGTGCAGTGAGCTAAAAAACGGTGTTGGATCTAGCCCTGATCTCTTGACTGGGTGAGAGTATTCTGCTTTATTCAGAAACTCTGTCCATCACCACCCCTTGTTGTTTAATTATTAAGTAGAAGCAGGAGAGGGGAGGAGCTTCAGGGGTTGGGTGGGGGATGGAACACATAATGTGAAGTAGGAGGGAGCACAGTGCAGGAGAAAAAAGGCCCAAGGGGTAAGCAAGAGTGTGAAAAAGGAGGAGGTAAGAGCTCTGCAAGGGGCAAAGCAAAGGCAAATGGTGAAAAAAAGGTTAAGAGCGGAATCATCTGATAGAGTGTGAGGTCAAAAAGTAAATACAGCATAGAAAAACAGCAAAAGGCGGAAAGAATGAGTGAGAAGTCAAAAAGGCAAAGACTGAGTGAGAAGACAATAGAGGCAAAATAAGTCTGAGAAGGGAAAAGAGACATAGAAGAAGTGAGAGAGAAAAAACGGCAAAGAGTTGTAAGCAAAGGTTCAAAGTGGCAAAGAGAGGATAACAAAGAGTGATTTGGGTAACTATTAGACCACAGAAAAGCGGTAAAAAGGCAAGAAAGTAGAGTAATTGGAGTAACAAGGGAGAGAGCTGGGGTGCAGGAGAGAAATCAGATAGTCATAGTAGAGAGGATAATGCGGCACAGAGTCTTTTCACAGTGATGGAACTGGCCCCAAAAGAACTGGGCCTGGTCGCAGGACTAGGTAAAGGAAAAGGATCAGGTTCAGGCAGGGGCCATGGCAAATCCTGCTTAACGATTGGTCTGTCTGTGGTTGCCATTAAGTAGGAACAAAAGGGAAGGAGCTTCAGGGTAGTGGGTGATGCTTTACCATGTGGTAAGAAGCAGATAAATTAGGTCATTGATGGACAGGAAGAGTGATAATAATACTTTAAAGTGAATGGGTTTTTACAATGTTGGAGGAAAACATTTTCCTTAGGAAGCAGAGTGCAGGTTGAAAGCTGTGTCATTACTTTTACCCCAGTGCAAACTGAAGATCCAGAGGAAGTTGCTGGCCTCAGTGATGATCAGTTGGGTTGAAAACTAGTCCATGAATTCTTCAATAGTTTGTTATACTCACCTTGGGGATGGTAAATGGCATTCAATCTAACTGTTGGGACATTAAATGCAGAGTTAGCCAGAGATAAGCGCTGGAAGGAGCGGTTTTGGTCAGTGGGAAGATGTTTACAGTGTACTGCATTCTTATGAATAACTGCTATTCTGCCATTCTCTCAGTCATCTTGATGACCGAGGAGATCAACAACTGTAAGAAACTGGGTTAATGGTAGATGGAGTTGGAAGCCCCACTAAGGCAGCAACAACAATCCTTGTCAGGGTGAACTCTGAAGGTCACTAAATTAACCTGTGCTTAACCTTCAGGTAGTTTGACCCAAAAACAGTCAGGCTTTACTATGAGGAAAATCCGTAAAGTATTTATGCAACTCACAAACAGTAATAAATTGAAAACACAACACAAAAACTCCCCAAACCAATTAAGAAAAATAGGATAAATGTTAATAAACAAAATAATACCAGAACGGCAAAAATGAAATCGGTAGAACTGGTGAAGTGCAATAATAAAGTGTATTATGAAAATAACCCTTTAAAGCACAAAGCGCCACTTGTGGGTATTTCTGTGTGCTTGACCCGGGGAAAGTCACATGTTCAGGCTGACTGTGATGGAGTGTGGGTCGAACACAGGGACCAACTTAGTACTGCTACCTGCTAAGTTTGGTGCAAAGAGTTCCATTCATGGTAGGGGAAGCAATGAAGATCAGGTAAAGTATCCATGATGGTCATTGATGCAGCAAGAAGAGCACGTCGGGAGTCATGAGCTGTTGTTGCTGTAGCGAGAAGAGCTAGTTGACCGTCATGGATGGTTGTTGCTATACTTTTGCATTGATGATCCCCCTGGGCTGTCGTTACTGTAGCGCAAAATGCAGCTCTCACATTTCCGGTCATCACTGGCAGGTGCTGCAGTGTGAAGACCTGGTCTCACCTAAGCTTTGCGTTGGCGGTCGTCGTGGGAGGCAGAGTCTTGGTGCAAACTGGTCCTTATGCATTCGTGAGGAGCCCAAATGTTAGTATGTTCACTTTTTCTTGAGAAGTATTCTGTGATGCTAGCCAAGGGTCAAGGACCTGGGTAGGGAAGTCTTAGTGATCAAGGACTCACTCCAGCAAAGGCAAGCAGGGCTCATGCAGGTCCAGTTGTGGTCCCAATTGCAGCAGGTCAGCTGGACAGTTCTAGGAAGGCCTCTGACACTTGTTGTGTCCCTGTAGCTCCAACTGACTCTTGGAATTACTCTGGTCAGACTGGTATGAAGGCAAGCAGGTCCAGTCTTCCTTCTCAGACATCAAGAAAGTCTTTCAACAGCAAGGCAGTCCTCGAGCACAAGGGCAGGTCTTTATCTGTAACTTCCATAAGTCCTGAAATGTTCTAAAAATTGTGGCTCCGGAGGTCCAGTATTTATACCTAGTGCCAGCCTTTTGTGTGAGAGGACTTTCTGTTCTACCCCGACATCTGGTCTGAAAACTTCTTCCCCTTCCCATGTCAAGGCTCCAAACTGTCTGGGATAACAAAATACAGGACAGGCCTGGTGTCAGATTCCTTTATGTGTACGAGGGGGAAAGCCCCTTGAAGCGCAAGTGGAGCTGGATACAGCCTGTCCCAGTCATCCCGCCAGGATGGCCCATTAGCCCCACACCTAAGCACCCTTTGTGTTACTGTCTGGAAGCAATACATAAACCCCAACAGCAGAGACACTCACAGTCATATGACCCAGGACACTGTCAGAAGGCACAAATGATTGGGACTAGAAAAATGCCACTGTTCTAAATGTGGTATTTTCTTGTTTGTGACTTAAAATCCAACATTACCAGTAAAGAGGATTTACATTTTCGATGCGTCGGACAGCCCCCGGCAGTCCGACATCTTGGTGGGCATGTGCGGAGGGCGGCCTGGGTCCGTCCGAACCACGCCCACTCATTATTCTACCCACACCGCGGCAGAATGCGCGCCGCGATCAACGGGTTACCTACACTTCATTTGAGTGTAAACAGTGTTTCTCTATCTGCTCCCAATCTAAAGTTATCACTTATTATATGTAATAAGGTAACCCAGTAATATTCAAGGGGAGAGATAGGCCTTAAAACAGTGAATAATTACAAGGCGTTTTTCACAGCCAGGACATGTAAAACTTAAGTACACATGTCCTACTTTTAAATACATTGCACCCTGCCCTGTAAGCCTTTAGGGCCAACCTTAAGGGTGACTTATAAGTATTAAAAAGGAAGATTTCTGCTTGGCGCAACGTTTATGTCGCCCGGCCGACATAAACGGCTGGCCTGAGACATGTTTTTAAAGGCTCCTTTAGTTTCTGGCACAATAAGTGCTGCAGGCCCCCTAGCAGCAATTAACTTACATGTAGGACCATTTCGTAGGGACTAGGAATTTACCTATGTCAAGTAGGTGGAGGACAGTTTTACCAAATTTGAAGGAGAGTGCACAAGCACTTTAGCACTGGTTAGCTTTGCTAAAGTGCACAGAGTCCAAAAGCCAACAAAATTGAAATCAGCAAAACAGATGGAGTGAAGTCTAAATGTTTGGGGGAATACCACACCAAGGATGTCAGGTCTAAATACAGCATTGTGTAAAGTGTCTATAAACCACGTTTCGGCAAGTATCAGAATGTCCAGTTCAAAGCTGACAATACTGTTGAAGCTCTCCAAAGCATGTAGAACAGCTGAGCAGCACTTAAGCATTAGATAATGGAGGGAGAAGTAGGTGATTTTTGAAAAAGGAGGTGTGATGGTGAGGCTGGCACACCTCCAGCCTGTTCCTTTTCACCAAAGCAGCATATGTTGGTGGCAAAAGAGCCAGGCCAAGGTAGGGAAAGATCGGTGGTCCGAATCGGTGGGGGGTGGCACAGTTCAGGCATGTAGGCCAATAAAGGATTCAGCGCAGTTGTCGGGCTTTAGTGTTTCATCACATAACACCACAATTTCTGCATTCTTGTGTTTGCAGGCATTCTCACATTAAACACAGACCTATTGGCTTGCAAATGCTTTTTTGAATAAAAACGCTCTTTTGCTCTATCTAAGTGCTGTAAATAACAGGTATTACTATTACCCAATGAATTGGTACTTAAATAAGAATTGTATTAATATACAAAGACCTTTTGTGGCTTGTTCATCGTTTTCATGTTCTGCCCAGAATATATACATTATTTTCTCTATTTATAACCCCACTCTTCCTGTGTCATCATTTTCTTTTGCAATTATGCCTTTTGCAGTGTAAATAGTCACTTATTTTGCTTATTTTGGTATCTTGTGTGAACAAGGCCCTGTGTTACTCTGTGATAATCTATTGGTTCCAGGGGTAGCCTATTTCAGACACTTAAAGGCGCAGTGCGCATACACTTTGGCAACAACTCAGTCATATGAAATGTAAACATGCCTCCAGTGGCATTCAATGTTAAAGTGCATAACTACATTATCTTACTGTTGACATTTTGAAGAAAAGTATTTTTCATTTTTGTGCTGTTTTGTAGAAACTGAAAGCTACTAATGCAGGCTCAAGATTGATGATGACAGGAGTTGACCGTTGTTAATGCTGGCGCAGAAAAGTTTAAATTTAATCAGTTTGACCCGTAATTTACAATAGGGGTGTCCCACTGCGCACTGAAATGTTCTTCTCTGCAATGGATCTTTGCCACCATTTTAGAATCATGTATCAATTGGAAACATCTCAATAAACATAATAAAGTTAGTTATTTAGATCAGTCAATGACAAGAGTTTTGGATCAGTTCAAAATCCTTTATTTTTCTGTAAGAGTTTATTATATTGTTTTAGTCTCTTTATTCAAATGAGTAAATACAATAAATCCATATAAAGAAATATCAAGAAAGTCATGATTGGAGTCAATCAAGTAAATTACAGTATGTTCCATAAGGGAAATTAATCCTTATTCTACTCTAAGCAGATTTTAACCTACCTCAGATGGAAGTCAAACTCCTCATGAAGAGTTGTTCCAGAAACTCATCCGAGTCTCTTCTTTCATAACATTGTCAGCAACCAGTTGCAGTAACAACTGTCCAAAGTTAAGCTAACAAATTAGTCACAGCAGTAGCCATAACTGTTAAAGAAAATAGACACCTACAAAATAGTAGGTGACAAAAATCACTGTCAGCAGTATCTCACAGCAACTAAGGGAAAAAGGGACGGTCACAGAAGAATGGTCTGGGCCATTCTGGACACCACTGACTTAATTCTAACTAGAAACACATATATTATAAAACACAAAAACATATGTAACAAGTCATGTGGGGTTACGTCATTTAAACCAATGAGAAAGGATTGTCCAATGGTCTTCTGCTTCTTCCTTCATTCCTACGGTAAACGTACAAAGTTGGGAAGGTGCTATCTACAAGTGTCAACTTGGTTACTAAACATTTATGTGCATTAGACTTTGAGCTTCACTCTGAGATCCCACGAGAACTCTGCAGTCAAAACTATTAACTATTCAGTATTCCACTGCATAACAATGAACTGTTCTAAAGGCAGAAAGATTCTAGTTGTTACCTACCATATTAAGTCATGAGATTCATATCTTCATGTAAGCATTATTGTTTTAATACACTATTCAGCATTCAGCATTGTGAATATGTGGCAGCCAGAAACTAACTAAATATGATGAGAACATATAGCTTTGGAAAAGAAGAAATTCATTTTTAAAGTCACCACATTCTACTGAGAAGGCACGTTTAAGCAAGCCAAGTGTGAATAATTTATTAAATAATATCTCATAGTTCAGCATTTCCTAAATGCATTTATGTATTAAAGATAACAATTAACTGAAAGATAGAAAATTGTAGAGGCCTAGCCTTGCCTAGTGGTATAATTACAATAGAAATAAATTCTCACTGCAAAAACCATGTTACACGTTAATTATGCATGTTTAAGAAAAGACACATTTACCTACATTTAATTCTATTACGCATTTTCGTGTTAATGCTTAGTGTAAATTATAGCACTTATTTTAAGCTAAAATCATCTGATATTTCATTCCCCCATCTGATGTTATCTTAACCATCACAGAAGTTCATTTCCCATGTGAGTAAGTTTGAGTGCACATTCATCACCCATTGAGTTTTGTCTCTTTCTTTTCTGACTTCTAAATTTCAATGACTTCATTTATCTTCATCATCACTTCCCTCAAACTTAAATCCTTTTCATATAACTTTCTTTGCATCCTTCCTTGTCTTTTGCATAAAATTCATCTACAGCTCTTAAACAAAGCAAAAAGAAATACTAGACAAAGCCCTATAATTATTATTGGCATTGGATTACCTTTCAAAATACAATTTCCTGCTGTTGAAAACCAATTTCCAATTGTGTAAAATCCTTTCCCAAATTTCTTAAAACACTTGGTGTTTCCAATTCATGTAATTCAGGTTCCAATCCTGAAATGTTCTTTGCATAGTCTTCTATTTCTTTATTTATGTCAGGTATGTATGTACAGCAGTGAATTAATTTAAGCATTTCGCTATCTCCGATTTTCTCTGCGAGTAAAATGTCTAGTGCAAGTTGCGTTTGAAGTACTATAGACCGTATAGCAAGTAACTCAGTGTTAATTATAAGCAAAGCTCCTGATGGGCTCGGTGCCATCTTGTCAAAAACGGTAACCAACTTTCTAATCTTTTCGTCTTTAAAAATGATGCCTTAAGTTGGAATGATTGTTCTAAATATGTCTCCTTTAAACCAGTTCCGTTTCTGCATTTCTTTTCTGTCTGTCTATGTGATGTGATGGTGTCATTGTTAATGCATCTACGCTTTGCACATGATACATTTTGAGAATTAGCATGCCTAAAAACCAAATACCCAAGGAGATGATGGACGAATCACTGAAACTTTTCAGACACTCACCCCCAGTCAAAGATCTAGGTTGAATTCGTCATCATTCTTTGGCTCACTTCGCCACCCCAGTTCAGACACAGCTATGTGCAAATCAGTCTTGACCCTGTGCCTCATGGGAACAGTCCAGCCCGAACTGCCAAGCCATGTCTTCCCTGAACCGGAAACAAGCATTCTGGTACCGGTTCCTGTGTAACACTCTTCATCAGCCAGTCAAGCTTGCATCAAGTGGCAAAGTGAGCAAAGGACACACGTCTGGGCGTACCCTGGCAACAATGTGCAAATCAGTCTTGACCCTGTGCCTCATGGGAACAGTCCAGCCCAGACTGCCAAGCCATGTTTTCCCTGGATCCAAAACAAGTATCCTGGGAACAGTTTCTGGATAACACCCTTCATCAGCCAGGCTTCCTTGAAATACAGTGGCAAAGTGAACAAGGGACCCACGTCTGGGCTCACCCTGCCAACTTAGGGTGAACAAAGCAAACACAAAGAGATGATGGATGGAGCACTGAAACTTTTCATACACTCACCCCCAGTCAAAGATCTGGGTTGAATCCATCATCCTTCTTTAACTCACATCGCCACCCCAGTTCAGACACAGCTGTATGCAAATCAGTATTGGCCCTGTGCCTCATTGGAACAGTCCAGCTCGAACTGCTAAGCCATGTCTTCCCCGGACCGGAAACAAGCACCCTTGGACCGGTTTCTGGGTAACACCCTTCATCAGGCAAGCTAGCGTGCATTCAGTGGCAAAGTTAGCAAAGGGTCGACTTCTGGGCGTACCCTCCCAACTTAGGGCAAACAAAGCATTTTTCACCCTGAGTGGAACGGGTATGCCCAGATGTGGGTCCCTTGGGTCCCGTGCTCTCCATTCCACTGGAGTCAAGCTATCCTGGCTGATGAGGGCCGAAAGCCCCAAAACGGTCCTAGGATGCTTTTTTGCAGTCCAGGGAGGACCTGGAATGACTGTTCGGGCTGGACTGTCCCCATTGGGCGCAGGGTAAAGACTGAGTTGCATTGGGTGGGGCCAAACTGAAATGCCATGGTGAGCAAAAAAACGATGGATTTAGGCCCAGATCTCTGTACTAGGTGAATGTATGACATTGTTCTGCATTCTGTCCATCAATTGTTCTTTTTGCATTTGTCACCCCAAGTGGGACGGGTATGCCCAGATGTGGGTCCCGTGCTCTCCATGCCACTGGAGTCAAGCTATCCTGGCTGATGAGGGCTGAAAGCCCAAAAGCGGTCCTAGGATGCCCAAAAGCGGTCCTAGGATGCTTGTTTCCAGTTCAGGGAGGACCTGGCCAGGAAGGTCGGGCTGGACTGTTCCCATTGGGCGCAGGGTCAAGACTGAATCGCATATGGCTGGGTCCAAACTGGAATGACATGGTGAGCAAACACACTATGGATTTAGGCCCAGATCTCTGTCCTGGGTGAATGTATGGCTTTGTTCTGCATTCTGTCCATAAATTGTTCTTTTTGCATTTGTCACCCCGAGTGGGACGGGTATGCCCAGACGTGGGTCCCATGCTTTCCATGCCACTGGAGTCAAGCTATCCTGCCTGATGAGGGCTGAAAGCCCGAAACCGGTCCTAGGATGCTTATTTCCAGTCCTGAGGGGACCTGACCTGGCAGTTTGGGCTGGACTCTTCCCATTGGGCGCATGGTCAAGACTGATTTGCATATTGCTGGGTCCAAACCGGAATGGCATGGTGAGCAAAAAAAACTATGGATTTAGGCCCATATCTCTGTACCGGGTTGAATATATGACATTGTTCTTCATTCTTTCCATCAATTGTTCTTTTTGTAAATAACAAATATCCTCCAAATTGGATAGCAACAAAAATAAGCATTTAATCCACATATATAGTAAGCCCCAGGAATTGTGTTCTCTTCTCCATGCAACATTTGCCAAGTTCCTCCTGTCCGTTTAAATGTGTATTCACAACTACTAATTCCTACATGTCTGTTTCCTTTATGTGCCCTTTTTCTGTAAACACAAATTTACCCTTTATGTTGGCTTTCTAATCTTAATTTAGGGTAAACCATTTTCTTTCAGAAATTGTTCTCTTCCTTTTTCCAAACAATATCTAAAGCATCACTATTTTTATCACTAGCTCATGTTATGTTACTGTACCTTTCTTCAAAGCCATTATGTATATTTTCTCCATTGGATGCATTAAGCATGTTAGATTATTCTTGTGAGCTTCAACACAATCTATAGATCTGTGTGGAAAGAAATATTGTTATATCCATTCCTTTTGCTTGTGGGTGTAAATTCATGTTTTGTACGAAAGGAACCCTAGAAAGTATAAGATCATAGTTAGAATAGAAATATTTGATATGTCCTCATCTTTAAACGAATGAAAATAGGATTCTGCATGAAATGGTAATAGATAAAGGCATTTGGTAGCATGTTACGTCTTCTGAAACAGACGTTGGTAAATGTGCGCAGCCATAACAGTCCTTTGTGTCCATGGCATTAGTGTATTCTTGTACTAACCTAGAGTAACAATTAGTAGAAAATTATTGTTCTTATAGCTCACAAAAGAATATTTACATTGATCTTTGCTATGGTATGTCTATGATTTAGTAGAATTCTTTGCTTTGGGTTCTGTATCTGGTGTTAAGTAAAATACTATTTGTACTATAGAAATCATCATTAGTGTTATTATAAAAATTGAACATGTGATGTACTTATACTTATTTTAAATGAAGCACATTTCTCTTTGAGCCAATTCCATGCTTCTTGAATTCAGCAGTTCTCTTTTTCTATCTTTTGGTTACATTGACAATATTAGTCGTTAACTTTCTGTTACTAATTAGACAATCCTTAACCATACTCTGTGTTCTTCTAAAATGTTATCTCTAATCTTCTACTCCTCACTTAGAGCAGGGTTGATGTTATCTAAAATAAAAGTCTAAAATAACAAATGTCTAACAGCAAAATAAGTTTAACCAATGATTCTTTAGCGTTTCTTCTTTTCGTTCTTTCAAATCTTTTCCCCTCAAGTTTTCAGATTGATTTCAAGGGGTTCTAGCGATTCAGTATTCACTTTGCACAAGTCTTCCAACGTGATATTCAATGCTGTGTTCATGTAGTATGATCACTCAGGTGCTGAGTATATGCAACATTTCTCTTTTGGATCTTCTCAGAATTTGTTCATTCGTGCTGTTGATAAGCTTCTTCTCAGGTTTCTGTGTTCAAAGCTTTGTGGCCATTCAGCTTGTCAATTTACTCTTGTTGATCCAGAGCTCATTCCTTCACCTGGATCTTCTGTTTGTGCGGGCACAATTTCAGTAGCACTTCCGTTTTGAGGATCATTCTCGGCTTCTTTTTCATTAGAGTCTTTGATTCCACTTTCTGTAACTTCAGGCACTTGAATTTCTCATTTAGCTTGTTGATCTTCATTCCTCTCTTTCTCTTTCTGTTGTATACAGGCAACAGTACTTCTGCTCTGGGTGGTCTCTCGGTGGTGCCGTTAACAATGTTGTTTTTTCAGGATCATAGACCACTATTGCTTCCCCTGGATTATAAACCTTTTTGGTGTGTGAGGCATGAATCCAGTTTGGAATTTCAGCACACTTAACAACAGTATTTGTCATCAAAGTAACCTCAAAGGGGACTTTCTCTCTGGGGTCTAGACAAGTATTTTTCGAATGTGCTTAATGATCACGACCCAATCACCAGGAATGAGATTGTGGCACTGTTCTTATTGTGGATCGTGTGTTGCCGCCGAAACCTGATGAGAAATAGAATGGACCACATCAGCCAATCACTTGTCATCATGTTATCTGTGATATTCAAGGGGGCATTTGCAGGCACAGCAAATCTCTCCCTAGTAGAGTTACATACAGGACTAGAGTCACGAGCAACAAACTGGTGTTTTTCTTCAAAATAACCTTTTCTGAAATGGAATTCATGAACTGTTTATTTGTAACTCCTCCAACTTGGATAGTTTTCACTGAGAGAGGTATATCTGGAACTTCCACTGTTCAAACAGTGGATCTGGTAGCACCTGTATCAATCAAAAATGATACGGGTAGCCATATACTTAGGCATCCACATATTGACCACTTTGGTCTACCGCTAAGATTTCTCCAAGTACACTGTCTTCCTCCCCTCGCAGGTACCTTTTTGGGGAATTATCAGAACCTGAGCCATCAATTTCACCAAAAGGGATACTGCTGCAAAACATTTGAGTTCAGATTTTGAAATTGTGGCATGGAATCTTGAAAATAATTTGTTTTATATTTTGCCATTTGATTTAAATCTAACAGAGAATTTCCCATATTTTGGGAGTTCACTATGACAGGTGGGGTAGGCCACAATGGCACCTGATCTTGCATAGGCATTTGCATATGCTGTGCTGACACATTTAGCTTTGTTATTCCTTCCAGCTTCTGTACATTTCCACCATTATTATTAGGATTATATCTACATTCTCTTTTTCAATGTCCAATTTTATGACTGATGTGACAGGGAGCAATCTTTTTCATGGCAGCAGCCTCTGTTTCAGAACGTGTACATACAAGAACACCTCTACCGTGAGACACGTTAAATCCTTCTTGCAAAAGGATTCCGAAAATCATTCTGAGCTAACATCATTTGTGCCAACATAAACTTCACCTTGATCTTTTTCTGCTTCATTTCTAACTCTTCAATGCAATATTTAGCAAAGCTCAACATTTCATTAAGCAACTTTTTCTGCCAACAGATCACATTTTAAGTTACATGCGTACAGATCTGTAGCTTCAGTCATAAAACAAGTTTTGACACAAACATCCCCATATCCTTTTCCTCAGGAAAATATCGTCCACTGTGCTGCTGAAACACCTGTAACAATTGTTTATCGTATTCATGTACTGTTTCTGTCTGCTTTTGGGTAGTTCCTTTAATTTTTATCCAATCCAAATCTCCCGGTGGCACTTACAAAAGTGATCACTATATCATATTTCTCCATCACTATAGGGGATGGTGCATTTGCCCTAGTCTCCCTCACAGGTTCCTCTTTCGGCCATTGTACCGCAGTCTTACATTCAGCTCAAACATCAGCCGGTACTACAATGTAAAAAATGTATTCAAATCTATCCAAAACACCTTTGCAATCTTTATCAATCGTTCCTCTTGTGCATACCATTGCACTGCTCTCTTAATTTAGGGACATTGTTCGTGAATGCAGCCAAATGTTTTTGTGTTTTATATTATATGTATTCTTAGTTAGAATTAAGTCAGTGCTGCCCAGACTGGTCTAGACAACTCTTCTTAGACAGTCCCTTTTTCAACTAGCACTTTTACCCTATTAGCTGTGAGCTACTGCTGACCGTAATTCCAGTCACCTACAACTTTGTGGGTGTTTATTTTCTTTAACGGTTATGGCTACTGCTGCTGTGACTAATTTCTTAACTTAACTTTGAACAGTTGTTACTGAAACTGTTTGCTGATACTGTTTTGAGAGAAGAGACTCAGATGAGTTTCTGTAAATTCCTCTTCGTGAGCAGTTCGACTTCAATCTGTTTCTATTTCAATGCTCCTTTCAATCTTGCTCTTTTCCAAAAGGTCTCTTTGTGGGTTCTGTTAAGTTAAAATCTGCTTAATGTAGAATAGGGATTAATTTCTTTCATGGAACATGCTGTAATTTACTTAATTGACTCTAATCATGACTTTCTTGATATGTATGTAGCTGGATTTATCGGATAAAGAGACCAAAAAACTATACAAAATTCTTATTGAGAAAATAAAGGTTTTCAAATTGATCCAAAGCTCTCATAAGTTACAGAACTAAATTGATGTTGTTTATTACCGTCTCAGTTTACCATAGAAAATTAAAACATTTCCTAAGGAGATTTATTGCAACTGCTATGTTTAAGAATTATTTTTAGTTTAAACTTTGATGGATGGAATACTTTTTAAAAATGTTGATGACCTTGCTTCCTTGTTAAAAACCTATCATTACTTTTTTACACAGAGGAAAATGGTACATCTGAGATTGTAAAACAAATCGACATTGTAAGCAAAGGAGAGTGGAATATGTGGTTGGAAAGCTCTTTGCCAGAGGAAGCACCAGATATTGACGTAATTCTATTTGGAAGAAATGGGAAATCTCTCCCACAGAATGTTTTGAGCTTAGAAAATGAGCCCTTTCAGGTAAGTTTGTCAAACGTTGATATGCAATATATTGACAGGAAAACTAGCGTCAGTTTAAGGATTGCCTCTGGGACCCATTCAACCTGTGTTCTGCTTGGATTCATAACATCTTAACAGGAAATGCTTCAATTTCATATTAGCAATAGCTAATTGTAGCACTTCTATAGGGCAGCTTCACCAAGAATTGGTGAAGAGAGGTAATGCGTGCGACACAGGAGCATAAAGCTAAAAACAGGAAAGGGGAAATTCTACCAGAAGAAGCAACAAGGTAAAAATAAAAACATGTGCATTTTGCATCTGGATTTCACTTCACAGTAAAATTGCAAAATGTATGCCCCTGGCCCTTTTTACAGAATTCCACCCAGATTTTTACCTTCTGGTGCTGAAGCCTCTTTTATTGATATTACGACTCTATGCACGTTTACGCTGTTAACCAGTGATAAAATGCTTGCGCTCTCTCCTTCATACAAGGATAAAATTAGCTTACACCTAATTAGCATATTTAATTTACTTGTAAGTCCCTAGCAATGTTCCCTCTAATTATTTCTGTTGGTGTGCGGCAGCAGAGAGCCGTGTGCATTCTTTTCTGAGCTGTGTGCAAAAATGAAACTCAACAGGAACCACAATGCGGATGCGAATAAGCATGCTACACTTAAGGTTGATTGGGGGCACCTCTGTTTCAATTTTTTAAAGAAATGGTCTGAAAGGTAAATATTTATCTATGATTTATCTTGCTAAAAGCGACAGGTTTTTCAGAAAAGGTCTAGGTCAGGTGGTAGTTTCTGAAAATATTCCAGTATTTCTTGATCTGACAGCACACCTAGAAGATTTATTGTTCTGAGACAGAAAACGTCTTTATGTACATTGTCATTTATTTGTAGAGTCAAACACACAAAACCAGTCCTGAGTTGCTTGTTGTCCAGTTCAGAGAGGATCATACTTGGCAGTTCGGGCTATACTGTTCATATTGGAATAGTGTCAAGACTGATTTGAATATGAGTAGGTCTAGGCATTGTTGGGAAAAGAATGATGAGTTGGAATTCCAACTGAGCGATTGCTAGATCCCTTGCTCACTGTGCCACTGGAATCAAGTTACACTAGACTGTAGAGCAGTGTTTTAAGCTGATCAATGTTTTTATATTAGAAATATGAATTTTCCATGAGCCACAAATGTATTTATATTGTTATCGAATTATGCTGACTAATTTATTGCACATTCTGAATTTTATATCTTTATAATGTATACATTGAATATGTATTGGATCTTAATGGAATTACACCTTATCTCTCAAAAAAAACAAAAAAAAACACTGTAGAGCAACAATCAGGAGACACCAGTCCTGGGTTGCTTGTGTACCGGTTCAGAGAGGACCTTGCTTGGCAGTTCGGGCTGCACTATTCCTATTGGAGAAGGGTCAAGACTGACTTGCATATGGCTGGGTCTAGTCTGAGGCGGAATGGTGGGGAAAAGGAATTATGGGTTGAATGCTACACGAGTGCTTGTCAGTAGTTAGACTTATTACAAGCATCTTCCCATAGACGTTTGTGTTTTTGATTTATTTGTAGAGTGCCAGATGCTGCTCAGGTGCATGGTAGAACTTTTTAGTAGCACATGATTAAACATGCTAATCTGGGAAATGAAGCCATGTCTTACAGCAAAAGAAATTGCATTCCATCATATGTGTCTTGACATGAAATGTAATGGCTATTTAAAGTACTATGACAGAAAAAGTCTATCAGAATTCTTGTGGCAGGAGAATACATCCATCAGTATAACCATGCCACAGAATAAGTCAATCAGAATTTCTTAGCACTTTCAAGTTAATTTGGCCCACAAACAGTGCAGAGAAACAACAAGCTGTCAGCAGAGTTATGTTTAAATATCTAACATGATAAGCTTGTGAACATCTAAGTGAAATATGCAAAACAGAGATAATGTGGCTGCAAGCTTTTGACACATGATTCCAGCACTTCAGTTACTTCTTCACCAAACAAGTCTCTGGGGTCAGCTATCTCCGGCATGTAAACTTAGCCATACCAACATATGTGCCCATGCTATTGCCACAGTTCAAAACCTGGATTCTTCTGTTTATATTGTTGAGAGACACCTGTGCTATTATACTCTCTCGGATATGTTCTCGCTCACTCAATCAAACTAACACTTTCACTCATTTTAGCTCTCGCTTTCTAACTTACAACAAACACTCTTACCAGTGGCAGCTGGCAAAGACTAGGGTTGGCGGGGCAGGAGGTGGGGGTTGGGGCGGAAGGAAGAAGAGGAATGTAACGAAAACAAAAAACACTTACCTCTGTCTCTCTTCCATCAGACTCGGGCAGAATAGCAACCACAAAGCATACCCAAGCTACCCTGATCAATCACAATGCTGCACTGCAGCATTGTGATTGGTAAGCACCCAGGCTCCCCTAACCAAACACAATGCTGCAATGCAGCGTTGTGATTGGTCTGAGTGTCTGGGTTCCATGCTCAGCCAGGGAATGGGAACCTGGGCATGTTCTCCACCTAGGATGTAATGCAGCCTGCGAGGAGAACATGATAAGTTCTAGTGCGCATGAATGTTTAGCCGGCCTGAGAGGGCCCGAGAGGGCCGCCAAGCATTCATGTGCACTTGGAGTGGGCAAACCACTCCTTCCCTGCCCAAAGCAGCCCTGCCCACTAGCAAAACAGTTGGAAACAATAAAATGATAATATCAAGTTACTATTATTTTATTTTTCCTTTCGTCACACTGCTTAAAAGCAGTGTGGTGACGCTTCTCTGCCTTAGCAGAGGAGCCGCCACTGACTCTCACTCTTTCATACTTGCCTTTACCATTTTACTAACTGGTTCACTCATCACTGAATATAATTTGACCACTAATTTATTTCAGGTTTAAACTTCCCCTTATACCTACATTTGTATTATCATTCAGGAGGTGTTTCCTCTGGATCACCAGGTAAATCTTAGCAGTAATCAGGGGTTAAATTGAGTAAAATATCTATTTGTGCATCATGGACTGCATAAAATGTGAAATTTGCACATAGTGTATGTGTTCCTTATTCAGAGGTCTGCAACTAAGAAGTGGATGCAGACTATGCATCTGCTAATTCCCACACTCATTGAAAAATATTGGTAGTGGGTGTGCAATTTCAGGCCCTTGCTCTCCTTCACTTCCAAACTTGTTATTTCATTCCTTTTTTAGCTTAGATATAACTCTGTCATACTTTCTTTTGTTTTTTTACAATCTTTATTTTTTCATTTTGCAAGAAGAACAGATTGTTAATGATACAGCATATAGAAGCATGCCGAAGGTGTGATTGGCAATACTTGGTACAGGTGATAGCATCAGAGGTAAAAAAGGCACAATAGACACAATAGGGATACATATTCATTCAGAAGTATAACATAGTGAGACTTAAGCATGGGACACACCAATGACAACTAGGCCACTTTTTGTTGGAACCACCTCTCTTGCCTCCCTTCATGATTAGGGTAGTCTTCTACATCTGACCCGCTGCCCCCACTCTCAAGCACATCAAGAGGAGAGGGCTCCCCCTCCGCCAAACTAGAAGTGCAAATTTCCCGCCAAATCATCAAGCTTCTCATCCCTGCTGGTAAGTTTCATATGGACTTCTTTGGCTTGAGACCACTCCTGCAAGTCTCTATGCCAGACCAACACTTGTGGGGCTCTCTGTCCCATCCATGTGATGGCCACCCAGCACCTAGCTAGCACAAGCATCAGTTGTAGCAATTGAAATGGGAGATTTCTGTTCTTGGGCTTCCTAATTGATGCAAGCAGGCAATACAAGGGTTACGGTCATACCTGAATACCAGTTGCTGCACTAATCCTGCCGCCTACCTCCACCCAAAACTGCCTGACAGCTGAACACTCCCAGGACAAGTGTAGAAAGCCCATTTTCCCTATGCCGCATCTGGGGCATCTATCATCCCTTTCTAGTGAAATGCGTTTTACTGATACCGGGGTTAGGTAGGTGCGATGCAAAAGTAAAAATGCGTCAGCTTAAGTCTGGCATTACAGGAGACAGTGCATGTGAGAGAGCCTATGTATGCCCATTGTTTCTCCTCCAACTGGGCGCCTAAATCCCCTTCCCAGGTGGCCCTGGACGGCGGCACCGGGGAGCAGAGTCCCGTTTCATGGATTTATAAAGGAGAGAGATCAGTTTGTGACCAGCACCACATGATATCAGGATATCTAGAGTTTGACTCGGGTGTGGAATGTCCAGGTATTGTTATGTTATGTTATGTTAATATGTATTTATTAAGCGCTCGTACGCCCGGGGGCTTCATGGCGCTATAGAAAGAGAACACAACACAGCAGTTAAAAGTGAGATACAGCTCAGCAATAGGCCTGTGAGAATAGCCAGGAGACCTTCACTACCTCCTGAATTCCTCTGTAATGGAGGAATTGGCCCTGGCTAAGGCCAAAGCTCTCCTCCGCCTGTTCTTAGGTAATAAATGTTTCATTAGGAAAAAGGTTGCCAAAAACTTTGCAACCGCCCTCCCTCCAGGGTTGAAAGGACATGTGTCTTCCCATGTCAGTGAATGGTGCTAATATCCAGATTTGTAGCTCCCTATTGAATGGGGCTTTCCTTAAAACCTTCTCAACAAACCACTGCCACTTGTTGGCCCTATGTCTCACCAGATAAGGGGTGAGTCGTGTCCGCTCCCCTGCCCCGCATCAGCTCCACCTGGAGTGCCAGGGTATCCACCCTGCCCGACAGCAGGCGTTTCTACCAGTTGTCCGCGTCAGTCAGTCAGTGCGCTGCTGGTTGTAATTGGGCGGCGTAGTAATATAAATCAAAGCACGGCACTTCAAGACCGCCCTCCTCATAACTACACATAATAGTGATAAGGGCTACCCTACTGCGCTGTCCGGCCCTGAACAGGGACGTGAGAAGCATATTCAGGCTCTTGAAGACACGCGCCGGTAATGGGCATAGTGAGTTCTGGAGAGTATATAAGGCACTGGGCAGCACCACCAGCTTAGAGATGGCCAGCCTACCCATCAATGACAGTGGAAGGGTGTTCCAAAAAGTCACTGAGTGCTGTAGAGACGTAATAACCCGGTCTATGTTCCTGGCAAACACTACTCTGTCATACTTTCAATCCAATACACTTGCAAAGTCCACTATCAATCACACACATTTACTGAGTCATATGACTTCCTAACAACTAAGGAGATATATTAACATTTTAGTACAACTCTTTAGTCTAGGCCACTGCCCAGTGTTCAATTCTTCTTAAAAACGAACACTCACTCATTCGCATAAAAACAAATCAGATTCGGGTGTGAGATGGAAACGTGGAAAGTCATCTCCTTGACAGTCCAGTATTGCAATGCGAGTGGCACGACTGTGTACTATGAGAGCTAGTTAACAATAATAAATAACTAAAACCCCCTCCTTCTCAAATACATAAAAAATAGACAGATAGAGGGTGGGGCACTGTTAAAATATGTTCACATTATTTGTTGCAGCACTGAAAACGGTACCTTAATTTTTAAACCTTCAAATGAGCAAAATATAGTTTCCAGATGAATAACTGATATTAGGTGGACATAGTTTAAAAGTACATTTGGTCAAAAAAGTGAATGGTTTTATTTATGTTTGTATATTGCTAGCTATAGGCCTAATGGCTATAAAATCGTCTGAACACATAGACTAGAATGAGAAAACATGAAGAGGATCAGCAATTTTTAAAACAAAGTGCACATGGAAAATCAACTTTCGAGAGAAGAAAATAAAAAGGTATATGCACCATTTTCAAAATTGTTAGACCGAACAGTAGTTTGTGGTGCATTTAATCAGGGTTTCGTCCCCCAGATAGACAGTCACAGTTATGCACATATTCTTTACATTAACTTAAATTATCGATACAAAGCCCAGTCCTGCCATGTGTGACAGAAATCAGCTTCTCTCACTTGAAGCAAGAGCTTTCACTTAGCTTTGCTTTTCTTTTCTTTTCACTTATTTATTTGCCATTTACGGGGTGCTTCTGTTGCTCATCAGAAAAGTCCTTTGTAATGCGCGCTCGTGCAGACTCCTTGCGCGGAGGTTAATGAGAGAATGCGCAGCCGCCCAGGTGCCCACCTTGCAGAGAACTGTGGTCCCTAGTAAATGGTACTACATATAACCAGGGCCTGGAAGTTAAATGCTACTAGTGAGCTTGAAATTCTATGCTTCAGGAATATCAATATGGTTTCATACTACATTGCAGCATGAAATCAGCTACTCTTCAAGAAATTGACAATGTTATCCTTAACAACAAAAACCTCTGCCTCTTCATCATACTTGACCTCACTGCAGGCTTCGACACATTCAACCACCAACTACTGGAAAGGGGCGACCACTCGTATGGTAGGGGGCCCGGATCCTCCCGGGAAACCATTTTGGGCGGGGGGCGTGTTACGCTGGTATGCCCGAAGTGGCGTAGCCGGGGCGCGCCTTTTCCCGCCCAAGAAGGGTTGTCCTAGACACGTACATCATCGGCCACGCCCAGGAGGCGTATCGGCGGAGGGTACACGCCCTCCCGGAGAAGAATAAAGAGAGCGGGAATCCGAAGAAGCATCCTCTTGTTCCTGTGCTTGGAAGCTGCACCCACTCGTTGCACGTGAGCCCTCGACGGAACAAGGAGCAATTTTGAGAACTTGTAATTCTTGTGTTTCTCTTTCAGCGACTTTGAGGCTCAAGGTTCAGGACCGTGTCGATCAACGTAGATCGGATACTCGATAAGAATGCCGGGCAAGAAGGCAGGAAAGAAGTCCGGAACCGAACAGATGCTTCGCATGCTGGTAAGAGATATGGCGAACATGAAGAAGCAGATGGCTGCGATGAACAATCCGGGTAGACCAAAAAAGGTAATAGGCCCGGCTTTGCCGAAGGTGGTCCCCGAGGGTAGGGGGAAGCGGGTTAGGAATAGGGCGGCGGGGGGTGAAGCCCCGGTCCCCGAGTTACCCCCGGCGAGCCCGGTTGTCCCAGTCGAGGCCCGGGACCGATTCCAGACGCGGGTCAACCGATTCCGGTTGTTGTTACGCCCGCCAGTGAGGAGGACATGCCGGAATTAGCCGCCCAGTTGGCCGCATGGCTTGGAAAAAAGACAGGGGGTGCTCCAGCACCAGCAGACACGGCCGAGGAGGCCAAGTTACTAATGTAGCAGTTGCGGCAGTCGCGAGAGGCCGCGAAGGCGAATGTTTCTTTTGTTCCCCCACAGGCGATCACGGAAGGACCGGCAGCTGGTGTCGGAGCAGCAGCGGGAACAGCACCGGAACCGGGTAAGCAAGCATTGCCGATGGCAAGGGAGGGGTCTTTGCCCTCAAGACGGGAGAAGGTGGTCCAACATATACCGTTGGCCACTAAAGAATTGATATGGGCTGATAAGTATGTGAACATGTTTTCCCTGCTGACTGACCATCGAGAGATGGAGTATGTTAAGACACAAAAGGAGTTGTGGCACCCGAGTGTATGGAGAGCCAAAATGGCGGGATTTAGGGTGGATGAGACAATCTCGAATTGGGCCAGGGCCTTTGCAATGTTTTCTGCGATTATTGGAGAACGTAAGCCCGAGGTTTTGTCCGAATTATCCTGCTACCAGGCACGAATAATGGATTTCTATGATACATATGAGGGTGATGAGTGGATGGGGTACGATATGAAGTTTCGTAAGGCCAAAGAGCACGATTCATCTCTGACGTGGGATTGTCTCGACTCTATTTCTTGGCAGAAGCAGCTCCTGCCGGGCGCGACGAAGTCGTCCTCGCTCGGCGGGAGAGGGTCGGGACCTTCCCGCCAGCAGCCTGCGGCGCCCTTTCGAGCGAGCCACACGGGCGACCAGCAATCAAGGAACGGTGGAAATGGGGGTAGGAAAGGGGTCTGTTGGAATTTTAACAGAGGCAATTGCACTAGACCACAAGGGACATGTAAGTTCAGACATGCGTGTGCAGGTTGCGGAAACTCTTCACATCCCGAGAGCTCATGCCGAGCCAAGAATGGTGATACAGGGGGTAGAGGAGGGGCCAAACAGGTCTGAGCAAGACCATCGGATACCGCTACCTACCCCTATTGATATCATGGCAATGATCCCCTGGCTAAATGAATACCCTGATCATGTCTCCGCTGGGGTGTTGAGGAACGGCTTCTCATATGGTTTCCACATCCCGGTGGGGGATTTTCAGGGGGAACCACTTTGTAAAAACCAATTGTCAGTTCGGCATAACCCAGCGGTGGTCGAAAAGAAGATTGCAAAGGAGGTTGCCCTAGGCCGGGTAGTTGGCCCATATAGACACACGCCAGTAACTAATTTCATCTGTTCCCCGTTAGGAGTTGTTTCCAAGAAGGACCCAGGAGAATTTAGGCTGATCCATAACTTGTTGGCCCCAAGGGGTCGTTCAGTGAACGAGGCCATTGACCCGGGGGTTTGCTCGGTACGGTACGCATCCTTCGATGATGCCGTCGCCATGCTGAATCACTTGGGGCCCGGGGCGCTGATGGCAAAATCAGATATTGAGTCAGCGTTCCGGTTGCTACCGGTACACCCTCGGGATCAGCGTTTGTCAGGCTTCGTTTTCCAGGGCCAATACTACATGGATAGATGTATGCCAATGGGTTGCTCCATCTCTTGTGCGTATTTTGAGAAGTTCAGTTGTTTTCTGGAATGGGCGTTCACCAAGGCCACCGGCCATGCCCAGGTTATGCATTACCTAGATGATTTTTTATTTTTGGGGCCAGCCGGCGACCGGAAATGTGCGCAGGCATTACATGAATTTTGCACACTCATGAAGAGGTTTGGGGTGCCATTGGCACCGGGTAAGACGGTAGGACCATCTACTTCACTCGAGTTTCTGGGAATTGAGCTCGATTCAGTGGAAGGATGTTTCCGTTTACCAATGGAGAAAGTTACGAAGTTCAGGGCTTCCTTGGAACTGTGCATTAGCAAAGAGAAGGTTACCCTACATCAATTGCAACAAGCAGTGGGCCAGCTTAACTTTGCCTTAAGGGTGATACCAATGGCCCGCCCCTTTTCCCGCTCTATTGCACAGGCCATGGTTGGTCTCAAGGAAGGACACCACCGCACGAGACTGTCTGCAGAAGTTCGCCAGGACATGCGCATTTGGTTGGCATTTCTGGCGGATTTCAACGGTCGAGTGGTGTGGAACAAGCCACCTGCGTCCTCGGACGAGCTGGGTTTGTGGACCGACTCGGCTGGGAGCGTGGGATTTGGCGCCATCTTTGATAATCGATGGTCGGCGCAGACATGGCCGACGTGGTGGCACACCAGCGGTCTCACAGGTAACATCGGGTTTCTCGAGTTGTTCCCCATATTCGTGGCTCTGAGGGCATGGCCGGAGGAGTTCCGAGATCGCTCAGTTGTGTTTTGGTCTGACAATATGACTGTTGTTGAATGTATAAATAATCAGGCAGCTCGCTGCAAGTGGATATTGAGATTGCTTAAGGAAATTGTACTGCTTTGCATGAGACTGAACGTACAATTCAGGGCAAAGCATGTGCCCGGTGTACTGAACCACGCGGCTGATGCGCTCTCTCGTTCACACATGCAGGCTTTCAGGGGTTATCTACCTTCTGCGGACCTGGTGGCGGCACCATTCCCCGAAGCACTCTGGCTACTCGGTGCCCCAGATTACAAGACCTCGTGGCAGCAAGCTTAGCCCCCAGGACATGGAAGGCATACGAGGGAGCGTTTCGTTCCTATTGTGCATTTTTGGGTCCGGCTGGGGGGGAATATTGGGGGCAGGAGGATTATGTTCTGAAGTTTCTAGTGGCTCTCCACAGTGCAGGCCGATCAGTGGCAACGGCCAATAGACACCGGGCCGCCATTTCATTCATGGCGCAGGCGCATGACATCAAGGACCCGACGTCGTCCTTTTTAGTGAGGAAAGCCCTTAGGGGTTGGCAACGCCTTGAGGGTCGTAGAGTCGACGAGAGACGCCCGATTGGGTTAGAAAGGTTGTCTCTCCGGATAGCAATACTCCCCACGACATGCTCCTCCCAGTTCGAGGCAGTGCTGTTCCGGGCTGCTTTCGCATTAGCGTTTCATGGGGCAATGCGGGTTAGCGAGCTGGTGGCTAGAAATAAGAATGATGTGGAAGGAGGTCTGTGTCAGGACTGCATTCTGATTAAGGGTGACTCAATGATGATCACAATCACCAGGTCCAAGACCGACCAGAGTGCTATGGGAGACAGTATTATTGTCCAGCGCATGCGAGGGTCCCCCGTGTGCCCGGTAAAGTGTGTAGAGGAATATATGGCACAAAGAGGGAAAACATGGGGGGGGAAGCTTGCTGAGACACATCGATGCCACCCCACTGACGAGGTTTCAGTTCCAGAGGGTGTTGACAATGGCAATCGCAGCAGCGGGCTTGGACCCGGGCGGTTTTGGGACCCATTCCTTTGGGATAGGGGCTGCAACAGAGGGTACAGCCAGGGGTCAAAGTGTTGAGAAGGTGAAACAACTGGGACGATGGTCCTCAAATTGTTATAAAAGGTACGTGCGTTTGCACATGTTGTGAAGTCATTTGCATGCACTCACGCTTCTTGTCTTCTGTTTGGTTTACAGTTTCGCGAGCATGCTATGCGGGGCGGACTGTGCAGTCGACCCGGCACCTGGGGAGCAGCGGTCAGAAATCACCGGCTGAGGAAAAAGTGGTGTGGGTCGTGGGCCACTCATACGTGAGACGGACCGGGGACGTATTCAAAGCAGGTGACGTGACTCACGTAGCTGGGGAATACGGGTACAGGGTGACCTTCCATGGAAGGGGCGGGCTCTGTATTGACCAGTTTGAATCTTTTGTTGAGGGTCTGTTAGGGCGGCAGAGGTCACCGCCATCTATACTCATAGTACACCTGGGGGGCAATGACTTGGTGACACTCGGGAAGCGAGTATTACTTGAGTGAGTTTTATCTACTGTTAGCTGGCTAGCGAGGAGAATCCCGGGGTGCACGATAGGATGGTCCCACATGATTCCCAGGAAGGTATGGCGGGGGGGTTTCTCTGTGTCAGCATTGAACCATTCAGTTAAAAAAGTCAATAATAAACTCGGTAGGATGTTTCGCTCGTCGCAATTGCACTGTATTCCGCACGGATGTATTAGGGGAGATAACATGTATCTCGAGGATGGTGTCCATTTGTCCCGGGAGGGGAATGTCTTACTCATAGGAGACTTCGTAGCATGGCTAAAAGGTTTGAATAAAACATGACCTTTAATAGGAGTTTGTGGGGGGGCCGGATAGCCGGTCAACTATCCGGCCTGTGGCGGTAAGGTCATGATCGGTGAGCAGTAATTTCAAGGTCCCTAGAGGGGGGGCGCCACCCAATATGGACGGGAGCGCCCGGGGGGAGGCGGCCATTGGCCCCTCACACGGGGAGGCGGCACCCACTAAGTATGGGTCGCCTAAGGGAAGACGGTCATAGGCCTCTTCCAGGGGAGGAGGCGGCTAGATGCCCCTCCTACGAATTTCCCGGGGCCCGGATATCCGCGACGGCGGATATGGTAGACAGTGTGGGGTGGGAGGGGGGTCCACGCTACCTTCTTACGGACACCTCACACGAGTCCTCGGACGACCCTTAAGATGGCGTCGAGTAAAATAGGGGGCCCCCACAAGACAAGGGAAATTGGAGTTGGCACAGAGGTACAGTCCTCTGCGCGCCGCCCTCACACCGTGAGGGGAAGAGTTCTGGTAGTAGGGATCTGACACCGGTTGCGACCTTGCCGTTGGCCCGTAATGTTAGGATGTACAATTTTAATTTAGAAAGTATGCATTTGCAGGATGTTAGACTCGGCTAGGAAATCCTCTGTACTAGAGATTTGTTAAGGATAGCCAAAGAACATGTCTTCATCGAAATGTAATAAATGAAAATTGTACATGATATGAAACTGTTATTTTAATGTTTTAATTTTGTTTCATATTTTAATAAATACGGCCGGGAGGGTAACTCCCTCCCGCCTTCCAAAAGTTCAGAACTGCGTCTGTCTTCCCATCCTTGGGGATTGTGTTGGGAGGGGGTGACAGGCATCCCGGCCATATGGAAAGGGGCGACCACTCAGTCCCCCCGAACGTATGGTAGGGGGCCCGGATCCTCCCGGGAAACCATTTTGGGCGGGGGCGTGTCACGGCTGGTATGCCCGAAGTGGCGTAGCCGGGGCGCGCCTTTTCCCGCCCAAGAAGGGTTGTCCTAGACACGTACATCATCGGCCACGCCCAGGAGGCGTATCGGCGGAGGGTACACGCCCTCCCGGAGAAGAATAAAGAGAGCGGGAATCCGAAGAGCATCCTCTTGTTCCTGTGCTTGGAAGCTGCACCCACTCGTTGCACGTGAGCCCTCGACGGAACAAGGAGCAATTTTGACCCACCCACCAGCCCCTTATGGCAACGTTAGTACTGCAATAAAGTGATATGCTTCGATCGATACCAGGATGATGTTTAGTTCTGCAAATAAAGGAATTTGTTTGATAACATTTTTTCTCCTTGGTTTAGCAGACGATAACGGTCTGAGTTTATTGATATGAAGAATGTCTAGTAGTAGTGACAGAGATTGCTATATACAGTGTAATTTTCTCCCTTAGTAGTTAAACAAATGTCGTATTTATTCTTTTTGGTCGGGCGGTAAGGTCATGATCGGTGAGCAGTAATTTCAAGGTCCCTAGAGGGGGGGCGCCACCCAATATGGATGGGAGCGCCCGGGGGGAGGCGACCATTGGCCCCTCACACGGGGAGGCGGCACCCACTAAGTATGGGTCGCCTAAGGGAAGACGGTCATAGGCCTCTTCCAGGGGAGGAGGCGGCTAGATGCCCCTCCTACGAATTTCCCGGGGCCCGGATATCCGCGACGGCGGATATGGTAGACAGTGGTAGGATATGGTAGGAGGGGGGTCGAGGCTACCTTCTTACGGACACCTCACACGAGTCCTCGGACAACCCTTAAGATGGCGTCGAGTAAAATAGGGGGCCCCCACAAGACAAGGGAAATTGGAGTTGGCACAGAGGTACAGTCCTCTGCGCGCCCGCCCTCACACCGTGAGGGGGAGAGTTCTGGTAGTAGGGATCTGACACCGGTTGCGACCTTGCCGTTGGCCCGTAATGTTAGGATGTACAATTTTAATTTAGAAAGTATGCATTTGCAGGATTTTAGACTCGGCTAGGAAATCCTCTGTACTAGAGATTTGTTAAGGATAGCCAAAGAACATGTCTTCATCGAAATGTAATAAATGAAAATTGTACATGATATGAAACTGTTATTTTAATGTTTTAATTTTGTTTCATATTTTAATAAATACGGCCGGGAGGGTAACTCCCTCCCGCCTTCCAAAAGTTCAGAACTGCGTCTGTCTTCCCATCCTTGGGGATTGTGTTGGGAGGGGGTGACAGGCATCCCGGCCATATGATCCAACCCTGGGAACATGCTTTGGTTTCTTGGGACACAGTTCTGCAGTGGTTCACTTCTTATTTTGCTCATTAGGCGACAAAATCTCCATGTCTCCTTTCAGGTCCCCAGAGAGTATCTTAAGTCATCATTTTTCCCTATGTGGAAGCCCTGAGATACATAGTCACAGACCACAAACCAGATCCACTAATATTCCAACAGCACTCTAATTCACCTCAGACTCTCCTCAATGGATGACATTCAGTGAAACAAAACCTGCCTCGAGTTAAACGTCAAGCCTCTTCCTGAAGATTATCCTTACAAAGACTGATTTCTTCCTGTTCGCAAAAGCACCTAGCAACCCCAGACATGAACATGAATAAAGATGGCTGCACCCCCTCCCCCCAAGCTAACATCAAAAGAAAACTCTGTTGGTTTCAAACTCTCCACCGGCCTTTGCTTCAAAAGAACACATCACCAAGAAAACAGAGATGGCTTGGTGCCAGCTATTCCACTTGACAAATGTAAAATCCTTCCTTCTAAAAGTCAACTGCAGAACGACACTCACATCCTCTTCGCCTAGATGACGGCAGCAATCTACATAGCTGCCTCTCAGACACCTCATTAGCACTCCTAAAAGACTTCCTACACAAGGCTGCATACCTCAAAAAGGTGTTGAGGAAGTTTGAGCACATCATCTCAATGTTGAAGGAAGAATATTTGCTCCCCCCTCCAGGCCAGCGCCATCTTCAAAACCAGCTAGATGACCTACAAGATGATCAGAAGCAGTACCTCTTCATAAGATGCATTGGCCACAGAAATTGAAGAAGAAAAATACTAGAAGTCATGCCATCTCTAGCCATGCATCCAAGATTTGGAACACCATCTGCAGCAACATCAGAACTGCTCCTAACCACTTGGAATTCAGAGAAAAACATAAGTAGCATCTCTTCAACAATTATTGCCATATCACACGATAGGTGATTACTTGTTACCTACCGCTTGTTAATGACGTTGTAATCATAGCTTGATCTCTCTCCCACTACATAGCACTCTGTTGCCCCCATCTAGGTTCGTGATGTAGAAATACCTTTAAATGTATACATACATGAGGCCCAATCACACTATTTCCTAGCAAGTCATATCACACCCAACAGCACCACCCACCACCCCTTCACACCATATCACAATTCATCATACTACACAACACCATGCAACACTTCCCATTGTGATACCACATCAGTTGCCATCAAACACCATATCACTCCATACTATACTGCTCACCACACCTCACTGTACCTCACCACTTCATAGCATTCAACACGAGAGCCACACTAGACCACACCACACAGGAGGCAGAAGAACAGAGACCCTGGAAAATAGATCAGGTAGTACACCTAAAATGGTGTTCTTTGCAATCATGGAAAGTGAAATATTGGTTACTGTCCTTTTTTGGATACTAGTAACTGAGCGTGTGTAGTCATCTGATAATGGGAGAGGGGTAGGGAGGACTCTACATTGCATTCCTGCATTATTGGTACCTTCTGTTGAGCCAGTGGCAGGCATCTCTTAGTAATGCAGGGACCTAGGTAATTTACTACAAGGAAAGACACAAGCATTCAATAACAGCACACAACATCTGTGAAAGCACTGCCAAGGTATTTGAAGACAGTGACTTGTACACAACCTTTCAGCAATAACACCAACAGCACAACAGGAATCCTTCATCCCTTTGTACAACAACAGTTCCCTCATTGTGATTCCATTGATGATATCGCTGCAAACAGTGATTGACAGCCAGTAACCCCATAAAAAACAATAGCAGGAACACACCACCAATGATGATGGCTCAGCAAGAGGACAGGGAAATACGCAATTGACTGAATGGTTACATACTACCAAAATCAGACTGCACAGTTAACTCCAGGATAGAAAACACTGAGACATGATCCAACTCTGAGGCTTGATTCCTCATTCAAATAGCCTCCAGCTGATATTAACCCATGCCGAGGCTTTCTAACCCACTGACAGTGGAAAGGAATGTCACAGTAATAAAACAGCAAACTATGTTGTAAGGGAGTAAAGAAATGATAGATGGCGCTACACCAACACATGTAAAATACCATAACTTGCGTCTGGTTGAAAACCACACAGGAGCCTCAGAAAAGCTCTGCAGCCCTTTTTGAATACTTGATTGGGACCGTTGAGCTTCATGGCTAATAATTTTACCGGAATTGTATAATCTGAGTTTAACAATGGAATTGGGCAGTATTATTAGAGATCAGCAGAATGGTTTCAATGTTTTGTGAAAGAGAAATGTGGCTTTGTCACAGGGGTCCAACTGTATGGAAGTACCCCAAATGTAATTTAAATAATTGGATTAGTAAGGGGATTATCATTTTCTGAAAATGTTGTGAAGTTACCACAGAATCTATGATTTGAGCAGCTTCAATTATCATTATTGGGGGTCATAGTAACTGGTGACAGGCACCGGAAACAATTGTTTCATTACGAGCTCCATTATAAACCCTCCGCTTTGGCAATCTAAGGAAGGGATGGATGAATCATTTACTATGAAAGCACACCTGGGCGAATTCAGGAAATATTTTATCTCGTGAAGAAGTTTTTTTTCCCCCCGCAGTTTTATATAGCGCAAACTTGACCCGAAGGTATCAGGTATCAAAGCGCTTTACATGAGCACCAGTTGAGTTACTGATGGACACAATCATTTTTTTTTCTTTGTTAGGCACATGGAGATTAAGTGATTTACCCAGAATCACAGGATGTTGAGCATCGTTGCCGAGACCTGAAGCTGGTTCCCCAGATTCGGGGTCGACCGCCCTAGCCGTTAGGTCACATCCTAACTTTGGTGGAGGTTGGAATAGTTAGATTTATCCAATCAATGCCTGTAGGCTGCCGATGTGTCTCGCTGTGGATGGGACATAAGCCAGTGGGGATTGGTTCTTCTTTACCAGCAGCCTGATGTCCCAGGGTGGGGATTCAAGGAGCAGGAAGAGAAGGCCAAAAGGTAGCCTGTGTGTTTCTCCACTGTCATACAAATTCGGTAGCAGGGAATCAGAATGGCAGCTGTTCAGCCATATCATCTCTTTTCCCAACTTATAAAAACTGCCCTAGGGCTTTAAGAAAGGGGAAATGATGAGGGTCACAAGACTGCCAGCTTAACAAATAAACAACTGCTGTTTCCAGCTCTAAAAGGCAGCAGGAATGTTCTAGCTATAGCGCATGGCCTTTCTTTCAGAATTGTTTTGTAACCAGTTAAAAATGGTCGACTTTGCACTTATGGAAGTGCTAATAAACTTTCCCAAAACGTGTGCGAATTATGAGCCATTAACTGTAGAATTTCACACAACCCTAAACTTAATCAGAGTATGCAATTTCAATATCTTTCCTACACAATGTTAGACTGGCCAAATACTTAGTGATAGTTCCCCTGTAGAAGGTGATTGGCAATATTCAATAGCCCGACAAGTGAAAAAATTCCCCCATGCATCAAACTCTCAGGGTGAGAACCAAAGAGAAGCAAGTGTCCGGAGCTCAGATTTTAGGATCATTTATATACATAATAAAGGTTCCTCCTGGGTAGTTTGGGAATAGAGAACACCTCGCCCAAATGTGTTCCTAAATGGGTATGTGTCTAACTCTCCCGGTGGCTCCAGATTAACCTGAGAGTGAGGGGACTAGATAGGTCTATAAGAGACAACACCTGGGGGCAAGACAGGTCTATAAGAGACAACACGTGGCACTTGCAAGATGAACAATAGCACATCGTAAAACAATACACAGAATGTTTGTGAATAAAACCCTCTTACATAGTAAAATGCACAAATTACCATTTATTATTTTACCTTCAGGGTAAACACTGAGACAAATATGTACAATTGTACTTGGCATTGTGAGCTCAAAGATCCTGCAAAATTGTTGCAAACTCACCACATACCACACCCTGAAAAGGTTAAAAAGGCTGAATCTAACCCTAAATGTTAGTGGGCATAATAAATAAATATAGTGAGTTGCTAAATCAGTAGGCCGTGTGGATAAGGACTAAGGGGCTGAAGCTGAGCACTGACAAGACCAAAATCATTATCTTTCAGAAGAGCAATTCACTGTGGACTTGACTTTGTCACCACAGATTAACTGGACCAACACCCACCACCCACACCAAGAACCTTGGGATTGTCATTAACATCAATCTCATCATGACCTCCTAGACCAATGCCATCACCACCTCATGCTTCCATACCCTGAAAATGCTGAGGAAGATTTTCAAATGGCTCCCAAACAGCACCAGGAAAACAATCTTGCACACCTTTGTCACAAGGCAGCTAGACTACAGAAACACCCACTATGTCAAGAACAACAAAAAATGCACTAAAAAGGCTGCAGAACATTCAGAACTGGGTGGCCAGAATCTCTCTCAACCTGAAGGATACCCTCCCGGGTTGTAGTGTACTCAATGAATCTGCATAACAGAACACACCATGATGAAAAATCCTCCAACTTTTCACAGAAGGGTTAACTCCTCCATTGGAATCCTCTCCTGTGGATAAACCTTCAGAATTAACTCTGCTATACTATACCACTGCTATCTGCAACTGAGAATCCTCTGAGTGAGCAGTCTACACCTGTGCTTTATTGAGGCCACCACCCACTGCAGCCACAACATGGCCGTTGTTTGTCTCCAAATTGCTGCATTAAAACTGACAACGCGCAACCTTCTCTTTCATGAACGTAGAGTGTGAAAGGCTTACTGTAATCTGGAGTACCTAACACAGGGGCAGAACACAAGGCAGTACGTAAGTCAGAAAAACTCTTCTGACATTCGTCAGTCCAAGGAAGAGGTTGTGGTGTATCTTTCAACGTGAGTGCCAGAGGTTTAGCCAGCAAAGAAAAATTCGGAATCCATTGTCTACAATAAGAAGTAATGCCCAGAAAGGCACGTACCTCCCTTTGTGTGGATGGCACAGACATTTGTGCAATTGCTTGAATTCGTTCTGGGGTCAATCGTCTTCCCTCCTTCAACAAGAGATGACCTAAGTAGGTAACCTCTTGGCGGCAATATTGCAACTTAGAGGGGGACACCTTGTGATGCAGGTCAGACAAATGACGCAACAATGAAACAGTCACATCCTTACAGACATCCTCCGAATCAGCAGCAACTGACAAATCGTCGACGTACTGAATCAGAGTAGCACATGGAGGCAAAATGAAAGCATCAAGCTGGGATTTCAAAGCCTGACTGTAAATGGAGGGACTTTCACAATAGCCTTGAGGTGCACGCTTGAACCGGAAACTTCGGCCTCCGAGAGAGAAACCAAAAATATCCCTACTTTCCTCAGCAATAGGAATGCTAAAGAAAGCATTTTTGAGATCAATAACCGAGAACCATGCCGCTGAAGCGGGTATCATAGTAAGCAAGGCAGTGATATCTGGGACAACAGGAAACTGGGTGTGTGAAAGATACAGAGCGGAGCGATACCCTTACCAAATGGGTGATGGTTCCGTGTCGATCCACAAGACCAAGAGATCCAGACTCCTCTACTCTGTTTCCACAGGGACGCGGTCAGAGCTACAACCCGGAAGTCCCGCCTTCGCGAACCGGAAGAGGATGCTCGGGACCAATAATAGGGGAGGAGAATCAGTGTGACGGAGAGGAAGAAGAACGCTGGAAAGAGACTATCAGGAAAGAAGACGCGGGACCCGGTTTGAGGAGAGAAGACGCGGGACCCGACCCATGAAAAGAAGACGCGGGAACCGGTCTGAGGAGAGGAGAAGACGCGGGACCCGACCCACGGAAAGAAGACGCGGGACCCGGTTTGCGGAGAGAAGACACGGGACCCGACACAGAGAAGACCTGGATGCCAGAGAACACCGAGGACGGTGAAGAAAATTGGTCCGAGGACTGGTGGTGTCCGGAGGTGGCTGGGGAGCGGCCGTGACTCAGGAGAGTTACGGCGGTGCCAGGTGAGTTTTTGTGGCTCAGGGGTAACCGGGAGAGGGGCGGGAGAAGAAGTGGGTGGGAAATATCGGGGCAGAAGCGTATAACAGAAGGGCAATAAAAGTGTTAATTCCCTTGTGTGACCAAATACACCCGTAAACAAAGAACCTTTACTTTAAAAAATGCATGAGTGTGCACCATTCCTATTTCCGACTTAGGCACTTAAACTAAACTCCTGCTAAGGAGATTTACCGTTTTTCTTTCCCCGATTTCGTTTTCCTATTTCCTTTGTTTCCGCTTGGCTGTTGGAACACTCGAGGCACCTTAAGAATCTAGTGCACCAAGGTGTGGTGATGGGAGTATACCCCTAAATAGTGCCATACACCATTCTGACGGCTCCTTTTCCTCTCTTTATCCTCCTATGAGCCTCCGGGGTGACCACCACGGTCAAGGACAACCAGAAAGCAGGACAACACCTTTATCCTCACCTGACCCTTCCAGTTCACTGGACTCATGGGATGAAGAGGCAGACCATCCAGGAACCCTATCTCAACAGTCTACATCTCACACTTTTGTTAATAAATCATCTTTTAAACCTTTAATTAAGCCTCCACGCGTGTTCATCAAGCCTGCCCTCCCACACTGGGGACAACAATCTCGTTGACCTCCCGAAGATCAATCACAAAGCGATATACAGGAGGCTGAGAAGGATCAGTGCGTTTAAGAACAGGTAGAACAGGACTATTGCAAACATTACCTCTTGTCTCTTCCACCACACCCTTCTGAACCAGATCATAGATAATAGCCAGCAAAGCTTGTTCACCATCATTAGAAATCTTATACTGAGGAATACGTGACAATTTAACATCAGGCTTAATAGTAACCATGAGGAAATATAAATTTTTGGTCAAGTTATGTTCCCTATCGTGTACCCCACCGTCTCCATGTACGAGTTAAAGTGCATGTAACTTCCCTCCTGTGCCAGCTATGAAGACGCAAATACATTTGCGTCCAACGTTAACATGTCCTCTTTCAGACCCACCCTGAATGGGTTGAATAGTCCGTTCCTAAGTATGCTATGCCAACGTCTTTTTGTAGTGTACTCTACATGTTTTTTCAGCTCTGGCAAAGTAGGCCCAGAATTTCTGCCATCGAGCCTTTTTCTTCCTTCTGACTCTGAAAGCCTCAGCCCAGGCTGCCCAGGCCGCCCCCGTATCTGTGAACTCTGCCTTACTTTCAGCGCGGCCCACCACGCTCAGCTCAGCCTGCTGCCTGCCAAGACTGACTACAACCTTCGAGTTATCTGTTCCGCTCCTCGAAGATACATTCCTGCCTACTAGTTTCAGTAAACATTCCCCAGCTGCAGAGCCAAAGGGCCGGCCTGTCTCCGTGCAAATAATTCATAGCCTCTGTTACCATGCTCCCATGGAAGGCCCATGCCCCCACGCTTCTCATACAGACACTCAGGCGCTTATACACGCACTCACAGTCAGTATAGAATAGCTTCTGCCCCAGAGACCTTTCCGCCCAGATAGCTCCGTTCCTAAACATCAGATATCAGATATGATAGAAGCACAAGTTGATCTGACATGCCAGACTTCTGTCTCTTTCCGTCAGTGTAAATGTCAAGCCCCTGCACCCTCCAGTTTCACGCCAAATCTCGCGTCATGCAGCTGCGCGCGCATCCAAGCTTCTGATTTCTGCTGACATTGCAACATTTCTGTTTTAGTGCCACCCACATGTGACACCTACCTATGACGTTTCTAGAGCACACCTCCAGTTACGCCTAGTCCACGCCTTCTGATTACGTGCTAGTAACACGTGGATGCTGTTATCTTGTCTACTCTCAGCTGTTACGCCTACTACATTGCTTCCTATGATGTAAATTAAGTATATAAGCTATGTATTGTCAATAAAACATTGCTCTATCCCTTCCTGAACCCCGTGTGGTTGCAGGAACATGATATCCTATTCCGGAATAATTCCTTTTTTAGGAATAAAACCCCTAAGAACTCTAACACCACGGACTCTGTTTTCTTTCTTTTCGATTGAGTTATTATTGATTAAGTACTTACCTGCATAGAAATTAAGATAGTAAATTAAATATTTACGACATTTTGGCGCCCGAATAGGGACCCCTCCCCCACCTCACGCGCCGGTTGGTGCATTGTAAGCTCTGTCCCCTGCCATCAGTTAGAAGGAAACTACGCGTACCGGCAGGATTTCCTGTATCTCCCTCTGGCCCACGGAGGTGACGAAGATTACGATCAGTACCCAGACGAGGCGGTGAGGAGTGCGGAGGATCCCGACCAGAGCCTAGCCGAAAGAAGCAAGGTCCGAGGTGTCAAGAGGCCCACCAGTTTTCCGAAGTATCCACGTGTCGAGTCGAGTCGAGTCCGGTCCAGTCCAGTCCAGTCGAGTTTTCCGAGGCCTTCTGTTTTCCGTGCTTCCCGGTGAGTACCATTGCTGGGACGTATCTAGACGGGTTTGGGTACACAAGTCCGGTCTGCACTGTTTTAGGCAGTGTATCTGTACTGTTTAGCAGTACATCCGATGATTCAAGTTCTTGCACTGTTTTCAGCAGTGTATCTGTGCTGTTTAGCAGTACATCTGATATAGGGGGTAGTCGTATATGTCGCAAATGTCCTTTTTTTGTGATTAATGTCGTGGTATGAGTGTGACTGTTTTTATGTGCATTATTGTGTTCTTGTATAACTAGCTGTATCTAGTATTAAGTAGCAAGGATTGAGCGTTCAGTACCGAGTAAACAAGATGCCGTTTTTCAACAAGTTAAAGCAGATAGGAACTAGGAAAGGGATACTAGAGGAAGAAATCCCTATCCCCCCTAAGGATACTCCTGGAAACTTTATGTACCACAAGCATGGCATAGATGCCATAGTGTATCTAGATTTATGGGCCGACTATACTAAACATCTAGACGAGAGACACAGATGGCCAGTTACTGGAACATGGGATGCCGAGTGCATCATGAAGGTAGAGGAAGCATTATGGAAAAAGAAAGCCAGACAATCTCAGAAAGACGCCATAGAGTTTTGGCGTAAGGAATCCCGTAAGCGTGCTGAAAAAGAACTACGTAGAGAGGACAGACTTAAAGAATCAGAGAAAGCACAAGAAAACGAATTAATTACTGAGGGGATCCGAGTAAAGTCAGAACAGATAGACCGTGCACGAAATAACCTCATAAACGGTATGTATCTCGCGGCCGAGGGTTCGCCTGAGGCCATTTCAGAAATACCGAAAAATCTACCGTCACCATTGGTTCCAACTAAAGTAACTCACAAGACTACTAAAGACATATTCTTGAATTCCTATCTAGAGGATGTAGCACCCGCTTACACCAATCTGCCTGTCCGCGCCCTGCCTAACGACAGGGATGGGGGTGGTAACCCGCCCCAAGATCATATTCCGCCTGTTCCACCCCCTCCACCGCCTCCCATACCTAAAGTTAATCTACCGAAGCCACGTTTACCTGACCCTACTAAAGGACAAATTCAAGTACAGATACAGACTCCACAGAGAGATAATGTCCAAGCTTCCGCCTCAGGAGGTGCGATGGGGGGTCACCAGACCCCGCCATTAACACGCAGGTTACAGCTCGGGGACTTGCAGAGTCCCTACACTTACAAATCACCCCGTCTCGATATACTCAAAGGACAACTTACAGTTTGCAGATATGATCCAGTACCCGGCAAAGACGATAGAATGATAATGGCATCACTATGATTACGATCTGCTACTGATTTCCTGCTGATGTTTCCAGGAATGAACGAGCACCTAGATAGAATATATCAGTTTATCCAGACTGGGAAAGACCCCGACAGTATTAAGGATGCCATGGAGCATCAGAAAGTTGACGTTCAAGGACAGATACTACGCTTTTTCATAAATTGCCTAATAAGAGAACGAGACAGGCCTGAGACAGATCAGGGTGAATTAGATGCACTCAACAGGTGGGGTAAAAATATATCTGAAGGAAAACACGACAAGGGGGCTTGCATAGCCAGTATGTACAAGAAAATAAGAAAAGCAGTGTTAGACGTACACAAAGAAGAGAAAGAAAAGGCTTCCTCCGAGGGGGAAGAAGAACCTGAAGAATCAGAAAAGACTACAGACACTATAGCGTATGTAGGTAAGGGAACTTACCTTAGGAAAGGCATCCGTCCAGAAAGCAAGAGAGTTCTTTTCTCTGCCTTGACAAACCCGAATTCTGCTGAACATCAGTTCCAGGAGACTGATAAAAGGCTTCGAGATCGAGTAGGGTACCATGTACTCAATTCTATGGATGAACAAGAACTAGCCCGGTCAGCCATATTATGGACTGAAAATCCGGATATATACAATGATGACACCGTAGCACAGACATTCTTGAACCTTTCCCCAGACGAGCAGAAATTAGCAGGTGTATACATGATTCAGCACCTTCTCACGAAATACAGAAATCAACATTCTGATCCAGGTCCCTTACACGAAACATTAGAAGAACTACTCATGGACAGATGGAGAGGTTTAAGTACCAAATTAATTCAAATAATTCTAGAACAACGCCATAGATATGACACTTTCATAAGCTCCGAATATGTCCCCGCCCCGCCCCCAGAAAGGAAAATGTATCATATGGAACGTCGGCATGGTATTGAAAGTCAGAACCCCTTACGAGAAGTGCACCCAGTTATGGGTGACGATCATCACTTGAAACGAGTGTATGTACACACACCTCTGACTAAGTTAGAACTGTTAGAAATGAAGAAACTAGTCCCGTGCCATGATAAAGACCCTGCAGGTTTTCATAGAGAGCTTAAAGACATGTTACTGATGGGGGATTATACGTACGAAGATATCACGAAAATGTTAAAGGTATTGCTGCCCACGGGCATCTACGAGAAACTAAAAGAAAAAGAATGGGAGGTGGGAGAGAAAAAGATTGTATGGACAGAAATAGAAGATGAAGAGAACAAACGGGTCCCAGGGGTAGGCCTTGGGGAGAAAACTAAAGCACTACCAGGTCTGATAGTACAGGTTCTGCCAAGATTATTGACAACTAGAAAGGAAGACTGGGATGCAATATCAGCCTGTAAACAGAAACCCGACGAAGATACTAGTGACTTCTATTCAAGATTCGAGAAATGTTTCATTATTAATAGTGGTCTTAAACCAAGTAGCGAGTCGTACCCGCATCTTTTTGTATCAAAGTTAGTCGAAAATTCCCTGTTAGCAGTTAAAAACCGTGTATACAAGGTCGAGAGTACATGGCAAGCCAATACGCCATCCCAGATGTTACAAATGTTACAATATCATCAGAACAGAATTAGAGAAGAGCAGGATCAGGAACAAAAACGTATGAAAGACACGAAAATGAAAATGCTAGTAGCCCAATCGGTCCCAACCGATGTCCACAGAAAGGGTACGACCCAGACAGGTCACACCGCAGCTCCCGTTAAAGGGACATGCAACTATTGTAAGCAGCCAGGTCACTACGTACATGAATGCCCAGTTCTGAAACATAACATAGCGACAGGTAAAACTAAAGAAAGACCGCATCCGCCTAGACAAGACCATAACCAGCATCAGTCTTCACAGAATATGCAGCCCATGCAGAATACACAGCCTACGCATGCTTCATCACCTACAGCACAGACAGTAGCGGTATCACAGCCACAGCCCATTGCCGCAACACAGCAAGTTTCACAACAAATGTACCAGTATGCCCAGTCCGCTTACCCCGATTATCCACGATATACATGAAACAGCCTAGAGAGGGAGGGTGGCTTGCCTCTTATTGAGATTCCTGTAGATCAAGAGGGTCCTTATGTACACAGTCAAGTATTGGGAAAAGACAGAAAGTTTTTAATTGATACAGGGGCAAGTCGCACCACAATCAGTCATGAGGAAGTTCCAGGGGCACCCCTCTCAGGCTCACAGAATGTTTCCCTTGGTTTTTCAGGAAAGCCCATTGTAAATGAGGTATCAGAACCAGTTCCCCTGGCTGTGGGTCCATTATCACGTGTTACAGACTTGTTACTTACGAAATCATGTCCAGAGAATCTGTTAGGAATTAAAACATTAAAGGCTCTAGGAGCCGTGATCTGCTGTTCCCCGGAGGGAGTCAGACTCTTTTTGCGGGATTTCAAGGGTCATTATATGTTACGTGAGTTTGATGTCAGATTGAAAAATGTACCAGACCACCTGTGGGCAAAAGGCCCAACTGATGTAGGTTGTATGCACATTACCCCATACCGTGTGACACTCAAACAAGGTGTAGTTTTACCCAGAATCAGACAATACAAGTTACCACCCGATGCTGTAGTGGCTTTACTGGAAATCATTGAAGAGCTCATTACCCAGGGAGTGGTCGTAGAGACCGACTCCAATATCTGTAATTCACCCATCATTCCGATTCTTAAACGTACTGATCCCAATGCACCGCCAGTATATCGGCTGGTGATTGATCTAAGAGAACTGAATAAATGCATTATTCCACAGTACCCTGTGGTTCCCGACATCTCATCCTTATTGACTGCTATTGATTCAGAAGCGACGTTCTTTACTGTAATTGACCTCAAGAACGCCTTCTTCAGCGTACCTATTGATCCAGAGAGCCAATATCTCTTCGGATTCAGTTTAAATGGACGCAGTTTCAAATTTTCACGCGCACCTCAAGGATTCACAGAAAGCCGCAGCATCTATAGCCAAGCACTGAAAAGACAACTTGATTGTATCACAATGCCAGTTAACACCGCTTTACTGCAATACGTCGATGATCTGCTGATCACCGCACGAAGTGAGCCCGAATGTGAACAAGCATCACTGACAGTTTTACATTTTCTGGCCGATAAGGGACACAAGGTGTCTCCTTCGAAGCTACAATTCTGTGTTCAGCAAGTTGTGTACTTGGGTCACTTGCTGTCCAAAGTGGGGAGACAGCTCACTCCCGATCGCATTCAGTTAATTGCAAATATGCCACAACCCCAGACACAAAAGGAAGTGCGGGCCTTCATAGGCCTCACCTCGTACTGTAGACAATGGATTCCTCAGTATGCATTTCTAGCCAAACCACTCATTCAGTTAACAACGCAGGAGGCAGCGACTTCGACTGTCCTTCCCTGGACTCAGGAACATACACAAGCCTTTGAGGAATTAAAGAAAGCATTATGCCAAGCACCAGTTCTAGCGGCACCATGTTACAGCAAACCTTTTACACTTTTTGTTACAGAACGTGAAGGTACAGCACTGTCTGTCCTCACTCAAGACCAAGCAGGTTCATATAAGCCTTGTGCTTATTTTTCGAGTACATTGGATTCAGTAGCCCAGGCACTCCCTGCGTGCTTAAAGTCAGTAGCAGCAACAGCATTAGCAATCAGACAGAGTGATTCAATTGTTCTAGGACATCCATTAACAGTTCAAGTTCCACATTCTGTAGAGGTTCTTTTAAACAGAACCCAGACTCAACACTTGACCATAGCACGATTGACAGGTTATGAATTGACACTATTCCAGCCACACATAGAAATCAGACGCTGTAGCATCTTGAACCCCGCAACATTGTTGCCTGCAATTATGACCGATCCAACACCGCATGATTGCATAGAGATCATTAATACAGTAACAAAACCTCGACGAGATCTAACAGATGTTCCACTGACAAATCCAGACCTGACACTTTATGTGGACGGTTCATGCATGAGAACAAGTACAGGAGAATTAGTGGCCGCATATGCAGTGACCACTGAAACTGAAGTTAAAGAAACACACCGTATTGACACATTGTCTGCCCAAGCAGCGGAGCTCATCGCTCTGACCCGAGCTTGTATTCTAGCCAAGAACAGAAATGTTAACATATACACTGATTCCCGCTATGCGTTCGGAGTCGTACACGACTTCGGCATGTTATGGCAAGAAAGAGGTTTTTTGACCTCTCATGGTGCCAAGATCCAACACGGTCCCCTCATTCAAGCATTATTAGAGGCAATACATTTGCCCTCAGGCATATCAGTCATGAAGTGTAAAGCACATACTAAGGTTACAGATTCTGTTTCCCAGGGTAATGACCTGGCAGACCAGACAGCGAAACATACAGCATTGACTCACACCCAGACTACTGATGTGACAAAGACAATAGTACCAACTCAGTGTATGTCAGTCAGGGATCCCACCCTAGACGTAATCGATATCCAGACACATGCCACTTCAGATGAAATAAAGAAATGGACCGAAATAGGAGGGATCCAGACAGATCAAGGATGGGTCACAAAGGGAAAACCTACATGGTTCCTCCCCGACTCCATGGTTCAAATCATGATAAATACAGCACATAGTCCTGCACATCTAGGAGAAAAAGCTATGTTAGACAGTTTACAGAATCTCTGGTACAACAAACACTTACGAGCAGCAGCAAAACAGAAAGTGCGTACTTGCATGATCTGTTGTCAGTTCAATCCAGGTAAAAGCGTCCCTGTAGAGCAAGGTGGATTTCATCCTCCCGATCACCCTTTTGAAGTCCTCCAGATGGATTATATCCAGATGGACCGTTGTCGAGGATTCAAATATGTCCTCGTAGTTGTTTGTGCACTGTCTCGTTGGACCGAAGCATACCCAGTCTCAGATTACACTGCCCCGACCACTGCCAAGCAGCTGGTTCGAGAATTCTTCCCACGATACGGTCTGCCTCGTGTCGTGTACTCAGATAACGGACAGCCGTTCTCATCCGAACTTATGAAGCATGTTTCCCTTTTGCTAGGATATCAGTGGAAATTCCACTGTGTCCGACACCCCGAAGCCGCAGGCCTTGTAGAGAGGCATAACCAGACACTTAAGATACGCCTTGCTAAAATATGCCAGGAGAAAGGGGTCGACTGGATAGTCGCCCTGCCAGTTGCACTGTTCTATATGAGAATGGTTGCACATTCGAGATCAGGACTATCCCCGTACGAAGTGGTCTTTGGCAGACCACCGAATATGTGGGGGACGCCCATTCCTAAGAAAATTACCGATGTTGATTGTAACATGTTGACAGATTATCTTGCCTCCTTGATGTCTGCACTCCAATCATGTCGTTCACAGGTTGCCGCAGCATTTCCTGACAACACTGATGTAAAGCCACATGATGTCCGTCCTGGCGACATAGTCCTTGTGAGGAATTTTGACCGGAAAAGCCCGCTGGAGCCCCGCTGGAAAGCACCGAAGACCGTCCTTCTTACTACAAAGACCGCTGTGAAGTTGGAGGGCAGAAAGGGGTGGGTCCACACGAGTCATATTAAGTTATGCAATGAACTAAAACCAGACCTTGACTCGCCCACCCCCACCAAAGACTGTATTAAACCTAGTGACTTTAAATTACCTGAACGAGAGAAAACTCCCCAAGAGGAGTACCGACTCAAGCTTCGATCTAGCAAGTCAGACAGTTTAATTGTTTAAGTCCTCCCCTAGGTGAATCGGTTAAATAGTTTCTGACATGTATCCCCTAGATCGAGATAGAGAGAGAGAGAGACAATTTAAGAAACGTACATACTGCAAATCACTGCGTAGTCACTGTATAGTGACATTATTAATCATGTTTTTTCTAAGTATTCTGATAATTGTTGCAAGTGTACTTCTTCCAATCTATTGCCCTATTTTCAAGCGTGAACAATCTGCTTACAATGTTTCTGCTGAACATTCTTTTAGCGAGTTACCTCCACATGAACTTTCTTACAGACTTGCGCTGCGCAACAACACATTCATTAGTATGTTACATCACTCCCATCAGACTAATAACGCTACAAATTGCTGGATATGTGGCCGACTCCCTCCCTACCAGAATTACAAGGGAGCTCTGCCCCTCTTTCCGTACCCATTCACTCATAACGGCTCCTGTGGTGCATGGTTCAAAATAATTAATTCCTTAGATCCTGATATTGCTGTTCTCGACGGGAGCTGGGTTTGGGGAAACCTGAACTTAGTCCTGCTCAACGTCTGTTACCCTGATAAGGAGGGACTCCCCATTAGAATAGGAACTGATCTAGAAAATGAAGTATATGGATTAAGTAATTACACAATTAATCTTATGCTCCTCGAAGATACATTCCTGCCTACTAGTTTCAGTAAACATTCCCCAGCTGCAGAGCCAAAGGGCCGGCCTGTCTCCGTGCAAATAATTCATAGCCTCTGTTACCATGCTCCCATGGAAGGCCCATGCCCCCACGCTTCTCATACAGACACTCAGGCGCTTATACACGCACTCACAGTCAGTATAGAATAGCTTCTGCCCCAGAGACCTTTCCGCCCAGATAGCTCCGTTCCTAAACATCAGATATCAGATATGATAGAAGCACAAGTTGATCTGACATGCCAGACTTCTGTCTCTTTCCGTCAGTGTAAATGTCAAGCCCCTGCACCCTCCAGTTTCACGCCAAATCTCGCGTCATGCAGCTGCGCGCGCATCCAAGCTTCTGATTTCTGCTGACATTGCAACATTTCTGTTTTAGTGCCACCCACATGTGACACCTACCTATGACGTTTCTAGAGCACACCTCCAGTTACGCCTAGTCCACGCCTTCTGATTACGTGCTAGTAACACGTGGATGCTGTTATCTTGTCTACTCTCAGCTGTTACGCCTACTACATTGCTTCCTATGATGTAAATTAAGTATATAAGCTATGTATTGTCAATAAAACATTGCTCTATCCCTTCCTGAACCCCGTGTGGTTGCAGGAACATGATATCCTATTCCGGAATAATTCCTTTTTTAGGAATAAAACCCCTAAGAACTCTAACACCACGGACTCTGTTTTCTTTCTTTTCGATTGAGTTATTATTGATTAAGTACTTACCTGCATAGAAATTAAGATAGTAAATTAAATATTTACGACATTTTGGCGCCCGAATAGGGACCCCTCCCCCACCTCACGCGCCGGTTGGTGCATTGTAAGCTCTGTCCCCTGCCATCAGTTAGAAGGAAACTACGCGTACCGGCAGGATTTCCTGTATCTCCCTCTGGCCCACGGAGGTGACGAAGATTACGATCAGTACCCAGACGAGGCGGTGAGGAGTGCGGAGGATCCCGACCAGAGCCTAGCCGAAAGAAGCAAGGTCCGAGGTGTCAAGAGGCCCACCAGTTTTCCGAAGTATCCACGTGTCGAGTCGAGTCGAGTCCGGTCCAGTCCAGTCCAGTCGAGTTTTCCGAGGCCTTCTGTTTTCCGTGCTTCCCGGTGAGTACCATTGCTGGGACGTATCTAGACGGGTTTGGGTACACAAGTCCGGTCTGCACTGTTTTAGGCAGTGTATCTGTACTGTTTAGCAGTACATCCGATGATTCAAGTTCTTGCACTGTTTTCAGCAGTGTATCTGTGCTGTTTAGCAGTACATCTGATATAGGGGGTAGTCGTATATGTCGCAAATGTCCTTTTTTTGTGATTAATGTCGTGGTATGAGTGTGACTGTTTTTATGTGCATTATTGTGTTCTTGTATAACTAGCTGTATCTAGTATTAAGTAGCAAGGATTGAGCGTTCAGTACCGAGTAAACAAGATGCCGTTTTTCAACAAGTTAAAGCAGATAGGAACTAGGAAAGGGATACTAGAGGAAGAAATCCCTATCCCCCCTAAGGATACTCCTGGAAACTTTATGTACCACAAGCATGGCATAGATGCCATAGTGTATCTAGATTTATGGGCCGACTATACTAAACATCTAGACGAGAGACACAGATGGCCAGTTACTGGAACATGGGATGCCGAGTGCATCATGAAGGTAGAGGAAGCATTATGGAAAAAGAAAGCCAGACAATCTCAGAAAGACGCCATAGAGTTTTGGCGTAAGGAATCCCGTAAGCGTGCTGAAAAAGAACTACGTAGAGAGGACAGACTTAAAGAATCAGAGAAAGCACAAGAAAACGAATTAATTACTGAGGGGATCCGAGTAAAGTCAGAACAGATAGACCGTGCACGAAATAACCTCATAAACGGTATGTATCTCGCGGCCGAGGGTTCGCCTGAGGCCATTTCAGAAATACCGAAAAATCTACCGTCACCATTGGTTCCAACTAAAGTAACTCACAAGACTACTAAAGACATATTCTTGAATTCCTATCTAGAGGATGTAGCACCCGCTTACACCAATCTGCCTGTCCGCGCCCTGCCTAACGACAGGGATGGGGGTGGTAACCCGCCCCAAGATCATATTCCGCCTGTTCCACCCCCTCCACCGCCTCCCATACCTAAAGTTAATCTACCGAAGCCACGTTTACCTGACCCTACTAAAGGACAAATTCAAGTACAGATACAGACTCCACAGAGAGATAATGTCCAAGCTTCCGCCTCAGGAGGTGCGATGGGGGGTCACCAGACCCCGCCATTAACACGCAGGTTACAGCTCGGGGACTTGCAGAGTCCCTACACTTACAAATCACCCCGTCTCGATATACTCAAAGGACAACTTACAGTTTGCAGATATGATCCAGTACCCGGCAAAGACGATAGAATGATAATGGCATCACTATGATTACGATCTGCTACTGATTTCCTGCTGATGTTTCCAGGAATGAACGAGCACCTAGATAGAATATATCAGTTTATCCAGACTGGGAAAGACCCCGACAGTATTAAGGATGCCATGGAGCATCAGAAAGTTGACGTTCAAGGACAGATACTACGCTTTTTCATAAATTGCCTAATAAGAGAACGAGACAGGCCTGAGACAGATCAGGGTGAATTAGATGCACTCAACAGGTGGGGTAAAAATATATCTGAAGGAAAACACGACAAGGGGGCTTGCATAGCCAGTATGTACAAGAAAATAAGAAAAGCAGTGTTAGACGTACACAAAGAAGAGAAAGAAAAGGCTTCCTCCGAGGGGGAAGAAGAACCTGAAGAATCAGAAAAGACTACAGACACTATAGCGTATGTAGGTAAGGGAACTTACCTTAGGAAAGGCATCCGTCCAGAAAGCAAGAGAGTTCTTTTCTCTGCCTTGACAAACCCGAATTCTGCTGAACATCAGTTCCAGGAGACTGATAAAAGGCTTCGAGATCGAGTAGGGTACCATGTACTCAATTCTATGGATGAACAAGAACTAGCCCGGTCAGCCATATTATGGACTGAAAATCCGGATATATACAATGATGACACCGTAGCACAGACATTCTTGAACCTTTCCCCAGACGAGCAGAAATTAGCAGGTGTATACATGATTCAGCACCTTCTCACGAAATACAGAAATCAACATTCTGATCCAGGTCCCTTACACGAAACATTAGAAGAACTACTCATGGACAGATGGAGAGGTTTAAGTACCAAATTAATTCAAATAATTCTAGAACAACGCCATAGATATGACACTTTCATAAGCTCCGAATATGTCCCCGCCCCGCCCCCAGAAAGGAAAATGTATCATATGGAACGTCGGCATGGTATTGAAAGTCAGAACCCCTTACGAGAAGTGCACCCAGTTATGGGTGACGATCATCACTTGAAACGAGTGTATGTACACACACCTCTGACTAAGTTAGAACTGTTAGAAATGAAGAAACTAGTCCCGTGCCATGATAAAGACCCTGCAGGTTTTCATAGAGAGCTTAAAGACATGTTACTGATGGGGGATTATACGTACGAAGATATCACGAAAATGTTAAAGGTATTGCTGCCCACGGGCATCTACGAGAAACTAAAAGAAAAAGAATGGGAGGTGGGAGAGAAAAAGATTGTATGGACAGAAATAGAAGATGAAGAGAACAAACGGGTCCCAGGGGTAGGCCTTGGGGAGAAAACTAAAGCACTACCAGGTCTGATAGTACAGGTTCTGCCAAGATTATTGACAACTAGAAAGGAAGACTGGGATGCAATATCAGCCTGTAAACAGAAACCCGACGAAGATACTAGTGACTTCTATTCAAGATTCGAGAAATGTTTCATTATTAATAGTGGTCTTAAACCAAGTAGCGAGTCGTACCCGCATCTTTTTGTATCAAAGTTAGTCGAAAATTCCCTGTTAGCAGTTAAAAACCGTGTATACAAGGTCGAGAGTACATGGCAAGCCAATACGCCATCCCAGATGTTACAAATGTTACAATATCATCAGAACAGAATTAGAGAAGAGCAGGATCAGGAACAAAAACGTATGAAAGACACGAAAATGAAAATGCTAGTAGCCCAATCGGTCCCAACCGATGGCCACAGAAAGGGTACGACCCAGACAGGTCACACCGCAGCTCCCGTTAAAGGGACATGCAACTATTGTAAGCAGCCAGGTCACTACGTACATGAATGCCCAGTTCTGAAACATAACATAGCGACAGGTAAAACTAAAGAAAGACCGCATCCGCCTAGACAAGACCATAACCAGCATCAGTCTTCACAGAATATGCAGCCCATGCAGAATACACAGCCTACGCATGCTTCATCACCTACAGCACAGACAGTAGCGGTATCACAGCCACAGCCCATTGCCGCAACACAGCAAGTTTCACAACAAATGTACCAGTATGCCCAGTCCGCTTACCCCGATTATCCACGATATACATGAAACAGCCTAGAGAGGGAGGGTGGCTTGCCTCTTATTGAGATTCCTGTAGATCAAGAGGGTCCTTATGTACACAGTCAAGTATTGGGAAAAGACAGAAAGTTTTTAATTGATACAGGGGCAAGTCGCACCACAATCAGTCATGAGGAAGTTCCAGGGGCACCCCTCTCAGGCTCACAGAATGTTTCCCTTGGTTTTTCAGGAAAGCCCATTGTAAATGAGGTATCAGAACCAGTTCCCCTGGCTGTGGGTCCATTATCACGTGTTACAGACTTGTTACTTACGAAATCATGTCCAGAGAATCTGTTAGGAATTAAAACATTAAAGGCTCTAGGAGCCGTGATCTGCTGTTCCCCGGAGGGAGTCAGACTCTTTTTGCGGGATTTCAAGGGTCATTATATGTTACGTGAGTTTGATGTCAGATTGAAAAATGTACCAGACCACCTGTGGGCAAAAGGCCCAACTGATGTAGGTTGTATGCACATTACCCCATACCGTGTGACACTCAAACAAGGTGTAGTTTTACCCAGAATCAGACAATACAAGTTACCACCCGATGCTGTAGTGGCTTTACTGGAAATCATTGAAGAGCTCATTACCCAGGGAGTGGTCGTAGAGACCGACTCCAATATCTGTAATTCACCCATCATTCCGATTCTTAAACGTACTGATCCCAATGCACCGCCAGTATATCGGCTGGTGATTGATCTAAGAGAACTGAATAAATGCATTATTCCACAGTACCCTGTGGTTCCCGACATCTCATCCTTATTGACTGCTATTGATTCAGAAGCGACGTTCTTTACTGTAATTGACCTCAAGAACGCCTTCTTCAGCGTACCTATTGATCCAGAGAGCCAATATCTCTTCGGATTCAGTTTAAATGGACGCAGTTTCAAATTTTCACGCGCACCTCAAGGATTCACAGAAAGCCGCAGCATCTATAGCCAAGCACTGAAAAGACAACTTGATTGTATCACAATGCCAGTTAACACCGCTTTACTGCAATACGTCGATGATCTGCTGATCACCGCACGAAGTGAGCCCGAATGTGAACAAGCATCACTGACAGTTTTACATTTTCTGGCCGATAAGGGACACAAGGTGTCTCCTTCGAAGCTACAATTCTGTGTTCAGCAAGTTGTGTACTTGGGTCACTTGCTGTCCAAAGTGGGGAGACAGCTCACTCCCGATCGCATTCAGTTAATTGCAAATATGCCACAACCCCAGACACAAAAGGAAGTGCGGGCCTTCATAGGCCTCACCTCGTACTGTAGACAATGGATTCCTCAGTATGCATTTCTAGCCAAACCACTCATTCAGTTAACAACGCAGGAGGCAGCGACTTCGACTGTCCTTCCCTGGACTCAGGAACATACACAAGCCTTTGAGGAATTAAAGAAAGCATTATGCCAAGCACCAGTTCTAGCGGCACCATGTTACAGCAAACCTTTTACACTTTTTGTTACAGAACGTGAAGGTACAGCACTGTCTGTCCTCACTCAAGACCAAGCAGGTTCATATAAGCCTTGTGCTTATTTTTCGAGTACATTGGATTCAGTAGCCCAGGCACTCCCTGCGTGCTTAAAGTCAGTAGCAGCAACAGCATTAGCAATCAGACAGAGTGATTCAATTGTTCTAGGACATCCATTAACAGTTCAAGTTCCACATTCTGTAGAGGTTCTTTTAAACAGAACCCAGACTCAACACTTGACCATAGCACGATTGACAGGTTATGAATTGACACTATTCCAGCCACACATAGAAATCAGACGCTGTAGCATCTTGAACCCCGCAACATTGTTGCCTGCAATTATGACCGATCCAACACCGCATGATTGCATAGAGATCATTAATACAGTAACAAAACCTCGACGAGATCTAACAGATGTTCCACTGACAAATCCAGACCTGACACTTTATGTGGACGGTTCATGCATGAGAACAAGTACAGGAGAATTAGTGGCCGCATATGCAGTGACCACTGAAACTGAAGTTAAAGAAACACACCGTATTGACACATTGTCTGCCCAAGCAGCGGAGCTCATCGCTCTGACCCGAGCTTGTATTCTAGCCAAGAACAGAAATGTTAACATATACACTGATTCCCGCTATGCGTTCGGAGTCGTACACGACTTCGGCATGTTATGGCAAGAAAGAGGTTTTTTGACCTCTCATGGTGCCAAGATCCAACACGGTCCCCTCATTCAAGCATTATTAGAGGCAATACATTTGCCCTCAGGCATATCAGTCATGAAGTGTAAAGCACATACTAAGGTTACAGATTCTGTTTCCCAGGGTAATGACCTGGCAGACCAGACAGCGAAACATACAGCATTGACTCACACCCAGACTACTGATGTGACAAAGACAATAGTACCAACTCAGTGTATGTCAGTCAGGGATCCCACCCTAGACGTAATCGATATCCAGACACATGCCACTTCAGATGAAATAAAGAAATGGACCGAAATAGGAGGGATCCAGACAGATCAAGGATGGGTCACAAAGGGAAAACCTACATGGTTCCTCCCCGACTCCATGGTTCAAATCATGATAAATACAGCACATAGTCCTGCACATCTAGGAGAAAAAGCTATGTTAGACAGTTTACAGAATCTCTGGTACAACAAACACTTACGAGCAGCAGCAAAACAGAAAGTGCGTACTTGCATGATCTGTTGTCAGTTCAATCCAGGTAAAAGCGTCCCTGTAGAGCAAGGTGGATTTCATCCTCCCGATCACCCTTTTGAAGTCCTCCAGATGGATTATATCCAGATGGACCGTTGTCGAGGATTCAAATATGTCCTCGTAGTTGTTTGTGCACTGTCTCGTTGGACCGAAGCATACCCAGTCTCAGATTACACTGCCCCGACCACTGCCAAGCAGCTGGTTCGAGAATTCTTCCCACGATACGGTCTGCCTCGTGTCGTGTACTCAGATAACGGACAGCCGTTCTCATCCGAACTTATGAAGCATGTTTCCCTTTTGCTAGGATATCAGTGGAAATTCCACTGTGTCCGACACCCCGAAGCCGCAGGCCTTGTAGAGAGGCATAACCAGACACTTAAGATACGCCTTGCTAAAATATGCCAGGAGAAAGGGGTCGACTGGATAGTCGCCCTGCCAGTTGCACTGTTCTATATGAGAATGGTTGCACATTCGAGATCAGGACTATCCCCGTACGAAGTGGTCTTTGGCAGACCACCGAATATGTGGGGGACGCCCATTCCTAAGAAAATTACCGATGTTGATTGTAACATGTTGACAGATTATCTTGCCTCCTTGATGTCTGCACTCCAATCATGTCGTTCACAGGTTGCCGCAGCATTTCCTGACAACACTGATGTAAAGCCACATGATGTCCGTCCTGGCGACATAGTCCTTGTGAGGAATTTTGACCGGAAAAGCCCGCTGGAGCCCCGCTGGAAAGCACCGAAGACCGTCCTTCTTACTACAAAGACCGCTGTGAAGTTGGAGGGCAGAAAGGGGTGGGTCCACACGAGTCATATTAAGTTATGCAATGAACTAAAACCAGACCTTGACTCGCCCACCCCCACCAAAGACTGTATTAAACCTAGTGACTTTAAATTACCTGAACGAGAGAAAACTCCCCAAGGGGAGTACCGACTCAAGCTTCGATCTAGCAAGTCAGACAGTTTAATTGTTTAAGTCCTCCCCTAGGTGAATCGGTTAAATAGTTTCTGACATGTATCCCCTAGATCGAGATAGAGAGAGAGAGAGACAATTTAAGAAACGTACATACTGCAAATCACTGCGTAGTCACTGTATAGTGACATTATTAATCATGTTTTTTCTAAGTATTCTGATAATTGTTGCAAGTGTACTTCTTCCAATCTATTGCCCTATTTTCAAGCGTGAACAATCTGCTTACAATGTTTCTGCTGAACATTCTTTTAGCGAGTTACCTCCACATGAACTTTCTTACAGACTTGCGCTGCGCAACAACACATTCATTAGTATGTTACATCACTCCCATCAGACTAATAACGCTACAAATTGCTGGATATGTGGCCGACTCCCTCCCTACCAGAATTACAAGGGAGCTCTGCCCCTCTTTCCGTACCCATTCACTCATAACGGCTCCTGTGGTGCATGGTTCAAAATAATTAATTCCTTAGATCCTGATATTGCTGTTCTCGACGGGAGCTGGGTTTGGGGAAACCTGAACTTAGTCCTGCTCAACGTCTGTTACCCTGATAAGGAGGGACTCCCCATTAGAATAGGAACTGATCTAGAAAATGAAGTATATGGATTAAGTAATTACACAATTAATCTTATGATTCTTACTGTTGAATCCGAAGTTGCACCAGTTCTGCCCGCTATGTCAGTATTACCAGTCACTGGTGAATTATGTGTCAGAAAGAAAGGTTCAGTACACTTAGGTCATAGTAAATGTACTACTGTGGTCGAATTCAGTGATCATGGTAAATCATCCTTTAAAGCTACCCGTCATTCTTATTTTGTTTGTGGTCATACCGCATACATACGTCTGCCTCCAGATTGGGATGGTACCTGTTATATTGCATTCCTTCTGCCACCTGTTTTTCTAGCTCCTCCTGATTACCACAGAAACACAAATCTAGTAAAGAATAGACTCCGAAGAGATCTCCCGCTTGTCGAATATACAGAAACGGCATGGGAACAATACACCGATTTTAATAAAGGATTCTTTTTCTTTTTAGGCCCCGTCCAAAACAGTAAATTAATATGTAGATTAACTAGAACCCTTGAAGCTGTAGTACATGAAACTGCCTGCGCCTTAGGTAACCTAACAGAGGAGCAATCTGCCATGCGGGTTGTTGTCCTTCAGAATCGTCTTGTTATTGACGTCATCTTGGCAGATAGAGGTGGAGCCTGTAAGGTCATCGGGTCAAGTTGCTGTGTTTTCATTCCAGAAAACGCGCCATCTGTATACAAAGCTATTACACGTCTTCACAAAATTGCAAGTTTAATACATCAGACTCCAGGCACCTGGACTTGGTCCGGTTGGTTCTGGACAACGTTGTCCGCTTGGGGATGGAAGATCCTATCCTTCCTAGGCTTTGGCCTTGTCATAGTATTCAGTTGCTGCCTGTGCCTACAGTGTGGGCCGGCAATATGTGGGCTGTGTGCCACATCGTGCATTGAACATTCCAGTTTTCTCTCAAACAGACAACGGAAGAGAGACGAACAAATTATGTTACAAGAACAAACTGATCAATTTATGATGATCGATATATCATGAAGGGTCCGTAGGGAACAAGGAGGGAATGAGGAAATATAAATTTTTGGTCAAGTTATGTTCCCTATCGTGTACCCCACCGTCTCCATGTACGAGTTAAAGTGCATGTAACTTCCCTCCTGTGCCAGCTATGAAGACGCAAATACATTTGCGTCCAACGTTAACATGTCCTCTTTCAGACCCACCCTGAATGGGTTGAATAGTTCGTTCCTAAGTATGCTATGCCAACGTCTTTTTGTAGTGTACTCTACATGTTTTTTCAGCTCTGGCAAAGTAGGCCCAGAATTTCTGCCATCGAGCCTTTTTCTTCCTTCTGACTCTGAAAGCCTCAGCCCAGGCTGCCCAGGCCGCCCCCGTATCTGTGAACTCTGCCTTACTTTCAGCGCGGCCCACCACGCTCAGCTCAGCCTGCTGCCTGCCAAGACTGACTACAACCTTCGAGTTATCTGTTCCGCTCCTCGAAGATACATTCCTGCCTACTAGTTTCAGTAAACATTCCCCAGCTGCAGAGCCAAAGGGCCGGCCTGTCTCCGTGCAAATAATTCATAGCCTCTGTTACCATGCTCCCATGGAAGGCCCATGCCCCCACGCTTCTCATACAGACACTCAGGCGCTTATACACGCACTCACAGTCAGTATAGAATAGCTTCTGCCCCAGAGACCTTTCCGCCCAGATAGCTCCATTCCTAAACATCAGATATCAGATATGATAGAAGCACAAGTTGATCTGACATGCCAGACTTCTGTCTCTTTCCGTCAGTGTAAATGTCAAGCCCCTGCACCCTCCAGTTTCACGCCAAATCTCGCGTCATGCAGCTGCGCGCGCATCCAAGCTTCTGATTTCTGCTGACATTGCAACATTTCTGTTTTAGTGCCACCCACATGTGACACCTACCTATGACGTTTCTAGAGCACACCTCCAGTTACGCCTAGTCCACGCCTTCTGATTACGTGCTAGTAACACGTGGATGCTGTTATCTTGTCTACTCTCAGCTGTTACGCCTACTACATTGCTTCCTATGATGTAAATTAAGTATATAAGCTATGTATTGTCAATAAAACATTGCTCTATCCCTTCCTGAACCCCGTGTGGTTGCAGGAACATGATATCCTATTCCGGAATAATTCCTTTTTTAGGAATAAAACCCCTAAGAACTCTAACACCACGGACTCTGTTTTCTTTCTTTCCGATTGAGTTATTATTGATTAAGTACTTACCTGCATAGAAATTAAGATAGTAAATTAAATATTTACGACAACCACGTAAGGTGGAATCTGTAGCAGACCAACATCATTCGTACCTGTAGCCCAAAGGGTAGCAGGGAGAGATTGCAATTCAGGCGGAAATCGATCTTTAGATAGATATGTAGGAGAAACCAATTTCTCACCTAAGGTAAGATGCACACCAGAGGGGGAACAATACAACGTTGCATGAAGACGTTTCAACAAGTCCAAACCCAACAAGTTCTCTCCGCAACCAGTGGTTAGAATAAGCGGAGCTTCCAAATCGTAAGGACCAATCAAAAGAGGCAAAGGACAAGAAACCGGGTTAGCAACTGGGGTGCCAGAAAATCCTACAGAAACGTTTGTTAAGCCAGACAAAGGTGCCCCAGGGAGTTTGGAATGAATGATAGAACTTCTCATTGCACCAGTATTCAAAAGAAATGGCTCTGCAACACCCAATGCAACAACTTCAACATAAGGCCCATTCTGATCCACTGGTACTGATACGATTCCCTTACTTTGTCCATTGCTGTCCTAACTAGAATAAAAATCCTGAACGTCACCCTCAACATAATAATCGTCATTATAATATTGCGCAGACTGAGTATTCTGCTGATCAAAATAATTTAAAGAATTCTGAGGGGGAAAGGAACGCTATCCTTGAGGCAACGCACCTCGCCCTCTACCTCTAGATGCTGATTGAAAACCACCACGGCCTCACGGCCCTGGAAATCCACCATTACGCTGCAATAAAACCGGACAGCTATTCTTAAAATGGCCTTCCTCTTTACAATAGGCACATTGATTAGGACCAAGCAAAGGTCGTGGAACAAAAGGTTCAGGTTTCTGTAACAACCTCTGAGGCTGGGGAGGATGTTGAAACTGACGCTGACCAGAACGAGGGGGATAAGCCTGTTGAAGAAGAACCTTCGTTTTTAATTCCTTAGTCTTCTTCTCCATCTTATCTTTCTCGTCTTTATCCCTATTCTCGTAATACTGAGCAGTGGCTAAAATCTGTGCAGAGGAAGAAACAGCCCAGGAACTTTTGGAGTCTTTCAACGTATGCGACAATTCAGGAAGTAAATTAAATACGAATTTATCCACAAATAATCGCTGTCCACCTTCAGTACTCATATCCTGACCACTGTGATCGATAAACGTCTCCTCAAAATGAGTAAAGAAATCGGAGACACTCTCATCTTTCTTCTGTGTACATGCAGCTAACTTATCCCAGTTAACGCTTAAGGCAGGCATCATTGTCTTCATTAAAGCGATGATCCTACCAGGCAATTGTGTGATCAAATCATCTGGCTTAGCACCACCCACTTGTGCTGCATCTGCGGCGGCTACAGCGGCCCAATTACCACCTAAAGCGTGGTCCTCTCTACGAATCCGAGCCCACAACGCTTGTGGAACTACATTCCCCATCAGCATATCAATATCGGCCAAATTCATGATACATGCATCAACAGTCTGGGACAGCTCCTTATAATATCCAGCAGGATTTTTACGAGGGTCCGGTAGAGACTGTTTAAGTGCTACAACTTCAGATCGTTTCCAAGGGACATGCACCCATATACGCTGGAAATTAGCAGGGATACGCGGAACAGCACCTGCTTGTGGGACCTCCTCTCTCCATATTGGAGGAATTTCCCTCATACGATAATTTTCGTTTTCTGTCTAACTGCAGGATCAGGTTCAAGAATAGTCTGAGAAGAATATAAAGACCTGAAAGTAACAAGTGTCGTTATAGCGTCCTCAACTTCAGAACCCACTATAAGTCCTTTATCAAACTTATCCTGTATATCTAACATACCCTGAGGAATTAAATCTAACTCCATATCCTCCCATCCTTTAACAAGAGCGTCACACATGATATTAAAAACATATCTCTGCATGGGCGCATTACACTGGAGAAAGGTACTCAGAATATCAGGTACACTATACAGCGGACCACTCATGATCCATTTGTGAGCAAGAGAGTCCAATGCAACTCGTTCTGCATAATCTGGAATTTGACTACGGGATTGCCTTCAAGAAAAGGCAGGAGTCCTATTAAAAGACCCAAAAAGAGGAGAGAAAAGACCAGAAACAGTATCAACCAACCTACTACGAGTCGGGAAGAAGCAGACAGTAGAACTGGAGACGCAGTATTAAGCAAAGGAAGAGAAGGACCAGCCATCACAAGAGAACCTGAAGATGAAGGAGACTGAGGTACAGAAGGTGGCGGCAAAGGAGGGGCAGGTGGCAATGCAGGAAGAGGCAATTGCGGAGGAGCCGGAGCACCTGGCTGAACAACAGGTTGCTGGACAGGTGGCAATAATACGGGTGCATTAGCTCCTGGTACATAAGGCGGAGGCAATCTCAACAAATGAAACATTAAGGGATCTTCATCAAGATCCTTACTCTGTGGAGAAGTAGGCAACACAGGGTAGAATCTATCTATTGCCATATGATGTTGCCTGTCTAAGACTTCAATCGCTCGATCAGTCTCGTTATCCTTGAATTGCTGGGCAACCGGTATAATCGTCATCTCTTTCGCTTTTCTATCTCTTTTTGCCTGCTTAATTTCTCTCTGTTTGGCTTCTTTACGCCAAAGGCGGAAAGAGTCAAACATTGCCAGCCGGGCATTTCTTTTAAACAAAATTGCTTCCAAATTATCTAATATATCAGGCTCGAAGCTACCATTTTGTGGCCACCGTAAAACACCATCTTTCTTCGTGTATTGGATCCATGCCTCATTAAAGGCAATGGGGCCAACACCATGTTTAGAATAGAGCTCATAAGTGGGAGTTCCAACCGGAGGAATCGGACATGAATCCTCGAGCCGGGAATCCCTATTACAACCAAAACAACAAACCTTCCTAAATCCGGTCAGACCAGGCATCTTTAAGCTCACTGGTCCGTTTACCAACTTCAAGGAGTGAAAGCAAAGAACACAGTACAAATGTACTCACCCCTTGGCTTCGGCTATTGTAATGGTCAAATAACAAAATTTAAAACAAAACAAAGAAGTGGGCGCTACCCACGAATACTTAACTAAATGGTCTTCTCACGCCAACAGAGGTCCGTCTAATGTCTCGCGATACCAGTCATCACCAGAGGGTCCAAAGCAGGGTGGCAGTCATGGCAGCAGTCGTCAGCAGCCGTCGGAAAGGAGTAGCCACGCTGCAAAAGACCTTCGGTCCACTTTGACATACAGGGGTCGCTTGATGTGGCTCGCGAATCCTCTGGAATTTTCTTGCGGGGCTTCTCACGACCCTCGGGCTGAACCGCTACCACTGAAGCCGCCCCACGTTGGGCCCAGTTGGAGAACTGGGCCTTATGGGCCTGACGGCGCAGGGCACGCCTTAAATCCCCGAGTTCACCTGCCTTGTCGAACAGAGACACGAGACACTCTGTTGAGCGTGGAAAGCCAGGTTTATTAGCTGCAGCCAAGCACATTTATCCCAGAAGTTACACGCAAGGTGGGTTCTGAGGAGACTGCCACTTTAATCCGTGGCGCACAATCTTTTATAAGAAACACATTTACAAAGTTTACTCCTTACACATACAAAACGAACCAATGAGAAAAGTTGGAAAACAAGCTATCAGGTGTCTCAAATACGCCCCTCTCTCAAACCCCGTGTGTTACCCCTCCCAACAAATTAATCAGTACTCGTACCAACAATCCAATTTGCAGGTGGCAGGACGTATTTGTGTGCCTCAAAGGATAGTTGTGTAACAGGAGAATACAAGGAGAGAAATGGGAAGGCCAGTCGGATAAGATAATGTAAGGAGAGAATAGGAGAAGGTAAATAGTCAGTCGAGACGGGGATGAATCAACCAAGACATGGATTAATGAACTGGGCCAGACCCTGACATCGGTTTCGTAAACAAGGGCAATGGAGTTACTCTTTAACAGAAAGGACACGCAGCAGCTGAGAAAAGCAAAAACACTCCGTTCGCCGTGCTGCCTGAGTGAGGGCAACACAAAATGGCGGCGAGACCCAAAATGGCGGCTTAGTACGGGGCGAAGTCAGAAATCGAAGAACCTCAAAGTGGATGATGCTGGCTAGAAGGATCATGTAGGCATTGAAGAGGGTCTGGCTCAGGCAGTATCCTTGCTGAGCTCTGCAGATCCCAATCTCCCTGGGACGTGAAACCATCCTCTGGGGAGACAGGGTATCGAAGGCTGCGGTGAGGTCAAGAAGAACAAGCAAGGTTGTGTGCCCTTCATCCACTTTAGTACGAATAGTGTTAAAGACAGTAGTAAGTGCAGTTTCCGTACTGTGATGGCTTCTAAATCCGTGCTGAGAAACATCCAGCAGAGAGTGATCCTTAAGAAAAGTACTAAGATGGGCATTCAAATGAGTCTCCAACATCTTAGCAGGGACTGGCATGAGATAAATCGGTCGATAATCTTTCAGTTCTCCTGGGTCTAAGGAAGTCTTTTTTAGCAATGGCTTTACTAATGCCGTCTTCCATATGGTGGGATACAGCCCTTCGGAAATGGCCAAATTAAGAGCAGCCGTATGGTGTGGAAGAATGACTCTGCGGTCAATTTTTAGCACTTTAAGGGGGCAAGGATCCAATGGAGAGCCTTATTTAACTAAATCTAGGAGGCCGTCAGCCTCCTCCGGCAGCAAACTAGGAAAAGTAAGGATTCTAGGAGAATCTTCTGGCAGACAGACATTACTAAAATAAAGAGTAGTCTGAACAGAAGGGCCGACCCTAGGGTTAGAGGCTTCCAACAGCGAGTAAATGTCTGTGATCTTAGATAGGAAGAAGTCCGATAATTTATTGCAGAACTCTTGGGAGTATTCAGAGGGATCTGCCACATGAGGAGAGATAAGGGAGTCAATTATTTGAAACAGATCCCTAGACGATTTTGGGGACCCTGTGATCTTTGAGTAGTATTTACCTTTTTCCTCCACTATGGCAGCCTTATATTCCTTAAGGCATTGTTTATGAAGCTTCCTGCCTGATTGTTCAAGATTGGCATGCCAACGCCTCTCCTGTCTATGGCAGTTCTGTCTCATTTTTCTGAGTCGTTCCATAAACCAGGGGGCAGAAGGTTTTTTTCTAGCTGAGTAATGACTGCTAACAGTGGCAAGGGAGTCCATTGCTGCTAACAAGTGTTGTGCAAACTCAGCAGCTACTAGATTAACATCAGGAGGCCTAGCCAATTCAAAGTTTTTAAAACAGTTCAAGAACGAATGCTGCTAATGAGGCTAAGGTTCCCGCAACCCTTGTGTCAAAAGGTCAAAAGGGAGGGCAAAATGGTCAGACCAGGCCAGAGGGATAGGTTCTCCAACTGAAATGAGGGGGTCATTAGAAAAAACGCCGTCCAAAATATGCCCTCCGCTATGAGTAGCATCCCTAGTCAGCTGAGAGAATCCACAGCCCCTCATAGTGTCTACCAAATTTTGGGTGTCCTTACAGTGCGTATTATCTAAATAAAAGTTAAAATCTCCTAGAAGGGTAAGATTGGCTCTATCCAAAAAAGGTTCCAGGAGAGTACAAAAAATCATGGCTAAAAAGGTCCTAGGGCCTGGATGCCGATAGCATAACACACCCGAAAAACTCTCAGTGGGATGCAAATTGATTGAGAAAAAGAGAGCCTGAAAGGGATGAGATGGAGTAAAAAGAGTTAAGGTCCGACATACCAAATCTTCTCTATGAAGGATGCCAAGGCCCCCTCCCCGCCTACCAACCCTATCTAATCTAACAAAGGAATAGCCAGTAGGTATAGCATCAACAATGTCGGGACCGGAGGCATCTGTGGCCCAAGTTTCAGTGACAAAGACCCATGTTGGCCTCCTAAGTGAAACAAATTCCCTAAAGATCAAAGATCTAACATTGATCAGGTAGCCTAGAGCCTTCCATTCTTGCAGAGGCGACCTGTGGATTTGAACCTGATTAGAAGTATCATAGGAAGAGACCAAAGCAAGGGGGGAGTTACACCTGTTACAGACCAACGACTGCATCGATAGGTGTTCTGGCACCATCGAGTGAAAACAAGATGACCAAAGAGGTTCTAAATCTAAAAGTGCCAAACTAGAGTAACTTACCCTTTCCCGCTGTGTCATAGCTAAGGGAACAGCCTTCCCAGCACTGGGCTCGATCTCGGCGCGGACAAGCACAGACGGGTTTGCCTTTGGCGTGCCTTCTGGGCGCTAGCAGCGCGCTCGCTGAGCGCATCCGCTTCGCGCCCAGTGTGACATAGCAAATTTATAGCCCAGAGAATAGAGCGCTGACCCCGTAGCTCCGCACCCAGGGCGGCCGGTAATGCAGTAGGAGTTTGCCAGGCGCCCTACAACAATCGGGAGACCCGCGGTGGACCGGGGCACTGGCTGTGAGGAAAAGAGCGAGCTGACCCAGGTAGGTGAAAGAGTACTGGTAAAATGAAGCAATTCTGCAAGAGTACAGTGCACAATATTAAAAATACAAGACGGCGATAAAAAATCAGCAAAGCAAAACAGCTGCACACAGCGTTCAGGGAGAGCTTGTTGTCTGCGTGCGTCCCCTTCACGCCCAGTGTGACATAGCAAATTTATAGCCTAGAGAGTAGAGCGCTGACCCCGTAGCTCCACCCCCAGGACGGCCGGTAATGAAGTAGGAGTTTGCCAGGCACCCTCCACAACAATCGGGAGACCCGCGGTGGACCGGGGCGCTGACTGTGAGATAAAGAGCAAGCTGACCCAGGTAGGTGAAGGAGTACTGGTAAATTCTACAACTCTACAAGAGTACAGTGCACAATAATAAAAATACAAAACGGCGATTAAAATTCAGCAAAGCAAAACAGTTGCACACAGCGTTCAGGGAGAGCTGGTTGTCTGCGTTCGTCCATGAGGCAAAGGGTCAAGACTGATTTGCATATGGCCATGTCTGAACTGGGGTGGCATGGTGAGCAAAATAACGATGGATTAAACCCCGATCTGTGACTGGGGGTGAAGGTTTCGCCAATGTGCAACATTCCGTCAATCATCTTGTGTGTTTTGCTGTTCACCCTATGTGGGAAGGGTATGCCCAGACGTGGGTCACATGCTCACTACGCCACTGGAGTCAAGCTATCCTGGCTGATGACGGCTGATAGCCAGAAACTGGTCCTAGGATGCTTGATTTCGGTCCAGGGAAGGCATGGCTTGGCAGTTCGGGCTGGACTGTTCTCATGATGCACAGGATCAAGACTGATTTGGATATGGCCATGTCTGAACTGGAGTGGCGTGGTGTTCAAAATAACGATGGACTAAACCCAGATCTGTGACAGGGGCTGAATGTTTTGCCAATGTGCAACAATCCGTCCATCATCTTGTGTGTTTTGCTGTTCACCTATTTGTGGGAAGGGTATGCCCAGACGTGGGTCCTGTGCTCACTACGCCACTGGAGTCAAGCTATTCTGACTGACGATGGCTGATAGCCAGAAAACGGTCCTAGGATGCTTGATTCCGGTCCAGGGAAGACATGGCTTGGCAGTTCGGGCTGGATTGTTCCCATAAGGCACAGGGTCAAGACTGATTTGCATATGACCTTGTCTGAGCAAAATAACGATGGATTAAACCCAAATCTGTGACTGGGGATGAATGTTTTGCCAATGTGCAACATTCAGTCCATCATCTTGTGTGTTTTGCTGTTCATCCTATGTGGGAAGGGTATTCCCAGACGGGGGGAACATCCTTTACAACGCAACTTTTACAACGCACTACCATTACAACGCAACTTTTACAACGCAAGTCATTACAATGAATTGCGCTGGAGGGCCCTCTAGGATAGGGAATAGTTTAATTACTATCCAACACCTTTCCTACTATCCACGGGGACTGGAGTTGGAATAGTAAATTAAACTATTCACTATCAAGCGCCCCCCAACGCAAGTCGTTGTAACGACTTGCGTTGTAAAAGTTGTGTCGTAATGCCATGCGTTGAAACGTCATACAACCGCCCAGACGTGGGTCCCGTGCTCACTACGCCACTGGAGTCAAGCTGTCCTGGCTGATGACGGCTAATAGCAAGAAACCGGTCCTAGGATGCTTGATTCCGGTCCAGGAAAGACATGGCTTGGCAGTTCAGGCTGGACTGTTCCCTTGAGGCACATGGTCAAGACTGATTTGCATATGGCCATGTCTGAACTGGTGAGCCAAATAACTATGGATTAAACCCAGATCTGTGACTGGGGGTGAATGTTTTGCCAATATGCAACATTCTATCCATCATCTTGTGTGTTTTGCCATGACTAAACTCAAGCCATCTCAATTAAACAGACCTAAATGCCATCATTGAGAGTAGCAGTGTTTTGCCCCATTTCTAAAGTTGATACTCTTTCCATCTCTCATGATGGAGTCTGAACTCGTATTATCAGCCCCATTAGTAGTAAAAAAAACTTTATAATAAGATGCTAATTCTGGCCAAGAAACAATTGTTTCTTGACCACAATTTAAGTCAGATGTTCCACCTGTCAGCCCCAGTTTATAGATTTTGAGAAATTAAATGAAGAAGAAATCTAGAAGGAAATCTTGCACCATTTATATGAACCTTGTTATTAAGATTTGCAGATTGTTTCTCTCTACCTGGATGGTTAATAATTATTTGTTTTGCTGTCTCTTGTCGTGTTGTCTATAGGTATTGCTTTACATAATGATCAATACCTGAATAGTCAATCTCTTACATTTTATTATCATAGACCATTACTGTTGTTTTAATAGTTTTGCAGTGTTCTCTTTTAGGTATATTTCTTTGAAGGGTTGTTATGCAATTGATTCATTATTAGGATTCATATTTCATGTAACAAAAAAGCAATGCATTTTTACATAAAAGGAGTAATGATAAGCAAAGGTTTTGGGTGGCAATTTCGCGTCTGATTGGCATTTGGGGGCAACAAACATGCAATTCCACACCCTATAGATGCTTTACATGGAAGTGGTGTGAACAATTTTCATGGGGAGATCATGATGATGAAGATGAAGTGTAGCACCAGAGGAACATGTCAGCAAAAATGGTTCTTGCATCTACAACAGGGTAAGGATGTCCTTAGGTCATAGCCTGCTGGAGAGGGACATTAGAATGGTTAACTCAGATGGATGCTATGTGAGCTTCATTTATACATATTATTATGTTTACAATATGGTGCTTACATCAAATAAACCACACAAGTTGTCTGAATGGTGTAGCTGTCATCCCAGGTTTTTACCCATTGCGCTGCTACAGCTTAAATTCCAACTCTAGACAAATATAATTATCATAATAAAATAATCATCTGAGGAGTGTTGAGTTGCTTCTCAGGGGTTCAGTTAGCCAAGGGTCTGTATTCTGTGGAATCCTTAGTCAAATAGAAGCTAAGCACAACGTCTACAACACCCTGGGCCAGATGTTGGTGTCCAAATACCGGTCAGAAACGGCCGAAAATACAGATTTTCCGCCGTTTCCGACCGGTATTTGGACATTGGTATGTAGGGCTTTGAAAAACATACAGATTCGGTAATTTTACCGAATCGGTGATTCGGTAAAATTACAGATTCAGTAAATTTTACAGATTCTGTAAAATTACCGATCGGTAAAATGACGGAATCTGTATTTTCTTATGTAGGTAGCACTTTAAACAGTGCTACAGGGCCTTTAGAATTCGTTATTTACCATGTAATACTATTGCATGGTAAGTAACGAATTCCTGTGTACATGCACATCTGTGCATGTACACCTGTGCCATGTGGCACACATACATGCCCTAAGGACATGTATGTGTGTCACATGGCACACGAGCCAGAAACAGGGGTATAACAGGGTGTCAAAGTGACACCCTGTCCCCCGAGCAAATTCGGTATTTTTACCGATTTGGTAATTACCGAATCGGTATTTGCTATTGATTCCTATGGGCTTCAAGGCCCATAGGAATCAATACCTAGTAAAAAATACTGAATTTTTACCTACATCACATTTACCGATTCTAAAATACCGAATCGGTAAAATTCGGTATTTTAGAATCGGTAAAAATGATTTCCCTACATCTACCCCCCTATGTTTTGGTGGCTGAGGCAACCCAATTACTGGTGGATGGGCTCTGTGTTCACAACAGCCGAAGTGTGAGTTGTGAAATGTGTGTTCCTCACTATAGAAGGTAAGACCATGAGATTGGAGAGGAAATGAATGACAAGTTTGGGCATACAATCAAATGCCTTCTGAACTTCAGTGACACGTAACGATTTGGAGATGCCCTATTATGTTGTTAACCGTGTTTAGTGAACTTGTATCTTTAGAAAAACGAATTGGAATTTATGTTTGCTTTTTTTCGTTCTCTTTTCTTTTTTATCGTTTCACAGTTGCATGCACAAGGTATTGGAGAGATAACAAAGGCATCGTTTGTACTGCTGGATTCCCATTTGAAAAGAGGATTGAAGCTACAGAAGGTAAAGTACTTTCCAAAAACAGAAGCAAGGACAGCAGAATAATGGTATTTACTGTTATCATTAAAATGTTCAGTATTAATCATTGCATGTAACCCTGAATAATCGCAGAGCATTTGAAACGCCTTCCAAATGTTCTCCTGTTAAATCTTTAATGCAAAATCATTGAATTTAAGGAGCACAACGGATTACAATATATCATGCCACCCTTTCGGTGTCACTCCATGCCGTCTTGACATTTGTACCCTCCAAACTCAAATTTGTCAATGCATGCAATTGGTGTTTTTTTTTGTTTTTTTTTAATAAGATTTTATCGAGGTTCATGAAAGAGTAATACACTCAAACAAAAGTTAGGACATAAAAACAAATTGGGAGCAGATAGCATAGTTAAATACTATTTCCGCAATCAATAAAGAAATTATATAATACAACAGAGTCCATTAATGTAAAAGAAAGAACCTGATTTTAAAAGGAAAATAAATAAGGAAAAGGAAATAGAATAGTTTAAGGAATAGAATTGGATAAATAAGTGGTAAAAGATAACTATAACGAATCTACTTGAATCTTATTTTGCATATATTGATCTGAAATGACATCTGTCCTGTGATTGTCACAGAAATATATAGGACTATCTTTCCTGAAAGTTGTAATATGTATAACGCTATGGCAAGAAGAAGCTCTAGCAGTTTAGTATTTTTACACTATGAAGATTTAGCTAATGCAATAGAACAAAGAAACATACAATTAAAAGTTAGGTGTAATGAATATTATATTTGTGAATATTTAACCAATAAAATCTTCCAGAATTGGTAAACATCAGGATTTAAATAACATTTGTAATAAAGTACCAGGTTGTTTTTGACAGGACCAACATAAAACTTTCCCTGTGGTCCATGTATGAAGCTTGTATTTTGTTGCGGTAACCCCCGCTTTTTGAATAATACTTGATGCAACTTTGACTAAGTGTGTACTAGGTTCCTGCTAACCAGGCCCCAGTACCGCTGTTCCTCCCCTAAATTGTACCATTGTTTTCCACAATTGGCATAACTCTGGCCTACCATAAGTCCCTGTGTGCCATGCCTACCAGTCACTGCATGAGACATAGGTAAGTCACCCTTAAGGCATGGTGCACTATACCTCATATGAGGACCTATGGGTATGAGCAGATAGGCTCCTATAATTTCTAAGTCCATTCTTAGATATTATAAGTGCAGTAAAGCCATATAAGAGTATATGGTCTGGCAACTTGTAATTACGAGTTTCAGAGCACCATAATGGCTTTACTAAATCCTGGGATGTTTGGTATACAAATATCTCGGAATAATAAACCTGCACTGATTCCAATGTCAGATTTACTAACCCTTGCACTCGGGGGTCCCTTCTAGAGGAGACAACTAAACCAAACCAGCCTCTGGTGGGTTCCCAGACTGGTAAACACCAGCCTGCCTCCACTAGACAGGTTTCTAGGCCCCTGAAGGAAGAGCTCTTGCTCTCTGGGTCTAGAAACAAAGCCTTTCCCGGGCGGAGGTCCTAACACCTCCCCCTGGTCAGGATGGGCTGATCAGCTGCAAAGGACTAGCTGCCTTTACACTGCACCCCTTGCCCCTCCCTCCAGCTAGCAGGTGCCCCCCTTCCTGTCTTTTCCCCCTAATTTTGGGTAGAAGACAGACGGGAAACGTTAGCAAGCCCGGGAAGTGTGCCCACCTCTGCCAACCCCACTCTCAGGTTGGGGAGGCAAGGTGAATCCCACTCCTCAGTGCCCACCATCTTGCTGACGGAAGGCTTCCCCCAGTCATGGTTAGGGAATATGCTCACTCCCCCACATGGGGTGAGTACATCAAGGGTGAAGCCACCCTAAGGTAGGCAGCCCAATGGCTACTCCCTCAAGACCTCTAAAACGCCCTCTATTTAGGGGGCATCTCTGAACACAGGATGCTAGATTCCTGCAACATATGAAGACGAAGGATGGAAGACATCGCACAGCAGAGAAGACAGTAGAGAATTACTGACTCGGCCCCAGCCCTACCGGTCCATCTGCAGTTTCCAGAGATCCCGGGGCAAAAGTCACCTTGTCCTGCAGGCAGCGACCTCCAGAACGCCTGGGAGGACTGACTGCCTTCAACAAAGACCGGCTCTCCTGCAAACAGCAGCTCTGTTCAGAAGAAATTCCAGAGCAAGTCTCTGAGCCTGCTGGAGACAAAGAAACTCGATGCCTGAAACCACCACTTCACCTGTCGCCTACAGCTAGAGTCCAAGTGGCCCACCAGTCCCAGCGAGGTCCCCCAGCCCTCCAGGGTCCGAGTCCACCGTGGGTGGATCCCTCCAGGACTGCCCGACGTTGCCTGTAGCCTCTGCATGGAGGCAACTCCACCGCAAGAGGCCCGTAAGGTGAAATCTGACCTCAAAAGGCACCCCTGTAGCTGGCTGCCCCGCAAACTGGAGAAGAGGACCTGAGACGAACCTACATCCCGAGCCCTCCAACCTACCTGCCCAGCTGTTGGTTTCTTTCACCAGGCCTGTTGGCCCGAGCCTGCAGCCTGGAAGCAGAAAACTTGACTAGCATTGGGCGCCCAATGCTGTATTTGCATCTTGTACCTGACCTCCCCATAGCCACTGTGGGTTGAATGTTGGTGCTGCTTTGTGCCCTTCCCAGGCACTGGTTGAAACCCCCTGGGTGGGATCCCATCTCCCACGTTTACCTACCTGTGGGCAGCATGAGATCGACATCACCCTTCCTCCGGTCTGTCAGGGGGGTAATAAGTCCTTTGTGAGGGTTCAGGTAACTACCTATTGAAGTGTAAGTGTCAGTCCATTCTTCTGGAAGGACCCTCGGAATGCATATGTATGTAGATGGTTACTGAGACATACCTAGCCTTCCTGGGTTTGTGGCTGTCTGGAGTGAATGCAAAAAGTGGAGCTGTCACCCAACCCAGATGTGTATTGGAGACAGGCTGCAAGACACAGAGCAGTAAGAGCAGAGAAATGGCCACTTTTAAAAAGTAGCATTTCTAAAATAGTAATGTTAAATCCAACTTTACCAGTAAAGAGGATTTATCATTACCACTACAAAGATATGGAACATAGTGCAGGTACTCATTTCTTATCAGGAATTGCAGCTTAAAGGTGTATTAAGGAATCCCCAGTGTTAACCTATGAGAGGAGCAAGCTTCACAATAGCTTCACAATAGTGAAAACCAAATATAACTGTTTGTCACTACCAGGTCATGCACAACATAAAAGTACTTGTCCTGCCTTTTCTTACACCGCACCCTCCCCTTAGAGCTACCATGGGCCTTCCTTGGGGGTGAATTGAGTTTAATAAAAGGGAAGTTTAAGGGTTGGCAAGTGGCTTTAAATTCCAAGTAGTAGTGGCAGTAAACTGCACACACAGGCCTTGCAATGGCTGGCTTAAGACATATTTGAAAGGCTAATTGTGTGGGTGCTTGGTGCGTTCTCCAACTGAAGTATTTCGGTAGTTGGTGGTCCTGTCTGAAGGCAAAATAGTCAATTGAAAATGGACCCCAAAGGCAGTATAGGGACGCAGATAATCCAATCTATCAGACTTCCAGTCTGCCACCAAATTGGCAGAGCCTGAAAGGTATTTTGCCACAACAGAGATTTGGTTTGAATAGGAGTACTGCCAAAAGGCCTGCACTATTGATGTAAGGACCTTGGACCTTGAACTGCCCAGGTTTGACTAATCTGGCCTCCGAGATATTGTCAGTGTGAAAGAGAACGCAGTACTTGGCTCTAGCTCTGGTCCAGCATCTGATTGCAAAAGAGCCAGCCAAAACTTCCATACAATTGTTGCGCATGCATCACTCTTGCTCTGACCAGCTTCCTCCTGTAGAGGATTACCCACACCTGGCATCCCAGCCTAGCTTGGGGACATCCGATTCAATGGTGATGTCGGGTTTGGAACCAAAGATCGTCCTTTAGCTCCACAACTCCATGTGTGATAGCCACCAACTGACCTTCGACTTGACCTCTGGTACTAGTTCAAATACGTGAGACCCCAACTGAGATGGGATGATTTAAGGAGTTGAAGAACCTTGTAGTGGAGTGGGTCTGGAAAGGTCATCTGTATGAAAGAGGATAGAAGCCATATTATGCTTACTCTCTGGTGTAGGGACCACTTCAGTCTGGCCAGAATTCTTCTCAATTCCTGGCGGATGTTGGACAGCTTCTGAGTGAGATGGCTGAGGGAGGTCTGGACTGAGTCGTTCACGAATCCAAGGAATTGAAGTATCTGAGAGGAAGAGACTTCTGACTTCTTGTAGTTGATTACTAACCTCAAACCCGCCAGTAGTGCGATTTCTGTCCTTAGATGATTCGTCAGCCTTTCTTGGGATTGATACATCATCCAGATAGACGGTTAATTGAACGCCCTGCATTCAGAGAAATTCAATCACTGATTTCATCACTTTTATGAAGCACCAAGGGGCTGATGGCAGGCTGAAGGGTAATGTCAAGAACTCGTAGATTTGGTGGCACCAGAGGAAATGAAGGAAACAGTAATTTGGCCAGACAATTGGAATAGTGAGGTATGCATCCTTTAAATGAAGCTTAACTGGCCAGTTTTCTGGACACAATATGTCTTTCAGAAAGACCCTCCATCTTGAAATGACAATACCCCAGCCACTCTTTGAACTCCTGTCCAGGGTTGTCACTTGTCAGAAGCCCTTGTCCTTCTTCTTCACAAAGAAGATGTTGCTGAGGAACCCTTTGATACCAAGGGCTGACCAGACAATTACTCTTTTTGTTAATAGATTTGAGACCTCCTGATCTATCCATTCAGCCTGTGCACCTGAGAAGACCAACTGGCAAGGAAATGAGTCCTGCATGGGAGTCCCATGGAGCTCTAAGTGGAACCCTCTACTGTTTAAAGCACCCATGCATCCTAGGTCAAAAAAGCCCAGTTGTAAAAGCATTTGGCTAGTCACCTACCCACTTCCACCTGGTGTGTGACTATCATGCTCACCTGTACAGGTACTGGCATGGGCTCCTCTTTGTGGATTGACCCTGTGAAGTAGCCTTTTCCTGCGCCTCTGGAGGGAAAGAAGTTCAAGACTATTAGACTGGTCCTGGTAGAATCTTCATCATGCACACTGCCCTCATTGAGAGGTGTTATTGTAGGAGAAGCCAGTTGAGTGCCCCATACCTTGGCCAGGCCTGGGGACAACCTTAGTGGCAAACACTTTTTTATTTGAAGTCTGTGCTTTGTTGAGTGATATAAAAGTGGAGACAAACTTCTCCAGCTCTTTTACAAAGTAGTCTCTGAAAAGCCGTATGAGCAGCACAGGCTCCACCTTGTTGAAACCTAGGTCCCCTATTTTGGGGTCAACCTTAATAAGAAGAAACCTGCACCTCTCCATAGAGAGGGCACACTTGGCATTTCTAGAAATATGATGGCTCTCTCCGCCCAGCTGGAAATGGTTTCTAGGAGATGAGGGAGCCTGACTGGCCTCCTCGCCAAGTATAGTATCTTGGTCAAAGGGCTTGCAATGTCTGGAAGCTTATCCTTGCATGACCGCCAGGAGCAGTCTATGCCCTTCTTAGGATCCTTGATATATTTTGCCAGAAAGGGGACCATTTTTGTGTTGAATTCTGGATATGAGAAACTTTCTCCTCAAGAGTAGGGTGAGGGCATTTAGCTCTTAGCCTGTTGCGGACCTACTCGTCAAGTGGCTTCGTGACATCTTGACATGTAACCGGGACCCATTCAGTTGACTTAGGGTGGTAGATATCATTGAGGTCGTCCATGTTGGCCAATATGGGGTCTGCCTGTGTGCTGTGGTCAGAGGGCAAGGCTAAAAGTCTGACTTAGGCTCCCTGGATCCTTGTCCCCATTTGAGGTAGGGGAGGAAGCAGCGGGGTCAGACTGGGGGGTGAAGTGTCACCCACATAGGAGTCAGCATTACCAGAAAGGAGGCCCAGACTCCCAATACCCCTGAGCCAGGAAAGCCTTTTTGAGGCGATCAAAGGCATCATCTGAGGAAGAGTCTCTGGTGCTCTTGGTAGGTTTGTGTTGCCTTGAAGGTTCTGGTGACGCAGGTCTTGGGGTGTCTTCCCTCGGGGGAAGAGTTTAGGCAAGCACTCACCCATTCTAGAGTTTTCTTCTACAAGGGTGCTAAGACACTTAATGCAGCCTTCTGTACTGAGGCATCCACAGTTTCTGCAAAGTGAGTGTCCCAAAGGGAAATATTCTACCACTTCTTCCTCCTCCACAAACTTTTCAGTTTTCTATTCATACATTGTGAGTCCTAAATACCTATTTAAAAAGCCACTGGCCAGTGTATAAAGAACTAGTAGCGCTAGTTTACCAAACCTGGTAGGGTAAACAGTGTTGAGGTCAGAGGTTCCGACTGAATTTCAATGGACTAGCCTTGTAAGGGGAGGGGGCGTCGCCTTGTGCAATACCTCAGTTAATTGTCTGGAGCTGCCCCCCCTAAGTAATTCAGGTACTGACCCACTTGTGGAGGAGTTATGGTGCAGCGGCCAGGGTGCTTGACTCCGGACAGCGGTGTTCACATTTCGATCCCCAGTACCGGCGGCAGGTTAGCCCAGCACCAAGTGACTCTGGGTAATAGCTCACTTAATCTTTCCGAGGGCCCCCAGCGCCGGGACACCACTTCGGAGGTAGCTGTGTGCTTTACAAATACTGGCATTATTAAGGCATTTTGAATAATACAGACCCCGAAGGGACGTCACACTCGAATCTTCTGGGGCTGGGCCCTTTAAGGATTTTCTCTTGCACTCATTAGGCGGGCTGGAATCGAGACGTGCGGACTGTTGTTTTTTTCTGATGTGGGGCTTCCACTAAGAGCATGAGTTCCCCATAAGGAAAAAGCAGGCCGCGAAACTGTATAGTCTCCCCTTATGGTCGGAGGACTGCTGCTCCTAAGCACATGCCCCGCGAAACACCTTAGCTGCAGGGACTTTGGCAAGTCGATTCCACGGTTACCTGTACCTGAAAAGATAAGAAAATTACAGCGTACGAGCAGTTACTACATAAGAAAGCATTTTACCACAGTCAGAACCCTTCATAAAAACAGTTTAATGAGGAGAAGGAGACACGGTACTTATCTGCTACTGGAGCAGCGAAGAAAGAGGAGAATAGGAAGGAATGCCTTTGCATAAGGATGCAGAATGCTGTTTGGTTGAACTGTATTGTCTGTTTTCCCTCTTCATCATGGGGAATGTAGCTTGTTATTTTAACTGAAGCTGCTGAAGAAAATGAATGAAGAAAGTATGCATAATCCTTGCCTCCAGTCCAGACTTAGAATTTCTGCTATGCACCCGACTACTAGCTAAGAAGTACAGAAAGTACAGAATCTCTGTTTTTGGTTTGACTTGTTGTCCCATAGACGAATAGCCGATAGAATGTGCTAGTGAGCTAGGAGCTCAGTAAAAATCAGACATTCTGCGATATTCAACCAACAGCCAAGTAAGTAAAAGAATCCTGTATTTCTTAGCCAGCAGCCACATGTTTACCCGAGAAACATCTCCTTTTTATCTGGCAGGTAGGTAAACACAGCATCTGAATTGTGTAAGTAGCCGATGGGAAAATAGCAGAGATATAGTGATGCAAAGACAGAAGAACTTCACTATTTATGTGGTAAATTGTGAAATACTGCCAAAGTGTAGCTTATTACGTTGTGGCCAGGCAGAAGTTAAGTTTTTCTATTTCCCTTCATGACAGCTGTATAGCACACAATCTCTGCTATTTTGTCAGTGGTGGAGTAAATAGTGAAGATCTTGGCACAGTATAGCTGAGATGGTGCAGTGGCGTAACGAAAATAGAGGGGGCCCCCCATGCTCCGGACCCAGTTCGGAGGTCTCAGGTCAGGGACTTGCCAGTGCCGGAGGGCCCCCTCCCCACACATCCCCTGTACACAAGAACCTTAATGTTTCGCAAACTGTTTGCCGTGGGTATGTAAATCTTTAGAAACATAATCAAAATGTTTCTTTTGATTTCTCTCTAGGAAAGATTGGGTAGATTTGGGTAGAGGGTGATGCTCTTGACAGCGTGCTCAAGGGCATCAATTTACTGAAGAACGAGGACACTATGCACCATCCGAATGTAGAATACCTAGAGGTAACGCCATACAGCACAGTGCAGAAAAATAGTAAATCGTGGAATATAAAACATTGCAAATAAATGAATTGATAAAGTAGTGGGGTATGGCTGCACCTCGGATGAATCTGAAAAAATGACCTTTTTGTCCAGAATTTTTATCCTGAATTTTGACACTTTGTCATGGATTTTTTACAGTTGTGTCCTGCATTTGCATTCAAGCCACGTGGTCACCCTAAGAAACGGCATTTTATTTTTCCGTCGTGTTCGGCGATGTCAACACACACAGCAAAGCCAAACGAAAGAGGCTGGGTGAGGCATTTCTGAACAAGGAAAGCTTTACACAGGATGTGTATTGCATTACACAGAGTCCTGGTGAAGCTCGCTTCACTATGAGCAGAGCGCGCTGGCTCTTCTGCGGTGTTTTATATCAAGCCATTGCAGAACAATAAAGTGATGTGTTTTACTACCCTCTAAAAATATAGGGAGCATTTGTTGGACTGAATGAACTAATTAATTTTGTGATGGGCATGCACTGACCAAGCTGGCACCGCACTTATTTAAACCAGTAGATGGCACAACATTAATCAAATTACCACTGCTTTAATAACACTATAACGCACAGGTGAGGCAGACACTGCGCTCTAGACGTATATGGGGGAGTAAGAGCACGCGTGGAGTGGCGCTGGCACTTTAAATTGATATTGATATTATATATAGAGCGCAACGAATGCTCAGGGGGGTGTAGGCGCTAGCATGGATAGATGACATGGTGCTGGGTATGATAGCACATGGAGGCTGGCATTGGCACACACAAGCAGGGGTGGCGCCTGAAGGGGACCTGGGCAAATCTGGACGGCACTGGTGCATTACAGGGCAGATGCTACAACAGACAGGCTGCTACATGGGCACTGAGCCAGGAATAGCTGAGACGTCAGAGACCAAGCTCAGGTGCACTGGCATTAATAATTTAGCGCCCATCTGGAATGACACAGGTTCAAGAAACAACTCTTGGAGGGGCACTTTCACCTTAAATTACAACAGCTTGAGAGTAAGTGCAATGATAATTCATAGACTTCAAGTCACTGAGGCAATAGAGCACACCTGCTCATGATAAAGGTAACCATGGCAGTGACTGGGACATTGAGGCATAAATGACATTTCTGTTCAACATTACACTATGACAGACACTAGCATATTAAGGTATAGATGACAAGGCAGTGCGGCATTAAGGACGAGATGGTATAGCGCTGCATCGCAACATGACAGCCAATGCAATATTGAGGCGCACATGACACTGAGCCATTAATGCATCTTTATAGTGCTGAATGAGGTCAGTGAAATATTAAGGCGCAGATGACAGGGCACTGAGTCATAAACACACATACGGTATTGCGTTGCATTAATCCATGACAGTCAATGGTATATTGGAGAAACAACTCAAATAGTGAATTAAGTAGCTTTATTCCTGAGGAGCAGTGGTGGATGCTAACCTGCTTCTCATCCACCTCGCAACGATCTGCCCGAGGGCATACATAGAACCAGAATCTACAATTCACCCAAAACAATCTCTCAACTAGGTTACATCTGTGTTAGCATGCAACCTAGTTTCTAAGCAACAACACAACACTTCCCCCTCTGTACAATAACAAAAAGGAAATTAATAACAATTAATAAAAAGAAAGGAAACTTACAAAAGAGAGGGAAGAAAAGAAAAAAAAACTATTAAACTATCTATTATTCATTACATAATCTTTAAGCCAAACAGGAGGCTTTTTGATACATGAAGGTTTATGATTGAGAGAAACATCACTCAACTCATTCTCAACAGAAGATGAATGAGTATCTGAATGAGCACCATTCCGCAGAACTGCCCCCTCTCCCTCCTCAACAATAAACGAATCAGCAGTTACATTATCTCTAGGAAGAGAAAAGGCAGTAGGGGAAGAAGTCCCTTCCACATCATCTTCCAGCCATTCAGAAAACTTTGAACCATCATTGGCTCTTTTTTGATGAAGAGAATGATCCATGGCAATTCTTTTTAAGTTCCACACTTCCCCATTTCTCAACCTAACAACATTCTGTAAAACTACAACAATTTTCTCAGCATCAAAAAAGGCACTTTCTCCCTTGCAAACAAAACATGTTTTTTTTACCCTAACCCAGTCACCAACCTCCGCCGTTACTGGTTTGGTGGAAGGTTTAGCATTAAAATAATCCTTACTTTTCCCATGAACACGTTGCATTCTGTTCCAAACTTCTTCTTTTGACCAATTGACAACATCAGAAGAACATAACCAAGCAGTATTACATTTTGACCTGGATTTGCGACCACGCATAACAATAAAAGGAGGTACCCCTGTGGCCGCAGTAGCAGTCACACGATAAGCCCCAACAGACTTCCCAATTTGTGAGATCCAATCAAGGGAACCACTAGAAGCAATTTAAATAATCCCTTTCAACACACGGGTGAACCTCTCAACCATACCATTCCCACTGGGATTATATAATGAGGTGGTTCTGTGAATTATCCCTAATTTTGCAAAATAGTTCTTAGCTTTAGTGGAAACAAATTGTATGCCAATGTCACTAATTAAAGTCACCGGAATACCTTCAGAAGAAAAAATATCATCCAAGAACTCAAGAATAGCAACGGTATCAGCCTTATCCACCACTTTGACTGCAGGCCAACGGGAGAAAACATCCATAAGTACGATAATATACTTTTGAGAGTCACTACATTGATCTCTAATTGGCCCCATAATGTCAATGGCCACATTATCCCAAGTTTCCTTAGCAACTAGAGTATCACACATAGGTGGTCTACAGATTTTCAAAGACTTATCAGAAGAACCACAAGCTATACACTTCCTGACCACCCTTCCAGTTTCAATGTCCAGACCAGGCCACCAAAATAACTTCTTAAGAACAGACTTTGTTCTAGTAATGCCAGAATGTCCCTCATGACATAATTCAATAATATCAGATCGGAAGCTTACAGGAGGTATAACTCTCTCTTCTCTCAATAAAAATCCATCAGAAAAGGTAAGTTCAGACCTAATTTCCCAAAAAGGTTTAATGGTATCAAGAAGACTGTCCTTTACGATGCCAACCATTTAACAGAAAGGTCAAAACCTTACTTAGAACTTCATCATTCTTAAATTCAGTTTCCCATTCTACTTTATTGATATCCGCCCTACTAATATCATGGACCAAGGCTACCTGAAAATCTTTCCACTTGTCATCCTCGCACTTCTCCAACATAACAGGCATTCTGGACTGGAAGTCAGCGACAAAATTATCCCGGCCAGGGGTGTAAACAATTTTATAGGCAATATTTTGCATGCACATAGAGATCCTTGCAAGTCGTGAAGAAATATTGGATGAACTATCGCTAGTTAAAATTTTAACTAGCGGTTTGTGATCACACCTTACATTACATACTTTACCCCACGTGAAAGACTTGAAATGATTAAGACCCCAGGCACATGCCACTGCCTCTCTCTCAATGATCGGGTATTTTTCTTCACAAGGAGAGAGCAAATGCGATAATGTGTTCCTTACCATCTTGACCCAACTGTGAGAACACTGCCCCCAAGCCCTTATTACTAGCATCAGTAGTCACGATGCTTTCAGCACCAGGATCAAAACTACTGAGGCTGATGGCACCAGCAATGGCAGATTTAATAATCTTAAAATCTTTTTCACACTCACTAGGCCATACAAAAGCTACAAAAAATTGAGAAGTTGACGAATGTTAAAGCATTTATCAGCAAAATTGGGAACATACTTATCGCAAAACTCCACCATGCCTAAAAATGACCTGACATCGTCCTTACTTGTGGGAGTTGGTGCATCCTCAATAGAAGAAACCAAAGAAGACTTTGGTCTAACAACATTGCAATCTATAAGATAACCCAAATAGGTTACACTGTCATTAGCAATTTTACATTTGAAAATTCTATAGTGAGTCCTCTGTTTTCTAAAATGCACAAAACTTTAACAAGCATGGCATCATGTTCTTTCTTAGATTTTTCTGTGTATCAAGATATCATCTTGGAAGAATTCTACCCCTTCCAGTTTGTTAAACAAATGAAACATTAAACGCTGAAAAACAGCTGCGGCAGAAGCAAGGCCGAAGGGCATACGTGCAAAGTGATAACATCCTAAAGGGGTAATGAATGAAGTGAGGTGTTTGGAGTCTTGTGATAGTGAAACCCGATGATAGGCAGACAAGAGGTCAATTGTGGAAAACCATTTAGCTCCCTTGAGGCAACTAACCATCTCGGTAATTTTAGGAAGAGGAAACCTATTGATTACGATATTGTCATTAAGATGGCGAAGATCAACACACAGTCTTATTTTACCATTAGAGCGCTTGGCGATTACGACTGGAGAAATCCACTCTGAAGCCTCAATTGGCTCTATCACTTTAGCTGAAAACAGTTTCTCCAGTTCCTTGGTTACATCATCTTTGGCCATAATGGGTAGATTGTGACAATGGTGTACTTTAGGAATGGCATTCTTTTTAAGACGCATCTGGTGTCCAAAACCCTGCAAGTTACCAAACCTATTACTGAAAACTGAGGGAAATCTTTTCCTCATGTCTTCACCCAACATGTCTTCATCAACAATAAGGACTTGTTCTTTACTGTTGGGATTTGATATGATATGTAATAACTTCTGGTCCAGCCAACCTAAAACAGGTCGACCATTCCTTGCCATGTACTGTTTCCCACGACTGCGTCTGCCTTTAAACTAAAATAGGAACCATCTATAGCCAATGAGATCAATTTTTTCACCCACATAGCCTTCAGGATGGACGTCCGGTTCCAATAGATGTTCACCAACCTTGTCAACAAACTTACTTTTCCATAGTTTTTCCTCAATAATGGTGTATGGAGAGCCGGAATCAGCAATGATATCCACATTCACGCCCCCAATAATCATGTTACAAAATGGTTTGTTGGTGCAAGCTACACAATCAATGTTTAGCATCATGTTGCTTCTGAAATTCGTGGATAAGCCATCATGAGAAATAATATCATTATCAGTAATTGAGTTTTCCAAGACATCAGTAGAGTCATTCCTATCAACTACAAATTTGACTTTTGAATTTTTCCTCTTACACACTTTCGAAAAGTGACCCATCAAAGCACAATTTGAACATTTTTGCTTAATAGCTAGACAACTCTTACTGTGGACGAGATGATCCAAACTCCCATACATATGGCATCTGGCACGCTCCTTAGTAACTGGGAATTTCTCTCTGAACCTGAAAGTACTTTTACTATGGTCATTAGATACATTAATTTTACCTACCAACGCAGTTTCTGGGCTATCCTTCTTTAAAGCTGTAGCACATCGACCTGAAATTTCTGCCTTTCTTACAATGGCAAGTACATCATCCAATGGAGCATCACCATTCACCCACAATCTATCCTGTATTACAGGATTGGAGGTGTGCATAATGACCTGATCTCTGATCAGATCATCATGTAAGACCCCAAATTTACAATCAATGGCTAATTTTTTTCAATTCAGAAACATAATTATCAATGGTCTCAGTTTTGGCTAGTTTCCTCTTAAAAAATTGAAATCCAGTGACTCCGATACAAACTTTAGGCTTAAAATAGTTGTCTAACTGTGATAAAGCAACTTCAAATATGTTAAAATCCCCTGAGGTTACAGTATAAGTTATTTGATGGAATGCCTTGAGACCCATAGGACCAAGAGCATGTAAAAGTAATCTTCTCTTTTATTCGGGCCACATTTTTTGCTTCATCAACTGCATTAATGTAGTTCACAAAATAGGCTTTCCACTCTGACCACTTGAGGGGAGGTTCCGTACCAGCAGACCAAAAAGGTTGAGGAGATGAAATGCTGAAATTAGGAGTGGTGACAGAAACAGCATTTGAACCTTCAGAAGTCATATTATTAATGTGAGACAATTCCCAAAATAAATAAAAATAGATGACACAAGTATAGTTCCAGATCCAAGAATTGAAATACTGTGCAGTTCAAAAAGGTAACATATTGTGCAGTGCGCAAATGTTGTAGTTCAATGAATATAGATATGCAAGGTATGGTTCAAATCCAAGTATTGTGCAGTTCAACAAGGTGTAGATAACATATTGTGCAGTACAAAAATTATGCAAAAAATTGTAACTAGGATTGTCTAATTAAATACCTAGTTATGCGGTGGAGCGAGATGAAAAAATAAATTCCTCCAAAACAAACAACCGACAATGATGAAGGAATCAAATGGGAGGATTGGTAAAGTAAAGTTGCTCCGTACGAGGTAACTAGGCAACGACAACCTCAAAAATGGCGGACTCACGTTTCAAGCAGCGTAATGGGCGCAATGACGTCAATTCCACTGACCGTGACTCAAGCGGAAGACGTGATATGCGCTACGTGCTGCGACCTACTCCGAACACGGCGATGAAGTCAGGTAAGCCGTGGAATGCTGACCCGGGATTGAAAGATGCATCCTACACAATGCATCAAACAGGCTTACAATTAGTCAAAATGCTGCCTAGATCCAGACCATGATCTGCCCAAACCGGAACCGGAATACATACGTCCAACATTGGGCAGAACCGATACCAAGATGTAGACCGCCACAGATCGAAATCAGCCAGATGTTGAGGTAAACCGCACAGCTCGAAATCAAATGTCGATTCGATGCAAAACAATTGTAGAGTATATCCTGCACACATAGGTTTACAGCTCCTCAGCAAGGTCCCTCATCGCCAGTGAAGAAACGACTCAAATAGTGAATTAAATAGCTTTATTACTGAGGAGCAGTGGTGGATGCTACCTGCTTCTCATCCACATCGCAACGATCTGCTCGAGAGCATACATAGAACCAGAATCTACAATTGACCCAAAACATTCTCTCAACTAGGTTGCATCTGTGTTAGCATGCAACCTAGTTGCTAAGCAACAACAAAACATTTATTAAGGCGCAGATGACGTGATACTGATCTCTTAATCCATATTTATAGCGTTGCATGACGTCATGAAATATTAAAGCGCAGATGACATGGCACCCAGTCATTAACACAGTTGGTATAGCTCTGCATTACACAATGACAGTCTAAGGTGCAGATGGCATGACACTGAGCCATTAATTCAAGTTTATAGCACTGCATTACAGTCACTGAAATATGAAGGATCAGATAACATGAGAGTGAAGCATTAATGTGATTCTGGCACAGAACTGCATTACAATTTGAGCGGTGCTAGAATATTAAGGCATACGATGAGACATTAAGGAATAAACAACCCAGCACAGAGTCGTCCATGCACATCTGTGAGGAACAGCACAGTATTACAGTTTGATTGACTGGACCGGCATGGAAGGAGGAAAGTTCTGGTGAGACGGCGCCGGCACTTTAAACCACAGCAAGTTTGAAAGTGCTAGAATAAAGGGTATTCAGGCTCTCGCTAGCACATTTAGTACAGCTGGCACGGGCACATTGGAAGACAGATGGGATAGCAGCTACCATTGTGAGACACAGCTGAACTGGCAGAGTATTTTAGCACAGCACACACGCACAAGCAAGTGGTGACTCACCTGACCTGAGGGCTGAGCCTGGCTTGCAGCTTCAGAGGTAAGCGCGAGTGGGCCGTGCAGCCTGCAGAAGAGGCACTGGCAGGCAAGGCAAGGCTAGACATGCTCTGCAGGCAGGGGCTAGTAATAATTTAAATTATTGCTTAAAGGCCAGTGACAGATGTAGGACGGTCCTTCTCAGTCTCTGGCTTAGCGTGGCTGGTTCTTGGGATCGATGTGCCACCCAAGTCTCACATGCACTTTTAATTGTGCACGCTCCACAATGCGCATGACAAATTCAATCAGGGCATTGGCCACCAGCCCCTGCCCCACCTGAAGACTGCACAGACGTGTTGCAGAGACAACTGCGTCCCGCACGCACCCACCCACACCATTTAATATAAAGAGGAGAGCATCAGAGGCCCGGCAGGGCCAGCGCACCATTTAAGTAATGAAGAGGCTCAGAGGCCCGGCCTCTGAGCCTCTTCATTACTTAATTTTTTTAATTTATTAAATATAATTATTTACTTTTTATTTATGTTATTGTTTTATGTGTGTAGATGTATTTGTAAATTCTAATATGTTTTAATAATTTAAAAGTTATTAAAATAATTATTAAAACTCATTATTAAGGGTCCGATTCCGATTCGGGAAACAAATCCGTACGACGATTCATATTCGAAGCCGTTTCCGTACGGTTCATACAAATCCATCCTTATCGCATAGTACGATCGTAGGATAGAAATACGTCCGAATCCGTGTGAACCGTACGAAATACAAGGCCAAATCCATACAAATTAGACACTCACAGTTAACCGTACGATTCGTAAACATGCCGTACGACCCGCCAAGTACGATCCGGACCGGGGAATGAGTATGCGATTCGTACGGAACACGTCGTGTATAGGCAATTCATATGGAGAGCCACACATTCACATATGCACCGTACCCCTAAACACAAGGGGTGTACTCACGGGGTGTATGCACCGTACACCTACGGCCTTGGGGGGTACGAACCGTAACCCTATGTGCCGTACGCTAAAATTCATGGGGGGTACGCACGGGGATATACGCACCGAACCCCTGAAATCCAGGGGTGTATGCACCGTACCCCGGCGCACCCTACTCCTGCAATCATGGGGTGTACGCACCGTACCCCGGGAGGGGGTCCGTTTCATATGCATTTTTAGGCGAAATATGCTTTTACGGATGTTTTAAGCTCCCGTAGAAAAAGAGTTGTACGTAGTGTTGTCGATACAATTCATGCCTGCTGGGTCGGAAAATACAGCTACGATCCGTACGGACATCGCGTACTGCGCATTCCGAATGTGATTCGTACGGATCAGTGTGTTGTACGGTCTTCGGTACGATTTGTACCGAGAACTGCTTTGGGTACACATTGTACTAGGTCGTACGTACGGGTACGGTTCTCCATACGAATTGTACCGGAAAAAAGCTCCCTACAGCTATTCGGAGGGCATTTTCCCCGAATCGGAATCGGGCCCTAAGTAAGTATATATTATATATTTTATGTATATGCCTAATTAATGTTATATTATTGTATATGTATTATTTATTAATTTTAAACATTATTAAATATTTTTAACTATGTTTATTTGATGTATAAGTATTATTTACTTTACTTTACACTTTTATGTTTATTACAAAAAACCCAATATTTTTAATTAAGTTATTTTTAACATTGATATTTTGGTTTCAATATTTTTTTACTTACCATGTTGTAGATAAGATGTCGATATTCTTGCCTTCGATATTCCAGCGCGATATTTCTGCAGGTCGATATTTTCTCCGTTGATATTCAGTCAGTGATCCCCTGTCCTCCTGATTCTAGCTTTCCTAGTCCCCTTGGTGTTGTCCACGTGTTTCCTGGTCCTCCTGCGACACGTCCTTGAAGTCTTTAAGGTACTGGCACCAACAGCCATGGTACTCTTGTTGCTCATAGTCCCCTTGTACTGGTCCCATCTAGTGTTTTCTGTCCCTGCTTTTCGAGGCCTTCTTGGTCCTACTGGTCCTAGTTCTTTCTGTCATAATCTTCTTTATCCTGTTCTTTTATTTCCAACTTGCTTGATATGCCTGACTTTGGTCCTGGAAGGCCCTGGTCCTCATAATCCTCCTTACCCTGGCTCTTGACCCCATTGCCCTGGACCCAAGAATCCTGGTCCTATCAATTTTTTTGATCCTCCTTACGCTTGTCCTCCAGGTCCTGGTGCTCTCTGCACTGGTTCTCCTAACAATTGGTCCAGGGGTTACTGATGGACTTTGCTCTTCTGAGTCCTGGTTTTCCTGATGTTTCAGTTTTTTCCGGGCCAGTGTAGTATATGCCTATTCTCGTGCTGCACCCAGCACGAGGGATTGCTTCTTGTTTCCTTTTGTGTTGCCGTTCTATGGCTCCGTTCGGTTCTAGCACTCTGGGCAACGCTAGTCAGTTGCCCGGAGTCCTGGAGTCGAGCGGCGGCATTTTCCTGTGGGTGTTGTTTCTTTCTCAATAAAGAAGACTTCAACATTCAACTCCTGCCATTGGATCTTGCTTTATTTCATTTGGCGAAGAGCGGGTCCTGAACCTACCGAACACCCACCAGGAGATACTCGGCCGACCCTTCTCTGCTCGCCCTCTCAGCTCCCATCAGGCGCTTCATCACCCATCAAACCTCTTCAAACCCTGTTGATCTACCTGCACTTCAAGCCTTCGGTAGTCTGCTTTCTGCCTGTTTTCCTGGATTCTGTCGCAACTCGCTTCATTGACGGTGACGGTGACGGTTTGTCTCGAGCTCCAGCCCGTGAGTACGCAGCATTCCCTGCGCGTCATCAACCCTTGCACATCATCACCTCCTAACGTGCACTCGACGCTGCAGCTCTTTACCTCACCACGTCTCCTCGTCAACACCCTCACGCACGGCAGCCATCTTAGCTGGTTGCCTAGTTACAGCTATACGCTGCGCGATAAATCTTCACACGGAGTCAGTTTACTGGAACTTAACGCTGAAGCGCGACCTCCGCTTCGTTTTACTGACATTTCTTCGTCATTCTGAGGATTCAAATACTGGTATTTTCACAATCTTTTGCTACATTTATTACATGACAAAATTTATTTATTTATTTATTTGTTATTTCAAGTGTGTGTTCTTTCGGTGACAGGCACACCTCTGCCTGCATCTCAATTAACGTTATAAGCTTTAATTTATGCATTTCATTTCTTGCGCACTTGTCATTGTTTTAATTATTTTTTTTGTCAACCATAACTGTGAAACATCTCATTTTAAATGGCTTCTTCTCAACAATTTGCTCAACCCCCACCTTTTCTTCAACTTCCTGGGAAACCTACTATCCCTTGGCGTCAGTGGGTTAGAGCTTTTGCCAACCATATTCTAGCAATTGATGCAGTTAAGTTCACTCCTGAGAGAAAAGTCGCTATTTTATATGGTTGCTTGGGAGTTGCTGCACAGCATGTCTTTGAAAATCTTCCAAGGTCTTCTCCTCCCTCTGGTGATGCAGGTGATAATTGGGACGAGTATAAGGAAGCTTTATCTCGCCTTGCAAGACATTATGGTGAAGAACCTAATGAAATGCTCGAGAGACATAACTTCTTTAAAAGAAGACGAGAAGATGAATCCATTGAAGAGTACATTGCTCAGTTGAGAATCTTGGCGTCCACTTGCGAATTTGAATCTAATCCCGACATTTACATCCGAGATCAATTCGTTTTCGCTTGTTTCTCTAAAAAGATTCAACAACGCCTGTTGAGCTGCAAGAAACCTACACTTCAAGAAACTATTGACATTGCCAAGAGCATTGAAAGATCCATTACTACATCCAATGCTCTTCAGAAAGATCAACCTCATACTTCTGTTCATACTTCTTCATTTGATAATTCTAGTTCTGTTAATTTAGTTAGCACTAATAAGTCTTTTAGACAATTGCAAAAAGAACCTAACCCTTATTGTTACAGGTGGGGTTCTAAATCCCATATTGGCAATAATCCCTCTTGTCCTGCTTCAGGAAAAAGGTGTGTTTTATGTAAAAAATTGGGACATTTCCAGGGTATGTGCAGATCTGTCAAAAAGACGTCCAGACCTTCTGTTAATAATATTGTATGTCCTGATTTGGATGATTGCATTGATGAATTCCAAGACATGGTTGTATCTATCCATTGCAATTTCATCGATACTTCTAAATTAGTCAAAGGTCCATACTGCTCTGCACTGTTTGGGAACATTGAAGTTACAGTAATGGCAGATTCTGGATCTCCGATAACCATTCTCAATGATGTATTCTTTCATGAAAAATGGAACAATTCCATTTCTTTGTTCGAATCTGACCTCAGTCCAAAGGCATTTGGCGAATCTGATATTATTATGCTTGGCTATTTTAACTATAGGCTAGAGTGTTTTGGCAGATCTATTATTACAAAGATTTATGTTGCGATTAAGGGTCGCAATATAGTTGGCTGGCAAGATCTCGCCAAAATGGGTATCTTCCTAGTTCCTGGTTCGGATGATCCCATTAGAGTGGGTGATCCTCCTGAGGGTTATTCTCCTGTTCCACCTTTTGTTCCTGATTGTCTCCTCATTAATGATCATGAGTCAGACATTAAACAAATCTTGGACAAATTCCCTAATGTTTTTTCCAACCAACCAGGTACTGTCAAAGGCTTTCGACATGAAATTAAGCTGAAAGCTTCTGCTCAACCCATTGTTCATAAAGTTCGCCCTGTCCCTATTAGTGCCAGGGATGAGCTTAAATCTGTGCTCACTTCTCTTAAAAAGGATGGTATCATTGCACCTTCAGACTCTTCCGAATGGGTTTCGCCCATTGTTATTGTTCGCAAAAAGAATGGTGAGGTTAGGCTATGTGCCGATCTCCGCACGTTAAACAAAAATATTTTGGTTGATTGCGATCCCCTTCCCAAAATTCACGACCTACTCGCCAACCTAGGTGGTGCAAAATATTTTTCTCTAATCGATTTGCGTTCGGCATACCATCAGGTACCCCTCACTGAGCCTTCTCAAGATCTCACCACTTTTGTGACCCCATTTGGTGTTTTCAAATATTTGAAACTTCCATTTGGACTTGCTAGTGCAGCTAGTGTTTTCCAAAAAATAATGGATCATCTTTTTGAGTCTATTCCCGGGGTGCAGGCCTATCAGGATGACATTTTGGTTTTTTCACCTGATTGGAATTCCCATTTGTCTCATCTATCTTCTGTTTTGAGCAAGCTCATTGAAGCTGGCATGACTGTCAGAGCTGACAAATGCAAATTTGGCTCTCAATCCTTGGAATACTTAGGTCATACCTTAACTCCTGAAGGCATAAAACCCAAGTCCTCTCTCATTGAGGCTATCACTCATGCCACCCCTCCCAAGGACAAGGACGCCCTCCGCTCCTTTTTGGGTTTAGCAGAGTATTATGCCCGTTTTGTAAAAGGCTATGCACAAATTGTTGAACCCCTTCGTTCTTTGCTTCGCAAAGGCTCTAAATTTTCTTGGTCTGAAGAGATCGATGCCTCTTTTACCCACATCAAGAACATGATTGTTGGTGCTCCCGCATTGCATCCCTTTCAAGATTCTGCCAAATGTTTCATTATGGTTGACGCCAGTTTGACTGGTTTAGGTGCCATCTTAGGTCAGTGGGTTTCTGGTAGAGAACACACAGTTGCTTTTTCTTCTAGGAGACTTAAGGATTCCGAAACCCACTATAGCACTATTGAACAAGAGTCCTTGGCTTGCGTTTGGGCCATTGAAAAGTTCAAAAACTACATTTGGGGACGAGAATTTGATTTATTTACCGATCACAAGCCACTCACTCAACTTCTCAACGGGGATGGCCTAGGTAAAGCCTCTTCAAGACTTGTCAGGCTCTTGTCTAAATTACATGAGTTTCACTTCAATATTAAGCACATTTCAGGTGGTAAAAATTTTCGTGCTGACTGTTTATCTCGCATGTCACTCAATGATGCATCTGATTTTCAAGAAATTGGTGACGTTGAGTGTGTAGTCGCCACTCTTGACGCCACCAAATTGTGCCATTACATTACGGAAGAATCTTGGTCCAAAGCCTATGAGAATGATCACAATTTAAAATTGGTTGCACAATACATTTCCAAGGGCTGGCCTGAGAATAGGAAATTGTCTAATGAGCTGAAAGCCTTTTCCATGATTTCTTCTGAACTCTCTCTTGTCAACAATTTAATAATGAGGCATGATGTTTTTGTTCCTCCTTCTGATGTCAGACCCGATATCATTAAATTTGCACATCAAGGGCATCTAGGCATAACAAAAACATCTCAACTTATCAAATCCCATTATTGGTGGCCTTCTATTGAGTCCCAGGTAAAGTTTTACATTGATTCTTGTAGTGAATGTTTACTCTCGGATAAGAAATGGAAACTCATTAGTACGCCCCTCCATCCTGTTCCTTTTCCGGTTAAACGTTGGGAAAAGGTCGGGTTGGATTTTTCTGGCCCATTCGATGTCCTTCCCCATGACATGAAATATGTCATTCTTCTAATTGACTATCATTCAAAATGGTTGTAACACATGTTTTGTGACTCTCCCTCCTCTGCCAACGCCATCAAATTTTTGCGGAATCTGTTCATCATTGAAGGTTGTCCTTCTGTTGTAGTTACCGATAATGGTTCCCATTTCATATCCGAAAAATGTAACTCATTTTTACTGGAACACGATGTTGTTCATTTCAAAGTCGCACTTTACTCGCCCACTTCAAACGGTTTGGTTGAACGGGCTAATAGACTTCTCAAAGATGCTGTTCAAACTGCTATTTCCTCCCACAATGATGTAAGGAATTTTGTTGAAGAGAAATTTTGGTCATACAACATTTCTCCTCATTGTACAACTGGCATGTCTCCCTTTTCTTTATTAAGAAATAGGAGTGTCCACACCAAATTGTGTCCTAAATGGTTATCTGAGAAAAACGTTGAGACCCTTCAACCTTCTGATGTTTCTTTATCTGAAAAAGTCTCACAAAAACAGTTTCTCATGAAGAGCAGACATGATTCAGGTAAATGTTTCAGTTCTATTGTCTTAAAAATTGGTGATTGGGTTCTCATCAAAAACCCAAGAAAAGTTGCTAAAGGTCTCTCTAAATTCTCTACCCCAGTTCAGGTAACTGCTGTCAGTAAGGCTTCTGCTTTACTTGGCAGCAGAGGATGGTGGAACAAGAGAGCTTTAGTTCACTTGTCCAATTCACAGGCTCGCTCCTTACTGAGTTTGACCAAAGAACAATTTGATCAGTGTGACTGGTCTTTTTGGTTAGATCTTCCATTTTCTACTGACTCATCCTCATCCAGTCCCTTGTCAGATGCATCTGCATCATTAACGGATTCCTCTTCCTTTTCAGATGCATCCGCTTCATTGATGTGTTCCTCTCCCTCATCCGTTGATTCTGAGGTTGGTGGGAAGGTTTTACATCAAGCTTCTGCCCCATCTGTTCGATGTAGGAAGTTACCTGTCAGGTTTAATGATTATGTTTTAAGTTGAAATTTATTTTCATGTTTCAGTTCGAAATACTTTTGATGTCACAGTTCATATGCTTTTGCTTTCTTTTCTTTCCTTGCTTTGAAATGTTGTGAAGAGGGAGAAGTTGTAGTATATGCCTATTCTCGTGCTGCACCCAGCACGAGGGATTGCTTCTTGTTTCCTTTTGTGTTGCCGTTCTATGGCTCCGTTCGGTTCTAGCACTCTGGGCAACGCTAGTCAGTTGCCCGGAGTCCTGGAGTCGAGCGGCGGCATTTTCCTGTGGGTGTTGTTTCTTTCTCAATAAAGAAGACTTCAACATTCAACTCCTGCCATTGGATCTTGCTTTATTTCAGCCAGGTATCCCTTGTTGCAGAGAAGATGCAGCTTCAGCTGTGTTTGCCACCTGACCAGTATTTTCCTAGTGAAGCTGGTATTTTCTTTGCACAAAATGTAACATTTTTTGGAAAGGGCCGTAACATTCAGCATTTTACCATTTAAAATGTATAAACAATAAAAAAAACAAATATTTTACAGCTGTCTAAAGTATTGCTCAATGAATATTTGAGATAAAATGGGTTGAATTCCCATGCTAAAAACCAATATAGAGGATTTTACCTAGCATCCAGGTCAAGTACCAGTTGTTTTAGAAACTGAAAACATGCTTGAATGGTTGCCATTATTCTCCTCTCCCACCTAGGGTGTGGGTTTATGGTATCGCCATGTGGCGTAAGATCGTCCAAATGAATACTATGAAAATTCTTGAATGTGTGAGAATATAAGAAAATACTCTCACTTAGGTGAAATAACCTTCAAGTAGGAGTCCTCTCGAGGACTCCCTGCAGCTACCCTATAGCATAATTAACAGCTCTCCCAACAGGAGTGCAGCTCCTCCTTATCATGCTCCTGTATTGAGTGTTGTTCTAGAATTGGCTTGGCGTGTTTGTCACACAACATATTCATCCATTGCTGAGGAGTACATCTCTAATTAGTACTAAAGCAAGCTGCCTTCCAACAGCTGTGCAAATGATGAGAAAGCTTTTTATTTTAACAGCAGCTGGCTGAGTAGATAGATACATACCAGTGACATGATTGATGTCTCGGCCTGCTCAGATAGTAATGAGAATACCTCCCAATGGATATTCTATCTTCACCACTTCAATTAGCGATCACAGTTTTTATGGCATTAATTTAGGTGGCAGGAAGATTTTTTTAAAGGAATTGTAAGTAATCAGAATTCACTAGGCAACAGTTTTTAAACAAGGGCAAAATCAGAGTTGTTAATGAATTTCTGATATCTTTCCTTGCCTTGATAATAATTGCAAGCATGTTCTCGGAACCTAGGCTCAGTTGAACCGGCATGAAAATATTTTTACGTTGAAAAGGTAGTGAATGCATGGAATAATCAAACACACCGCAGAAGTGGGGAAAAAAGAAAGAATATATTCATTAAGACCTGCCGAAGACATACTACGTACATTGCATTGATTCACTCATAGGACGTTGCCACTTTAACTGTTTGGATGACTCATCCTCAAGAAAGAGCTGCCTGAACCCTAAGGAGCAAAAGGTCTTGGCTGCTTGAAGGGCGGATGCCTATTTTCCTGGCACTAGAAGGTACATAGTCTTGGTGGGATATTTAGGATTTGGGGATTGCGGGACATCCATCAAATTGGTGAATGTCCCATCGGTCCGATTTAAGGTGTACAACCATAAATACACCCTAATAGGGTGGATGAAACATCCACAGTTTTTTTTAAGGATGTGCCGTATCAGCCAAACTCTTAAACCTCTGTCTTTTTTAATACTCTTGCCTCTGGGCGTGCCAAAAGGAATAGATGGGAGATTGCCTGCTCCTGGCCCTCAGGAATAGACTCTCTGGGCCTGTCCCGGCCGAGCTAGTGAAGCCTGCTTGCCCCGTGTGGAAATTCATTCCAGTGGCTGGAGAGTGAAGAAGGTCTTGGAAACTAAGAAAGTGGTGGCTCCCTGAAAGAAAACCAGATGGCCACCTTCAACGAGGCTTTTCTACTGACTGTGTACTGTCTATGTCATTTCTTCCCCGCTTCTGTGGAGGCCAGAAGGTCATGTGGTCTCAAAGCTTCTACATAGAAATGGGGAGGACCAATTGAAAATGCACATTTTGCCGTGGACCTAGTAATGTGTATTGTTTACTACCAGGCAGCTAGAAGTTTAGGACTGTTTTCTGCAGGACCATTCCCAAAAATGTAGACATTTTACATATTTTACTTTGACGTACGTTTTAGTTTTTAGCATGAAAAATATTGTGCTGCAGGTGGGTAAAAATAGGATGACACAACCTTCTTCAACTTCTCTTTTCTAAAGGTTTCCTTTGGGGGAAATTGCTTACTTTTAGCACCAAAAACAAATGCATTTCCACCTCAATGTGGAAATTTTGATGTATAAATTCAGTATATTTCCAGTTTGGTTTTCCTTTTCTCCTGTTCTGAAGGTGACTTCGATCAATGCACATTCCAGTTCATTTTTACTATAACCTTTGACCAATGATCGACGTACCATTTTTTCTTTATTGTTTAAATGCAGTATTGCTATATCATTTATCTATTTTTGCTTACATATTACGATGCACAAATACCATCTTCCTAAAGTCTGGTACAAGAAATATACCAGAACTAGGCTCTGCTTTGGAGAAATTCATTCAATGTGCACAGAAAAAGTGACCACAAATGCATGATAAGCATGCAGGTGTAGGAAAGTCTTGTAAAAGGTTCGAAATACTGCATATGAAAACTAGCACACCGCCATGGCAACTGGATTTCCAAGTGTGGTATTTCAAATAGGGAGTTGAAAGACTCCCATAATGAAGGTGTAAGGTTTTTGGCTTTGTGGTACTCTACTTTGGGGCCGATTCCGATTCGGGGTCAGAAGGCCTCCGAACCATGTTCGGAGCCCTTCTGACCAAATCGGTACAGGGTCGGACGGATACCTTTCCAACCGAGCCATTCCGATGGGCTCGGACGGAAAGGAATTCGACTCAGATTTCCGGAGAGCTCGTCTGCCATCCGGAAATCCTCCAGTACTCACCCGGTCGCCTCTTTACGACCGAGGGAGAACGATGGCAGTTTTTCACTGCCTTTTCGCGCTGGTGTGTCCGGCACGAAAAGGCAATTGGAAACTGTCTCTGGGGCCCCCCAGCAGAGCGCCCATGGGTGTGAGGCCACCGAATGGCGGCCTCGGGGCACCTATGGTTCCCCTCCATTGATCCCTGCACCCGGTGGCAGGCACCTTGGGGTGCCAGCCACAGGGTGCAGGGATGAACTGCACCCCTGCATTTCACATTGCAAGCATGCTTTCTGGTCGGACTGCATGCTTGCATTGTGAACCATATGAATGCGACCGAACAGGGTTCGGTCGCATCGTACTAGCAGGGCCATAACCGACCGCAGCAGGTCGGTCGGTTACGGCTTCTGACCGATGTCAGACGGACCTGAGTCCGTCCGACATCGGAATCTGCCCCTTTATGTTGAAGGTTTGTTTTGCATTGGCTTCTACAGCTCTTCTGGATTTACTGGCTACTTCAGCATAGCATTGATGATTGGGATAGTGGAATTTTTTGAAGCAAGTTTAGCTTAAGTATGATCGCCTTTTCAAAACTCGAATAAGCCTCACAGGGACTTGTGCATGCCACGAGCCGAGAAATGCCACACAGTGATAGCACGTAAAATATTGAAAGAACTTTTAGAAAGTGTGGTATTAATGGTATGGGAAAAAGATCAAACTTGAGCCATTCATCTCTAACTCACTTCCTTCACTTTCCTTCACATGCCTCTCTTCCCCATGAGCCTTACCCTCAGTAGAAACCACAGAAGATGAAGTAGCAGAGAAGATCTGACGGTCGGCCTTTCTAGTACAGATAGCCGTCAAAGACTTGCGGACATGTCAGTAGCACACCATTAAAATGGGTTTTGGTCTTAGTACAAAATCTTCGCCTCCCGTTGACCTCCTTCAGCCTTACTCTCTGATTGTGCTTTCATGGCTCCATTCAGCCTGATAGACTTGGGATTACAAAGGAAGCAAGCAGTAGTACTGTTTTTAACCTCCTCTTCACCCTCACCTCCTGCACTAAACTGAATCTCTTATCATAGTGCTCAGTCTCATTGGAAGATAAGCACAACACAGCACGGTGACAGCTCATTCCATCTGCCCTACACCAAGGGCACACTCATACTCTGTGTGGACACACAAGTTCTCTGTGTTGCTAATTTACAGCACGCACCACAGTTCCCTGCATCCTCAGAATGTCCCTAACCCATGTTTTAATCAAAGTATGTTAAAATGTGTGTGATTTTTGTAAATACTTTCTTAGAAAGGTTAAGTGTTATTCTGTCTTGAAAGAGACCAGGAGCACTCTAATGTTAATTATAAAAGGAGAAAACAGGATGCTTCTTCTGACATTGATGGTTGTGTGGCATGAAATATAAAGTTATTAAGCTCGGGCTGCAGCAGAATGGTGTTCTTTGCTCATTTCCAGTAAACAGTGTATACTCCGGAAAATAAATACCAATTAAACCTTTGGCGAAACAGCCAGTATGAGTAATAGGCTGCTCATGAACGCATGGAATGAAAAAAATCCGTGTTTCTTTATTATGCAAGTATTTATTACGAAGGGCAGCAGTGAAAGCGACACCCTCACCCCCTTTGTTCTCCATCTATGCCTCACCACAACCATTTCGTTTCCTTCCCCAAGTTCACATATTGTTCGCCTGTCAGCTACTTCTGATCCTTTCTTAAATGGTGTGTGGCTCTTTAAAGCATTCACTTCACATATTTTATTTTTTGCTCTATATCATGGATAATCAACCCCATGACATGATCATCTTTACAATATTTCAGTGACATTTGAGCTATTTAAAAAAACTAATCCTGACCTACCCCAAAAACAAATCTAACCTTTATCAGCCTTTCACCCAGTACAGTTTCAGGAACATCTCTTCTTTATCTGTCAAAACCCATCAAGAGTTCTGTTCTTTAGCACCTCGAATGTGGGTTGTCATTCATGCCGGCCGTCCAATCACCGTTCCACCTTTCTGACTTGGCATGCATTACATTTCTTCCGGTCACTAATCACTTCACATCCGCTTTACTGTTTTGCCTCTTCTCCCTTTGCTGCTCGAATATCTCGTCCCCTTAGCCCCCTCATTACAAATGTTTGTGCAGGGGTTGGAATTAATAGTTACGTGGATTTTATAACATTCTGGAAAGTCTGACTCCAGAAATACATCTCGGGAGGACAGACGTGCCAGAATTTATTACATGAAAATGCCCTCTAAGTACACTACTGCACCATAATCTGCATGATTATCCTCATTATAGGGGAGAACCTCACACTAGTTACTATTAATGACACCTAATAAATTCCTTATGCAAAAGGAGGGGTTAGGCCCTAGGGACTCGAGGGTAGGCTGGGCCGTATAATCATGAAACATAGAAAATGTACATAACCCTCAATTTTACTTCAAACACATTTCTAGTGTAATGAAAGATAAACAAAACTTTATACGTTTATCCTGGCAATTACTCATGCCTTTTATTTTAATACTTATTTGTAATTTTGATGTTTTGATTCATCAAGAAAGACACATCATCCTTTAAACAGGGTGCCACATTATTACAATACAATCACAAACAAAAAGATAAATTGTGCATTGCCATCCATATAAATAATCCATACAAGTGTTAAATACATTTACAAACAAACAGAATGTCACGAACACTTCTTGTAAACATGATTTTGGAAAATCTGGAATATTTCATAAACAGTTGCCTAATAGACACAATTTTCTGACAACTGAACAACCCTATTTGTAGCCTTGTTATAAGAAACTTATTGATTGTCTCAAATTAATCAAAGAATTTTAATCCCATTGTCTAATTATTCATGGAATTAATGCTGTTGCCGACGTGTTTCGAGTTCTGGTTTAGAATCACCGGACTCTCATCAGGGCTGTGTTAATCTTTTCCGTAAAACACTGTTCATTACAAAAAACAAAACATGAGGGGATTTTATTTTGAAAGCTTCCTCTACCTATTAAAAGTCACCTTATATAATTTGCACATGTCAGAACAACGTACCTTCATATTTTCACGTGGGTACTGGGTCTAGAAATGCTGAAAATGCTGGTGGTGCGATTCTGCAACAAAATGCAGTTGTCTTAATCGGTTTTTACTCTCATATTATCAAATCAACAATTGCGTTCCATTAAGAAGAATGGGCAAGGGTTTTACTTAATTTTTACCTCATTTGTGGAGTGCCGGGTCAAGCCGGGACAGTAGCCGATGTTTATAAAAGTTATAAAGCCATTATCTAACCCAGGGTGATGTGGAGTGCAAAAAACGATGGATTTAGGCCCAGATCTTTGTACTGGGGTGAATGTAAGACATTGATCTACATTCTGTCCATCAAATTGTTTTTTGTAATTTTCTCCCTGAGTGTACTGGGGTAGCTCAGACGTGGGTCCCAGAGCCTCCACACCACTGGAGTCAAGCTAGCCGGGCTGATGAGAGGTGTTACCTCGATACCGGTCCGGTCCTCGGATGCTTGATTCCGGTCTGGGAAAGATATGGCTGTGTAGTTCGGACTGGACTGTTCCCATGGGGCACAGGGTCAGAGCTGATTTGCATAAAGCCATTATCTAACCCAGGGTGGTGTGGAGTGCAAAAAACGATGGATTTAGGCCCAGATCTTTGTACTGGGGTGAATGTAAGACATTGATCTACATTCTGCCCATCAAATTGTTTTTTGTAATTTTCTCCCTGAGTGTACTGGGGTAGCTCAGACGTGGGTCCCAGAGCCTCCACACCACTGGAGTCAAGCTAGCCGGGCTGATGAGAGGTGTTACCTCGAAACCGGTCCGTTCCTCGGATGCTTGATTCCGGTCTGGGAAAGATATGGCTGTGTAGTTCGGACTGGACTGTTCCCATGGGGCACAGGGTCAGAGCTGATTTGCATAAAGCCATTATCTAACCCAGGGTGGTGTGGAGTGCAAAAAACGATGGATTTAGGCCCAGATCTTTGTACTGGGGTGAATGTAAGACATTGATCTACATTCTGTCCATCAAATTGTTTTTTGTAATTTTCATCCTGAGTGTACTGGGGTAGCTCAGACGTAGGTCCCAGAGCCTCCACACCACTGGAGTCAAGCTAGCCGGGCTGATGAGAGGTGTTACCTCGAAACCGGTCCGGTCCTCGGATGCTTGATTCCGGTCTGGGAAAGATATGGCTGTGTAGTTCGGACTGGACTGTTCCCATGGGGCACAGGGTCAGAGCTGATTTGCATAAAGCCATTATCTAACCCAGGGTGGTGTGGAGTGCAAAAAACGATGGATTTAGGCCCAGATCTTTGTACTGGGGTGAATGTAAGACATTGATCTACATTCTGTCCATCAAATTGTTTTTTGTAATTTTCTCCCTGAGTGTACTGGGGTAGCTCAGACGTGGGTCCCAGAGCCTCCACACCACTGGAGTCAAGCTAGCCGGGCTGATGAGAGGTGTTACCTCGAAACCGGTCCGGTCCTCGGATGCTTGATTCCGGTCTGGGAAAGATATGGCTGTGTAGTTGGGACTGGACTGTTCCCATGGGGCACAGGGTCAGAGCTGATTTGCATAACGCCATTATCTAACCCAGGGTGGTGTGGAGTGCAAAAAACGATGGATTTAGGGCCAGATCTTTGTACTGGGGTGAATGTAAGACATTGATCTACATTCTGTCCATCAAATTGTTTTTTGTAATTTTCTCCCTGAGTGTACTGGGGTAGCTCAGACGTAGGTCCCAGAGCCTCCACACCACTGGAGTCAAGCTAGCCGGGCTGATGAGAGGTGTTACCTCGAAACCGGTCCGGTCCTCGGATGCTTGATTCCGGTCTGGGAAAGATATGGCTGTGTAGTTCGGACTGGACTGTTCCCATGGGGCACAGGGTCAGAGCTGATTTGCATAAAGCCATTATCTAACCCAGGGTGGTGTGGAGTGCAAAAAACGATGGATTTAGGCCCAGATCTTTGTACTGGGGTGAATGTAAGACATTGATCTACATTCTGTCCATCAAATTGTTTTTTTTAATTTTCTCCCTGAGTGTACTGGGGTAGCTCAGACGTGGGTCCCAGAGCCTCCACACCACTGGAGTCAAGCTAGCCGGGCTGATGAGAGGTGTTACCTCGAAACCGGTCCGGTCCTCGGATGCTTGATTCCGGTCTGGGAAAGATATGGCTGTGTAGTTCGGACTGGACTGTTCCCATGGGGCACAGGGTCAGAGCTGATTTGCATAAAGCCATTATCTAACCCAGGGTGGTGTGGAGTGCAAAAAACGATGGATTTAGGCCCAGATCTTTGTACTGGGGTGAATGTAAGACATTGATCTACATTCTGTCCATCAAATTGTTTTTTGTAAGTTTATTTTAGTTCAGCAGAGTGTAAATGAATCACGCCCAGACGTGTGATTCTGAAAAAAAAAAGGCAAGTGTATTGTGGCCTCTGAGCATGCATTCAATAAAACGTGCGGAAAAGAAAAGACGGGTTCATACTCACTGCTTCGCGGGTATGCCTTGGTCAAAGATGTTGGGGCTGCTGCTTTTATAATTATTTGCGTGCTAGCCTAACGAAAGCAAAATGGAAGATCAGTACGGGGCTCTGGCGAAACTTTATGACAAAGTTCTTGACTCAATGACATAAGAAATCTCACCTTCGCATAAGCGTTTGTCATGTGGAAAACCTTCTCATGTTTGGTTACCGGCAGAGCAGGAATGGCGATCTAGTCAAAGTGCCATGTTGTCAGATAATTCTTGCTGGACCAATCAGAGCAAAGTGTCTAGTAATAGTAATGTATGTTGCATCTTGGGAGTTGTAGTGTTTGTCTCCCATTCTTTGACTAAGGTGCATCTTAAATGCTGAATTTTCGATTAAAGGCGACAAACCTTGCGTTTTGTCATGCTTACAATCGCCATAGTGAATGAAGGTACCGTATTTCTATATGTACCCAACACCTTTCACTGATTAAGTCATATATATGTGTGTTTGGAGAAAGGGGGGTGTATTACCATTGTGACCAAATCTGCCTTGTGTCATATATATTCCAAAAGCGAATTTCATATCTTGTTAAGTTCGCTCATACAATTAAGACCCCGATTGATGCTATGAAATTTCATAATCAAGTATGCTTCTTTACGTAGCAAAGCACTTTCAATGCAAGAAGACCGATGTTTAGGATCAATCCCAGCTATGATCGTATAACGAAAATGATTTTCAGTATGGTTTTCAGTCAAAAAATGTTCAACCTTTGGTGCCATCAACACTTTCCAATAAATTCCAGCACCTGCAGAGTTGGATTTTAGTGGGTGTTGTAAATATTGACCCCTTTTCTTGGCCAGTTCTTTAGAATCTTGGGTCCCCATTTTTTTTTTTGCTTATGTTTTTTTTCTCGTCAACATTATATACTTCTGAAGTACTTTTTGTGATTTTGACATGCACACTTGACATATTTTTTGTGACTGTGGGTTATTAGTTGGAGACAATGTGAGTCCCTCCAAGTAATAATGTCACAATTCCGTGCCTGGTCCAGTTAGGTCTCATTAATTTAAACTTGAGCTCAATCATTGGTATCTGTAGCACTGAGCAGACCAGCTTAACTCAAGAGAAGTGTGTAAAACATTGGCACTAAAACAGGTAAAAAGTTAAAAACAACCCAATTAAAAATCACATTCCCATTTATAAAAATAGAGTGCCTACATGTGCAATGTGAAAATCGTGGTTATCTGGTTGAGCTAACCTGGGTGCAAGTCAAAGTGTAAGGCCTACCATGAGCTACTGCTCATTGGATGCAGAATCCATGTTTGTCCGAGAGGAAAGATTACTTTCTGATGTAGAAGATATTTTAGGTAAAAGTCCTGTTGACTGGTAGTTGCCAAGTTTGACTGCAGGCTGGATCTGAAGGAGGGCTTGACAATTGCGTCCTGGTAAAGCGGGGGTCTTCAATGGGAGACTCAGCTCCGGTGGGAAACAAGGCACAGTTGTTGTCGACGGCCGGAAAGCCAAGAGGGATAAAGTCTGCAATCTGTGCCCAGGAAGGTCTCTTCAGCGGTCAAATGATGTCCAATGTCAACTTCGGTGATGCCTCTCTACGATCAGGCATTGAAAAAATGTTGAAGTCAAAATCCTTTCTGTGGGAAAAACTTGTACATTTAGTCCGACCAGAGATTTGATGGTTGCGATTTCGGTGCCGGTCCTGGTCTCCATTGGTTCTATGAAAGGAAAAGTTCAGAAAAAAATTCTGAATGTCCAGTTTTGCAGGGTTTAGAATTAGAGGAGTATACTCTAAATCCAGCCATGGGTCCAGGAAATTTTGGGCATCACTTGGGGGTTAGGACTCCAATAAGCCACCAGCTGGGTCGAGGGCAAATCCAGTTAGAACTCATCAGCTGGGCTCTTGGAAAAGTAGGCTTCTTGCATCTTTTGAGAACCTGTAGCTTAACTGGAAGTCAGCCAGCTGACCCTTGTAGTCCATTTATTTGTTTTGGGAACAAGTAGGAGCATTTCTATTTTTGAGGGTCTCTTTCCACAGGTTCAACAGCAGGTGCAGTTCTTTTTCTGTCTTGAACAGGTTGAGATATGCTTTGGGGAAAGTATCCAGGGATGCCACATTTATGCCTGACCCCAGCAAGTAGCCAATAGGCAGAAAGTTCCCAGGTGCCACCCTACTCACTTTGACATCGCTTCCTGGGGATTTGGCCCTGAACAAGCTCAAAGTACACTGCTCTGCAAAAACTCAACATAGTAGAACCCTTCTTCCCCTGGGCAGAGCACTGGGCACACCCCTGAGGTGTGTCTGGAGAAATAAGAAAATCCGCCTACAAACCAGTTCTGAAACATGTTTTCCCCCCCTCTAGGGTGCATGCTAGCGTTAATAACTGGATAACGAAAGGTTCAGGCCTAGGTGTGCGCTACATCTGCCTGTGACAGGGGAGTGCCCCTTTGAAGCTTGTGCAGTTGGTGGACACATCCTCAAGGCCATCCTGTGAGGAGGAGTTATGCATCCTCCCATCCAAGGCCCTTTTGTTCCCTTTCCTGGGAGTCATTCACACCTCCTGCATGGTTCCAGCAAACTGCCAGGTGACAGTTGGAGATTAACTCTGAAAAGGTCTAACTGAGGCTACAGGCAGAAAAATAGTGTTACCTCTAAAATGGCTGATTCTGTACTTAAACTAGCACAAAATCTGAATTTTAAAGGGTGCAGAAAAAGAGTATTTGTAATGAACTGAGTAATCTGGCGATTGACCAAAGACTCTAGCATCTTTCCTGAGGCAGAGAAAGAAGAGATGGGTCTTTAAGTACCAGGATTTAGCGGATCAAGATTGTTTTTTTAAACAAGTGGCAACACCAGTGCCTTTTTCCAGCTTGTGGACACGGATCCAGAGTCAAGGGATTGATTGAATAAAGAGTTAATATGTGGGTTTAGAGATTCCATAGCTCACATCAAAATATGGGGATGACAAGCATCCAACAGGGAGCCAAATCCAGCTTTTTAAATAATCATTTCTGAGTCAGTCAAAGATATCTTCTCTAAAGTAGACAATTGAGAAATATTACCCTGGCATTCAGTCAGTGAGGTGGAGGAATTATGGTGTTTATTGTCTTTGAACTTAGAGTAAATATTGTTAAATTTGTCATGAAAAGAATTCGACAAGTTGCCGACAAACTCCTGTGATGACTCAGTTGATCGTTTACAAGCTTTGGGAATCAGAAAGTAGCTTACTAATTTAAAAACAGTTCTAGGCTCATTTTCTGCTTCAGCAATTTGTTGTGAACACAGGCACGCTTTCGCTCTCTTAATATTTTTCCTAAACTGTTTGAGAGTGGCTGTCTAAGTAAGTTTGTCCTCAACAGGAAAGTTAGGTTACCATTTCCTCTTTAACTTTTTACATTTACGTTTTTCTACTTTCATCATGCCTTTTGGGCACCTCATATGTACTGTCAATTCAACCATTGCTTCAATACCTCAGGAGTACCAGACTCGTGGAAGGGCTCCATTCTGCAACCAATCTATAAGAAAGGCAACACTTTACAGCTTGAGAATTACAGACTAATCGCCCTACTTGACGTGGACGGGAAGGCTTATGCGAAAGTCCTACTAAAAGCGTTAGAGGAATGGATAACAGACAACCAATTAATACCATACTACCAGACAGGATTTCGGGCGAACTCTTCAACAATGGATAACGCCCTGGCATTATCATACCTGGTAACTAAGGCTACAGACGGGATAAACCCACCTCTGTATGCCTGTTTTGTTGACTACAGCTTTGCCTTCGATGGCATTGACCGCAATATACTGTGGGAAAACATCGCAAAGTGTGGGGTCCCAGGGAAACTTCTGGCAGCCATCATGTCCCTCCATACTGGCACATGGGTCCGCACAAAGCTCACACAGTCACATGCAACTGCCAAAATCTATACAAATAAAGGGCTAAAACAGGGCTGTGTGATTGCGCCAACACTGTTTAACCTATACACCGCGGACCTGGGAGCGGCACTTTCTAAAACCCATATTTTTCGACCTAAACTGGGCCACCTTAGAATACCCATTATGCAATATGCGGACGATCTTGTCATCTTGGACAAAACCAGAGTAGGCATGAAAAGGGCATTGGAGACTCTCCATTTATATAACTTAGAAAACAAGCTCCAAACTAATGCAAATAAAACCAAGGTATTGGTCTTTGGACATAAACCAAAAAAATCTCTGTTTGGGTTGGAACATCGGACCACTCAGAATTGCTACTGCAAATAAATACACCTACGTGGGTGTGCAATTCTCAGACACCGGCAGAACAACATCTCAGGCCAAATCATTGGAGACAAAATCCGCTAAGGTCACACACGCCCTATGTAAAATCCACAAGAACCTTGTGAGTCATTCAACTATGGGCATTCGAAGAGTAACACAAGCCAAGCTCTTTTCAACAATCAGCTTTGGCCACCTGGCTTTCCCGGGCTTATTGTCCGATAAATTGGAGCATCTACATATTATGGCTTTCAGGAAAATATTCAGGTTACCATTCACGACAAGGCGCACACTGATCAGACTTGAGTTCAACTTAACATCAATGGACATAGAATATAGAAAAGACATAGTGAAATTATACCATTGTGTGTACATGGCTAGCCCTGGTACCCTAAGGGAAGCACTTCAAACTCTCTTTATAGATCAAACCAGCCGTTGGGCTAGGTACCTTGTTTTTGCTAATAAAACACTATGCCTGACAATTGATCAATATTAAATCTTCCAACAGTTAGCCTAAAAAACCTGTTAAAAAAACAGGGAAAGACCATCTCAAGGCTCCGGGATATAGATACGATCAGAACAATTTGTGGCGCTGAGGGCCTCGTAAAATCACATAAAGCCACTCAATGCCAACCATACCTGAATGCCGGACTGGGGAGATATGCTCTTCAAAATGTCTTGAAGACCAGGCTGCTAACCCTACCAATAAAGGACTATAGGGCTCACTGGTCATCCTCACTAAGTGGAAATAGAGGATGTTGACTGTGTCAATACCACAAAGAATCGGCAGAGCATATCATCTGTTGTTTCCCAGTGTTGGTAAGTCCGAGGCATAAATACTTAAGGGCAATATTCAATCTTAATAAAGTAAGAACATGTAAGGAGGCCTTAACGCACATTTATACCACAACAGTGCCAATGGAGCTGGCATGTGCCGGGAAGTTCTTTGTCTCTGCTGGACAGATCTTATGTCAAACGCAAAGTCTAGAAAAATAACAACTTAACTATAATTTGCACATGGACAAGCATCCACAGTATTAATAGTCATGCTTCACTAATTCCTATGGTCATGAACATTGGCACCCTAATTTAATAGACTTCTTTTAATCTCATTGCATTTTAAATGTCTTGTTTTTGTTTGTTTTATCATGGTCGTAATATGCTTCGTTCTTTGTAAATGATTTTAAGGTAATCATACAATAAAGTATTTCATGGAGTCTTTCACGGAGTGCTTTCAACGTGGCAGAAAACCATGGGGCTGAGGCAGACATCCTTTTCCTGCTAGTCTTTTTTCAAGGGTGCTCTTTAATCAAGCTTTGCCTTGAGTTCTGAGTCAAATGATTCAACTAGCATGTCAATATTCACTGACAGATTCATTATAACTTCTAAACATATCGAGTGCAAGGTTTTGTAGGAGATGGAGTGCCAGGGCCGATACATGGCTGCTTTATTCTGGGAAACATGCGGAGAAGAAAACTTTAAATGGTCGTCAGAACAAGCTAAAGGCACTGGATTCCTCATGTATAAAGATAGTAAATAATGTCTAAAGTCTTATGGCTGGAAACGCCTATGTTAGGGTTGACTTACTGCTATTTAAAAGGAACGTTTAGGATTGTTAGAGATGATTTAAACAGATCAAAATTGCAGTTTTAAAACTCCCAATGTAGGGTGTTGTGGCAGGCCTAGAGTCACGTTTTAGATGCTCACTTTAGTGGTGGTTCAGTATGTGCTGCAGTCCACTATTGATTTTTAACTTACAGGTTCTGGATTCAGAGGGTACCATACACTAGGGACTTATACTGAAATTAAATGTACCAATAAAGATTTTAACCAATTCTATCAGTTTTTAGGGGGTAGCGTACATGCAGTGAGGTCTGGCTATCAGGGTCCCAGTGTACGGAGTCCAAAAATCAATAGCATCAGTCCCACAAAATGGGGGTGATCATGCAAAAAGAGGCATTTTCTTACATTTATGCATCTTCCTCACATGCATTCTTGCCCCAACCTCTATCTCATCCCCCACATAATTTCCTCTGTCCACCTGCACTTACAATATGTATTCCTTACAAACCAGCATCCTTGAGCTTGACTCATATTTTCAGTTTCTAGATATTTCCAATTGTCCAAATATTTGTTTTCCTCTCATTTTGCATTCTAGTACTGTCTTTTTGTTTATCCCTGTTTCTGCATATTTTGACTTTTGACCCCCACTTTTACTTGGACTCTTTGCATATTTCTGATTTGATCCTCTTCATTTAATCTTTGATTGATTTTTATGCCTTCTCTTTAGGGAAACAACTTGTGCCCTAAGGTAACTATAACTCGCACTCCACAGTGCACAGTTTTCTCATCAATAATTTAATTGCAAATGTTGCAGTAATATTATAAATTATGTCATAAATGTCATGAGTGATTTAATATGTGGAGTAATAAGCAGTGCATGGTGAGGGTTTGTGAGTTATACTTACCTTAGGACATTATCTAAATTTTAGTTACCTTATGGTCACAATACCATAGTGTGACCTGACCCCAGGTCTCTCCCCACGCCGCACGGCTCCCCCTGACTGCCCGAGTCTCTGCCCCACTGCTCCGCCGGTTTGCCCCTGGTAACTGTGTTCTTGTCCCCGTCTGCACTGCCAACCTTTTTCCTTTGCTGGTACTGTAATTGTATTTTCATCATTTGTAATGGTATTTTTGTTATAGTATGTTATTTTCAGGTGCTCCTTGCGCCCCTGCCCTCTGTGCACCCCCCGCTCCCCGCTTCCCGCCGCTGCTCCCCTGCGGCACCGCCCCTTGTCCCTTCTGTACCCCCTGCCACATGCCCATTGGCCGCCCTGCTCCCGCCTCCCAGCTGCTCCTCCCTCCCACTTCACCTCTTATGAAGGACGTGCGGCGGCCACTGGCACGCCAAAGGCAAGCCCGCCTGCGCCCATCCGCTCCTGGACCGTACCCAGCGCCAGAACCCTTGGACCCCACATCCCCCGCAACGCCAGACTGCTCTACATCTCCAGCCCCCTCCACGCACTCAACCCCAAAGCGCACCCAAGGGCCCTTTGCCTGCCAGAACTGCAGATTCACCAGCATCCAGCCCACCAAACCACCAACCAGAGAACCCAACCACCTCCGCTGCATCCTCCTCAACACTCGGTCTGCCCGCAAGCCCGCCATTCAACTCTGGGACCTCCTAAACTCTGCCACCCCGACGTCGCCTTTCTGACGGAGACCTGGCTGAACGCCACCTCAGCACCAGGGCTACAAGATCTCCCGCAGAGACCTCACCAACGGAGTGGGAAGGGGAATCGCCATCATCCACAAAGACACCATCAGAATCTCGACCAACACCGACGACACCCTCAACACAGCCGAGCACATGCACTTCCAGATCCACACCGACCCCAACACCACCCTCAGAGGAACACTCGTCTACAGACCTCCCGGACCACGACCACAGTTCAGCGACGCCATCGCCGACCTTGTCAGCACGCACACCCTCGCCTCCATGGACTACATCCTCCTCGGGGACCTGAACTTCCACCTTGAGAACAACAACAACGCCAACACCACCCCCCTTGATCGACAACCTCGCCAACCTCGGACTCAAACAGCTCGTGACGACACCCACCCACGCCGTTGGACACACGCTGGACCCCATCTTCTCCACAAGACCCCACGTCTCCTTCAACCACACCACCTAACCACACTCGACTGACCACAGCTGCGTCCACTTCACCTTCAGGAAACCCACCACACACCACCGCACCCAACTTCTGCCACACCGCTGCTGGGGCAAGGTCACCAAGGACCAACTGACCACCACCCTCGCCCTGAGACCACCCGCCAATCCCACCGACCCAGACACGGCCACAACCAACCTCAAACAGTGGATCAACGACTGCCCCAACACCCTCGCCCCTCTGAAGACCTCCACAACCAACCACACCAACAAGAAAGCCGCCTGGTTCACCGAAGACCTCCGGATCTCCAGGCGCACCTGTCGGGAGCTGGAGAAGAAATGGCTCCAAGACCAAACACCTGACAGCCACACAGCCCACAAGAGCGCCACCCACAGACACCACCAGCTCATCAGGGACGCCAAGAGGACCGCCTTCAAGGACCGCCTAGACAACAACACACACAACACCAAAGAACTCTTCAGCATCGTTAAAGAACTCTCCAACCCCAGCTTCAACACCAACAACATCCCACCATCACAAGACCAGTGCGACTCCCTGGCTTCCTTCTTTCACCGCAAGATCATCTACATCCACGACAGCTTCAACTCCAACACCCCCGCACCCACAACCGAGACCACCACCCCGGCGACCTTCACCCGCACCAGTCGCCTGACCACCTGGTACAGCGTCAACGACGAAGACACCATCAAAACCATGAACTCCATCCACTCCGGATCCGCATCTAACCCCTGCCCTCACCACGTCTTCAACAAAGCCAGCACAACCATCGCGCCCCACCTCCGAAAAACAATCAACAGCTCCTTCGAGACAGCAACCTTGCCGGAAAGCTGGAAGCACGCCGAGATCAACGCCCTTCTGAAGAAGCCCAAGGCAGACCCCAAGGACCTCAAAAACTTCCGGCCTATCTCCCTGCTCCTGTTCCCGCGTAAAGGTGACAGAGAAGATTGTCAACAAACAGCTAACCCGCTACCTTGAACTCAACAACATCCCGGACCCCTCCCAGTCCGGTTTCTGCAGCAACCACAGCACCGAGACCGCCCTCATCGCCACCACTGACGACATCAGTATCCTGATGGACAAAGGAGAAACAGCCGCCCTCATCCTCCTCGACCTATCAGCAGCCTTTGACACAGTCTGCCACCGCACCCTATCAGCACGCCTCCATGATGCTGGAATCCAAGAGAAGGCCCTAGCCTGGACCACCTCCTTCCCCCTCGGCAGAACCCAGAGCTTCCGCCTACCACCCTTCCGCTCGAAAACCACCAAGATCATCTGCGGCGTCCCACAGGGATCCTCCCTCAGTCCGACGCTGCTCAATATCTACATGGCACCGCTCGCCCACGTCGCACGACAACATAATCTCAACATCATCTCCTACGCCGACACCCAGCTGATCATATTCCTCACCGAAGACCCCCACACCGCCAAAGCCAACCTCCACAGAGGAATTAAGGCCTTAGCCGACTGGATGAAGGACAGCAGACTGAAGCTAAACTCTGACAAGACGGAGGTCCTCATTCTCGGACCCACCCCATCAGCTTGGGACGACTCTTGGTGGCCCACATCGCTAGAAACAGCCCCGAAACCCACAGACCAGCCACGCAGCCTGGGGGTCATTCTTGACTCCACCCTCTCCATGACCAAGCAAGTCAACGCTGTCTCCGCGTCCTGCTTCAACACCCTCCGCATGCTCCGCAGGATCTTCAAATGGATCCCTCCAGACACAAGGAAAACCGTCACCCAAGCCCTCGTCACCAGCAGACTCGACTATGGGAACGCCCGCTACTCAGGAACAACAACCAAGCTCCTGAGACGACTGCAACAAATCCAGAACGCCTCGGCACGACTGATCCTCGATGCCCCTCGAAGCAGCCACATCACACCCCACCTGAAAAGCCTGCACTGGCTCCCCGTCAACAAGAGGATCACCTTCAAGCTCCTCTTCCATGCACCAAAAGCCCTTCACAACACCGGACCTGCATACCTCAAAAACCGACTCAGCTTCCATACCCCCACCCAAAGCCTCCGCTCAGCCAACCTTGCCCTCGTCACAGTTCCCCGCATCCGAAAGGGCCACCGCCGGCAGAAGATCCTTCTCCCACCTCGCCGCCAAGACATGGAACGCTCTCCCTACCAGCCTACGACAGACTCAGGACCTGCTGGCCTTCAGAAGACTCCTCAAGACCTGGCTGTTCGATCAGTAGGAGCCCCCTCCTTCCAGCGCCTCGAAACCCTCACGGGTGTGTAGCGCGCTTTATAAATGCAGTGATTGATTGAGTGATTTTAGATGAACAAAACCACTGAAATTCACAACTTATGGTTATCTCAAGTAACTATAACTTGTGCTCTAAAAGTAACTATAACTCTTGTTCTAAAGTAACTATAACTTGTGTCCCACTATGCACAGTGTTGTCATCAATGATGGCATTTCAGATGATGCAGTGATGTTATCAGTGATGCAGTGAACATGTCATGAGTGATGTAATATGTGTGGTAAGTAGCAGTGCATGGAGAGGGCCAGGACCTGCACTCAACCCTTGTGGGCGCTCAACCCCTGCCATGCACGGCAGAGATTAAGCCACCCACCGCGCAGGGCTGACTTTGTCATTCAACAATGTTAGAAGGTGGTTCTGGCCATCTGAGCCGCCCAGATTCTATGCTTTTTGAGCACCTAATTGTTGAGCTTTTACAGTGGGAGAGCCTCATAAGTTGGGACTCACCCACATCGAACTGATGATGGAAAAGACTGCAGGTGGATTTTACTGATTTCCCCCTAGCTTGACTAGGCCGCTGTGCTGCAGCTGGAGTAAGGGGCACCGGGCTGGTTAACTGCAGACACATGTGTACATGCGTGTGCACACGTGTAATGGTTGCACAGGGGAGATTCCTGGCATGCGCAGACAAGAAGCAGGAGCAGATAGACTGGTGTGGCAAGACTTATGCAGAATTGGGTGGTGACATAGAATAGGCTTTGTAGTGTAGTTCCTATATTCCCAATAGGCTCTGCGCATTGGAATAATATATCCTATAGATTTGACGTAGGACTTACGTCGACTAGGTCTCTATTGAATATATTAGACTTAATTGTGAGTGCCAGCTAGATCAGAGGTCACTAGAAACTTTCTCAAATACACAAGAAGGGATTAGTTTCTGACAACCGCATAACCATGACAACTTTGATTCCCCAAGATAAAAACGTATCTTCAGAGTCGTGGAAACAATAGATAGATATTTTACTTAGTCAATCGTGCATGCTTCATTTCATCACAGGTGCAGAGAAATAGAGAGACAGGCATTTCCAATAAAAGGGTTTAAGTATAATGCGTATAGTAAGAAGAGTATTATAAAATAATACTGTAAAAGCATTGTATGGTTCCTAGACCATAGATAAAAACATACATAAATAACAATGGCTAAAAAGTACTCAACTGGTGCTTCTAAAATACGCCTACCCAAATGTACCTAACCTAAGTCTAGTACGAGGGAAGAAGTAAGTGAGGTGTAGCATAGGTTTCGTTTTTTTTGCCAAGAATCTAACTAAGATTTCCCTTAGGGTCTAAACAGCTCTGTACCTTGGTTTTAGAATGAAGGAGGTCTGGCTGCTCTGTCTCTGAACTCGATTTCCCAACACCCCGCGAGGGGAGTTTGGAAACACTGGAGCTGGATTTGCAGCGAGAGAAAGGCAGCCTCTCGATTAGTGCGTCAGCTGAATGGTCGGCTTCCTTTAGCACTTGCTGTAGCGAGCTGCGTTGGGCAAGTAGATAGTCGAGCTGCTCCGAACCACTGTGTGTTGGCTAGGGCAAGTGTAGGCATATTTATACCTTGAAGGTGCCTAGTTTGACCTAAATTCGGACATAATAATGTCATCAAAGAACCCCAAGGTAATGGTAGTTCTTTGAAAACGCCATGATTTCTAGGACAAATCAATATTCAAGCAAGGGGATGTCCCTGACGGCTGAAGCTGAGTTTTCCAAGAAATCTTTGTGGCTTTTTGGAACTAGTGGAAGTAGCCATGCCTGTATTTGGATTGGATGGGTTATGTCTAAATATGGGTATGATTTCTATGTCTATATAAGGGCAATGTGAATTATACCTATATAAGGGCATGAATCGGTAAATTACGCTTGGATTCTAAAATACTACACAACAGCTTAAAACTGTCGGAAGAAACATGCCAGGGAAAGTCAGTGTGTTTTACTGTTTTTAACTTCATTATTCTCCTATGGGGATGTGGAGCCCATGGGCTAGTTTCACTTTCCTAAGGCCTACAAATTCCAGACATGCACTAAAGACCACTGTAAATAGTGTGAGAAGAAGTATTCTGTGGAGTCCAAAGTCACATTTGTACTGCTTTTGGGTCATCCAGAAAAACACCCAGGCATTCCATTTATCACAGTCTCACCAACATTCCGATACGATCTCTCACTCTGGCTGAGCAGCAGGAGACAGCTAGGCTGGGTGGTGTTAATAACACAGTGAGGATATAACATATTTAACACTACCCTGCCTTGGTGTCTCCTGCTGCTCAGCCAGAGTGAGAGATGGTATCGGAATGTTGCTGAGACAGTGATTAATGGAATGCCTGGGTGCCTGTGTGGATGTGTGGTGACAGTTGGAGATGGGCTGAGCAGCAGAGAGGCTGCTCCTGGTGTTGCTGGTTCATGGCTGGTAAAGGACTGATGTAAGAGTTGGAATGGACTGTTGTACTTACTACATGGAACAAATAAATAAGTCTACTTAACTCGACATGGCTACCTGTGTCTACATTTGTGCAAGAGCACAACACACATGTTGAATGTGAGAGAGGTTGAGGTAATTTAAAAGTGCTAGTGTTTAGCGCCTTTCTTTGCATTACCTGTGGTTCGGAAGCAAGCCAGCATAACCACAAAGAAGTTTTGGATGTCAAGGCCGGCGTGACCCCTGACACGAAGAAGCCCGGAGACAGAGTGGGGGCCAAAGCAGAGGCAGAGGTTCCATGCTGCGAGTCATTGGACTCTCTAAGGCGAATAATTGTTCTACCTTGCATTGAGCCTTCTTTCTCACCCTTGGGATCGAATCCCACGTCAGCAGCAGGGCACTACAAAGACATTGGAGACTTGAGAATTACACTTTTTGGTGGATTAAAAGGCACGGAGCCTATGGTCACAAGTAACAGTAATATTACTATGTCTGCGAGCCTGAACATTTGATTATATTAAGAGGCAAAACAAACGTTTTTGGAAATTTAACTAATGGCTATATTGAAAGGAGATGTTTGTAAGTGTGGGCAGCTCAGGCGAATTCAGAAGAGTCGTTCTGGTTGCTTTTCATGCTGTGACATAGATATTCAATTATTGTAACTTTGCATGCCAAGCAGCTAGAGGTACTGGCTGTATTTAGATTTACCTAATTCAGGTTTACATATAAAATAATAGTGCTGCTCGAACAGCAGATTATTTTTTTTTTTCATATCAAGCCTTGTGAAAGTATATAATGAGCAACCTGATTGTCAGTTTATTAAGATTGAGAAAGGCTGAGATTCAGCCGAAACGCCTGCTTCCTGTTGCATTTAAAAGTGAACCTCTACTATGTTCCTCAGTGCAATGAATAAGTGTATATTTTCATGTCTTCGAGTTCAGGCACACTGTGAATGTGAGAAAAATGCTAGCGGTCAGCGCCTTTCCTTGCACAACATGCGGTTAGGAAGCAAGCCAGCATAACCACACAGTTTTTAGGGAGATATATATAGATATATATATATATATATATATATATATATATATATATATATATATATATATATATATATATATATATATATATATATATATATATATATATATATATATATATATATATATATATATATATATATATATATATATTCAATGAAAAAACCATAGGTTTTAGCCCATATATAGTTAGGGATTAGCATTTTCAAAACCTTATTTTACTCGCATAAAACCATTGAAATTCGCATATATAGTTAGATGCGCTAACTATATATCGCGCACCCGCAATCCACTGCTGATGATGTCACATATTACATCATTCATGACATGGTCAGTGACATCACTGATGACTTCACTGATGACATCTCAAATGACATCACTGATGACATCACTGATGACAACTCAAATGACATCACTGATGACATCACCGATGACATCTCAAATGACATCACTGATGACATCACTGTTGACATCACTGATGTCATCACTGATGTCATCTCAAATGACATCACTGATGACAACTCAAATGACATCACTGATAACATCACTGATGACATCTCAAATGACATCATTGATGACATCACTGATAACATCTCATTTGACATTACTGATCACATCATTGATGATATCATTCATGTGATAAAACGATGAATCTCTTCAGACTCTAATATAACCTTAGATACAATAAGTGTAAACAGACACTCACAGACTGTCACTCATCCATGGAGTTACTCACACACCTAGTCAGTCATGCAAAGAATCAATCACACCTCCATTCCCTCAACTATACAGTTATACATACCTTACTTATTAAAACATATACTAACACATATTTACTCTCTTATACAATCCCTGATACAAGTTCACAATGATCCATACAGCCACTCACACATTCACTGGCTCTTATGCACAGTTATTTATATATGTCAACTCTCACAAGGACTGTGTTTTACATATGTACTTACTTTGACATGTAGCACTGAGATATCCATTCATTCACCAATACACTCATGCACACAGTCAACTGCCCATACAGCTGTTTCCACTTGCACTTTTGAACCCATACATCTAGTGAATCAACTGCTCTGACATCTATGCACAGAGTCATACACCTCCCAGCCACCCACACACATACTCAGTCTCCCATACAAATACCTGGGCAACCAATCAATGACCCATATAGTTACTCATATAGCTACTGATCAACACATGCAGCAGTTTACATAACAACAGACATAATAATGCACAAATTAAAACAGTTTAGTCACTAACCCATGCACTCAGTGAGACACATTTAATCATTCTCTCATACAGTCAGTCATGCACCTACTAAATCCTTCATCCAGACACTTATACATCCACTCATTCTTCAATATGTAAGACATAATTTTACTTTACAGAAACATACAGTCACTGGATGATGTCATCAGTGATGTCATCAGTGATGTCATTTGAGATGTCATCAGTGAAGTCATCAGTGATGTCACTGACCATGTCATGAATGATGTAATATGTGACATCATCAGCAGTGGATTGCGGGTGCGCAATATATAGTTAGCGCATCTAACTATATATGCGAATTTCAATGGTTTTATGCGAGTAAAATAAGGTTTTGAAAATGCTAATCCCTAACTATATATGGGCTAAAACCTATGGTTTTTTCATTGAATTTCAATGGTTTTTTAATAACAAATATCAAAAGCTGTCAAATGTCAAGTACGTGATAGGTAAAAACATTTTCGTGTTTATGCACGCTGATGTGCTTTAAACGCTGCCCCCCCCCTCTTTTCTCTTAGAAGTACTCTCTCTTTGCAGATAGTGAAGGGTAGTTAACGCAGGCCTTTGCCCCCGTTGTAATCCGTCGTGCCTGCTTGTCTCTCCATTTGATTGATTGTTATCCAAGCATTTACTATTTTAGAATTTATTCTCTTTGGTTCATTCTCTATTTACTAACAAGCACAAAGCCGCAATACTCTGTTTAGTCTTTGCAGATAGTGAAAAATCGTGTTAAAAAAAAAATAATCGAGCAAAATCAGTAGGCCACTAATGGGATCTCTTTTTGACCTCGCTAAAATAGAAACATTAGGAACAACCCTTCATGAGAAATACGAAACTAGTGAGATGAACTGAGCTCCACACCATGATGGCTGCAAGACAGCTCGGCTCCGCCACCCACTTCGCCCAAAATAACGATAAACTCTATGCAAATATTATAAATATATACAACACACCAGCAAAGTAACAGGGTAAAACATTTTATTAAATTACTATTTACATAACTATTTTATACTTTTTGTTGCCTGATCCGGCTAGCTCAATCGATCGAGCATGAAACTCATGCATTCTGATAGCAAGCGTTGCTGCTGATGCTATACAAACAAAAACTGGTTTTCAGTTTGTACATTCTTCAAGATTTTTCATCCAAGGCTGGTTGAGAGTTTGTAGAACGATGGCTTCAGATTTTCAACATACGGTGTGGTGGCGCGGACTGGGAGGGTGCGCTTGACTTCTGCCCCCTCCCCAAGTCGTGTTGCCCTGGCGTGGCCTAAGATCGCCCCCGACATAGGCGGCCGGCTCCCGGGGTCCGGCGGAACTTTTTGCCTTTTGATGACTCTTCCATTCTGGACCTTATCCCACAATCCGTTTGACCTGAAGACACGCTGTAGTGGGGCGCCCCTTTACCGTTTCAGTTGCCATTCCGCCCGCTTTTGCTACACTGTGCCTCTTCCGCCATTCAGCTGTTTACTGCCCGCTCTTGCGACTACAGCGTCTCGCTCACCATGTAGTTGAGTTGCTCCCGCTCTTGCGATGCAACTATAGGCGGCTGCCACAGGACTCTCAAAATGGCGGCCGCCTCTTCAGATTTGGGCGTGATCCACTAAAATGGCCATGGGACACCTTCGAACTCGGACGCTTGTCTGCTAGGGCTTGGGCCCCATTCTCGAAAGCGTCCACTGAGCCTTGAAGATTCGACAAAAGTCTTGGGGGCCCCCGACTCCCGCAGGCTTCTGGTGGGGAGCGGCTGCAATGATTGCTCGTGGAATGGCCACGACTGAGATACGAGATGGTGGTGCTCTCATGCTAACGCCAGCTTCAGTCTGAAACATCCAGAAACACTGTAGACTACCAATTCGATCAGTTCCGGTAGCGCCCCAACGTGACCCGGTAGGGAAGAACTTGCCCTCCCCTCTTTGACTGATGGTTCTTGTTGCCTGTCCCTTCTGTTGTCATTTAACAGAACTTTTTAGACTGCTGAAAGGGGTTGTGTTCCGACCGCTGGTTGGTGGAGACATTTTGACTATATTCTGGACCTACGTTGTCGCGTAATGCGTTATATGACACGCCACGTTAGCGCACCCGGAAGTACTCCAGTGCGCGAAACGCAGCTTCCCGGAAGGGATCCGGGGCGCGGCGCGCAGCGCGTAACGTAAGCATAACAGGTCATATGACTTGTTAATAAAATTTCTCATTGGTTCATTTTACTTTTGGTTTCCTAATAATGGAAGGCTTGGTCATATGACCTAAAAATTACGCTTTTTATTGCTTTCGAACATTATTTTTTCTTAAACATATATGTTATAATGTTCCAGGCTAATGTATTTTCCCGGAAAATTTACAACTGTCCTGCAAGTAAAATATATTCCTTTTTCTAGCAAAAGGGCGTTTCTTCGTCCCATGACAGAGCCGTTGAGCAAAAGATGCTCGGCCTGCTGTCTTAGTCGCCGATACGCCCGAATATCAGATTCTTATCGATCACTTTATGTTGCAGGAGTAAAAAACACAACAGCCCTTGACCATTTATCTTTACTGCGTTCCTGCGTATTATACCTTTTATCCGTCATGTAATTGGACTGCTTTATTTCACTTGCCTTTTACTGATTCGAAAACAGTGACTAAAATTAAAAACTTTACCAATGTAAATACTACTACCATGTTTTGTTTTAAAAACCTTTATTGTGAAAATGTCAGTATACAAATACGGGCCTATAACCACGTGGGCCGGCCACGGAGCAAACTGGAATCGTATATGATGAGGAGACATTTACACTGTAGAGGAACGCAACGAGCGGGCCATTAGGTTGCAAGAACTAAGGTGTCTAACAGTTGCAGTATCGGTGGACGTACATTTTGTAATTAAAATACGACAGGGCCACTTACAATAAAATTATCTAGATATACATTTGCGGGCAAGTACCATGGGTGACGTTAATTCGAACTTTCAATAGTACAGTAATCAATAACACATCAGAACTTAATATCAATAGGGATGTCGAAATATTCAATCAATTCTCATTCCCGCCCGCCATGTGCTTCAAAACTGCATACGTATCTCGTGATATCAAGGTTGTGCAACCAGTACACAACAAGGAGGTACGAGTCCCATTTATACCGGCGCCATTTTGGGCGAGGCCGGGCAGGTCCAGGATATAGTCAAAATATCTCCACCAACCAGCGGTCGGACCAGAACCCCTTTCGGCAGTCAAAAAAGGTTCAGTTAAATGACAACAGAAGACATAGGCAACAAGACCAACAGTCAAAAGAGGGGAGGGCAAGATCTAAAGCCATTGTTCTACAAACTCTCAAGCAGACTTGGATGGAAAAATCCTGAAGAATGTACAAACTGAAAACCATTTTTTGTCTGTATAGCATCACCAGCAACGCTTGAGTCAGCTTTGTGTGAAGCCGCCATTTTGATTCAATCAATAGCGTCCCCCTGCACACATTCAGGGACCTGGTCGTGTCTAAAGGTTAAACGGATTGTGGGACAAGATGCAGAAAGGAAAAGGAAAAAAGTTCCGCCGGACCATGGAACTTTCGGCGCAGCATTGTAGGATGGCCACACCAGTGTGGCAACTTGCTAGACACCACCTCGGTGCCATCCAGATCTCGGCGCGTTGTGCTTCCTTCGGCCTACTGTAGCCGCAAGTGCGAACGCAACTCAGCTGGATAGCGAGTGAAACACCAAGGGGCGCCCCACTGCAGCCGAGGAGCCTCCATCTTGGGGGCGACGCACAGCATCACATTCCTTTCTCAAACAGCCCCCACTGACTGACGCGACCTCACAGGCCAACGGGGCGCCCCACGCCAAATTTCGGCGCAGCATTGTAGGATGGCCACACCAGTGCGGCAATTTGCTGGACACCACCTCGGTGCCATCCGGATCTTGGCGCGTTGTGCTGCCTTCGGCCTACTGTAGCAGCAAGTGCGGGCGCAACTCTGCTGGACGGCGAGTGAAAAGATAAGGGGCGTCGCACTGCACATCATGCGCCTCCACCTGGGGAGGCGAGAGAGGCCAGTTTGCGCCACCTCCTCCCCCCCCCCCCAGGCACCCCACGCCGACTTTCGGCGCAGCATTGTAGGATGGCCACACCAGTGCGGCAACTTGCTGGACACCACCTCGGTGCCATCCGGATCTCGGCGCGTTGTGCTGCCTTCGGCCTATTCGCACATCGGTCCGCTACTGACGCCGCCTCACGTGCCAACGGATTTTCTACGCTTTTTATAGCAGCGCGTAACGTAAGCATAACAGGTCATGTGACTTCTTTATAAAACTTTTCATTGGTTCATTTTACTTTTGGTTTCCTTATGATGGAAGGCTTGATCATATGACCTAAAAATATCACTTTTCATTGGATTAAAACATTTTTTTTTCCCAAACGATGAAAGCCCCACCTTGTTTCTAGATGTTTCAGACTAAAGCTGGCGTCAGCCTGAGAGCACCACCATCTCGTGGCTCCGTCGTGGTCATTCCGCGAGCAATCATGGCAGCCGCTCCCCACCGGAAGCCTGCAGGAGTCGGGAGCCCCCAAGACTTTTGTAAAATCTTCAAGGCTCAGGGGACGTCCGAGTTCCAAGGTGTCCCAGGGCCATGTTAGTGGACCAGGCCCAAATCCGAAGAGCCGTCCGCCATTTTAAGACTCCTGTGGCAGCCGCCTATCGCTGCACCGCAAGAGTGGGCGCAACTCAACTACATGGTGAGCGAGACGCTGAAGCCGCAAGAGCGGGCGAGAAACAGCTGAATGGCGGATGAGGCACAGTGTAGCAAAAGCGGGCGGAATGGCAACTGAAACGGTAAAGGGGCGCCCCAGTACAGCCGACAAGCCTCCATCTGGGGAGACCCGTTCACGCCGCCTCCCCCCGGGGCGCCCCACGCCGTTTTTCGGAGCAGCATTGTAGGATGCCAAAACCAGTGCGACAACTTACTGGACATCACCTGGATGCCATCCACATCTCAGCGCGTTCTGCTGCCTTGGGACTATTCGCACAACAGACCGCTACTGACGAGGCCTCTCCGCGCACCCCCCGGGACGCCCCACGCCATTTTTTCGGAGCTGCATTGTAGGATACCAAAAACCAGTGCGGCACCCAGGTAACATCACCTGGGTGCCCTCCAGAACTCAGCACGTTGTGCTGCCTTGGGACTATTCGCACAAAACACAGCTACTGACCATTGTTGCTTCTTTTTTCAAAAAAATGTTTAAATGTATTTACTGTTTTTGTAGCGTTCTATATATTTAAAAGTTATTAAAGTGTTATAATCCTACTTTGTTGGAGTACTATATATTTTTAATGTGACACATAATTGTAAAAACTTTGATGTACAAAGAGGCATCCCTGGAATCTTCTGCTTCAGGCTCGGTCCCACACACCCTCACAGTGAGAATCCCCTCCCCAAGCACAATACAGGATGGTTATCACATAGTAGGAACGTGTGTGGTGTGACAGATCTACTGTAACTCCTTTGAAGAGGGGTGATTCTCTACAGCTGGGGCCATAAACTACATCTGCAGGGCTAGGTGATAGCCTGGGACCGGCCTGAACAATCGGACACAGAGGAAGAAGAGTGTCAGAGGGTGCGGTAGTGAATAGGGTGAAAGGGTGGTGTCGGGCGGGCACAGGGTGTGATTCTCAGGGAAGAGCAGCGCACATGGGAGGAGGTTTCTGGCCCATGCATGAGAGAGAGAGCGGGGGTGACCAGTGCGTGGGGGAGATGCTTGCGAGTGTGAGGAGCCATGCTGAGGATCGGCGGCGTGCAGAGAGTGGGTCTGGTCAAGGCATCTAAAATGGCTGCCGTGCTCAACAAAAGTGTGGCATTGCAAAAAAGACAAGATGGCGCAGACAATGTTTATCAATAAGGATTAATTTATAACAATTATTTTAACCAGATCGCTGCTGTGCATTTTCCCCTCCTGTGCTGGAAAGTGGTGATTTTGGTTCTTTCATGACGAGCTCAGCACGTCATCAGCACAGCTCCACTGTGACTCATGACGAGCTGAGCTATACATGAGCATGGAAGGGGTTAAACAAAATATTTACTCGCAGTGACAAAATGGCGGTCAACACTTCCTGATTTCCATCGAATCGAACGTTAACAGACGTCACGCAGCAAAAAAAAAAACGCTCACGCACAGCCGCTGGAAGACATGTATCAACATATATGAGCCTCCTCAGCCACCCTCAGAAAACAAAAGGGGTCAGGATACGTCTCCCGTACCCCCTTATACCTAGTAATTTAATGAAATCGAAACACAAAATGGCGAATTCACGTTTCGCTACCAGTTTGCGAACCGAGAAGCGCTTCTACCGCGAAAAATCATTTTTTTTTTATTTGCCCCACGGGACCCTTTAATAACCCCATCATTCCTAGGGCGTCAAGAGGGGTCTACCTAGCCCCCTTTCATTAAATTCCCCCTTCGTTTTTCTCCTCCTCTTGTCTCTCGATCCTACCGGCAGACAAGATGGCGGCCGCACCGGACTGTTTAGAATGTTGAAAGCTCCGTTACGCGAAAAGTACGCGATCTGGAGCGCTATCTGGGACGCTGTCACAGATATATCTGTTTTTTAAAACGTTGATTTCTCAAAATCCACTGGAGCACATATATTGAGACCCAGCAAAGGCACATCGGACGAACAGTCCCTATAATTTTGCCAAGTTTCGTGCAAATCCATTCAGCCGTTAGTTTGCGACCCGATTCGAGAACCGCTTCTACCGTGAAAAATCATTTTTTTTTATTTTCCCCACGGAACCCTTTAATAACCCCAACATCATTCCTAGGGGATCAAGAGGGGTCTACCTTGCCCCCTTTCATTAAATTCCCCCTTCGTTTTTCACCTCTTCTTGTCTCTCGATCCCACCGAGAGACAAGATGGCGGCCGCTCCGGACTGTTTAGAATGTTGACAGACACCGGAGAGCCAATCAGCATCGCTTCGCAAAGCTCCGTGACGCGAAAAGTACGCGATCTGGAGCACTACCCGGGACGCTGTCACAGATATATAAATTTTTTAAAACATTAATTTCTCAAAACCCGCTGGAGCACATATATTGAGACCCAGCAAAGGCACATCGGGCTAACAGTCCCTACAATTTTGCCAAGTTTCGTGCAAATCCATTCAGCCGTTCGAGCTAAAAGTGAGGCCAAACGCCCTATGGAAATAAATATGGGAAAAACGCGTTTTGGGACCCCCCTTTTTTCTCGGCCCCCCCTTGACGAAACCCCCCCAATTTTCAAGGGCTGCTCAGAAACAAAATGTGCCATTTTTCTGAAAATTTCAGCCAATTCCGTCCACAAACGCCAAAGTTATTAGACATAGAATTTTCAAAAGTCCCATAGGAAAAAAATCCTAACTATATATACCTACTGGCGACCGCCAGTAGGTAATATATATATATATATATATATATATATATATATATATATATATATATATATATATATATATATATATATATATCCACAATACCATTCTCCAGTACAGAAAGGAGTCTGCACTCGAGGCGTGAATATGTCTGGATTTTGGTGGGATCATGATATCTATATCATGGCAGAAGTTTACTCTGATCTTGCATTATAGGTCAGAGGGGAACTTGGTAGCAGATCGGGCTTTCAGTCCGTGACAAAAACTAAACTATATTCACTTGGCGAATTCAGTGACATTCAGCAGCAGCGTCTTTTGAAACAATCAATTAATTTTATTTTTAGGAATTACAAGACAAGATGTTTGGCAGCACATTTCATATACTTGTATATATTCCCATGATGGCGGACGATATGTATATATTGTTTGTGTGAGAATTCATTTGCCAATGAAATATACAACTATGGTATATCATGTTCAGAATTGCACGCAGTTTGCCATCTATATATTATAATATGCTTTAGCTGTAGCATTGTTGATTTTCAGCTTAAGTGGACATTTCGATGTTGCATAGGGCGCAGATGGTGGTTGCATACTCAATAGTATGTTTTCAATTTCCACCTATTGACCAAGTGGGAAGGGCTATATAATAAGTTTGTATAATGGCGCCAACCTGATTGACAAAGGCTTCCAGTAAGCCGAAACACATCTCTTTTCTACCTCTGGGATTGCGGGTGACCTGATTTAATAAACAGATGCTGTATCCTGACTGCCTCAAGTCTGTGCCTTCTTCCATGGATTCCTCTGTGGGAGTTGGGTTTTGTGTTCATATACAAGGCAACACAACACATCCCAGGAGGCAAGCCACGGGAAGATAGAAACAACTGTAATAAGTAACAAGGAACCAAATAAAACCATCATCAACCTGGCAAAAAATAAACTTATCCAAAGTGTAAGAACAGATATTGAGTCTGGACTTATACTGCCCGGAAAGTAACTTAATTATTCCAGAACTAGGATGGGTGTATATCGCTGTATTAGAAAACTGAAACTCAAAAATATCATATGTTACTGACCAAAGATACAAAACAAGAAAATTCTGTGGTAATGAAAAAATTACAAATGTACAAGATACAATTGCACAAGACATGCCCTTACTAGACGCCTTGAATGAACTTTGTACAGAAGGAAATACAACAACCACCCAGGACATTGGGAGCAATACAGCTGGAGGTGACATCCCACCTGTCAGTTCAAGAGATTCAATTGATGTATTTAATGAACATTTAACCACTGAAATTAAAAAAATAAATTACAGAGTGCAAAACACCAGAGAAAAATACAACAAACCAAACATAAGGTACTATTCGCTCAGGCGAAAATTGGAAAATGAGACCTCAATAGTAATCAGAAACTCTAACAAGGTGGGCAACATTGTGATATGGGACAAAGCAGAATATACAAAGGAGGCCCTACCACAATTAAATGACCCAAAATGCTATACCAGACGAAATGGAACAGATCTAAAGGAAATATACAAAATCTATTACACTAAATTCTCATCTTGGAAAGCCAAGGGGTTAATAACTATGGCCGAATTCAAGTTTCTACAAAATGTTTACCACATTACAACATAAATATACTTTATACCAAAGATTAATAAGGACGTAAACAAACCACCAGGTAGACCCATTATTTCAGCGTATGGGGGTCTTCTGGAACATACGTCACAATATGTGGATTTTTATTTACAAAATCATGTACAAGTTTTATCATCATATGTATGAGATACCAGCAATTTTTTTGTATAAATTGAAGGACTATGAATGGAAAAATTATTACTTGTTGATGGCTCTAGATGTCACATCACTGTATACCAATATTACACACTGATGGTATCAGAGCATTGCTTTGTATGGAAAAGAATAGGGGCCCCCTGTTATATTGGATAGTACCCAAACAAGGAAAACAACTGTATTGGAAAAGAAGGTCTAGCACTGGGCAGAGGTGCTATTTACATATATGTGCTGCAGTTACATCACAGATGCATATACAACTGATCATGAGACACACATGTTCATTATCAAAAATATATATTTTTTATTTTTCTTTTATCAAAATTTAAGATAGATATTTCTTTCTTATTACTCTTTTTTCAATTGATGTACATTTGATATCAAAACAGTGTTAAAGAAACGTTGTGTATACAAGGATAATGTCATATGTCCATTACAAAGATATTTTTCCATTCATGAATTATTCACCATGTAAATATGACCACTCTAGGAGATAGGCAAAAATAACACTATATAGTGCAGTGCAAAAAATGAAGAAATTCATACACACTGAAATGAAATGTTAATTTAAATATTGAAAGAGAAACAATGGAGTCAAGCAACAATTATCACCAGCACATTTTGGTGTTGAATCTTCCTCAGGGTGATTCTACAAGTGGCATACTAAAAAATGGAAAAAGGAACAGAATAAAAATGTGTTGATGATATAAATGCATAAGCACTAATTGTAAATTACAAGTCACAAACATATGTCAACCCCACCACCCCACATTAAACAAGTTTCAACAAACACAGGACCAGACAGTCTGGCCATCACAAAGCACTACCACCATCATACGGTAAACATTCACTCAATAAAAAAAATTAAAAAACATACTACATGTGTACTAGTACACTCTAATTTTGTTCTGAAAGAGACTATTGATTTTTAGTATATATATAATCAACCTATTACCTAAAGGTAAAGGTACCTTTTAACGTAATCCTATGTGAGGTTTTGTCTCGAATCTCTAATCTGTGGAATATATTATCAGATTATTTGATCAATTAATGATAAGACTAAGCTTGCAGATAGATTTGTTGCACTTACCAGAGAAGTATGAAATTTGTAATTGCTTCTCTTGTGTTGTGCTTGCAAATTCAGAAACCCTACGAGTTATGTGGTCAAACAAGATTTCTAAAAACAACAAACAATAATTGCAGTAAGAGACTATTCTATCAAGTGTGATAGCTCATAAATTTGGTGCACTCTCAAAGGCTCATATTCTAAATATATGCTTACCCCAAATCCTGTTTTGAATGGATTATGCGCTGGTCGCGTGTTCCTTATATGTACTGGTATAGTTCTTAAAATTTCCAACTGCAAAATCATGATGGAATTGAGTGAGCTAGATATTTATACTACAAAATCGGACTGATTCTAATCTGGATTGCTGTGACAGAAGAGTCTCACCTATCAATATGTTCTACGTCCAAAGTGTCCACTATTGATCAGCTACCACCTGAGGTGGCAGTCTTTGAAAAAGTCTTATATAATAAGTTTGTTCAGTTGACTAACTATGTACAAAAAACACCATTTAATTTAGGACAAGATGAATACAAAGCTCTTACCAATTTGAAGTCTTGTACAGACAAAACGATAAAGACCTGTGACAAGGGAGGTGGTGTATGATACTTCGACCTACATAGCCAAAATGGAAGAAATGCTGCATGATGCCAGATTCTATGCTGTGGTAGACAGAGATCCTACCAGACAGATAGCATCTAAGATACATAAACTTTCACACTTAGCTTTATAGCAAGGTGAAATATGCGAAAAAGAATATCAGTATTTAAAGATCGAGGCACCCAGGATGGCCAGCATTTATGGCATCCCGAAAATACATAAAAATGCGGTTAACCCACCACTTAGATCCATAGTTACTACTATAGGTTCGGTCACTGAGCCGCTAGTAAAATATGTGGATGCCTTACTATGCCCCTATGTAGCCGAAACTCCAGCATTTGTACAAGATACCCGTCACATTATAAATCTAGTAGAGAATATCCAGTTCAACCCAGACAGTCAGTACTTAGTTACCATAGACATTGAGGCGTTCTACAGCAATATTTCAATAGATGGGGCGTTGGAAGCAGTTTTGTGGTTTATACACACATATAATGTTGAATGCCCTACCATCGTTTTACTAGACTGCCTTAAAATTGTATTATCTTATAATGTCTTTGAGTTTAACCAACAACTGAACAGACAACAGCAAGGTGTCAGCATGGGGGCATCTGGCGCACCTACCATTGCAAACATCTATATGACCTTCTTTGAAAGTAAATTTGTGTTCAATGAAATTGCACCTTTTTATGAATCAGTGATGGTCACGATTCATTGATGATATTTTTTTCATTTGGACCGACAGCAGAGATAATTTATCCCAATTCTTAGAATGGATAAATTTAACAGATCAGAACATACATTTTACTCACACCATCAGCCAAGAACAAGTGGAGTATTTCAATATACTTATCAAGTGTACAGGCGGATTCCTTTCAGTTGATTTATTTGTCAGGCCCACTGGGAGGAATACGCTATTGCACTATGATAGTTTTCATCCGGAGGTGCAAAGAAATAGCATACCCTTCGGCGAATATCTGCGCCTTAGGCGTAACTGCACTGACATTAGTGACTATGATATCAGGTCAGCAGACATGAAACGGAAGTTCCTGGCTAGGGGCTATCCAAATAAAATTTTACGGGACCCTTAAAAGAGAGCCCCTTTCTTTGACAGGCAACATTTGTTGGAACATACAACGAAAAAAGAAAACAACACCAGACCTATTTTTATTGCACGTCATTCCATGGTGAATGAAAAAGTCAAGCAAGCAGTGTTCCCCAGTTGGCACATTTTAAATGTTGGCACTCAGGATATTCCAAAACCTATGTTTGCTTACAAACGTAATAAAAACCTGAAAGTGCCATAGAAGCCCCCACATTAGCCTTTAATAGTCACACAAGAGTTCCAACAGAGCTAAACAACTGCAGAACATCTAGTGTGGTTTACTTATTGATTTGCCCCTGTAATTTGGGTTATGTGGGCGAGACAGGCAGACCTTTCAATATGAGTCTGACAGAACACAGATCCGCGGTGAGGACTAATAAGACAACTGCACCAATAGTAAATCACTATATGGCAAAAGGTCATACCCCAGATGAGATATGTTGGTATATTTTAGAACGCATACATGCAAAGGAGGGAAAGTCTCAAGAGGCTATACGCAAAATGAGAGAAGTTTACTGGATTTTCCTTTTGGGTACTGCAACAAGGGGTTTGAATATAGAGATACCTTGGGAACAAGCAATCAAATTCAATTGACAGTTTTGTTCCGATTTGATTAACCTCCATGCTTTTCATCATATCCACCCTAGTGTGTTTGCTGTGATCGTAGAGTTTTAGTTTATGATCTTGGAACCTCATTGATCTCTATGGATTCACTCTATATCTCTCATTTGACCTCCTTAGTCTCATCTCTTCTTGTGGATATCATGTTAATCTACAGCTACTTGCTGTATTAGTGGCTCTTTTTGTTTTCCACTTATATAGACCTTTGGAAAATACTTTCGTATTAAAAGATTTTCTACATGGCTATGTTCCTTTCCAGGCCATAGTTGATACATATGGTTGCTTACAATGAAGTTTTCTGTGAATAACTTCATGATCTTTTACATCATACAGATGGTCATTACAAGTTATTTCGACCAGACCTTCATTAAAATATAAGAGACCGTTCTTTAATAGCAATCATGTTTTGGATGGCTCTTTGTTATACCATGCTGCTTATATTCGCACACTCAGCAATCATATATTCCATTAGTTGCTCATTTTAAATTCATTTGGAAATGACTCATGAAGGCAACTGGTGGACAACTACATTTTTACCAGAGTTGCGAAACCTGTTTTTTTTTTTACTTTATTTTTTGGTTATACAACGTCTATAGAAACATTCCCCCCTGCAATTGGCATCAATAAAAAAGACTTGCACACAGTTCGATGACCTCATTATGGCACTAAAGGGTACGGGTATCACAGGTCAGGCTGAGTCCATGAGGAATGAGAAAAGCATGATATAAACAGGAGATGAACATGAGGAAGCAGCCGAGCACTACACAATACCCAGACCTAGCAGTCCCTCTCCCCTCTCCCTCCCCGTCAGACCCCGATCCCTCCTGCGTGAATAATTCATCACTTGTCCCATTCGAATCACTCAGGGACAGCCCTGTAGAACACATGACCCGCCAAGCCAGTAGGTCGTCCTGCAGCTTCTCGTCCCTGCACGTACGCTGCATATGTGTCTCCTCTGCCAGGGACCACTCCTAGACATCTCTAAGCCATACCGGCACCTCAGGAGCCCTCCGCCCCATCCAGGTAATCGCTACCCTACGTCTCGCCTGGACCAACATTAGCTGCAGTAATTTATAAGAAAGGTTCCTTTTCTTAGGTTTAGGGACCAAAGCTAGCAGAGAGTGGAGCGGGTTCAGGTCTATCTGAAGGCCTGTGGTGGTGGTTATACGTACCACCTCTTCCGTCCCGAAGCTCCTGACTAATGTGCAGTCCCAGACCAAGTGTAGGAACCCCGCCCCTCCACACCACATCTGGGGCAGGTGTCCCCCTATCCCCTGAAATACGCTTCAAAGAAACCGGAGTCAGATAGGTGCGTCCCAACTGCCATTCCTCTGATCGTGCCGCACCCAGTCTCACCCTGGCCAAGGGGGCCCCATACAGTATGCGGACCCAACGACAGAAGCCAATCAGCCGCAGCACCAGCCTCGCGTAGATTCAGCACCGGCGGTCTGCAGGCCGGCCACCTCTCCTGGCCTGCTGCTGTCCATTGCTCCAAACCTCGATATCCGAGGGAACCCCAGGCGAACAAGTCTCCGGAACCACAGTATTTTCGGTCCGAGCACACCAGGATCTGCTTTAAATCAGGATTGGTAAGCTGGGCCGGCCGGGAGCTGAAGGAGCTCAAGTCCTGTCGGCCATGCTGCTTGGACACGCCCCCGCGAAACCTGTTTTATAGTTGCCATTGTAACTGTTTACACATGTTAGGTTGGGTAAGATTAAACTGGTCATCGGTCTTTCCTAAACAGGTGTAACATCTGTTTTTATAGCTGCTACTGTAATTTCTTCATATTCAGGCCGTGATAGATTAAACGGGTTATAGGAATGTCCTTTGTTAAAGTTAGGTATCTTGTATCTTCAAGATGGCCGTTGCTTATTCTACATCACAGTTAATCATGTAAGCATGATACTGATATTATCGAGTGATTTAAACATAAGACAAAGGGCATAGTACATTATCTAACGAAGGCGCTCTGCGGGTCTTTTTGTTTTCTTAAGGATGATATATTTGCTTTATTAAGATCTCTACTGTTGTTATACATTATGTCAACATTCACCATTGCTCGCTTGCTTATACTTTTAAATATGGCTGCCAGAGTCACCACATTGGGCACTATTGCTGACGTTTGGCCTTGACGTCATCACGTATCGTAGACGTCGCATTTATGGCATAAAGCCTCAGCCGGCGATCAAGTTAGTTTGCGACCCTCGCGGACACCGGCATTAGATTTTTGTGGTCCCTTGATCCTCCGAATCACAGGTGAGTCCATGCTGTAATGTGCAACAGGGAAGTATAGATTAGATTGCGTGCCTTGAGATAGGTATCCTATCAATCATCTTCAGAGCACTGTACTGCTCCGGCACATGTCAGGCCTTTTATTTGTGTTATTGGCACACTCATCGAGTTTACCTACACGCTGGTTTAATACGTATTGGACCCCTTGAACTTGAGGTGGGAAACATGTTTCTTGGTATGCTTTAAGCATGCGCTTCACGGTTACATTGGACTATAAGATTGGTCTTTTTCTAGTCATAGGGGAGAAATGATTCACGGAGCTTGTTCTCTACGTACATTTTTAAAATAACATTTTTTGGGGCATGTTTATAGCCAGCTTTTTATCGCTGTACTGGATCTTTTTCCAACCATAGGAGAGAGACGGTTCTTAGAGATATATATATAGGCATTTTCATGTTATATTTTACCACCTATTCATTCAATCAAGTCACACAACTTGTGTTTACAAATCTATACCCTAGTTCTGCTGAGATTAAAAAATGCACTTCGGACTTGTATTATTTTTTCATTTTTAAATAGTTTGGTTTTTGCATCGTGGTCACGTGTATATTGATATAGGTATTTACACTTAGTCAGTTGCTGGAATTTGTGAGATCTATCCTTTTGAATCATTTTTTCCATCTTGACAAATAGGTTTTAACATGGAATGACCGTGATCAATTCTTTATTAGAAATGTCCACTTTCCATTGAAAATAATTATTATCATCACCAAACTTCTCAGCCGTACTGGTACCTTGGAGGCACCATCAGTCTGCACAGTTAACAGAACATCATGCTTCAGATTTCCAATTATCTAAAATAAAGCCAAAAGGTAAGAACTAGTTTGAGCCTTGCCGCCATATCAGCTCATGTAATGGTTTACTGGATACAGTCACAATTGCTAAAATAGAGGTTATTTATCTCTTCCTCATCTCTAACAATTCACGCTTTGCAGTAGCATCGCATGCAATTTTAAGAGAAGAGCCAACATCCGTCCTCATCTCAGCAAAACATTGGTGCTCTTTTTTAGACACTTTGGACATAGAGCATATTGATAGGTAAGACTCTTCTGTCACTGCAATCCAGATAAGAATCAGTCCAATTTTGTAGTATAAATATCTAGTTCACTCAATTCCATCATGATCTTGCAGTTGGAAATTTTAAGAACTATACCAGTACATATAAGGAACACGCGACCAGCGCACAATCCATTCAAAACAGGATTTGGGATAAGCATATTTTTAGAATATGAGCCTTTGAGAGTGCACCAAATTTATGACCTATCACACTTGATAGAATAGTCTCTTATTGCAATATTGTTTGTTGTTTTTAGAAATCTTGTTTGACCACATAACTCATAGGGTTTCTGAATTTGCAAGCACAACACAAGAGAAGCAATTACAAATTTCAAACTTCTCTGGTAAGTGCAACAAATCTATCTGCAAGCTTAGTCTTATCATTAATTGATCAAATAATCTGATAATATATTCCACAGATTAGAGATTAGGACAAAACCTCGCATAGGATTACGTTAGAAGGTACCTTTACCTTTAGGTAATAGGTTGAGGATATATATATACTAAAAATCAATATTCTCTTTCAGAACAAAATTAGAGTGTACTAGTACACATGAAGTATGTTTTTTTTTTTTTAATTGAATGAATGTTTATCGTATGGTGTGGTAGTGCTTTGTGATGGCCAGACTGTCGTGTCCTGTGTTTGTTGAAACTTGTTTAATGTGGGGTGGTGGAGTTGACATATGTTTGTGACTTGTAATTTACAATTAGTGCCTATGCATTTATATCATAGGCACATGTTTATTCTGTTCCTTTTTCCAATTTTTAGTATGCCACTGGTAGAATCACCCTGAGGAAGATTCAACACCGAAACGCGTTGGTGATAATTGTAGCTTGACACCAGTGTTTCTCTTTCAATATTTCAAATTAACATTTCATTTCAGTGTTGTATGAATTTCTTCATTTTTTGCACTCTACTGTATGATGTTATTTTTGCCTATCTCCTAGAGTGGTCATATTTACATGGTGAATGATTCATGAATGGAAAGAAAGAAAAATGTCTTTGTAATGGACATATGACATTATCCTTGTATACACAAAGTTTTTTAACACTGTTTTGATATCAAATGTAGATCATGTGAAAAAAGAGTAATAAGGGTCGCTGGTCGGAGAAGCAAGATGGCGGCCGCTTAGTTGTGGCTGTTGCGAAGGTGTGGTGAGGGCCGGCAGTAGAGTGGAACCTAACGCTATGCAGCCCTAGCTTTCTTTCACGTATCGCATCGTCGATTCTGTGCTGGATTGGAACGGAGAAAGCAGGTGTTCCAAGGCAAGATTACAACGCTCTCCTGTCGTGGTTCAGCGTCCCGGCTGCTGTGAGAGCTATCGGCCGTGCTGGTTGCTCTCTCTCCCAGCCTGCAGCGTCAGACGTTCGTTGGAGGGCGGAGCCGTGTGAGAAGGCTTCGGTTTCGCTGGAGCTCCGGGTGTGGAACGGAGTGCGTCGACATCAAACAACCCGTACACCGGAGCGGGTTTGGTGTGCAGAAAGAAGATTTTCGGGAGAGTATGGCTCCAAAATTAAACCAAATGTCGCAAGCTGCGGCAAAAAAGAAAACTCAGCGGGAGGAGGGCTCCGCGAGTGCTACAGGAGAGCCCTCACCAGTACGGGAGAATTTGAAAGGCAAGCAGCAGACTGTAATACGGACCAGGCAGACTACCGCCTCGATAGCTGATATGTTTAACAAAGCCAGTAAGGAGAAGGAACCGGAGGCGGTGCCCAGGACTTTAGCAGGGGAGGTATCCGGTGTATTGGAAATCAGAGCCTCTGACAGTATGACTGAAACTCAAACTCAGCTATCACCCCAGGTAGAGATGGACGGCAAGTTGGATGGCAATATGGATGGGGTTGTGGATGGGGCTGTCCCCTTAGTAAGTGAGATAGTGATTGCTGCCCAGGGTAAGCCGAAATCGTCAAAAGTGGGAATCATATCTGGAGACTCTGAAGCATCTCTGAGGGAGATAACTGGGCACCTAGTCGTTTCTCAGCTTCAAGTACTGGAGCAAGGTCCGAGCGTTATTAGAGGAGGGGAGCAGCATGCTCTCTTGGAACAAGGAGATGAGGCCGGAGGAGGTGGGGATGGGGCTCAAAGCGAAGCCTTCATCTCGGCATCGGATGGAGGGGAGTGGACTGAGGATGAGGAGGAGGGAGACTGTAGCTCCTTTGGGGACTCAGAAAGTGATCCGGAGATTGAAAAGCCGGCCACCGCATTGAAAGTACCTGTAGCGAGGGTAAAGGATCAGGGGGGCCCCAAGGTGAACTACAGTTGGATCAGTCTGTCCCTGCGAATGGCAGTATGGATATTAAGATGGCTCAAATTACTTTTTTGGAGACAATTCATCAGGAAATTATTGCCCATAGGGAGGAGACATGACAAGAAAATTGGAAATCACAGGCTGCAATGAGGAAAATGAGGTGCGTCGTCAGGAAGTTGTCTAAGGCCTGTGTGAATACTGGCGATAGAGTCTCTAACCTTGAAGTTAGAATTGTGTCTACTGAGGCAGAAGTGGAGGTGGCTGTAGCTAAGGTGAATGCTCAAAGCTCCCAGGTTCTTCATATACAATGAAAGCTAGAGGAAATGGAGATCAGGCTCCGCCGGAACAACCTGAGGATTCTGGGAATTCCGGAGGGGGCAGAGGGGACTGATGTCAGGACATTTCTAATCAGGCTTTTTGAAAAGGCATTCCCCGAGCTCACTAACTGGAACTGGGCCTCAGAGCTGCAGAGAGTTCACCGAACTCCGTTTAAAGTCAGCAGGAACCCGAAGGAGGAGGATAAACCCAGGGCGATATTGATCTTTCTTGGAAACTTCATCCTGCGCCAAGCCATCTCGGATCTAGCAAGATCTAATGCTAAAAGGAATTGTGATGGGTTTCAGTTCTTGGTAAAGCCGGACTTTTGTCACGCGATGGTGGAGAGACGGTGGCGGCTAAGGTGTTTCATTAAACCCTTTCAGGACAAGAAACTTCAGGCTTACTTAATGAATCCGGCGCAGCTGAAAATTATTAATGATGGGAAAACTGTCTTTTTCTCCTCAGAGATTAAAGCGAAGGAATACTTGGATTCCATAGGACGCTAGGATACTAGGTTGAATGCAGCCCGACTGGGCTTCTGAGATTTGATTATGGTCTGTTTATGGATTTTGTTGTTAGAATATGTTTAGGAGGATCATTAATCTGTATTATTTGATGGTTTGGGCGAATTGGGTTAGGTAAGACTCCACGGTTTTGGTAGGATGTTGGGGGATTTGATTTAAGCTAGCCTTCACCACACATCGCATTCCATCACATGCACAGACCAGGTCTGTGATCTTCACAGAGTAGGGAGGGTGGCGGGTGGAGGGGGGCTTGGGGGGAGGGTGGTTGTGTGTGTGGGTGCTCTGGGTTGCGAGAGGGAGAGGAAGGGGGGGTGGGGTGGTGTTGAAAAATGGAAAAAGGAGGGATTGGTGCAGTATTGGTTATGGACAAAGAGCGTCAGCGAGGAGAAAGATATCTGAACAGGTTTTTGGTATAGGTTGCTTCACTCAATTTGATGGTGCACATTAATATTTGTACAATGAATGTGGGGGGGCTAAACGACTGGAGGAAAAGACAGAAATTAGCATATGTGGTGAAACATAATAGAATAGACCTTCTCTGCCTGCAGGAGACTCACCTCCCCTGGTCAAAGAGAAATCTGCTTTTCATAAACGGATTTGAATTGTTGGCCTGTACAACATAACCATCAAATATTAGGGGGGTTGCTATTTTAGGAAGGAAAGCTCTCGGAAAAGCTAGGAGAGTGAAAACGTATAGTAATGGAAGATGGGTGATAATGGAAATGGAGTTGGGCTTTACTATTTGTGCTGCATATGGCTCTAATGAGGACGATCCGGAAATTTCTGATTTTCTAGAATCTGAGCTAGCCAATTGGTCTACCCCTCTGGTTCTTACAGGAGATTTAAATATTTCATCTGAATGAAGTATGTGAATATTGTATCAGGGGAGGAAACACAGAGTTTTTAAGGCGGTCCAGGCTATGATTGGTTCGCATGGGCTGCAGGATGTATGGCGAGCTAAGGAGCCCTTGAACGCAGGCTATACTTACTTTTCTAATCCAGCTCAGAAGTATTCAACATTAGATTACTTCTTTGTTTCTGAGTCGGAATCTGAGAAAGTCAAGATCTGTTGACTCTTAAGGGTTATCTCAGATCACAACCCCCTGTTGTTAAAGTATGATGTGGGAAGGTTGGAAAGATCTAAAGCAAACTGGACGTTCGAAGGAAGACTGCTGGCAGATAGTAGATTTGTAGGTCATCAGAATATTTGGGTCGGAGAATTTTTTGCGGCAAATAGGTATAGCACATCCCGGAACGGGGTCTGGGAGGCTTTTAAAGCTGCTTTAAGGGGAGAAACGATCAGTTGCTCTGCCAGGCTCAGAAGAGAGGATACGGGTAAAGTAGAGAAATTAATGGTTAAGCTTGTCACTGCGGAGGAACAACATATAAAGGATATTACTTCAGCTGGTAATGGTGAGGCTAGTCAGAGTGTTTCGCTGGCAGTCAAAGCGGCATTGGAAAAAGACGTTACGCAGAAGGCGATTGGGGAGTTTCAATCTTCAAGGGTTAAAAGGTATGAAACGGGAGAGCAAGCTGGTAGAGCACTTGCCCTTCGGATAAGACAGGAAAGATCGAAGAACGCGATCGTATGTATAGAGGAGGAAGGGACAATATATACCGAGGTAAAGGATGTTTTGATGGTGTTTAAAAACTACTATCAGAAATAATATGAAGAGGACGATTCTGATGGTAACCAGGCGGAGGGGTGTATTGATAGCGGCCCCTGTTTGGATGATGCAACAATAGCAGCCCTCGATAAAGCTATTATGTTTGCTGAAGTTTTATCTGCCTTGTGAGAGTTAGCGCCTGGGAAAGCCTCTGGCCCTGACGAGCTCCCCTTGGAGGTGTATAAAGCAGTGGAACGCGAGATTGTTCCTCTATTTGTAGACTTATTTAATGGGATATTGTATTCGGGGGTGGTTCCGGACACATGGAGAGAAACTAACGTTATAGTCTTTCACAAGAAAGGGAAACCAGCTGAGAAACCAGGGTTGTACCGGCCAATATCCCTAATTAACGCCGATACCAAACGGTATTCAAAGATCTGGGTGAAGAGGTTGGGCAGTATCATAGGCGGTCTCGTCTCCCCGTGGCAACATGGCTTCATTCCTGGGCGCGGCACTACAGATCATACATGTAGACCTATAACTTTGTTTGACGCCCAGGAAGCCGCGGGGTGGGATGGCCATGATCCTGCTCGACGCAGAGAAAGCTTTCGACCGGGTGGGTTGGAGCTTCCTCTGGGGTATTTTGGCGGGGAGAGGTTTCGGGCCGAATGTCATCAGAGCCATTAAGGCTATGTATAAGGATCCAGTGGCAAGAATCACGGTTATGGGGGAGAAGTCGGATAAGTTCAAGATAAGGAGAGGGACGCGCCAGGGCTGTCCCTGCTCCCCCATCCTTTTTTCTCTGTACATTGACCCTCTTATTCAGAACATATTAGAGTGCCCCAGAATTTCTCCAGTGATTTTTAACGGTCATGTAAATAGGATTTTAGCATATGCTGATGATCTGGCGGTCATTACGACAAATCCGCAGAAGGCACTTCCGGTGTTGGTACAGATGGCCAAGGTTTTTGGTCAAGGCTCTGGATACCTTTTGAACGAATCTAAAACTCAGATAATTTGTTCTAAGAATATATCGAAATCCGACTCAAGATATGTGGATTCTGCTGTGTGTTTAGGGGTAATGATCAATGCTTCTGTGGGTAGGATAGTGGAAGAGAACTACTCCCCTAATTAAATCTATAGAGGCCGAATTGAAAAGGATAGATGTTCTCCATCTTTCTCTGGTTGGGAGGGTTAATGCGTTAAAAATGCTGATGTTTCCCAGAGTGTTGTACCTGTTCAGAGCTACACCCCTACTTATTGATGAGAAAATTATGAAGCATCTCGAGTCTGTGTTCATTAGGTTCATATGGCAGTATGGCAAGGTTAGACGATCTACGAGCCTTATGTCCTTAACGAGGAAAAGGGGCGGGATGGCACTTCCCAATTTGAGATTGTACTATTGGTCATGTCTCCTGATCCAGATGTCTATCTTGTTTCAATGTGATACTGGCTCGGTGGGAGGAAGTGTTAATCCAGACAGCCAGGGCCCCCCTCCAATTTTCAAATTGCTGTTGGGGGGGGAAAAGCAACTGGTCTCTTGTTGACGAAATTGGAATATAGGTTCTATAAAAGGCACAATTTAAGACCCTGCTTGGGGCATGGCAGGTCTGGAAAGCAATTTTAAAATTCTTTCATGTCCCTAAAATCAACCCCTTTCTTCTTCTGGAAAACTTGAGTCTTTTTCCTCAGTTAAGAAAGGATAGGAATCTACAAGTATGGAAGGGTTTGGGGGTTAAGACTATTGGAGATCTAATGGTAGGAGACAAGATAATCAGGTTTGAGGATATGCAAAGGAGGTATGGCCTTCCTGTAAATCAGTGGCTCATCTATGGTCAAATCTCTCGCATTTTATTGGCTTACAGGCTTAAACTGAAGCCCCTGGTAGATTTCTCTGTGGTTGAGGTCTTGGGAAGAGGCTGTAGGAATATTAAAGTGGTTTATAACCTTCTGGTCTCGAGGATACAGGACAATATAGGAAAAGTGGAAAGTGACTGGGCAATTACATTGGGAAACCGGGATGTTGACCTGGACCTTGCATTGTGTTTAAATAAAAAGCTTTTTCGGGCTTCTAATTTACGGGCTCAGCATTTTAAAACAGTTTTTAATCTGTATCATACACCGGCTAAATTATTTGCTTGGGGTGTCAGGAATGATGATCGCTGCCCGAGATGTAATACGGGGCAAGCAGATTTATTACATATGTTTGTCACCTGTGATCGGCTGGGCCCAGTTTTGGATGCAGTTATGAAATTTTGGGAGGGGCTGCTAGGTCATAAGATCAATCTATCCCTAACATTGATGCTATTTGGTTCAGATTCTAAATTGGTCTTGACAGAGGACGAAGCCGCTTTGGTTTTTATGTCGGTTGCCGTGCTCAGAATCTTGATCTCGGCCGGTTGGAAGGAGGTTGCAGCCCCCTCTTATCAGATGTGGCTCTCTAGATTCTTAGGTATATATAATATTGAGTCTTGTCTCTATGATCCTAAAGGTGCTAAAAAACGAATGATGGGAAGATGCCTTTGGGCCCTGGTCAAGAAGTGGCTGGAGGACAGAATCTGAATCCGATATGTACTGTAATGTTATATTTATTGGAAGATCAATGCATTTTATTCACACATCATGAAATGTGCTTTTAGATGTTTATATTTGAGTGATTATGTATTTGTACCAGATGATTTTATGCCTCGCATGTGATTACTTAACTGTTATGTCTTTTATGCACCATGAACTTCAATAAGAAAAAGAAAAAAAAAGAAAAAAGAGTAATAAGAAAGAAATATCTATCTTAAATTTTGATAAAAGAAAAATAAAAAATATATATTTTTGATAATGAACAGGTGTGTCTCATGATCAGTTGTATATGCATCTGTGATATAACTGCAGCACATATATATAAATAGCACCTCTGCCCAGTGCTAGACCTTCTTTTTCAATACAGGTATCAGAGCATTGCGACATTACTTAACAACATAATTGGGTGGATTGACAGACCACAGTAAGATGGTGATTGAGATGATCGAATACTGTTTAACAAATGATGTATTTTTTAAAATATTTTACATTACCAGCAGATAATGGGTGTGGCCATGGGAGCCAGCTTCTCCCCCAGCTATGCGTGCTTGCACATGGGCAGGAGGGAGGAGCTGGTTCTCACAAAGAATCATGAGGTGATTGTCCGAAACAATATAATTGTATGGCTTTATCGATGACCTATTTATCATTTGGAAGGGTACCGAAAATGAAGCACAGGAATTTGTTAAGTCTATCAATGAGAATTCACAAAATTTACACTTTACGGCCACTATAAGTAAAACAACAGTACATTTTTTAAATACGAGGATATATATCGAAAACAACAAAATAGAGACAAAACTTTACCCTAAGGAAACTGCAGGTAATTCGACCTTGCATTCCAGAAGTGCCCATCTGAGACATCTAATAAACAGCATTCCCTACGGGTAAATGCTGAGATTGAGGAGGGTGAATAGCAATCCGAAGACACTGAAAGAGGCCCAGGAGGAATCCAAAGCTATATTTCTAGCACAAGGTTACTTACTCAAAATTATTGAAGGGGCAAGAACAAAATCCATGATCCCAGAGAGATTAGAATTAATCAAACCCAAACCTGTTACATGTATAAAAAAATCATCAATGCCAACAAACAACAGGACTCCTGATAATGAGATTAAGATTGAGGAGTTCCGAATAATCATGGAATACAGCAAACAGCACAGGGAATTACGGCAATATTATTACGCATAATTTGCCACTAGTTTTAAGTGATCCTGTGATAGGGCATACCTTGTCACACAAAATATCTATTACACACAAAAGATCAACATCTATGAGGGACAAATTGATAAAAACAAGTCCAGATTTGATTGAAAATTGTGGTTGGTTGAAATCCCATAAAGGATTTTTCAGGTGCAAGACATGCAAGGCACGTCAATTGGGTATTACCAAAACCTCATATACAACACCATTCAGCCATGAAGAGATCAAGATAACTAAATAACTCACTTGCAAGACAGAGTATGTTGTATACTTCCTAGTGTGTCCAAGTGGGCTGCAAATTAAAGTAAGCACAAAGCTGCAAGCTCACAATCGAGTATTACAACACATCAGGGCAATAACCAATCAAGACAATACGTACCCTGTTGCTAGACACTTCAGGGAATACCACAACTCTAAGAGCCAAGATTTAAAATATTATCTAATTGATTCAGTACCCCCGAGCAGACGATGTGGCAATAAAGTGACCAAATTACTAATATTAAAGACTAGGTATATCCTTGAAATGGATTCCAAATCCCCGGGTGGGCTGAAAAATACAGAGGATATGTACACTTGTTTCTAAAAACCAAGTACTAATTATTAAGCAGAATTGGTACACTCGAACATGGATTTTATATACAATGGTTTTTATGTATTTTACACAGTGTGTTTTTAAGATATTTATATATTTATTTATGTATTTAATATTCAATCTGGAACGTATTTGACTTAATTTACATAAAATGAAGCAGCTACACACACATGTATATATACATACAAAGATTCAACAAAGATTTAAGAAGAAATAATCTGAGAATTTAATAATATGTTTGAAAAAATACTCCACAATTATAAGAATTGTGTCAACAAATCTTATAAAATGTCAAATTATTACTTATCAAGCAAAATATATGATATTATAAAGGGCAATCTAGGTTGAAATAGTATTGATGACATAATACTAGTGGAAAAAACAATGGAGAAAATTCAAGTATCCAAAAGGAAAGGAAATAGGTTTTAACAAGAGCACTGGCACTTTATTTGCACTTCTTTGCACATCAGGACTGCTGAAAAAATATGTGTGCATGATTTATTTGTACAATATGATGAATTACCTGGAAAAATTGTCATATATTTAAATACTGTATGTTTGCACATTATTAAAATAAGAGGTGATTTATTAACATTTGACTTCCTGCATTTAAGCAATCATTCAGTCAGTAACGTGTGAAACATCAGATTATCTTGATAACATTGAAGGGCCATGCCCCACAGTAAATGAGTATGTTACTAAATTAGACATGCTGTTTGTAAAGGGAGCAGGTTCTGTTTATCAAAGGTTTTTTACATTGAACCCTTTTTTTAAGTATTGAAAGGACATATGTATTTATCAGATGAATGTTTATGCAAAACAATTATAGTTATTTTATAAACGAAAATATATGCTTTTCCAAAATGGTTATTACATTTAAGCATTAATGCCATGACAAAATGAATTTGAAATTAATTTTACTATGTCCATGATCATGTGTAGTCTTGAACCAATCACGTAGCACTATGTCACTTTAAAAATGAAAAGCATGACCACAACGTTACTAAGTGATCAAGACTCTTAAGGAGTTGAAACGCGTTATGGTGGCATCAAAAATAAATATTTAATTTTCACCTAATTTGTGGTCCGTGTCCGTGTGTGGTGAAAGGGAGCTGAAAAGCCTGCAGAGAAAGAGAAAGTGATCGATAAATCCAAATAGAAAGACATTTTTCTCAGCTCTTTCTCCCTGCCCAGCATCTGAGTTCACATATACAGCTCCCGGACGGGATGTGTGAAAAAAAATGTTTACAAATATTTTTTGTTATGTGCACTCTAGCACTTGCACTTTTTGGTTGTCGGCCGATTGGTAGGGCAATTATCATATAGTGGTTTCTTACAGAACAATTGTGGCCAATTCACATATGATCTCTAGTTAGATTGCAGTGTGAATGATTAGGCCATGAAAACACTAAAGATAAGGTTATGAAGTAAATATGAACTATGCTTTGACGTGTAATTTCGTTGCCAAAGTTTTATATTTGGAAAAAACTTTTTACAAACTGTATTATTGCCAATGTATTTGTGCAGATATCAAATGTTCTATTTTGTATTGAATAACTTTTGCGACCTCAATATTTCAATATGATATGCAGTTGCCAGTGCCTGTGGTTGAAGAAGTATGGTAGTATAAGTCTTTTTACCATGTTTACCACCTGTCAGGTGACAACCTGTCACATGATTGGTTAAGATGTGTTTAAATTACTGTTGGGTTTAATGCACTGACGTTTTAGTGAACAAGGCGGCAGAGTATGCCGAAACACGTCTTTTTCATTGCACATGCAATTCACTTGGAAAAAATATTGAATAAAACACCTGCAACTTCAGCTTAATGAAGTGTCTGTTTCTCCGTTCATGCCAGGAAGCAGTTTAGAGCTTAACGCGATATATATATATATATATATATATATATATATATATATATATATATATATATATATATATATATATATATATATATTACCTACTGGCGATAGCCAGTAGGTATATATAGTTAGGATTTTTTTCCTATGGGACTTTTGAAAATTCTATGTCTAATAACTTTGGCGTTTGTGGACGGAATCGGCTGAAATTTTCAGGAAAATGGCACATTTTGTTTCTGAGCAGCTCCTGAAAATTTGGGGGGGGTTCGTCAAGGGGGGGCCGAGAAAAAAGGGGGGTCCCAAAACGCGTTTTTCCCATGTTAATTTCCATAGGGCGGTTGGACTCACTTTTAGCCCGAACGGCTGAATGGATTTCCACGAAACTTGGCAAAATTGTAGGGACTGTTAGCCCGATGTGCCTTTGCTAGGTCTCAATATATGTGCTTCAGTGGATTTTGAGAAATTAACGTTTAAATCAAGATATATATCTGTAACAGCGCTCCGGGCAGCGCTCCGGTTCGCGAACTTTTCGCGTATCGGAACTTTGCGAAGCGAAGCTGATTGGCTCTCCGGTGTCTGTCAACATTCTAAACAGTCCGGTGCGGCCGCCATCTTGTCTCTCGGTAGGATCGAGAGACAAGAGGAGGCCAAAACAAAGGGGGAAATGAAGGAAAGGGGGCAAGGTAGACCCCTTCTGACCCCCTAGGATTGATGAGGGGGATATTATAGAGCCACGCCAGGCCCAAAAAAAAAAAAAAAAAATCCGATTTTTTCGCCGTAGAGACGCGTCTTGGTTCGCGAACCGGGCAGCTAACCGGGCAGCTAACCGGGAAGCTAACCGTCAGTGTAACCCAAAAAAAAAAAAAAAAAATCCGATTTTTTCGCCGTAGAGACGCGTCTTGGTTCGCGAACCGGGCAGCTAACCGGGCAGCTAACCGGGAAGCTAACCGTCAGTGTAACCCAAAAAAATAAAAAATAAAAATCCGATTTTTTCGCCGTAGAGACGCGTCTTGGTTCGCGAACCGGGCAGCTAACCGGGCAGCTAACCGGGAAGCTAACCGTCAGTGTAACCCAAAAAAAAATCCGATTTTGCTAACCGGGAAGCTAACCGGCAGTGTAACCCAAAAAAAAAAAAAAAATCCGATTTTTTCGCCGTAGAGACGCGTCTTGGTACGCGAACCGGGCAGCTAACCGGGAAGCTAACCGGCAGTGTAACCCAAAAAAAAAACAAAAAATCAGATTTTTTCGCCGTAGAGACGCGTCTTGGTACGCGAACCGGGCAGCTAACCGGGCAGCTAACCGGGAAGCTAACCGGCAGTGTAACGGGAGTCTGAGGAGTAGCTGATTGGCTGTCAATATTGTAAACAGTCCGGAGCGGCCGCCATCTTGTCTCTCGGTAGGATCGAGAGACAAGAGGAGGCCAAAACAAAGGGGGAAATGAAGGAAAGAGGGCAAGGTAGACCCCTTCTGACCCCCTAGGATTTATGAGGGGGATATTATAAAGCCACGTGGGGCCAAAAAAAAACAAACAAAAAAATCCGATTTTTTCGCCGTAGAGACGTGTCTTGGTACGCGAACTGGGCAGCTAACCGGGCAGCTACCGGGAAGCTAATCGGCAGTGTAACGGGAGTCTGAGGAGAAGCTGATTGGCTGTTATCATTGTAAACAGTCTGGAGCGGCCGCCATCTTGTCTCTCTGTGGGATCGAGAGACAAGAGGTGGAAAAAAAAAAGGTGTAAATGAATGAAAGGGGTAAGGCAGACCCCTCCTGAACCCCTAGGATTGATGAGGGGGCTATTAAAGTTCCCTGGGGGGTGAAAAAAAAAATTGCGATTTTTCGCGGTAAAGGTGCTTCCTGGTACGTTAACCGGGCAGCTAACCGGCAGCGTAACGGGAGTCCGACATATTGTGTTTTTTGAACGTTTGTGATATGTGCACGTGTGGATTTTGTCTAATTAAGGTTAAAAAAATATATATATATCTTTAAGCGTGTTCTGGCGCGCTTACGTTTTGGGTTTGGTTTGCGCTGCAGAGACGATACGTCACGGTTATGCGATGCATCATGAGGCGTCTCACGGGCTACGTGATACGTCACTTAATAAAGAATATATTTTACAGCTATAGATATTAGCTTTTAAAAAACCAATGAAATTCACAGAAAAAACCATAGGTTATAGACCATATATAGTTAGGAATTTGCATTTACAAAACCTTGAAAATTCACTGAAAAAACCATAGGTTATAGACCATATATAGTTAGGGATTAGCATTTAAAAAACCTTATTTTATTTGCACAAAACCATTGAAATTCCATATATAGTTAGTTGCACTAACTATATATCGCGGACCCGCAATCCACTGCTAATGATGTCACATATTACATCATTCATGACATGGTCAGTGACATCACTGATGACATCACTGATGACATCTCAAATGACATCACTGATGACATCACTGATGACAACACCCAGTGACTGTATGTTTCTGTAAAGTTAAAATATGTCTTACATATTGAAGAATGAGTGGATGTATAAGTGTCTGGATGAAGGATTTAGTAGGTGCATGACTGACTGTATGAGAGAATGATTAAATGTGTCTCACTGAGTGCATGGGTTAGTGATTAAAGTGTCTTAATTTGGCAATCAATATTTATGTTCTTCTGTAAACTGCTGCATGTTTAAATCAGTAGCTATATCAGTAACTATATGGGTTATTGAATGGTTGCCCAAGTATTTGTATGGGAGACTGAGTGTGTGTGTGGGTGGCTGGGAGGTGTATAACTCTGTGCATAGATGTGTGAGCGGTTGATTCCCTAGGTGTATGGGTTCAAAAGTGCATGTAGAAACAGCTTTATGGACAGTTGACTGTGTGCATGAGTATATTGGTGAGTGAATGGATATCTCAGTTCTACATGTCAAAGTAAGTACATATGTAAAACACACTCCATGTGAGAGTTGACATATATAAATAACTGAACATAAGAGTCAGTGAATGTGAGAGTGGCTGTATGAATCATTGTGAACTTGTATCAAGGATTGTATAAGAGAGTAAATATGTGTTAGTATATGTTTGAATAAGTAAGGTGTGTATAACTGTATAGTTAAGGAAATGGAGATGTGATTGATTCTTTGCATGACTGAATAGGTGTGTGAGTAACTCCATGGATGTGTGACAGTCTGTGAGTGCCTGTTTACACTGAGTGTATCAAAGGTTATATTAGAGTCTGAAGATGTATTATCACATAAATGATATCATCAGTGATGTAATCAGTAATGTCAAATGAGATGTCAGTGATGTCATCAGTGATGTCATCAGTGATGTCATCAGTGATGTCATCAGTGATGTCATTTGAGATGTCATCAGTGATGTCATCAGTGATGTCACTGACCATGTCATGAATGATGTAATATGTGACATCATTAGCAGTGGATTGCGGGTCCGCGATATATAGTTAGTGCAACTAACTATATATGGAATTTCAATGGTTTTGTGCAAATAAAATAAGGTTTTTTAAATGCTAATCCCTAACTATATATGGTCTATAACCTATGGTTTTTTCAGTGATATATATATATATATATATATATATATATATATATATATATATATATATATATATATATATATAAATATATATATATCCACAATACCCTTCTCCAGTACGGAAAGGAGCGAAAAGGGGCTTTATAGTTAGGTGAAAATGTCAGTTAAAACATACTTTTTTAAACAAACAAAACCTCAATGATTCACCAATTATTGTTATTTCAAGTAAATATAAAGCGTGCCCTAAAGTACCTATAACTTAAACCACACTATGCACAGTGTTGTCATCAATGTTGTCATTTCAGTTGTTGGAGTGATGGCATAGAACATGTCATGAGTGATGTAATATGGTAGGTAAATAGCAGTGCATGGCGAGGGTGTATTCAATTTCCCTCTCTGACCCTTTACAGCACCCAGGCACCCCATCCCTCAGGGAAAACATTCATTAAAAGGGGAGGTGGTTTGCAACCCTCTACTCCAAGCCTTTACAGGCCTCGATGATCCCATCCCCTAGGGCTGCAAGCCTTTTGTAAAGGGAGGGGGGTGCAGCACTCTCCCCAAGCTACCTAATGCCCTGGGGACCCCATCCCACAGGCCCTAATGTGGATGCCCCGGTGCTCACCGGGACACCCAGAACACAGAACATTGGAGGCCGTGGGTGGCCCCAGGGCCTTTGCGGCCCACTGGTTCCCCTTCATGCTTTCATCTTGTATGCAGCGAAAGCCAGTTTTGCTCCTGCCTGATGGGAAAATCTTCTTTTCTCTTCTCACACCAGGTGGTAGCAATCTCATTTACTCTGCCCGCAAGAGCACAGGCAGGGAAACAAATATCTGCTCCCACTCTACTGAAGCATTTTTGCTGCTTCTGTCGGCTGGAAACATACAAGGTTTTCCTGCCCACACTCTTACAGGCAGTGCAAATATGTCCTGGGAGTGTGACATCTAATAGGAGCCAGTCTGGGGGATGAGAACCCGGGGCCCTATGACGCTCTGGTAGGCGGGCCGCGCACCCTACTCCCCTTTTTAAATAGGGTCCTTGGGCTGTTCTAGGATCTGGATGTAGGCTGGTTGCCCCATCCCCAGTATTAAATATGCTAGATCTCGGAGGATGGGGCTACAAGTAGTAATTTACTCAGAGAGTGGGGCCAAATGCCCCACTCCCCTTTGAAAAAAATGCTGGACCCCGGGAGTTGGGGACCCTTGAACCATGATGGGCTCAGGAGGGGCTCTCCATGCACATCCCCCTCCCTTTTCATATTAATGGAGAGCCCTGGGGGATGGCGTCCACTGGGCCATAATTGACTCAGGGAGGGGCAGCCACTGGGGTGTCCATCCTGAACTCCCCCCTCCACCCCTCCACCCCTCCACCCCTACCCCCCCACCCCCCCACCCCCCCACACAATGGGGGGGGGGGGCACAGTATCCCTATCCTGCTCCCTTGTTTTCTTTTTCAAAAACTTTTCCAAGACAGGGAGGTCCCTTGTGGATTTCATTTCACACAGTTGAAAGATTGGGCCAGTGCGACAATAATGCACCATCAATGTATATGAACAAAATCTAATCAGCAAAAAGGATACTTAGATGATTAGTAGAAGCCATAAATACGGGAAACACAGCAACTGTTCATGCAAATAGAAATTAAAGCTCTTATTTAGTGCCCTCTTTTTTCTTGTGTCCATGTATCCGTACTTTATATTCATATTAGCTTTGCATTTCAAAATTTATTAAACAAATGCAGTGAGATCAACAGTAACAATTAATTTCTTTGAACCTTATTTCTTTGTCAAAAACTTTAGAAAAAACATACCACAAATCAATTGACTGCTCCTTATTTCCAATTTATCATCCTTGAAGAATAAGTCTGTATGAGTTTTAATCACATAATAGGTCAGCACATTTCTCTCCCATCATATTTCATTGATGCACAAATGAACGATGAAATGAAGTACTATAATATTTTGGATTTACGTATCTTCGCCCAGCCCATCTGCATGCAAAGAGAAACACTTCTGGCTCATGAACTATACACATCGGATGTATGACGTTACAACGCATACCATTACAACTACCTACCATTACAACGCGACCATTACAACGCATACCATTACAACGCATAGCGCTTAGAGGTGCTGGATAGTGGTAAGTATAATTTACTATTCCAACTCCAGTCCCCGTGGACACTAGGGAAGGTGTTGGATAGTAAATTAAACGTATTCCCTATCCTAGAGCGCCCACCAGCGCAATGCGTTGTAATGGTATGCGTTGTAAAAGTTGCGTTGTAATAGTAGGTAGTTGTAAAAGTTGTGTTGTAACAGGTGTATACCATACACATCAATTGAACACTTATTCCATGTGCCCTGAAGGTGTAGTCAGGGGAAGTATATCTGTTTATTCTAAACTTATATGTCCCAAGGAATATGTGACATTATCCCACAATTATTTACCCCGCATACCATCACCCTACATTTTTTATAACGCAATTGCAATGACCCCGCAAACTGGCACAACGCAAACTCTTACAACGACTATGCCTTTACCACGCATGCCATTACAACGCAAAGGCATGCATGGTAAAGTGGTAAAGGTATGCTCATTGTAAAAGATTTAAAGATAAGTGAGAGTACCTTACCCTACCCTACACACTATTGTAGTACCCATGCACGACCCTCCCGCGACACCCAGTCCTTTTCCTACATTTACACTACCCAGCACAACCCCTCAATACTACCATAAACCACTATTCTGCACTACACAGACACCACAACACTACAGTAAACCCTAATACACTACCCCCAGCATGACCCTACAATACACAAACACCACAACACTACCCTAAACCCTAAAACACTACCCCAGCACGATCCTACACTAACACCACAACACTCCCCTGTCCCTGGGAAGCCCCATAACTATACTTGTGTACTCCAGTTCACTTCTGAATGCCGGATAATCCACTTATTGAACATTGACGTGAGAAAAATTACACCTGCATGAAAAACTGGCTTTGTGAATTAAGTGCCAGCAAGCAAATTTTACGATTTTTCAGTACTTGGCGTCACATGTACAAAGGTATAGTTTGCGATTAACAAATAGTGATTTTTTGCGATTTGATGTTAGGTATTTGCCAACACCAATGTACAAATGTGTCTTTGGCCCATTTTTGATTCCCACTGGGTAGTAAAAAGACCTTCCTCATGAATATTAATGAGGTAGGTCTGAGATTGCGACCCATTGTGAATCGCTAAAATCACAGGGATAGTGGCCTGCTGGGGTCAGCAGACCAGAATGTCTGTGATTGCTTTTAAATAAAGCAAATTATTATTTTATTTTAAATGCAGTCCATTTTCCTTAAAGCAAAATGGGATGTATTTTTAAGAAAAAGAAACATTTTTGTTACATTTTTTATGCGTAGGCAGTAGTCCGTGGGACCACTGCCTGCTCTTAAAAAAACTTTTTACAAACATTCACAAAGGGGAAGGGGTCCATTGAGGACTCTTTCCCATTATCAAATGGGTTACCACCTACTTGAAGTAGGTGGTAAAATGTGAATGTTTTGCAACTATTTTTCGATAGCAAAATATTCACATATACCACTGCGATTCGGTATTATGTGGGAGCAGGCCCCTTCCTAATACTAAATCCTAAACCCAATTTGAGATTTGGTAATAGGTTATCGAACAGCAAAATGGGCTTTGTACATGTAATAAAGACTTTTTGCTTACTTAAAATGTCTGATTCTAGTAATCAGGTCGTTTACAACCACAATAAACTTTTGTGCTTGTGGCTCGCAATTCTTACGCAATGAAAATGCGAGTTGCGTTGTTTGTAAGTCATGCGTCTGTAGCAATATCTTTTTTTTTTCTTGTGGCAGAGGATTGGAAAATAGAGGGATTTACAAATTATTATCTATTGTCTGCAGCTTCGCCTGAAAGATCTCGACACAAAGGAAGAGCTTGGATTCCAGACAGCAGAACGATGGCTCTTTGAAGAGGATGGTTCAGAGACAGTGACCGAACTAGCAGCAGTGCACCCGGGGAGGGCGCCGCTGAATGGTAGGTCTTGGCGAATTAGGACATAGAGAATTTAGCATGCCTCTAAACATGTCCTAGTCAGTGAAGTTCATAAGGTACACATAAGTTGGGAGGAAGACACAACTACTGTCAGGAAATCTTTGTGAATTGGACCCTTAGTACGCAGTCGTACCTGTTGCAAATTAAATGCTCTATCCCTCTTCACCTTTCCTAGGCCTTTCATAAAAAGAAAATGGTGCGAAGCATTAAAAAACATCTATCGTACCACGGAATACAACTGAAAGAAAGCTTTGCCTCTATCACTAATATGTATTTTTGCCAACATAGGTATTACTGAGAGAGTTGCTGGAAATCGTATGTATTTAAAAGAAACCTTTATTTATACTAGACTAAATTGCCCTTCAGCAGAAAAGCAAAACTAATATCTCTACTGTGCAGGGTCACTACAAACATCTTTGCAGCCTGGTGTTGGGGAAGAGGGTGATATTTTGTCCCCCAGGATGCAGACGGCATTTGCACCCCTTTTTAGGCACACCCATGGTGGCCACTGTCTGGTTTTGTTCTAGAATGGCCTCTGCGTACTTGGGACACATTTATGGCCTGTCTCTCAAAATAAGCACTTGTAGCCCCTCATCAAGTTAAAATATGCTCCTTGCAAAGGTTGCCATAAAATGTGTTATATGTGATTGATATAGCGCCTACCTCACCCAGAAGGGTATCCTGGCGCTAAAGCAGGAGCTGTATGGGCTGAAGCGGGCCCGGTCTAGGTGAAGAACAAGGTCTTCATTTTCTTGTGAAATTCAAGATCTGAGGAGTAGGCTCTGATGTACAAGGGCACATCATTCCAGACTTTAATAGCAAGGTAGTAGAGCACCACTGTCGCATCTGAATCTGCGTATACCTAGGGTGTGTGTGAGTAGGAGTCTGGCTGAGGGAAGGTGTCTGGTAGGTGGAAGATTAGGCTGTAGTTTAGTTACATGGGGCCAATGTTGTGTAAGGGTGTGTATGTGTATGTGAGGAGTGTGAAGAGTGCATGTTTGTGTATTTGGAGCCAGTGGAGCTCTTTGAGAGATGGGGTGATGTGGATGCAGGGTGTGAGGTTGAGCCTGACGATTGATTTTTCTATGGTTTGTAGTTTTCTTGTCAGTTGAGTGGTGATTTCAATATAGTGTGCGTTACCATAGTCCCCCTTGCTGGTGATGTGGGCTTGGGTGACGGTTTTGCAATTGTTGGTTGGGATCCATTTGAATATCTTCTTGAGCAAATTGAATGTGTGGAAGCGGGAGATATAGACTTAATTCACTTGGTTAGTCATGGTGAGTTGTTTGTCGATTATTATTCCAAGGTTCTTTGCGTGTGCTGTCGGGAGGGGTGGGGGCCCAAACTTGGCAGGTTACCAGATACAGTCCCAGAGTGAGCTGTCTTTGCCAAAGACTACTGCTTCTGTCTTGTGTGTGTTGAGCTTGAGGCAGTTGGTTTTTATCACTCTAGTGACTTAAGTCATGCAGGTGGGGAATATGAGCTGGGTGTTGTCAGCATTGGATATGTAAATGTAAAATGTATGTAAATGTATAGGCATTTATATAGCGCACTACTTACCCGGAGGGTCCCAAGGCGCTTCGACCGCTGCGAAACCCTTCCTGGCTTCCCTGAGAGATGGTCCCTTAATGGGGATCTCCAGGGTGAGACCAGGCATCCCCGGCGGTCTGGTGGGGCCGTTAGTGAAGATGAGGCAAGCTAATGCCCAGAGTTGCCGAGTGTGAACGCTGATCAGAGTGGGCACCAAGGCGAGAGAATTATCGAGTCCGCTGACCCTGGTCCAGAAACCTGCCGCGCCGGGAATCGAACCCTGGTCCCGGGCCGTCCTCTGCTCTCGGGTCTGCCGCCTCTAACCAGTGGGAAGAGATGATTCTGGGGAGTGGGGCTGTGTATGCGTTGAATAGGAGGGGCTAAGCAAAGATCCTTGTGGAACTCTGCAGATGAGGATGATGGACAGGGCTGGACTGGGAACCAAAAGCCGTCCTTGCAAATTTTGTCAGACCAACCCCCGTATGGTGTTCAGGGAGGAAGCGAGTATGACCACTACAAGGGGCTTTTGGGGAGTTCTCCCCCTAAGAGAATTGTGATTAATAAAATGGCAAAAATAATGCATTTTACAGTACATTTGTCATAATATATCTAATTTGATTTGCTTTTAAAGCATAGTAAATGATGACCTTACAATGCATCAGAATACAACAATTTTTGTTAAGGCTCTTCAATGATTCCTTCGCTATCATCCTCCAACAGTGCCTTTCATCTCTACCTAGCTCCTCTCTCACATGTATTTCATTTGTGTTATAGTGTCTCTCATACCAGTGTAGGGTGTCAGAGCACTTTGCATCACACACATGTAGAGAGACAATGTATCATATGTGTGTAAATCAGTGTACAAAAAAACATACATAAGACAAAGGGGGCTACAAGGTGTAGGATTCACATTTCATCCATGCTGGTCGGCATTTTTGTTATAGTGCTTCTTCTGGAGAAGCACAAACTCAGGATTCAGAATGTAGCACAGTGATTAGGGTTGGCTTTACTAATAAGAATTTATTTCTACCCAAACAACCCCCCTTTTTTGCAACATTAGAATATTGAAAGACTCGGGAAAAACATATCTTTCTATTCTGTGTCATGCAGTTTGCATGCAGCTCTTTGATAGTAGTTCATAGCTCACCTTGCTATATCACGATTGTAACTTATTAACTGCACAGTTACAATAGGATCTCTGTGACAAAAGCAGTAACCCACTGAGCTATGCACATAAAATACTGTCCTGTTATCTGCATGGTACATGTTCTTTGCAGCAGGCATTCTAACCCCCTGAGCTACCTAAGAGGGTCAAAACTCTGATCTCTCTCCACCAGATACATTAATCTCTGAGTTATCTTGATACTTTTATTATTGCCTTGAAACTACTGGATATACTACGGAGTCTGCAGCAGGTGCTTTTAAAACTGCTGCACTGCTACAAACGCCCCTCAGTAACAAAACCTGCACCCACACTTCCATCCTCCAGGGGAAATACCTTATGCCCGGTATGGCCAGTCTGACCTTGATGATGGGATGTAAGGTGAAAGGGCCAGGTGTACTTACTTTGTGCAGCCTGTCAGGTAGTAATAGATCCCGCAAATGTGGGACGTTAGGGGCTGGCTTCGTATAGTCGTTGGATAAGGAGGGGGTGGAAGACTATATTGAAAGCTAAGGAAAGGTCCAGTAGAATGAACGCCGTGGTGTCACCACTATCATTGATCATCCGGATGTCATCCTTAGCAGCAATGAGGGCTGTCTCTTCTGTGGTTGGGCTTGAATCCACATTGAGTGGTGTTGAGATGGGTGGGTAGGTGTTTATCAACTTTCCCATGACGTTTGCAGGTTAGGGTAAAAGGGATATAGGCTGTTAGTTGGCTAGTGTCTTTGGGTTGTCTGAGGGCTTCTTGAGGAGAGGGAGTACTGTGGTGTGTTTCGAGGCATCTGGGTAAAAGGCTATAATGATTGAGTCATTCAGGATTGGGGTGAGGGCTACTCTGATGGGGTTCCATCCCTTAACGAAGACTTGATGAGGGCAGGGGTCAGAGGGTTACGATGTTTTTGTGCATGGTTGTTGCAGTTTCTCGAGTGGTGAAAGTGCACCAGGTGGTTAGGGTAGTGCTCTGTGTGTTGATCGAGATGGCCAGGAAGGTGGTGAGGATAGAAGGGCCTGGTTGGGGCTCGGAGTGTTCAGAATAAAAACAATGATCTATTCTTAACATTACATTATTGCTTGTTAACCTTGCTAAAGTTATGGTTTCTTGTGCATACACTACATATCTTCATTCCAGTTGTGTCTCCAAATTACCATTAATAATAGATTTCAGGGTTAGATTGGAGGGTAAAACTCTCAAAATTTAGGGTGGCACAAAATTGAATGATCTCCAAAAATGCATCTCAGTTCCTATTTTTTTATCTTGATTTCTGACTAGTGATCGTCAAGAATGACAGTGATTGGTGAACTAATTGCATTGGTTTGTTTTATGGGTGTATTCAGGTTGGTATGTTGATTCCTCATGTTTTTTTGTCTGACCTGCGATGATTGACAGTTGCACTTTCATGCTGTCATTATAAATATGCATAAAAAATGCAAACCTCTTTAAAGAATATACAATAATAGCAGCTCTGTGAACATCGATATGAAAACGTCTGCAAGAGAGAGACGTTCTGGGGTTCTGATAGATGCAAAATTAGGTTCTTATTACTAGCATAACCCATGTAGAAGTTCAGCAAGTTGGGCAATGTGGATGTCTTTCAGGAAGGTGTTTGGTCAATGCAGTGTATGTGTAGCTGCGGTCCAGTTCGCTACTTGGAATGTGTGGGGGTAGATGATGGGTGGGGCAGGGCAAACAGTGTGGTATGTTGGAAATGGTTTCCACTTCTTTGAATATTCTCACTTGGAATGTTCGGGGGTTGGCAGCATTCGAGAAACGCAGGAGGGTATATCCTAACCTAAAAGTTATGAAGTGTCAATAGCATGCTTGCAGGAAACATATATGTGGGGGGATTCGAATCCATGTATTACACGGAGGTGGAGGGGACAGCTATATGCTATGTCTTATTCAGGATTTGCTAGAGGTGCTCTTATATGGGGGGCGCCCAGTGCCCCATTCAAACATTTGCACCATCTGGTCGACACAGAGGGGAGATATGTGATCCAGCATGGGACCTTGGAGGGGATAAAACTGAGTATTATAAAAGTCTATACTCCCAATGTCAACTGTCCAAATTTGTTCCCTTCCGTCATGACCGCAGCCATACCTGGGTGCAGCAGAGTTAATGATGGGAGATGTAAATTGTGTCCTAGATGGCAATCGGGATCGTGAGCCTCCCCGACTACACACCAAACCATGCTTGATTGAGACACTGACCAATATTTTACAGAGCATGCAACTCACCAACTATTTGGAGGGTGCGTAACCCTGGACAAAACATTCTCATGCCACGCACCAGCAACTAATACGTTTAGCCATCTGGACTATTGTTTCATCTCACAAGAGCTGACTCTCAAAGTAAAGGGGATAACATACCAATCAAGATATATCTCGGACCACTCGCCGGTCTTGCTCCGCTTCAAGGGCCAAAGACTTAAACTGGCAATCCCTATGTGGCGGCTCAGGGCGGAGGCATTATCAGACACCCCTTTGCGGTGCCTGTATGGACTGCTTTAGCTAAATACTTTGAGGAAAACTGGGGTTCGGCTGCGAGCAGAGAATATGAGTGGGACGCCATGAAGGTGGTTCTTAGAAAATGAAATGAAAATGAAATGACAATTGGTATTTCTAGAGCGCTGACTGCCACTTCAAAAGGAGCATCCTGGCACTGGTATGGAGGTGAGCGGCTGCTCTAAAGTTCTTAGATGAGAGAGAGGCAAAGTTCATCTGAAGCTCCAAATTCCAAGTCTTCAGTTCTTTCCTATATTGTACTTCAGATTTCAGCATTCTCGGATGCCGTGGCAGTAGGTTCCAGGCTCTGGTGCCTAATGCTGGTATTGTTTTTCCTCCCCTAGTTTTGCATGTGAAACTGGGAGGTTTGAGTAGGTTGGCTGAGGATGACCTGAGGGTTCTAGTTGTACCGTAGGGGGTGAATCTTTGTGTGAGGTATTTTGGCCCCAGTTTAAGTGAGGATCTGAAGGTGATAAGGAGAATCTTGAAGAGTATTCTCATGTGTAGTGGGAGCCAATGAAGGGTTTTCATAGCTGTAGAAGCGGAGGGCCTACGTGGAAGTTTTAAAGCCAGCCGCGCTGCTTCATATTGGACTACTTGGAGTCTTTTTAATGTTAGTTTGTTGGCTACTGCCAGAAGACTTTTGCAGTAGTCTAGCCGCGCTAGTATTGGGGTGACTGCTACTGATTTCCTTGCCGCGAGTGGGAGTAGATCGAATAATTTTTCCAAAGATTTTATAAGGCTGAAGCATCTTTTAAAGTTGAGTTCAGCCTCCTTGGAGTTATAATCTAAAGATAGGATCATTTGGGTATCGTCTGCGTAGGACGGAACTTCGATCCCAAATGATGTTATTAGTGAGATGTGTGGAGTATGTAAACATTAAATAACAGAGGGCTTAACAAAGAGCCCTGTGGTACTCCTGTTGTGATGGTGCGTTCCACTGATAAGAAGGTTCCAAGGAACACAGCTTGCCTGCGCATGGAAAGGAAGGACTTTAGCCATTCCAAGGCAATGAATAAGATGCCGCAGGATTCGAGTCTGGAAAGGAGGTGCTGTGTGATATGGTATCAAATGCGGCCGATAGGTCGAGTAGGATCAGCACTGCCTTCCTACCTCTGTCAGCAATCATTTTAAGAGAGTCCACGATTTCCAGGAGTACAGACTCGTGGAATACATAGGGTGAAAACCAGATTGTTGGGGGTAGAGGATGTTTGCAGCCTCGATGAATTTAGTTAGCTCTTTATGCACACATTTTTCGGTAATTTTTCCTAGTAGGGGAAGGAGTGATATGGGACGTAGATTGGAGAGTTACCAATGTGTAACTATTTGACTTCTTTTTCAAGGGTTTCACTATCGCTAACTTCCATTCTTCTGGCATTGTCCCTGAACTTAAAGAGGAGTTGACAATCTGGTTTATAGTTGGGTTGACTGTGTCAATAATCTGGTTAAGAATCGTTGGGGACAGGCATCTAAGGGAGATCCAGATTTGTATGTTATGATTGCTTCGTGAGTTTGATCCAGTGATATTGGTTCAAATCAGCAGATAGAGTATTTGGTGGTATCATATTCGTGCTCTGAAGTGGCATGCATAGAAGAGATAGTGCCCGTGATCAAGTCGTTTTGGATATTCATGATATTTTTTTCAAAGAAGCATGAGATTTGTTTGCAAAGCCTTTGTGAAGGGGGGCATTCTTATTGTGAAGCTTTAGGATTTGTGAAAGACTTTTCAATGGAGAAAAGGATTTTTTGGTCTAGTGTAGCCTCCTGTATTTTACTTGAGAAGTGTTCTTTACTTTTTTGGCTAACTTAATCTGTTCGTGGTAAAGCTTTCTGCTTATGTTAAATGCTTGCTTCTCTCTGACATCGTAAAATCTTCTCCATTTACGCTCTTGTTGTTTACATTGGTCATGTGCTGCTTTAAGCTGGGTGTGAACCAAGGGGCTCTCTTGGATTCTGTCTTTCTATTTATGTTGGGTTTATCTTGTGGGATAAGTTTGTTTCCTATTGCAGTCATCCAACTGTGGAAGAGGCATGAGTCTTCAGCAGTGTTCCCTGTGAGGGTAGGTATCTGCGCCTGAGCGGTAATAGCCAACTTAGGATGGCGAGCTAGTTGTGTCCAATTTCGTCTGGTCTGAGGTACCCTTGATTGTTGGTCGAGGTGTTTTGTCATAGGAATTCTGAATGTGAAAGGGACTAGGTTATGGTTAGACCATATTTTCTGGGGTAAGTGGGTCTACCGATTGAGGGTGAAGCTAGACCAGACCCCATCCAGTGTGACCCGCTCGGTGTGTAGGAGTATCCACTATCTGGGTCAGTCCTAGTATTTCTATTATTTGGAGGAAGTTGTCTACTCCTGGCTCTTTTTTGTCCTCCAGGTAAAGATTAAAATCTCCTAATAGGGTGAAGTTTGCATATTTTAGAAGGAAATTACTTAGTGTGTCTCCTAGCGATTCATTAAAAATGTCACTGTGACCCAGTGGGCGGTAAATGAAGGCTTCTGAGAAGGACACAGAGGCGTTTAGTGAGATGCAGAAACCAAGACTTTCTGCTCCCTTGAATGTATCTAATTCAAAGGTAGTGCAGTGTTGAGTGTCTCGAAGGATGATGGCTAGACCCCCTCCTCTGGAGTCCCCTCTTAGACAGGCCCTCCAGGATTTTGCGATTTCGCAGTTTGCAGCGAAATCGGCACTTTTGTAAAAATGCAGCGATTTTTACAAAAGTGCCCGCGAAATCGGCACTTTTGTAAAAATGCCGCAGTTTTAAAAAAAATTCCTGCGAAATCCGCAATGTAAAACCCCTGGACCTAATCCCGTAGTTGATGATGTTTCGCCCCCACAGGGGCATCGAAAACAACTCCCCATTAAACTCTTCTCCCCTCAATCAGGTCACCTGCTGTCCATACACTTCTGTGAGGTGGAGGCAGCATCTGATCTACTCAAGACATCTGATGGCCCAGAAAACCGGGAGTGCTCTCTATTCTGCAGGATCCTGATCCAATATAAATTATGGACCTGATCCAAGCTGCCTTGAAGGCATATAAAGCATGAGGGCAAAGAGCAACTCTGTGTGGTGCAGAACTGTGGGCTATCGCCAGCGCCTCTGACCTATCGTGGAGACCCTGATTAATCCCATTTAAAATATTAAGAGTGCCCCCGTACCAACTCATTTCCCTTTTTCTTTACATGATGTTAAAATTATAATCTTAATTTATTTATATAACATTAATTTAGAGGTCGACTTCTAAGTGCCATATTTATTTAGGGCTAACATGTGTGTGTTTTTTATTTTTTTATTTTACTGATATGGTTTTATAGGTTTTGTCCCAAAACGAACTATATTTGATTGATTGAGAATATATTTTTACATGCCAAATATTTTCAAGGCTTGGCTCATGCATGGACTCTTCGGGCGAAGACTGACCCTTAGCTCGGCTTGTGCTTAATTTATTGGCTCACTCACCTGTGCTTAATAGAAATATCGTTCCTGGGCAGGGATAACATGTGTCTTTAATTATTCTGCAGTAAAACTATGGGTTACCAGGGATTGTGTGCTAAATTCTGTATATTAGCTTGCTGCAAATTGAGGCAAACGTGAGAGAATTATTTACAAATATTCTTCCCTTCTGCAAATCAGGAAGTTAGCTTCAGGATGTGGGAAGAAGAAACCAGAATCATTTCGAGATTTAAAATAAATGGACAGCGGTAGGATTTCAAAAGGTTTGCATACTAATAAAGTCAGTTATTTTTCTCACAGTGGGCCTTCTCGGACCTAATCAACGGGCCATGGCCTGTCAACAAAAGAGGTGTCCAGCCACCCTCAGACTCTCAGGCGTCTCATTGGTTCGGTAATAGGGGTCCTAAGCTGTTTATTAGAAACACTCACTACTTGGATAGGGTAGATTTGGGATGTCTGCTGTTCTCACAGTAGAACGAGTAGCACCAGTGTCTAGCAAGAAGGTGACGTCATTTCCTTCTACCTTACCTTCTATGTATGGACCTGACTGATCTCCGGCAAGGATGCGCCAAGCATGCATTCCTCTTCCCTCCCTCTCAGGCACGTCATTAAGTCTCTTTGTCCAAAAATGTGTCCAAAAAAAGAGACTGATGTTACAGGATTTTTCTTACCACTTCCCTCCCGGAATACGGTGTCCACACTGTACATGGCTTGACTCACAAAATCTGACATTGGGGCAGCTGAAAATTGACTCTGTATCACGTGTTGCGGTTGTCTCATTGACACCTCCTTCTGCGTCTGTGGATTTAAATTCTGAGTTTGGACATTATTATTCTGTATAAGTTTACACTCGTTTTTCCAATGACCCAATTTTCCTCACCCATGACAGGGAAACTTGTTCTTTGCCTCTTCCTTGCTCATTCTCCCTCAGGGTTTGCTACCACTACTTTCACCTTGACCTTCCCATCTTCCTTGATTACTTGCCTGTTGACTTAACTGGAGTTCCTGTTGTTCTGCTAATGTAACTTGAGCCCACATTACCTTTTCTTCTAATTTCTTTCATCTAATATAAATTTCATCCCCACAGTATTTGGCATACTTGAGGATTTCATCAATAGGTTTTGCCTGCCAGCACAATCTATGCTCTTTAATCATCTGTGATATCTCTGGCTTTAGTCCAGACACAAAACCATATATAAAGTGTGTTGTGTCCTTATTATCAATGTTTTCTAATCCACTATACTGTTTGAATACCTGCAAAAGACGCTCATAATATGCATGTACAGATTCATCTTTTTCTTGGGTCGTTCTGTCTATTTTATCCAATCTGTCTCTTTTGGGGGAATCTTTCCTTTCAAGTAGGTTATTACTTGATGATATTTTTTCATTACCTTGTCTGACGGCGCTCCTATTTTTGTATCTCATGGGTACTCATCATTAGGCCAATCTACTGAAATTGTGCATTCTGTCCATAAGTCAGCAGGAACAACTATGTCAAACAAACTATCTAAATCTTTTAGCAGTACTTTCGACACCTTCACAAACTTTTTAACTTGCCTGTACCATTCTACTGTTTTTTCTCTAAGCTTTGGGAAGTCATTTGTAAATGATAAAATATCCTGTCGGGACCATGGGACATGTACATAACCTCCTCCTGGAACTTCTCTCATTGAACTCAACTTTTTCTGTTTCTGTCATTAAATACTCAGATTTCGTTCGATTTGCCTGTGCTTCTTTCTTTTTCTTTGTCCATCTAGATTTCCATCTATCTAAGTCTCTCTGTTTTTGTAACAATGACAATAATTCTTTTATCTGCAATTTTCTTCCTGACACATTCATGTTTTCTAAATCCGTGTCAGAAAATTCTGCTCTATATGCCTTCTGCAATACTTTAGATTTACCTATGTCAATTCCCATTTCTAATGCCAAATTCATTAATTTGTCATGAAATGTTTTTGTATTTTGAGTGATACTTCTGCTTAGGAATAACAATTCCTCTTCCCTGAAAAAAATAATCTTTCTGGACCCGCATTTCCAGCTTTCAATTCTACTCTTAATTAAAAAATGTCCAATACCTTTGGCTGTGATTTTGGTTTCTCTATTTCTCGTGTCCACCTTTCTATTTCTTCTGGGGTTACTACAGAGGCACTTTTTTGTTCCTGTGTTTCAATCTGTATCTCTCTTGAGCATCCAGGGGTAACTTTCCTAAATGAATAATTTATTGGCTCTCTATAGACAAATCCATTAGGAAAATTACTGACTCACACTCACTTGCTTGATCATCAACTATTATATTTTCTTTTCTGGGCTGTGGGAATGGAGTAGTCAGAACGGGAGTGTTTGGACTAGTTTGCTTATCTCCATACAAGGGAACAACGGGACCCATAGTCACTGGTATCGTTAGTGCTTCAGGACCTGTATTTAACTTGGTTATTTTCTGTATTAACACACTTCTATTTGTATTTATTGCCTCTTTCTTTCTCTTGAAGTGCCCTTTCTATGGTATTTTCATGCAGAACTTGCTGTACCATGGGTGTTTATAGGAACGGGGCACTAGGAGTGATTCTATTTGTCTCTTCCTGATAAGGTGGAGGATTTTTCATTAAAAGGTTGCAGAGATAATCATTTTCAAAATCCCCATCACCAGTCCCTAAATGTTTTGTTTTTTCTGTACATTTACTTCCTGTTGGTTCTTCTGTGGTAAATAGAGGATATAATCCTTCCACTATCATAGCCTGTCTCCATTGTTTCATCTGCTTAACTCATCTCTCTCGGGGAAGTCTTGGATAAAATTTGTAAATTATGCAAAATTCTCCCATTAAATGTTCCATGCTCTGAGAATGCTAATATTCCGTCATTTTTTGTGTATTCTATCCAATTTTCTAACCATACACAAGTGTGATAGCCTCTTTCTATCATCATATATGATGCAGACGTCTTTGGGGGAGGAATAATAATTCCTTCTCTAGTTTTAATAGGCTTATCGTTTTTAAAATAATTTGTATTTTTCTGCATAGATGACATTTTTCTCTTTTCTCCGTACATGATGTTTGGTCTTCCTCTAATGTACTACTCGTGGGCAAAAACTATAAATCTTCTATCTGGTCGGGACCCTATTATAGTTAGATCAGGGTTCCACAAATAATGACCTCTATCTATCAAAACTGAAAATTCTATTTTTGCAATTGTATACTTTACTCAATATGCTTCTCCAATAACAGCGCGTCTCTTATTTCAATGACCAATCATCATTTGTTTCACAGTACCCTTTTAACCAATGCTTGCGCAGCTTTCCTGTGATGTGCATTTCACTCTCTGTACTCACCCCTCCTTTACAATATTACCTCAGCCACACACCCGCTCTCTCAACCAATCCCAGCAGAGCTTCAGTGGCGTCAGTGCAGCACCCGCAACTGACCCCTCCTTTGCAAGGTAATATGAAAACTCAATTTATTTCAATTTTAATGACATATTCCATTAATTAACAACATAGTAACATTAGCTACTGTGCCTGATTCACTAAATTCAGAGAAAGATCAATTTCTTTTACTACGAGTAAAACCTTTCTGTTTACCCTTTACACACTATGAGTAAAACCTCTTCCGCTTACTCTTCACTCAAGCATTAAAGAACCTGCTACTCCTTCAGACTTGCCATTTCAAGGTGATATAAGACCAAAGTTTCACCAGCGAACTTCTTTGCTACCAGTCACTCTCACTTTTATACAGAAAATAATCCCTAATTAGTGCTTCAAGTTTTACCTAACTCTTCACACTTTCTTCATCAAGGCAAGTAACCTCACTGCAGTATGGCTTCCACTTACCACCCACAATTGAATATCCCCGGGGAATTCTGGACAACATGTAACAATACAAACTGTTTTTTTTGGTTAAAACATAAATAAATATAAATTCAATACAACTAACTACCAATCTTAACTAAAACCTAACCATACCTTTGCTACCAAGAAATACTGATGGCGCGAGATTACCAGTTTAGGATATTTCTAAAACACCATACTCACCTGGGTCCATAAACATACACACTATAAACCGGTAATCTATTTTTGCCGATCAGGAGCTTTATTTACCTTATTATGATTTATACCTGTGCACCATGACTTACCAATTCCTTGTCACTTCTAATTTTAATTTCTCAGGCCAATGAATCTGGCAGTTAGAATAATAGGTATAGAATAACAATTACTTTATTTCATGGAATAACCACAGACTCTGGAAAGTTTTAAACGCTTTATACATGCATTATTCTGTGAGTCAAGTACCAATACATGTCAGTAAATAACTTTTTAAGTAGAAAAATAATGATTAAGGAAAAATCTTTAGAGACTTAGCAACATTTCTAGATATTGGTACCTGGGAAGGATGAGAAAGGGAAATGTTACAAAGACATACCACACAGATTTATATTTACCTAGAATGGTGCGAGAACCAACCCCTGGCCAAAGGCTGGAAAAGAGAAGGGTCCCGACTAATCAGGAACCAACAGGTCAGGACAGGACAGGTACCCTCCGCTAAGCGCAACGCCAATGTTGCTCCCCTCTCTGCAGCTACTCTCATTCCCCTTCTAAATAGACAGGGTCTTCTCCTTCAGCAATCTCCCGAATCTTCTTTCAGAGTGCTCGACCAGCTCTCTGAGTTCCGCGATCATCCACAATCTTCTTCAGCATACGTTGGGTCAGTGACAGGCATGTGACAAGTCGGACTATCTAACTGACAAAGCCTATCTTAGTTATTCAAGTTTTTCAGGGTATGTACCACCCCCCAATGTTTGAATATTTGTGTATTCCCTTCATTCAATTGTCAATGGGATGGGGAGAGGTCATCACACCATACTAATATAAAGTCATTCTCTTTGGTTTAATTGTTCTATGTTCCCACCCATAATTGTACTTTCAGAAGCTTTTATTCCTCCCGTCAACATTCACATTACTTTATATACAAAGTATAAATTTTTTTAGCAAGTGTTCTTCCCCTCTCTGGGTCAAGAGGTAAAGTTCTCAGGCGCATCACTACCAAGATGGGCATTGGCAGTCCTTCAATGTCACTGCTCAAGGTCTTGCAGTGTTCCCAGCACATGTGCAGAAGGTTTTCAAAATGGAGATTCAAGTCACCCTTCAGGCCCAAATACAAGCTAGTAATAAAGTCAAAGAAGGATATGTTAGAATAAGAAAATAAATTAATGCACTGTATACCCCTTATTTCTACTCTAATCCGATTACTTTATTTTAACTATTGCATTAGCAGATTAGTAAAACATGTGAGGTTTAGTTCAAGCAAAAGCATATGCATTAGCATATGAGGTTCTAACCGGCCATTTTATGCACTACTGAGCAGCTGCAAAAAATTCCCACCAAAAGTGAAAGACGCCATACTACGTAGGTGCAGTAGACGCATGTGCAGAAGAGTTCCCGCGTTTTCGGTGGCCATTTTTAGACATTTCGGATTACTGGTTAGTAAAGCACATAGGAGAGCTTCCCCTAGATACAGAAATGTTGTGTGGTGCAATTATTAGTACTCACAAAACATGTTGGTTAATTCGTTACATGGTATTTCGAGAGAGTTGAATCCAAGCAAGTTTCTTTATCTACGAAACCTTGCTCCAGCAGGTCCTCGGAGGCACAAGCAGACCAAGTCCTCTTTCTAATATGTCACGGTCGGAGGGCTTCATATCTTCAAGTTTTAAAAGTTCCACTCCCTCCCCGGCTCCTCCAAGGTGGTTGAGGCAGGCCCCCCCACGGCACTTATTTTCAGGGTAGCAGCCAAACACAAGGATGCATCATTACCCCAGATCTCAGGCCACAATCCAGGAGGGAAGAGAGAACTTTACAGCGCCATGAAACCGTTGGTGTACGCGCGCTTTAGAAATATTTTAAACTCAAACTCAAAGGCAAAAGGTCATTCGCACAGGTGGGCTGCAGGGCTGAATCCCACTCATGCTGCATTGTCAGTCCTCCACCCTGATCCCTTCAGGTCACCATCTCGGTCGCGGTCCGGCAAGCTACATCTATGTTCCGGCAGTCCACTCTGGATGAGGAGTGTGCCTACTCAGTCGGGAAGCAACAAGGATCCCAACTGCAGTTAAGGCACCCAAGCGACAACCCACCTACAAAGTCCAATGCCAGAAGAAGGATTTTCTGCCGCCCTCTCTCAGGTGTAGTCAAGCCACCACTGTGGAATGTGCCTCTGTCAACACAGGCAGCCTCTATGCTCTGCAAGGCTGCACATTGAGGCACAATTCCTAGGCAGCAGGTACGGAAGTGCCCTTCTCCTGAATCAGAGATGCCAGAGAATTGTTGACAGAATTTGTGATTTATTGTCGGATGGGTTCCCACGCTGGAAGAGCCTTACTGAGTTGACCACCATCCTGCAGCAGGCCTATCCAGTGCCCCCTCCAAGAAGGTTGACCTCCAAAAATGTGGATATCCTTCCATGTTTATGACTGCTGTTGATGTTCCCCCAATGAGTTGCTATGAAGCTCATTTTGATCCTGGTTACCTACAGTTTTCTTGTGCTACTTTTGGAATTGTTTTCCTCCAGGGAGTAGCTGGAATTCGCAACTTTAATTTACTTCACTGACAAGGCTTGTGGTCATTTTAGCTGGGAAAACTTGCCATAACTTTGCCATGTGTGTGTATTTTATCATAGAATACACCTGTGTTTTAAAATAGCAGCACATAGGGCAGCTATGTGGAACAACTTATTGCATTTGACCTGCCACATTATCATCTGAACAGAAAACCTTTGTGTTATCTTCTTTCTGGACCTGACCTTTCCAGCCATAGCTGGATTGAGAATGATTTTTCCCCCTCCAAATTTCATAGATCTGATTATCTATCCTCACATACAAATGTAACAGCAGTGACACGCTTTGCTTTTAATACCCCAAATCTGACTCCACACCTCTTCCAACATGTTTTCAACTATTTTTATAATGTTGCTTGGCAAGCCCTTCTAAATTATTGACAGAACAGTGACCCCATATAAGACCTTAACTGGAACTTTAAAATTGGTTCATAAATAATATTACACTTCAGAAGCTAAACTGGCCAACTAGAAATTGAGATAATTAATAGACGTACACATTGATAAAAATAGGTATCTAAATCACTACAGTTTAAGATTTTCCACTCTCATAGATTCTGCATTTCGTAAAAGTTTCTGAAGGGCAGCTTGAGTAGCGTCCAAGTTCAGTACTTAATTACTTTCTTGTTAGGCCCATGCGCTATAAATACCCATAAATACATATAACCATTGAAAATGTTGGGAATACCGGTAATGTTCATATAGTAGGTTAGTGCCCATTGTCTTCAGTAGTAATCGACCTGCCTCGCTCCTGGAAAAACAATGTTCCCACACCAGTCATTAACTTATATCCACAGAATAACATGGATCTTCTATAGTCATATGTGTCTACTTATCCCAATTCTGTGACACACTCCAAATATTCAACAGCGACATATGTTTCCTCATATAGGTCTGCTACCTTTCAGCATCAATCCTTACTCAGTAGGTTCTACTCATGTAAAGGTTTTGGAGGTATCATCATCCTTCAATGGTTCTCATCCTACCTGAAAAAACAACTCAGCTCCTACAGATGAAAAACTTCAGAGTCCATAAATGGTCTATCCTGTCTCCAGTAATGTTCAACCTCTACATAGAACTCTTGTCGGTCCATGCAGCTGAAGAGAACAACAAAATCTATGAGTATGCAGAAGTCATAAATGTCCACCTAAGAATCACATCAGGAAACTAGTAGTTCACTGATTTCCTTACCATCATCAAGGCCTTAATGTTTTTTTTGTTTTTTAAAATTTTTGTTTATCATTTTGACAGTGGAAAAAAACAGGCAACCTTAGAACAGATTGAAGGTATACATACATTCAAATCACAAATAATGTGATGGCCAATAATTGCATTACAGGTACATAAATCAGGTAGGTGCATGTTCATCAATGCGGAGCGATAAGTGGGATTGTGCCAACATAGTCCAATAGCAATCCATCAACTGCACAGTGCCAGTATCCGTGGAGTAAAGCTCTACTAATGCAGCAATGCAAGCCACAGGAGTCTCTATAGTCATTCTCACGTGCTCAAATAGCATCTTGCTGCGCCAACACATACGCCGTGTAAGGCCCCCAAATGTCTCGTGGTCTCGATGCAGATGGAAATCCCTTGAAATAACAGGTAAGTTGATCACAGCGGTATGCCAGGTCTTGCATCCACTGTTTTAGCTTAGGTACCCGCCGCCCTCCCCAACACAGTGCTCCCCTACGCTTGGCCAACTGCAAGGTCAGTACCACCAGTTTGAGCACCCCCGCTGGTATCTTGGACTCATTCCCCAACAGACATACCTTAGGGTCACACCCAATCTGAACACCCGCCATACCAGACAGTGCCTTGGTCACGTTCATCCAAAATGCAAATATGCCAGGGCAAGTCCATGCCAGATGCATGAAGTCAGCTCCATCTAAGCCACAACACACACAACAACTAGAGTCTCTTAGTCCATATCTATGCAACTGCGCCCGGGTGTAGTACATTTGATGTAGATATTTATAGTGCAGAAGTTTAAAGTTGCCATTCACAGCGAACCCCCCAGTCATCACACAGCTCTCTTCCCCTTTGTCATCCGTCAATGGCTGCAGCAGGCTGGCATCCCATTTAGCCTTGGAGCGCGACCCCACTGCGCCTTGGTCCATCTGTGAGGTCTGATACAATCGGGAGACCAGCTTCATTCTGTTAGTGGCCGTATAAAGCAGTTGTAAAGCCTCCAGGGTGTTTGGTTCCGTAGTAAAGGTGGGATATAGGCTGTGCACCGCAGCCCGGAATCTAGCATAGATGAATGTGTCCATTGCAGTGTTACCCCCTTTCTCTAAAAAGCCCTGAAGTGTGATAAACGACCCGTTTACAAATGTGTCGCCCATAACCCGAAGCCCAGCATTATATAATATCTGGAATGCCCCGACTTCACTGATATATCAGCATGATGCAGCAATGGCATGGCAGGGGCATACAGTGGTAGCCGCTTCGCTCTCCTCCCCAACTCAGACCACGCTCGAGCCGTGCACTGTACCGTATCCACTTCTCCTTTTTCATATTATTATTATTATTATTATTGCACTTATTGAGCGCACAGCTACCCGGAGGTTTCCCGGCGCTTGCCTTGGGAACCCGTCCTGGCTTTTCCTTGTGAGATAGCCCCTACAGGGCATCCCCAAGGTGAAAGCCAGGCATCCCGCCGCAGGGGGGCCGTTGTGGAGATTAAGCAAGCTTAATGCCCAGAGTTGCAGAGTGAGAACCCATGATTAGAGCAGGCACCGAAGTGAGAATTATCGAGTCCGTGGACATTTGAGCTCAAGACCCTGCCGCGTCGGGAATTGAACCCTGGTCCCAGGTCTGACCTCAGCTTCCGGGTCTGCCTGCTCTACACCGTGAGCCACACTTCTCCACATACACTGAATGTGTATTCACAATCATAGCTTTAAGGGGCAGCGGGTGGACCACTCCAGCTTTAACAGCTACATGCAGCGTGAATAGCGGCGCCGACTGCCAATATGAAGCAAAATGCGCTTGTGCACACAAATAATACAATTGCATGTCCGGAATTGAGAACCCCCCGAGTGCATAGGGTTTTGTCAGTGTGTCCCAGCCTATGCGAGGCTTTTTACCACCCCATGCAAGCGTGATTAGCAATGATCAAAGTGTATCAAAGAAGTGGCTCTTCAAAACAATCGGAATGTTAAAAAATAAATATAAAAACTTAGGCAGCACCACCATCTTGATCAGGGCGACTCTGTCCGCGAAGGACAAAGGCAAACATATCCATCTGGACACCTGGTCTTCAGGTTTGGGCACGGCCACCCCGTAGTTAGCCCTAAGCACTTCTTGTGGGTCTCGATGCACCCAAACAGCGAGGTAGCGGACAGGGTCTGACGCCCACTCCAATGGAAAATTCAGCTCAAACATCAGCGTACGACTTGTGAGCGGTAGTATGAGGGACTTAGTCCAATTAATGGTCAAGCTCGAGAACCATTCGAAGCGTACATATTCCCGAATCACGCCCTCCAAATACTGTTCCGGCTCTCTGACATATAAGACCATGTTGTCCGCATACATTGACACAGCCAATGGACGTTGGAAAAATCTAAGGGCAGAGTCAGCATGCCTGTGCCTCAGTTTACACGCCAGCGGCTCCAACACGAGAGCAAATAGCAAGGGTGACAGTGGACACCCCTGCCTAGTTCCCCGCCTGATTGGAAAGGCTTCAGAGACATGCCCATTTACGCGTACCCGAGCCATCGGATCAGTGTACAGCAGCTTTATCCAATCGGTGAAGCAAATTGGCACCCCCATCCAGTGGAGCACTACAAACATGTATCGCCAGGCAATGTAATCAAACGCTTTGGCGGCGTCCAATAAGACCGCCGCCGCTGACAGGTCGGGCGTGAGCAAATGGAGAACAGAAAATGGAGCTCTCAGATTGCGAACCGTGGAGCGCATGGGAATGAAACCTGACTGGTCCGGAAGAACCATAACATTAAACAACAGACGCAGTCGCGTCGCCAGGACTTTAGCAAGGATTTTTACATCGGTGTTTATAAGCGAAAGCGGTCGGAAGGACTCACATTTGTCCAGTGGTTTGCCTGGTTTGGGTAGTGCAACTATCAGAGCCTCCCTGAGCGTGACGGGTAGCCATTGCTGTTCAAGTGCCACCGAATACATAGCTGTGAGGTGAGGCAGTAGTATGTCCGCATATTCTTTGTAGAATTCGGAAGGGAGACCGTCCGTGCCCGCAGCCTTCCCATTTGGCAGTGAAGCGATGGCATCTCTGATCTCTGTCTCAGTCAGATGGTGCATTAAGAAATCCTGCTGTCCCTTTGATAGCCACACCAAGGCCACATCATCAAGATATTGTGCTATCTCATCTTTGCTGGCCGTTTTTTTATGCCCATACATTACTTTATAACATTGGACAAATTGCTCTAAGATATCGGCAGTGGCCGTAACGGACTTATCTCCCTCTGTGAGTTCTTGCACTCCACAGTATTTTGCCCAGGGCTCCGTGATCCTTTTGGCAAGTCCCCGTCCAGGCCGGCCACCTTCACCATAGTATCGGGCTCTGCGACGCCTCGACAAGTGCCGCACTTCCTGCTCATCCAGCTCATTATATTCGTCCACCTTCAGCCGTATAGTAGCCAGGAGGGACGCTGCCAATGTCTGCTCACACTGTCTCTCTAAGTTTGTCAGTTCCCACTCCAGCCTACTCATGGAGTCTCGTAATGACCTAAGCACCCCAGCCTGTAAGCCTATGCATGCACCCCTTATAGTCACTTTGAACGCCTCCCATACGGTACTTATATCAGCCACCGATCCAACATTCACCGCAAAGTAAGTCTCTATGGCTTCTCGTATGCCTTCACGAAACACTGAGTCAAGTAGAGCCGTAGGTTGTAATTTCCATGCGAATGGGGCAGGGGCGTATGCCGGGAGAGTCGTTTCTATCAGTACAGGTGCGTGATCCGACAATGTACAGGGCAAATGCACAGCGTTCACCACCCAGGCATTCACATCCTGTGTCGCCAACCAATGGTCCAGTCTGGACCAGGTGTCATGTGCATAAGTGTAAAATGTTTCCTCTTTCACTCCGGGATGACGCAAACGCCGCACATCCACTAGCCCTAAGTCATTCATACCATCCTGCAGGGCTTGCGCCGCTTTTTTAACATGAACAGTGTTGCTCGACTTCCTATCAATCTCCTGATCCAATACCACATTGAGATCACCCCCGCATATAATAGCAGACATTGGCAGTGCAAAAACTTTGCTCTACAACACTGTAAAGAATTCATGGTTATCTACGTTTGGCCCGTACACATTTATCATTGTGATCAGAGTGCCACATAATTTCCCTTGCAATATTATGCACCTTCCCTGCTCATCAACTTCCTCATATGTCCTCTCAAAAGGGATATCCTTTTTTATTAATATCATGACCCCCTTAGCATATGATGAGTACGTGGAGGCAAGACTCACCCCCACCCAATGCCTGGCCACGGATGTCACAGTATGTGTTGTGAGGTGCGTTTCCTGCAGGAAAGCAATCTGAACATTGTGGCGATTCATATATGCCAGGACCTGTCTGGTTTTCTTCAGATTATTCAATCCCCGCACGTTCCATGTAAGCCAAGTGATTTTGCATACCTTACCTACGAATTTCAAAGAATAGTAACCTGTAGCGGATAGTACAGTAGCACACCTTCAAATTCCGTTGCCAAAACTCGTTAACACTCAATCGATGAATCTCCCTCGCCCTCGAGCAACCAAACCTCCCAATCACTCCCAGATCCCTCAACCCCCCCACCCACTTCAGCTCCCCCAACATGCCAAAGCTCCCCCAAAATTGCAACAACCTCCCCCCTCCTGGCCTTCCCATCAAACCATTGTTGGGGTACATCCATATGTGGGGGCACAGAGGCAAAACACTCCCACAGAGTAGGAGCCGACCGAGTATATCAATCAGTTAAGTACATCCAACGTCATACATGAAGCCATTTCTGGACATCCTCCTCGGCAGCGCCCCAGCACTCCCAACAGTAGGCATTGGCCAAGTATATCAAAACATCTTAAAGACACAACCCAGCAGAGGAACATCAAAAAGGATCACATTTATACCAGCCCCGTGGAACCAGAGTTATATACGGGTCCTAAGAACCAGCGTTATACTCATAAATACAGCTGAAGCAGATACCACAGGGATCAAAATCCATCATGAGTTTTAACAGTAACATAGCCCAAGGCACACCAGGAACCTTACGAACCAGAGAGGCAGCACCAACCCTTCGTGGGTTCCTCACTGTCCAGTGTCACCCCTCTCTTCTTCATCGAGCGCTGCAGCAGAGTCTCTTTTCTGGCGTTTCAACTTCTTAGCATAATCCATGCCGGCCTTCGGGGTTGCGAAGATTTTATTATCGGGCACATCGCCGATGCGAAGACGCGCCGGATATAGCATGGCGTATGGGACTCCTTCCTTCCGTAAAAACTGCTTCACAACTCCAAACTCACGTCACGCCACTTGTACGGCCACTGTAAAATCAGGAAAAAACGCTAGAGTATTCCCTTGGTGTTCAATGGTGCCTTTCTCCCTGGCCAAGCGCAAAATGACGTCCCAGTCCCTGTAATTTAAAATACGAGCTATTATGGGATGAGGCGGAGCTCCCGGGATGGGTCGTGCAGCCAGAGAGCAATGGGCCCTTTCAACAATAAAGATTGGTGACAAATGTTCCGTGCCGAAAATGTCTGTGATGAGGCGCTCCATATAAGTTTCCATTCTGCCCACGTTTGTGGTTTCTGGCAGCGCCGTGACGCGGAGGTTATTGTGCCGGGACCGCGCCTCCAAATCCTCGTTCTTTGCTTGGATGAGTGAAAGAACCTTCTCCATGTCCGACGTTTTTCCTGCGACCGCAGTCAACCCATCCTCCACCACCGAGACCCTCTGTTCCACTTCCCCCATGCGTGCATTTTGCTTCTCCAATTGCGAAGACATATGGTCTAGCCTATGGTTAACAGCAGCCATTGACCCCTCAATGGACTGTAGGGATCGCTGCATAGCCACCAGGGTAGCCTCCAGTGTGGAAGTGCCCTACAGAACAGTTTATACCTCCGAATCCGGGGCCACCCTCTGTGGCGGTTTAGGCGCCTTCCGGGTCTCGAAGGCAAGTTTTGTCTGATTTCTATCTGTTCACCCCATAGTTGGAGAGCAGGCCTCCAATTTCAGCACTGGAGGTGGGTATGGCTCCTACACTCAAACCTGCGCAGCTGCTGCTCACCTCCCGCAATAAGGCCACCAACAATAGAAACAGCCAGAGAAGCGTTTCAAATCACAGCGTAGTATGGCAAGAATGAATAATCCAAACTATGCAGGCGCCGACATCCACAATGTAGGGGGAAAAATAATTGAAGTTACAGCACCAGTACACCACACTCCACTAGTTCACTGGGACCCACTAGGAAATGCCAGAAGATTTTTAACTCCAAGTGCCAGTCGTCAGTTACTCCAAATGCGTGATGACAGCCTCTGGAGCAGCCCCGTCTCTCTTGCACAGGTAGGCCCAGGGTGCACACCAGCGACTAGGCCAACAGGCCCAGTGCACACACAGGAGGCCCAGCACAGGCCGATATGAGCTCCCCCACCCCGGCGCTAGACCCTGCACCAGCCACAGCAAGCCGAGCACAGCCCCAGCCCCGGGCCCAGTCCCGCCTCCACAGCCCGGGCCCCGAACCGAGCCGGCCCACTCACTGCAGCCAACGCCGACGTGCGCCAGCACCAGGACCAAGGGGCCCACCCGATCCTCCTCAGGTCTTCAGCATCCAAGCCTGCCCACAGTAGCCTCCAGTAAGCCTCTCCCCCACCGCTGGATATCCGCTGGTCACCCGCACCTCCAGGCAGGCTCCGGTGCTCCTTCCACTGCCCAGGACGTCTCCGCAAGGGCCGCGTCCCAGCCACTCCCGCCCCGGTGCAAGATGGGCCTAGTCGCGGGAGCTCAGCCTCCGATCTAGCCAGCAATGCCAGCCGCAGGTCTCCTCGCGGCGCCGGAGGCCCCCTAAGACAGAGGGTGCTGCAGCCACAGCCGCAGACCGCCGCCGCTTCTGATCTGCACGGGCCGAGGCCCAACCAGCCACCTCGCCCAGCGGCCTACCGGACCACAGCAGCCGCCATCTTCGAGGAGTGTAGCGCGGCGCCGGTCAGAGTCCACGTTTTCCTCTACACAGGTAGGGGGCTGTCGTACGCAAAATACAGCGACAGTTGCAGCAGACTCCTACAAATCCCCTCAGTGCTTTAGTTAGCGTTATTGACGTGTGATGTGGTGGATTTTGGGCGGATAGTTACTCAGTCGAGCAGAGCCTCACAGCAGTGCGGCCATCTTGCTGTGCGCCCTCTAGCGCCCCCAAGGCTTTAATGTTTAAATCATAGTGGAGGATTTACAGATATGAACCAGAGTAAGGATGGTTTTATTACTGTGAGAAAGCACCAGGCTCATCTTCCTTGGCGCTATGTCAATTGGCCATTTAATTCTTTGGGTTAGACCCGACATTGAGCAGACGGCAAGTGCTAACATGCAAGGTAATCAGAAGACTGATATTCTGTGAGGATGTTGGAAGCTGCAATTAGTAGACATGCAACTGAAAAAGAGGTGCTCTTATGCCAGGGGCAGCCCTCCACTAAACAAATAAAATGTCAGATGTACCTGTATGTACAGCTACTTATGAAAGACAAATACCTACGGAGGCTATATCTGCCACTTTCCTTTTCGGTACCATTTCTGAGTGAAGAGGTGACTGATTATTGAAAGTGCCTGTGGCTCACAGTAAATGCTAGAATCACACTTCTTATTTGGATCATGTGCAACACTTAATTGTTTAACTCCAAAATAACATCCACAGAAATATTTTTCAACTGGTGCGTTGAAGTGGTTTTCTGCATATTTTGAGGAAATATGCATTGTTCTTAGGATCAAATATTATGTACCGCGCTTATTTCATATTGCACCTTTCATGTTCTTTTATCAAATTCTCGACTTATGCTGAGTGATTTGTGCCCTTACCTATTGACTAATCATACCTATATATAATAAATCACATGGACATGTATTTGAACTTACCATATTTTTGTGTTGCAATTTCTAAAAGATTCATGGTTCACTCTTACAACATCATTTATACATTTCATCCTTGTGATTGCCCGGTTGCATACCGCACATATTTGGGATGGAAGTTTATATTTTGGTCACTCTGTTTCTAAATAATTTATTGATCCAAGGTGGATTGAGGGCTCTTTTGTTTATGTAACATGTATTGCCCCTTCCCCAAAGGTCCTAAAAGGGCAAACACTGGATTCTTGAAAGCTGTAGAACATTGAGAGCAGATGAGTCTTTCTTCTATGTCATCATGCATTTGCTTGAGAAATCAAGAGTGAGTAAAAAGAAAAGCAGTGCAGTTTTTCATAGTAAGCAGAAAAGGGTTATTGTGAAACATCAACTTAGAAACAAAAGCTCTGTTTGCATGTCTTCCTTATAGAAAAGCCTCAAGATCACAAATGTAGTTTATTCTCTGAGCTTTCATCCAGTGGTTCAAAACCCAGAGCTGATGTAATCTTCCTTTGACCTGACTATATGAAAACAAATTCCTTGTGGTATGATACGTTATCTTCATGCTGTATATAAAAGAAGTGATAGGTTGTCCTAAGCGCATGACTTCTGACAGAATCATTCTTGGGTTGCCCTAAGATCTTATCTTCCAGTGTTCCTGCCATGAACTTGTTTTAATTATGCTTATCAATAGTAGTCCATAATGTACCGCATTGTTTTCATTTATAACAATCTGGTGACTCCCTGACTTAAACACTACCAGAGCTTTAAGTGAGATGCAAAAACTGGGGGTCTCTCAAAGGGGTGTGGCCTATGTAATTAAGGGTGTGGCTTAAAAACACCTAAGCTAAAACCCTGTGCTTAACAAAGTGTGCCGCCCCAACTGGTATTTTGCTGTTTCTGTCATTGATCCATATGTATAATACAGCAAGAAACATTACACCTACAATAAGGCAGGACTATTGGCTTTGTCAATGGTTGTTGAATGCATTAGATAAATAAGCAACAACTGTGGTTTCACTGTATATAATATAGAAAATGAATCTGTTCTGAAATTATGAGACTGTGAAAGAACTATAACGAGTCTCTTTGAAGTTTCCTCACAGGCAGTGAAGGGTGGTAATGTTTCAGAGTTAAAGATTTTTTTTTCACCCTGAGGGTGAGGGAAAAAATGGAGAGCCCAATAGGGACCTGTTGGACTTGGCCCTTTTGGCAGGTTCACCCCTAAACTTTTTTCTTTTAAATGTGACTTGATATTAGTAGTTTTTAGCCTGTGCGCACTTTAGCACTGTGTCCCAGTGTAAAGTGCTTGCGCACTCTGAGCGCGTGTGGTGAAATTGGCCTGCCCTCCCATAGGAATGCATGGGGGATATGTGTCTCCATGGTACTTCCTGGTACGAGAGGAGTGCAGGGGCGAGTTTGATATGTGTGAACTCGTGAAAATAAATGCTGTGCAATGGTGTGCGCAGATTTATTGTGACTGGTGGAGAAGTGCCACTTTTAGAAGTTGGCATTTCTGTGTGCTGTGTGTCTGCCTGCCTGATGTTGAGTGCATGTCTGGCTTGTGATTGACAGGGGCTGGATGGTGTGCTTAGCTCCAGGAGCCAGGATGAGTCTGCCCAGTGGTGAATAGGGAGATCTGCATGTAGTTGGGAGGGAGGAGTTGCACCTGTGACCTGCATAGGGCTGTGCCTTCCATCCATAATGCTGGCTCCACCCCCTGGGCATCTGAGCACCTAGCCCCCACCTAACAAAGAAGAGAGGCGCGGAGCACAACAAAGTTCTCCAAAGCTCCCCAAAACCAGTTGCATCTGGTTTTACCCCAGCCCTGTGCTGTGTGAAAAAGGGGGATATGTGTATAAAAGAAGGGGCTGTGACCCCATGGAAATGTACTCTCTTGTTCCTGACTTGAGGGGGCCCTGCTGCTGCTGCTGGGAGCCAGAGGGAACCGCCACTAGGGACTGCCTCCCTGCTGGAGGGCCCTGTGAGCTGGCCTGCCTGGGCCCAGCCTTTGCTCTCCCCTTCATTCCAAAAGACTTTCCCTGGACCTGGGGGCAGCAGTGCCTGTGAGAGCTTTTTTTTTCATTCTGAAGAAGTGCTTGATCTTCCTTTCCTGAGGAGCGCTTTATTGTGGTGTCTTTCTTTAGAGGAGCAGCGCTCCTATTTGTTGGCTGCAGCACGGAGTTGCGACCATTTTACGCCCTTCCCCGGTGTGGGGATCCCCCTGCAGTTGTGCCCTTCTCGAGCGGGAACCCACCCCGCTGAGCACTGCTTGAAAACCGAGCGGGAGCCCACTCCACATCAGTACCTCCATAGCGGGTGCCTACCCCACATTTTTGCATGGTTGAGCGGGTGCCCACCCCGCTTTTTACGATTAAAGAAGAGGGAGCCTACCGCTCATCTGCCCCGCATCACCGCTGCAGCCCGGGGAGACGGAGCACCGCAGTGGTGCCAAGACCGGAAGTCAGGCCACGTGTTGCCTGACATGGGGCTGGACTTCCGCTTTCCCAAAGGAAGCCCCGAGCCCACAGAATCCCCAGGAAGCCGGCACAAAGAGAGGAGCAGAACGTGAGGCCGGAAGGAAGTGCAGGCTGGAAGAAGCAGACAGGAGCCTACCCTGCGCTTCTGGGCCATAAAAGGAGTAAAGCCGGTGCCCGTGACTAGGGGAGGAGCAGACGGGAGCCTACCCCGCGCTCCAGTACTGGGTAAAGAGCGGAGTTGCTGAGGCCTGGGCGAAGTCAGGAAGAACCTGTATATTGGCCCTGCAGCAGGGACAGTGTGGGCAGAGGCACAGTGGCAGTCTCTGCCTTGCAGCATCGGAAGAGTCCTGGTGAGTGGGGTCACGGAGGAGGGGCCCGTCCGGAGCCTCTAGGGCTCTGTGTACTGACCAGAGGAGTCCCAACTTTTGCAGCAAGGTGTTTGCCCAGGCGATAGAGGTGGAGTGAGGCCTCCCCATCCCCCCGTTGGGAAGCATTGCGAGGGCTCCACAGATCATTGCACATACAGGGAGCAGTGCCAGAGGAGACCGGAGGGATCCCCGCCACAGCCCTTTGAGTGGGGCTGTAGTCCTGTTATCAGGGGGTGGATCGAGGCATATTTTCGGTGCTTGCCCCTCCATTGCGCCCTAATCATTGTTCCCTGAGGCACAGTTGGTGCCAGTGCTTATTCCTTCAGCGGCCCCACCTGCCAGAGGGACGCTCCAACGTTGGCATGTGTTGCTAGGTTCCCAGTGGGGGACTAAGAGGGCACAGTGGTGCCCGTGCCATTTTCAGCTGCCCTGCGAACGCCCAGGCAGCTGCAACATTTGGGGGCACGTTTCGTTTCTGCTAGAGTCCCAGTGGGGGACAGAGGGCACACTGAATGCCAATGCCCATCCTTTGTATTTTACAGCTGCCCAGCAATTAGTGGGCAGCTGCCACATTTAGGCCTAATCTGCTGCGACCTTTTACTTCTCTGCATTGCAGCCAGCCCTGACACTATTGGACACAGGGCGCTGGGGCTCTGTGAGAGGCCAGTGGGCCTGGGGCAGTTTTCAGGTGTTGTGTCCCCGCCTGGGGCACGCTGTGTTTATGATGGTAATTACATGACGTTTTATACCTAACATGATGCCTAATGTGCTTCATGCGTACTGTATTTATGCCCCTGAGGTTTGGGCAGGATATATTTGATTCCTAATGTGTAGTGTATTTATACTCAGGATGTTAGACATATTGGGATTTATGCTAAATTGATGATGCCAAGTTCATTTCTTCTACCAGTAGCGACTGGTTGTTATTACTGATTGACTACATTTATTATTTTGTGCTACAGTTAGTATATGTTCTACATTTGCTAATTTCCCTTTGTGATTTTTCTGACAGTGGCCCCATTGGCCCTGTCAGGTGTATATAATCCCCTGTAGATACTGCCCAGTGCCAGTTGGCACAGGTACATTGTGTGATTATGATCCAATGTGTTTATGGTAATACAAAGGCTATTTTTATATATAACCTTGTGTGGAGTTCATTTTGTGGTGTGCCTAGTGTGTTGCTGCTGTGTGTGTGTGCTGCGCAAAGGCTTTACACATTTCCTCTGGGATAAGCCTGACTGCTCGTGCCAAGCTATCAAGGGGGTGAGCAGGGGTTATCTATGGCGTGTAACTCCCTTGCCCTGAGTAGAGGGGTGGTCTCTGCCTGGATTTGGCGCAAGCCTTAGCCAACCAGAGATCCCATTTCTCACATGACCTTTCTGAGCACCTGCTTTTTAGAATTGCCGTGGCTAAGCACCAGCAGGAACCCAGGCCACTGAAAGCCGTAACTCAACCTTTAGCAATTTATTGAGTTTAATAGTCGACTACATGTGTGTATTAAGGGCCTCATTACGATCTCGGTCGGAAAGCATTCCGACCGACTCCCTGTCAGAATCAATTCTGACCTACTCGGGTTCGGCAATTCTGACCAACTGATTATGATGTTTCCGAACACCATTTGATCAGACTCCCATTGACTTCACTGGGAGTCTGTGTTCCCACCGACTAGGCAGGCTCCCGTTGAAAAAAGGGGTGGGTGGGGAAAACGTTGTACCCTGTCGCAGGCACCCTATGGTGCTTGCCACACTGTGCATGGTTGTAAAGAGGGGTCCCATAAGTACCCCCACGGACCCTACCCGGAAGCCTTTGGGTGAAGGGGGGCCTGCTACTGGCCCTCAAAGGCAGTTTCCGACAGCCATTCTGTGTCAGACAACCCTATTTGGAAAGGCTGTCCGAATCCAACATCTTAATACGTCGTTCAGAAACTTGGTCCGTAGAGCTGTACGATTCGGCTTCAACAGACTCAGAGTCTCCAAATGCTGGTCAGAACGAGTCATAAAGACCAAACGGTTAGCTACTATCATAATCGGGAGGTTGGAAATGTTTCTGAGTCAGTCAGAAACATGGGTTCCAACACGGATTAGGAAAATTCGAATGCCTTCTGAGCCTTTCCGACTGACATCGTAATGAGGCCCTTAGTGTGCATTTGTACATATGCGAGTGAGATGATTGATCTGTGTTTGTTTGCTTTTATGATTATGTTCATGAATGTGAATGCAGGTTTATATATGTGCCCATCCATCACACATGCATTTTCAGTGTACACAAGTCATATTTTATTAGTATGTCTTTTGCACATGTACCACTTAGATATTTGAATGCTTGATTTGTGTTGACGTGCAAGGTAGAGAAAGCAGTTGGTTTCATTGGGAACGAAGGAAAATTTGATTTTCACAGTGGGTTTGATAAGGGCTAGTGCGTGTGCATCAAAGAGTGCAGAAAGTTGAAACCTTTGTGCATCTAATAACAACTTAGATTCTCAGAATGTTTGGGGCTTAGATTGCAAATCCTGATTCATATAATATTCTAATACATTTTTCATAGTCATGTATTTGTGGGGAACATTGAAAAAAGACTTTGCTGAGTGGAGGGAGAGAGGGCAAACATTGGATTGGCAAAACAGTGAGCACCCACAAGTTGTAGCTTTATTGGTTTTCAGAGACTTCAAATGATTTACACACCCAATGTGTGGCAGTACGTGCAATAAAGAGTTACCTTTACTCATAGAAATCTATGATATTTAGAGAATTGAATACCAAGGTTTTCAGATTTGTGAGAATCTCATGAAAAGAGGAACTTTACAACATCTACCTTTTATGAACTTACACTTTTTTCTTTTTGGCAAGGCCCATAAGAGAAGAAATATGTTGTAGAGCTAGATTGTGCAATGGTAGGTATTTCCATCTTCTCCCACCATCCAAGTGCCAAGCACTTGGGGACATATTTACAGTTTTTTCACAGAACTCAGCAAGACAACATGTAGCTCTGGGTAAAAAGGAGAGAACATGAATTTTCCATATCTATCATGATATGGCACATTTCTGCTCTCTCCTTCATTTGGCGCACTTTTGAATGCCTAGTACCAATGCAGGCACCCTTGCACTATGGTGCAAGGGTGTCTGCGTTTCTGGCAGGACTGTTTTTGTACAGGAAAGGACACCTTCCTGCATGAAAACAATTTTTTCAGGTTTTTTCCTCTTTCTATGTGTGTTGCAGAATGCAGCACATGCAGAAAGAGGGAAAACAAGGAGAAATTAGACATTTCTCCTCAATAGACCTCCCCTAGGAAGGCTTAATATTTTGCCCCGTTCCCAGGTATAGCACTCATGGTAGATCTGGGAATTTGCCAAAAACCATGGGTGGGTGCATAGGAACACTAGCGTTCCACCCATGGAACGTCTCCCTGGTGCAGAGTAACGCAAGGCAGCAACTTTACCAAGCACCGCAGGGTCACGCATGGTGGTTGCATGGCTTGGTAAATCTCATCTGGGTTTTGTGTCAACCATGCGTTACCTTGCATGGGGCAAGGATGATGAAAACCTTGATAAACATTCCCCCTGATGTCAGTGGTTTCCTAAATCAATTGGGCATCACCTTGCCCTCAAATCTTTTACATTTCAGCTGAGCAATTGGTAAGGCAGTACCATTTGGTAGTGTAAAAAAAAACATGTCTTCACCTGCTCAAAATCTCTAAATACAAAAGTACCTCAGTGTATAACCTATATTTTTAAAATGCAATGGAGACCAGAGTAGTAATTTGCTGTTATTTCCTACAGTACTTGGAATAACAATATTATACCTTGAAACAAAGAGCCCCACTTTTTTGTTTGGGATGTGCATGGAGCTTTAGGATCTACAATGCCAATCAGTGCAAGCACTGCAAAGTGTATTCAGTGCATTTAGCTGTGCGTAGGGGCAGCTATTAAGTCAGCTCTTTAATATCCAGGGCCCAGCTAAAGTAGCCAGACTTGCACATACATTTCAGCTATTTAATTGACTAAAAAATCAATATGAGAAAGACACCTACAGGGATGCCTGAGTGTTCTCTCACTCAGCCTGTTTATAGCACAATATCAAAGATCTATGCCCTGCTGCAGCCTTAATGAAGATAATCAGCGTGCCCAGAGACTTGCTAAATTTCCCATAAAAGCTAAGAGTTCAGGGGAGCTTCAGATCCGCTCTCTGTGATTTTTGCCCAATTCTGAAGCATATCTGAATGCAAGGTGAAATGGGGGCATGATGATTAACACTACTAACTAAAACATTTAATAGCTCTATTTTTGTTTTGTAAACTTCTTTTTATTGCAGTGTGTTCAGACAACAGTTCATCAAGAATACAATGCCAATGCATCTTCTTACATTTAGCATTTCACCAGGTAATAAATATATAATCTACATAGTGAGGCAAAAGCCTCCACTTATTCTCCTCATGCCTACATAATACTATGTAACCCTGCCAGTTCCCCTAGATCTTTTCCCATTTTCTCTACACAAATATATTATGTATTCCGCTTGCCAGCAGCAATCAAGATAATTTTTCCAGTCCTCCAATTTCAGCAGGTCCGGAGTCTTCAAATTCGTTGAAATATTGTGCTTTGCCACAACTGCGGCTAGAGCCAGCCATAGTTTTGTATACTTAGCTTCCTCTCCCAGGATCAGCAGTAGGAACCCCTTCGGCTCTTCTGGAACCTCTACCCCTGCAACCTCAGCCATAATCCTCCTGATTGCATTCCAATATTACTGTGTTGCCGATCGTTCCCACAACAGGTGGTAGAAGGTTCCCTCCCACCCACATCTTTGGTGACATAGGGTGTTCTTCACATGACCTAGTCAGTGCAGCAATGTTCAGGATAGTATATTCGATATAATATTTTAAGTTGAATGGGACGGAATTGGGAATGTATTGCTTCCTCCCTCTGGCCTTGCATGGCCTCTGCCCACTCATCATCTTCAATGTCGCCCACATCACTTTCACAAGCTGCACTCAGGGGCCCCAGGGGTCCGACACGTTGCTTACTATTTTCTTGTATAATAATTATATTGCCCTCTCCTCTAATGGGTGAGTGAGTAGCCAGTCCTCTAGGGGAGACACTTCTGCCAGGGCTTCCCCTTCACGGATGTAGCCTTGTAGTGCGTGTCCCAGCTGCGTGTGTTTCGGCCACTCTCCCATCCCCATCTCATAATCCCGTTGAAGGGTGTCAAACGTAACATATGCCTGCCCCCTCCAGACATTACCCAGGTTATCCAGTCCGAAAAGCTCCCATTTACTAGAGCTGCTTAACCTGTCCACCCTGCTAAGTTTGTCACTATCCCAGAGTGGGGTCATTGTTAGTTTACCCTCCCAACCCAGATATTTCGTAGCTGACTTCCATACCCCTATTACCGATCTAGTGTGTGTTGGGAGGCCCCTCTCCACCTCTCCACTTTCCTGTCTTATAACAAAGGAAGGTAGCCTCTGGCCCCTTCTCGAACCTATAAACTCTATATGCCGGTTCCATGTGGTCCCCAAAAACCCAATCATTCCTGGGATCAATTGGGAGGCCCAGTATTATAGCTTAGCATGGAGAATCGCTAGTCCTCCTTCATAAAACCCTCTCTGCAACCTATGTAATGCTATATGCGGCATACCTCCACTCCAAAGAAGGGTCAATAATTTGGCATCAAGTTTTTTAAAGAAAAGTGGTGGGACACGATAGAGTGCATTCTGCAAAATATACAGTAGGCGTGGCAATGTCATCATCCTAAATAGGTCTGCGCTGCCCATTAGTGGGAGTGGCAGCACCCACCATCACTGGACATCTCTTCTGAATCTACCTAGTTGCATCACCAGATTCCATTCACAGAAGTCTTGGGGGTTTCTTGTTACATAGACCCCTAAGGTGGCTTCATTTGTTAGGCACAAAATATTAGAAATCTATCTTTTTTTGTTAAAAAATATTCAAAGATAGCAGATTATCAATTAGTAGCATTCAGTATTGCAAATGCAGTTTGTTGGCTGACTGGGGTGGGGGCCCTTATCAAGCAGCAACCACAATCCTTGTCAGGGTGAGGCAAAAGCCAACCCTAAATTAACCTGTGCTCAACCCTCTGGTAGCTTGGCAGAGAGCAGTCAGGCTTAACTTAGAGGCAATGTGTAAACTATTTGTGCAACACTTCAAACAGTGATAAAGTGAAATACACCATAGTGAAAGGATCCCACATCAAGTTACAAAAATAGAGTTAATTCTAATTAATAAAAACAAGACCAAAACAACAACATCCAATCAGAAGAACAGGAGATATTCAATTGTAAAGATGTTAGTAAAAATAGCATCAAGAGGCATAAAGCACCATCTGTGGATTTTTGGTCATGCTGGGACGGAACAAAGTCACAAGTTCAGGTCGACTGTGATGGAATGCAAGCCTGCTGCAGGGTGCCAGTTAGGCCCACTAAACACAGGACCTAAAATTATAATTTGTGGAACGTTGCAAGGATCAGCATTGACAATGCACCATGTAAATGAAGCGATGCTGTGTTCTGAGGTGCAGTGAGGCTGCAATGAGAGTGTCAGGACCCTGGAATCACGGGTGGCATCGATTTTACATAAACACTTTCAGCCTGCAGGTTCCTGGTCTGAAAGGATACGATTTCGGAATTCCAAGATGGCCGCCGCCTGTGTTCAGGGGTTGGCTGTCTATTGTATTGTTCCTCGAGGGAGCTGAGTCCAGGTGAAGCGCACGCCTAATAAGATCTGCGCACTTCACTAGAGTATTAGCCGTGAGGAGTCGAGTTTCTTAGGAGTTCGTGACGGAAATTGGAAATTAATTACTTTAGCGAGAAACACTTGGGTGAAGGTATTAGCGTTTCATTCTAGAGAAGTTGTCAACCCTAGAGAATCGTAGTAAGATTCGTTTAGAAGAAATAAACGAAACTATCTGACAGGAAAGTCAGACGTTTTCCAGTGCAACCACCGGCGTCAGTAGAACAATACAGAGAACGGCGTCTTATCTGTTTCCAGCATTGTGTTCACAACAGCAGCAGACCGACAAGCAGCACCTGTGAAGGAAAACAACAGTTTCAGAGCTAAGTGTCTGGAAGTCTAATTCAATTAATGTGTAGCGATTGTGGTGCCCGGGGGTAGAGGGATGGTACTACTATCTAGATCCCGAAGATGGTATGCGTGTGGGGACGTTTGTAGAAGAGGCAGAGTGAACTACAGTGACCAGCATTCCAAGGGGCAAGCAGGAAGAGCCATGAGACCTAAGGCATATTAGCCCCTCCCCTCCTCACGGACGGTGCTTGTCAATTTTTGTTTGTTGAGAGGATCGGAGTGGCGGAAGGTGTTCCCCGCCGGATTCCAGCGAGAAGCTAGAAGATTCCTGGATTTGAGAAGCCGTGATTAACCCAGCGTTTGGAACTTTCAGCGCTTTTCTGATAAGTACTCAAAAAACGGAAAAACGGGCTCGTTTTCGTTTTCAGCTTTGTTGTTTAAAAGTCCCTAGCTAGTTAGATTAGGGCACTCTTGGGACGTATTGCTTGTTCTTGCAACTCATATTAGGCAGCGTTCTGCCTGAAGACGCGCTGCGCTAATATTCCTTGTACTTTCTCTCCAGAGAGGGTTTCTGGGAGACGTAGTCTCAGAACTGTTTTTGTTTTGTTTGTTTTGTTCACGGACAGTTCTTGCCACACAGAGACAGAGACATTATTCCACGGACGTTTCTTGTGGGTTCCCTGAAGCAAACTTGTGGCTGACTCTGAGAGCGGTTTGTGCCATTTTAAACAACCGCTATTTTTCTATATCCTTTTTTGACTACCTCATGCCACAGTTCTGAACTCATTTCAGAACGAGTCATAGTCCTTGCAGGCTTGCTGTGGTGTCCTTTATTCACTGCCAGGGTTTTGTATGATTCCGGTGAGTGATGTGCCTACGAATTGCTTAAGATACTGTCCGAGAAACCTGAAGTGTAGTGTTGACTGTGTTCCTTACTTTTCCCTAATCAGGTGGGTCCTCTCCTGCTGTCCTACGCATCTTGTTGACCAGACTCCCGGGGGATCCCAAGGAATCATCGCTACCCATTTATTATTTTATCCACTTCCCCTTTCCCGGCTAGGTACGTGTGCGCACAGTGTGTTTCGCTTCCACTGTGGGTTCCGTGTCTGGTGGGGGAAGGAGAGCTTAGCATCCGAAGTCGTTTCTGCCGGACACCCTGAGCTAAGGTTAGTGGCGTGTGTGAGCCTGCGCTGCTGCCAATCCATGACAGATTGACAAGCCCAAGTTGACACACCGGCCCGAACGATGAATGTTGAGGCAGTCTTGGCCTCCCTGGTGGAAGGCATGGCCGCCTTACAACAGGAAGTAGCCACTTCCAGAGCTGAAAATCAAACCCTGTATAAAGAAGTGGGCACCCTAAGAAGGGAAGTCGCAGGACTAGTCCAGAAAGGAACAGGAGGGAGTCCTTATATTAAACCTGCTACCTTACCTCCCCCTGGCGCAAAAAAACCTATGGAAGTGGAAGGGGGTGGGTTCTCTGTTCCCCCTCAATTAGCCACCTCTAGTGCCTCCTCGGCTGAAGCCGCTCATACCGTTCATGTGGTGCAGACCGTAGGCGTTCCTTTAGCTTCCCCTGAACGCTTTTACGGAGACCCCCGTAAGTTTGAAACATTCCTGAATCAATGTAGGTTACATTTTTTATGTAAGCCCGGGGTATTTCAGGACGATTCTGCTAAGACAGCTTTTATGATGTCTTATATGGGGGGTAATGCTGCTAGCTGGAACATCCCTTTGCTGGAGAAGAACGACCCAGTGCTGCACGATTTTTCTGCTTTTTGTGTTGAGTTGCGCAAACTTTTTGATCGCAAATCTCACATGTTGACCCTGGATAGGGAACTACTCACCATACGTCAAGGTTCGCAGGACTTGTTGACTTATATCACCTCATTCAACAGGTTGGTGGTAGAGACCGATTGGCCCCCTGCAAAACGCATCTCGTTATTTTATCAAGGCCTTCGTGGTGAATTAAAAGACGTCCTTGCACAAGTGGTACAGTTACCCGACACCTGTGAAGAATTCATTGATTTGACTGTCCAGTTGGACCACAGGCTCCTAGAGAGAAGAGGGGATAGATCACGAGGAGACAATCGCCCTTTCTACCCTCGCTTTAGAGGTCCGATAGAAGAACGTTCCAAACCCTCCGAAGGTCCTGAACCCATGCAAATCGGTGGTATCCGTGGACCGCTGACACAGGAGGAAAAAGAGAAAAGACGTCGTTTGAAGCAATGTCTCTATTGCGGAAAAGGGGGTCACTTCATTAAGGACTGTAGAGCCCGGAACACCGTTCCAGCCAGAAACCCCGTCCCAAGGATACAAGCTCTAGTACAGTCCGATCAACCGACGGAAAACTGAAGAACCCAAACCAGGAAGAGGTCTCTGTCTTGGGTTGTTTGCCGCAAATGATCTCCCCATGTCTTGCAAACACATTGCATCCTGCAGTGGCGCATATGAACCTTCAAATCATCCTCTGGGTCACCCCACAGAAATCATTGAATATAGATGCCTTAGTAGATTCAGGAGCCACCGGGAACTATATTGATCAGGAATTTGCCATGAAGATCGGAATTGCATGTGAGAAAAAAGAAAAACCGGAGTTGGTGAAAGCCGTGGATGGAACTGTTTTATCATCGGGTCCAGTGGCCTACCACACCTGTCCCATGCTGATGCACATTGGAAACAATCATCAGGAATACATCCAGTTTGATCTCATTGATGCCCCCCAGTTTCGGCTCATCCTGGGAATGCCCTGGTTAACTCTACATGATCCAAAGGTCTGTTGGGCAGCACGCACTATCACCTTGTCATCCGATTACTGTCAGGAACATTGTACTCAGGTTTCTTCGGTTCCCTGCACTACTGAACTCTCGTCTTCTCTTTGTCTGGCGGCTGCATGTCCTCTTGAGCGATACTGTTGTGCCACGATACTTCCCTTGGAGTATCAGTCGTTCTCCCCTGTGTTTGACAAACAACAGGCTACCCATTTGCCGCCACACAGGGTATACGACTGCAGAATCGATCTCGTACCAGGAGCTGATATTCCATGTAGCAGGGTCTATGCCATGACCGAGAAGGAGACAGAATATCTGAAGACATACATTGAAGAGAATTTAGCATCGGGGTTCATCAGGCACTCATCATCTCCTGCCTCATCCCCTATGTTTTTTATTCCCAAGAAGGATTGCGCAGAATTAAGGCCCTGTATAGACTACCGAGCCATTAACCGTGTGACCATCAAAAACCGGTACCCTCTCCCCTTGATACCTGTGCTCATGGACCAACTCAAAGGAGCCAGATACTTTACCAAACTCGATCTGCGTGGAGCCTATCATCTGGTGCGTGTCAAAAAAGGGGATGAGTGGAAGACAGCATTTCGAACGAAGCTGGGCCTGTTTGAATATAGGGTAATGCCCTTTGGGCTGTGCAATGCCCCCGCCGCATTTCAGTTTTTCATGGACGAGGTTCTGCGGGGTTGTCTAGAAACCTATTGCATAGTCTACATCGATGACATCCTGGTGTATTCCTCCACTCTTTCAGAACATGTCATGCATGTGAAGTCTGTGCTAGACCGGTTACAACGTAACTCTCTCTACGCCAAGTTGGAGAAATGCTTGTTCCACGTCCAGGAAGTGTCCTTCCTTGGGTACATCATCAACGAGAAAGGCTTTCAAATGGACTTGAGTAAAGTGGAGGCGATACTCAATTGGACTACACCCAAAACCGTGAAAGCTGTACAAAGCTTTCTCGGTTTCGCAAACTACTATCGTAGATTCATCAAGGACTTCTCCAAGATCATACATCCGATTTCTTGTTTGTTAAGGAAGAATATGCCTTTTGTGTGGAGTAAAGATGCGGACGCGTCTTTTCAATACCTGAAGAAGCAGTTTACTCAAGCTCCTATTCTTCGTCACCCTGACTCTCAACTACCATTTATACTGGAGACCGACGCATCTCAATATGCTGTGGGGGGAGTGCTTTCCCAAAGACACCCTAGTACGGGCCAAGTACACCCTGTTGCCTTCTTCTCTAAAAAGCTCACGCCATGTGAGGTGAACTATGCCATAACAGACAAAGAACTTTTAGCTATAAAAAGGGCATGTGAGGAATGGCGTCATTATCTACTAGGCGCAGTACATACAGTTGAGATCTATACTGATCACCGGAATTTGTTATTTTTGAAAACAGCTAAGGCCCTCACTCCCCGACAGTTACGGTGGTCTCTGTTTTTCTCTGACTATAACTTCATTATCAAATACAAACCCGGACCCCAAAATGGGAAGGCAGATGCGCTGTCACGTCTGGAGGATGGAGAACTGAGAAAGACCGAAGACATAGAAACACCTTTGATCCTTCAGGAAACAACTGCAAGCGTGGGATCTGTAGCTCTCCTGTCGTCAAACAACTTTCTTGAGGACGTGAAAATAGCCCTTGCAGATATGAACGTACTTGAATGGATACAAGAGGATCCAGAGCATCGCACGGAAAAGGATGATCTCGCCTACCAGGATGCTGCGCTGTTTATCCCCACCGATGCCCTAAGACAACGAGTATTGGCTTGGTCTCATGATTCGGTTCTGGGGGGTCACATGGGAATGTACAAAACTATTGCTATCGTGGAGCGTTCCTTCTGGTGGCCCCAGCTAAGAGAGGAAGTCCGGTCTTATGTGAGGAATTGTGCCATCTGTACGCAAGGAAAAGCTGTGCATGCTCGACCGGTGGGACTACTGAGACCCTTGCCCATACCTCCCCAGCCTTGGCACACTCTCTCAATGGATTTTATTGTTGAGATGCCCCCTTGTGATGGAATGACAGTGATATTAGTTGTCGTCGATCACTTGACGAAGATGGGCCATTTCATACCTCTGGAGGATGTCCCCACATCTACTGAATTAGCAAAAGTGTTTCTTCAACATATAGTCCGGGCCCATGGTCTTCCTTGTGTATTGATCACCGACAGGGGTTCTCAGTTCACTTCTCGATTCTGGAAGGCGTTATGTACCACCTTGAACATTGATGCCCGTCTATCCTCCAGCTACCACCCTCAGACGGATGGAAAGACGGAGCGCCTGAACCAGACCCTGGAGCAATATCTTCGTTGTTTCTCTCTGAGGAATGATATGGACTGGACTGTGTTACTTTGGATGGCCGAATTCGCATACAACAATGCCGTGCACTCAACACTGGGTTGTTCGCCTTTTTTTTGCCTCCATGGGTACCATCCAAACATCCTTCCCTTTGAGTGGCCTGTCCATTCCCCTGTTCCTAGCATCCACGAACACCACGCCCATCTGAGAGCGGTGTTGTTGGATGCACGAAACAACCTGGCCGATGCCCAGTCCACGCAGAAACGCTTCGCTGACAGGAAAAGGAGGGTCGAACCGACATATGGGGTAGGAGACAAGGTGTGGCTCTCCACCAAGAATCTCCACATTAAAGGGCATACCAAACTGACACCCAAATACGTGGGCCCCTATAGTATAGTTGAAGTGATCAACCCTGTTGCTGTGAAACTCCTGCTCCCGGTGGGTTGGAAGATTCATCCTGTGTTCCATGTCTCCCTCCTGGTTCCCTGCCCTCCCAGTATGAGGCTCCCGGTAGCTCCACTTCCTATTGATGTGGATGGTCAGGAGGAATTTGAGGTGCAGTCCATCCTAGATTCCCGTATGGTGAGGGGCAGGATCCAGTACTTGGTGGAGTGGAAGGGTTACGGCCCGGAAGATCGGTCTTGGGAACCCCTAGGGAATCTGCACTGTCCGGAACTAGTTGACCGGTTCCATGCCCTGCATCCGGGCAAGCCTGGTCGACCGCCGAGTCGGCAGTCCTCGAGAGGGGGTTCTGTAGCGATTGTGGTGCCCGGGGGTAGAGGGATGGTACTACTATCTAGATCCCGAAGATGGTATGCGTGTGGGGACGTTTGTAGAAGAGGCAGAGTGAACTACAGTGACCAGCATTCCAAGGGGCAAGCAGGAAGAGCCATGAGACCTAAGGCATATTAGCCCCTCCCCTCCTCACGGACGGTGCTTGTCAATTTTTGTTTGTTGAGAGGATCGGAGTGGCGGAAGGTGTTCCCCGCCGGATTCCAGCGAGAAGCTAGAAGATTCCTGGATTTGAGAAGCCGTGATTAACCCAGCGTTTGGAACTTTCAGCGCTTTTCTGATAAGTACTCAAAAAACGGAAAAACGGGCTCGTTTTCGTTTTCAGCTTTGTTGTTTAAAAGTCCCTAGCTAGTTAGATTAGGGCACTCTTGGGACGTATTGCTTGTTCTTGCAACTCATATTAGGCAGCGTTCTGCCTGAAGACGCGCTGCGCTAATATTCCTTGTACTTTCTCTCCAGAGAGGGTTTCTGGGAGACGTAGTCTCAGAACTGTTTTTGTTTTGTTTGTTTTGTTCACGGACAGTTCTTGCCACACAGAGACAGAGACATTATTCCACGGACGTTTCTTGTGGGTTCCCTGAAGCAAACTTGTGGCTGACTCTGAGAGCGGTTTGTGCCATTTTAAACAACCGCTATTTTTCTATATCCTTTTTTGACTACCTCATGCCACAGTTCTGAACTCATTTCAGAACGAGTCATAGTCCTTGCAGGCTTGCTGTGGTGTCCTTTATTCACTGCCAGGGTTTTGTATGATTCCGGTGAGTGATGTGCCTACGAATTGCTTAAGATACTGTCCGAGAAACCTGAAGTGTAGTGTTGACTGTGTTCCTTACTTTTCCCTAATCAGGTGGGTCCTCTCCTGCTGTCCTACGCATCTTGTTGACCAGACTCCCGGGGGATCCCAAGGAATCATCGCTACCCATTTATTATTTTATCCACTTCCCCTTTCCCGGCTAGGTACGTGTGCGCACAGTGTGTTTCGCTTCCACTGTGGGTTCCGTGTCTGGTGGGGGAAGGAGAGCTTAGCATCCGAAGTCGTTTCTGCCGGACACCCTGAGCTAAGGTTAGTGGCGTGTGTGAGCCTGCGCTGCTGCCAATCCATGACATAATGTTAAGTTCATTGTGAATAGAAATATATGCAAATACTTACCAGAGTCAAGAATTGAAGAGTTGCTAGCGTTAAGTTTAACAGTCCACGTTCATAGAAACTTCCTAGAGGAAAAGAATAAAAAAAAGAAGAACGAGTGAATAATTAATAATCCATCCTACTAGAGAAGTTGGCTACAAAAATAATAAGAGATACAGGAAGACAGACAGCAGAGGCAATAAAAAGTGAGTAACATCCATAGAGTAATTAACCCAAAAAGAATAGGAAAGGACATAGGTAAAATTAACCAGTTGTGAAATTGTAATTTACAAGAGACTACAAGACAAGTCTACAACCAATGCAAATACACAAGAGATAAGAAGTCACTTAGAGAAATTAACTAGTGAGTAACATAAATAGAGTAATTAACCTGAAAAGAGTAGGGAAGGACATAAGTGGATTAACCAGTGGTGTAACTGTGATTTACAGGAGTCAACAAAAGACAAGTCTACAAACAGAAATAGGAAAGAAGAGAAGGAAGTCTCTTGGTAGAATACGGTAGGTTAGAGTAAGCACATATACACATTGGTAGAGTAGACTAGCATAGGGAAGACTAATAGTGTTATTCTCCCTTAGGTGTTTCTCCGAATGGTAGCGGTCTACGGGTCGGACTGACGAGAGGAACCAGCCAAGGGAGTCTCTTCTTGTTGTTTGTTATTTTATCCACTTTCCCCCCTCCCCCTGGGGTAATTAGCTAGAGGCTTGTAAACCTGAGCTCTGGTTCATTGCCTTGGGTGGATTTGGGATCGAGCATCTCTGTTCCTGTGCAGCCTTTCCAGGAGTATTCTTCAACCTGACAGAGTGAAGTGCCCAAGCTGCACCTTGCACCTGACCAGAGATGGCGGAAGGGTTAGATTTACAAGGGTTAGGAGTAATCTTAGATACAATACAGAAGGAGATAAGCGCAGTCAGAGAAGAGAATCAAAATTTGAGATTAGAGATGGCAAATTCTAGAAAGGAAACAGCAGAACTAGCACAAAGAATTAGACAGCCCTTCAGTTTAGGACAGGATACATCAAGTTCCTTATCAGATAGCACCAATAGATCGACCACTCAAGTTATCCACTCCCTGTCCCCAGTAATACCCCTAGCGGCCCCGGAGCATTTCAGTGGCGATCCACAAAAAGCCCAAATATTCATTACACAATGTTCATTACACTATTTGTGTCACCCTTCAGTTTTCCCTGATGCACAATCAATTGTCGCATTTGCATTATCCTATCTGAGTGGAGACGCTGCGTCGTGGTCTTTTCCACTGATAACCCGAGATGACCTAATATTGAGGAACTATGAAGAGTTCAAGGAGGAGTTTCTTTGAATATTTGACCGAAGAAGAATATCTCAAGTAGTGGACAATGAGTTACTAGACTTGAAGCAAGGAAATCGAGATCTAGTGTCATATTTGGCACAATTTAATAAACTAATAGTGGAAACCAATTGGCCAGAAAGCAAGCGAGATGCAGTCTTTTATCGTGGTCTTTGAGACGAACTAAAAGATGCTTTGGCCGGAATTCCAAACCGACCTACCAAAATCTCCGCCTTGGTGAACCTAGTTTTAGAGATTGATTTTAGACAAGGAGAAAGAAAAGGCAAGAAGAGGAGAGATTTCAGGCCAACGGTTTCGAGATTTGATCGTGTGAGGTCGGAAAGTAGCCGAAGTGGCGACGGATCATTGAGTGTGGAACCTATGCAGATTGGCACAATACGGGGTCCGCTGACAAAAGAAGAAAAAGAAAAAAGACAGACAAGTAACCTGTGCCTGTATTGTGGAGCCGGAGGTCATTTCGTCAGAAATTGTCCAAAAAAGCCAAAAATGAATTTCAAACCGAAGGAAAACTAGAGGCACCATCTGTTGGAGGAGTTGAACGGGTGGATGCGAGTTTAGAAAAAACTCCAGAAGAACACAGAGTCGCCAACACTTCACAGTCTGCGGACCCTCATTTGATTCTATCAATGGAGGTTAAGTTCTGATATGAAACGTTAACTGGAGTCTCAGTAATGATAGACTCAGGAGCCACAGGAAACTTCTGCAATTCAAAGTTTGCAGCAAGAGCGGAAATTCAGGCAATCAAGAAAGACAGAAGTGAACCTGTGAGAGCAATAGATGGAACCAATTTATCATCCGGACCAATAACGAGCCATACTGAAATAATTAATCTCATCTCAAATGAAGGTCATGAGGAAAGGATCCAATTTAATCTCATTGATGCTCCACAGTTTGAATTAATACTTGGTCTTCCTTGGCACACTGAGCACAACCCAACGATTGATTGGAGCAGTAGAACCATCAGGATGGATTCCAAGTACTGTGTAGAAAATTGTTTTGAGAAAAAAGAGAACGCACTCGAGTACAATATAGTCCACTCCCTGTGTGAAACAGGAGGTTCCATATGCGTGATCAATGCATAAGAGGTCCCAGAAGAGTATAAGGATTTCCAAGATGTATTTAATGAAGTAGAAGCTGAACAGCTGCCTTCGCACAGAATCTATGATTGCAAGATAGAACTGGAACCAGGTTCCAATCTACCTTGCAGTAGAGTGTATACACTAACCGAGAAAGAGAACCACCACTTAAAAGAATACTTAGACAAGTACCTTGCAAATTGTTTCATTAGACCCTCCCAATCCCCGGTCTCATCCCCTTTGTTTTTTGTGCCGTAGAAGAAAGGGGATTTGAGGATCTGTATCCATTACAGAGCGATAAATAGAATCAGAAAGAAGAACAGGTATCCTTTACCATTGATATCAGTTCTGCCGGATCAATTGAAAGGCGTCCAAATATATACGAAACTAGACCTGAGAGGGGCTTATCATTTGGTCAGAATGCGAGAAGGCGATGAATGGAAGACAGCCTTCAGGACCCAATTCGGATTATTCGAGTATCAGGTCATGCCTTACGGTCTTTGTAATGCACCAGCCGCCTTTCAACATTTCATCAATAATATACTAAAGGAATATATCGACCAATGCGCCATAGTATACATTGATGACATTCTTATTTATTCCACGGATCAAGAAAAACATCAGAACCAAGTGCGAGGGGTTTTACAAAAATTAGGAGACCACAGACTGTTTGTTAAGTTGGAGAAGTGTGCCTTTAATTTCCCTCAAGTAGAATTCTTGGCTTCGTCAAATCCCCAAATGGAATTCTTATGGACCAGCGGAAGATCGAGGCAGTGGTGAACTGGAAATCCCCGGTGAGTGTCAAAGAAGTGCAAAGCTTCATCGGGTTTGCTAATTTTTATCGAAGATTTATCGGCGAGTTCTCACAGAAAATCTTACCGCTTACGAAGTTGCTCAAGAAAGGAATCCAATTTGAGTGGACAAAACAAGCTGAGGAAGCCTTCAATTCCTTGAAGCGGGACTTTACTTCAGCCCCAATTCTTCAACATGCTGACCCTACGGAACCCTTCTATGTCGAGACTGATGCCTCCGATCAAGCTGTGGGAGGAGTTCTATCCCAACGGAACAAGCTTACAGGGAAATTGCATCCAGTCGCTTACAGATCCAGGAAGTTGTCCCCAGCTGAGATCAATTATACAATTACCAAAAAGGAGCTACTGGCTATAAAGGACGCTTTCAAGTAATGGCGTCATCACCTAATGGGAGCCCAACATCAAGTGACGGTATTTACAGATCATCGAAACTTAAAGTTTCTGAAGGCGGCTAGAACCCTAACTCCACGGCAGTTACGATAGTTATTGTATTTTGCAAATTACGACTTCGTAATTACTTATCTGCCAGGAACGCAAAACGGAAAGGCTGACGCCTTATCTAGAATAGATACAGAAAATCAAAAGGCACCCTTGGAAAATCAATCCATCATTCCACAGGAAAAAATAATCAGAGTTACGAGTTCCATCAACCTAGAAAGCAGTATATCTGAGATGATGAGTCTGGAGGCTATGCAAGATTGGGTTAAGGAAAAAGAAGGCAGAAGGATTTTACGCCAACTCCCTTACTTTCAGGAATGCCTATACATTCCCACAAAGGAGCTACAGCAACAGGTGATACGAGAATGTCATGATGCAAAGTTAGCCGTACACATGGGAGAAGCAAAAACCAAGGAGTTAATCAAGAGACATTTTTGGTGGCCAGAGATGACTAAAGACATTGAGGATTATGTTAAAACTTGTGAGATATGTGCTCAGGGAAAATCCGAACGGCAGGCCCCTAAGGGGTTGCTGCAACCTTTGCCCACACCACCTTATCCTTGGCACACAGTTACCTTAGATCTCATTACTGATTTACCACTCAGTCAGGGTCACAATACCATATTAGTGGTGGTAGATGCTTTCTCTAAGATGGCCCATTTTACAGCTTTAAAAGGGGTTCCTACAGCAAAACAGTTAGCAACTCACTTTAGCACAGAACAAGTGAAAATACATGGAATTCCCAGGGTTGTAATCTCGGACCGAGGGCCACAATTCATTTCACATTTTTGGAAATCTTTCATGGAAAGTCTAGGAACTGAAGGACAATACTCCACCAGTTATCACCCAGAAACCGATGGTCAGACTGAGAGGGTGAACCAGGAGTTAGAACAATATTTAAGGTTATTTCTGCTAAAACAAAATGGGAACTGGTCAGAGTATTTGTGGACTGCTGAGTTCGCTCACAATAATGCAAAACATGTGTCCACAGGCTTCTGTCCCTTCTATATGAATTATGAAAGGCATCCCAACTCTTAGACAGATAGACATATCAGTTCCGGCAGTAAAAGATTTAGTGTCACATCTGAAACAAATTCATCAAGACGCCATAAAAAACCTAACAACAGCTAAGGAAAAATATAAGGTCAATGCTGGTAAAGAGACGTGAAGCCCCCTCATTAGAAACCTCGGACAAGGTTTGGTTAAATACCAAGAACCTGAGGCTAAAGGGAAACAGGAAATTTCAACCCCGATTTATTGGTCCATATCCAGTAGAGAAAAGAATAAATCAGGTTACTTACCGACTTACCTTGCCATCAAAACTTAAAATTCACCCAGTGTTTCATGTTTCTCTTTTGAAGAAAGCACCGACTAATTTAAGGAAGTTACTACCGCCAAAACCTCTCTGTTTCGAGACAGGTAATGAGTATGAGGTCAAGGAAATCTTGGATTCCAAAACCTCGAAAGGACAACTGTACTACTTGGTGGACTGGAAAGGGTATGGCCCAGAGGAGCGGTCTTGGGAGCGGAACAAGCATGTACACGCTCCAAGATTGGTCAAGGCATTTCATCAACGTTTCCCCACAAAACCAAGATTGGGAGGACCCACCTTGTTGGGGGTACTGTCAGGACCCTGGAATCGCGGGTGGCATCGATTTTACATAAACCCTACCAGCCTGCAGGTTCCTGGTCTGAACGGATACGATTTCAGAATTCCAAGATGGCCGCCGCCTGTGTTCAGGGGTTGGCTGTCTAGTGTATTTTTCCTCGAGGGAGCTTAGTCCAGGTGAAGCGCGCGCCTAATGAGATCTGCGCACTTCACTAGAGTATTAGCCGTGAGGAGTCGAGTTTCTTAGGAGTTCATGATGGAAATTGGAAATTGATTACTTTAGCGAGAAACGCTTGGGTGAAGGTATTAGCGTTTCATTCTAGAATAGTTGTCAACCCTAGAGGATCGTAGTAAAATTCGTTTAGAAGAAACAAACGAAACTATCTGACAGGAAAGTCAGAAGTTTTCCAGTGCAACCACCGGCGTCAGTAGAACAATACAGAGAACGACGTCTTATCTTTTTCCAGCATCGTGTTCACAACAGCAGCAGACCGACAAGCAGCGCCTGTGAAGGAAAACGACAGTTTCAGAGCTAAGTGTCTGGAAGTCTAATTCAATTAATGTTAAGGTCATTGTGAATAGAAATATATGCAAATACTTACCAGAGTCAAGAACTGAAGAGTTGCTAGCGTTAAGTTTAACAGTCCACGTTCATAGAAACTTCCTAGAGGAAAAGAATAAAAAAGAAGAACGAGTGAATAATTAATAATCGATCCTACTAGAGAAGTTGGCTACAAAAATAATAAGCGATACAGGAAGACAGACAGCAGAGGCAATAAAAGGTGAGTAACATCCACAGAGTAATTAACCCAAAAGGAATAGAAAAGGACATAGGTAAAATTAACCAGTTGTGAAATTGTAATTTACAGGAGACTACAAGACAAGTCTACAGCCAATGCAAATACACAAGAGATAAGAAGTCACTGAGAGAAATAAACTAGTGAGTAACATAAATAGAGTAATTAACCTGAAAAGAGTAGGGAAGGACATAAGTGAATTAACCAGTGGTGTAACTGTGATGTACAGGAGTCAACAAAAGACAAGTCTACAAACAGAAATATGAAAGAAGAGAAGGAAGTCTCTTGGTAGAATACGGTAGGTTAGAGTAAGCACATATACACATTGGTAGAGTAGACTAGCATAGGGAAGACTAATAGTGTTATTCTCTCTTAGGTGTTTCTCCGAATGGTAGCGGTCTGCGGGTCGGACTGACGAGAGGAACCAGCCAAGGGAGTCTCTTCTTGTTGTTTGTTATTTTATCCACTTTCCCCCTCCCCCCTGGGGTAATTAGCTAAAGGCTTGTAAACCTGAGCTCTGGTTCATTGCCTTGGGTGGATTTGGGATCCAGCATCTCTGTTCCCTTGCAGCCTTTCCAGGAGTATTCTTCAGCCTGACAGAGAGGTCCTCCATTGTCAATGAGGATCCTGTCTACTAGGGCTTTTGATGCGAAGCCCAGCATTGAAGATGCATCCATCATGAAGTCGGGGTGATGCAGAGTCTGCCGTTCTTGTCAATGCTGCCGTCGACGAGGGATGTGAAGCCTGCGCTGAGGATGCGTTGCGCAGAGGCAGTTCAAAAGAGGCTGCAAAGTTGATGCACGTTTGTGCAACTGATCCAATCGACGTGGTAGTGCGATGCGTAGGTTCTGCTCGTGTTTACGCTGTGCACCACAGGAGATGCGTTGCTTCTGCTGGATCCACAGAGGCTGACAGAGCACCTTAGACCCTCTTCCAAGTGTCCAGGACTGGTGTGTCACCACTTGCCAGGTTAGACTCACAGATGGCTGAGACCAGGTGCTGGAGTCAAGGTTGTTGGAGCCTTGTTTACCTGAGGATCAAGTCATGAGGCCAGCCAACTAGCTGTTGGAGAGTTGGAGAATCTTCTATAGGTTCCTCCCTCCACCCCGAGGTGTCAGGCATCCCCTTCCTTCGGGTCCTGGCCCCAGCTTGTCTGGGGTCAAAATAGACCAGTGACAACCCCTCTATGAGAATGCTCAGGCAGAGCCTTTGTGATGTGCAAGTTTGGTATGTGACAGCTCCTCACCCTCGTTAAACCAGAGTGGCCCATTCTGTCGGTACCTGTCTTCCCTTGGTCTCACAGTCTGGGAGCAATACACAGACCAACTGCCAGATATACCTAGTCATGTGACTCAGGATCACGCTGCAGACAGCAACTGGTTAAGACAAGAAAATGCCAACAGTATAGAAGTGGCATTTTCAGAATTGTGATTACAAATCTAACGTTACCATTGAAGAGGTCTTTCAATTACAATTCTTTAGACACCAAACATGATCTGTCCGTCTGGTCCCAGTTGGAAGTTACAGCTTATTAAATGTAAAAAGGTAACTCCAATGATATCCTATAGGAGAGGTAGGCCTTGCAGTAGTGGAAAATGTACTTAAGAGTGTTTTACTACCAGGACATGTAAAACTTAAACGTACATATCCCACTTTTTAAATACACTGCACCCTGCCCTTTGAGCTGTTTTGGGCCTGCCCATGGGTGACTTACATGTATTAGAAAGGAAGGTTTGGGCCTGGCAAAAGGTTTAATTTGCCTGGTCGAAATGGCTCTTTAAAACGGCACACACAGGCTCCAATGGCAGGCTCTAAACATGTTTAAAGGGCCACTTAAGTGGATGGCACAATCAGTGCTGCAGGCCCACTGGTAGCTTTTAATTTACAGGTCCTGGTCACAGGTAGTGCCACTTTACTAGAGATGTTCAAGTACATTAAATATGCCAATGGGGTATAAACTTATTGTACCATGTTTTAAGGAGGACACAATTACTTTAGTACTGCTTACAGTCCTAGAAGCCAACAAAACGTTTTCAGAAAACAGGAGGTGAAGACAAAATGATTGGGGATGATCCTGCAGAAAGGGCTAAACCCAACAAGCGTCTAGTATGCTAGTTCACAAGAATATTATATTGGAGTGAAAGCACCTACTTGTGATTGTCATTTGGGTGAAATACCATGCTCTAGGCAGTAGCAAATTAGGTAGAAATCAAGGGGGTGTGCTCTGCATCTGATCATCTTTAGTTGGGGCCCCTTCTGCAGCCAGAGAGTTCTCTGCATAATTACAGATTTGCCACATAATCCAGCATCTGTTGTATAATCTGCTGATTTTAACAAAAACAGACATTTGTTTCTAATTCAAAAGGATCAAAAGTTATTGAAAAGGTGGCAACACGTTGCTGCGCAGCGGAAAGCCCTTTGCAATGGTTGACTGGTAACGTTTAAATTGCTTATTGCAGTCTTTGGACGTTAATTCTGGAATTAATGAGATTAAACCTTTGCCCAGACAGAATTACATGTACAAATGACAAAATATGTTAGTCATTCTATCAAACAAATTGCTGCAGTATGCCTCATAATTTGTGTTTCTTTGCAGCGTAATTCCAGAAGCTGTATCTTTAGTCCAGGCTGTATTAATGATAGGTTGTACCACAAAAATGCTAATAACATAACGTAACAGAACATATTAAACCAACATAGCACTAGTATGGCTGTGTATTATTGATAACTCAGGATACGTTTCTGTCTCCTGTTCCCACACTTTTGTATGGGTGCTTCGTACACACATTTTTTGAGGATCCACAGTTTTTGGAGCCCATTTGGTTTAATGAATGTCTGACAGGTTACTTCTAAATAACTTAAAGGGGATCTAAAATTATGGGGAATTTAGGAGGCTCACTTTTCTTCACTCACATCTTAGGAATTTTTTTTTTGGTTCGGGTTGACTTGAAATTCGTATTACTTTTTTTACACCACAGAACTACAAGTTCAAATTGAGAATTTTAAAAAACAGAAACAAAGAAAGTGTAGAGTACAGCCGCGGCCGGTAGTGTGAGTACCGGCCAGGAGGTGACGTGGGGAGGGGGAGGGGCAGGTGGGGGGTAGTAATGTATGGACAAATTTCGTTGCGCGCACTGCATCATCTAATGCGATGCAGTGCACGCAACGAAATTAGTTTTATTTATTTTTATGTTTACTTACCTGTTAAAGTCCGTAATCCATACATGTGTGTGTAAATGTCCGACCCATAAGTCTGTGCACTCTTTTTTGAGCCTGAAGTTCAGCAACATCTCACACCAGTCATTCAGCTCCACGCACCAGTTGTTTGTGGCTGAAACAGGGCAGACACTTTATAAAGGTACAAATCGAGACATTTCTGTGGTACTTCTATCACATTGAAAATTGTAAAATTCATGTGTCTAGGATTTCGTATTATTTTGGTGCTTCGGTGTTAGTCAAACTTAATCAGACATTTTCATGCATGCACTGAAGTTGGCCAAGACAGAGTCCAGGACAATGACTTATCAATATTAATTTGTAGGCAGGCTATGATGAAATAATGACAATGAAAATGCTTGTTGTTTGCATGTGAAAAGTGCAGACAAATTTGTTTCAACCTCACCAGACGAGGAGCATGGATGGCCTTCATCACAGCATTAATCATTTCTCCAAGAATGGCGCCATTATACTCATGGTATCAAAGTGAAGAGATATTCTTCACCTCAGGTCCTCAAAAGAATAGCAATTTTCCTAGACAATAGCTGGCAAAGTCCACCTACTTTGACAGCACCTTTGGCCATGATTATGCTGGTTCAAAGCATATTGACTGCTAAGGCAGCATAACTGGAGATTCATTTCTTTCAAAAGTTCTTTAAATTCGACTCTGACGAACAGCCAGTCTCTTTCCAAATATCCCCCAACCTAGGCACTCATCGCAAAGGCTTTGGAAGTCACTGCTTGCCACTTGGAATGCATTCCAAAGTAAAACCGATGAATGGATTGCTCCCTGCCTTGTCCATCTCACACATTAGGACAAGGTAAGAGAGGAAATTAGCAGATTTCGACAAGATATTAGTAACAGCCTCACTACCCTTTCACAAAAAGTTAGATAAAGGACTGACCGTCATTTTCTGGCCAGACACAATAGGATCTAGCATTTTGTTGATATCTCAAAGTTGAGAGTACTTGCACTTTGGGGGGTTTTGTTAATCATAAACCCTTCAGCAACTAATAAAGCAAACCGTGTTCTCCTGTGGGATTGTCTACCACCAAAGCATCTCCCACTGAAATCTGAGTGATATCAATTTAGCCGACTATAAGCCTTATTGCTCTCTGCCATCTAGGACAGAAAGTTTAAAACATATTTAATCTTGGAGTTGAAATCCTTCTGTAGGCAGGAACTTCTCAAAGTGTTTCAGGTTCATCTATAATTCTGAAGTGCCTACTGCTCAGGCTGCTTGATGCTATGAAACTCCAGTTCTGGCCATACATCCCAGAAACTAGACAAGCCATCAAGTGCCAGAGGCTGTCATGTATCATAGGATGTACCTCTTCCCGAGGGTCCAGCAGAAGATCTGGGAATAGGAGATGCCTCACCAGACAATCCTACAAAGGTTTCAGCAGTACTTGAAACTATGCCAGTGGCCTCCACATTAGAGTCAACATAATTAAGTCTGCTAACTGCCTCCTGGTCTAAGATATCACTTGTGGAATTGTTATGAATGAGTAAATGAATAGTTTAATCCAGTGCTGACTGAAGGAATCTGTCAAAACCTTCTATATCTGATCTTCAACTGTAGAAGACTGGGTCATATATGTAGTACTGGAGGCAAAATGTCCCTTGTTGGATGGCTTCATGTAGCATACAGAGCCTCACAACTTGATGGGTACAGCCTCCAGTTGCTGGAATCCAGAAGAAACTGGAATTCCATTCAGCAACTACATTGGTTGTCAAGGGGAGATCTCAGCTGTAATGATGCCCATGTCCATGCAGAAGTCCTATAAATATGAGGCAACTCTGAGCAACATGTTGCATCTATTTTTTCCTAAACTACTAATGTAATAAGCTGCTGAAACATTACAATTTTGAGTACACATACGTTCACTTGTGTATTGACAGGCTGTGGATCGCAAACAACTCCACCAACGTCCTTAGGCAATTTATATAAAGCCTTAACTCATCTAAGAAGCACTTTCCTCTGGCACGCAAACTGCTGTATCAAGCTCCACCGTCAATGCATGATCTTATATTGGTTGACATGGTCATCCATCCATCCATTTAATGCTTCCACGTTCTCTAGCCACCTCGTTAGCTCTGCACTTGCATCCTTGGACAGAAAAATCTTCTTGGGGTGCAAGAAACCACTCCGCAAGACGAGGTAGTAAGCACAGAAAATAGCTTGAAGGGATGAGGATAAAAGCGTCTCTATATTGACAATCATTGTAAGTGAACAGAACAATTTCTTAAGGTACATCAATGGGAAAGGAAATAAGAGACAATTTTCCTTGGCTGCCAAGCAGCAAAGAAAGAAGAGAATCAGAAAGTGAGCTGACATTTTCTGAGTTTTGGTATTGCACTGTTGATTGCTTGAGAGCCGTGTCATCTATAGATTATACCATGGAGGGTGTTGTAATTGTGGAACTGTTTGCGCTGGTATGTGAAATAGTAAAGAAAGACTTATAACCTTGAGTCCGGTCTGGCCATACAATCAGACAGAACATTGCCTTCTCAGAATCCCAGGGCCGGTTGTGTCACTGTGTGTACAAGGTTATGAAACACAACAAGGGCACCCAATCGAGTCAGCACAGGACCTCGGGGAACATATTAGTGAGAACAACAGTGGTCCCATGCATGGAGGAATTGTAAACAAAGGATAAATATAGACACAATGGAAACTATATTGTATATTAACTTGCCCAGCCGGGCAGAGGTCCAGTATTTAATTTTCCAACACAAATTTTCAGAAAAATACCTTCAACAATTTCTTGGAGATGGGCACACGCCTGTACCCAAAAATTTACAAAGTGTCATGGTTAGCAGAGTAGATAGAAAATAGAATGAGATTTTTAGGCAAGAGCTATTATATTCTGTGAATATAACAATACCAGAATTTTCATTCACACCATTACTGAAATTATAGTAGTTAATACACAACACAGTATATGGTGTAGTAATTGTCGACGGCGTTTCGATCCCATTAAAAAGTTACAGGGATCATTATCAGGACTGAATAAAGCCTAATTATTCCTAGCCATGATAGCCGCGATGAACAGCTCGCACGCAGTTGGTGCCGGCCGGTACAGGGTAGAAAATAATTGGTTTGCAGTCGTGACCCATGAAGGAACTGGTTGTTCCGTATTATCCGGGAAATTTTCCAGCAATGGGACGGGGAACAGTCTCCCCGTTTTAGATAAGACGCGCCAGCGGGGGGCTTGGTCGTGTCAATTGGAGCCTTCACAGTGGACTGCAGACGCTTCCCGGGTCGACTGCAAACCAATTATTTTCTACCCTGTACCAGCCGGCACCAACTGCGTGCGAGCTGTTCATCGCGGCTATCATGGCTAGGAATAATTAGGCTTTATTCAGTCCTGATGATGATCCCTGTAACTTTTTAATGGGATAGAAATGCCGTCGACAATTACTACACCATATACTGTGTTGTGTATTAACTACTATAATTTCAGTAATGGTGTGAATGAAAATTCTGGTATTGTTATATTCACAGAATATATTAGCTCTTGCCTAAAAACCTCGTTCTATTTTCTATCTACTCTGCTAACCATGACAATTTGTAAATGTTTGGGTACAGGCTTGTGCCCATCTCCAAGAAATTGTTGAAGGTATTTTTCTGAAAATTTGTGTTGAAAATTAAATACAGGACCTCTGCCCGGCTGGGCAAGTTAATATACAATATAGTTTCCATTGTGTTTATATTTATCCTTTGTTTATAATTCCTCCATGCATGGGACCACTGTTGTTCTCACTACTGTGTGTACAAGGAGCATAGACACACGTGTCAAAGTTGAAATTACTCATAAGCTCCCTGGTTCATTCAGTAGTAAGTATTAAATGATTGGAAACAATTCTGAGGAATTTCATGAATGGGTATGTTAGCTTTCATTCCTTGATAATATTCCATTGAACTGAACGTGTGAGATCTGTGTCGAAACTCTACATTTAATAATCATAATGGAACCAATACAGGAAACTAGGGCGTTGGATGAGCACTTCTTAGCGTGTAAAGTAGTTGAAGACTATTAAGTGTTTACCCCATCACATCCCTGCTTGGAAGAGCCATAACTATGTATTGTCTTACTAAGTACATAGGCCTGCTAGCTTTAGCTTACATCGTCAGCCAACTTTTGGGATATTTCCCCACCATTCATAGCTTGCACTTGTTCTGTGAGTAATGAAAGCCTCCTGACACTTAGTTCATGGTTTTTTCATTCATCCAGTGCTTATTTTGTGAAACAGAAGAGGTCAGTGGTTTTCTGAGAAGCCACAACGAGCATTGCTAAGTGCCAGGGTTATTGAACGCCATTGGGTGCCAAGTTTTGATTCCACCTCATGCTTCTTCCTTTCACCACCCTACACTTCTTGTATCTTTATTTCACTGTTGAAAGGTATTCTTTTCTCCCATTGTTACAATTTTGTATCTCTTTATTTCTTTCCCTTTTTTATCTCTTTTTTATCTGATCGAAATAAAGTCACCGGCCCCAAAAGAGTGTGTCTTGCTCACCACTTGCACAAATTAAGCCCAGAAGGTATTATAGTAGATTATTACTTCTATTTAGGAGTGCATATATACTACTTGTGTCTTACAGTGGTGAAACACCAAAAATAGTTTGGTGCATCCCTACAGTTCACATAACCCGTTGACTTTTCTTCGGATCACGGAAACAATATCAATGGCAACAATTTAGAACTACAAAAATATCGAGTAAAAAATATAGAATGCCAAAATATTGACTTTCTATCTCCAAACAGGTAAGTACGAAAAAATTGAATCAAAAATATTGTTGTAAAAAATAGAGATAGTCAAAATATCGAATATTTAAAATAGTTAAAAGTAATTTAAAATTAATGAAATAATAAATATAACTAACTTAAACATACTTAAAATACTTCAATAACATTAAAATTAATAAATATTTAATATAAATAAATATATATATATTATATATATATGTTAATAATATATATATATATATATATATATATATATATATATATATATATATATATATAACATAGTATTAATAAGTAATATAAAATATATTTACCATAGGCCATAGGATAGAGAGAGGGTTAAATTTACTATTACCACTCCAGTGAGTGCAACAGTAGAAAAAAAATTGGATAGCGTAGCAGTAAAAATTACTATTCCCACTCCAGTGAGTGCAACAGTAGGGAAAGCGTTGGTTAGCGGGAGGTTAAAAATTACTATTCCCACTCCAGAGAGTGCAACAGTAGGTAAAGCGTTGGATAGCGTAGAGTAAAAATTACTATTCCCACTCCAGTGAGTGCAACAGTAAGGAAAGCGTTGGATAGCGTAGGGGTAAAAATTACTATTCCCACTCCAGAGAGTGCAACAGTAGGGAAAGTGTTGGATAGCGTAGGGGTAAAAATTACTATTCCAACTCCAGTGAGTGCAACAGTAGGAAAAGCTTTGGATAGCGTAGGGGTAAGAATTACTATTCCCACTCCAGTGAGTGCAACAGTAGGGAAAGCGTTGGATAGCGGGAGGGTAAAAATTACTATTACCACTCCAGACAGTGCAACAGTAGGGAAAGCGTTGGATAGCGTAGGGGTAAAAATTACTATTCCTACTCCAGTGAGTGCAACAGTAGGGAAAACGTTGGATACCGGGAAGGTAAAAATTACTATTCCCACTCCTAAGAATGCAACAGTAGGGAAAGCGTTGGATAGCGTAGAGGTAAAAATTACTATTCCCACTCCAGAGAGTGCAACAGTAGGGAAAGCGTTGGATAGCGTAGGGGTACAAACATTACTATTCCCACTCCAGAGAGTGCAACAGTAAGGAAAGCGTTGGATAGCGTAGGGGAAAAAATTACTATTCCCACTCCAGTAAGTGCAACAATAGGGAAAGTGTTGGATAGCGTTGGGGTAAAAATTACTATTCCCACTCCAGTGAGTGCAACAGTAGGGAAAGCGTTGGATAGCGGGACAGTAAAAATTATTATTTACACTCCAGTGAGTGCAACAGTATAGAAAGCGTTGGATAGCGTTGGGGTAAAAATTACTATTCACACTCCAGTGAGTGCAACAGGAGGGAAAGCGTTGGATAGCGGGAGGGTAAAAAATACTATTCCCACTCCATAGAGTGCAACAGTAGGGAAAATGTTGGATAACGTAGGGGAAAAATTACTATTCCCACTCCAGAGAGTGCAACAGTAAGGAAAGCATTGGCTAGCGGGAGGGTAAAAATTACTATTCCCACTCCAGAAAGTGCAACAGTACGGAAAGCGTTGGATAGCGTAGGGGTAAAAATTACTATTCCCACTCCAGTGAGTGCAACAGTAGGGAAAGCGTTAGATAGCGTAGGGGAAAAATTACTATTCCCACTCCAGTGAGTGCAACAGTAGGGAAAGCATTGGAAAGCGTAGGAGTAAAAATTACTATTCCCACTCCAGAAAGTGCAACAGTAGGGAAAGCGTTGGATAGCGGGAGGGTAAAAATTACAATTCCAACTCCAGAGAGTGCAACAGTAGAGAAAGCGTTGGATAGCGTAGGGGTAAAAATTACTATTCCCAATCTGGAGAGCGCAACAGTAGGGAAAGCGTTGGATAGCGTAGGCATAACATTTACTATTCCCACTCCAGTGAGTGAAACAGTAGGCAAAGCATTGAATACCGGGAAGGTAAAAATTACTATTCCCACTCCAGAGAGTGCAACAGTAGGGAAAGCGTTGGATAGCGTAGAGATAAAAAATACTATTCCCACTCCAGAAGGTGCAACAGTAGGGAAAGCGTAGGATTGCGTAGGGGTAAAAATTACTATTCCCACTCCAAAGAGTGCAACAGTAGGGAAAGTGTTGGATAGCGTAGGGGTAAAAATTACTATTCCCACTCCAGTGATTGCAAGAGTAGGGAAAGAGTTGGATAGCAGGAGGGTAAAAACTACTATTCCCACACCAGTGAGTGCAACAGTAGGGAAAGTAAATACTTCATATATAAATTAAAATATATATATTAATACCAATTACAAATTAATTTAAATAATTAACACCTTTATATAATATATTAATCAATCAATAAAAAATGCAAATAAAAATTAATTATTAAAAATAATGACCTACTAATACAAATTATTTACCAATTAACAATAAATTAATTAACAATTAAAAAATAATTACAAATTTGACAAAAAAAATACTTTAAAAATTGAATTACTTACAAGTAAATTACTTCCCACCCCATTCACCTATTAACCCACAACCCGCTACAGAAAATAAATTACTAAATTTAGCATATTTATCAATGAATCAATTATTAAAATGAATTACCAATTATAGTTTAATTAATTATCAATTAAAAATTAATTAACAATTAATTCAAAATAAATACCAATAAATAAATTAAGATATTTTATTAATTATAATTAAATTACTTCCTACCCTATTCCCCTATAAACCCACAACCCGCTACAGAAAATAAATTACTAAAATTAACATATTTATCAATGAATCAATTCCTTAAAATTAATTACCAATTATATTTTAATTAATTACCAATTAATAATTAATTAACAATTCAAAATAAATACCAATAAATAAATTAACATAGTTAATTAATTATAATTAAATTACTTCCCACTCTATTCCCCTATAAACCCACAGCCCACTACAGAAAATAAATTACTAAAATTAACATAATTATCAATTAATCAATGAATTAAAATGAAATACCAATTATATTTTAATTAATTAACAATTAATAATTAATTGACAAATAATTCAAAATAAATACGAATAAATAAATTAACATATTAAATAAATTATAATTAAATTACTTTCCTTCCTATTCCCCTATAAACCCACAACCCGCTACAGAAATTAAATTACTAAAATTAACATAATTATCAATTAATCAATTAATTAAAATTAATTACAATTATATTTTAGTTAATTAATAATTAATAATTAATTAACAATTAATTCAAAATAAATACCAATAAAAAATTAACATATTTAATTAATTATAATTAAATTACTTCCCACCTTTTCCCCTATAAAGCCACAACCCGCTACAGAATTATATTACGCAAAAATTTAAATATCATAAAAAAATTTATTAATATAAATAATAAAATAAATATACACTTTTCAAACATATACTAACATAAAAAAACTTTATAAATTGATATTAACTTACGCAGCTCAAATGCGATTTTTTGTAGTCTATATTCTGTCCATTCTATATTTTTGTAGTCTATATTCTGCCCATTCTATATTTTTGTTGTCTATATTCTGTCCATTCTATATTTTTGTTGTCTATATTCTGTCCATTCGATATTATGTCCATTCTATATTTTTGATTCGATATTAATGCAAATCGATATTAAAAACTCGATATTTTGAGTGTATACCCTTTTGTTCTGGTCAGAGTGAACACCTCACATTTCACAGCTGTGGTTTGCACACTCACATTCTGCACCAGACATCCTACAATGCATTGTGGTAGATGCAGTACAGTTTACTCAGAATTCAGTTGTTTTGCAGTTTGGTTTACTTATATTTCAGTAATTACTTTTGCAGTCAAGAACTTGCTCAGTCACCAATTCAAATGTTCTGACATGCATTTCATGGCTTCTGCAATTCATCTGACAAAAGTATTGCTTCCATTCATAGGAACTTACACACTCTTCCTATATTTCAGGCTGAGCCAGTACTTGACTGCTAAGCAGTGAACTGTGAGTAAACATCAATACCCAGACACCACAGGCTATTGGGTGAATGTAAAGAAGCGAACATTATTAAAATATGCGTAGAAAACAATGTCTGGACAAGCAAAGGAGAAATCATGACTTATTGTCTCCTTTGTGATATCAAATGTATGTAACACTTGAATCCTGACCACCTGCTGCAGAAATGTGTGAGTAACCTAGAGATCAAAGGTTTAAATCCTAGCAGATTTGCTCATTCAAAGGTCGATAAAATAACACTCAGTAAAAAGTAAAGGCAATATTTTTAGGTCACAAGTAACACTTTGCAGATTTTATTGATATTAGCTACTAATTTCAGGTGCACTATTGAATAAACCCTCTAAAGTTAAACATTTTGTAACACTATAGATCCAATTAGTTTCAAAACAGTGAAACAGCAAACCATTGGGTGTTTAAGTCATTTTAAGAAGCTCCCGTGTTGGATTTCAATAGAATGATTATTTGATGTTAAATTCATCCTTTCATTAAAAAGTTCCAAATCAATAGTTTCATTGTAATCAAAGTTGCTTAAGGGTGTCAGATTTAATAAAAATGTAAAAGCTTTTTAACAGAGATGTACCAGTGGAGGTTTTTTTTTTTTTTTTAATATAAGCATTAAGGAACGCATCTATTCTGGTGTATTACTGGTTCACCAATTGGCTGTAAATGCACTAGGAAAAGCTGTAACCCGTCCTCCTTAACACCCTAGTCAATGGTTCTTGTTGTGCAGCATGAAAGGGGAAATGCATATTCCTTTCACAATATCTAAATTCCAAAGTAACCAATCAGCTATGTAAGAACTCAGGTAGACAACTAAACTCAGATTAGTCTGTTTATTGCAAACTCTGAAACAGAATAATGTGACCCAATATAAGTATAATAGCATAGAAGTACAAAGTAAATAGGATGAAGCCAAATCGCCTGAACCGTTTCACCCTATATAACAAAAAGAAAATGGCTAGTTCGATCACAGCCACATTGGTTATCAGGAGACAAAAAATACATGTTGGATTGCATCAAAACTCCATTAAAAAAACGACAAGTCCCTAAGTGTCCTTACACTACCCTAAAGTGGAGCTCCTAATCTAAGACATGATTCAGTAAAGATAGAAAAGGGTGTCAGCCGTCAGGGACTTCCAAAGAAGTAACTCCAACAGGAGTCATGTAGAATAAAGCCACAAAACCACAGAAGAGGTCTGTACCTCAAGGCGTCTTAAAGTAGAAGTGTTAGCTGTCCCTAACTACGTTACAACATAAGCAATCGTTGAATTAAAGCACCTCCCACAGTTCTACTAGTATTTTGCCATTTTTCCAGCATCCTCCTGCCTCCTTACCCCACCTCCATGTTCAAACGTTGAGATATTTCGCACGTCCTTGGTGTCATCTTCTCCCAACAGAACGTGTCCCCCATCAGTTATCGCATTTCTTCTTCTCAGACCTCTCCATCTACTTGGAACAATAACTTTTTCTCTCAACTAATGATGCCTTGACCACCTGCAGTGGGAACACAGATGCATGTAACATTGAACGGTGCAAACAGAATGCAAATTCAAATGTTAGCAGAAAAATAAATTGGAAATGCATTTCAGGCCTACAGTTAAGCTCAATTAACAACGCACAGTTTACATTACGTGCACCCTTCTACAAGTAAATAATCCTTTCTTTCGAAATACACCTCAACAGTTAGAAATGGCATGTCTTAAAATATTACTGTCATGAGTGCAATATATTTTTATAACTCTTTTTATTGAAAACGAAGAAAGACAATATAAAAAATAAAAATAAATCTGAGGTGCGCACATTACATTTCCAACACTGGAGGCATTGTGGCAAAGTACAGAATCAAATACACCAACATTTAGTGCAGGGAACTTGGAGAGTCCTGTGCCTCTGGCACCAGTATCGGCGTAGGTGGTTGACAAATCTCCCCTCTATAACTATTCCATGTGCTCCAAATCTTACCACACTTTTTTGGGCAGCCCCTGGCCACATAAACAGCTCTTTCTCTAATCATGCACCAGTCGAGGTCTTCCGCCCATTTGGTGACTCGGGCGGCTGACTGACTTCCCAGAGCTGAGCTATGTTTCGTTTAGCCACCATATATGCCAAAGTCACCCACCGTTTCTGGTACGCATTTAAATCTGTAGGCTCCCACACATTCAACAAACACCTCCGGGCCTCCGGCCGTAGCTCCACCCTCAAGGCTCCACCAGCTCATCATGGATCTTTGTCCAATACAACTGTATCTCAACACAATGCCAGAGAATATGCATTAAAGTGCATGAGTGCAATATTAAACAAAGTAGCAGACACATTTAGTTTGCTATCCCTTAACTAAGTTTTAATGCACAATCTTGTCAGTTACATTTCTAATGTTCACCTGTGAGTTAATTCATGAGGATACTTTAACATCTCACATTCCTCTTTCGTCTTTTCATAAATTAGTCACACAGAATATATGTGAGTGCAGACTACCCGTGATTATAACACACTCCTAGTGTCAATTCAAAAGGGGCCCAAAATGCTCTCCTCCACACATACTTCAGTGTTTGCTGAAATGAAGCTACCCAGCACATTTTGTACTACACAAGGACCTGCTATATTTTCTCCAGGTGATCCAAAAGAGCAATAAAATGGGCTAAATGTCATCGTGTTTGTCACACACAAAGAATTTCTGTATCTCGATCGAGTCATAAACGATGTGCCAGAAGAAGCATGTAATGTACAGCAGTCTTGTCAGCTGAACATCAAGCTCGCTGGTGAGTGCTGCCCCGGTGGACAGTATCACCCAGTGCCTCTGTGAACACAGCGGTCCTGCAGCTCTCCTGGATGTTACTAATAGACAGTGACAGCAATTAGGGCTCCGAGAATCTGAAGCACAACCACCATGTTAGAATGAAACCTAGGCTTGCTCTCAGCTAGTTTCAAAGGAGTTTCTGAGATGTATAGCATGAGCAAAGATAAAGTCTGACTAGTTTAAAAGGTTGTGAGCAAAGTATGCATGGGAAGATTTACCAAGACCTTGAGCCAACGCAAAGCAGCTCGAAATCTTGAGAGGGTATTTACTTTCCAGGGCAAAAGATACACTGCACTGGACAGTTGGTCTTTTCTTGGTGCCAATTGATCTTTGCACTTATTTTCATCAAGGGGGAAGTACATGTGTGATACTTGCAAGCACTCATAGTTTTAGCTGCCAAGCCCAATTTACTAAGGTAGTCAGTGGTTTGCATTATAAAAAAAAACAAATGCCTATTTGAAGCAGGTGAAAAATTGAACTTTTTAAATAATTTCTCCAACAATCCACACTTTGCATGCCTGCTGCACTGTGTGCAAAAACAACAGTTGATGGACAGAATGCAGAACACTGTCATACATTCACCCCGGTACAGAGAACTGGGCCTAAATCCATTGTTTTCTTGCACTCCACAGCACCCCAGTTCAGACATGGCCATATGCAAATCAGCCTTGACCCTATGCCTCATGGGAACAGTCCAGCCCGAACTGCCAAGCCAAGTCTTCCCTGGACCGGAATCAAGCATCCTAGGACCGGTTTCTGGCTATCAGCTGTCATCAGCCAGGATAGCTTGACTCCAGTGGTGTGGAGAGCACGGGACTCACGTCTGAGCATACCCTTCCCACTTGGGGTGACAAATTCAAAAACAACAGTTGATGGACAGAATGCAGAACAATGTCATACACGATGGATTTAGGCCCAGATCTCTGAACTGGGGTGATTGTATGACATTGTTCTGCATTATGTCCATCAATTGTTTTTGCTGCTCCACTGTGTGGCACACATCAAGTTTGTGGAATGTTTTAAAAATTGTCTAGGCATGGGATTTATACTGAAAGGTTATACTTTCAAAACAAAACGTTGCTAGTCACTATGCACACTTTGTTGCCCAGTGGTGTGAAGGTTGTGTGTGATGCTGTGCTGTATGTTTGTGCATCAGCACAACGAAATGAGAGCAGTCACAGGCCTTTTTTCCTAAAAGTTGCTCAGTCCTGCTTTCTCCCATTGAACAATTCAGCATAGCATTTTTGGTTGCACGGGATTGTGCTAAAAAAGATAATATTTCTGCCCTGAGGTTTCCTATTTCTTGCTGTAACACAAAGAGCATATTTATCAAGACTTAGCACCACCCCAAAGTGAGGCAAAGTTTTGCAAAGTCTTGATATGGGGTTTACTTTCCAGTGAGTTCTGCTACATTGTGTCAAGGGAGTGTTCCATGGGTGGTATTGAGCATTCCAAAGCTACAAGCCAAGGTTTATGATGCAAATCCAGATCTAATAAGATTGCCATGCCTGGCTTTGCATAAAATAATAACACCTCCTTAAGACAGGCACATATCCGGAGAAGTGTTGTAATGTCTTCTAACATTTCACCTAGGCTGCACTGTACAGCACACATCCAATGTGTAAAATGTTAAAAGCAAATCTTAGCTTCTGTGCTAGACAGCGCACACACACACTGTTATATTACGTTGCAGAATATGTGCATGATACGCAACAGACGTGAAGAATGCCAGTGCATGGAGCCTTGTCGCTCCCAGCTATCCCAAGGTGCCACCTTCCCGGGTCACTGTTGTATACAAATGGGGGGGGGGGGCCCAATGGCCCCCCGATTCCCCAGGGACGCCGCGGCACATACATACTTTTTTTTATGTAGCACATGCCATGCGGCCTTCCCTGCAGCCCTGGTGACCGTCACCTCCCTGGGGCTAAAATAAATAAAAATGCATGGGGGCTCCACCACCAAATGCAGCCCAGAGGACCACCACCTACCTCCCTTGAGCACAAATACAATAATGAAGGGGGTCCATTGCAGACCCCTGAACCACCATCTCCCAGGGGCTTACTTAACAAATGAAGGGGGCTGCTCGGCCCCGCTCCAGGAGCCCTATATGGCCCTGGGGACCGCCAACCCCCAGGGCTGGCTCCAGCAATGTCCCAGGGTTCCCACTACCAGGAGATTGCAGTTTACTATGGTGCTCCCGCCAAGACGAAGCAAACTCTGCTTTCAGCAAGCGAGAGCACACAATGTTCTCACTTGTTGTAAGCAGAGCAAGTGTCTGTTTTCCTGCCCACTATGAAGCAAACAGGAAAACAGACATTGCTTTGGGATCCAGGGAGCTGCATGTTAACCCCCCTTTAAGGCAAAGTGGTGCAAAGCTGTTGTTTAATACTATGGAAAGTTCAAATTTCCTGCGCAAAACACCTTTTGCATTGGATAGTTAAAAGCATATTGTGATGTGCCTTGTTTTGCATTGCTTTGGACAGCTTTGGCTCACACAAGCACCTTCACAAATACCTGGTAAATCTCTGCCCAAGAAAGTCTGTTGTAAATACAGTAGTGAATCCCTAATGTACAAAATACCTAGATCTGTCTGAAAGTTATGAAATGTTTAGGCGTCTGTAAGTAGAACCAGTTTAAAAATATCACCGGTTTGCAGAAAGGAATAAAATAACGCTTGTAACTCCTTCCAGTGCTGCAGAACTAGAATAGTAAAAGTTTAGAACTGTAGAGACACCCAAGACTTAACCTCGCGCACAACCCAAATGCTCTCCTGTTTCTGCATGAATGGGTCCATTCTATAGTATCAAAGGGGCTGCAGCTGCTTGCCCCCCTTGCATAATAGACATTAATGGTATATCAAAGTACTATTCATGCAATGCTAACCATGCCTTCTTCAACAAGCAACAGAGCATGGCCCCATGCAAATGAGGGAATCATTATGCCAATGGACATCCTCATAATATTGCGGTATGCAAAACATTTCACCCAGGAAGTTGTCCAATGTAGCAGGTGGCACATTGTAAATATCTGTATAAGAAGTGGGACGGGTATGCCCAGACGTGGGCCCTGTGCTCCCCATGCCACTGGAGTCAACCTATCCTGGCTGTTGAGGGGTAAACCCCTGAAACCGGTCCTAGGATGCTTGGTTCCAGTCCAAGTGACGACTTGGCCTGGCAGTTTGGGCTGGATTGTTCCCATTGGGCTCTGGGTCAAGACTGATTTGCATATGGCGGGATTCAAATTGGAAAGGCATAGTGAGCAAAAAACAATGGATTTAGGCCCAGATCTCTATACTGGGGTAAATATATGACATTGTTCTGCATTCTGTCCATCAATTTTTTTTTTTTGCATTAGTCACCCTGAGTGGGACGGGTATGCCCAGACGTGGGTCCCGTGCTTTCCATCCCACTGGAGTCAAGCTATCCTGGCTGATGAGGGGTGAAACCGCAAAACCGGTTCTAGGATACTTGTTTCCAGTCCAGGGAAGACCTGGCCTGGCAGTTCAGGCTGGACTGTTCCCATTGGGCAGAGGGTCAAGGCTGGTTTGCATATGGCTTGGTTCAAACTGGAATGGCATGGTGAGCAAAAAAACGTGGGATTTAGGCCCAGATCTCTGTACTGGGGTAAATGTATAACATTGTTCTGCATTCTGTCCATCAATTGTTCTTTTTGCAACGTAGCAGGTGGCACATTGTAAATATCTGTATAAGAACATCAAATTCTTTGAAGATGATCCTAGAAAGTAACAGGGGTACAGCTGCAATTTGTGGCTACCCATCAGTACACAAAAGCGTCAGGTAAAGAACTACTCTCTTTTACTGTGATCCGCTTTCATCGGCACTGCTTCGTTTAGCTTGCGGAACAGGCAGCCTCCAGCCTTGCCCTGAGGAACTGGTTTGGGTGCTCAGTAGTACTAACCATTTTGATGTGATCCATCAGCAATGTGGCACCTGCTTAGAATGAATGGAAAAAGTGTGATGAGGTGTGATTTCTTTTCAGCTGAACAGCTGGAAATGTTTTTGATAGGTAGTATGTGGCAAGGGTAGAACAAGAGAGACAGCAGTGGGGCAAAGAAGAAAAGATAAAGGAGCTGGTTTAGAATTCAGTGGCTGGGATACTCCATCTCAAAAAAGACAGATATCCAGTCTGCAATATTACTAGTGAATTATATCCTATACCACTTGTAATGCAGCGGCCAGGATATCCAGTCACATTGTTGGTGGAGTACCCTCTCTGCCAAACTGTAAATTAAGACCAAAGTGCTACAGAGAGAGTGAGAGAGAGAGTTTTCCAAAAGTAGAAGCAAATGGTTTCCTTCAGAGTTGGAGATTTGGGGATCGGATTTGGAGCAGAGGGGAATAATTCAGTAAAATGGAGTGAACCGTACTGTACCTCATGCAAAAGTAATGTATTTGAGGTCATGGTTGCAGATCTTTTTGTTCTAATAAAACACATGTAAACAGTTAAAACTAAAATCTAGAAGGTTAATGATATGTTTAACAATTGAAAGAGAAAACATTTTGGCAGCTTGCTAAAAAGCTATGTATGTTTTGCAACAAACCCACCACATTAAGAAGGAAGAGTAAGCTCTCAGAGCCCCAATTGATCCAACATCTTTACATTACTTATAATAATGTTTATGCGGAGGTGCCTGTACTGAGCAGATTCTTCATGTGATTAAATGTGCAAAGGACAACGAGAGAGCATGGATAATATTTGAGCTAGAACTATCTGATGGCAGGTTTTAATAGGAGATGTCCTCAGTTCGAATAAGTATGGTGATGTAATCTTGGAGCGCTTATATCAAAAATGCGATTTTTATTTGCCCCTTACTGTTCTTTGGGTTGGGGTATTATTACCTCTAACAGAGCAAACATTTGTTAAAAAACAAAAACGAAAAGGGCTCTCGAGACACTTAGGGGCATATGTACAAGCCCCTATCGCCAAGGAAACGTCACTTTTTGTGACATTCCCGTGTAACAGGGGCCTTGCCTTATGTACAAGGCAGCGTTAAGCCACTTAACGGGGCTTAACGTTGTCTTGCACATAAGGCACCCTTTCACGCTATGTTTAGCGTGAAAGGGGCATGCGATGGGCGTTGTGGTGGGTGTTCTACCGCAACATCCATTGACGCTGCCCACTATGTACATGGGTGGTGTAAATAGGAGGCAGCGCCAAATTTAAGACCAGGAAAACCCTGGTCCTAAGGTAGCGAAACCAGGAGAAATGCACTATTTCTCCTCATTTTTGCTTTTTCCATGTGTGCTGCCTTGTGCAGCACACATGGAAAAAGCAAAATACCATGGTTTGTTTATGTACTGGAAGGTGTCCCTTCCTGTACATAAACAAACCTTTTTAAAAATGCCATTTTGTAACTTTCATGTGTGCTGCATGAAGGAGCACACATGAAAGTACAAAATGGCATTTTAGGATTGGTTATGTGTAGGAAGGGATACCTTCCTACACATAACCAATCCTTTCCTGCGCACAGACACCCTTGCACTCTGGTGCTAGGGTGCCTGTGTTTTGCGCCATCGCAGGGGGAAATGCAAGTCAGCACCACATCCTTGTAAATATGGTGCATCCTTGCATTTCCGAAGTGGCGGAGTGTGTCGTTAAGCCCAGGAGGCTAACAACATGTTCGGGCCACTTCGTTGTACATATGGCCCTTAAAGAGGTAGTTTGAGTCAAGAATGTGTGGCATAGGGAAACAAAGGGATATATGTATCACATGACTTGTGAGAAATCCATTTCCAGAACAGATTGCCTTTTCATCACTTTTCAGGCCATATTTGCAAGATTGACACAAGGCACACATCTACTTCCTGGTTAATCTAAACATTGATGTGTTTATTAATGGGATTGCTAGCTTTAGCTCAAGATGTACTGTAGATATATACCTGTTTATGACTATATTCAGGAAAATATTACAAAATATAAGTCATCCAACCAAGATCATGGTGATATTTGGAGCAGGGGGCATTTTCATTTAGTTTCTGCCAGCAATATATAAAACATAAAAACCTATTTAATAAAATAACACATTGAAGTGATCAGAAAATGAATGTATTACAAAAATGGTGCCACGGATAGTGTGTATTCCAAAATGTGAATTAAAGTAACTTTCTAACAAACTCATAGCATGAATTGCAGCTACTCTTATGGGAAAATGTACTGTTAGACTTGGCATCTTTTGGTGTGTTTCCCCTGAGTTTTTGCTATCTGCCCTCCCGGTCTTGACTCTGTGTTTGCTGGCGTATTGTTTCTGCGCACTTTTCTCACTGCTGATCAGTGGTAAAGTGCAAGTGCTCCTTTGGTAATATGTGTTATGGATTGGTGTTTCCATGATTGGACATTTGATGTACTTGTTAGTCCCTAGTAAAGTGCACTGAATGTGCCAGGGTATGTAAATCAAATGTTACTAGTGGGCCTGCAGCACTGATTGTGCCACCCACGTGAGTTGCCCTGAAAAGGTAACTCAGACCTGCCATTGCAGAGTCTGCGCGCAGTTTGTAACTGCCATGTCGACTTGGCCAGTGCACACAATTGCCAGTCCCTAAACCCTCCCTTTTCTACATGTTAGTCACCCCTAATATAGGCCCATGGTACACCTGTGGGCAGAGTGCAGTGTATGTGAAATGTAGGACATGCCCTGGTGTGTGTGGCATGTCCTGATAGTGAATCACAGCCCATTTCTTTTTTCACTATTGCAAGGTTACCTGTTCCCCATAGAACAGAATGGGAAGTTTGTTTATAACATCTTAAAAACATAACTGGCCCTGGGAACTAGGTAGAAAAATAAAATTTAGTATGCCTGGACTTAAAATCTAAAGATGCATCTTTTAGTGAAGGTGATTTTTACATTCTGTGTTTGAAAATACCACTTTTAGAAAGTAGGTATTTTCTTGCTCAGTCATCCCATGTGCCTCTGCTGGAATGTGGATTGCTTCTCTGGGTTTCGGATGACAGAAGGCTGGGGAGCAGGAGTGGCTCCAGATAGTCTAGGTGGGTCAGAAAAATGCTGAACAAACATGGGCTGCGATGGGGGAATAGGGAGGAGATTTCCTTGCACCTCAAATTGCCTGGTTTGCATCTGACAATGCCGTCCCCACCTCCTACCAGGAAATCACAATTGAGAAAGCAGAACTGGTTTGTGCTGGGTACAGAAACTCTCTGCCTTCAGAGCACAAAGGATTTGGTGATAAAAATATTGGGGCCCAGACCCCAGAACTTTTGAACTTTAGAACTCTTTTGGATCAAGAAGACTGCCAAGAAGAAGAGCTGGAGAGCTGTGATGAGGAACTACCACTTTGCTGAGTGCTTTGCTGTGTTGGCCTGCAGTGGCTGCTTCTGTCTTGGGCAGGGAAAGGACTGGACTGAACTTCCTGCAATCTACTTTTGTGAGTTTCTCCAAGGGCTTGAGGTAGAGCTTGCCCCCTGTTCAAGAAGTCTCAGGAGCATCAAATACTTCAAACTCTTCTGCCCTTAGCACTGGCGACGTCTGTGTGTTTTGTGTTGCAAAAGAAGAAAAGCAAACCTACGACGTCTACGACGTCGCTAGTGACTCAGTGTCTTGAAGGCACCGAAGAGGGCACCACCGCAATGCCGCAACGTGACCCTGGTCTCACAGACAATGCCTGGTGACGCCGCCACCGAGCCGCTGCTCTCACCATGACCTGAGGGTACTGCACTCCGCACTGCCACGCTTCACGATTACGCCTTGGCACCGCAGAGGGCACCACTGCAATGCTGCAACGTGACGCTGGTCTCACCGACGACGCCTGCTGATGCCGCCACCGAGTCACTGCTTGCACCACGGCCTGTGGGCACCGCACTCCGTACCGCCTCGCTTCCGACAACGCCTTGGTATACCAAACAATGCAGATCCACCCCAAAATCGACGCCGCTGCTTTCACCGTAGTTTGAGGGCACCGCTCTTAAAGTTACATGACTCACCGCCCTCATCCCGCACCGCAGCCTTGGCCTACCGATGCCGGAGCCATCGCCTCCGGATCATCAGCCGATGAAAGTGCTTCAGCAACGTCGATGCCGCTGCTTGCCATGAAGCGGATATTGTTTAGGCAAGAAATGTTTTCCGCGTCTTTAGCCCTGTTTTCAAGAGTACTGGTGGTGGTCGTCAGCTTAGCCACTGACCTCTTAAGACCAATTACTTCGTCTTTAAGTTGGTAGACACGCCCCTTGGTCTTGGGTAACCTACCTGCAACATTCCGTAGGTCTTGGCACAATGTTGTAAAGTTCAACAGGGCTCATGCACAAGTCTCCATTTTAGTTACACATTTAAACTTTGCATCTTTTTCTAGTGGTGAATTTTTACCTGTCAATAATATACTAAGAAATTATTCTGCATGCAGCACATTTCTTAATAAGCATATCATGTCGTTCATATACTCTGTACAAGACTAAGGAACATTGAATGTGATGCCCTTACATTTGGTGGTCCGGTTGGAGACAGCTCTGAGTATCAAGACTCAATTGTATCAGCGCTGCACCTTTGACACTGTGATTGGCACGGTGCTTTCATTAGATAAACCGCCTTAGAGCCAAATTGGGCAGAGGAGCACTTCTACAGGTTATCCTGGAACAATGTGCCCTGTGACTGAGATACAGCCTTGCTGACTCTAGCCTTCATCATGCAAAGGATAGTAGCATACATCAGATCGGCTTTCTGATACGTTATACACAGGTATGGGGGCTGGGATTTCCCAAGAGATCTTCCCCAAGAGATATGGCAGAGGGTACTCTCATCAGAGCCTAATTTGTAAAACATCAAGTGCCAGGGCCCTTCTCAGAAGGCCACACCAGCTTGCACAATGCACTGCCCCTGCCAGCACTGCCAGTGACATTACCAACACAACACATAACAATCTCACTTCTAGAAGTTTGACAATTCATACTATTTCAGGACACACAAAGTTAGAATAATGGCGTGAGTGGCTGGTATTATTCATATATTGTCTTAATAAACATGGTTGTAGTGCTCATCTCAACATTAAAGACAGCACCTCCAAGTGGTGTCACTCGAGCCAGTGTTGACTTTTAAGTGCCATTACTGAACACCGGAACCACAGTCTCAAATTAAGCACTGCTCCCACTATGCTCTTGCTAGTGTAGGTACTATTAGATGGCAGTATATGCATAGATATAATTATAATCACACTGTAATTTTACAATGGTTGAACTATTTATCTCTTTCACCAGGCTTGTAATACTGGTTACAGTGTTTTGTTTCATCCTACTGATAATTGCAGCCCATGCTTTTTACAAAAGAATACAATTGCTTCAATAAATGTTTGAAAAGCCAATGTGCATCTTTCTTGCGTCTCCCTGGGGCATGCCTAAGTAACAACGAAAGAGTAGATCTGTTCCAACGAGTTCCTTGAAGAATTAGGGTAGTCATGTTCTGAGGTTGCAGATACTATCTGGTACCCTGGAAGGTTAGGGGTTAAGATGGCACACGGTGAACTAGCTAGGAATTGGGCCAACATACTCTGATCATATGGGTGGACTCAGTCCCCATATTCTGACAGTTATTTTCACCAAATACACAGTCCTACTAAATTTGTAAAAACAGTATGACGGCAAGAGAGCCACATCCATCCCCACTTTCTCGACTCTTGCTTCAGCCGCCTCCCAGGAAGTCTGTTTAGCCTGGAGGATTATAGAAACATCAGAGGTTTCCAATTGATGCTCCCCTGTGGCCTAATACTATGGTCCGGGGTGATCCATAACTGATGTAGTGTATTTGTCAATAAGTGATTGTGTGTGTGTTGTGCCATGCCCTTTTCCTTTGCCATGTTGCTTCTGAACTGTCAGGGCCCCCACCATCAGCAAAGTTGAAACCTTGGCAGCGTGCCCGACCTTGTCCGGGCAGTCAAAAGGCCTGGCCCGCAATCATGCGACCTCCCTCCAGAGTAGCCTCCTTCATCCGAGGAGTCATAAGCCACCAGCACGGAGCACACAAAGTCCCAGACAGCAATGGGCCACAGTTGGGAGAGGAGAGGAAAGGCATTCAGTCCCAGATGCCCTCACGAGGCCTCCAGCAGCCATGCCACATGTGGGCTCCTGTAAGTCATTTGGTGCCCAGATGCTGTACAGGTGAGCCTGGCACGTAGGGGACATAAGAAGAGATTCTAGGTAGCCAGGGAAGAGACAGGAGCCACAAAGTCAGCAGAAGCCCCACAGATGTGGCTGGGTCCAGGCCAATGCGAGGCGCCGCACCACATGGCCCAGCACAGCACCCTTCAGGGTGGAGGCAGCAGGGGCCACACAAGGGGTTCCTCAGCTGCAAAGGGAGCAGCCGTGGTCAGCAGTAGGAGTTCCTGCAGGGCGGTGATGTGGGGAGGGGGAGGGCAGGGTGGGGGTTAGTAATGTATGAATTATGGAGTTTGACAGGTAAGTAAACATATAAATGAATAAAACGAATTTCATTGCGCGTACTGCATCCCATTTGGTGATGCAGTGCACACAACGAATTGTGTTTTATTTATTTATATGTTTACTTACCTGTTAAACTCCGTAATTCATACATTACTACCTCCCACCCTACCACTCCCCCTCCCCACGTCAACCCCTGTAGGAACTCCTACTGCCGACCGCGGCTGAAAGGGAACCTCAATGGCTGGATTGTGGGTCCCAGCATCAGCCCCTCTTCCGGGCCGCCAGATCAGGCACTGCTTAGGGGGCAGTCCCATCATGTCAGGCCATCGTTTGATCCTGCATCCGAAGCTGTCCACACTGCGCATGAGTGGATGCAGAGGAAGCCACCTTGGAGATCCTGGAAATGACAAGAGCCTGCAATGATCAAGGATGACAGAAATGGGCAGCTGGGAAATCCAGATTGTGGAGGAGGTCCGAAGCTTTTCTAAAACGCCTCTGCCATCTTAGCCTCCCCTGCCATGCCCTAAACTGGAGATAATTATGGAGGAGCAGAGTTTGTGTTTAAGCTCTTAATTGTAAAAAGTGTTGTAATATGAGTTACCGCACATATCGCAATGTACTAGGGCACTCATAATCAGGACCTATAACTTTATTTAAAGCCCACAGTTGTAATTGTAATTGTATTTATGTATCGCTTACTAGCCCTGACGAGACGGTGAAGCACTTTTTCAGTGAGTAGGACTCAGGAAACTAAAAAGGATTATTGATGGATTAGTATAGGGAAATATAAGTTGTTAATTTGAGCAGTGGACATGTGAGTCTGTTAGTTTGATTGAGCAGGATAAGGGAGGGATAGAGGAGAGAAGAGTCTTGAAATTGTTATTTGGAAGGTAATAGTAGTAAGTTGAGGTTTGGGATGATTCAAATGAGGGATAGAGGAGGAAAGAGTCTAGAAAAGGTTATTTGGTGGATCATAGTTGTAGAATGAGGTTTGGAATGAGTCAGAGAGTAGAGGTAGAGGACGTATTGACAGAGGTATAGGATGAGACATAGAGTAGTGCATTGGAGAGAGGCTAGTTTTTTTCCCTACAGTTGGAGTAAAGTAATAAATATGTAGATACATAACTGCATAGAAAGGGTATATATGGATAAGGAAAAAAATATATATAGAGATGTAACGTTGAATTGTATAAAGTCCCATATGAGAAACACACTGCCACATGCATCAACAGAAGGAATTGCGATTCCTAAATAGCGATTTTTAGGAATCGCTATTTAGGAATCGCAAAAGCCCATGCATGTAGGAATCGCTATAAAAATAGCGATTCCTACACATTTCTTAATTGCTACTCGCAAATTGCTAGTCACAATTAAGGAATGTTGTCCCAATCATTCCTATGGGCCTCCAGGCCCATAGGAATGAATTGGAGATTGCTTGAGCAATTTGCGAGTACCAGTAGATACTCGCAAATTGCTAATGCAATTTCAAGGGTACAAAGGAGTCAAAATGACCCCCTGTTGCACCCCTGAAAGTGATCTGTGCACATATGTTGCACACACACATGCCCTAAGGGCATGTGTGTGCGCAACATGAAACTTTGAAAAATGCACAAAGGTACATTTTTCAAAGTTTTTGCAAATTACCATGAAGTTCAACTTCATGGTAATTTGCTTCTCCTATTAGCGAAATAGCAATTTTTTAACTTTTATGCATTGCATTTAAGGAATCTCAATTAGGGATTCCTTAAATGCAATCGCAATTTAAGGAATCGCAATTTAGAGATTCCTTAAATTGCGATTTTTGCATTTGGGATGATGCATCCCAAATGCAAAAATAGCAGTCGCAAAGGGACAGATTCTGAGAATCTGCCCGATTGCAACCGGTTTTTACTTTGATGCGTGTGCCTGACAGTCATTCAAGTGTTGCTGTACGTGAAGTTAATTTATTTGTATATTTGTATTTAAAAGTTTTTATTTTTTGTAGTTTTTTATTTTCCTCAATATTTCAATAGAGAAGCATTTATAGATAAAATTGTTATGATCATAGTAACATATTGTGCTAGATAAAATAAAATAAACCAGAAAGCCATAAACATCAAAACAAATAACATATGTGAAAAGCTATGCATTTGAAGAGTACGTTACAATGTATCAAATATACTTTACCATTTTGCCTGAACCTCAGCTGCCCAGTGCTGAAAGGAGGTAACTCTTAATGTTTGACCCCACGTATTTTTGAATTTGCCAAACATTGCCACGAAGCACAACAAAGCACAACAAAAAATTCAACCACCAATATTGAACTGGTATTCCACCCAGACAAAAACATAGGTGAAAAACCTACGTGTGCAAAGAGCTGTGCATGTATATTTTGGTTTCAGTATTGGGCTCTCAGTGATGAAAAGGTATTAATCAAACAAAAAAATATTGTGTGGCCTGTTATTCTTCTGGAAAAACACATTGCACGGATTAATTTGAAAATGATATCGTTCCGTTTTTCCTTTTTAAAGTTTTAAAATGTACCTTTCACTATCTGCTTGTGTAATGGTCCACAATATTATACTGTTAATTCCTACACCCTACGCTATGGAGATATTGCTTCCTATTCGGTCCAGTAGCAAACTACATATGGTCCTTGCAAGATACAACGCTTTTATTTATGGGATTGAATGTGTTAGTCATAACGTATGGAGATGTTTCTATTGCGGTAAAATCATAAATTCTTTTTACATACATCTCATTATTGTAAAATAGTTGATATAAAATATTTTGTGAAAAACTGCTCAATTACTATCTGATAAGCTATTGTGCCTGCCTTCATACATGAGAATGTGAATTCCTAGAGCCACCATTATTATCCATTAAGGCCCGCTTGCTTTGATTTCCTTGATGCACGACCCGCGCCAGCTCTGCATAAATCTTTCTTTTGCTGCTTCGCTTTGCAGAGGTGCTGTACTCAGTCAGCGTCTACACTGGAACATTGCCCGCCTCAGAGACCGACGCCGACGTCTTTTTGAAAATATTCGGAGAAAATGGCGATTCGTGCAAAAGGCAGTTGAAATCCTCCAATTCTCCAGCCGTGTTCGAAAAAGGACAAGTTAGTATTGGATCCCATGTTTACTACGTGCCATTTTCTTGTGTTTCAATGTCAAGTCATGTTCGTCGTTGGTTGATTTTAATTGTCTGCTAATTTAATGGCCCGAATCTCCTTATATATCATGTCCTTTCTTTCTTTAGTCTTGTCTTCATTTGGTTAACTGAGCTTTTTTAACCTTCTAGCGGGTGTTTTGCTGTGTCACTCATCCAGTCACCCTTTTAATATTAATTCTTTTTAATGCATGTTATTGAAAGGAATCATAATCTCATTCAAGAGCAATGTAATTGTTTATACACTGGGGTGATGTGACTGATTGTTTTTGTTTCGTACAGAAGTGAAGCACCTGAATGGACCTCTGCTTTAATAGGGGGTAAATAGCCAGAGGAAACAGCTAGGACTGAGATTCCATAATCATGTGGCTGGGATTAGAGATTGACAATGGTTCCAAAATCATTAGACTTTTGCAAAAATCGTCCGTTTGCGATCGCAAAATTAGCTTTTACGATGCATCAAGGGTCAAGGCCCTCGCAATTTGAGAATTCGCAATTAATTGCGAGTTCTCAAATTGCTGCGATTCCTTAAATGCAATGCATGAAAGTTAAAAAATCTGCGATTTCGCAAATAGGGGGAGCAAATTACCATGAAGTTGAACTTCATGGTAATTCGCAAAAACTTTGAAAAATACACTTTTGTGCATTTTTCAATTTGCGAGTCGCAATTAAGGAGGTTTTAGAAATCGCTGTTTTTTAAGCGAATTCTACATGCATAGGCTTTTGCGATTCCTTAATTGCGATTCCTTAAAAATCACAATCAAGGAATCGCAAAAGCCAACATTGATGCATGTGCCTAATAGTTCTCATCATTTGGAGCCTCATGTATCAACATTTGTAATAACGATTACCCAATTGCGATTTTCTGCGAATCGCAATTAGGTAATCACTATTACAAATGCATTTAGCAATTCCTAGGGGGGTCGCAAATCGACCTTTCTAATTATTATTAATGAGGTAGATCACAATTTCGGAATCGCTAAAATTACGGGGATGGTGGCCTGCTGGGGTCAGCAGACCACCATGTCCATGATTGCTTTTAAATAAAGCAATCTTTTTTTTAAATGCAGCCCGTTATTCTTAAAGGAAAACGGTTTACGTTTAAAGAAAACAAAATTAAAAGTTTTCTTTTCATTTTATAGGAGCAGCATGGTCCACAGGATCACTGCCAGCAACCTTTCCCATAGGGGTAGGGGGTCTCTTTGGGATCCCTTTCCATTTGGGAATGGCTTTCCACCAACTTGAACTTGGTGGTAAATTGCTAATGTTTTGCGACCACATTCACAGTCACAAAATATTCATACATACCTCTGTCATTTGCTATTTGGACGGGACACCCTAATCACGCCTCTTCCAAATAGCCAATAGCGAACTAACTTTGCAATTCGGTAACAGGTTACCAAATTGCAAAACGAGATTTGATACCTGTAAATAATGTTGTAAAAGGAAAGAAAGTAAGACAATTTACAGGCATTTAAAAAGTTTATAAGACAATTAGCAATTTTTTCCTAAAAAACACAATTCATATCATGTAAAACGAACTAAAACAAAACATGTTACTATGTCAGAAAATTATTCACGATATTGGTGTCATATTAGTGTTGATATAAAAAGTATTTATGCAGTGGTTTAGGATTTAGATACAGTCGATGGATCGTTGGACTGGGCTAAACTGGTAGTATATAAATCCTTGGGCCATGTTATCTTTTCGTGAAGTGACAGAAATGTCATCATCTTACAGGTCAGTTTAGGATCTTTTGTGCCCAGACCTTTAATGATGGCGGATCTGAAAGTTTGAATGCCCCTGTCATTAAAAGCTTTTTTTGGTAGTGAAACCCAGGTAGATTTTAAGAAGGGGCAGACACAAATGAGGTGAATAAAATCTTGCCTTACTGCACCACATACACTACATGTTTTGGGGCCTTTATACTTCCATGCTGGTTGGTCAGCCAAATTTGGTACTGCCCCAAATGTGATAGCCATTAGCTTTCGTTTCTGGTAAGATGAATATGTTGTGCTTTGGTATTCCGCCGGACGTGTTGATGTGTAAGATTGGAGAACCATCCAGCCATGGTACAGCTTAGCTAGTATACTTTTTTTGTGCTCATATGCTTGATCAGTATAAATATGGATAAAGAAGAGATTACCCACTTAGTTTTTTGCTATCCAGACAAAGTGATACCAGCTCGCTCCACTTAGGAGGAGAGGGTGACCATCGCGGGATTCTTCTCCACAGGGTCGGCTTACTCTTTTCTCCAATATTACAGGTTCTTACTTAGATTATCTTTCTAGGTTCGCCAATCCATCTTGATGAATCTCCTCTGTTGAGAATATCCCATATTTACTGATGCTTAATCATGGATTAATAGTAGTAATTTTTTTCACTTAAAAGATTAACTAAAGATATACAGTACATGTTTTATATGACGGGGTACCAATATTACTCCAATAAAATTTAAGAAAATTAATATCAATATTAGGAAGATTCCCACAGATAATAGGTAAGAGTGTAATAAGGATGAGAAATGTAATTACTATGAAGGGCAGACATTCTCAACTCAGTTATTCCAAATACTCCAGTGCTTTGTTCTCTTATTAGAGCGAGTTGCTCCATGTATTTTGACTATTCTGTGAATCGAATGTATCCATTCAGATTCAGAGGGTGAAATTGGTAAGATCCACTTAATACACAATTCTCTACGAGCTAATATGATTAAAATAAATATGAGGGCCTTAAGGGGTGTAGGTATGCTACCATCATATTCCTCTTCTGGAATCACCCCAAATATTACCAGTACCAGACTCACCTTCACTTCTTGGCCCGCCAAATCTGATAAGATTTTACCCACTTTCTGCCAGAACTCTTGGATGGTAGGGACACCACCGGAACATGTGTGTTTCATCTGAATTGGGTTCACCGCACTTTTGGCAATTCCTCACTGTTTGCTGGCCCATCTTTGCTTGTCTTCGAGGTGTCCAGTAGGCTTAATGGATGGTAAAAAGGTGTTTTTCTTTATGGGTGCAGATTTCACACAATGCCACAAAAAAATGTAGATACTTGCCATAGTGCTTCTAGATCAAGCTCTGGTTGTTCCCTCCTCGATGTCACGATGTGCAATTTACTGGATTCTTCTGAAGATTCTACCAGTAACCAGTACCATGCCGAGATCTCTTTCCGTGGTCCAGGACGCATTGCTATTTTAGCCTCATGAAGTTTGTTTTGTTTCGCCCCGTGTCCCAAAGTCTTTACCCAGCTTAGTAACTGGCAATATTTAAAACGAGAGGCGGCGCCTTCTATGATCTAAAAAAAAAAAGTTTTGCCAAGATATTAACTGAGTACCCTCCAACAACTAGCCCCATCTACAAATCCCCTTTTTCCTTATCGGGATTGCTAAAGAGTCTTGGAAACATGTGGGAGTTCCAGGGGCTCTCCATATTGGCGCATAGTGGGTATAATATGGGATCTGAAGCATCTTCCTAATTTGGTACCACAATTTAAGGCCCAATGAAGAGACTTTAGTCTGATTTTTGTTAAGGAATTTGGGGTCCCCGAACTTATAGAGAAAGTGGTTAGCTAAATCTGGTGGACCGTACATCAGGGCTCGGAACATAGGGGTGAAATTATTGGAATCCTTTAATAGCTGTCTAAACATTTTCAAATGTAGGCTCTCTGATATTGTAATAGATCTGGGCTTGCTATGCCCCAATTTTCCTTTTTTCCCTATATTGCAATTCTGGGCCTTTTTTCCCCAGATAAAGCTGGAAAAGACTCCTTGTACTTATTTAATCCATTCAGTCTTAAATTCTAGCGGAATTTTCATTAAAGATAAATGTATATTTGGGTAAAATAGACATCTTTAGTAAGTTTGATTTGCCCAGAAAGAATAAAGGTAAAGAATCCCACTGCTGCAGTTGTTTTCGAACCTTTGAAGTGACTAAATCAAAATTCACCTTGGCTAAGGTTTTCAAAATTTGAACCACCTCAGTCCCTAAATATCTGATCTTCTTTTTGATGAGCTCACTTTAGGAACTGCTGTCCCACTGCATAATCTCTGTTTTTGAAGGATTGACAGCGTACCCTGATAATTTACCAAATTCATCTAGAGTTTCCCAAATAGGAGATATTACTGAGTCGAGATGGGTTGTGAAGATTATTGAGTCATCGGCATAAAGCCCTATCTTTTTTCCCAGTCATTACATGTACATGAATGGATATTTTTACAAGCTCTTAACTTGATGGCTAACGGCTCAATGTATATTTTAAATAAAATAGGGGAAAGTGGGCAGCCGTGTCTTGATCCTCTTCTTATTTGTAGTTTTTCAGAGAGGGAGTCATTTACTAATATCCGGGCCACAGTGTTCTTATACAAAGCCTTGATTGCTGACCCGAATACTTCCCCCATATTAAAACGTTGGATTACCTCATAAAGAAAGGGCCAGCTGACTCTGTCAAAGGCTTTTGCAGCATCGCAGGTTATTATAGGCAGTGTTTTTGATATTCTATAGCAAGATCTACTGCGCCAATTAACTCATGAGTCAGATCTTCTAAATGCCTCCCCTTCATAAATCCCTTCTGATCATTATGGATAATTGAACTGACCATTCGCTCCAGCTTTTTATTCAGAATCTGTGTATACATTTTATAATCACTGTTAAACAATGATATAGGCCTGTATGATTTACATACTCTGGGGTTCTTGTTTGCTTTAGGAAGAATGATTATAGCTGGCAAATCCCAAGAAGGAGGGGCATCTTGTTTTAAAATATACTGAGTTGAAAAGATCCAGCAGGATCGGGGCAAGTACTTCCCTCAGCAAAGCATACAGCTCATTAGGGATGGCATCAGGGCCAGCAGCCTTACCCTTTTTCAAGTTCTTGATTGAGCCATGGACTTCTTCAAATGTTGTAGGGGCCGATTAACAGTGGAAGATCTATATCACAGAAAAAAGCCGCTGTCTGTACTTTATTTTGAATTAAGTCAGTTGTATATAGTTCCTGGAAAACCGGACAAATTCCTGCTCAATGTCGCTGTCTTCAGTGATGATATCACCCGTAACTTGATTTTTCAGGTCCTTGATGTTGTTCCTGGTTCGATCTGTTTTAGCCTTCCAGGCCAAAAGCTTGCCACTACCCTCCCCATATTCGTAGTTGGCTAATCTACTTGCTTTCCATCTCTTTGTCACCCTGAGTTCTAAGTAGTCCACTAGCTTTGTCTTGGCCTTGGCAAGATCTGCTTCTATTAAAGGTATTATATTAACATCTAAAGGTTGAGCCAAAATTCCTTGAATTTCTTTTATCCGATCTTCTAAAGAAGTAAGCACTTTTTTCCTTTTCTTGTTCTCCATGGCATTTTGGCCAAGTAGGACACCTCTAAGATATGCTTTATACGTGTCCCAGACCTTATAAAAGGGGGCCGTATTGAGATTAAAGAGAAAAAACTCCTTTGTTTGTTTTATCACACTCTCAACTATCGAAAATTCAAAAAGAAGAGATTGATTTAATGTCCAGCGCAGCAATGGAGATTTACCAATAAGCTTAAACTGTAAAAAAAGTTGCTGAATGGTCTGATAGGTGTTCTGGTATAAGTACAATTTTCTTAACCAAATTACTGATAATACTAGATGTCAAGAAAAAATCGATCCTAGATCGGTGCCCATGCTTTTTATTGTAAAATGTGAAATCTCTTATAGAATTACTCAACACTCTCCTGCCTCTTGTGATTTTTAGGCTCTATATATATACTAGGCGTAGATCCTGGATTAATGATTTCTGGGCAGTTCTCATTTTCAAAGTTGCCATATTGAGTTTTTTTGAGGTGGTGTCTTTATCTAAATCAAGAATAACATTACAATTGCCTCCCATATTGAGTGTATCGTTAAATTCAAGTAGATGAAGCATTAATGTATGAAGAGGGAGAGGATCTTCCAGATTAGGGCCATAATATGATACAAAAATTAACCATGTGCCCTGAGCTCTTGCCCTGACAATCACCCACCTACCCTGAGGTTCAACCTTAACTTTAGCAATAGTACATTGAGCTGATTTTTTAAATATTGTAGCTACCCATTTAACTGTGACTGTTTGCGATGTGCAGATACAGTGCTCTATCCAGTTTTGAGATTTAAGAATATCAAACCATTCCTCTTTTTTAATAGATGAGACTCTTGAATAAATATAACATTTGCCTCCCTCAACTTTAAATATTGCAGTATTTTATTCCACCTTGGAATCACTCTCAGGCCATTCACATTCCATGATAAAACTCGTAAAGAGTTAATATTATCTAGAGCTGCCATAAATTATTTAAAGTGGCCTTTTTACTATCTCTTAACAGTATCATGTAATATTCAGCTCTCCTTAACAAACGGTAACCCCTATAAACTAAATGACAGAAAAATAAAGGAAAAACCACGTCAACTGCATCAAACATTGTAGGACAAGTTTTTGGGGGATTTTCTCCCATATGCTCCCCCATCCAATGTGTCTCAAATTTCCCTTTACAATTTTACAAGTGGACAACCCCTCCCACCCTGGGGAACCCTCCCTTGTAACTCGAGGTATATTAACACCTCCTATGAGCTCTCTTGCCCCTGGATGGACTGACTATTTCCCACTGTTATGTTTGAGCCCTAATCTGCTCAATAAAAGTTTTAACACCGTTTGGGTCTCTAAAAGTGCGCATTGCGTTGTTTCTCATGACCTTTAACATGGCAGGGAAGCGACTAAATCTTTTAAAGCTTGAATGTATTTGCCCAATTCACACTGCCATGTAAAGTCTCTCGTGAAACATCAGATCGAATACGAAAAGACCAGTCATCCTTCTTGTACTTTCCTACTTTTAGAGCTGCTGCAAGAATGGTTTCTTTTAGTGCATATGTTTTAAAATTAACCAAAATCCTCCTCGCTGTTTTTCTTCCCGGGCGTGCGACAAAAGGATCTCGATGGACTCTCTGCACATCTTGCCCTGTAATGTCAGTGTCTAAGTCTGAGTTGTACTCTTTTAAAAGAGTAATCACGTAGGTCTTAGTATCTCGTCCTTCCTTTCCCTCAGGGACATTTAAAATTCTGATGTTATTTCTTCTGGCGTTATTTTCTAAAGTCTCCAGTTTGTCTCTAAGGTCTTTTTCACTTTTCTTCAGTTTCAAAATCTCTTCTTGATTTGTAGCCACTTTGTTTGAAATCTCGTTTTGTTTCATTTGTATCACCCCTACCCTATCTAAAAGACTGTTGATTTTTTCCTCCATAGTCTCACAATACCCTTGTACTTGTATTTTCTGTTGATTAAACTCGGATGTTGCAAACCTCTCTCTTAACTCTGTTAGCATTGCCACCATTGTAGTTTCAAGCTCTGCCAAGTTCGACTCCTTACTGAGGGTTAAGGGGAGTGGCCGTAGCTGTTAATTGCTCAGGGTCATTTAAATGGTTATGGTTATCGATGTTGTCATCTGAGGGAAATATTATTTTCTTCAATACTGAGCAGGGGGTCATATCTATTTTTTAGTAAAAGCTGCTTTGAGGAAGGTTCCTTAGAGCCAGGACTGGAGGCCATCCTATCCTTTGTGTTTATATTCTCCAGCTGGGATTCTGAAAAAGCTGTACTTTCACTTTAAAATATGAGCGGAGTGAGGGGGTAACTTTTATTTTCCCTGGTTCCTTCTTTAACTGTTTCTTTGCACTAAAATGGGAATTGGGAGCTTCTGCCACCTTTCTGCTCGCTTTTACCACTTTCGGTTGCTTAATGCAGGGAACTGCCTGATTTAATTGATCTGGTTCATCCAGAGAAACCGGGGCTATTCTTTGACCCCTAGTGCGGTTTATTTTTATAATGAACACTCCAGGTCCAGTTTCTCTTTCCCCCAAACTCCTCTGTTCCATAAAGTGTATCTATTTATCTCCTCCTCTGGTCTTAAAAAAAAGTTCTGCTTCCCTTTTTTCTCTTTACCTACACAGGGAAATACTTTCAGATTTCTCAAGTCAGAGTTCGCCTACAAGTCACTACTCAGCTCCTACGGATCTCCCCCCCTCCTCCTTACCGCTTTCATATGTATGGACTTCCCGGTTTGAGCTCGTAATCGTAGAATGTATTTCTCAGTATTCCCCGGGCTTGCCAGCTGGATTGGTGAACAAAAAGCTCCCCGCTGCTTCCCCGCGGGCTTGTCAAGCCGGATGAGCGAACAAAAGGCTCCCTGCTGCCTCCCCGCGGGAAGCAGGCTCTTGCCACGGCACGCCTTCTCCAACTGAGCCGCACTGGCGCCTCCGCCTAGACTCCTCCCAGTGCTCCACTACCGCCGCCGCTGCAGGATGCCACAAAAAAACGTAGAAAAATAGCCAAAGGCAGCTAAAGTAATACATTTAAAAAGACCCAAACGTATCCAAAGATGGTTACGGGAAAAGAAACCCGCTTTACAAGCACAACTACTGCATCACATATAGCGTCCTCCCATTGCGGATTCGAGGGCTCATGACTGCGACTTCCTCAAGGCCGAGAATTGTTCAGAAGTGCCAATACTTTTGTCTACTAGTAATGAGTGGAGCTTGGCCTCTTTGTTTGTCACTCTGCGAAAAACTTGGAAGGAGGGGTTCGGAGCCCAGAGTTCTGTTGTATTAGTTTCCTTCAATGCGGTTTCAAGAATTTGCCATTACTTGAATTTGAATTGTCTTCTTTTGCTTGCCCCAAGGTCTCATGTAGAACATTGGATCGATTCAACTAAAGTTTGCACCGAGTTTTAATTACGGTATATTTTCTCCAAGTCTCCTGTTGGCTAAGACCAAATTCAAATCTTACCTGAGCCAGCGATGGGTTCTGAGGTAGGCTAAAGACTTTTTTATACCTTATTGTTTGTAGAGAGTTTAAAGGTTTGCATCCTTGCTATTTAACGATATACTCGCATAAGTTACTGTCAGCAATAGTTTAGCAGCCATCACGGCTACTAGCGGCTTAAAAGAGGAGCCCTGTAATTTTTTTGCAAGGGCACAGAATGCATGGATAAGGCCGTTTCCTTTTTTTCCCGATATTGCTTGTGAAATTGAAAATTCAATTGATTGTCTATAAATACCCCCAGATATTTATATGTACTGACTACTCCAAGGCTTGTTTCCCCCAGCTTGAATCGGTCTTGATGTCCCGGTCAATTCGTAATTGACATAGGTTTTGTTTTTGTGCCGTTGACTTCCAGAGCATTAGCCTTAGCGAACGTTAATAATTTGCTGAGTGGTCTTTGAAGGCCAACTCTGCTTAAGCTAAGTAGGGCTATGTCATCTACATATGGGAGATGCATTATGGGCAAAGTACCCAAGCGCGGAGGATGTGAATTAACCTGGTCCAATCGTGGTGAGTGATCTGGCATGAATAGATTAAATAGATGGGGGGCTAATACACAGTCTTGCTTTAACCCTATCTCTGTTTGCATTTTCCTTGACAGTCTTGTACCATTTGCTATTTTTACACAGACCCATGTGCACGTGTACAGTTGTATTATGCCTCTTATTATTGTTTCAGGGGGGCCCAATTTCTTTAATTTACCTCACAGCAAGCCACAGTTTACACGATCGTACGCCTCTTTAAAAACTATCAAACATAGTTGTAATTTTCTTCTTAAGCGTTTTCACTTGTCCGCTATTATGGCCAAGACTAAAATGTTTGTTGTCGTGCCAAACCCTTTGCAAAATCGTGTTTGGTTGAATGAGATCAGCCTGTTTGTATTGGACCATTCTACCAGGTCACGCAGGATTAATGATGCATAATATTTGGCTTCAATATCAATAAGTGCAATTAGCCTATAATTTGCCGGGTCCAACCTATCGCCTCCCTTAAAGATCAGATTGATTATTGACCCTTTCCAGCTCATGGGAATGGTATTAGTTTTACCTATCTACTTATAGATCCCTGACAGCGGAGTTGCCCAGTCATCAGGATCACTTCTGAAAATGGTCACAAAATATTCATACATACCTCTGCGATTTGCTATTTGGACGGGACACCCTAAACACGCCTCTTCCAAATAGCGAATAGTAAACTCACTTTGCAATTCGATAACAGGTTACCGAATTGCAAAATAGTGTTTGATACATGTAAAAAGCCTTTTTACATTTGCAAATGAACCAATTCTAAGAATCGGCCCGTTTGCGAATACAAAATTGGTTGATTCATGTGGCCCATGATTTTGCATAACTATGTGAAATTCCACAAAAAGCATTTGACATTTTTCATAATGTAAACTCAGCATGTATCACTATATTTTAGCACAAAAAGCATTGATACGTCTAATTTTGGACAGGAGGACATACTGCATGCCTTAAAAAATGCAACTACACAAGTGCGTGAACAGTCACTCACATTTTAGTCCTTCATGTTGTTCCAGTGCCCCTCTGGTAGAATATTGCAGGAATAATAGCGTAATCGTGTGATGTGACATAATGTCATAATTTCAAGAATTTCATGTAATAGGTATGATGCAAAATCGCTGGCATAACAGAAATTTCCCCTGGTCTAGAGTCGACCATGATCAATTGTCTCAAAGGCGACCAAGAAGCCTACAGGATTACAAGCAGGAAACACTGAATTTTAGGATTGAGTGTATGTCATTGAAGATTTTAAGGGTGGTTGTTTTCAGCACTGAGTCAGTTTCTGGAGCTGAACTGGTATGCAGCAAGGAGTTAGTTGGCTTCAATATGTTTGTTGGGCTGTATCGCAACACATTTTTCAAGGACTTTGCATAGGCAGGGATGGTTAGTCACTGACCAACAGTTTGCAATGTTGATTGGGTCTAGAATGGGTTCCATTAAAGAAAAGGGACCTATCCACTCTTTGAAAAGTAGGCAAATGAAACCCTATTTAGTGACTTGTTGATTGATTTACACCTTATGTTGGAGAGCAAGTGAAAATGAGGTTTTAGAATCTATGCAAGTACAATACCAATGTGATAGAACGTCAGTGTTAGATCTTTGATGATGTTTGTTAGATCATCATCTAAGATAGTTAAGAAGATGCTCCTGGGATTCGTGTGAAATGTGAGAGAAGGGACAGGTGCTGCTATCAGATTCTTAAAAAGAATTGTGTTTATGATTTGCAGGATCTTTGTGGAGAAGAAATCAAGGGTTTCAATGTAGTCATATGTAACAAAAATGCTCCTAGGAAAGACTGTAAACTAGAACAAACTTAAGGAAAAAGAGTAGAGAGGTAAGCTTACGATCAATTTTGATTTATTGGGGTCTTTGTCGAAAACTAGGCTACAGTATGCTAAAGCCACCTTCCGAAGGACAGCGGGTTGAATTGTATGTGCTGAAGAGCGAGGGAATATACGTAGTCATAGAATATACATAGCAACAACGACCAAAACCACCCACCTCCATATACCTCTTCCTTCCCCATGTAGCATTCTCTATCTGGCTGCCAAAGGTGGGATGCTAGACCCTGTGACGGCCTTCCAATGTAAGCCTTGTTGCCCAGTTGTGCCGCTTCCGTCCTGTCCCCATATCGTTCAATTAGCCTAAGGACCCTGAGATAATAGGAAACAGCAAAGGGCCTTGATTCGGAATCAGTAAGGCTGAGTCAAATAACTAAAGAACAAAACAAATGCCAGTACTGAGCTCAACTCCCAGAAATCCTTTTCAATAGACTTTATGAATAAAACATAACAGTCCGCTTTTTGAATTGCACCGTCCAATGATTTATTACACTTTTTTTACATTCATTAATTTTGCAAAAAACGTAATTTTTTGTGCATAGAAATTCATAGAAAACACTTGGCACAGACTATATACAATAAATATATTTCAATCAAACCTTCCCTAGATCTACACACTGACACATCATACCTCTTCACAAATTTGGCCAAGACAGACAATCCTCATTCATACATCATACCACATCCATTCAAACATAAACCAGTGTGGGTCAGACAAAGGTCCCAATGTCAACACCAAAAGAGAATAAAACATAATTTCAAATACAAGTTTCCTTAGTTTTGTATGTTTTACATAGTGATCAAAATCTCAACCAATTAGAAATCAACATCCTATTTGCAAGCATATTGTATGTGACCTGGGACCAGGTTGACGCGTTTCGAACCCGAAAATTAATGGGGTTCTCCTCAGGACCAAAAGACTCTGTTGGTCCCAAGAGCGTGCTACACCATTCACAAACATGTCCCCCATCGTGTTTATATTCAGGGCTTTCAGCGCTAGCCTCACTGCCCTTTCCTTACATGGGGACAGCCAGTAGGACCATTTGATCGCCGCCGTTGGTGCATACAGTACACTGCACGCCTGCACCTCCCTCATATGGTGCCAAGCGTGTACGACCGCATTCAGGGAGTCAAGGAAGCCGGTTCGCCTGTCTTGTGGGAGTGTCAACAGCGCCGGGAGCGGTGTAAGGTCAGCAAATATTGCCTCTATGCGTACGTGGGGGATGTCCCTCGGCCATGTATCCAATGAAATGCGGGTGCAGCCTACGCGGCTCGGTAATATAACTCCAAGTCTGGAGCGTTCAGCTCTCCTGCCACATAGGGCTGTATGAGGATAGACCAGGCTACTCGAACTTGCTTACCAGCCCAAGCAAAGTGCACCATCAGAGCTTGCAGCTGTGCAAAGAAATTCGTGGACAGCACCATAGGTATATTACAGAACAAAAACTGTAGTCGTGGCAGTACTACCATCTTCATAAGGGCCACCCTCCCCAGAAGTGACAATGGCAATGTTATCCAACTTTCAATATCATCTTCTAATTTAGAGATTGTCGTTCTGTAATTTTCCCTCAATATTACTTCCGGGTCCGTGTGTAACCGGATCCCCAAATATCGCACAGAGTCAGTAGTCCATTGTATAGGATATTCCGGGTCAAATTGCTTTGTAGCTGGGGTAAGCTGGAACATAAGTGACTTGTTCCAATTGACTCCTATGTCAGACAGCGAACCAAACAGCACCACCTCTCTCAAAACCGCTGGTAGATGTGTTTCCGGGTCTCTGACATATAACAGCGTGTCGTCTGCGTATGTTGAAACGATCAACTTATATGTGGGGAACCATATGCCCCTATGGCCGTGGTATTCTCGCAAGGCGCATGCCAAAGGTTCTGCCACCAGGGCATATAATAGGGGGATAGAGGGCATCCTTGCCTCGTGCCTCTCTCTATCTGAATAGTACCAGTGACCAGCGATCCGATGCGCACCCGGGCTGTGGGAGCAGTATATAATGTAGCCAGGAGTTGTAGAAATAGTTGCCCCACCCCCATGCGGTTTAGCACATGCTGCAGAAAAGGCTACTCTACAGAGTCGAAGACCTTCTCCATATCCAGAAAAACTGCCACCGCCGGTACCTCTGGGCACGTGGGCTGAAAGGCTGCAAAAAACGTTCTCAAATTGTAGGTGAGGTTCCACTCCGGGACAAAGCCGGCATGTTCTGGGGCCACTAACGTGGTAACCATGGGTTGGAGTCGGTTAGCAATCCAATTGGTGAAAATCTTCGCATCAACGTTTAATAACGAGAGCGGTTTATATGATGCACACTCGCTCTGATTCTTACCGAGTTTAAGGATGGCCACTAAGATCTCCTCTCGCATCGTAGGTGGCATAGTGCCCGATTCTGCTATGTCCTCAAATAGGGCAAGCAGCCTGGTAAGCAATGAGTCCAGGAAAGCCTTATAAAAGGCCACTGTGATGCTGTCGCTTCCTTGCGCCTTTCCGGACTTCATGGTTGACAGTGCCAGTACTATCTCGTCTCGTTCTATGGGGCATACTAGGAATCTCCTGTCCACGTCCGTAAGCCCAGGTATCTTGATATGAGACAGGTAGTCAAGGATTCGCTCTTCTGACGCGGGACCTCTGGAGGCGTATAAAGCCACATAATACTCTCTAAATCTATCAGCTACTTGGGCATTTGTAAGCAGCTCTTCCGATTCTTCACCCCTCATCTCGGGCACTCCTCCTCCGTCCCTTCCTGGTTTCGCTAACCGTGCCAGTACCACGCCTGGCCGTTCGCTTTCCCCATACTTTCTAGCAGTCGCGTATATCCCCAAGTGCTTAACCTCTAGATCTGCCTCCTCAGTATATTCTCGCAGCGTTTCTACTAGTTCTCTAGCAAGGGCTTCATTGGGATTTTGCAATTGCCTCCCCTCCAGTTCCCTGAGTTTGGTTTCCAGTGTCTGTAGACTGCCCCTAATTGATTTTAGAACCCCTGAGTGCTTAGATTTGGTGACACCTCTTATGGAAAGTTTAAACGCCTCCTAGACATTTTGTACCGACGACACTGACCCCTCATTAGCCTCAAAGAATGTTTCAATGTCCGTAGCTAGTTCTTCCTTGAAGGAGGCGTCTAATAAGGAAGAGGGGAGAAAACGCCAAGTGAATGGTGGGATCTGTCTCTCCGGTGTAGCTATTGATATCAACACCGGCAAGTGGTCTAAATATGTGCGCAGTAACACTTCGCATCGTTGCACGGCAGAGGTCAGAGAGTGCGTGGCCAGCCAATAGTCTATTCTTGTGTGTATATTAAAGTGCGCTGAGTAATGCGTATAACCTCCCTTTGTGGGGTATCTTTATCTCCAGATAGCTCTCAAGCCCATATGTTCCATGTGTACCTCCAGCGCCCTAGCGGATGCAACGGGGCGTCTACCAGGTCCATTTGATCTATCTATGTGTGGATGTCTGGTCATGTTGACGTCCCCTCCCCAGAGTATCTCCCCCCCTGAACACGATGCTATCTTAGCTGTTATTTCAGAATAAAAACCGGGGTTATCATAGTCGGACCCGTACATATTAACTACACAGAACTCTAACCCCTTACCACAACATCTAGTAATTGTGTACCTGCCATCCCTGTCTGTCACCAATGGCGTCCATGTCATGCGTGATTTCGGGTTGACCCATGTGAGGACACCTTGTGCATGTGATGTGAACCCTGCAGCGTGGGCATTGCCGGAGAGTCCCCTATAACGGAGTATGCGACTGTCCGTGGGTAAATGAGTCTCCTGTAAAAGAGCTATGTCTACTTCATATCTAGCTAAGTACTGTAGGACTTTTCTGACTTTCCTGTGGTCAGTAAGGCCTCTTATGTTCCACATGATGAAAGTCAGCGTATCCAAACTAGTCTCTAATCGGGTTGGTTCAGATGTCGTCCCCCGCATATCTCATGCAATAATGTAATATGCACATACCGTAATCCTGAGCAATCTGTAACTGACCTGTGTGGCAAAATACAAACCTCAACCTCAAAAACAGAACATTCGGTGAGCCATTTTCTCCAACCCCGTTCGGCTCCTGTCCCCTCCCTCCCAGTCCCTCCCACTCCTGCCCATCCCCAACTAGGCCGCGAACCCTCTGCTGCCCCAACCCCCTCACCCCGTCCTCCCCACTCCATGCAAACCAAAATTCCCCTCCTCCCTTAAGGGTTGCACCCTCATTAACCAAAGTCTGTGGTGTTCACTCGTGGGCAGAGGTAGCAAGCGGAAGTCCAGTTCTGTAATAAGAAGTTAAAGAAAACTCTTATCCTTACTGCCGCCCCTCTGACTCCCCCGCCTCCGTCTACCAATATCCTGTGCATGACCTTAGCCTGTAAACAACAATGCATGTCCTACCATGTTCTGTGGGCAGTCCCCAAGCTCTACGGTCGACCATGCAAGTCTGTTCATTTCCTGTAGCGCTGTGGCGCCATTTTCGGCATCTTATTGCCGAATGAGCTTGGAAAGGAAGATAGAAACCACAAGAAACTCGCCATCCTACCAACTGCCTGTGACGTCGTCCCTCACTCAATCTGGCAAGCAACATGTCATTCCTGCTCCTTGAGCGAGCTCCCCGCTTCCTTGGATCCTCTGTGAGGGAAGCGTCTCGACTCCTTCTTCCATTCCTTAAGTGCCCGCTGCAGTTCTTTGGGGTCCGTGAAGATGAGAGATTTCCCCTGTCGATTGATTCTCAGCTTCGCATGGTACAGCATTGCGTAGTCGGTTCCCATGTCACGCAATTGTCTCTTCATCGGAAAAAATTGTCGCCTTGCCTCCTGTCCTTTTGCAGTGAAGTCTGGGAATAGCGAAAGGGTGGAGCCCTCATATTGTAGTGGTTGCTTTTCCCTTGCCAATCTGAGCGCGGCATCACGGTCTCTATAATTTAACAATTTGGCAATTATGGGTCTCGGTGGGGCCCCAGGCTTGGGTCGCTGGCCCAATGAGCGATGCACCCTCTCCACTATGAACATATCTGAGAAGACAGAGTCCCCAAGCAGAGTCTTGAGCAGCTTTTCCACGAACACCTCCATAGTGCCTGTCTGCATGGTCTCCGGAAGGCCTGTAATCTGTATGTTGCAGCGTCTACAACGGGCTTCTAGGTCCTCCGTCTTATCCATCAACGCCTGCATGGCTCTTGCCACCTGTTTGTTATCCGAAACCAGTGTGGTCTGTGCCTCTTCAACCTCAGTGATGCGCCGTTCTGCCATATTTACACATTCTGCTTGTTTGTCTATTCTCTCGGCCATCCGGTCCATGCGGTAGGATAGTGCATCCATCTTGGTGCCTAATGACGCTATACCTCCCTGTAGGCCTTTTTCCATGGCGACCAGTAGGCCTCTAATATCTTGTGATGCAGCATCTTCCGTCAGGTCGCGTTATCCAGCGTCCTTGCTCATCAAGATGTCGGTTGCTCTGGTGCCTTTAGGATCAAAGGAGAGCTTTGGCTGGGATCTGTCCGTGCGTCCCATGTTAGCTATTCCAGTCGCAGTCTCAAAGTAGAGGAAACCAAGTGCAATCCAAGTGTCCTGCTGCAAGCTGCTGTGTTTCTGGTCTGGTTCTCCGGGACAACTTGAGTAAAGTAGGGACCCTGTAAGTCTCCTTGGGGATAGTGGTGCCACCCTCAGCGTTTTCCATTATGTCCATAATCTCTCCCGGCTGGTTCTCCGCCTTTCGGGGGCTAACATCTACTCAGAGTCTTGCTTATGGGTGTGGGGGGAGCAGGGGCGAAACCCACCTTCGGCTCCCACACTGTCCGTCCAGAGCCGGTATAGAGCAGCCCAACCCCTTCCCCAAGTCTCCCCGCATTGGCGTCTCCCTCACTGGCGAGGGCTGTGGTGTATATCACCTTCCTCCTTGACCAAAATGGCGGTCGCTGCCCGGCTTCTTGTTGTGTGTACAGGTAGGTCGTTACTTCTGCTGTACCCGGGGGGGCAGCCTCCCAAATCTTTGATGCGTCCCCGTTTCGTGGGGTTGTGCCGGAGAGTCAGCTCAATATCAGGATATTTGATCAGGATCGTTTTCGAGACGGGGGAGCTCTCGGCTTATGCGGCCATCTTGTCTGCGAGCTAGCGCCGCCCCGTGGTGGTTCATGCTTCTGCAAAGGGGGTGGCGTTGCATCTGGTGTATCGCATGCCCCCTCCTCATTAAGGGAGTGTGGTCTAGCTGCTTTGTTACTAATGGGACAGAGTTGCTGCCTACCCCCTACCATTAACCCTCCCTCCCCAAGTCAAGAGCAAGGCCCTCCCAATATCCCCAACAAAACATATGTGGCCATCTCCCAATTGGCCAAGTACAATCTGTTGTCTTCGTGGTGTGTAGTCCTCAATCTCCACACCTTGCTGCATGTCCTAGTAAAAGTCTCGCTCTCCGAACAGAAGGCCGGGCAGAATCAGCAGAAGAGACCTCCCATTCGGCTACTGTGTACTTTGATTTGTGCAATGCAGTGCAATCTATGCTGCATATAACTCTTCTTGCTTACACCAAGGGCTGTGTGGGCATAAGTGGCCACAAAGTGGCCACAAAGTGGCAGGGAAATAACTGAAATTAACTTTGCTTCAGTCCAGGCTCTGAAGTATAAAGGTTTGTTCCAGTGGCACAGTGTGCACACTGCACTGGCCCCATGTCTGGCCATTCCCGTCCCAGTTAGGACGTCGCACTGAAGTATACAAAAAGAGTGAGGGATGCAATGCTTTAATTGGTCTCAGCCACTAGTAATTCATCTGGCTGCATTAAAATCTATTGTTATTTGGCACACCATACCAACTCAGTATGGACCAAGATATATGCAAATCAGTCTTGACCCTGCTCCAATAGAAACAGTCCAGCCCGAACTCCCAGGCGAGGTCCTTCCTCGACTGAACACAAGCAACCCAAGACCAGGTTTTTTCTTCTTAGGACTCATCAGTCATCAGAGGTGGCACTCTCACACCCTTCAGTACCAACAAAGCAGTAGATCTCGCTGCTATCATCTGTAGAAAAGAGCTCACAAATGTTGATTTTGACTAAGGCACAGCAAGTGTAAGAGTACAGAGTTCTCCATGTAACAGACAAGGAACGCCTAGTTGTGACTGACGCACACACCATTTCTACAGACCCTACTGAGAAGTCAACATGGAGCCTGTTCACATGACATAGGCACATATTTATATGAACCAGAAGCATGCAGTTTGTATGTGCAAAATCTGGGATAAGGAGCAAAAAAACTTTTGCAACCAATGTCATGCAATGATTAAATGGTCAACTAAACAGGATTCCCCACCCTCAGACGAACCAGCCTATACTTGTCTCCTCTCCAGTGCTCAGGAGGACAAGAGGGAGCACCTGTCTTGGAAGAAGGCGGTCAGAATGAGTCTGTGAGGGTACGCAGGGCTGCTTTTAATGGGGATCCTGCTGGAAGAACCAGCATGCCCATCGCAGGTGTCAACACACCTAATGATGTGAGCACTGAAACAAGGAAAGGAGAAGAGAATATATAAAGCTGGTAACAGACAACGACCATTTTTGAACGGCCGCTGGTCCTTCGGGAGGCATCACATGGGGCTCTTCATTCATTCCCAAACTAAATCTAGCACTCAGCCCTCCCGGGAAAGCTCTGCTTCTGCTGGGGTACTCCCGGGCTCCGGCATCCACCACAGTACATTTAGCCTCTACGATTTAAAACAAATTGAATGCCTGTGACGATACACGAGCGGTATTAACAAAATGTCAACTCGAAAGCAATATAAGGACAGCATATTTAAAGTTTGGAAGGGAACTGCTCCCGGGAGAATGTGACAGGAGGTTCACAGCACTCGTTGTGAAAAATAACAGACTTATGAGGTGCACAGTGAAGAAAACTAAAACATTTCCTTAATTGAAGCTGGAAGTCTCCCTTTACGCTCTCTTTGCCACTGAGGACGTTCTTTGTTTCATTCCTGTGAGGAGGGAAGTGGAAGGGGGCTTTTACTTCAGTCTGAGTCTCAGTCTTCCTGGCTCCATTGCCTCAATGAAATAGTTTCTTTAGGAACGAGGACCAGTCTGCATATTTGTAAAGAAAAGCAAGATTCTCCACACTCCGGTGAGACAGGCACTTAAAAGATGAGGCGCATTTCTTTGAAGTAATTGTTATAGGTAATCATGTATCTTTACCATACCTGAGCACAGTCCTGGCACAGGAGCGTGTAGATCTGGGTGGGTAAGCTTACAAAGTTAAATGTTCAGACAGTTAATAGAGCAGGGAAACTTTGCATGGCGTTAATTCACCAACATGCCTGAGGTAGTAGAAGTGACATCACATACCCTTTGACCTAGGTGACATCACAGGTAGTGACTTTATATTAACCCTGGACGTAGTTTGCGAAGTAGCGCTACACGTAGCTACGCGAAGTGCACTTCGCACTACACGAGCTGCGCATAGCACTACTCAATCTACATAGTACCCTGTTTGCACTGTGCAAGATGCCGTTTTCAATGATTGCACAGTGCGGACAAGCATTCCCACTGTGGATTACAGCTGCACTATGCTACACGTGTTTGCTCTGTGCTATGTGCAGTTAGCGTAGTGCGAAGTTGCGCAAACCTCACAAACTACGCAAGCGTAGCTTAGTGCTTTGCCCAGGGTTACTTTATATGACCCTTGACCCAGATTTTTTTCCAGGGAGACAAACCACATGCTTCTAACATAACACACTGTCGTACACACCCTTACACTCAATCTTATTCATTTGCACTTGCATACGCTCTTAATCTCACTCACACTGAAGCATACTTATTGACACTCAGGCCCAGTTTTATTAAAGCTTTGCACAGTGTTTGTGTCTCTTTTGTGGCACAAATACAGAGCAAAGTGTTAGAGTGGATTTGTTATCCAACATAACTCCTGATTTTCATTGGGTAGTATTCTAAAGTAACACAGAATTGTGCTATGTGGGCATTCTGTGGGTGGTGCATGGGCATTCCAAAGCAACCACCCATAGGTTTTGACAAACATCCCTATCTACAAACATTGCTAGAGAGGAATTTGTCCAAAATCTTATGACTCCTTGAGGCAAGCATAACAAGGAGAAATGTTTTTCAATTCTCCTCATTTTTCCAATCTAGCTTTGCATGTGTTCTGCATTGTACAGCACACATACAAAATGAGCAAAGCCTTAAAGCATAGTTGTTGTACTGAAAATACCCCTTTTAGTGTAACACCTATGCTTCGGAGAACTTGCCCACCCTTACACTATGGTGCTAAGGGTGTGTGCGCAGCTTCTTTGGTGCATCATTGGCTTGTGTCAGAGAATATTACATTTTGGCCTCAATCTCACTCACTGCATGTCAATGACTCACACTCATTTTCACTCACACTCAAATGCTAACACATACAGACACCTGCTCACACTTACACACTCGTATCTCACATGAACTCACTCTCACCCAAAAGCATGCACACAACATATATTTAATTTTTTTTTTACTACCACAGCTCTCACCAAAGGTCCAGTTACAGGTAATTGTGCTCCATTTTTTATAACACTAATCCTGAATAATAGACTAATGTTCAAAATTAGTGTAAAGAAAAATGTACTGAAAATAAGAAATATGGAGCAGCACGTTTTCTGGCTCACTGGTTAGAGGCGGCAGACCCGGAAGCAGAGGATGGCCCGGGACCATGGTTCAATCCCCGACGCCGCGTCGTGAACCAGGGTCAGCGGACTCGATAATTCTTGCCTCGGTGCCTACTTTAACCAGGGATAACACTCAGCCACTCTGGGCATTAGCATGCCTCATCTCCACAACAGCCCCCCACAAACGCCGGGGATGCCTGTTTTGACCTTGGAGATACCCAGGAGGGAACATCTCACAGGGAAAGCCAGGATGGGTTCTCCAGCGGTCTATAGCGCCAGGACGCCTCCGGGTAACAGTGCGCTTTACAAGACACACACATACACATACATACGAACACTGATTTTGCCACCACTGAAGCCAGGGGTTTGCCAGGGCAGTGCCAGGGGTCGCAAAGATGAAGTCAGAGGTCGCAGTAGCGCCCCTGGTGACCCTTAAATGGCATCCATGAAACGTTGGCTATGGCACAGTGTATAGGTCAGACCTTGAAATAAGTGTAATACTAAAGCAATCCCCTTATGCAATAACATTCATAACAAGATGACTAACATATAACAATGTAAAAATAATATTATAAAACAAATTAAACTACTGCATATTTACCTATTTATTGATTAATGTATTATTCATTTATTTAATTATGTATATTAGTTATCTATTAGCACAGACTAGGCCAAAAGAGTGATGGAGAGCTACATACAACAACAAGTTGCCAGTTACATACGAGGTTACCAGTGTGGGGTTGCACAAGATGAACCACATTGACTATAATATGAAAAGCAAGAGGAAAATAAAATAACTGAAAGCAAATGTGCATTGTAAGTTACATGATGTAAGAAATTGGTTTATTAGTTGAAGGATACCCGCCTCAACTAATAATCACAATCCTTGTCACAATGAACCTCTAAAGTTACTAAATAACCTGAGCTCAACCCTCTAGTAAAGAATTCAGTGAACATTAATAAACACAATGAGAAAAATTCAATAAGGGGAACCAGTGATATGAAGTTTTGAGTAATGCAAGTGCCAGGATACACAAAGTTGCAGTAGAAAAAGATCTAGGGGCAATTTTATGCTCACCATGATGGAGTGCAGGTCGGATACACTAACTAGGCTCGTTTAGGTCAAAGACTTTATCTTCTGACTTTATTCCTTTATGAGCCTATCCACCACAGGAGTTCACTTCTAACATCCCCTAGGACGTCAGCGGAGGCATCTAGAGACTCACAGGGTAGCAGGCGGAGTCCAGTCCATGTTCCATTGATCAGTTGGGCAGTTGCAGGAAAGGCTTCCTGTATCCCTGTAGATTGAACAGGAGGTCCTATCCTTAGGGCTCTTCTCAAGTGGCAAACGGCAGGTACAATTCTCTTCTGATCTTCCTCAGGTCCAGGAGTGTTCTGAATTGAGTGACTTGAGATGCCACATTTAGGCTTGGCATGAGCTAATGGGTGTAAATTACCCCTAGGAATGCCTTAGCCTATGGGGCAAGGTTTCTGGAATGAACCCTACCGACATTGGACATTTTTACGATGTCACAAATCTTCTGATTTAATAAACGTGGACTCTGAGGGCTGTGGGTATGTGTAGGGAGTGTTCATTAGTAATCCTAGTGTCCTCCACTATTTAACACTAAAGTCCAGTTTTAGGTAGTCCGGTACCCACAACAACCTCAAAGACAGAAGTCTGGTATAACAAAGCTATGCTTTTAGCTAGCTGATTAGTGGATACGGCAACGTTTTTTGTCATTCTCTTTTCCTCATTTGATATGTGCCCCAAATGTAATATGTTAGCCCAGTAGACCTATCAAACAGGCTATAACACTGTAATTGGGCCTGACTGGCAGGGCCAGGGTGCAGACCTGGAAGTTAGCTACATCTGCTTATCACAGGTTGGGTCTTATTTAAGTCAATCAAGTCTTTGGACCCAACCCATAGGTCATCCTATCACAACACCACCTCCCCACGCCCAAGGCCCTTTGACTAAGTCCTGGGAGCAAGCTCACTCCTTATTCATGTCTATTGAAATGCTAATACTGTCTTGCAGGAGCTGGAGAGCAAAATGCATGTTTATCGTCCAGGAAATTTAAGCAGGGAATGATAACTTTCTAAAAGTTACTTTTCTGTAATATCTAGAAAAAAATACAACATCACCATTGAATTGGATTTTTAATAACTATTACAAATAGTTATTTCATTATTTTTACTCACTAGTTCTGTTCCTGCGCTATAGTATTAGTATTTAATATTGGATCCAAGTGCTTTCTTATGGAACAGCCAACCTTGCTACAGTGAAAATAGCTTTGAGGGGCTAATCCCTGTAAGGACACATGAAACATTAACATTTTACGTCTTCTCCTTTTAAATACCATGCACCCCGCCTTTATGGACGCTAAGGCCTACCTTCGGGGTCAGTTATTAGTATTTAAATGGATGATTTTAAGTCTGTCAACAGGGTTTTTTTTAATTGGCATTTTAAAAAGTGCTCTGCCAGGGTACAGGGATAAACCTGGGGTCAGCCCACTGGTAACACACAATTTATAGGCCCCATATAGACTTTGTACCATAAACTAGGGACTCATAGGTAAGTTAAATGTGCAGATCAGGTGTCTAACAATTTCTCCATGTTTAAAGAGGGAGCACAGGCCCTTTACTACTGGTTAGCAGGGGTAAAGTGTATAAAGGTCTATGGCAAATAGAAACAGCCAAGGCAAACATTTGGGGAATACCACACAAAAGAAGGTCATTTCCAACACATTTGATAGGAGAAAATAACACTAACATTAACCATGTTACAGGTTACTTCGAGGGGACATACATTTTTTTAGGCAACATACATTCATTTTTAAAGGTTCTATAATTTTTCTTGTCAAACCTCTTTCTCTCTCTCTCTTTCTCGCTTTCTGTCCTCTTTTGCCGCTTTGTCTGCTTTGTCCCTTCCCCTGTCCACTTCTGCCTGGCAAGCCAACCTAATATTCCGCCTCTCAAATCCCCCTGCTTTCTCCTCATCTAAATCTCTATCTCTCTCCTGTTGTAGTTCTGTCCATTGAAGCATTAAGGTTACAATATGCCAGTTTCCCTTACTGGTTATACTCACTAGTTACTACCACCATGGGGACACTAAACTATAAGTATAGCATTAAGGTTATAAGTTGAGCTTTCAGTTTCTCATGTGGATTTCAGCAGCAGTAGGGCACATTTTCGTCAGCTTCTCAATGACATAGCGCTGAAGCTGAGCCTTTACCCATTCACTCTCTGCCATTTTTTTATATAGGCCTAGTTATAACAACTAGGCTTATCCACACCACTCCGCAACCAATATGATAACCTGGTTCTTGGGGCAAAGGCAATCTGAGGCTCTAGTTGTGACAACTGAAGTGATTTATCTCTGGCATTCTGTGTCCACAGTGTTACTGGTCCTCAGACTGAATGAACTTGTTCTTCTCTTTTGCACTTTACTCTTTCAGGTGTAGCGTTCTAATCTAGGACCCTGATCGATACTGTGACCTTATGCCCCTATACGGCTATAAATCCATTTGTTCCCTATATTGGCATAACTGATCAAATGCAATATTCAGAAACTCGTCTCTGGCCTCACACAAACAGAGCCACATTTCAGAATCGCTTTCTCTGCCACTTCCTTTGCAGCCAATTAGTGCAATGACATAACAGAAGTTACTATCTAAGATTCCTAGATTAACACTCTGAGTTCTTCAACAAGATAAAAACTCAGCAACCTGGGAAAGCCCCGCTTGCTATGATTTGATTAGTAATAGAACTCTAATGAGCACTGATAGACGATCACTTCCTAGTGACATCTTTATTGACGTCTTATGTCCAAAAACTTACGTCAAACAAGGCACCTTTCAGGTATAAATATTACCAACGTTGCCTTAAGCAAACGCTAGCTGCCTCAATGCCATCGCTGCTGACAAAGCTGCTGTTATGCTGATGATACCATAGCTGCTATCGCTACTGCTATCGCTGCTAATGAGCGAACGATGGTGTGGTGAATTTAGGAGCTGAACAGCCGTCCCCTGCAAGAGCCCAGCAGATGCAAGATGCCCGTGGACGCTGCCCCTCCTCCTCTTCCTCGACGCGCTGAGAGAGACGCTGTCTTTTCTCCTGCAGAGAAATCCAGGTCCGGCGTTTCTAGTCTACCCTTGCGGGTGACTGGGATATCGACCCCCTGAAGGAGATACCAGACCTCCATCATTCTATTCCAGAGGTATGGTGTTGACTAAACCCTTAGAGAGAATTCTTGAAGCAAACCTTGGCAAAACCCAACTTAACTTAAAGCTACTTACTTACTCCCCTCCCAAGTATTAGGCTTAGGTCAGGTACACTGGGGTAGGCGTAGTTAGAAGCACCAGTTGAGTATTTTAGCCTAATGTATATATGAATGTATATATGTTTTATTCATTTTAAACCATTGTATGGCTAAGAAACCATATCAATGCTTTTACAGTATAATTTCGCAATACTCATCTTACTGTACGTACTTTTTATAATAACAATTCTTGCAATTGTGGCAATTCATTTCTCTTGTACGAGAAGAAAGACTGTTCAATAAATGTTACCCTTTATTGAAAACGCCTGTCTCTCTATTCTCTACATATTGTGAAAATAAACTGCACAACCACTGACTGAGTAAAATAACTGTCTATTGTTTCACACGACCCTGGAGATTGACTCTTATCTGAGGAGCAAAGTTGTCATGTTGCACGGTTGTTGGAAAACTGAATCCCTTCTTGGCTGTGCCAGGGAAGCTGATCACTTCCTATTCAGTCAAGAAAGTTTCCAGTGACCTCTAAGCTAGTTGGTAACAAACCCAATTAAGTTTAGCATAGTCAGTGGAGGCCTGGAAGATCCGCACTTCTACATCGATACTACTGTTTATGTTATTCCAATGTGCAGGGCCTATTGGGAAAATAGGAACTACACTACATGGCGCCCAAACGTTTGGTAAGGCGATAAACTAACTCAAGACGTTAGAGTAACTCAGTCGTGCATTTTTTACACAGACCCCTTTCTTCCGTAAATACTCCAATAGACGTCTGGAGTGGGTGAAAGATTAAAATCCGCCCGAACTCAGTAGGAAGAGATTCCTATGTAAAGCTCTGGTTTATTCAACGTTGAAGGATACAGTGTTCCAAAATATTGTGCACCTAATCTTTGACTCCTTGGAGACCTGCTCTGCAAACCTTGCATTTATACAATGCCAGGAGAAAACGGAACCACTGGGGCCGCAGCAGATGCGACTCAGCAGGGTCCCGACGGGACCACTGAACCGGGTGCAATAATCATCCCGGCACATTTAAGAAAATCTATAACATTAAAACTTATAGAAAATGGACTGACCACACAAGGTGGCACAGTCGTCTTCGTGATAGAGGCACACGAATATCGACAGACAGAGGTATTCTATTCATGGATAAAATTTCCAGCGGCAAACGCCGCAACACACGAGTTCCACTACTATGTAGTAGGAGTTCCACCGGATGAATACGCTCCTTTTGAGGAGATTGAAATCCCATTAAAATACCAAGAACATTTACTTTGGTTTAAAGGCGCCCTAAAACACAAGCATCATATTACCAGGCTCGGTCCACTAGGTAGACCAGGAGCAACGTGGCCGGTTCTAGCCAGCTACACACCACATCCGGACATTGAAAAAATGTCAAAAGAAGAGCTGTTAGTACAGCTAAAAACACTTATAAAAATACATAGGCAATTAGTCCAATATGTAATGCTGACTGCAACAGTCCAACCAGCTGTTAATGTACCACAGCTGACCCCCCATCAGGGGAACACTAATAAAATTACACCACAGAACATACAATCATGTCTTGGTAAAACACCCGTAAAACGGGAACGAATTCCGTTCTGGTTAGCGGAAAAAATCACTCAAATAGAGGCAGTATTTCCGGATACTACCCCTATCGAGAAACACAGAATCTTGACAATCTGCCTTCCTATGGGAATCGCACCACACATAGAGGACTGTGACACTTGGGGTACAGTCTTTGCTTCCATTTACACAAAAACACATGGTGTTCCGTCCATGGCGGTAATAAAAGATGTACTAAGACAGATTCAAAATGAATACGGTCCAGAACCTGCTTTAACTCTTGGTATGAAATTACTGAAAGACTTCAAGCAGGTCTCGGCTATATTATTAGCCAATATAAAGGGTGAAGCAGCATCTGTGGCGATCCGCCAGAAGTTGATGGAAACAGATATAACAGATCAGCCAATTGAGCTTGCCAGAATCATAGAAAAATGCTATGAATAATTAGGTAGAGACAGCTTGGGTGGAAAACCAGTAAAGCCCCAACTGCTCGATAATCCTGAAAAATTATTTATTAAAAATAATTCAAACACTCCTAAAAAGAGCTGGGATGAAATAAACAATCCACTCCCAAGGAAAAAGTTTTCCAGTCCAAAGGAAGGTCTCCTCGGCGGAGGGAAAGAACTTCGACTCGAGAACACCAGTCTCCCCAGAGGGAGCCCTCTGAGAAAAGGTACAACCTTAGAAATAGGGATTATTTGAAAAAACCTGATAGATATCAAAGTATTGATAGACGTCCCTCTCGATCTTTTTCGCAGAAATCGGAAAGAAGAGGACGGTCAGACCCAGGAGAGCGCGCCAAGTCCAAAGACAAGGAACCTGCTCAGAGTAAAAAATCTCAATTTCCAATAAAGAAGGTAGCCAGTATTAGAGTAATCAACCATGCCGAGAATACTGAGGACACAGTTGAAAAACGGGGAGTGGGCACAGACAATGTTGGACAGTGCAGCAGAAATCACTATAGCCCGCAAGATCTTGATGAGTCATCTGGAGACAGTGGACACGAATGAATACATTCAGGTTGAAATTGCCGACACCAGACTTAGCGAGCCCCATAAGATATACGAAATAACATTGCGTATAGAGGGTGATAAGACTAGGAAAATAAAGGGTCTATTTTGGGAAAAACTCTCAAAAGGCTATGATATCCTGTTAGCTGAAAAAGATTGGCCCCCAGAGTTTGTCAGGGAGTGCCCTCGTGGCGAAGAAATGATTATGCCTGCCTTCTCGAATCACATTCCGATTCACAAAAAATATACTTATGCAAGGAAATGGGCAGTAGCCCAGGCACCGGCATTATATAAAAATCATGTAGGATGGGATGAGGACTCACTTCCACACAAAATCCAGTTAAAAAATGAACCAACTGCCCAACGGCAGTATCCCATTAAGCAAGAAGCTAAAAAACAAGTCAGGGAGATCTTAGATCAACTTGAATACCAGGGGGTGATTGAAACATGCACCTCTCAAATGAACAATCTTTGTTTCCTGTCTCCAAGCCAGAGAATTCATATCGTCTAGTTTTGGACTACAGACACCTTAATGCATGTTGCAAGACATTTGCAGTACAAAACTCGCATAGTGCTGCACTAATGAACAACATAGTTAGGAAAAAATATAAAACGACATTAGACATATCGAATGGTTTCTTTTGTCAAAACATTGCACCAGAAAGCAGGTATTTGACCGCTTTCTCCGTAATGGGGTCTCAGAAAAATTTCTGTAGGCTCCCACAGGGGTTCGAGAACAGCCCAGGACTATTCTCAGCTAGAGTAACAGAATTACTACAAATATATGATTATGAGGCATTATCTTACGTAGATGATATCTATCTCACAGACGACGACTTGGATACTCACTTGAAAAGAGTGAACACCATTATACTTGGGTTCGCAGCAGAGGGTTACAAATTCAACTTTAAAAAGTCTCAAATTTCCCATCTGACAGTACTATTCTTAGGATACGAATTATCAAGTGAAGGAAAAAGCCTAGCGGACAACTTCTTAGAGAAGTGCGCTGTACTCCAAGCACCAAAAACGCTGAGGAATTTACAATCCATACTAGGCTTTCTGAATTTCGGAAGAACTTACATTCTAAATTACGCAGAGAGGGTTAAACCTCTCTACGAACTAATTAAACCTGATTTTAAACAAATCAATTGGACTCAAAAACACACAGAAATTTTGAGATCACTGCAAACAGACATGTTAGCTAAAACAAAATTAGATACACGTGACGACACATGCAATCTTGTAATCCGAGTCATCCCAGGAAGATGCGGATTCACGTACCTGACCTCTAATGAGGGAGAAAAGGTACCAATTTCAATTAAATCTCACTTGTACACACAAGTAGAAAAGACATTCAGTCACACAGAAAATACTGTGAAAGCAGTGCAAATTGCATTAGCCAATGAAAGAGAACTAGCACACGGCAAATGGATTAATATCCTCACAGCGGAATCCGCCTTTGAGGCGCTATTCAGCCCAGGAAACCTGCCTACAGTGTCACTGGATCCCAAATGGATACAGTATGTAGATTCTCTTGGAGCGGAAGATGTGAAATACTATTTTGCCCCGCAATTCGAAGAACTGAATGATTTAGAATATGAAGAAGAATATCCTCTGCCAATCGAACTTCTGCCTCTCCCACAGTATGCCTGTATAATCTATACAGATAGATTTGTACAGCATTTCAATGTAGAGAGCAAATCCTACGATGCAGCATGTGCGATTGTTAAAGGTCGTTGGCTGTGCGGTAAATTCAGACCGAAAGTAACAAAAACTGAATTAGTAAGAAACTGTTCGGCTCAGAGAGCTGAAATCAGATCTTTCAAGATGGCGCTCGAAAATGCAGAACGTGAATTCCCCACACTAATTGTGTGCGATTCTCATTTATGCGTCAACTCTTACAACAATAACTTGCAGAGCTGGATTGAAAACGATTACAAAGATGACACAGGTGCCACAATAAAGCATAAATTGCTCTGGAAACAGGTAGCTCTTTTTCAAGAAAGAACTACAAAAGACTCACGTGATACACGCACAGAGTCTTCAACGTGATGGCGTTCACGTTGCAGGGAATTCATTGGCTAACACAGCCACAGCGGAAGCAACTAAACCGGCTTCCATAGCCACAAAAAAGCGTGCAGAAAAATACATAGACGGGGAAACCATGCTGGCAGTCAAAACGTCCGTAAAAGGCGACTGTGCAGCACTACCCGTGAACTATCCACTCAATTATGCATACGTAATCGATGCAAACTCCGTTCCTTTTGCTCGAATCCCTGGAGTGGGGGATAGGGTAATTCCAAACAGGGACCGGAGGGGCTTCCTCACACAGGAAGCACTTATGGGGTTGGGTCTGAGACACCAAACAATCAAGGACTCTCTGAGAGAATTAGAATCAGAGTACTGGTGGCCGGAAATGAGTGAAGGTATTCATGAGTTTGCAAAAAACTGTGAAGACTGCAACAGAGATCGCAGTGGAGAACCGGCCAGTGTAGTGTCAGAAGCCCTAATAGAAAGCATTAGGCAATCTATCCGCGCTATCAAAAAAGAGAAACGCGTCCCATTGTACATCATTAAGGCTAAACACACTTAAAAAATGTGGCCCCAGCGCTCGGCTGACGCCAGAACGGTTATAAAAGATCTGCGAGTCTTTATCGGCACATACGCAATTGCCATGTTCCATTCTGACCAGGGTCCTGCTTTTAGCTCTCGAGCTTATAAGGAGGCCATGGCCAGCATGGGAGTTGGGTTGCGGTATTCTTGTCCGTCACACCCCGAAGGGAATAGTGTGGTAGAAAGAAAAAACCGAGACATAAAGCGATCTATAACAGCAAAGGTATTAGGTTTGGGTGCTGGGTGGGTCAAACATTTAATAAGTGTCCAAATCAGTCTTAATAACTTGCCAAGAAATTCTCTAAAAGGTTTCAGCCCATACGAACTATTGTTCGGAACAAGAATGAGAGTTCAGGACTTAGATAGTCAAGTATCAGTGGTACAAGATAAGAAAGCAGACTTTGACATCAAAGATCGTTTGGCTGTTTTACAGGACCTGAAAGAAACAAGAAAATCCTTAAGCAACATAAAGTTAAAGCAACAGCCAGATACCACTGACAAGGCACCACAAGCAACAGCCCCAGCAAGGCCTGTCTGGATTCCAAAGATTGGGGATCTAGTCAGAGAAAAAATAGCGGTGAAGAAGGAATTTGGGCCTTCTTACAGAAAAGCAATACCTGTCTTGGCAGTCACCGGAACAAGATCAGTAGTACTACCACCCCTTGCTGGTAAAAAGGAGAACAGAGTTGTATCTATAAACCTGGTAAAACCACAAGCATGTGGCCTATAATCAACAGTAGGCCCAGTGGACTCCCAAGAAACAACAGAATACTCAAACTTGCAACAATCCAAGAGGTTCAAACTGAAAGACTAATCACATTCGATCAGCCTGCAGTGCACAGAGAAGGACTATGCAATAATGCCATGGAACTCGTGCCTCTTGAGACACAGATTGAAACAGTTCGTCAAGAAACACCAGTCTACAATAATGTGGCATCAGAAAGTGCTACCGAAAGATAGATTGAAAGAACAATCCCAACAATTGACAGAACTGCCTCTGGTTATTTCATCGACTTCGACAACTTTCAAAGTAACCCCGAAGTGATGCCAGAAACAAAAAAGACTTTCAAAGAAAAAGCAACAGAACTCTTTCAACAAGTCAAAGAAGTATATCTGGATGCACCATTGATTGAGCATTGGATTATTTCAGGGGTATTTATACTCCTACTATGCCTAATTTTAGTTTTAATTTTAGGAAGGTTTATTACAATTGAATGGACACAGCAAGTCAGCAAGTCAGAACATCAACTTAGTCCTCAAACCACACAGATCATCCCACGTGAAGAAAAGAGAACTGTCAACAGTAAATGTCACAGCCATTCCAATACCCGGTGGGGTAGTATGGGAGAAAACTGACTATGAGATCTATGGTCCGGTCGAGATCCTGAAGTATCCTCATCAACTGAAGGTTTCCTTAAGTGACTTTGTAAAACCTAGTACATTCTCTGATGATTGGGACTTTATCAGTATTAATGACATGATGTCTGATTTAATAATGTCAGCTTGATTCACAGAACATGATTATTTACAAGGTTCGTCTAGTTATGAACAGATGTTCTGTTTTACACATTATGGCGATCATTACTTGCATAAGTCTGCACAGCCTAGAAATGTTTTTAAGTATAACCAATGGGAACATTGTGCTACACCACCTAAAAGCTGTTCTAAAACATTCTTTGAGAAATTCAAGTACTTCTCAGGGTTTAACACCAGTGATGCAGAAACGTTTTATTACAAACTGTTAGATAAAACAGGAATGAAAACAATGCTGACAAACACTAAATTAATATATTCAGAAGCATTTTATGAAAAAATGATGACATTTGGTTTTGATTATTGGAAAAATAACATTGAAACAAAAACTATTTGGGGTACAAAAGATTGGCAGGTACAAGGCCTAGAAGCACTATTCAGAACCTGCATGATACCAGACAAATGATGTTTTTAAATGACACAATTCACCAAACATCCTGTCTTGGCCTAGCTAAGATCAAAGACCTAAACAAACCGTCTATTCCGAAGCCAATACCTGATAATGCAACAACAGATATTGAGATAGACGTAACAAAAATTTTACATTTTAACAGAACACATCCTGATTGGAAAAAGTGGTTAATCTGGCCTACTGACACAAACAACTGTCAAGATAGATTCCTGAATAAAACACAGGGGTTAAAAATGACCAGACAAGACCCTAGATACTCCCAGAGACAACATCCAGGGATAGTAACAACATACAGAGTAGGGAAACTCTGCCTCGAATGGCTAGGATCATCCACACTGGCTGAAATTAAGCAACACTTGTCTTTACTTAAAGAGGGTGCTGATTTGCGCGATTTCATTCTTGGACCACGCAAACAGCGTCAAAAGTGTTTCATAGCAGCCAGCATCTATGCTGCGTACAACGAGGCTTGGAAAGTCACACAAATTGAAACAGCAGAAAAAATATGAGAAATTGATCGTATTAATTTGGAAAAATCACTTTCTGTAGTGGACAATGGGTTAATGACTCTGTCCTCCAGAATATATTCATTGGACAATATTGTATCCTCTACCTTTGATATAATAGACAGAGACTTGCTAATGTTACAGCATGGCCAGTCGCAATTACGTTCTATTGTAAAATTAGGCTGGACGCTGCAAAATCTTCGTTCAGGCTATGTGCCTTGGCGTTTAATCAACACAACGTCATTGTTTTCCATTTTTAACCTTACTGATAAACAAATCAGCTTGGCACAGAAAGGAGCAGACTATACAATCCTGAGAGTCGAAAAACTTGAGAGATTATCATTGACAATGTCAGAAAGTCCTGTCATTGAATGGATAATACACGGAATTATCACTATTCCGATAACAACTTTCCAATTTAAAAAGTGCCTTGAATACATACCTACTGGCCAGTATGAACAATTGGGTAAAGGATATGTTAAGTCAGCATGGAAATTACCATACACACATTCATGCTATAGTGACAGCGACAAAAATGTATTTCTTAGTGGTGAAAACTGTAAACGTTCACTAAGCTGTATACTTTTGTGCCAGGGTATTAATATACACGGAGCCTGTGAAGGTAATTCTAACAACCTTTCATGCCACCAGCTTGTCACACCTACAATGCAGATAGAGCCCTTCTTTATGCAACTCGCGAATGGGAGTTACATTCTTAGAACGGATCACAGATGTTGTGGCCTTTTGCCAGGAAAAGCGTATCTCGTAAGCGTAACTTCCATGGTCAAATGCTGTATGCAAGCATTGTTCCCGAGCGGGCTCGGAGACATAGAGACTCCCATCTGGCCTCGTCTGCATTTCTCTTCTATACAAATTGATACTTTAAGCAAAATGAAGTCTGTGCTTTTGCAGACAACAGTGCCCATCACGTCATCAAAAGAGACATATGATCTCCTAGTTGCAAGGACAGCTACAGAGGTTCATGACCTTTTATCAACAAATTGCCCATCGTAGAAATGTTGAGCCAACTCCTTAACATGTCTAGTGCCACAGGCATCCCAGGCATATTTAAGACGATTTTTACGGGACTGCTAACACCATTTCAAGCAATTCTGGGAATCGTTCCAAATTTTGTCCACTCTGTTTTTGGCGGCATATCCCTATTTTTGGGACTTGTAGCAGGGATTTTATTTTTGACCCTCCTGCTTCGATATATCAAGCCACAGCTCAGACATCACTCCTATGGGAATGGAAGAAACAATCCTAGCAATCCGCTACCGGGACAGAATAACTAGAGTCCTTGGATTGGCCAGGCTGAGAGATCTAAACATGACCTGGTTCCTTTCATTCAGACCGATATGGCAAAACTGCATCTTACCTGTACTTCGATGTATGCTATGCGGAGATGAGTGCGTGTTGGACACCTGTCTTTCACTTCCATCAGCAGTACCAATGGATATCGATACTTTGCTCAGTCCGATAACGGCTCACGCATTGTGTTGTCCCCAGCGGCTACCAATCCTGATGACGGCATTTGTTGAGACTCCTGTGCTACGACTAGGTGGTAACAGTGGAGCGAGTGACAAAAGCAACATCACCCAGGTACGACCTTCTGTGAGCAGTGCTGATCCAGCCTTTGATGACAGCAATCATTCTCACACCTGCCAAGTTACAGCACTATCGAATTTGGTCGAACTGTCACCTGATTTTGTAGACCAATTCTTTGAGAGAATGTCTGATATGATGTTCTCACCCGAACAGAAACAATAACTTTAGAGAAGCATTCCGACACACAGCGTTCCCATGAACTCTGAATTCGGCCTTCAGTTTTGAACAACAAAAACTGCTAAAAGCGTTGGAGCTCTATTTTCCCCGTTCAAGCAATAATTCTTTTGAATTGAACACTTTTTAACATTCATCTTTTTTGGCACGAAAAATTCTTTGCTTAAGGTAGAACTATTCATAGAGAACAGAAGCTTCTACTTCTATTTTTAAATACATCTAGAGACATAATAACATTACACCAGCCTCTAGCACATTTTACCCTAATGCATTTATATGTGATGAAATTATCTCGCCCTTCCTTTCTGTATTCAGAGATATTTTCATGTGTAATTCTTTTGCAGAATCGTTCATTGATTTCATATGCTATATTTTTGAATGATTTCTATGCTTCAAAAAACGTACAGTACCTAAATTTTCACGTATTACAGATACGCCTATTTCAAATGCATATATGTATTTTGGGGTGGGCAATGTTACACATGCATCTTATTGCTCTAGTTTTAGTAATTTGATGGACATGAATTCGTGGAGTGGGTGTAGCGTTCTAATCTAGGACCCTGATTGATACTGTGACCTAATGCCCCTACACGGCTATAAATCCATTTGTTCCCTATATTGGCATAACTGATCAAATGCAATATTCAGAAACTCGTCTCTGGCCTCACACGAACAGAGCCACATTTCAGAATCGCTTTCTCTGCCACTTCCTTTGCAGCCAATTAGTGCAATGACATAGCAGAAGTTACTATCTAAGATTCCTAGATTAACACTCCGAGTTCTTCAACAAGATAAAAACTCAGCAACCTGGGAAAGCCCCGCTTGCTATGTTTTGATTAGTAATAGAACTCTAATGAGCACTGATAGACAATCACTTCCTAGTGACATCTTTATTGACGTCTTATGTCCAAAAACTTACGTCAAACAAGGCACCTTTCAGGTATAAATATTACCAACGTTGCCTTAAGCAAACGCTAGCTGCCTCAATGCCATCGCTGCTGACGAAGCTGCTGTTATGCTGATGATACCATAGCTGCTATCGCTACTGCTATTGCTGCTAACGAGCGAACGATGGTGTGGTGAACTTAGGAGCTGAACAGCCGTCCCCTGCAAGAGCCCAGCAGATGCAAGCTGCCAGCGGACGTTGCCCCTCCTCCTCTTCCTCGACGCGCTGAGAGAGACGCTGTCTTTTCTCCTGCAGAGAAATCCAGCTCCGGCGTTTCTAGTCTACCCTTGCGGGTGACTGGGATATCGACCCCCTGAAGGAGATACCAGACATCCATCATTCTATTCCAGAGGTATGGTGTTGACTAAACCCTTAGAGAGAATTCTTGAAGCAAACCTTGGCAAAACCAACTTAACTTAAAGCTACTTACTTACTCCCCTCCCAAGTATTAGGCTTAGGTCAGGTACACTGGGGTAGGCGTAGTTAGAAGCACCAGTTGAGTATTTTAGCCTAATGTATATATGAATGTATATATGTTTTATTCATTTTAAACCATTGTATGGCTAAGAAACCATATCAATGCTTTTACAGTATTATTTCGCAATACTCATCTTACTGTACGTACTTTTTATAATAACAAGTCTTGCAATTGTGGCAATTCATTTCTCTTTTACGAGAAGAAAGACTGTTCAATAAATGCTACCCTTTATTGAAAACGCCCGTCTCTCTATTGTCTACATATTGTGAAAGTAAACTGCACAACCACTGACTGAGTAAAATAACTGTCTATTGTTTCACACGACCCTAGAGATTGACTCTTATCTGAGGAGCAAAGTTGTCATGTTGCACGGTTGTTGGAAAACTGAATCCCTTCTTGGCTGTGCCAGGGAAGCTGATCACTTCCTATTCAGTCAAGAAAGTATCCAGTGACCTCTGAGCTAATTGGTAACAAACCCAATTAAGTTTAGCATAGTCAGTGGAGGCCTGGAAGATCCGCACTTCTACGTCGATACTACTGTTTATGTTATTCCAATGCGCAGGGCCTATTGGGAAAATAGGAACTACACTACACAGGAAACAGGTAGAGTAGTTCATGCCTTACTAAATGAGGAGGCCCAGGCTAGGCATTCAGAATACATATTCAAAGTGATGCCCCTTAATAAGATCAATGCACAGTCATCACTTTGATTTACAATATAAAAGTACTTCAATATAGATATACTACATACAAAACAGAGACAAACAGCGAATACCAAAGGTCTCTGTGTCTGGGCCACAGTTCCGACCCTAACAGTGACATAACATTTAAGTGGTTAGCGCTGTTAAGACACCTAAAATTGTAAATCTTTTCTACCCTTTAAAGCTAAAGTACTAGTGTGAATGTTCTTGCTGCAATGATTTAGCTTCAGTAACTAGAGGTGAGATTTTAGTTACAAGTCAAAGTCAAAGTTCAGGAATGTGGAAGGTGTACCTGCTGTGAAACTCAGTTTCTCCCAGCCTGCCTACTAGCCCACCACCCGCAGAACTGATGAGCTCCTTACTGGGACAAGAATGTTTTCTTCATGATGAAAGGGCATGTACCCATACCCTGGTTGTCAGGTTATCCAGATCTTTTTAAAATGCAGTAGCAAAACACTCATCTGGTGTGTGCGCAGATTCCTCCTAATGTGAGACCCGGGACCTTTTCTGTTATGTGGAGGGATGTACCAAGCATGCTTCATAGCAGTTGCAGCATATAAAGGACTGCTGTCTCTACCCCGGGTGAGTCACATAAAGAGGTGCTGCCAGCCTACTGTGTTTTCATTAATTATTGGTGTGACCAGACCTTTTTAGGTCTCGCTCTCAAGACCTATTGTTGTTGAGATGCCCCTCAAGGGAGACAGACCGGGGCACGCGCAGATTGTGGTCTGTGGACGCGCTTCTAAAGAGTCGCGCTTGCGCAGACGCGCTTCCACATACACACACACCCCGCTTTTGCTTAGCTAGCATGCACTAACGGCGTGTGCACACACACAGCCACCCCCCTTCCTTGAACACACACACAGACACGCGCGCAGACACGTGCGCATGCACACATACACACACACAGACACGCACATGCGCACACATAATCACACGTACATTACCCTGCCCCCCCCCACTCACCGCATCAGCAGCCACCGCCACTTCTGCAGCCATCGCGGGGCTCTCCCTCGGGCATGGGAGCCCCGCGTCAGTACTGCTTCTCTTGGCCGACAGTCGTAACGCACCCGAACTTCCGGCCCACAGCTTAGGCCCAATCAGGTGACGCTGCACGGTGCTCCGCGCCCCAGGGAGTAGTAACTAGGAAGATGAGGACTCCGCCGAGGTGGCCGAGGCGCAGGGTAGGCCCCACGAGGCCCCTTGGCCGCAGGGCCGCAGGGATCAGAGACGGTCAGCAGGCTGAGCATAGGAATGGGGCTCCTTGAGCGGGGACTTCTTAGGGGCCATTCCAGCACCTTAGGATACGTCAGCAGTGTGGTCTGAAAGGCCAGGTCAGGCGCGGGACATCCCCGCCGGTCTGAGGATATCTCCGTCCGGACCCAGCGCATGGTCGGCGCAGGGGAGTCTAAATATGGCGGCCAGGCAGGATGTCAGCGAGGAGACCCTCCGGAGGCTGACGCAGAGTCTCTCAGCTCCTGCACCTCCACCTCAGGTCTTGCTGGGTGCTGCCGTCAGGTCCCGGGCAGAGGATGCTAGTTTTTTGTGGTGTCTGTTCTCTCCGGGGTGCCGGAGGCTGGAGACCCCAAAATGGCAGCAGTGTGTTTGTGTGCCGTGGCGCTCACCCGCCAGTGCCGCTCCCGCTGCTGCCCACTAGGTCCGGGGCCCCCAAAGGACAGCCCGGCACCTCTGGGATCATCAGCAACAAGGTACGGGGGCCCAGTCAGCTGTGGATGTCCCCGCCAGGCCTCCGTTCCCGCTGGCTAGGGCCTGGCCAGAACCGGCTCTTCTGAGTTCCCAAATGGTGGCCAAATGGGATGTCAGTAGAGAGTTACCTCCCCAGGGACCGACCGCAAAGCCTCTCAGCCCCCACACTTCCCACACAGCTCTCACTGTGAGTCGCTGCTGATTCCCAGGTGGAGAGTGTAGGCATGACCGTGATGCCCGCTCAGTCACGGGCTCCTGCAGCTGCGGGCGCTAAAATGGTGGCTGCAGCCTCGTAGACCGAGCGTTCTCCTACCTGTTCTGGTCATCTCACCCCTGTCCACTAGATCCGAGGCCCCGCAGGGGGGCAGCCAAACACCTCCAGAGTCATTGGGAATTGGGCCCGAGGGCCCAGTCAGGTTTGCAGTATCTCGGCCAGCTTGTAGTTTGCGCCGGGAGGACCCGCACTGGACCTGCACAGCGTAGTACCCAAATGGCGGACAGGTGGGATATCGGTTGAAAGGTCCCTCCCTCAGGACTGACTGCAAGTCTTCTTGATCCCCTCCTTTCTCACTAGTCTTGCCTCGGGTCCCCAGGTTGAGGGTGCGGGGTGTCGGCAATGTCTACACACTCCAGGGCCACTCACTCCAGGGCTCAGGAGGCGGCAGATGCTAAGATGGCGGCTGTGGCTTCGTACACCGGGGCACCTTCCCACCAGCTCTGTTCTCGCCGCCCTGGACGTCCCAAATTCCAGCTTATCCGCTACTAATATACTGCTTAAATACGCTTATAATGCCGGCGGGGCCCGGAGCTCCTACAGCGTGCTTCTCACTCATCTGCAGCAAGACCACGCCCCCCTCAGCTAGTACTTTTAACTACTTCCCTCTCATAAAGGGGATCACTCTGTCACCACTAAGCCTCTGATCCAATTACACACACAGCATCAGTTACATAACTACCCCATTCCACAGAGTCCTTTTTCATTGGATGGTAATGTAGCTACAGTATATCAAGAGTGTTAAACAAGTCCAGGAGGGCCATCTTCATGCCTATTTTCAGGGTAGCCATACATACAGTATACCTCAATAGAGCTTATGTAGGTGGCCATGACTTAGTATGATCTAGCTCTAAAATGGATCTAGCTCTTCAGCCCGTTGTTGGGTGTCCTGATATTAATGCTGGTGAAGCCTTTGTTTCATAAGTAGAAGACCAAAACCGTAAATCCAGTAATAGCAGCACCTTGGTAATCATCTCTCAAAATGTATTGGTGGTACAATGTCATGTGAGGTCAATCTGCAGGCTTTCAGATCTCCATCAGACTGGGAGCTACTACCAACCCTCGGGTGGTCCACTAGCATCCCAAGATCTTCCTGCTAGGTTGTCCAGTGTGGTATACAGGGCATCTGCAAACTGATAACAAAGCTCTATATCTAACCAACCTATTGAGATCCCGGAGCAATAGCCTTGAACTTGCATACTAACCTCAATGCATTGATGATTTCAAAATTACTGATTACACCCATAACACAATATTTAGATGCAGAACCTTCCTAATGATTCACTTGCCCTGCAACTGACAGAAGAGATTTTCCTTGTACAGTTTCGGCCTGTCTAAGAGAGCAGTGACTGTTGTAGAGTCCTAACAGTGAGTTGGTCCTTTTTAGGGCTTGCCTGGCATTGCAGCACGAAGCGTTGCCGCTAGCGAGCCTTATTGTCGTTGTGTTACCTCCTCAAGTGCTACAGACCGGTGCACGAGCAGACACCGGTCTGTGAACGCGCGAGCTGCAGGGAATGCCAACGCGCACGCTCACGACGTCACGCTCCTGCCCTCCCGAGTCTTCTTCCAAGGCGCGCTCCAGGCCGACTTGTGTCTCCTCTTCTCTGCTGTGTGCTGTAGTGTTGTCCAGCCGAATAATAATTTCAGAGGTTTGAATATTTTCGGCGGGTTTATTTACCTTCCATCTAGTAATATATTCTGTTTAGGAATGCCACTATGACTGGCGAAATTAATGCAAGTAAATAAACTAAAATGGGAACAAATGCCTTTTCACTATCGCACGGTGGATGCAATGTTAACAAGCCACGACAATAACAAAGCATGTTCTTAGGAGGTTGTGCTTCGGCAAATGATCTTACATTTGTCCAGGAGGTGGCAGTGTGGGCTCTCGTAAAACGATTAATCAGTTGAAACAATGTTCAATTTGCATCTTTGTACTATGATCAGCGCCTTCGTTAGGATTTTTGGTGCCCCGCCAATAAAGTTTTCGGGGTACCCTGTAAGGATCAGCTTTGAATTTATTTCTGGATTTCATCTAATGCAAGCCTGGGTGATGTCAAACTATATTGAATCATAAATTAAACTTTCAAAATTGGACCTACAAAACAGCCGAAAGCTGAAGTAAGTAGCCTGGCACCTGCCACTGAAACATTACGACTAAAACACATGAACAAGCATGGCTGAAACCATTTTTTATTTGCTCTTGGATCTTAATTTTTTTTAATAACAACGATATTTTACAAAGAAATCAGTTTCTCACCAACCTGCTCCTCAAATTGTGGACTTTTTAAATTGTGGACTAGTACCTGACAATTACATCAAGCATTTGCAATGCAATAGGTCTCGCAATTTAGAAACTTTGACCTACTAGTATCGTAAATGGCAATGCCTTTTATTATTGCAGGTTTTTAAACACAAAAATAAAAGGCATTGTCATTTACAATGCCAAAAGCTCAAAATCTCACAATTGCGAGACCTATTGCATTGCAAATGCTTGTTTCTCTGTGTCATGGAGTGTGGTCTTCTGACTCCTCTTGTGTAAAGTTTGGGATTTTATTTATTTATTTTAAGGTATTTATAAAGCGCACCCTCATCCTCTAAGTGATATCCCAGAACTAGACCTCATACTTGCCTAACTCCAGCCCTCACAAAGTCATTAGAGCATAAACAAACAAGTCTTCATAATTCTCTGAAAGACTAACAAATCAGACATCAAACATAGATGTGGGGGCAGAGTGTTCCAGTGGGCAGCTAACCAAAAATTAAGAGTGACCACCCATTCTGGATTTCTTAATTTGCCTGTTTTTGAAATTGGGTGTCTAGTTGGCAGTAGTTTGCATCTTGTCCAAGTAGGGACCCTCCCTCTACACAGCTAAGATAAACCCTGCTCATCCCCTTGGTAGCTTGGCACGAACAGTCAGGCTTATCTCAGAGGCAATGTGCAAATCATTTGTACATACACACAGTAATACAGTGAAAACACTACAAGCGGAGTCCACTCCAGTTTACAAAAATAGTCAATATTCATCTGACTAAAACAAGACTTAAACAACACAAATCCAGCATACAGAAGTCAAAATATCACTTTTCAAAGTTTAGTCCATAGCAATCAAAGGATATGGTTTTTTAGCACAATATACCATGGATGCATCAAAAATCAAAGATGAAGCAGGCGAAGGGAGTTGAGGAAACGGAGAAGCAAAATGATGCATGGGTTCCATACTCCACAGGGGAGGTTATGCACCGGTTCTTTACTGCCATGGCAGGTGATGTGTTGATTCCTTACCGCTATGCTGGGGTGGTGATGTGTCGGGTTTTAACTGGAAGGGTAGTTAATACGTTGATCTCCGGGGACACAGCTTTGGTTCCTTACTGCGGTGTCGATAAAGAGATGGCGTCGCCAAACGATGTGTCGAGAATCCAGACGTGCTGAGACAGTGGCAATGCAGGTGCTGTTTGACTTCAGAGCCGCGAACCAGGCGCTGTGTTGATTCTTCAGCAGCAAAACAGGTGCTGCATCGAGAAAACGGGAGCTAAGATTCGTGCATGGATTTTCTCACCGGGCTACACTTCCAGTGGCCCAGGAACTGGGTTTGGTACTACCTGGCAAGTCAGGGCTCTCAGCAGAAGAGCCTAGGCACTGGTAAGTAAAATCTTTGATGGCACTGAGACTGTTTAACAGAAGGAAAGCACACACAAGCCCTTGGAGAACCTTGTAAGCAGGATGTAGAAAGCAAAGTCCAGTCCTTTCACTCCCAGGCCAGAAGCAGCAGGTAGCAGGCCAGCACAACAAAGCAATAGGCAGAGTGGCAGTCCCTCCTACAGCATCCAGTTCTTCTTCCTGGCAGAATGTCCTTAGTCCAGAAGTGTTCTGATTATGGGGTGCCAGAGATCCAAAGCTTACACCCCATTCTGCCTTTGAAGTTGGAAAACTTCAAAGAAAAGTCTTTGTAGTGCGCAAGACCCTGCCTTTTCTTGACCTGGCCCCAGACCCACTACAGGGGGGTGAGACAGCTCTGTGTGAGGACAGGCACAGACCTATTCAGGTGTCCGTGACGACTCCTTCTACCACTCTAGCTCAGGAAAGGCCATCAGCCTGGTATGGGCTCCCTTTGTGTGACTGTCTAGAGTGAATGCACAAGAGCCCAACTGTTAGCCCACCCAGATGTGTATTCTATAGACAGGCAGAGGTACAGAGTGATTAAGCAAGAACATTTTCAAACACACAATTTAAAAACTAACTTCACCAAAAGATGTATTTCCAAATTGTGAGTTCTGAATCCCCAAACTCCAAATCTCCTTCAGCTCCCAATAGTAAATTACACTTTAAAGATATTTCAAGGCAATCCCCATGTTACTCTATAGGAGAGATAGTCCTAGCGAATGTGAAACACGAAATTAGCTGTATATATGTCCTACCTTTTAAATACACTGCACCCTTTCCATGGGGCTGCCTTGGGCCTACCTTATGGGTGAGTTACATGTAGTAAAAGGGAAGGTTTGGGACTGGCAAATGGATGAAGTTGCCAGGTTGAGATGGCAGTTTAGAACTGCACACACTGATACGGCAGTGGCAGATCTGAGACATGTTTGCAGGGCTAATCATGTGGATGGCACAATCAGTGCTCTATGCCCACTAGTAGCATTCGATTTACAAGCCATGGGCACACCTGGTGCGCTTTACTAGGGACGTACGAGTAAATCAAATATGCCAATCATGGATAAACCAATCACCAATCCACTTTAGACAGAGAGCAAATGCACTTTAGCTCTGGTTAGCAGAGGTAAAGTGCCCAGTGTCCTAAAGCCAACAAAAACAGGTCAGACAAATAGGAGGAAGAAGGAAAATGTTTGTGGATTTCACAGCAAAAATGGCCAGGTCCAGCAGCCTGCAATATAGCAAAGCCTGATTAGTGGAACGGAGAGAGAAACCACGCTGGCTTATAGACAGTAACTCTATTGGGTAGAATTGCTCAACAGTTGCCATAAAGTGCTCTGTGCGCATAGAAAAGTAACTTAAAAATCACTCTCTTTCGGAATTGGAGCCCTTAAAGAAAATTGAGACAGTTCGAAGCAGAAGTCCAGCTTTGCCTGTTATAAATCAGTCTTGTCACCGCATTCTGAATAGAGAGAAGACGCATGAACAAATAGTCAGTCACACCCATATATAGCGTAATTCCATAGGCATGCCTACTCATAAACAAAGCTTGAACAATGTTCTTTCACTATGTTACTGGAATCCACCGAAATAGCCTATGAAGAGTGAGTAGAAGTTCAAAACTGCTCCTGCACACCGTATTCACCTGTTCCTGCATTGAAAGAGAGTCATCAGCTGGGAACCCAAATTCTTCACCACCCTTTTAGGCCTGGGTGCAGGACATAACAACGAAGGCCATCAAAAATCATTCCAGACCTTGAAGGCCCCACCACAAAGCAAGATTTCTGTTTTGGCTGCATTAAGTTTTAGACAATGTGCCTGCAACTACCTTGCTATTTCCAAGATGCAGCAAATTAAGTTACCTAGAGTCTCAGGATACTGAGTATACTCAGTTAACTGAGTATCATCAGCTTAAGTAAGGATCACAATTCCCCACACCTTGACAATGTACCCCACAGCTGCCAAATATATATTGAACAAAGTGTGACTGGGAAGTTCCCTGCCGAACCCCACAATACAACCTTGAGGGCCAGATTTAAAAAGGGGCAGCTGTACCGAATTATATATTTTGCTAAAAAACAAGCTAAACCACTACAAGGTAGTGGAATGCAGATTCATTTGATGCACTCTATGAAGCAAAAGGCTATGTGACACAGTATTGAAAGCCACAGACATGTCTAAAAAGATAAGGGCCTCTGATTTACCCTGATTAACCAAAACCCAGATGCTGCCCAACATTGCCAAAAAGGTAGACTCCCTACTGTTTTTAGCTCTGAACCTGGCTGGAGAAGGGTCTAACAAATTATTGCTCTCCAAATAATGAGATAGTTGGATGTTATCTACTCTTTCGAGCACCTTTGTAACATCAAAATAGGATGATAGTTGGACAATATAGAAGTATCTATACCGGTTTTCTTCCCCATCGGCAAAACCAAAGCCTGGTTCCAGGCTGCAGGAAACTCTGCATCCTTCAAAGATTTATTCAAACGTAATGATACATACGGACTAAGTATAGGGGTCAAGCGGGTGTAAATAAAGTGCTGGCAATGCTCCAAAGATGAACCTGATTTCACCTTTACCATCATCCCTTCCACCATCTCCACTGTTAGCTCTGCGAACCTACCCCATTTGGAGGTAGCTCCCGAGTGCAGACTAACATTCTTAAAAACGTCCTCCACCATTGAGATTGATCTCCAAAGGCCATATAAATAGTCTCAATTTTGTTACTAAAGAACACATCCAATTCCTTGCTAAAAGGGCCGAAGCTCTGACTGTCTGATCCAGGACGACTGTATGAGCTAATTCTTTAACTGTTTTAAAATGTTCCATAGATAATCCACTGTTCTCCTCAAATCTTATTACAAAATATTGTCTCTTAGCTTTTCTAGGTAGTTTGTGATAGGCTTTGGGTGTGTTTTTATAGATCAACTGGTCCTTTAAAACCTTAGTACTCCGCCACTTATGCTCAAGAAATGTGCACTCTGGTTACATTTTTCTTAACTCGTTTGGGTACCACTTCTCAGATAATGGTCTACTCAAGAGATTACTTTCCTTTATGGGATCACAACCATCAAAGATTATGGGCATTGCATTTGTGAGCTCATTTACTGCTGTTTCCACAGAATAGTCCTCCCTGATCACAGCGGGGCTAAAGAAGAGCAGGTTTCACTTTTCCTCCAGGGTATCCTGGCAAAGCTCTAACTGCCTGGCACACCTCTTGATAAAGAAAAGGAGAAATTCAACATAAAATGATCTGACCAATTGATTTGATCAGTTGACTAAATCGTCAGTGTGTTTACATTTGTGAATAGTAGATCGAGAGAATGCACAGTCTTATGTGCTAGTTCTCATTTCCACTGCTTTAACTGCAAAATCTGCATCTCATTTTCCAGCACCTACTCAGGGAATCCGACTGGCCTTCGAAATGAAGATTCAAATCCCCAATGAGGAGAAAGTATTCACATTTTAACACAAATGAGGACAGCACGGTGGACAAAGTTGCTGTAAATTGAGAGTTATAACCAGGAGGTCTATAAAGAGTGGCACCTCCCAGTGTTATCATTTTATTGAGCAAGATCTGGAAAATTAAAATGTTGAAGTCCCCAACATGGGAGTTACTAACTCTCAAACACTCATAAGGCTCTTTATAAAAAACTGCAATACCCGCCTCCTTTCTACCAACATGATCACATTTTTGCACCATGTAGCCAACTGACGCAGCCAGGGTCAGATCAGGCATGGAATGGCTTTTCAGTCATGTTTCAGTAATGAATACTAGGTCTGGCTTTGCATCAGAGATAGCATCTCAACTTTCCATGCAATATTTGGGAAGTGATCTAGAATTATAATAAAGGCACCTAAACACTAGACCTTCCCCACCAGTCTCCCTTGAAACATACTTTCCCCGAGGGTCATCACCAGACTGTGCCTCCACAGGTAAGTTCCAGTTCCAAAGCCCTTCCACTGTTTGTCCTAACTCAGACTGGAACATACTAAACCACCTACAACCGGCACAGTAGAACGGTCTAAATAGCTTCTATTTGCACCCTTAATACAACTAGTTACCATATGATCATTAGCAACCATTGGAAGAATGCATTTCGACTCTCCGGGACGGTGTCCTAGAAAAATTTGGACTCAGCGTCCACTTTAGGGCAGTGCGACAGGTGCGGCTGCAATGAGCGTGGATCTGTGGAAGGGGGTGCTGGCCTCAGAGGGATGCTGGGTTTATCAATAACTTATGATTGGAAGGATGAGGGGCACTTTTGCCCGGTGGTAGTAAGATAATCGGAGGAGGAGATCATAGAGGGTGGGGCGCCAAAAATTATTGTTGCACTGGGCGCCACCAGCGCTAAAGGTATGCCCGGTTTGACTATTGCATCTTTCATGCAGGAGCCTCGAGCATTAAATGTGCATTCAGCAGCTGTATGCTGTCTTGGGTGATGCTACCAAGAAAATGACTTTCTGCATGCCTGTTGGGTTCAAGCCTGGAAGAAACATTTGTATCGATAGTTCTGCCCGCCCAGCACAGCAGCTCTTCTCTAACTCGCGCTTAGTGTGAGTTTAGGCCTAATCACAGCTAAACAGATCAAAGACCTCGGTGCTGCTGCTGAGCCCTCTGTGTGCTTTCCTCCTGCCCACAACCCACAGAAGACATTATTATACCGTGGAATATTCCTTTACCTGGTATTTTGGTGACTTATGTAGTCAGGTCTTCAGTGGTTGTCCTGCAGATGGGTCTCGAACGACACCAATCAATTCGTACAAGGAAGGGGATGGCAGCCAGCAGCCTCGTCACCATGGCAACAGTAGGCAGAGGGAACCTTCATGATGATGTTGCAGTGAGAGTTTTATTTACTCAGCTGTTTGTAGCCCTGCCAAGTGCCACGGATTTGCTTGATTGTATTCAAGTATTGCGGGGATTCGGTACAATCACCTATAATGCGTTTGTCCAAGACGAGGTGTGTGGCCCTTGGCAGGGCTGTATTAACTGTTCCCCAATTATTTGGGAAGGTATTTAAGAGAATATTTCCGAACCTAAATTTAGGGAATAGAACTTTAGAGTAGATTCAGTGTTGTTCTAGATAGTGTTTGTGCACTCGGGCCGGTTTATGGTCAGGAATTCACTTACTAATCTCCTGTTCCAGAATTTGCAGCTAGTGTCCCCCAAAGCTTGGTTCCTATATTCCTATATGCACATTTGACATCCTGATCGAGCCCAGGAGTAGTCAAAAGTTCAAATATGCTCAAATTGTTGTTTGTTCTTGAAGCCCAAAGCTATGCCTTTTACCCACTGCTTGGACAGAAAGTAATTTCTTCAACCAGGGCATTTTAGTGTTATGTTTAGCTAGCAAGAAATGTAAGACTGTAACCTTTTTTTGCGTTTTCAGGCTTGGGAATTGGGCTTTAATTACAGTACTGGATCAGTGTCACTCTGTACTCCAAACATTAGATCACTTGCCATGATTTGTGACACCATCCATGCATTTTTGTTATTTTATCACACCTAGAATATCACATTATACAAGTTGAGGCTACTTGAATAGCGATTATGTAACCTGCTTAGAGGTCTATGCAGTTTTAGTGAGTTCCTTCTTTGTGCCCAGGAACACGAGGATGAACCATCTGATTGTGATTCTACTCAGCTCACGTGTGGGATTGTGAGAGGGTGTGCTGAGAGAGCCCAAATTTGAATAAGAATTATGTATAGGCCATATTTACAAGCATATCATGAAACGTAGGAATGAAATGTATATCGTAACATGAAGTTGACACTTATAGTATAAAAGTCAACGGAAAGTGACAACATGGTATAGGAAATGTATAACTGTATTCATATTAGAATGTATTAGATCTAGAAGGCCGTATATGTAGTGGGCTAATGTAGAAATGCCTACGAACAGTAGAACGTGCAGAGTAGAATTCAAATACGTGTGTAACTTTAAATGCAGAAACGGCGAGAAATGTAACATGGAGAAATGTGCAAGGAGCATACCCATAACGATGTAACCAATGAGAATATAAAGTTATGTTCCATGTATAGGGTTTATATTCTATGTATGAGATTATATTCTGTGTGAACTTTATATTCTATGAAAAATTGTATTCGTTTAGAAGAAACGTATTTGCTAAAAGCGTTCACATATAAATGTATGTTAAAGGTTATACTGTGTAGAAGAAGTTTGTAGGAATGCTGGAAGAGTTAGGTCATTTGTGATTGTAACTTGAATGACCAAGAGTTCGCAGGAGCATAGTCCAATGTATGTAATTTAGTGGACTCGCAGGAGTCGTGAATAGTCTTCACTTGAAGGTGCGAGCCGAAGAGTCTAGCATTTGTTAGATTTAAGGTGACAAATGTCGAACGAAGTTTATTGCCTAAACATGAGAGGAGGCGATTGGAATTTGAGCTTTGTTTTTGAATGACCATTCACAGGATCTAGTAAGGTCAAAGAAAATAATTGTAAGTTAAAGTCTTGTTTAAGTTCATATGACTTTTTGATCTGAAAGTGTCAAACTAAAGTCGCCAACAAGAAGATGAAGATGACATCTAAGGAGAAGGGTCAACCTAACGGACGACGCGAAGAGATGAAGCAATGGAAAGAGCCAGAAACTGACATCATCGGGGAAAGTCCGTGGTGGGCGTCAAGGGGCGTTCCACCCACACTGTGATTGTGTATTTTAGGGACAGCACCCCGGGGATAAGATAGCGAAGAGCTCAGAGAGAGAACAGCGAGAGGCAAGTTAGAAGGGTAGATGCCTTGAGCAGATGCGCTGAGAGAGATCAGAGCGCAAGGGAGCAGTAGGCCGAGGACCCTTAGAAGAGCGGATGGGTAGGCAGAGAGGGTACTGCTTCTTAAACTTAAGTTACCTTTAAAGGCTAAGAGAGTTTGAACTTCTTTGGAAGTCAAACTGCTGACACCTTTTTAGGGAAGAAACTTGCAAATAGGGATGTCACCTAGTATAGAGTAGGGACAGATTTAACTTGATTATTTTTCTCTTTCTGTAGATGACGCAAAGGAACCACTTTACATCGAAGCTTTAAATTGCTGAGTTTGGAATTGATTTTGTATTCTTTGTATACTTTGAGATTTATCCTGAGAGGATTGTAATTTGCATTCAAATTCGATTTTATATAAACCTTTTAAAACTTTATCAGTTGTAAGTGGTTCTTCAGAGTGGCGTCATTTAATGGGGCTGAACTAAACCTGTGTGGGGGTGGTCTTTTACTCAATGACAGATACTAGCGGTCCAAAAATTACGAATGAGATAAACTATTAAATTGATTATAAATTGATACCAAAATCTCATTCCCCGCAGTTGGTAGCAGAGTATGATGGTTATCTTCTTGAGGAAGACGACCTAGGCCAGGTTTAGTTTACCCCAAGGTCCCTAGTCATCGACGACCAGAAGAAGAATCCCTGCCGAAGAAGGTGCTGACGGTGCGTCGAGAGAAAAGCAGCAGAATCGGTCGAGAGTGAGTATAAGGGTCATGCGTTGTAAGATTGCGGTGTTTTATGTTGTTCCTGTGTTGTAATGTCAAGCGGAGTTGAATGCCTGTAGTGTGATTGAGGGAAGGTTGTGAGCGCGCGCAACCGGATAAAATCTTATGTCCAGAGGGCTTAAGTGGTTCGGGTGTATCAAACACCCAGAGTAATTTGTCTACCATTTAATGGGGGTCATGAGGTACCATTGATCGCCCGCAGACCGATGATAGGGGGAGCGTTTGAGTGAGTGTATGAGTAAACGCATGCTGGTCGTACGTTTACTGTGTGTAAGTAACCTATCAGTTGAGGTGAACGTCTGACCGTACGAGGAAAGACGTCTCGCCAGTTGAGGTGGCAATTACAGTTAGACTGTGGCCGTACAGTCAGAGAAAAGTGATCACTTGGACGGAAGTAGTCATTTTTCGGCGTATGAATGAAACGCATGCAAGATCGCGAGACGAGTTGAGAAACGAAGGAAACTGCTGTAGAGGGAACAAGTGACGTCAGCGTAGAATCGCGCTGAGATTGGTCAGTCGGCGTAGAACAGCATTGGGATAGGCTGATTAGCGAGAGTCGCACAGGGATTGGTGGTTGTCATCAGGACGTAAATAAGGAAGAGAATTAATAAGAGAAAAATCGTAGACCATCAAAAATGAAGTGCTTTAAGGGTTTAAGAAAGATCTTTAGGAGGAATAGAAGAAACTTATATGCCGGAGAAGAAGCTCCACCAGAAGGCACACCAGCTTATCATATGGCAGTAAATGTAGGCTTACACTCAATAATGTGGATCTCCGAGTGGAATAGGCTAACAGAAGGGGAAAAGGAACTGATGTTTCCGAGATTCGGAACGTTTAAACTAGACGTGTTGAACCAACTGAAAGCAGTAATGCTTGCGACAAGACCTCTACCGAGGCCAACACAATTCGAAGCTCTTAGTGCATGGTTCAGAGCAGCGCACGAGAAGAGTTTAAAGAGACGCCAAGAAAGAGTGAGACGATCAGTAAAGGCAGTACAGGATGCCAAATGGGATGAGGAAGCTAAGAAGTGGAGAGTGCAAAAGATAGAAGCAGACAAACTGTTCACCATGATAGAAGCCACAGGAGAAAGGAAACCTCTAGAGGAGGAAGATGAGGAAAGCGAGACGGAGGAGGATGTGATAGAGAGGCTATTAACGGATAGACCACCTCCATATAGCGGTGAATCCGCAAGTCCCATATTACAGCAAGGGGACGGAGCTAGATGGGGAGAATATAAATCGATCCCGGTAACGGAGTGGGACTCCAACAAGAGTGAGGAAATACCCCAAGCTAGTTCCGAACAGAGAGTGGTGGGAAGATTCGTGGTCCAGAAGGTGCCAGAGACGCAATGTGCAAGGTCGTACCAAATGCCAGACGCTTTACAAGTACCTGTTACCATAGGCCCTATTGTGTCAATCTACAACCCAGAGGGGGTCCAGCAGGAGGAACAGGCACGATGGGACAGGGAAAGGGCAGAGATGGAGAATAGGAATAACATGATGAATCCTCAAAGACAGAGGTTAGCACCAGTGAGTCGGAGTACCCCATTAGATTCCGCGACGGGTCCCTGGATAGAACAAGGGGGTCAAAGAGGATCAATGGATTTGAGGGGACCAAAACCAAAATCCTATAAGGAATTAAGGGAATATCTGAAAGAGTGGGATACTGCCGAAGAGGCTCGGAATAAAAGTTTAGAAACAGGAGCTGAATGGAGAGACCAGGATAACAAGATCCTCTCTCATTGTGGAGCTGGCGAAAGCAGCCCGGAGTGGGAGAGAGGGAGTCAAGGAAGCAGAAGAGATACGAGTCCTACCATTAGTGGCAATAGGCAAATGTGCGATGACAGGAGTGCAGGGTGTGGCGAAGTGCCTCGCGTCACTTTCAGTGAGGGAGAACGGAGGACGCAGGAGTACCGGAATACTTTTAGGTGCACACACCATGCTCCGGATGAAAATGTGCAACATTGGAATCACGGGAACATGGAGAGTCGCGAAGGGTCTCGCCATGCGTCCGGTGATCTAGGGCGAAGTCATGAGAATACAGGTAGTCGCGAAACGTCTCGCCATACATCCGGTGATCACGAACGAGATCGCGGGAGCATGGAGAGCCGTGAAGGACCTTATCGTTTGTTAAGCGATACCAGACAGCAAGCGAGTTACAGTGGTTTAGAGCAGCACGGAGGATCTTATCTTGTATCTGGAGAAACCGAATCGAAAAGACGGAATGTAGGGTTGAAGGATGGAGCATTGTTCCACCACACCCCAAGGGAAGATGGAAAGGCTTGGGATTTAGAGAGGTGGGAACAAAGAGATGGAAGAAAAATTCCTCATAACTCACCTGTGCTCAGGCGTAGGGCGCATAGTGGAGGAGAGAGGGATGTAAGAGAACAACCTAGGACTGACGTATTGAGAGCCGAAATAAAAGCAAGACGCATAGATGTGATGAGTTTAAAATCAGACTTGGACGAAATAATTGACGGCACAGTGGCAATTGAGAGGTTAGAGCTGTACGCACCAGATGAGATACTGTTTTTATCTAAAGACGTTACTCGGAAAGCGAGAGCAGCTCATGAGAAGTTATCTGAATTGGCAGAAAAGTACATGATAGACATATCACGAACTAAGGCTTTGCAGGCCAACCATAGGCTGAATTGCACGGATCAAGATCTAGATGAGCGCAGAACGATTGGACTAAGAGTACACATAAGGGAATTGGTCATGTGTATTAGAATATGGAGAGATCTGGATAGATGGGAGGAAAGATGGTCCAAGAAGGGATCTGTCAGACGGAGTACACTTGTGAAGTCTCAGGATACAGACCTAATGCGAATGGAAGCTTTCCCTTTGCGAGAAATCGCGAACGGAAACTACGTGCATGTACCATGGAGTAGGGGGGATTTAGCGGCATTCACTAATTCCTTCCCGAAACTTAGAGAAAATCCCGTTGAGTGGTACAAGCAGGTAGAGAGATTCGTGAAGATCTCTAAGGTACTGTGGATCGATTTGAACACATTGTTCGATATCGTAGTACCCGGAGACTTGTGGACGGCATGCAAACTTAGTATTGAATGGCCCACTTGTGAGCCTCAGAGAGATACACAGACAGGTGGTCCATCAGACAGGGTCATGGAAAAATACGAAAGAGTAATAACATGGCTAAAAGAGAAAGTGCCGGTGCAGGACATAGACTGGGTTAAGATAGATCGAACAACTCAGGAGCCTAAAGAGACAGTTCACGAGTTTTATGAGAGGTTACTGAAAGCATTCAAGCAGTACAGTGGATTAGACGTAATGGATCCTAAAGACATAGGACAGTTTGTGTCGAAGTTTGTTCTCGGATTGAGACCAGACATAAGCCTGATGATTCAACAGCATTTAATTTGCTGGCAGAACAAACCTTTAGATGAGATTCTGAGGTATGCAAGGTACTGTAGCGATGAGATAGATACAAAGGCAAAGAAGCTTAAGGAAAAGCTGATGTTAGTACAGATGCAAGCAGCTGGAAAGAGTGGACAGCGACAGCAGGGAACAGGAGCGCAGGCAAAGAAACAGAATAACCAGAGCAGAGAAGAGGAAGAAAGACCGAGACCGAGAATGGATATCGCAACACTGAAAAGGACAACCAGGTGTCATCAGTGTAACGAGGTAGGACATTGGAGACGCGAGTGTCCTTATAATATTGAGACAGGGGAATTAGAACAGGAGGAGGAAGAGGTACAGACTAACGTGGTTAAGGGAGCAACAGTCCCGAAGGGAAAGTTTATCAAAGGGGGGACTCAGACTCCTCGAGCCCCGTTTCCTCAACCACCTCGAATTGCAAATGGAGGGAAAACCTACAGACAAATGCCATTATTCGTAGGAGGAGAAGAATGCTACTACGTTGATCCTCTTACAGGGCAACGAGTGAATAGGGAAGAAGATTGTACCTTAGGAGCAGCCCTGGAAGTAGATCAGAGGGGACCATACGTAGAAGCTGAAGTAGCTGGATGTCCTACGACCTTTTTGGTGGATACGGGAGCCACTAGATCCACGTTGAGATCAGCGGTAGTCCCAGGTCTGCCGATATCAGGAGAGATGATTCAGGTGGTAGGAGTCGCAAACAAGAGGATGACGAATCCTCTGACGGAACCAGTGTCAGTAAAGATAGGGAATTACAGTGACGAACATCAGTTTGTGATCTGTGATTCTAGTCCGGTGTGTTTGCTAGGAAGAGATCTGTTGTGTAAACTGAATTGCACAATACATTGCACACCTGAAGGAGTAGAAGTGCAGACCAACGATGAAGATGCCGATTTCAAAGTTGTAAATTCGCAGGAATGTGTGGAACTATATCCTACCCTGACAGTGGAGGAGCTTCCACAGGATTTGAGGGAGAAAGTGTCAGCTGAGGTGTGGGATTTTACTGGAGAAGAAATAGGCTTGATCAAGGGAGTAGAACCAGTAAAGATCTTGGTAAGACTCAATGCCGAATATCCAAGAACACCACAGTACAAGTTGACACCAGAGACGATTGCAGGAATAAAGCCTGTGATCGAATCCATGATTAAACAGGGAATACTGAAGGAGATCGTGGGTAGTCCATGTAACTCACCGATTATGGGTTTGCAGAAACCTAGTGGAAAATACAGAATAGTGCAGGATCTTCGAAAGATTAATAATATTGTTGTCTCATGTTGTCCAGTGGTACCGAATCCATCAGTGATATTATTTCAGATACCGTTCCAAGCTGAATGGTTTACCGTGATAGATTTGTGCCAGGCTTTCTTTTCGATTCCTTTAGATGAAGAGAGCCAGTATCTTTTCGCTTTTAAGCTGGAAGATCGCGTTTTAACATGGTGTCGTATCCCTCAGGGGTATACAGAAAGCCCATCGATCTTTAACCAGCTTTTAAAGAGAAATCTTGAAAGTCTAGTGCTGCCCAAGAACTCAGTTCTAGTCCAGTACATAGACGACCTCCTAGTTGCGTCAGAAACAGAGGAAGCCTGCAGAGAAGACACCATCACCTTGTTAAATCATTTGGCCGAGAATGGGCACAAGGTGTCACCAAGTAAATTGCAGTATTGTAAGACTGAAGTGCAATACTTGGGCCACAGGATTGAAAAGGGGAAACGGAAGGTGTCTCCAGACAGAATAGAGGCGATTATGAAAATGAACGCGCCTACAACACAAAGAGAGGTCAGGATGTTTCTAGGCATGGTCGGTTATTGTCGACAGTGGATAGCTAACTTTTCGCTGAAGGCAAAACCGTTATTACAACTGACGCACAAAGGAGTGAGTGATCCGGTACCATGGGACAAAGACTGTTTGATGGCGTTTTTGCAGCTGAGGGAGGACTTATGTCGTGCCCCGGCTTTAGGAATGCCTGATTACACAAAACCATTTTTGCTTTACTGCTGCGAAAGAGAGGGATGCGCTTTAGCGGTTTTAGCTCAGATCCATGGAGATGCGCGTAGGCCAGTAGCGTACTTTTCGGCTACATTAGATCCAGTAGCCGCAGCGTTGCCCGGATGTCTCAAATCCGTAGCTGCAACGGGTGTCAGCATTGAAAGATCGGAAAGTGTGGTAATGGGACATCAGTTAGTGGTGTACGTACCGCATTCTGTGGAATTGTTAATGACCAGGACTAAGACTCAGCATCTGACGAATAGCAGGCTCACACGCTACGAGCAAGTCATACTGGTTGCCGAGAATGTGACCCTAAAGAGATGCTCCGTCTTGAATCCTGCTACGTTGATGCCACTTCCAAATGAGGTGGATGATGAAAATTGTACAGATCATGACTGCCTTGATGTGACTGAACTATGCACCAAACCGAGACCCGATATCGTAGATGAGCCATTGACTGACCCTGATGAAATTTTCTTTGTTGATGGTTCATGCGTAAGAGACGATATTGGCCAGCTGAGAGCAGCTTATGCAGTTTGCACTATTACCCGAGTTATAGAAGCCGCTTGCCTGGAAGGAGTACACTCCGCTCAGGTAGCTGAAATTGTTGCTTTGACTCGTGCTTGCTTAGCAGGCGACAAACTTCGAGTCACCATATACACCGATAGCCAGTATGGTTTCGGGGTAGTTCACGATTACGGGCAGTTATGGTCTCAAAGAGGTTATATGACCTCCTCGGGTTCTCCCATCAGGAATGGAGAATTTGTGAGACTATTGTTAGATGCATTGCAAGGACCGTCAGCTATTGCGGTTGTCAAATGTGCTGCGCACACGAAGAACGTAGACTTTGTGTCGCAGGGCAATCGTTATGCTGATGAAGTAGCGCGTTATTGTGCAGAACAAGGATATTCTCACACTGATGTGAAAGTGGGGGGAATACAAGAAAGAACTGAATTGACGATGTTGTTAGACACTGTAGATACGTGGGATGAGTTAAGGAGTGTTCAGGAGAATGCACCAGATGTTGAGAAAAAGGGCTGGGAAACAGCGGGTTGTGTGAAAGGCGAAATGAATTTTTGGGTCTCTGCCGATGGGAGAGCAGTTTTACCAAATGAACTTGTTAGTCCAATGGCAAGGAAATTGCATGGATCAGCACACATAGGAAGAGATGCCATGGTGAGAGTATTCAGACAAACGTGGTTTAATCCTAAGTTTAGAGTAGCGGCAGAAGCAGTATGTCAGCGATGTGCGATTTGTCAGCAACTAAACGTGGGAAAAAGAACACCAGTTACATTGAGTCACATTGGGAGGTCTGGGGGGCCTTTCAATAGAATGCAGCTTGATTTTATAGAAATGCCTCCATGTAACAGACTCAGATACGTTTTAGTGATTGTCTGCATATTTTCTAGATGGGTTGAGGCTTACCCTACACGTAGATGCGATACACTTACAGTAGCGAAACTGTTACTTAGAGAGTTAATACCGAGGTTTGGGGTGCCATCCTCTTTGGAATCGGACAGAGGAACTCATTTCAACAGCGAAATAGTGAAGATGTTGTGCTCAGCTTTGAATATTGATCAAAAGTTACACTGCAGCTATCGACCCGAAGCTTCAGGGATTGTAGAGCAAATCAACAGTACAATCAAGTCCAGACTGGCTAAAGTTTGTTCATCGACATCCCTGAGTTGGCCAGACGCACTTCCAGTGGTTCTTATGAGCATACGTAGCACACCTGATAGGAAAACAGGCCTCTCTCCACATGAAGTGCTAATGGGGAGAGCTATGAGATTGCCATCGGTTCCGACTGCAGCGTTATTGAACATCACAGACGACTTGATCTTGGACTACTGCAAGGGACTATCTGATGCCATTAATTCTGTGTCCCTCCAGGTCCAGGCTGCAGAGGTTCCATCAGCACAAGACTTGTGCCATGACCTGAGTCCGGGAGACTGGGTCTTGGTGAAGAAGCATGTCAGGAAGAACTGCTTAGACGTGCGTTGGCGAGGACCATTTCAAGTCATACTTGTCACGAACACTGCGGTGAAGTGTGGAGGCTTGCCAAACTGGATACATGCCTCACACACCCGAAGAGTGCCAACACCTCTAGAAGAAACAGCTCCTCTCTCGGATGAGAATCCGGCGGAAGACGGAGAAGCCATAGAGGGGGAAAGCCAAGCTGTGGAGGTGATCGAGGAGGCTGAAACTGTGTTGGAACAGGACGACAAAGGTCAAGACACTAGCGAGACCGAAGTCGCCTCAGGAGAAGAAAGTAACTGGGAGACTGAATCGGATACCGAACAAACTGAGAGTGACCAAGAGGCTGGTCCAAGAACAAGGAGCAGAAGAACAAGGAGTGACGAAGCCAGTTGGCCGGAGAGAAAGAAAAGGCCAAGCTCGGAAGAAAAGCAAGAAAGAACTCTTGTCCCGATCGCTGAAGAATCGGATCAGGAGGAAGAAACGACAGACTCAGGAACTGAGAGTCCACGAAGGTCGAGAAGGGTACGTGTGCCCTGCAGAAGGTACGCCACCCCAGAGTGGACTTATCTAGCAGATTTCTTGGGGACAGAAATCTGGGAGAGTGAAGAGTGTGAAAGTAATCGATCTCGATCCATTTGTGGCAGTGGAGATATGGATGTTGACGCCTGGACTCGAGACTGAGGGATTACTGACTTTCACACTTCCCATACCCCCATACTTGAGTCGGATTAAAGATTTGGTGTTGAACAGATTACAATTTCCAATATTTGGTCATCAAATATCAGCGGAAGAAGACAAAGTCATTCGTTTTGAATTATTGAAACTTGTTGCAAGAGCTGCAGGTGCGAGAATAATTGTTGATACATAAAGACTTTTGTATATAAGCTATAAAGAAGAAGATAACCTAGCGCCGAGTGGAAAGAAGAAAAAAATTAGGGTTTACATTTAGAGGACGGAGAAGGGTTAGGGTTGTCTGTTGTTAAAAATAAAGAGACACTGTTGCGAAAAAGAGACTTTGTTGAGAAAAGAGCACTTTACAAACGGAGAAGAAAACAAAGCAAACGAAGGACTGAACTGATAAACTTTTTCGCAAAAGAAAGAGTCACGCTGTTTTGACAACATGGAGAACGGCAACCCAAACAGAAAAGCTAGATGTATAATAGGTACACTTATAGCGGTAGTGATATTTCTCATACTTCCCCCGTAGTGACAATATCATACATAGTAGGACATGAATCAGATAAAGAAATAGCAGATGTTAAGCTTGTAACGACTTTAAAACCTGCTCCTGATGGAAAGAAGGAGGAGAGCAATGTTATACGCGAAAAGACGTTACTAGCAGATGAAGTTCGTAGATTACATGTAGATGAGTCACAGGGAAACTTTAGGTCAAACGCATATGCTAAACTGTTGTACGAATATATCGATGCCATGGAGGCCAAAGATTGCTACGTTTGTATGCAACTGCCGGCTTCTGTAGACGAAGGCATCAGATATCATCATCTCCCATTGACTTATGGGATAACATGTAGTTTACTGCTAAGTATATTTTATGGTAGAGAAGGGTTTGAGTACTACTTTTCAAATTATGATTCGGTACTGCCTGAAGTTCCGAATTATAAGCAAATGAATAAGTGGGACTATTACAAAAAGGAGGATAGACTAGCCAAATTCTTTCTTCCTTGGGATACACTAGATACTTCATATGCACGCAGAAATAATCTGACTTGCAAAGTGTCAGAGATTGAGAAAAAGTTCATAGCACAAGTAGATGACCGATATAGAAGGCAGAAGATTCTAAAAATGTCAGGACAGTGGAAAACTGATTGGACCGAAGAAGAGAAGGCACATAAAAAGAAAGGTAGCAATGGTCCAATAGCATTGGATAGAACGCAGAAAGGAAAGTTATGTTTAACTCGAAGCAAGACATATTATGAGAGTGAATTCGTAGGTGAAGTAAATTGTGAGCATGCTTTTAAGTTAGAGTATTATACGAAAGATTTTATGAAAGGGATGCAGGCTATTCCTAATGTATATTTTGTATGTGGGAGAAGTGCCTATGTAAAACTGCCTGACAATTGGTATGGTTCGTGTTACTTGGCAATTGTCTTCCCCAAAATATATCATGCAAAGGATTTAGCGGTCATAGAAAGAAAGGCTTCGACAAGAACGAAAAGAGAAGTAGGAGATGCAGAAGTAGTAGGAGACGTATTTGGAGCGATGTTTCCAATGTTAGGTTTAATACTTAACGATGTTAAGATCAGGAAACTAGCTACAGTCGTAGATAGATTATCTGCAAGTACTGCAAGGTCATTAATGCTAATAGAAGGTGAGATGCAATCGATCAGAGCAATGGTTCTTCAGAATCGACTTGCTCTTGATGTGATATTAGCAAAAGAAGGCGGAGTTTGCAAGGCTTTGAAGGTTCAGGAATGTTGTACTTATATTCCTGATAATTCAAAACCACTTGAGAAGGTCATAAGAAACATCACACAGATTCATCGAGAAATCGAAGATTTGACAAAAATAAATGTTTGGGAAAAAGTAGGTAATGGAGTAGGAAAAGTTGGAAGTTGGTTTGCTAACCTTGGCAAAAGTATAGTGTGGTACATATTAAAACCTGTATTAATAGTATTAATTTGCATAATTACATTGTTAGGATTTGTGAAACTATATAAATGGTATAGGACGAATCGGTTACAAAGATCTATGAGAGAGCAGGAAAGGAAATTAGCTGCTTTACAAGATCAACAGTATAAAAGCTTGAGGGCACTTGAAATGATGAAAAGAGGGAATGATGTAACTAGTTCTGTTTAAAAGGTGTTATTCAAATTGCTTTTACTCGGCGGACCAATAGGTAATCAGTAGAAATAATGGCAATTTTGTTGGTGCTGTGTAAAACAAATAAAATGTATAGCAAGTTCTTAGCCATGGAGGACATTCAAAGGAGTGTGCTTAACTATAGGTAATGAGATTGCAATGACAGCTGGAAAGGTAGATTTAGAAAGACGTTGCAGTCACAGCTGTAAAGAAAACGTAATGCAGGCTGGTACAGTGTATTAACATGTTTACTTCCCCGACCAAACATTTTAGCACTATAAAATGGCCCTAAAAATAACACAAATTGTTCTTAACACTACTTTTTGTCACGGAGGTGTTCCATAGGTACCATAATACAAAAATTGAGGTAGCAGTGGAATGAACTGCCGCACATCCAAAGGTCCCAGCATGGATGAGTATAAATTGTGTATTCTGTGATTGAAGTAAGAAATGGTGCTACCACGTTGCCAGGAGTAACTCCCGCCTCCAACTGAAGTCATACACTCATAGCTACAAAGGCCCCAGTCAACAAGGATAAGCACAAAGGGGCAGATTTACAAGAAACTGACGCACCTGTATAGATGCGTCAGTTTCCCAGCGCCTGAGTGAAAAATCTTGCGCCACCATAGATGCGGCGTTTTTACAATACAGTGCCCTATGGCGCAAGGATTGACAGACGCGTAAAAAATTCCGACGCATCTGTTGGTGGAAAAGTCACGCATTGCTGGAGCTGTATGTCGCAATCACGACGCAACTTCAGCAATGCGTGTTGTGGCCTATTTCCAATACACTGTGGGGCATATTACCAAGCAATAGCGATAATTATCGCTATTGCTTGGTTAGAGACAAAAATTTATCGCCGGCCTGCAGTGATTTTTATCGCAGATAAACCTTGGTATTACCAAGGTTTATCGCAAATGCGATAAAAATCGGCCACAATGCATGAATATCGCTGAAAAGTCAGCGATATTCATGCATTACTGAGCTAATGCTCTTAGCCATGTTATCCACCTCCCATTGGATAACATGGCTAAGAACTGCTCAGGGCAGGTGTTAGCTTTTGGAGAAATTTGCGCTTAGCGCCAATATCTCCAAAAGTTGGTAATAGGAGATAGCGATGTTAGCGACTGTTTCCAGTCGCTAACATCTTGGCACGCCCACTTTGCATGTCATTAGTGATAAATTTCTCTGACATGCAAAGTGGGGCCCAAGATCGTCGTTATCTCCTACTAGCTGTCGCTAACTGGTGTTAGCGACAGCTAGGTAATAGGGAGATAATTTTATCTCCGCTTTCTTGGCTTTTAAAGCCAAAAAAGCGGAGATAAACCCCCTTGATAATATGCCCCTGTGTCACTCCTTAAGCCTGCTTCAAGCAGGAGTAAGGTTTTGACGCAGTGGCGTCCTACAAGTCACGCAGTAAAATCTTGCATATGTCACTGCGCCACTTTTATGAACCTTTCCTGCATGGGAAGGCCTACCCTGAATACATTATACCTAAGTCTCCCTGTTTTATGCTTTTACGGATTTTTACAGATAAATACAGACATAAAATAATGTGTTTTCTGTCTGCATTTATTTGTAAAAGTGGATAAATACAGGAAATCGTGCTGCTTTTAAGTGACTTTCCGTGCTGTCTTTCATGAATTATAACCCAACAGCCGAGGAGATAGACAGCTTCGGAAATTAAACAGGATGAAATTTCGATAAATAACGACATGTGTCAATATACATTTGTGGTATAATGCTAGTATTTACCAGTGGATATATTGTTATGTAATATTTGGCAGTTTAATTATCTAAAACACAACAGATATCTAGGTATGTGTGCGTGTCTATCAGTTAAATAAATGTGGAAATGTGGAGTTTTACAACCTCATTTATACGCAAAACACAAAATAAATATGGATAAATACAGATACAATGACCAAATGATAAATATGGATAAATACAGACGGAAATATGTTAAAAAGATAAACACCATAAAACCGGGAGCCCTAATTATATCTGACACAGGTATAATGTCACTCAGGGATTTACAAAGTGACGCATCTCCCCAGATGCGTCACGTAGTAAATTGGTCGCATTTTTTATGCTGCCGTTGCATTGCACAGCGCCTTAAAAGTGACGCAAGGGGCTTACGAATTTGCCCCAAATTTGGCAGCTGAGCACACTATTATGCAGTGTTGCAATAAAGTCTAAAGTTCAACAGGTTCTTAGTTTAAGACGTGTATATATTTGCTTCAAAAAGCCACACAAAATAGAATTATTCATACCATTCCATAGGTAGCATATGGTCATTCCCATGAGTTTTGGCGCAAAGCTCTATGTAGTAATAATGGTAGACGGGGCTTTGAGCCATAAAATAACCCCTCCGTGAGGCAGGCAAGCAGATTTGTTTGTATTGTTTCTCCTAACATTCCTCACATTGCATGTTTGTAACAAGTGCACACATATAAGGTGGGGAACGTTTTAACCGCTTAACCGCTGCGGCAATTCTGCCGCTGTGCGGCGGTTTAGCGGAGTGAGCGGGGCTGCGTCGGCCAACGGACGTGCGCAGCACTATGGAGATAGAGCTCGTGATGGCTGTTGGCCGACAGAAGCAGCGAAGGGGTTAAAGTATGTCTCAGTACAATAGTGTGTACTGAAAGGGTATTTTGATTTCGGTCAGCCAGCCACCTGCTCACTGGTAAAGCAAGGGCCGCTCTCTAGCTATGCTATCTTCTAAAACAGGATCCCTGGGCCTCACTCTAGAACTTTGCTAATGAAAGTGAGGTTCTTGTTGAGAGAGTGCAGGGTAAGTAGATTATCTCGCGGCCTACACTCTTGCTTTTGAAGACTACTTGAAAATGTCCAAATCCGTATAATCATGCAGCCCCTCTTCACGCTACAAATTGCAATCCTTCACCAACGATTTAATACAGTGCGACACTCACGAGTACAAACCCTAAGGCATTCTCCACACCATAAACTATTTGATGCTAAATCCATGCAGCTGTTGCTTACACCTTATAATGAGGTCGGAACGATGCCCAGCAATTTAGAAAACCTAGAACTGCGAAAGAACCTTACTTTGATTGTGCTTCTTCTTGTTTTCTCAACCCTATGACTATTCATGAAAATCCCCGACAGTTACTAGGATCTCTGTAGCCTTGACAGAGCTCCACAGTGAAAACAGAATGCCAAAACATAGGAATTATTGTATCAGTACCTCAGGGTGCTAAGTACATGAATGGCTAAGAAAAGGTAGCCACAAGGAAAGGATAGGATATCTCAGTAGCCACAAGCAGCTATTTCTGAACCTGACGACCACATTTCTCTTGTGATCATATTCAGAGGCACTTAGTCATTCTGAAATCATAACGTGTATTTGTAAAGCCCTTGTTCACCAATAGGCATCTTGTCACTGAATAGCAGATGTTTATTATTACCCAACTCAACGCTACTCATTTTATCCAACCTCAGAAGGATAAAAGGCTGTGTGGACCCACAGGGATTTGAACCTATGACCATTATGTCAAACACAGGCCCCTACGGTGTGCGCATTAGTTCACTAAGCCACCAGGCTCCGCTTAGGCGTTTCTGTTTAGTGAGAAGGCACATGCACTACTATCATATAATTGTGTAAGTAAATTGGGGAAAGTACCTTTTGCATTTGTGCTCTTGCCATTAGCATGGTACCAATTTAATTGATGACAACTACTGTGTTCCAATACGTGAGACTGGAAGACAAAGTTACTAGGGACAAAAAAATGTAAAATGTAAATTGATACTTGTATAGTGCACTACTCACCCGCAAGGGTCTCAAGGCGCTTGTACGAATACCACTGTGGAACCCATCCTGGCTTTCCCTGTGAGGCGTCCACTCCTGGGCACCCCCCAAGGTGGAGGCCTGGCATCCTTAGCGTTGTGGGGGCCGTTGTGGAGATTAAGCAAGCTATTGCCCAGAGTTGCTGAGTGGGACTACCATGATTGGAAAAGGCACCGAGGCGAGAATTATCAGGTCCGTGTAATTTTAAGCTCGAGACAGGGAATTGAACCCTGGTCCCAGGCTAGACCTCTGTATTAGGGTCTGCCGCTCTAATCATTGAGCCACTCTTCTCCACAATCTTTGATCCTGATACGCTGATTGCATCCTAGCTTTTCTCACATAAACTAGTATTTTACATTTTATAATTTTCGGGAGCCTAACCATGACGCATTTCACAAGTTTTAACTATCGCTTCCACTCGTTATGGTTGTTCACAAAAATGTACAGAAGGTTCGAAATTAAATAACAGCCTGGAATGCAAACGAAACTGTATATATTGTTGACATATGTAAATAAAAAGGGATTCATTTCCAAACACTGTTTTTCGAGTACCAAGAGAGTTTATTACATTTATGATTACATTCTAGAAAATAATTGGTCAAGCATCTGTGACGGGGATAATGTCAATTATCTGTTCCCTTACAAACAAGATTTTTTTTCTCACTGGAATGTTTACCTTATAATTTTTTACCCCTCCCCTTGGGTGATAAAGTTTCCCCATATTTTGTATTTTCCTCGCATACCATCGCATCACTCTAAGAGACACTGTCTCGTAATAAACTGATCTGGGCTTGGCCCAAAATATCTTTTGAAATCCAGATTGCTAGGACACTTAAGAACCTTGCTGGATAACCTGCAATGTGGCTTCATCATTTGCTGCTGATATCTGGTGTGACTTGCAGGTCACAAGGTTGAATCCCACAAGACCCAACATACTTTATCACCTTTCAGAGGGTGACACATTGAGTACCATTAAAGTGATTGATACTATTACCTGGTACATACTTCTGAAGTTGGAAGATCTGATACTTAACCACACCTACTGATAGAGAATTGCATTACCTAAATTCTGAACTAACATGCGTTCCAGCAATTATGTCCCTGTGCTACTCTGAAAGGCATGTATGACAGTACCATACATAGCTTTACGCCGCAGATGCATGCATTGTAAGTACATGTAAGGCAAGTAACACCCATATATTTAATTAGATTTTAAATCTAATGGTTTTGCTGTTTTTTTACGCCGCAGATGCATGCATTGTAAGCACATGTAAGGTAAGTAACACCCATATATTTAATTTGATTTTAAATCTAATGTTTTTCTTTTGAAGGGGACCAGCTATTTCTAAATTACCACAATATAACACTACCAACCCCTAGACCTTGAAATTACCCATACCACCCTACACCATTACCTACTCCTAAAATTACCCTTACCCACCTTTAATCACTACCCGTCCCTAAATCTTCACATTACCCTTACTGCCCTTTTTTTCTACCCACCCCATAACGCTAAAAATACTCTTACCACCTTTGCCACTACCCACCACTAAATCCTACCTATACTTACCATGCGTGGTAAAGGCAACTGCATGGTAAAGGCATTGCAGTTTGAAGGTTCTCCCCCCCCCCCCCGAAAGTAGTGTGTCGAGTTTTCATCAGACTTTGATACATCAGTTAGAAAAGGCAACTACAACATGAGAGTGGCTGACCTTAGATGGGGTGGGATCAACGGTGATAACAGGAGTCTTCGCTATAACCTCAACAGAGTATTTTCCAGCGCCAGGAAGCCTGCAAGGCGTCAGTCGCGCTTTACAAATTCTCAAAATAAAAAATAAATAACCTTTGGTACAATAATGGGTTTTGGCAACCCTGGTCTTTTTAAATTGAAATTCTTTTTTTCCAGTTTCCCCTAAAAGTCTAACTTGAGAAAAGGTATTTTGACTTGTTTATACTGCACCAATTTCTTGTCATTCATTCCTATTTACAAGTGAAATTGGTGTAAAAGAAATGAATATCATGTATTCTAGAGTTGGGTATTTGAACATGGTCTGAGTATCACTGGCGGACCTGTGAAACAGCATGCCCAGCTAATGCAATAGCTGCACATAGATGTTAAGGAGGGCAGGTAAAAGAGAGGAGTGTTGTTGGACATCACACGTTACCAATAGCTGAAAGGAACAATGTTCATTGATCACCTACAACAGCGCCCCGAAAAATACTAACCAGTGACCCATGCCCTCGTCCAAGGGATTGAATGCTCCCAAGAGGCCAAAAACAACAGAGAAACAGAACTTCTATTAGGAATATCTACAATGGATTATTGGGATCTAAAATCCTTTATTGGACTTTAAAACCTTCCTAGGAAGCATTCAGACTATCATTGGACTTAAAATGGCCATAAGGTGAACTGCAGCCATCTTCTCCGGTAACTCCCAGAAGAAGATTCACATTGGTAATGAGAGGTTTTGTGCCACAGCAACTGTTGTCCGTTGATGCAATTCTTAAAATAAGCACTGGCAAAGCCAATAGGTCTTTTGTTGTCCTCCACCCTTTTGCCAATTCTTTTTTTGTTTTGTCATGGTGTCTGCAAACCTTCATTGTTCAGGAAGCTGCCAGGTGTTCATTACAAAAAACACAGTTGATGGACAGAATGCAGAACAATGTCTTACATTCACCCCAGTACAAAGATATGGGCCTAAATCCCTCGTTTTTTTGCACTCCACACCAACCTAGGTCAGACAATGGCTATATGCAGATCAGCCTTGACCCTGTGCCTCATGGGAACAGTCCACCCCAAACTACCAAGCCATGTCTTTCCTAGACCGGAATCAAGCATCCAAGGACTGGTTTCTGGCTATCAGCCTTCTTCAGCCTGGATAGCTTGACTCCAGTGATGTGGAGAGCCTGGGACTCACGTCTGAGCATACCCAGCCAACTCGGGGTGTAAATTGCAAAAAACACAGTTGATGGACAGAATGCAGAACAATGTCTTACATTCACCCCAGTACAAAGATCTGGGCCTAAATCCATCGTTTTTTTGCGCTCCACACCACTCTAGGTCAGACAATGGCTATATGCAAATCAGCCTTGACCCTGTGCCTCATGGGAACCGTCCAGCCCGAACTACCAAGCCATGTCTTTCCTAGACCGGAATCAAGCATCCAAGGACCGGTTTCTGGCTATCAGCCTTCTTCAGCCTGTTATTGGTTTAGGTTTTTAACCTTTTAATTACTAACAGTGAATTTCCATTTTGTGAAATCTCTTGTTAATAACATTTTACGCTGTGAACCTTCACTCACCCTCATGCCAAATCCAACCATTATGTGTGTGTACTTAAGGAATAGTCCGTTTTGGAGTAATATTTGTCTTTTCTGTCTTTCTCTGCCAGGGTGCACATTGCCTCTACATTGTCTGTTGATGTGAGTGTTGTGATGTGCTCGGCCTGCAGCCGGTGGTGAGAACGTGTGTGTCAAGTATGGGAGAGGTTGGTGCCTTGACGTGGCTTTACAGCTCACGAGCCGTGAGGCTTTGGTTCAGGTTTTAAACCTTTAAAATAATAACAGTGCATTTCCTTTACATACATTTTGAAGCTTTCACTCACCCTCATGCCAAACCCAACCAGTATGTGTGTGTACTTGAGGAAGTGATGGATAGGCAGTAATATTGGTCTTGTCTGTCTTTCTGTGCTAAGGTGTAGTTTGTCTCTAGGGAAAATCTACCAAGTTTAGAAATGTTTGTAAACTAAAAAAAATGGGGAGTACTGGGTGGTGTGCCTCTCATGGATCCAAGTTTTTTTCTGAAACAGAGTCTCTGACGGGCATGTCCTTAAGTCAGCAGGAAGGTCATTCCAGGCCTTTGCCGCAAGGAAGCCGAAAGAACTCCCACCAGCCCGTACCTTCCAAACCTTAGACACAATCAACTTTGCCGTGCCCAAGGACCTTAGGCAACGTGCTGGTCTATAGGCAGTAGGAAGGGGGTGCAGAAAGCTTGGACCTTTCTTATTTAAGATCCTGTGGCTGAAACACAAGGCCTTAAAGGTTACTCTGGCCTGTATGGGAAGCCAATGTAATTTCCGCAAGGCCTCCCCACCGAAGCCCGTATAGGAATCTTTAGAATTAGACAAGCTGCAGCATTCTGAACTTTCTGCAGGATGTTTAGATTTTTTGGGGTCGCCCCTATGTACAAGATATTGCAGACCTGGGTGTGAGTTAAAATGTAGCGCAGGGTACCTAAGACTGTTTTATTCGGATGGTCCCTCGTTACAATTAAAAGGTGGAGCTAGACTAGACTTAACCGGAAAATAATGTTTATTTGTGCGCTACATTTTAACTCACACCCAGGTCTGCAAACCCCTTGGCCCCATACCCACACTTCACCCATAGGCAGTTGGATTCAAAAGATCTCCGCTAAAGAGCCCCTCTCTGAGGTGAGCCCGTTGGGAATTGCACCGCCTACCCGACGAGGAGCAACGCCTATGATGAAGCATGACACCTGCAAGGGTGTGTGAGGCAAACATATCCAACACAATGGATACCCATTGTTTAAACCACCACCTTTCCCTTGACCAGTGCACCTCACTTCCTGTTCATCCCCGAGGAACAGCCTTGCCAACTTTTGATCAATATACTTTTTGAGGGCACGCACTTAGTCTGGACCTTCCGCTCTTAATTGAGTGGTAATTAATGCCCTCCCTGATCCCCCCCTCGATGAACTGCTCCCTCCTTTTGTACACAATGCCAAACATTATCAATAAAATGCCTCATCCGAAGGAAAAGTAAATACCAATCACGACTCATAATTGCAGGAAATATTGCCGTTGCCATCAAGGGACTGGTAGATCAGTATGAAGACAGGGACGGATTCCTTATCAAGCCCATCAAAAAAGTTCAACTCAAACACTTCTTTACTACATCCAGATTTGTGGGAGTCAACTGGGTAGCTTTAGAGAGGGCCTTAGTCTGGCAGTGTTGTCCCTCAAATATTGTTCAGCAAACAAATTATTCTGCTCAACAATCTCAACCAAAAATACATCATCCGTAAACAACTGAAAAACTGTATAGGCAAAATATTTTCACAATTCACTCTACATCCTGCATCACCACTAAAGGCAGGCGACACAACCTGCACCATGTTTGGATCAACCCAGAGTCCAGCACTTGCTGCATCATCAACACATCAGTATCTTCTTCTAAAACAGGCACTTCATCCGCACTGAGAGTAGCTTCATCCACACTGAGAGTAGCTTCATCATCAGATGATTCCTCGTAGACAGAAAACTCACTGCCAGAATCTTGCGCTTCCTCCTCTGCCTCAGATGCACTTTCAGTCTCATAATCATGGTCAGAGGAAGATTCAAAAGCATACCAACCACCTGGGAACAGTAATCCTGCGTGTAGCCATTATCCTTACTAATGAAGTCAACAGCATCAAACACTTTGTAAAATAAGAAATGTACATAATGTGGCTTTATCACAAAGACCTATGTACTCCAAAGCGATACCACTCACTTGCCAGAACAGCTAGACTCACCACCACGTACACTGCACAGACGGAGCAAGGACCAACAATATCCCACTAAACAATGCAATACACATCATGAACAAATCCAAAAAGAATTTCACTCTGAAAAAATAAGCTAAGTGTGCTGCTATTATGACACCACTTACAAAGAATTCATTAATGCATGATAATAATACTAATTTGAAGTAAACACAACAAAAATGGTTTTCTTACCAAGCACATGTACCTACGAAAACTGCAGATCAACCACTGTTGAAACTGCAAACAGGAATCAAAAGCTTTGCACTGGAATATAAAGGAGAAATAAAACTTTACAATCACATATCACACACAATCTACTAGTCAAGCTGGGGAGCAGATGTACCTAAAAATAAAGCCAAAACATTCATTCCCAAAAGGGTTGTCTGTCCAAATCAACAACTTAGTGAAACCAACATCCCTGGTGTCCAGTGGCTTCTGCCCCCTTTGGGGGCAAGTGGGTGTAAAAGCATAAGGCCGATCTGCCACCGGGGGGGTGCACAAATGGGCAAACTAATTACCCCCTATAAAGGGGACCGACCCTTGCCCAATGGGCCACTCCCCAACATCACTGAAATTAATCTACAGCAAAATCCCTGGTGTCTAGTGGCTTCTGCCCCCATTGAGGGGATATGGACCTGAAAACATAGCATTGATCTGACCCCAATGGGGGCAGAAATGGTCAAAATAATTACCCAAATAAAGGGGAGCAACCCTTGCCCAAGAGTCCACTCCTCACCATCACTGAAATTATTGTAAAGGAAAATCCCTGGTGTTTATTGGCTTCTGCACTCCTTGGGGGCAGACGACTTGACAACATACGGCTGATCTGCCCAGGGATGGCCAAACTAATTAACCCAATAAAGGGGAGCGACCCTTGCCCAAGGGACCACTCCCCAACATAACAGAAATTAATGTAAAAGAAAATCCCTGGTGTCTAGAGTCATCTGCCTCCCTTGGGGGCAGATGGGCCTGAAAACATAAGGCCGATCTGCCCCCAAGCGGGGCTGAAATGGCCAAACTAATTACCCCAATAAAGAAGAGTGACCCTTGCACAAGGGGCCACTCCCCAACATCGCTGAAATTAATATAAAAGAAAATTCCTGTTGACTAGTGGCTTCTGCCCCCCGTGGGGGCAAATAGGCCTGCAAATATAAGGCTGATCTGACACTAAGAGGAGAAGAAATAGCTAAAATAATAACCACAATTAAAGGGAGTGACCCTTGCCCAAGGGTCAACTCCCCAACATCCCTTGTGGCCTAGTGGTTACAAAAACCAAAAATGCAAACAGATCTGCTCACAAGGGGGGCAGAAACGGCCAACAGAAATGGTCCCCAAAGGGGAGAGACCCTTCCCAAAGGGGCCACTCCCTTCAAAAATGAAACTGAACAAAAAAATCCCTGGTGTCTAGTGGGCATTCCTGCTGCACGATTGCGGCCCCATGTGCGGTCGTTCAGATAGGAATGCTCCAAAGAGACATCGGCGGAAAGGAAGGCGATGCCTCTTTGGTTGACCCTCCCCTCCCTCCCCAGGGAAAAACTCACTTTCTCCCTCTGATGCTCTATAAGCAAATGGATTCCAGCGTGTCCGGTAGCCTTTAATGACGTCGACGCGCGGAGAATGCTGATCTCATTAGATGACGTGGAGGGTGTGCGAGGGAAGTGGAAGGGCTTCCCCTGCCATCCTTCGTAGGGGGCAACACGAAGGGCGGCCCACGGGGGGAGCGCCAGCACCCCCCCTTGGGAGAGTGCTTGGACGGCCGGGAGCCATCCAACGCAAATGCCCACTGTGGCGACGGACAGCTCTCATCCATCCGACGCACAAAAGGGGTTAAAAAAATAAAGTGTTACAAGTAGCACAAACGAAACATGATAAAGACTGGTTTTCTTCCTGTGTAAAGTTTGTTTAAGAACCATTGGTGAAATTTAGTCGAGAATAACCGATTTCTGAAGAGTTGTTGTTTATAAATCCGCATGTATAACTTAAGGCTTGGCCCTGCAGGGAATTACCTTGTGTGCGGAGCATGGATCACAGTTTATAACAACAGTTATTGAAATAGATTACGGAAGTTTATCCAAACTTTTATAGTTAATGATAGAAGAGCATTTGTCTCTTGCACGTTCCATAGAATGATTACATAAACTTTTTTTGCCTCAACAATATTTGTTTTATGCTTTTGGCAACATTATTTATCTTCCTTCTGGTTGTCCTTGGTACTTGCATTTAGCCTCGCACATTGGCTTTTTCTGAAGGCCAAATTAATTTTTTTGATGAGCACTATATTACGCGTTAGAAGATCTGTCTCTAATGGATCTGCTTGTTATAGTAGCTACTTATTCAGAACTTCTAGATGCAGTGTATTGGATTGTTACAGAAGTAGTAGATCAGAGGCACTTGAAGGGTCTCTACAGGAAAATCCCTGATTTAGTAATAGAGTTTATGCTCAGGTGTCAGCTGTTCTCCATTCAGACCAGATTCAGTTCTGATCCATTTTAAATTTCATGGTGAAATTGTCCAGCAAGCCCAAAACTTCCGTTTTGAGAACCCTGAGCTCTATGTTGTGCGTAGCAGCCGAAAAGAATATGCAATGTCTAATGTGTAGGTTTCAATGAAAGCACACATTGCTCAAGTTGACCTTAACTCCATTTTCCAAACAATGTGGCTTCCAGGTAAACCATTTTTGATTACCTAAATAGTTGGAACCGGTTTTATCAGCATAGCTGTTTCTGCTCCAGTGAAAAAAGAACAGGGTTCTAGATGCTTATCTGAAGATTACAGCTGAGATAGAGATGCCATTTTCACCCTAAAAACGAAATGGTGCCAATCATATATGTATGTATGCAGTATTTTTATAGCACAAACCTAGTTACAAAGGCAGCGGAGCACTGTACAATTTCAATGACAAGTGTACAGTTAACAAGTGATAGGAGAGGTAGCTGGTTGTTAGATTGTTGATGTGTTGTTATATTGTGTTCTTTAAAGGGGTGTGACTTCAACTCATTCCTAAATTGGAGCTGCTTTAGGCCAGTACTTATGGATATGGAGATGTTGTTCCAGATCCTGGGCGCAGCGATGGAAAAAACCTGCTGGCTTTATTTTATACGCTTCTTAGCTTTCAGTCTGTTAGTGGACTTGCTAGGATTGTGCCAATAGCCAACAGAGAAGATAAGCGGGGGAGTGCTAGTCATGATTCCTTTGTAAATAAGGATGCCCTTTGGGGTGCCAGTGTTATGTATGGGAGGCCATGGAACGGGACATTATGACCATCAAGATGCAAGAGTATGAGGGCCTGAACAGCCGTTCTTCTGGCAGAAGCAGTTTGCTTTCTTTAAAAAAGAGAGCTGGTACAAGGCTGCCTTTTTTTTAGGGCGAGGTGGTGCTTGAGGTTGGCATTGTATCCAAAGTGAATCCAAGTGACTTGGTATTTGGTAGAAGTTGGGGTTCAAAGCTATCTAGCTTCATGCCATTTTGCCACGTTTGTACTGTTTCTTGCTTGTGGCTCTTGGTTTGGCTGAGCTTCAGGTAGGTGCTGGACAACCAGGTCTGAATGAGGTACAGGTACTCTTTGAGTCATTGGTTGTCTGGAGCAGAAGAACATTTAAGGAAGAGTTGTGTATCATTGGAATATTGGTGAGTCTTGATGCTGTTATCTGTGAGTTGAGTCCCAAGGGGCTCCATGAAGAGGTGGAACATGAAAGGGGACAGTGCATCCTGTGGCTTGCAATCATGAAAAGTCAAACCTACTTCCCTTGTCAGTGGGTGTTTATCAGGCCTTCATTAAAAAAATAGACATTCCTTCATCAATAAGCGTTTCAATATGTTATTTCTAACATACACATGTTTTCATTTCCATTATTCAATAGCCGTACCTATAGGCTTTAACACACTTTTAGTAACAAGCAATACAAAATAGTGAACATTCCAATGAAAGTCATATGTTTACTATTGAACCAGGTTACCTAGCATCCACTTAAGGCTCAGGAACTCAATTGGTCCACACATTCCTGGAGAAAAAAACATTGTCCTTCAAACAGCTTGAAATTCCCTTAATCTGATAACTCTGGCCCCATTAGGCCAAATTCGATGGGTGTGGTTGTGGTCTGGTCATTGTTGCATGCTGTACCCAACATCTGAGCGTTCTTGTAGGACCTCCTGTCACCCATACTTTCAATGGTGATTATTTTGGAACTTTCGAAATATTTTCTTGCCCCTCCTTCTTCCTTTTCAGCATCAGCAAGAGGGTATAAGCATCTGAACCTGCCCTCCTGTCCAATCCTTGAAAGTCTCATGACCTGCAGTCTTACTACAGCAGCACCCATAAGACCTTGGCACAGACCACTATTTCCTGTCTACACACCTGAAGCACTTTTTGCCTTCTGCCACTTACAGTGTGACTGTCTGCACAGCAGGAACCTAGTGAACCCTCTTTAAGGGGACCCAAAAACATGACTGTCACCTTGTCTTCAATCCTGGTAATCTCAGATTCTCTATGTCCTGAACACTAAATCGAAATCTATACCTTTTATATAAAGACTTTGTTCGTTCTATATCAACATTATATAACTTAGGCACATCAGATCATTTCTCATGAACCTGTCGTGCTCTCCTAGTGACATCTTTACTGATGAATAACAATTAATTATGTTGGTAGGTATCTATTTTTTAAGCTCCAAGTTCCCAGTTATCATTTTATGCAATTCAGTTTTTAAATTAACCTCAACTATCAAATGTACCTTTAGAGCCAATTTTATAGTTCCATGGCTCGCCTTTGCACTCTGACTTTCATATGATTTATTATTATTTTGTTCCTTAAATCATTGCTCTAAATCCTGGATATTAAATAGGTGTTGACTCTCAGAAGTCCCTTTTTGTGTGGTGCTGTCTTGGAGCATACTATTTTTAACATCGGGGAGAGTTTCCCATACATGTGAATCTATCCCTGCCAATCCAGGTAAAACCTTATAGGTCTGAATCCATTCTGTACTACAGAAGGGTCTGTACTTTCTGTACATGGTGAGCTCGCATTCATCAGAACTAATGGGACAAATTGCATTCTCTGTTTATCCGCTCCCCTTTCTGATATCTTCACTTCTGTAGGAGCAGGCACTCTCTGACTTTCATTCCTAGCAGGACTAGGATTGTACATGGGGACCATAGGTCCAATAGTAACAGGTACTATAAGAGCATCCAGAAGTTTCAAAGCCTAATTAGTGCTATACTTTCCTGAAGAGCCTGGGACACACTCTTCCATATTTCCTCCTGCTACTGTCTGTGTTGTGCCAGTTGATATAACCCTGATCACACCAGGACTAGAGACGACCAGTGCTGAAGCACTTCCAGAACTACCAGGAACACTCGTAACTACCCCACTTCACATGTGCGTTTGATTATACGGGGTGGACGCTAGGCTGACAGTCCATCCAAAAGGCTGTCACTTGCATAACTGCCACTGTCTTCATGACCCTCTCCCTCCTTTTTCTTTTCCTTTCTTGTTGTCCCAGCATCATTTCCCTTGCATTTTATGGCAGGGTATAATTTTGCTCCCTCAATCAAGTCTAGTCTCCATCTCTTTTGTTTGTCATCCCATCATGTGTCTGAGTATGCACGCTTCGCTTTCTTCATCCTCCCTTTATATTTTTGTCTTTGTTTAGCATGCACTGCACATTCACATGCATTAAGTACTTCAAACAGTGTAGGTATAGGTAATGGATTAATTGCAAACAATATCCCTCTCAAATGGTCAATTATTCTCAAATTGAAAGTACCATAGTGTGGAAATATTAATGCTGTGACCTTGTGCCACTTCCTAAGCCAAATAATGGTATGGAGCCCTAAATTTGTCGCTATATAATGAGCTGGCATATCCTGAGGTGACCCTTCCTCACCAGTTCTAGTAGGCACACCTACAGCTCCTCGTATCATATATCTTATTGATTTTTAACATCTAATTTTTCAATCTTTTATTTTAACAATTTCTACTCAAAATTTGAATTAAACAATGTTCAAGATCCGCAGCAGTATGATCACCAATAACAGCACAGCATCCAAGGGACAATTTTAACCAATTCTAGTGCTGCATTGCATGGCACACTCTGACGTCACTCTCACTCCTGGCAGCAGTTCACCCAACTTCACAATCTTTCCTACACTCACTCTCTCACTCACTTCTGATTATACTAAAACAACTACAAACAGTTCTCTGCTCTGCTAAAAGAATCAATTGACTCAATCTTCCAAATAACTCACTTTCGCTAATGAAACCTCCGCCAGCAGGGAATCACTTAAATCAGTATAGTTACCCTTCTCAACAAAAAGTTCACCACACTAATTGCAATTCTATCTTGCACACAAAAGTTCCCTATCTCAATTGGCCCATCAACGATATCTCAGACAAACCCCGCAAAACCTTAGCAGCCAATTATAACACGGTGTCTTCTGCACCTTTATTAGATATATCCCAGGATCTTAGGTCACGTCCGCCCCGATAACAACTTCTACAACCTCAACACCACATTCACATGGCTCTCACAACATCTCTGCCTGACATCACACAATCAATATTCTACCACAAGCTAAGCATAATCCAGATACACACAACCCTACTGATACTCACTCCTCTGCCACCGCTGTTTCAACGCACACCACTGGAACTCTGTCTTATCCACGTTGCGATCCTGGATTCTGAACTAGGACCACTGGGGTTGGGGTCTAGACTGTTCTAGGTTAAGTTCAATCTCCTTTTACTTCAAGATCTAACCATCCCACTCTGCTACCAGCTGTTGGAGCTTGGGCCCCCTCAAACATTTATCTCCAGATCGTTGGTCGTTATATCAGCATGAGAGGTAGAGAGAGAAAGTTATCACTTGTTAAAATCTCAATACAGTGTAAACAATGTGGTCATATAATGATCCACTTGGCAACCTAATCTGAGTTTAGTGGATTTCATTCTAAATTTAGAAACAAACTGATATAGACCAATCTCAACATTATTGTATAGAAATACGGGACAAACAAAATAAGTCCAAATCTCCTGACGAGATTTACCCTACATAATGCAAAGCAGACAACAAACTCTTTGATGGGTCTAATAATCAGGGAAAAGAATTGAGTATTAAACTGCTTTGAATGGTTTTTCAAAGTAAGCATGAGCACAGATGTATGTGAACCTGAACTGTAACTCTCTGTGCTCCTTAGATGCAAGCTATCTCTCTCTAGACTACCTTAAGAGGGGTAACCCTAAACTAAGAAGCATTTAGTAAATGTGAATTCAAAAAGGGGTCAGCTGTTGGAGTCTTCAGTAGAAGGCACTCCAACCATAGATCAAGTAGCATCATACCACACAAGCAGACACATTGATCTGCTCCCTCTGAAGTCCTAAGATGTCTCTCTTTACGTTTGAGCATAAAATATAACTTGCATTCAGGGTATATAATGCCAAGTGACTCTTGCTAGTAAATTTCCATGGCTCTGGCTCAACTGGATGCCTGAACTACCTTTCCCACATTGATAAGTTGCAACTTCGTTTGTGCCTGGTCATTCCTCTCCTCTTCCATGAGAACTTGCCTCCTTGCTCATTACTGCGCTTCTCCTTGACAACTTCGTCTTCTCATACTTTGCTATAGAAATGGAAACAAATCCCTGCTATGCTAACTAACGAGGCTTTGTCCATACCTGTAGTGGAAACAAAATACAAGCAAATGCATTCTACGTTAGAGGTTAAAAACAAATAACATGCTAGAATTTAAACGTGAGCTTGAACTGAACTGGTTTCTCAAGGCCCACTCTAGTCAACTTTAGCAGTGCATAAGGTAACAAAATATGGGTACACTTCTACACACACAATAAATTCAGCTTCTTAAGACATTTATAAATTGTAAAGGATTGCGAAGATGTCACTATTAATACACCTGCATAGAAATAATTCTTATTACAGATATGAATGTTTAAACATTAGTTTACACTTAGACATTATATTTTATTAACCTCACAAGCGGACACATTCTGTTACCTTCACCTGTCACATTACTATATAAATGTTACATAGACCTTTATTTATCACGCTCTATACACAAATTCTTCTTGTGGAAAACTTTAAAAATGCAATGCTCCATTCTTCCGTAATAACATTAAATAAACAGAATATATTTGTATGCTGACTACTCATGAATATGATGCACTCTTACAATACCTCAGATAGGATAAAAATTTCACTTCTCTGTGGCTTTAATGTCAGTCTCCAAAAACAACAATTGATGGACAGAATGCAGAACAATGTCATACATTCACCCCAGTACAGAGATATAGGCCTAAATCCATCGTTTTTTTGCACTTCACACCACCCAAGTTCAGACATGGCCATATGCAAATCAGTCTTGACCCTGTCCCTCATGGGAACAGTCCAGCCCGAACTGCCAAGCCATGTCTTTCCTGGACAGGAATCAAGCATCCTAGGACCGGTTTCTGGCTATCAGCGATCTTCAGCCAGGATAGCTTGACTCCAGTGGTGTCGAGAGCATGGGAGTAACGTCTGAGCATACCCATCCCACTCGGGATGACAAATGCAAAAACAAAAATTGATGGACAGAATGCAGAACAATGTCATACATTCACCCCAGTACAGAGATCTGGGCCTAAATCCATTGTTTTTTTGCACTCCACACCACCCCAGTTCAGACATGGCCATATGCAAATCAGCCTTGACCCTGTGCCTCATGGGAACAGTCCAGCCCGAACTGCCAAGCCATGTCTTTCCTGGACCGGAATCAAGCATTCTAGGACTGGTTTCTGGCTATCAGCCGTCTTCAGCCAGGATAGCTTGACTCCAGGGGTGTGGAGAGCATGAGACTCTCGTCTGAGCATACCCATCCCACTCGGGGTGACAAATGCAAAAGAACAATTATTGGACAGAATGCAGAACAATGTCATACATTCACCCCAGTACAGAGATCTGGGCCTAAATCCATTGTTTTTTTGCACTCCACCCCACCCCAGTTCAGACATGGCCATATGCAAATCAGCCTTGACCCTGTGCCTCATGGGAACAGTCCAGCCCGAACTGCCAAGCCATGTCTTTCCTGGACCGGAATCAAGCATCCTAGGAATGGTTTCTGGCTATCAGCCGTCTTCAGCCAGGATAGCTTGGCATCAGTGGTGTGGAGAGCATGGGACTCACGTCTGAACATACCCATCTCACTCGGGGTGACAAATGCAAAAACAACAATTGATGGGCAGAATGCAGAACAATGTCATACATTCACCCCAGTACAGAGATCTGGGCCTAAATCTATTGTTTTTTTGCACTCCACACCACTCCAGTTCAGACATGGCCATATGCAAATCAGCCTTGACCCTGTGTCTCATGGGAACAGTCCAGCCCAAACTGCCAAGCCATGTCTTTCCAGGACCGGAATCAAGCATCCTAGGACCGGTTTCTAGCTATCAGCCGTCTTCAGCCAGGATAGCTTGACTCCAGTGTTGTGGAGAGCATGGGACTCACTACTGAGCATACCCATCCTACTCGGGGTGACAATTACAAAAACAACAATTGATGGACAGAATGCAGAACAATGTCATACATTCACCCCAGTACAGAGATCTGGGCCTAAATCCATCGTTTTTAATGTCAGTTTCCACTACAAGACACTTCCTGGTTTACTACACGTTACTCAAAACTAAAACTTTGCAAATTGTATGGTTAGTTTGAAAATGTTCAATATGTCAGGACTCTTAAAGTTTAAAGTAGGTCCAGCCCAGAAAAGGATATTTGCATTCACATCGTCTCATGGTAAAGTAAAGATGGTCTCTCCCAAACTGGTTTCATGACCCATGATTCAAGTCCTCCTCGGAAAGCAGGCCTTAACTAGATATATTGTCTCCTCTGCAATCTCTTTTAAAAAACCCATTAAAGCTTTGCTGCCTTGCGATCCTTGCTACCATCACTACAAATGGTTTTGTTGATGTCTGCTTTACTGATGTCTAGAAAAGCCATCTCCATCTCTGCTACAGAAGTCTGCCCTGCTACCTCAGCACAAATGTGGTTGTGCAACTACAGCTGAGAAAATAAGTACTATGCATTTAACCCCTTCCATGCTCATGACGAGCTGAGCTCATTATTGCTCATTCACCTTTTGATCTTCAACATGATTATTTTGGGGAGTGTTGCAGCACCCCGCACCCCCTTCACCCGCACCACTGGTTCCAGCGCCTATGTATCCGAAAGGCCTTAATGCGTTTGGCAGAGATCGAAAAGTTTATTGTTTGTGAGTTGGTTCATGAACCTACGTGTGTGAAAGACTTGTTCACATTGTTTTGCTTGAGGCTTTTATAAACGTGGGGGGAGGAGTTGCAGCCCTTGTCACTCATCATAAGCATCTGTGTTGCTGAGAACACCTTGTCGTTTTGTGATTGGTTTTTTGGTGCTGCCTGCTTCTCAGATAACTATCCTCAGCACACAGTGGGATTGATGTGTCCCGAAGGGTTGAATGTGAGAGAAATTCAAGACTAGTGCTTCAGGAAAACCAGGTGAGCTCCTCTGCTATGCATCTGCGTTTTTTTCATTGGATTGGCGCTTGGTTAGATTAAAATCCAGTCTTCAAATGTCATCATCAGATGGGAGAAAAACGTTTCCGAGTCTCTTATTTGTTGCACATTTCATGATAACAGTCTGTTGGACTGGGTGCTTCATTCCTGTTTTGTATAAATATTGGCTAAGAAAAAGTTTGAAAGGAGCACACCGAATGAAAATATTGAAACGCATTTCCGGTAGCGCGCTTTTCGTGTTCCATTTCCCACCCATCTACATATTTGTACAGTGGCTCAAATCATGTGCGACACCTTCGGCCCATTCTGCCTCTTAGGTCAACACAATATGATACTACTTGTAATTTTGTTTTACCATTGATTGCAAAAACCAAGGACTGACTGAACAGTGCCTCACATGACAAAAGTCCTCTTGCAGCTATGAAGGTGTGCATGTTTGCCTACATATGAGAATGATGTGACTGTATGAGTGCAGCTATCTGTGTGCATGAGCACCTGTACAAAGCATGCTCCTTTAGAAATAACATGTTCACACAAATAGATTCATTTCCATCTAAGAAAGCACTCAATTGCATTAGAAAGAAAGTATGAACATGTTCTTGCAAGTTTTCCAAAATACCAGGAAGCAGTATCATAACCACTTCTAATATTTTAATATTTTCTTCCTGGTACTTGTAGTTCTCGGTTTAAATTGGAAACATCAGAACTCTCTTTAAAGACAAAGAAATTAAACAGGATTGATTGAGCTGCTTATTCCCGACTCGGTGCAATTTGTTTAGACCTCTCAGGCATTTCACTGCCCCTATTTTCTACACGTTGATGTTTGCCCCCATTTGTAAATCAACTTGTCCAGCTTCTCCAACAGCCTTTACCACTTTCTGCTCATGACCATGTACCCAAAAAGAGCACAGATGTATGTGCACCTGAACTGTAACCCCCGTGCTTCCTAGATGCACAACACCCAGCACTAACCGCATACGTAGCACCTGGTGCACCTTTGATGTACAGCGCTCAGTGCTTTCATGAGGCACATCAACTTATCTTCCGGCGAGGCTGATCCCCCTGTCGTCTCCTAAGCTGTGTCGCTTATGCTACTCTTATGCCCAATACCCATTGCTCCCCAGCGGTACATGGTACCAAATGATGTTCCACTGCTGCGCTTCACCCTCACTAATGCACATCACGCTCTGCCTACTGTGCGCAGCTTACTTTGTGCCACTGATGCACACTGTTGTACAAGGTTGTGTATAAGTGTTGGTCTGGTCTGAGACCACAGTTATACCTTGAGAGTTCAATTGGAAAGGTATGTCTTACACAAATCATGGCTGCAAGTTTGATAAACCTACAGTTTAAAGGGTGGGTAATCAAAATATCGAATTAAAAATATCGACCTACATTATTATCGAGTTTTTAATATCGTTGGGACAGAATATCGAAGTCAAGAATATCGTTGTCCAGTATATAGACTCCAAGGGAAGTAATATCGATTTTTTAAATACCGAAGTAAGTAATATCGAAGTAAGTAATATCGTAAGCAAAAATATTGTTGTTAATAATATCAGAAAAAAAATTTGAGTTATGTATTTTAGTATATATTTCATATGTATGTTAAAGTTTTTTTAATGTGTTTTTATAAATTTACAAATGTTTAGAAATTAGTAATTTTGTCGAAGTACATTTTGCGTTTTAGTATCAGAGCGGGTTGTGGGTTTATAGGGGAATAGAGTGGTAAGTAATTTAATTATAATTAATTAGTTATGTTTTTATCATTTCGTATTGATGATTAATTTATTGTTAACTATTAATTGGTAATTCATTTTTATTAATTCGTTAATTATAGTAATTAGAATTAATGTATTAATAATATTTATTTATTGTTATTGCTAATTAATGTATTGTTAATAAATAATTAATTGGTGATTAATGTTAATTAAGTGATTAATTGATAATTAAATTAATGTGATTTTTATGTGTAGTGGGTTGTGAGTTTATAGGAGAATAGGGTGGGAAATATTTAAATTAAATGAATTAATGAGATTGTTTTTATTTATTGGTATTTATTATGAATTATTTGTTAAATACTTATTAATTGGTATTTATCTTTTTTAATTAGTTAATTATATTAATTAGAATTAATGTATTAATAATTATTAGTTAATGTTATTGCTAATTAGTTTATTGTTAACTAATTATTGATGTGTGATTGATTATTAATAGCTAATTACTATTTATTAATTGTTGAATTTATAATTATATTAATGTATTATTAATTGGTATTAATTGATTAATTGATAGTTACATTAATTGTGTTTTTTGTACGTGTAGTGTGTTGTGTGTTAAAGGGGGAATAGTGTGGGATGTAATTTAATGTTATTTAAGGAAATATTCATTTTAATTTATTGGTATTTAATAATACTTTTTTTAAATTAATTATTAATATGTTATTTGTTTTATAAAAAAATAAGTAATTGATAAGTATGTTAATTTAACCCTTACGCTATCCAGAGCTTTCCCTATTGTTGCACTCTCTGGAGTGGGAATAGTAATTCTTACCCCTACGCTATCCAGCGCTTTCCCTACTGTTGCACTCACTGGAGTGGGATTAGTAATTTGTACCCCTACGCTATCCAGTGCTTTCCCTACTGTTGCACTCTCTGGAGTGGGAATAGTAATTTTTACCCCTACGCTATCCAGCGCTTTCCCTACTGTTGCACTCTCTGGAATGGGAATAGTAATGTTTACCCCTACGCTATCCAACGCTTTCCCTACTGTTGAACTCACTGGAGTGGGAATAGTAATTTTTACCCCTACGCTATCCAGCGTTTTCCCTACTGATGTACTCTCTGGAGTTGGAATAGTAATTTTGACCTCTACGCTATCCAACGCTTTCTCTACTGTTGCACTCACTGAAGTGGGAATAGTACGTTTTACCCCTACGCTATCCAGCGCTTTCCCTACTGTTGCACTCTCTGGAGTTGGAAAAGTAATTTTTATCCCTACGCTATCCAGCGCTTTCCCTACTGTTGCACTCACTGGAGTTGGAATAGTAATTTTTACCCCTACGCTATCCAGCGCTTTCCCTACTGTTGTACTCTCTGGAGTTGGAAAAGTAATTTTTACCCCTACGCTATCCAACGTTTTCTCTACTGTTGCACTCACTGGAGTGGGAATAGTAATTTTTACCCCTACGCTATCCAACGCTATCCTTACTGTTGCAATATGTGGAGTAAGTATATTTATTAATTTATATGTAGATGCTTAATTAATTTTAAAATTATATGTATTAGTTATGATTTGTTAAATATGTTTTCATGTTTATATCTATAAGTTTGTAAATGATATTATTTTTTTTGTTATTTTTACATTATTATTAAAACATTTTTAAAAACTATATTTTTAACATCGATTTTTTTTACAACAATATTTTTTTTCGATATTTTTGTACTTACCTTTATGTAGATAGGACTTCGATATTTTTGGAGTCGATATTTCTGTGTTGATATTTTTGTAGGTCGATTTTCTTTCTTTTGATATTTTGTCATACAATCAGATTATAGTCATTAAAGACTGAACCCAAATTTCACACCCTTTCCATGATAGTTAATTGCAGTCTTTGTGGCTATAAAAGGGAAGCTTTTAATCATCTACTGTGGTGCTGCCCTGCATTGTTGTGTGCCTGCCTCACCCTGCTAAAACAATTGTTCTTAGCAGTAGCGGCTCCTCGAGGAAGATCCAGTCTAACTCCTGGGAGATATCAAAAGGTGGGGAATCTGCAGGTAGGTAGAGTGTCTAGAAAGAGCGCTACAGAACGTGAGGAACTTATTCATCAAAGAACTTTCTCGCCCATTCATCCTTCCATGCACGCAACTATAATTTTTTTAATCATTGGCTTATTCTAACCCTCATTTCTGTAGGTGTCTAAAGGGCAAAACACACAGATTTGGCAATCAATGCCGAAAAACGTTTAATTATTAATTATAAGCCAGACCTACTGGCATCGTCGTGCCTGTGAAGTCTTTTCAGGACATTACAGGATCATGTGATAAACCAATGCTCTTTAACATTTTCATCCATGAACACGCGTCCAGGATTAATTCTCTCGGTCCTGTCTCCTGGAATCTTATCTCACAGTGCGTGTGCTGTATTTTGAAGTGCTGCATTGTCTCAGGAATTGTACATTTCGATCCTTGCCTTGCACGGAGCTTGTATTGATTTCTTGAAGTGCACTTTATAAATAAGTCAAGGTATGTTAATGCCCATAATCCATTCAGACCGTTCTCCCCGAGTTACGTGGTCCGTCCACGGCGGTGCCAGAACCTCCCGAGCATCATTCATAACTCTCTCTACCACCCGCCGCCATTAATATTTAATGCAGCCAGAAATATAAAAAACGCATTAAGTGAAAATCAATGACACAGCGCTCCAGTGGCAGCAATTGACAGATTGCTTTATGGTGGTCCTTGCAAGTCTGAAAAACTATTGATTAGACCAGAAACAGCCATTACTGTCAGCAGTAAAGCACCCAATAATGTTTTTTTTTTGTAAAGAGTATTCTAGAATGGAATGAATTTGGGACATTGCTTCCTTAGTTAAAAGGTAAATTCAAGTCTAATTGAAAATGCACATGCTAGGGAGATGTGTAAACAATCTCAACACGATTAACGTGCCGTGGTGCTGAGTGTGAAGCATTCATTCTGGTGGTTGTCATTAAAACTGTATTAATTGAAAGGAAGTCATTTTTTTTCCATTTTTTTATTAAAAATATGGTTTACAGCTTGGAGCCAGCCACAGGGGCAACGGAGCACTAGGGGGCAGATTTACAAGCCCCATGCGCCGCCGGTGCATCACGTTGCGTGATGCACCGGAGGCGCAGCCTGCCAAGGGATATTTACAAGCACAGGTAAAATCACCCTGCGTGACTTCACCTGTGCTTGTAAATATCGCCCCTGTTCACGCAGCACTTTGCGTGTTAGGGGCATGACATGGGTGTTGCTGTGGGTGTTCCCACACAACACCCATGTCCACTGATGCATTTCCAGATTTACGAGAAATCGTAAACCTGGAAATGCGTCAGTTTGCTGCGCCACCATAGGGGTGGCGTAGCCAAGCGGAACGAGGAGAAATGTTTTCATTTCTCATTGTTTTTTCTTCTTTCAATGCGTGCTGCATTCTACAGCACGCATTGAAAGAGGAAAATTCCTGCAGTGATTGCTTTTGTGCAGGAAGGGGCACCTTCCTTCACAACAGCAATCTCCCCATGGCGCAGGCATCCTTGCACCATGGTGCAAGGGTGCCTGCGCCGGCGCATGGGAGCTGTTTCTGCTCCAGCGCTGGGGAGAGCACAGGAATGAGACATATCATTGTAGATATGAAGCATTCCTGTGCTCTGAAAGTGCTGCAGCATGGAGCCACCAAAGGGCTTGAGGTGCCGCACTACAGCACTTTCTTGTAGATCTACCCCTTGATACGTAACGGATCACAAAGAGCAGTAAAGTCGTGATAGGGAGTGGGAACAGTGACAAGACTCACAGGTACGACAGAGTCTAGACTGCTAGGTGGCTTTGTATGGCCTTCCGAAATCAAAGTAGGTTGGGGATCCTTCTTAGATGCCCTATGGTTTGTTTGCAGTTTCCTGGCGCATGGCATTATCAGTAGCGGCTCCTGGAGGGAGTGCTGCAGAGCGGGGATGCGGGGGAGGGACAGGGTGGGGGCAGTAGACTCTCGATGCGGCCAAACTGAGTTCTGTATATAAATAAATAAATAAAATGAACTACATTGCGCGCTGTAGCACTGATTTATTGTTGCAGGGCGCGCAATGTAATTTGTTTTATTTATTTATATACACAACTCCGTTTGGCCACATTCAGGAGTTTACTACCCCCCACCATGCCCTCCCCTGCCCCACCCCGCCGCCCCACAGCACTCCCTCGAGGAGCCACTACTGGGCATTATACTTTTTGCAGGGCTTTAAGTAGGATGAAAAAACTGGGGGGTCTCTCAAAGGGGCGTGGCCGACGCTGTTAAGGGGGTGGCTTAAAAAGCGTAAACTAAAAATCTGTGCTTAGCATAGTGTGCCGCCGGACTGGCATTTTGCTGCTTCTGTCATTGCACCCAAATGTATAATACAACGAATAACATTACACTTACAACAAGCTAGGGCTATGGGCTATGTCAATGGTTGTTCGTAGCATAAGATACATAAGCAACAACTATGGATTTGTTGCATATAATATTGAAAATGCTTCAAATCTGAAATGATGCGACTGTTAAGGAACTATAACGAGTCTCTTTGAAGTCACTTCAAAGGCAGTGAAGGGTGGCACTGCTGCAGAGTCATGATTTTTTTTTCTCCCCTATATTGAGGGCAAAAATGGAGAGCCCGATAGGGACCCGTTTCGGCACCTGCTTTTTAGAACTGCTGCTGCTGAGCACCAGCAAGACCCAGCCTACTTAAAGCCCTGACTTTTTGTGCTTCCAGTAGCGGCCATGATTCGCCTATAGTGTCCCTCACCCTTCCTGCGATGCGCGGTTTGTCATTCAGATATTTTGAGAGGTCGAGATGCATTGCTGTGCGTGATGCAGCCCTTTTTAATTAAAGTTAATTTTTTTCTACAATGGATCTTTAGAGGCACTGGATAATGAAATGCTGTTATTCTCTGACACCAGCTCCAGGGTCAAAGGAAACACAGTTCTTTCATAAGCTTACAGTAAATGGGAATTTTGATAGACTTTCACTTTCTATTATCCGCCTGTTTCAAAGGCAATCCCGGGTATCGCTTCGCTTCACTCCAGGTTTGTGTTCTACACCGATGCATAAGAGCGGCCAGGCTGAGTCAGAGACCGCATGATCTAAAGCAGAATGAAAATGCGCCAATTGAGGATTCCTTCTCAACTACGAGCGAGAAGGCTGTAAAAAGTCACTGAGGGAGTCCATGACCTCAGGAGGCCTTGCGTGGACACTAATATCAGCCAGCGTCACTCGGTCTTTCGACGTATACTTCCGGTCCTATTTGTAAACATTTTCAGAGCCTTACTAGACAAATTTGCAACCTGTGGTACTGTGCTGGAGAAGTTTTGCCCTAGTCCATCCTGGCGGTAGTTGCAATGTCCTTTAATTTCGTAGCGTGTTGCAAAAGTAACTTTTATGGAAAAGATGTACGGTATGTAATTTGACACCACTCCTGTTCTTTTTAGGTTTCGCCTGAAATGGTGCTTGCGCTGTTGCTGAGAGATCGAATGTCTCTTAAAAAATAAAAACCTAAAAGGGGCTTAGACCCCGCCTGGTATATTAACATTGGTTGGCTCTACCGTCACTCTAATTTCATTGCTTTTGATTGGTCCAGCGTATGCCAGCTTCACTTTCCCATAAGTGTCCGTGCTGCTTCGATTGAGCTTAGTCCAAGTACTGAATAATTGTTTTATCAGTGACCTTCCGCTGCTCTCGCTGGGATTCCGTGTTTGTAAAAGAATCATGCACTTTACACATGCCAGGCATAGCTGCAATAAATTGGTCAAGATACAAGATAAAAAAGAAGCTAATTGAAGTCTTTGGACTCTAGTATCAGTCATAGTACCATCATGGCAACACTCCCCACCCCCACGCACATAGCATGCATGCAAATAAGTACACACCACACAGATTTTGTTATTGGGAAAAACTGCTGCAGGTTTATTACATACAACGTTATGTAATATGGTGGGCTATCTTATGGGCGATCCAAGGGCAGGCCGCATTCTCGCCACCTGCCCGCCTGATGAGCCAAGCAGCACTGGGGCGAACCCCATCTGTGCTGCCCCTTCTGATGATCCTCCTCCCGGATCACGTGACACCTGGTACCTTATTACTAACGCCCCTTTCAGGGCAGAGCGTAGCAAGGCAAGCCCCCGGTTGCTCAGGCCCACAACTGCCCGAAGGACTAACGGGGCACCGACACAGTGTCCAGAAACCTCCCATGAGGCTCCTGGGCTCTGGCACCCCTATGTGCCGTGCAGAGGTACCCTTCTGTACCCATTTACTTCCAGATGGCCCTGTAACTCCGCCTGCAATGAAAAAAGTACAAGATTACAACATTCTCATCATACTTCCTACCACCATCCACGCCGGGTAAGCGGTAGGGTGGGAGACGGCGTATCCCACGAGGCAGCAGCCGTGGCTTGTCCGGTGCAATGACAAAGAGGTCGTCAGCGTGGTGAGTAGGGCCTATATACCCCTCACCCCGCCTAGCGCACCGGACATGACATGGCACCGCCCGCGCCCAGGAAGGGGACTCCACCAGAGTACCTGCCCCCTCAGGAGGAGGGGGGGTGTGGGTGCCCGATGCCACTAGAGGGCCGCCCTCTTAAGTGGACTCTTGCGGTGGCCTCGGGCAGCCGCAGAGTACCATCATGGCAACACTCCCCACCCCCGCGCACATAGCATGCATGCAAATAAGTACACACCACACAGATTTTGTTATTGGGAAAAACTGCTGCAGGTTTATGACATACAACGTTATGTAATATGGTGGGTTATCTTACAGGCGATCCAAGGGCAGGCAGCATTCTCGGCACCTGCCCGCCTGATGAGCCAAGCACCACTGGGGCGAACCCCATCTGTGCTGCCCTTTCTGGTGATCCTCCTCCCAGATAACGTGACACCTGGTCCCTTATTACTCACGCCCCTTTCAGGGCAGAGCATAGCAAGGCAAGCCCCCGGTTGTTCAGGCACACAACCGCCCGAAGGACTAGCGGAGCACCGGCTCTGGCACCCATATGTGCCGTGCAGAGGTACCCTTCTGTACCCATTTGCTTCCAGATCACTTAGTAACTCTACCACAGCTCTGGCAGCGGATTCCATTGCCGACAAAGCCACCCACCAAAACAGCTCCTTTCTCACCTGCAACTTCTCAAGTAAGGCCCCCTGCCAAACCACGGGAAGAAGTCCCCTAGGCATACCAGCTCACAGAATGTCTGATTTTATAAAGTGCCCACTGCTGGTCATATGGTGCCTAACTTTAAGGAATGACTAAGTCCTGCTTACCCCCACCCTAGTATATTCATGAATAGGGTGGTGGGGAGCTTCACCTGCCCACACTGAGCAGCCCCAGGGGTGGTAAATAACCTGCCCCGCTGAATTGAAATTCTTGTTGAACACTGGACATGCCACATGCTCTATTACATAGTCTTTCGTGCTTGTCACCTTGTATCCCCATTTCCTGGAATGGCAGCACACGATGACCTTGGACAGTCAGCTTGGTGTGCTACCATAAACCGCAGTGGTCATGAGTACCTTGAAAAGCACCCAATTTCTACCTGGTCGTACCTCAAAATTGAGACTGGCTTCACACAGCTGTAGGTCCATAGAGACACATCATAAACCTATTTACTGGTTGTTGCCACTTGGCACTTTTCTGGTTGCAGCTCTGTGTTTTAGTGAAGCGCGCGTGCCCCCGGGGCCCGCTGTTGACGAATAGACGGTATATGTTACCCACTCGCTGATACTGTGTATCACTGACCGCCCTACTTGGACTGAAGGAATGCTGCATGGACCCAAGGACTTTGGACCTAATCCTCCACTCAGTTTGACCCAAAACAACAACAAATTTGGGACACCAGTCGCAGAAGCTGCCCCTTACAGTCTCGGTTCAAGCCGATGGAAGGATCACACTGGGAAAGGGGGGGGGGTGGGGGGGCAGACAAGTGTGATGGAACCAGAGGGAAATCTTATGTGCAACTACCTTCGGTTTCCTGGATATTGAAAATCCCCAATGGTCTAAAATACCATGTCACCCCATGGCTCTAACTCAGTGTGTACCAAACTTTTTGCACACCTGTTAGCCTACAACTACCACCCCTCGCCTGTTACCCTGGCTAAAGTGCAGGTGAATGACCTAGCTACAATCTGTAACCTTCCCCTGTATGCAGAGGACACTTTGTCGCTACCTCGACAGACGTGGCAAGGCGGTACGGGTTTGCGAGCCCCACTTCCACACAATTAAAATTCAACTTAGCCATCAGGGGTCGAGGCATTGCCTTTGCCGCCCTCTCTTTGCGTTGCAATTGGCAAGGGTATGTGTAAAATTGTACTGTCTCCCCTCAATGGGCTAGTTGGATGGCTGACACCCTTGCGGGGACCTGGTAGTGGTATACAACCTTTATATCCTTGCCGCATAGCAACATTCCCACCGCAACATTGACATGGTGCGGGAGCGTCCGCTGATCGCATTGGTCAATCCCTCAATTATTTTAACTCCTAATGCTGTGCATATGGATACAACTCTGCACCGAAAGCGGAAAATTTCACCTGTTAGTCCATGTGAAACATTTTGGATTTGTCGATCGAATTAAGCCCGGCACCACCCTGGGAAAGTCTTGCCCCTCCCAAACTTCTGCTACTAAACCCGGGGGCCGGCAAGGCAGTGGGCACAGGAAGGGAACTATATGTATCAGACCCCACCCTTTATAATACTGGGAATGCCAAATGCTCTCTAATACACTGATGCCTTTTTGTGTTTTCCCTTTGGCTCACTGCTCTAACCCAGTTTGACCCCAAAACGTAGGGGTTTTCGCAGAGCCCCACTATGTATACTTGGCTACCTGGCCGGTAATGCACACGTTAACTACCCCCTACCCATCAAGTTGGGTTGCACAGTACATACAATGGATGCAGAGGGCAGGTATTCTCCTAAGGCCCCATGCCACTGCACTACTGAAAACATTGAAGAGCTCCAACTACATCTCCCTACTCTGCTGAAAGACTGCACACTTTCATAAAGCTCCTGGGATGGTGATAAGACAACCTTTCAAATTTCCATTTCTGACTAATTGTGAATACCTTCACCCCATGGTATCTAGGCAATGACTAACATGGTTGTTACCACTCACTGGTGCTTGTTTTATCGACTTCTGAAGGATGAAATGCTAAGTGGCCTACCAGGCTCTGAACCAGTGACCAGGAGGTCGAGCACAAGCCCATTTCTGTTCTGCTGCCACACAGACCTGTGAAATTGTATCCAAGTGCCGACTTCTGGCATTTGAACCCTTACTTGGACAGGCCCAAGCTAGGAATCTTCATCTAGATGGCCTGCCAGCCGGCAGACCACTTCCCACACCACACCAGCCACCCCTTAACCTGGATATGCAACCAGGTGTAGATGTATTGTAGTCCCTGGCACTTCAGACTGTGCTCTGTTATCCCCAGTGCTGTGTCTGGCAGTTGCTACCCTCTATGTGTTTCCTGTCCTTGCCACAGGAGGAGGTAAGTTGGCCAAATGAGATTGACCTAGACTAAGCCAAAATAACACGTATATTTCAGCACTACTTCGGCCCGGGAGGTAACCTGATTCCCAGGTGGTTATTGATAACCAGTTCAACTGTGCACATTTATCGCCCCTGGCAGGATGAATTGCTTGGTGGAGCTGCCGGGATATGAAACTGGGCCTTGAGACCAAGCATGGACCCCTACAGTGGGTGCCCTAGTCAGCTAGGCCCTATCCCCATAACTGCAATAACTATGGGGGACTAATGCTTTTCTATCCCTGCAGTAGGGGATGGACATGCATGCAGTGCTCCAACCTACCGAGTAAGTAGTATTTGCTCAGTGTACTCATTGCGAGCCCTACTCGTCCTGCACTCTTCAGCCAAAGTGGCCCTGGCCCCAGAGCTACCCTAGCCCTTACTGTGCCATTGCAAAGTAAACTGTTAAGGCAACGCGTCCCATGAAACCAAAATGCTACTCCGGCATGGGGCATGCCACTCCCATTTGGGCATCCATATGCGTTGTACCACCACTTGGTGCTCAGTCGGCGATTCCACAAAGAAAACTGCAATGAACTGCATAAAGGGGCAAGACTCTACCGGGCCTCTTTAAACATTAGGAGAGCATCGGGTACCAAGGCGGTCCCAGGGAAGGTACCAGCTGGTAGAGAATGGGCTTCAAACCCTTTGCTTACATTCCGACGTTCGTTGCACCCAGCGGGTCGGGGCCCCGAGATAGGACTGCCTATTGGACAACCAGCGGCGTGAGTAAGCATGAGCGGATTTTGCGGATTGGCAATCCGCGAATTTTGTGGATTTGCGGATTCGCAATCCGCAAAATCCGCGAATTCCCGCGAATTTGCGGATTTTTTTTTTTTTTGTGTTCGCCCGTGTTTCTGCCAGTTCGCGAGGGTTTTTACAATTTCGCAATTTGCGAACTTACCTGTCGGGTCGCAAGTTTTGCGAACTTGTTGTTTCTACGTGTCCAGCCTGTTTGGGACACTCTTCTTCATCACTGCCACTCTCTGTCACCACTGCCACTCTCTGACTACTCATGCCACCCTCTGGCCCACCCATGCCACCCTCTGTTTCATCACTACACCCTCTGGTTGTCCAGTGTACATTATTTTCGGCAAAGCAAAGCACACCTTCCCTGCCTCAAGTGACCTGAATTAATTTGGGGCTGATTAATGTGTCACAGAATATTTTTTTAGCTGGCACCTGCTTCCTTAGTGCGCCCTGATTAGTGATCTTTTGCACTTGCTAAGTGCTTTCATTGTTGCAAAATTAGTTACAACACCTGCCCTGCCCCAACTGACAATAATGAATTAGGGGCTGATTAATGGATTTTAACTTCCAGCCTGGCTCCTGCTTGTCTCCCTTAGCTGTAATTCAGGACCTTTGTGGCATATGTGTAACTATTCTGAGGTTCAGAGCAGGGTCACATAATAGTTTCAACTGGCAACTGAACTCTGGAGGGGCCCCTCAGGAAGCACTACAGGAAATGGCTACTAATGATGTGCCTGAACTTTTGAACCTGGTAAGTAGTTACTTTCAGTTTTGCCAAGATCGTATTTCTGCAATTTTGCACTTATTCGCGGGTCGCGAACTCACGCGAACAGTGCGAGCAGTGCGAGCAAAATCCGCTGCTCGCGGATTTGCGGATTTTGCGGGAAATTCGCAAATCTCGCGGATTGCGGATTTCCCGAAAATCCGCAAAATCCGCGAGCGGAACGGATTTTCCGCCCACGCCTAGGCGTGAGGCTTGTGGCGGGCTGCACAGATGACCGTGGGATGGGGAAGGCGGGGTCCTCACTATGTCACCACTTCAAGAGATGTGGTTGAGTAACGATGACGTCTATTCACACCCCCAGCTCAACTAGGGCATCCCAACACCCGCGAGTCACCAGATCCGGCGGGCACCATTTGTCAAGCGAGAGCTAATGGCCACCTGGAGAGCCCACCCTATACCGACTCGAAGGGGATCCCAGCCCAGTTCCAGAGATAATACCTGCTCGGCCTCCTGGCGGGAAACGGATCTGGCCACGGCCCTGGCACCCCTTAAGCCTAGGAGTGGTGCAGCACCTGGGGAAGCAATGTGGCTGCCCTTCCCCCCACGCAATAAACAACTCTGCGCGGGCCGTTGGCCTAGGGATAGCGCCATTGGCCTGACCGTGCATGGGTGGGGGAGGCCAGCATTGCTGCCAGGAAAGTGGACTGGGTCCCGTGGGGACAGGCACCATGAGCCCTTGCTCAGAAGCAACCGGGGGTGAGGGAGCAGAACTGCGCGCATTGCGCCCCACCCCCCAAACGCGCTGAAGCGAGACAGCTGCATGGCCTAGTCCGTAGCTGCTGGCTGGACGCGACCCCTTGGGCATGGACCCAACCTGAAGGGAGGGGGTGTGCCTCTATGCCACTACCCGCAACACAGCTGCTGCCTGGACTCTGCTCCCACTCCCACCCGGCGGCCGTGTCGGGGCCGCCCAGCCCTCAGTACTACCCTGATGGCGGAGACCGGGCGGGGAGAAAAAGAACACAGGGGGGAGGAGCACGTGAGGACGCGACCACATTAGCTGTCCACCCAGATGCCAATTGGTCTGCCACCATCCCTCCTGCTCCGCGGCGATTAAGCCTTTGTGCAGAATCCCCATCCCTAACCCTAAGGCAGCTACAATCACTGTGGCCGGGCTGCGGGCTGTTAACCCAAACCCGCCCTTCTTCAGGTGACTCTTGAGCGTGGCTCTTGAGCGTGGCTTGGTCGCCCTGGCCAGTGTACACCCTTCTGGTGCCACTGGGCGGGAGGGGGGTGTAACATGGATGCACTCACCGTGCAACTCAGCAGCTCCTAGTGGAGGGGGGAGTACACCCAAAGACGGCGTGTCAGCGAGGCAGCGGCCGTGGTGTGTCCGGTGCGACGACAAAGAGGTTGTCAGCGTGGTGAGGGGGGCCTATATACCCCTCACCCCACCTAGCGCACTGGACATGACGCTGCACCGCCTGAGCCCTGGAAGGGGACTCCACCAGAGTCCCTGCCCCCTCAGTAGGAGAGGGGGGGGGGGTGCCCAATGCCACTAGAGGGCCGTCCTCTTGAGTGGCCTCCTGCGGTGGCCCCGGGCAGCCGCACTTATTTTCCAGTCAGGTGAGGAGTACACTTTTTTTTCCCAAGACACAGCATGTGTTTCAGTTAGCAGTGTAGCCTGAACAGCGAGAAAGTTAGCAACCCTCTCCATGGTCTCCATTGCCTTGCAAGGTCACGTGCCAGCTTCCCTTCACTCACTAATTTTCACCTCCCACGCCTGAGCTAATAAATAGAAACTCATCAAAACAGGCTCACCGGTTAAGGAAGAAACACGCAGCGGGAACAGTTTGTTTAGCTGAATGTATGCTCTTTTAAAGCGTCACGTGCAGCCACCAGCACTCCATGTGCGAAGTAATGGTATGCAAAGTATCAACATACATTCCTCCATGAGTCCATTTGTTTAGTACGCGTTTTGTGGTTCAGATTACAGCGCACAATACATAAAAAGCGCACAGTTTGTTATGTTGCAGGATTACAAATTATAAGCAAGTGCTCAGTAAAAGGCCTATTGCAAGACAAAACAAACAAAGTATTTTCAACAGACGGCATCTCACCGTTGATAATTAAGTTTGGTAAATGTTGATGCCAGCACCCCAGTAAAGTCCAATTACTTAGATTTTGAAACTGTAACCTACTGGACACTTGGCACGTGCATAGTCTCAAAGCACTGTGCAAATCAAAATAACAGCAGTAAATACAATAAGATGGTTTTACATAACACCGTAAGGCTGACGTATATAAGTGCTGCAGGAATACTTTACTGTTAAACAAATCTTCGGAACTCATTTTATCAACCTCAGAAGGTCTAAAGGAAAGTTAAATTAGCCCTAACAGGATCCGACCACTTGACCCAATGAATGAAGGCCTATGCACACGTCTATATTACGTTGCAGAGTAAGTACTCTGGGCCTTATTTATGAAGGCCTTGCGCTACCAGTGCGTCACTTTTTCCCATTTTAAAAGTGACGCACCGGCGGCGCAAGGCCTTCATAAATAACGCCCTCTGTCTCTAGAGATCCGATACACAAGTACTGTAGATGCATATACTTTAGGAAACAATAAGCGTTCAGAAGTTGTTTTATGTTCTTCTTTATTCTTGAACGGTTGCCCAGCCAACACGTGTTTCGTCTGGGGAAGTGACCCAAGACTTAATTAGTACATATAAGGAAACAGCGGTTCCTGTGGACTAATGCAACTGATTTAAGCAATACATAGGCACAATCGCAATACAAAGGGTAGAGTAATGTCAGAGGGCAAGAGACCATCCAAAAGTGATGTGCCACAGGGAAAAATGAAGAAAATAACTCACATGAGGACCCGGCCGGGTTCTCCGTGTGAGGCAAGGCTAGCACTTAAGGGTGTAGTTCGGCCGACAGGCTCTTCCATCAACTCGCTTCAGCCGTAGCAGTGCTGTCTGTCAATTCCTGATGAGTGATGGGTACAGTGGCAAGGCACTGTTTATTCGGATCGTATTTGTGACCGGACGGATCTCCGTAGAAGTGGCTGAAAGCTGCGTGAGTCAGCTTCAGTTCTGGCCATGTGAGTCAGCTCTCAGTGCAACTGTAGCGAGTTGATGGAAAAGCCTGAGGGACATCACTTTCACAAGGCTGCGCTTATAGTATTTCAGATGTCCCTGCATCACTAGTCCTGAGGAGACCCCGCATTGATAGAAGGGTCGAAAAACGTCGACAAGCACAAAGAACGAACCATTACCCAGCGTGTATCATTGTGTATTAATGCTGTTGAAAGATTGTATATGAATGGTCGTTTCTTATAATTTATGGAAACCATGTACATAAACATTCACCTTGTTACTCACAGTTAAGTTCCATTTTTCACTTGGGGACACAATGCACAAATATTTGCTTCTATAATTGAAACAATTGTATATATATCTTTTTGTTTCTCTTAAACATTCATAAAACATGTTATACTGAACCTACAGTGTGGATGGTCCCTTGCCCTCTGACATTGCTCTACCCTTTGAAGTGCGATTGTGCCTATGTATTGCTTAAACCAGTTGCATTAGTCCACAGGAACCGCTGTTTCCTTATATATATTTAGTACCCTGGTTCCGTTGTGAGTAGGGTTCCCCTGTTTTTTTTCCTCGGCCAAGACTTAATCAGGGCTTAAGGCAATACGAAGGAGATCTTGGATCTCTCTGCCGGTTGTATTTCCATCCCGGCTCGTAAAGGAGGTTGTAGTAAGTAAAATGTAGTGCTCCGGAATGGTTATTGTTTCCTAAAGTATATGCATCTACTGTACTTGTGTATCGGCTCTCTAGAGACAGAGTACTTACTTACTCTGCAACGTAATATAGACGTATTTACAGACCTTCATCCAATGTATTAGACCTCTGGTCTGTAAATCCTGGGGTTCAGGGTCAACCCCTTCCTGTAGGCACCGTCCCACGAATGCGTCATAGTGATTTGCGTACACCAGTTGCAAGTGCCACATCCTACCCACACATATAAACCCTGTTCCTTGTTTCACATGACCAAATGATAATAGTGCAGTGCCCTCTTCACCATAATGAGCTAGATTACCACTTTCTTGACATATAAGGGGTCGTTGTAAATCCAGTCAACTGACTGAAATGCAGGAGTGGTCAGACCGTACTATGTTTATGTCAAACCAGGTGGACATTTCGTACCTACCCATCATAATGATGAGTTTGAGACCCGCTTGGAACTTGCGAGGTTTCTGAGAAAGATTAGATTACACTTCTTCTTCGCGGGCAAAGAAGCCCCTTTGCATACTGAAGACGTCAACACAGGACTGAAATGTAAGTCGACGTTTACCCCTCCCACTCATTTAATGCCTCCTCAGGTCTTGGCCTATGAACAGGCACTTGAGAAAGAGATGGATGACCTCTTCTCTGTAAAACACAAGGTTTTCTACAACTTGCCTAAACTACATCATCTAGCACTCAAGTCTTTAACTGAGAATAAGGACCTGACAATAAAACCGGCTGACAAAGGCGGATCGATTGTCATACTCGATACCGAGACCTATCGTAATGAGTGTCTCAGACAACTGAACACGAGGAATGCCTACTCTCCTTTGAGCCATGATCCCACTGAAGAATTAAAACGTAACATCAAAGTGCTGGTGGAAGAAGCGTCCTCGGAAGGATGGATAACACCAGCCGAGGCTTTGTACTTATGTACTGAACACCCGAAGATGCCATACTTTTACACCTTACCCAAGGTCCATAAAGAGCAACGACCACCCCCAGGATGCCCCATAATCTCTGGGATAGGATCGGCCCTGGAACCCCTCTCCACTTTTGTGGATCATTTTCTAAGACCGATGGTGCAGGAAATGCCCACTTACCTGAAAGATACGACAGATCTGTTAAGATTAATACCTGATATTGAATTCAATATGGATACCGACCTCTTAGTCTCTTTTGACGTGGAGGCACTCTACACCTCCATCCCTCAAGATGAGACACTGGACGTTGTGCACCAACTACTGGTTTCCAGGGAACTGAACAGCATTACTCCGGTCCAGTTCATAATGGCCTGCGCCGCATTGGCCATGAAACAAAAAATTTTCCAATTCGAAGAGCAGGTCTATTTACAAACATCTGGAACCAGCATGGGGAGCGTTTCTGCTCCCAGCTTGGCAAATTTATACGTCCACTCATTTGAACAAGATCACGTATTGAATGACCACAATCCCTTCATCGATAACCTAAGGACCTGGAAAAGGTATATCGATGACATTTTTGTTATTTGGAGAGGGTCAAGAGAAAGATGCATAGAATTCTTGGGCTGGCTAAACAGCAGAAACAACCATCTGAAGTTCACCATTGAAGTAGGTCAACTTGAACTGGCTTTTTTGGACCTGTTGATTACTGCGAGACCAGAGGGCCTGCAAACTGAGCTCTATAGGAAGCCCACCTCTAGGAACTCGCTGCTACTGTTTGATAGCAACCATCCGAAATCCCTGAAGGAGAGTCTCCCTTTCAGTCAGTTCTTACGAGTTCAGAGGAATTGTTCAACAACGGCGACATTTAAGAAACATTCCAATTTGTTGAGTACTCAACTGGTTGCCCGGAAATACCCCCCCGAGACTAGTCCAACGGTCCATGAAAAGAGCAATGAACAATAATCGGGAAGCTCTACTGGAACCAAGGCCTCCGAAGGCTACTTTGGACCGCCTAACCTTTGTCCACACCTTCGGAAATCTCTCCAACAGTATCCAAAGTATGGTCCGGAAGCATTGGCCAATATTGAACTCGGGACGTTTGACCCTTCCTCGCCCCTTAGTCGCCTTCAAGAGAGGTCCAAATCTAAAAGACAGACTGGTGCACACCAGACCACGTGAAGACCAACCAAGAACCATAGGTTCACTGTGGAACCTCCCTCCAGTCCAGGGACATCACCCCTGTGGCAATTGTCAGGTGTGTGCGCAAACGACAAAGTCGGTGGAAATTGATCTTGGCACATCGAGACCATGGAAGCAGATGAAGTTTACCAACTGCAACAGTGATCGTTTGATCTATCTGATTACCTGCCCTTGTGGTTATAAATATGTGGGCATGACCACACGGAAGGTCCGAATAAGGATTTCAGAGCACAAAAGCACCATTTGTTGTGCCACACAGGCCACGAAACTAACCACCCACTTCCTGGAAGCTAAACATCTGGCCACGGAAATTCATTGGACTGTCCTTGAACAACCCTTCATTCCAACGCATACAGCGGATGTGGCGAAGTACCTAATGACAAAAGAACAAAGATGGGTACTAAAACTTAACACACATAAAGAAGGTTTAAATGATGAAATCCCATGGTCCATACTGTAGCCTGTTATCTGTAACAGTAGGTTCTTGAACGGAGTTCTTCCTTGGTTAATTATCACCAGCCCCCTGTAAGCTAAGACCCTTATGAGGATACTTACACCTGTCCACTTCAAAGCGCATTGGTTTTGTACGTAAAACCCTCCCGGGTTAGTAATCATCAGACCCTGATGAGGATAGTTACATCTGTCCATTCTAGTGTATGAGCGCACTGTGTAGAACCTTTACCTACATAAGGAAGTCTCCTCAATACACACAAATTGTGTTTTTCATCAAAACATTTAACATAAGGCTACAATAGATAAACGTAATGAACGCTGGCCTTTAAATTCTCTACCACTTGGCCTCGCTGAGATGCATTCGCTTCTGTGTTTATTTACACTGCCCGCGTGGTTTCCTTGACAATAAGCCCGACAACCGACCAATAACATTCCAGGTTTACTTCGGGTTAACCAATGGGCGTGCTTGTTGTACTATAGACGTGAGCTGTACCAATGACAACGCGCGTCCATGCGTACCATGTGATCATACTACCAATGGCAGCGCGTTTAAAGTCAGCCTCGCGCCTGCCGTCCGGTACCTCCCCAGTCGGCCAGGACGCCGGCCTCGGAGTACCGACGGATAGGTAAGACGAGCTCTTTTCTTCCTGGTCACTCGCTACGCTGCTCCATTCCCGAACGAGTCCATTCTACACGGCGGAGGTCTTTCTCCGTCGCCTTTGGGAACGGTAGCACTGGATATCGGTGCAAGTCCCGTTTTACTCCCGGTTATTGACAATAGAGGGTGTTTTGTATTTTGTTGTGCACACTGTGACTTACATGTGTTTCACATGTTTTTTAGAGCGGTGCTTCATTTTCCCCTGAGCCGCTGCCAGGTGGGATGAGGCTAGTCTACCTTACAGATCAAGGTAAGAACTGGATGACATTTGGATAATGATATATCTTTCCGAATGGATAATAGCTGACTCTGTAATAATAAGAATGTATAGATCAACTTCTTGAATGTGATTTCAATATTGATCCATAGATTATGGACTTATTTCATAGCCCATAGGATACAGATAGTTTAACCTGATACCCACACCCCTTCTCTCTCCACAGTGATCGACACAGACTGTAAGGGCATTTGGACTATTCAGGTGACCGTGTGCACTTGTCTTATATTTCCTTTTGTCACTTTTTTCACTTTATTACTTATTCACGTTGTGCAGTAGCCTTAGCATTGTAGTCCCGGTCCTGATGAAAGCAAGGACGCAAAAGTCCATGTTTGCTGAAACATGTCGACCAACCTTACCTCAGGCAGTCTACATAACCAGACTGCTTAAGGTCACATATATATTTTTAACCTTGGTACTGAAAGCACACGCAGAATAAATATTGTTCTGTGCTCTTCTAAACCAATTTTAACACACTCTTTTGTCTTGGTTTCTTCTTTTTCCACTCACTTTTTGTTGCACTGCACACCCCAGTCCCATGTCTTTTCCCACTCATTAACATCGAGTGGCAGACCACACTGTAACCAAAAACACCACCAAAGGGACCTCCTTACCACCGGGTCATCCTTTGATGGTGGCACTGATTTTCTCAGACGGGTGGTCCGGATAAAATCCCAAATGATGAAGGGCGGATCCGTATGGTGACTGATGGGTATTTTCCTCATCCCTTGAGAGCCTCCTGTGCAGAATCAATTTTGATCTCTGGGTGATTAGGATTCTGTGGTGAATTGGGCAACTAGCGTACACCTCTGGGCGGTGCTTGTTTTGAGACCCTCTGGTACCTTTTGTTGTTTATAGGTTCTTTGGGGATTGTATCCAGAGCCAGGTCTATAAATTTCCCCGAGGTCCTCCCCCACCATAGTGTTTTTTGTTGTTTATGTGCAGTTTTTCAACTGCGGACCTCTCTTCTCTATGAATTAGGTATATCGTAGGAGTAGTTCATCATGCAATAGTGTTTTGAACTTACATGTTACCCTCGTTATAGAGTGCACTCTTGTCGGGACACTCTCTACAGTCATGGCCGAGAACCATGGTTTATCGTTTTCCGATGAAGACCTTTTGGCAGCACTTGCTGAACATCCTGATTTGACAGAATCCACCGTTTCTGTCGTTACCATGAGCGAGGACGAATGGGGTAAATTGCTGGGCTTAAAAAAATCCCAGACCAGGACAGCCTAACACGGCACGATTATGGCCCAATATCTGCGCAATGACTGTGCTCCAACAGGACTAATAGTGACGAATTCCCCGAGGTTGTTCTTGAATGACAAGGAGTTTCTGAAGAATTGGGCTCTTATAGCCTGGAGGTGCACTAGAGATTGGCTGATTCTCATCATCCAAACCTCCAAACGTATAGCCGATGCCATACTTATAGAGATCCAAATTCTTGAATCTAAAATCAAAACCACTATAGCTCCTAAAGTCTTTAACAAAAATTTAGATGACTCCAATAAAAGCAATAGGGAGTTTAAAGAACATACACTGAAGGTCAAAATGGACAAATTTAGAAAAGACCTCGACAAATTCAAATTTGAAAAAGTGTATCCATACTCGAGTGATACCTACACCCCCCCAGACTTCAGCACCACTGGCCGAAGAATGGGCTCATCATATGGTACATCGAGCTCCGATGATAACACCTCAGGGAGTGATACCAGTAGTGAGAATTTCAACACACGAGGCCGAGGGCGGGGTAAGACAAACTTTAGGAACAACTGGAGGGGCCACCAGCCACAACAATGGTGGTCACCTAATCCTTGGCAGTTTGGTGGTATGCATCCTTTCTTTCCACCACAACAATCAGGTCCCTTTCAACAGCCGATAGGACCCAATATGACCAATTTCCCTGGGAATTTTCCAACGAATTATCAGAACAACTTTAATGGGCAGCCTTTTTTAGGGTTTGGCCGGGGCAGATCCCGCGGGAGAAGAAGAGGGAAGACACAGCCTCAAGTTCACTTCAGCCCACCGTCAACCTCAACGGAGGGGAAGGTACTGAGGAGGAACGCGTCCAAGAACAAAGAAGCCGGACAGAGCAGTGCTGCCCCAGTATAGTAATAAACTTGAGCAAATATACTTTGACTCCCATTGAGGAAGAAGCCCTAAACAAAGGATTGGGTTTCGTACCTACCCATCATAATGATGAGTTTGAGACCCGCTTGGAACTTGCGAGGTTTCTGAGAAAGATTAGATTACACTTCTTCTTCGCGGGCAAAGAAGCCCCTTTGCATACTGAAGACGTCAACACAGGACTGAAATGTAAGTCGACGTTTACCCCTCCCACTCATTTAATGCCTCCTCAGGTCTTGGCCTATGAACAGGCACTTGAGAAAGAGATGGATGACCTCTTCTCTGTAAAACACAAGGTTTTCTACAACTTGCCTAAACTACATCATCTAGCACTCAAGTCTTTAACTGCGAATAAGGACCTGACAATAAAACCGGCTGACAAAGGCGGATCGATTGTCATACTCGATACCGAGACCTATCGTAATGAGTGTCTCAGACAACTGAACATGAGGAATGCCTACTCTCCTTTGAGCCATGATCCCACTGAAGAATTAAAACGTAACATCAAAGTGCTGGTGGAAGAAGCGTCCTCGGAAGGATGGATAACACCAGCCGAGGCTTTGTACTTATGTACTGAACACCCGAAGATGCCATACTTTTACACCTTACCCAAGGTCCATAAAGAGCAACGACCACCCCCAGGACGCCCCATAATCTCTGGGATAGGATCGGCCCTGGAACCCCTCTCCACTTTTGTGGATCATTTTCTAAGACCGATGGTGCAGGAAATGCCCACTTACCTGAAAGATACAACAGATCTGTTAAGATTAATACCTGATATTGAATTCAATATGGATACCGACCTCTTAGTCTCTTTTGACGTGGAGGCACTCTACACCTCCATGCCTCAAGATGAGACACTGGACGTTGTGCACCAACTACTGGTTTCCAGGGAACTGAACAGCATTACTCTGGTCCAGTTCATAATGGCCTGCGCCGCATTGGCCATGAAACAAAATTTTTTCCAATTCGAAGAGCAGGTCTATTTACAAACATCTGGAACCAGCATGGGGAGCGTTTATGCTCCCAGCTTGGCAAATTTATACGTCCACTCATTTGAACAAGATCACGTATTGAATGACCACAATCCCTTCATCGATAACCTAAGGACCTGGAAAAGGTATATCGATGACATTTTTGTTATTTGGAGAGGGTCAAGAGAAAGATGCATAGAATTCTTGGGCTGGCTAAACAGCAGAAACAACCATCTGAAGTTCACCATTGAAGTAGGTCAACTTGAACTGGCTTTTTTGGACCTGTTGATTACTGCGAGACCAGAGGGCCTGCAAACTGAGCTCTATAGGAAGCCCACCTCAAGGAACTCGCTGCTACTGTTTGATAGCAACCATCCGAAATCCCTGAAGGAGAGTCTCCCTTTCAGTCAGTTCTTACGAGTTCAGAGGAATTGTTCAACAACGGCGACATTTAAGAAACATTCCAATTTGTTGAGTACTCAACTGGTTGCCCGGAAATACCCCCCGAGACTAGTCCAACGGTCCATGAAAAGAGCAATGAACAATAATCGGGAAGCTCTACTGGAACCAAGGCCTCCGAAGGCTACTTTGGACCGCCTAACCTTTGTCCACACCTTCGGGAATCTCTCCAACAGTATCCAAAGTATGGTCCGGAAGCATTGGCCAATATTGAACTCGGGACGTTTGACCCTTCCTCGCCCCTTAGTCGCCTTCAAGAGAGGTCCAAATCTAAAAGACAGACTGGTGCACACCAGACCACGTGAAGACCAACCAAGAGCCATAGGTTCACTGTGGAACCTCCCTCCAGTCCAGGGACATCACCCCTGTGGCAATTGTCAGGTGTGTGCGCAAACGACAAAGTCGGTGGAAATTGATATTGGCACATCGAGACCATGGAAGCAGATGAAGTTTACCAACTGCAACAGTGATCGTTTGATCTATCTGATTACCTGCCCTTGTGGTTATAAATATGTGGGCATGACCACACGGAAGGTCCGAATAAGGATTTCAGAGCACAAAAGCACCATTTGTTGTGCCACACAGGCCACGAAACTAACCACCCACTTCCTGGAAGCTAAACATCTGGCCACGGAATTTCATTGGACTGTCCTTGAACAACCCTTCATTCCAACGCATACAGCGGATGTGGCGAAGTACCTAATGACAAAAGAACAAAGATGGGTACTAAAGCTTAACACACATAAAGAAGGTTTAAATGATGAAATCCCATGGTCCATACTGTAGCCTGTTATCTGTAACAGTAGGTTCTTGAACGGAGTTCTTCCTTGGTTAATTATCACCAGCCCCCTGTAAGCTAAGACCCTTATGAGGATACTTACACCTGTCCACTTCAAAGCGCATTGGTTTTGTACGTAAAACCCTCCCGGGTTAGTAATCATCAGACCCTGATGAGGATAGTTACATCTGTCCATTCTAGTGTATGAGCGCACTGTGTAGAACCTTTACCTACATAAGGAAGTCTCCTCAATACACAAAAATTGTGTTTTTCATCAAAACATTTAACATAAGGCTACAATAGATAAACGTAATGAACGCTGGCCTTTAAATTCTCTACCACTTGGCCTCGCTGAGATGCGTTCGCTTCTGTGTTTATTTACACTGCCCGCGTGGTTTCCTTGACAATAAGCCCGACAACCGACCAATAACATTCCAGGTTTACTTCGGGTTAACCAATGGGCGTGCTTGTTGTACTATAGACGCGAGCTGTACCAATGACAACGCGCGTCCATGCGTACCATGTGATCATACTACCAATGGCAGCGCGTTTAAAGTCAGCCTCGCGCCTGCCGTCCGGTACCTCCCCAGTCGGCCAGGACGCCGGCCTCGGAGTACCGACGGATAGGTAAGACGAGCTCTTTTCTTCCTGGTCACTCGCTACGCTGCTCCATTCCCGAACGAGTCCATTCTACACGGCGGAGGTCTTTCTCCGTCGCCTTTGGGAACGGTAGCACTGGATATCGGTGCAAGTCCCGTTTTACTCCCGGTTATTGACAATAGAGGGTGTTTTGTATTTTGTTGTGCACACTGTGACTTACATGTGTTTCACATGTTTTTTAGAGCGGTGCTTCATTTTCCCCTGAGCCGCTGCCAGGTGGGGTGAGGCTAGTCTACCTTACAGATCAAGGTAAGAACTGGATGACATTTGGATAATGATATATCTTTCCGAATGGATAATAGCTGACTCTGTAATAATAAGAATGTATAGATCAACTTCTTGAATGTGATTTCAATATTGATCCATAGATTATGGACTTATTTCATAGCCCATAGGATACAGATAGTTTAACCTGATACCCACACCCCTTCTCTCTCCACAGTGATCGACACAGACTGTAAGGGCATTTGGACTATTCAGGTGACCGTGTGCACTTGTCTTATATTTCCTTTTGTCACTTTTTTCACTTTATTACTTATTCACGTTGTGCAGTAGCCTTAGCATTGTAGTCCCGGTCCTGATGAAAGCAAGGACGCAAAAGTCCATGTTTGCTGAAACATGTCGACCAACCTTACCTCAGGCAGTCTACATAACCAGACTGCTTAAGGTCACATATATATTTTTAACCTTGGTACTGAAAGCACACGCAGAATAAATATCGTTCTGTGCTCTTCTAAACCAATTTTAACACACTCTTTTGTCTTGGTTTCTTCTTTTTCCACTCACTTTTTCTTGCACTGCACACCCCAGTCCCATGTCTTTTCCCACTCATTAACATCGAGTGGCAGACCACACTGTAACCAAAAACACCACCAAAGGGACCTCCTTACCACCGGGTCATCCTTTGATCGTGGCACTGATTTTCTCAGACGGGTGGTCCGGATAAAATCCCAAATGATGAAGGGCGGATCCGTATGGTGACTGATGGGTATTTTCCTCATCCCTGAGAGCCTCCTGTGCCGAATCAATTTTGATCTCTGGGTGATTAGGATTCTGTGGTGAATTGGGCAACTAGCGTACACCTCTGGGCGGTGCTTGTTTTGAGACCCTCTGGTACCTTTTGTTGTTTATAGGACATTCCACTGACCCATGTAGAAGGAATGGGGAATATGTTAAATAAGGAATTCCTGAATTTGAATCTAAGCACGCAATGACCTCAGCATTTTGATCATTGGCCGTGATTCTTCTAGCCAGTGGGATAGCTCAGTGGGGTCATTGCCTGCAGCAGGCATCTGTGTGTAAAATGCAGGTCACCAGTATGTACTGCAGCAGGACAGATGCAACATTTTATCCTTAAGAGGTGGGTAAAATAAATTTAATCATTTCTTTAGGTCACATTCTAGATGGCCGCCGAGTAGGAGTCTCCAGAGGAACGCCTGGTTTGCTGAATACCTATTAGGTCTTAATCCCTGCAGAAACCCCACCTTTGGCCCCCCACCAACGTTATCTTCTAAGGAACTGCTCTATGGCCTACAATTGGATCTACTGTTACTCAAAGGGCGAGGAATAAGTTGTTCAGCTTACCTGCAGGATTTCCCTCGCGGACAACTTGATTCATTCTCCCCTTGGCTGGACGCTGCCTGGGCCCTGTGCTGCTCTTGTCCCAGCGTCGTGTGGGTTGATGTGACTGCGGCGATCACCCGGTTGTGGCTGTTGCCAATCCCCTCAATTGTGGTGCTGCCAGACCTGCTGATGATCCGGGATGTCTGATCCTGACGACTGGAGTCCTTCTCCCCACGGCTGGACGCTGCTCGGGCCCCATGCTGCTCTTGTCCCAGCGTCGTGTGGGTTGATGTGGCTGCGGTGATCACCCGGTTGTGGATGCTGCCAATCTCCTCTATTGTGGGGCTGCCTGCCCGCTGATGACCTGGGCTGTCTGTTTGGGCATTGGGATCATGTCGACGAGGGCCCTCACCTTGAATCGGCGAGCTGCCCCTGCCAGCTGCCTGTAAGCCCCAGATGTCTGCGTTGGAGCCGCAGTCCCCGGGCACTGGAGCTGTGCTTGGTGACCGCAGATGTCAGCAGTTTTCGGCCCACCCATTGTTTGCACTGATCGCTTGCATCCCGGAGGAGCTCGCATTAGTGGTGGGAGATTCGCTGCATGCGGGCTCTGAGAGTGAGCCTGACAGCTTCAGCCTCACGCAGGTTGCTCTCTCCGCCTCCCCAGTTGATTGGCTCTGCCTCCGGGTCTTGTCTTGTCCGGGTTTTCCTCCTTTCGGCTCCTCCCTGGCACTGCTGACCCTACACTGACATCCCGCACAGGAGCCGCCTTGTATCTTTCGCCCAGCCTCCTCCAGTCATGCTTGTGTTGGACTTTGCCCTCCATGGTCCCGCCGGGAGTCCTGTTAGAGCTGGCCACCCGTCATAGCAATAAGGGCTGGCGCTGCACTCCCTGAGCTAAGGCAGCTCTCGGGATCGACCGAGACCCATTTGACCTGCGACATCGGGTGGAGGCCTGTACCTCTATTGGGCTGTGTGTGGTTGGTTGCAGTGTGTGTTTTTTTCTTTTTGTGCAGTGACTTTAGGCCCAGTCTGGTCCAAGGGCCTATCAGCTGGGTTCCCACTTTGTTGGAATTTAGACCGCCATTTTGTTTCATTTCACTCAGGCATTGTGACGATTCTCAATGTCTTGAATCACCAAACTGATTTTTGAGGTGAAAGTGAAAAAGGACTTGCCCCTCTTCATTCCCATGGGGGCCATCTTGGAATGGAGCTCACTTCCACTTTCAGTTAATTTCCCGTTGCCTGATCTATGACTCTATGACACGTTACCGCCCCCTTTTATTCTTCAAAAGTTACTGCCTCCCGCATTGGAACCTACATCACAGACTGACATGTCACATTTCATTTTAGCTCTGCGGGTCATTCGTTCTACACACTTTCCCTTGGACTAAGGCACCCCCATTTTTTTCATGGTACTTTATTTATGGGCTGCACTCACGACTGCTCAACAACCCAATTACTTCCTACGTTCTTCCCTACCTTATGCCCCTCACCTGTTGACTTTAAACTGAACTACCTCATTGGACTACTGTTTTTTTGATCTCAAATGTTTCTCCGCTTGCTGCTAAAGTATCCCTTATTTTTTTTATGTTATTCAGATTTTCTCATGATGCTGTCTTCCTAACATGCAATATCCCCCCTTTTTTTATTTGTATTTTTACTTTATTGTTATATACCTCAATTTTGTCTCTTAGATTTTACAATATGTTTTTTACTGATTGTGCAATGTTCTCCCCCTCTTTCTAATGAACATTTATCTTTTCATTTTTTGTCTACCTCATTGTGATGTTTCAATTCTGTTTTATATGATCCCCTTACCTGTTGCCTGACAATCTGTATTAACTTTCTCACCTTTACTGTCTTTTTTAACTTTTTGGCGATCTGTATTTCCCAATTTCGGTCCCTCCTCTTCTTGTTGCGCCCTCCTCTACAATATATGGTTACCTGCTACCATGCCCTTGGTTTTTTATAATCCCCAGCACTATTTTGAACTCTAACTCTTCTACCTCATCCTGATGCCATTTATCTCAACGAGTGACCTTACCTGTTGCTAGCCTAAACAGTTTTCATTGAATTTTTGTCCCGACTTGCCGGGGTTTATCCTTCTTCTTACGCCCAACATCGATCTGCCGCATCTTGACAGGATTTTATCTTCCACAGAATTTCACACTGTACTCTGCCACTTAACAATATTCTGTTCTCCCTCTTACCCCTCACATATCCTGCCCATTTATCCCTAGCGTGTTACCCCCCACCCGGTGCATTACTACGTCACCATCACCTTCCCTATTTTGCTTACTCATACTTAAGACAGTACCTCTGGATTTTCCCCCGTATTACAATACTTCTCTGTCGCAAACCTCTTCAATTCATGGCATTGCCCCAACCTCACACATCTGTTCACCCTAGTGGTATTACCATGCCTCACCCAGCATCTCCTTCTCTACTCCTGACACATGTATTACTAGGTTTGGCTCCAACTCTTGGTCCATCCTCGCCAAGAGGAACCTGAAACATAAATTACTCATTTGCCACCAAGATGCCTTATTCGTGGACAACTACCGAAGCCTCACATCCATTATCAAAACCAACTACATCTTTTACTCCAGACGCCCCTCCAAATGGAAAAGTATTTCCCTTCAACACCTCCCCATAAAGAACTCCTGCAAAATCCCTTATGGCTGGAAGCTGTCCACCACACTTTCCCCCTCATTCCCAGGTGAAATAGACAACTCTATTTTTAAATCCGGAAACATTCTCATACAAGCCTCTGAAATCCACCTCACCATCTTTGAGCACCACTTCAGCACACTACTTGACATTCAAACCTCCCCGGCTCTTATCTCGACAGCCTCTCATTCACAGGATTTCCTGTCATCCTACCCTACTCCTATACCAACTCCTCCTCTACCCGGCTTCTCTCCTTCCCTCGAAGTCCCCAAGCCCAGACCTCCGATCCCACTATATCATCCTCTCCCTCACCTGACTCGTTCTCTTCTTATTCAGCCTCCCAAATCCTCTCTCCCCTTTCCTCACGGGCCTCTCCACCTTCTCCTGATTTTTCTTCATCCACCTTTGCCACCCAAAGCCTCTCCACTCCTATTGACGCTCTCCCACCCTATCCCAATGTCCCCCTTCCTATCTCTCAGTCCTTCCTCCCCCACTACCTGTTCCCCCTACCTCGACCCCCCTAACATGGATTCCTCTCACACCTCCACACCTACCGCCCCTCGTGGGACACCAATCCTGTCCTGCTGCATTGACCCCAAACTCAAATAGATGAATGCACCTCTCTTCACTTGCCCCCATCCCCCTCCTCCTCCCATAACAACCTTCAGGCCTTTGGGCATGTCGGCATCCTCAATGCCTTCGCTCCCCAGCCCAGCTTCAGGAACATCCCTCTCTCCTCACTCCCTGGTTTCCCTCCATGTCCACTTCCCATTCTTCCTGGCCTGAATAATTTTGAACATGCCCTTCCCCCCACGGACCCCCCTGCCTCCTTTACGTCCACGTTTTTAACCCAATCCCTTCTTAAAATCAAACTCCACCTCTCTGTCTTGACGTTGGTACTGTCATCTCTCAAGAAAGACTTTAATGCCCTCCCTCAAACTATACTTGCCAATCGTCCCGTCACAATCAGCGACGCGCATCCCTACTCTTCTCTCCCTCCACAGAAAAGTACCACCCCTTATGGTATCCCATCCGAAAGAACCCCCTGATAATCCCCTTCTTAGCCCTTACAAAGCTCTGACCCTTCACGCCACCCCGGACCAGTGGGAACATGACCTTCCCGACTTCCCCAGTTCAATGACTATTGACTTTCGCATGCCTGCATCCCTCCATCACCCACTAGACAAGGGGGAGGCTTCCCTTCTCATCCTTCTTGACCTCTCTGCTGCTTTCGACACTGTCAGCCATGCTACCCTACTCAACACCCTCAAAGATCGATTCGGCTTCATGGTCCGGTCCTCGAATGGTTCTCCTCCTTCTTTCAGTTCAGAACACAGCAAATTAAAATCAGTACCTGCCTCTCTAAACCCATGTCTGTCTCCTTGGGTGTCCCCCAGGGGTCCCTTTTCTCTCCTTCTTCATTTAACCTCTTCATGGAGCCCCTCACCCTTATTCTAAAATATGCAGGTATCAACTACCACCTCAATGCGGACGATACCCAACTTTACTATAAAATCAAATCCCATGCTGACATTCTGCACCTCAATGATGCCCTGACTATGATTCAACGATGGTTTCATCACAATCACCTGAAACTTAACCCTAAAAAAATTGAAGTCATTATCTTTGCCCCTCAAACAACCAGCTTCCCAATTAACATTGGCTCTCAGACATCAAAGGTCTCAACTGCTCCTAAATACAAACTATTCATCATAATTTACACCATTTTGTTATGGTTATCCCTAGCAAGAATATCTCCTAACAGATTTAATTATGCCTCTTAGGCTAATTTACCGAAAATATCTACACATTTTTTCATTGAAAGGAAATTATCACACAAAGGTTCACAGAAAAGAGGAGGTGTGATAGAAAGACAGACATACATGTAAGCTCACTTTATAATCACAATGAAATGACACATTACTATACTGTTTAACAATATCAATGGTTCGTTTAATTTCCCTTTTAAAATGAATAGCTGAATGCTTGAAATTATGGTCATACATTTGTGAGAGGCAAGATCCTACAATGCTAACCACAAATGGGTGCCTCAGTTTTCTGAGTCTGCAGATCCTGCTTCACTGCCTGCACCTGCAGCGAGGAGATGGCCATGCCCCACGCGCAAAAGCTGTTCTCTCTGATTTACCTAGCTTGCTTCACGTTAAAGCAAGAATGCACACCTATTGCTATATGTATTGACTTCCCTGAGGCACATAGGACTTCAATTCATTTTGAGTAGAAGGCATACTGGGGATGAGGGGTTCCATCCCAAATCTGTCTTGTATTATCACACCAAATAAAAGGCATTACAATTTATTCACCTGGAAATTGGTAATAACATGCAGACTTTGGAATACCAAATCCTTTTCTTCATGTCAATCCCAATTAAGCGCCTAATAATGGGCCATTTTAAGCACTGTCATTTACAACCTGAAAACAACAGGAGTTTGAAAGTCTAGGACTAGGATCAACAATGAAGGGATAAACAGAAATGTGTTTCAAGCTGTTATCTCAGGGAATTTTCGTGCTAGTTTTGGAACTGTTGAGAAGATATGCATTTTTAGATCCTTTCTAATGGATAGGAGCAAGGTTTTTGTCCTTACTTCCAAAGACTAAGAGTTCCATGCTGTAAGGCTGCCCTAGTAAAGGACTGCTACTATGGCTAAACCAAGGATTCTGTTAACAAGGAAAAAAATTTAAGAAACAGGTCGCTGGCAAGATAAAATAAGTTTACTTAAAATACGGCCGGGAGACGGTCAGCCCCGTAGGACCGAAAACTGTTTCAACTTGCCTCAGGCAGCCAGCTGCGGTTATTCACAAAGACCACAATGATTTAATGCATATTAACTTTCACGAACAAGTAATAAACAAGTAATGGAATAGGACAAGTTAATGATGTACTTCCACGTGGGCACCACACCACCTGCATTCGTGAATTCGTGTCCTCTCCTCTCTGTTCCACTTATCTTAATCTTGACAGAGCTTTGATAAAACATTGTCCTTTAACCTCCTTTCCCGAGTGTGTATGTTCTCATATTTTCTTTTCTTGCTTTCTATACTATTGACTAAAACTGTTGAACGCATCTTGGGGAGCACTGTCACCTGAGCCGACCGGCAGTCTGTTTGTGTGGTTCCCCGTCGCCGCAGACCAGCGCGGCAGCCTGAGCGGGAACTACACATCCCAGCAGTCTCTGGGGCATCGCCTTCTCCCTTCTTCGGACTTCCGCGCCAGGAGGCGCTTAAAGCCCAGCTGTCCCCCCGGCAGAGCGGGGGTTGAACGCATCTTGGGGAGCACTGTCACCTGAGCCGACCGGCAGTCTGTTTGTGTGGTTCCCCGTCGCCGCAGACCAGCGCGGCAGCCTGAGCGGGAACTACACATCCCAGCAGTCTCTGGGGCATCGCCTTCTCCCTTCTTCGGACTTCCGCGCCAGGAGGCGCTTAAAGCCCAGCTGTCCCCCCGGCAGAGCGGGGGTTGAACGCATCTTGGGGAGCACTGTCACCTGAGCCGACCGGCAGTCTGTTTGTGTGGTTCCCCGTCGCCGCAGACCAGCGCGGCAGCCTGAGCGGGAACTACACATCCCAGCAGTCTCTGGGGCATCGCCTTCTCCCTTCTTCGGACTTCCGCGCCAGGAGGCGCTTAAAGCCCAGCTGTCCCCCCCCGCCGGAAGAGGTCGGGTCGGGCCACGGATCCTGGCTCCATGGACTATGAAGTACAAGTAAGACTCTGTTTCCCTCATTGTTACATACTGCAGTATTGAAGAGTAACTGTTGCTCGAGACTGTGATATTATAGTTGTTCTGCTACCCGCTAATATGCCCACCATTACTATGGACCCATCTACACCGGGCCTACGTACCTTGGACAACTTCGTGTTTAAAAAAGTTACACAAATTAACAATGAACGTAGGGCTTCATTGGGTAGTAAAAGTCTTTCACCCTGTATGGATATTACATCTAACGAGCCCACAGAAGTGCCAGAATGCATCCTAGCACAGGCTGCACACAGTACTGAGGTCCCCAGTGTAGTTGCACAGGCACAGGCACAGGTGCACTCTGAGAACCCAGTGAATCCAGTGGAACTGCTTGTCACTTCAGAGGAGGACTCAGTAGTAGAAGAACCACCGGAGGTCTCTTCCACACAAAGACCAGTGAGGAAATGCAGAAAGACTCAGGGGAGGCGTGGGGGAAAGTCTGCAAAATCTAAAACTCACGTCAACCAACCCAATAACTCTAGGGACACTAATGTTAACAGTGCAAGCATTCAGGTGGTGGAAGAATCCAATAAAGAGGGCTGTAGTAACGAAGGAAGTGTGTCCTTGTCTGACACCAAGTTAGAAGAATTAATAAATACAATAGTAGGTAAACTGGAGGCTAAAATTGTACATTTAATTACTCCAATAATGTCCAAACTGGACATAATAGCCTCTGAGGTGGAAAGACTGGGTAGTTTGGTGACGGGATATATGACCCCTGCACCAGTCCCAGCCCCAGCCGTGATATCACCTACAACTATTCCCGGCGGGAGTGTGAAGGAGCACTTGCTCAGGGGACAGAGTACACAGCAGAAGAGGCAGTCCAACCAAGAAACCGTGGCTGTTACTGTACCCGCGGTTCCCACGGCTCCTGTGACTCAGCCGACCCATCAGGCCTCTGCCCCGGCCCCCCTGGGCAATTGCCCAGTGGTCCCTCAGAGGGCTAGACTTAGGAATGTAAATCTCCCCCCCGAATGCGTCCCATTTGTGGTTGTGCTGACTAATGTCCCGCGTTATGAGGAAATTGCAGCACAACCCCATGGAGAATCACACGACTCATTAAAAAACAAAACGGTGGCATGGCTAAACAAAAACTGTGGCTTTCCATCTCACTACTACGATCAAATTATATCTACTGTAAGAGTAAATTGGGTTGGACCTTCAAGGAAATCAACCACGGGGGACTGTGTAATCGTTAATTTTCAGCACCCACAACACGTTGCTACAGTCTTGTTACGCGCATCCTCACTGGTTTACAATACAAACAGTGTCTGTGTGCGACCCCTGGGATATTTCTATGCGCCTGACCAAAACTCACCTAAAAATCCCCCTAATACTTTCCGTGGGTACAGACCTACAACACAAATTCAGACACCAAATTCGGCAACACCATATATGTATAACAATGACACTAGTGGGCTACCTGGGTGGCAAACGCCAGCAGTAAACGCCAATGGCTGGCGGATACCACCTGCAAATTTTAATGCAGAGAATCTGAACAACAGAGGGTACAATATTCCTACACATAACCGATTTGATATGCTTTCAGGGCTGGATGCCTGCGACTGACTGAGGGCCTTGGAGGGTCAGGAAAACGACCAGTCGCCTGTAGCACACACGTTAGAGGTGATTCCATCAATTACACCAAAAAATAATGTTATATGTTGGAATGTGGCGGGCTTAGAGAACAAAATGCAGGATGATAGTTGGTTAGCCTATATTAGGGGCTTCCAAATCATTTGTTTACAAGAGACCTGGTCAGTGAAATGTGATATTCAAATGGATGGCTATAAGGCATATTTTGTACCTGCTATACCAGTAACCCGGGGTAGATCAAAGGGGGGTATGGTAATGTTCATATCGGTAGCACTAAAATGCACAACTGTAAGTAGGCCTTCAAATAATCATGGCATACAAGGTCTAGTTTTATCGGCGGGTAACTGCAAGGTTGGTCTGATCAACTTTTATAACTCCACTAATAATGTTACTAGTTACGCCCATTCCGAATCCTTAAGTGAGTATATAGGCACTTCAATGAGGGATTGTTCACACAACTTGTTGATAATGGGTGATTTCAACACTCATTTATGCAGTGATCCCCTAGACAAAAGCCTCTTGGAACTGTACTGTCCCAGAATTAACGGTCTACATTTAGAACATACCGTGGAAGGGACACTTTTTAATAACCTACTAAACGAACATGGTCTCACGATTGCAATGAGTTTATGTGATCCCTCAAAGCGCTTCCGCACCCCTACCTTTAAAGGGCACGGGAAGGGGACATTTATTGATTACATGTTGCTAACTGCCCCCATGCAAGTGTTTGTGCGTTCATTCTCTATAGATAGCAATCCACTCAGTGATCATAATCCCTTGACTATACATCTAGGGGGCCCCTGGGTGGAAAGAGAAGGACGTAATTTAGGTCGGGGTAGGGTTACAGCTACGGACGGTAGACGTCGTTTAAAATGGTCTATGTGTACCCCGGCCCTCATATATCAGAATATTCAAACTAACTGCAGTGAAATCATTGCTAGATGCACCCAAGTTGATTCAGACCAAGCCCAGGTTCTATTGGATTTTAAAAGCTTAACTGATAACATAGCTATCTCAATGACAGAACCCCTAAAATATAGAGGTAAGGAGGGCCCAAGGTGGTTCAATAAGGAATGCTCCAAAGCAGCCCGTGATCTCAAAGCAGCCTTACTGCGAAAACCTCGCAACAAGGAATTAGTCCAGAGATCACGTAAAGAATATAAAACAGCCATTGTATCAAGAAAGGAGGCACTGAGGAATGAGGCCTGGGCTGAGATCCTGGAACCACAAACACTGAAAAACAGTGCTAAATTCTGGGCGGTGCTAAAGAAACCCTTCCTGGTGAAAGATCCAGGGGAAGGGTTAGAATGTGTCATCTCAAAAGAGGAATGGGTTGCTCACTTTAAACGACTGTATGGGGGGGGAGATATTAATGTGGTACCGTATGAATGCACTGTTGGGGGTCCTTGTATGAATGTTAGTATAGGAGAGGTCGTGATGGGCATCGAGGGGCTTACAGCGGGCAAATCACCTGGCCCGGATGGGATACCCCCGGATCTCTTCAAATCTGATCCTAATTTTTGGGCACCGATTGTCGCGGCAGTTATTAACGCAGCCTCAAGGGCAGGGTGCCCGACGTCATGGGGTCTATCCACAATTGTGCCCATATTTAAAAAGGGGGACAGGGATAGTCCCCTTTGTTACAGGCCTATCTCCCTGATCAACTCTGTGGCCAAACTGGTGGGGAGAATAGTTTTGCGGCGACTAATTGAGTGGACACGGGACAAAAACATCATGTCCATCGCCCAATATGGCTTCTGTAATGGCCGCTCGACTACAACACAATGCCTGAATCTCTTCTTATTACTAAGTAAATATACCATTGTTAAAAAAGGCACAGTCTACTTGGCCTTCATGGACCTATCCTCAGCTTTCGACTGTGTTAACAGGGGGAAGCTGTGGGGGTCCATGAAGGATAAGGGAGTGGACAATGATATTATAAACTTTCTGGCTGACCTCCATAATAACACCAGTGCAAATGTAAGGTATTCCCAAGATTTATCTGTAACTGAGGATTTTAGAACTGGGAAGGGGGTTAGGCAAGGATGCATACTGGCCCCCTTCCTTTTTAATTTTTATATAAATGAGCTGGATGGTGTTTTACGGGAGGTAAAATCAGACAGCCCAAGAGTGGGGACTAGAAGCATTCCAGTCTTGTTATACGCAGACGATGCGGTTCTGTTAGCAAGAACTGAAAATGGCCTTCAATTGTTACTGAATGCTTTCAAAAAATTTATGGAAGACAGGGATTTGTTAGTGAACAACTCCAAATCGTTCATCATGCAGGTAGGGAAACAGCCAAAGAGACAATATACTTTCAAATTAGATGAGACAGTTATACCACTTTCAAGTACATTCTCCTATTTGGGAGTACTCTTTGACTCTAAACTATCTTGGGCCCCCCAACTCGCAAAGAAAAAATGTGATGTTTCAAAGGTTAATGCCTCCATTTTTAACTTTGTGTCAAAGCTTGGCAAAAAACCAACGGCTGCTATGATCAAATTGTATGAAGCAAAATCTGTAGCAACCGCAGCATATGGGAGTGAGCTTTGGGGCTATATGGTGGGGGAACAACTTCAGACCACAGAAAATCTGTTTTATAAACGGCTTTTGTGCGTTTCGGCCTCCACTTCAAACTTCATAGTACATGAGGAACTAGGAGTAGGGTACCTGAGTGATATCCTGACCCTACGACCTCTGCTATGCTGGCTGAAAATGTGGTTATGTGAGGAAATCCCCCTAACACACCTAATTGTCAAGGATTTCCTGGCTCTTGAGCACGCTTCACGCACTCCCTGGTTGAAGTACTTAAAATCATGTTTTACCGAGATGGGTCGTCCGGAATTATTGGAACACCCAGAAGGAATTGTGAAGGCGGATATTGACTCAGTTAAGCTGTTGTTCTTCCAGCGTAAGAAGGCTGAGAGGGAGGGTGCTGAGCTACAAAAAGATAGTGTGAGGAAATTCATCATGGTAAAAACATGTTTGACAACAGAGCCTTATCTACTCGGCACTTTCAGCACCCATGATAAATTCCTGCTTACAAGATTCAGATTTAATCAGTTTCAACATCTGCTTATCAGACCCAAAAAGGAGAGCTTCTGTAAACATCCTCTGTCCTGTGGCTGCGACGGTAAGTCTCCACAGGACATGATGCATTTTATGTTCTTATGTAAATACTATGAATTCCCCCGTAAACGCTTTTTAATTGCTCTTTTAAAAGAAATGAATTTTAAACAGATACGACCAGCCTTTTTATACTTACAATTGCTATACAGCAACAGTGTCCTTCAAGTTCTTGAATTTTTAAAACTGGCTCTTAAACTGCGACTTTGCCTGGACCAATGACTGAATCACTGTATGTAATGATCACAGTTCTTTTATCCTCTGAATTTACAATGTAATTTTGATGTATGTACTGTATGTTTTTACTGTACTTTTATGGTTGAAATATTACCGAATAAAGTCTGTTTTGATTTGATTTGACTAAAACTACCTTTGACTGCATATTTTCTTATACAGCATGCTATTACTGTTTGAAAGACACAATACATCAAAACCAAGATCACAACTACAGGCAACAAGGCCATAAACAATCCTGTTATCTTGGATAATAGCCAATCAACCCAATCGTAAATCTTTCATCTGTTGCCCCATCTTCGCTCACTATTGTCCATTGTAAATCATGTGGAGTTTGTAGCGCCATGATCAACGTCCTATTGTCCTCATCGTTTGCACAATCGCCCCTCTCCATGGCCGTCATAAGTTCTAGCACCTATTGGTGCTACATGATCATTTTTCTCATTATTCGTAACTGTTCCTTAATTGCGTTGAAACCTTATCCGGTGGCATTGATCATCTTCATTAGTTCCCATTTTATTTGGAGCCATCAAGCCGTTGCCTTTGCCTGGATGAAGGACAACATGTTTCCAGAGAACAGTTGAGCATCATTCAACAGTCTGAAGTCATGGGGTTCAGCCTTCCAAGAGGTGGTCTCATAGTTCCCTGTGGACCTTTCCCAGTGGTGGTGATGAAGAAAAGTGAACAGACGGCTCATGGGGTACTCATGCAGTTTGGTGATATTCACCCCTGGGATGACTGGAGTGGGTGTTTGTCAGGTAACCAGAGGACATAGGCCTCCCCAGTTTGAAGGTAGTTGGATGTGTAGCAGCTCTCCGCATTAGCCAAAAGAAATCCATGAGACTCGAAGTGCCCCCCTGCATGTCAGCATTAATTATTGTGGCATTACAGTGTTATCTACTCCAATGTAAACCAATCTAGGCCTCTGTAGCTACACAACCTTTTACCCACATTTGTCCTACCTCGCTCTGCATAACGGTTCTAGCACTGACCTTTTACCCAGTTATGTGCTGAATAAATGTCGACCAGTTTCTTGGATCCCAGCCTCATTTATTATGCATGAGGATTCTTAGAAAAGTCCCTGTACATGACGTACGTAACAGCATGAACACATTCTGTGTAACATGTCCTGGTCATCTTCATCCTAGGGCAAAAGACCTACTTTGCATAATCAGGTATTGTTCTAGGCTCATTTGCATTATCGTACTAACAACACATCGATTATGTAAGGAAGCTTAGGACTAACTTTGTGGTATAAAAGACCCTTACCAACACTAGATAGGCAGAGGAGAAGCTTCATGTTGATACTAGGTGCTGAGGTCCTTGCACGCAGAAGCTCCAGCATGCAGTGGTCTGCCATCAATTGCAGGGTGTTCAGCTCGAGACCAATATGTGTTCCTTCGTTTTCTGCCAACAGGTAATGGGTTTGGCTCTTTCCTAGGGGATTCTTGGCTTTACACCCACATACATGCTAAGTACACTTAGGTACTTAGGTATGGTTTGCTTCTTAGGACTATGCTTCATTACTGTCATGTATCTAAATGCCTGCGTATATTCACTGTTTTAGCATCATGGTAGAATTCTATATTTTATTTACTCTGTTGGTGCTCGTAATCTTATACATCTGTTTCTGTCTCATTTTTGTTGCAGCACACATGTTTTATATTAGAATGACGCTAGTTCAATAAAGGCTTATTGAAAACGTCCCCATCATTTATTCTCTGTATTTCTCGGTGATTAAGTGAGCACGATTGACTGAGTGAAAAGTATTGTACTGTTTCCATGATCCCTGAAGGATCAAGGGTTGTCATGTTCGATAGGTGCCAGAAACTATTTGCTCCTTGGTAAGGTAGGGAGCTTATGGTGACACTGTGAGCTAGCTGGTCTAAAGGCTGACATATCCTTTGGGGGTTTCAGGAATTAGTCGGGACACCAATTCCTTAGTTTATGTTGTCTAAACGTGCAAATCCTATGTATTTGTAGGAACTATAGAACAACAGTTGGTGTTTTTTTTTCCCTACATTGATGGTGCCCTCCCTCTGACACATAAAGAAAAGGATATTAATTTCATAACTGATCAGGAGCCTACTGTCTCATCCTCCAAAGTGTATCATGCAATGCTATTGTCCCATGAACTCTCACACTTCCCTATAGTGATTGGTGTGGGTGCCATTCCATAGGAGATGGTTCTACAGAAAAATGTGTTTTCGGGGTGCCGCTGATCATGGGTGTAAACGGACCCAGTGACTTTGAATTCTGGCCTTTTTGCACAATCCGGGGTCATTAGGCTGGCGGTATGGTCGCTACAGAGAGAAAAGAGGTGAGGGACACTGAAAGTGCCCCAAACTAACATTCTGTCTCCCCACCCATTAGTCTTCTGGTGCATGTGGACTTGTTTGCTTAATATAACTCATTATAATGCATCGTTTAACATGGGCAAACTCATTCAATACTTCTTTGTTCGTCTGTGGGAATCTATGGTACCTTTGCCTCCTTATCATATCTAGTGGTGTTCACCCTAAATGATATGGACCATATTTATACAGTCTGCCTGTGGTCCCTCATCCTAGGAAAAGATGTAATAGACAAAAAGCGATGTTGGGGGAATTTCTTTACGCACTACAGGCCAATGAGGAACCTGCGCTCCTCCTCAGCCAACCTTGTATGTATCCCAAAATTTTGGAAAGTAAAGTACGGCGGTCGGGCATTTTGAGGTAAGGCAGCTCAGCTGTGGAATAAGCTGCTAGCCCCCCTCAGAGCCAGTAAAAGTCTTATGCACTTTAGGAGAGATCTAAAAAGCTGTCTTTTCCCTAACTAGCCAGATACATATCAGGAATGGACATGAAAGATGTTTATAAATATGGAGGCAAGTGTCTTTGTTGATGACGCGGTAAGGTCTACAAAGTGCCAGATTACCTGTTAGGTGAAAGCTGCGAATGACAAATGTAATTACTGTTCCTACTAATAATAACTTCTCTTTGTGACTTCAACCTATCTTATGCAATGGCATGAGGACTGAGGGTACGCACATTACTCATCTGAGGAGTTTTGTCCTATCTCAAACAAGGGCTGATACCACATATTATCTAGTAGTGCGCTGTGAAGCTTACAATTTGTTACATTTTTGGGGGCCATGGGTCTCTCCCTTCGGTAGCCAAAACTAAGCATATCAGTGCAAATACATTAAAGATATAAACAGTTGTCATTAAAACAACCAGATAAGAAAGGAAAAAGAAAATAGAAATACATAACTGTCCATTTCTAGAGTCAAATGAATTGTCCAAGCACGGTAGAGGGGTGTGGTCAGTGATGTAATTGTAGATGTCATCAGTGATATCATCAGTGATCTCACTGACCATGTCATGCGTGATGTAATATGTGACGTCATCAGCAGTGCATTGCGGGCGTGTGAGTTATAGTTAGCTCAACTAACTAACGGGCAAATTTCTCTGGTTTTATATGAGTCAAATGTCCAACTAACTATAACGTCCCTGAAACCTATGGTTTTTTAGTGAATTTCAAAGGTTTTTAAATGTTATTTCATATTTTAATATTTATAAAACCTATATATTTTCTATTTTTTTGGGTAATATTTTGGAATATTTTGGAACTCTATTATCCTTTTTTTTTTACTTTAAAATGTATGTAATATTTTGTATCTTCAGAAAAAAATATTTATATCTTTTTTTGGGGAGAAAACTGGAGTCCCGTACCCGTAGTGTACCAAGCTCCATCAGTACGCGAATCCTATCCACCATATTGCTAAACTCGTAAATGATGGTTTGTGGCATTGCGTCCCACGTAACATCATATACGTATAAGGTGGCACCAGCTGCTACTTTGGTATGCAAAGGGTACGCAGTACCAAGCCATTCGTTATGTCATGTACATATGGGGTCGCGCCCGCTGCGCATTGCGTATACGACAAGTGCACACACTGCCAGGCCCTGTGTTACATCATAGACGTATGGTGCCGCGCCAGGTACGCCATTCCCTCATCTTTTTTATGTCTCAAAACTAAATAAGTTTAAAGTGTATATGAGAGCAAGCGTTAATCTAAAATATTTTAAACATTTATATATTTCTAACTGTAATAAACTTATATTATGGAAGATAGATAGTTAAACAAGCTTTATTCGATTTCTTTTTGGAAAAATCATAAAAGTACGTCACAGAAAGAAAAATACATAATCATACAGATATTAGCAAACATCAGACTCTTTTCCCGAATAAAGTACAGTAATAATGCAGGTGATCCATTAATATATTATACTCTTTCTACATTTCATCATACTTTTTAAAAACATATTTAAAATCCATGTCACATATTCATTCTCTAAAAGTTGTAATGCTAAAAATGCTGGACAGCATCTCCTAAGACCAAGTTTCTTTAAAAGAGGCAATAGCCATACTTTCCTTTTGATATTATAAAACTTACAAAAGAGAACTAAGTGTATTGTCGTTTGCTCTGAGATATGGTCACAAGGGCATGAATGCATTTCACTGGCCCAGACATTCATATTTGGGAAACTGATTGTGTGGTGTAACATACCCAGTCTAAATCTTTTTAACAAGAATCTGTCATATGCCCCCCGGACATAGGTAAGATAGGGTTGAATTCTAAATGTTGTTACAGTCATCTGGTGATGCAACACTGTATGCTTGGAAAGTTCATTAGTTAATCTAACTGATTCAAGTAGTGACATTCCCTTTGCCTTCAGCTCTTTTCTTGATATTACACACATTTTACTTGGTTCATCAGAAAATTGTGGGTGTCCCAGATCATACATAAAGTCCTGGACATATTTCAACCATTTCGTTTTTAAAACATCAGTCATTACCAAAACATCAGTTAAAATCTCCTGGTTTAAATGGGTTTCCTCACATCTCCACAGCCTATGCCAAAGCATAACTGGTTCCAGTTTAATTAGGTCCATTAAAAATGGGAGCCCCAGTTCTGAATGACATATGTACAATGAGACGCTATTTGGGAATGCGAACAGATATCTTTAAAATTGATTTTCAACGATTTGTAGAGATTGCACATTACAATATCCCCACTGTCCTGCACCATACAGGGCTGTCAATACACATGTGGCCCTAAACATTTGTAATAGCACTTGTGGTGGCCTTCTTCCTAGTTTTTTTGAAAAGTTTATCAAGGCTACAACGGTCTTTATAAATTCAAGTTTTCTCATATGCACAGCCTGTATTCCATCCTAAACGGTCGCTCCTCCACGCTCCCTTGCTCAATTGATTTGCAGCACCTACACCGCAGCTGAAGCCCCTTGCACCCGCGACCTACAGACTGCGCCTGGTATTGTAGCGCCAAACAGATAACACCGCGCTTTGAAGATATTGCTGGTATAGCGTTTTGGATACTTTTGTATCTTTCATTTTATCGCGCTTTGTGCTTGTAGCGCTGTGATTACAACAGCGGGTATTGTAGCTGCTTTGGATACTTTTATATCAATCATTTACATCGCGCTTTGTGCTTTGCTTGGTGAATAGCGCTTTTAGTGGAGAATTAGTCTGCTGTACCTAGGAGCCTTAGACTGCTTGCTGGCGTGCATTGTGCTGTGCCCTCGCAGTTTTCACTTTCGTTTCTGCCCTCCATTTAGTTGTTGTGATATCCCCTGACCCGCCTCCACGATCCCGCCTCCCAGCTGACCCTCCCACGCTCCGCCCCCTCCACCATCCATTTATGGCCAATGTCCCCACGCGCAGCGTCCACGCGCTACGGCCACGCCGAAGGTGCGCCAAAGGTAAGCCCGTCTACGCCCGTCCGCGCCTGGACCGCGCCCAGCGCCTGAGCCCCTGGTCCTCGTAATGCCCACCCTTCCCGCATTACTTACGATGCCACCACCCTCCTAGCCCTTAACCCTGGCCGCTCCCCCATCTGCATCCAAGCCGCTCCCGGACACACCCACGGTCCCTTTTCCTGCTACTCCTGCAAGTTCGACGGCACCAAGAACAACTCCTCATCTACGAACACACATCAGATATCCGATCCCAACCACCTACAATGCATCCAATACAATGAGCTCAACACCCGCTCGGTCCACAGATACGCCATTGACCTCTGGAATCTACTCAACACCACCTCTCCGGACGTCGCCTTCCTAACAGAAACATGGATGAATGCCTCTTCAGCCCCAGACATCACCATTGCCATCCCGGAAGGCTATAAGATCATTCGCAAGGACCGTACCGTACCGGTCACACAGGAGGAGGCATCGCTATCGTCCATAAGAAATCCATCCGCATCTCAACTAGCTCAGACGTCAATCTCGCCAACTCTGAACACCTTCACTTCCAGATCCACATCGACCCCAAGACCACACTCAGAGGCACCCTCCTTTACAGGCCACCAGGACCCCGCGCACAATTTAGTGAAGACATCACGGACTTCATCACTCCACACGCGCTCCCCTCCGAGGACTATATCCTTTTGGGAGACCTCAACTTTCACCTTGAAAAGAACATCGACCGCAACACCACCACCCTTTTGGACAACCTCGCCAACCTTGGACTTAAACAACTTGTCACTACCCCCACCCACATCGCAGGTCACACACTCGACCCTATCTTCACCTCCAGCAAGCATGTTTCCTTCAGCCACACCACAGCTCTCATTTGGACTGACCACAGCTGCGTTCACTTCACCTACAACAAGCCCACATCCAACAACCACCCCCAACCCACTTTGCAAAGAAACTGGAACAAAATCACTATCGACCAGATCTCCTCATCGCTTCTTCAAAAGCCCCCCGCTCACTCCTCAAACCCAGACCAAGCAGCCACCAACCTCACCCAATGGTTATCCAACAGCGCCGATATCCTAGCACCACTGAAAAAATGACAAATCAAACTAGGCAGCAAGAAGGCCTCCTGGTTCAACGATGACCTTAAGAAATCCAAGAAACTCTGTCGCTCCCTCGAGAAGGCCTGGAAAAAAGACCCAACCACCAACACCAAGGACGCCTTCAAAAACGCCACCCGCATACACCACCAACTAATCCGAAATGCCAAGAAAGCAGCCTTCAAGGACCGTCTAGATAACAACGCCCACAACAGCAAGGAATTATTCAACATCGTCAAGGAATTTACCAACCCCTCAGCCAACTCCAACGACATCACCCCCTCTCAAGCCCTCTGCGACTCCCTAGCCTCATTCTTCCACACCAAAATTGCAGACATCCACAACAGCTTCGACAACCAACCCGGAGACCAACCCACCCAATCCCCTGCAGGACCCCCACCCCCCCTGAACATCCTCAATGATTGGAAGCCAATCTCCACTGAGGACACCATCCGTCTGATGAACTCTATCCACTCAGGATCCCCCACAGACCCTTGCCCTCACCACATCTTTAACAAAGCAGACTCCATTATTGCACCGCACCTCCGAGACGTCATCAACTGCTCCCTCAACTCCGCTATCTTCCCGGAAAGCTGGAAACACGCCGAACTCAGCGCCCTCCTGATGAAACCCACAGCTGACCCCACCGAACTCAAAAACTATCGCCCTATCTCACTCCTTCCATTCCCGGCCAAAGTCATCGAGAAAGCTGTCAACAACCAGCTCGCCGCATTCCTCGAAACCAACAAATCACTCGACTCCTCACAGTCCGGCTTCCGAGCCAAGCACAGCACCGAAACCGCCCTTATCGCAGCAACAGACGACATTCGAACTCTACTGGACAATGGAGACACAGTCGCCCTCATCCTCCTCGACCTCTCCGCAGCCTTCGACACAGTCTGCCATAGCACCCTTCTACAGCGCCTCAAAAACATCGGAATCCAAGGAAAAGCACTGGATTGGATCACCTCGTTCCTCTCCGGAAGAACCCAGAGAGTCCGCCTTCCACCATTCAAGTCAGAGGCTACTGAAGTCATCTGCGGCGTACCTCAAGGGTCCTCACTCAGTCCCACCCTCTTCAACGTTTACATGAGCCCCCTCGCGGCCATCGCACGCCAACATAACCTCAACATCATCTCCTACGCAGACGACACTCAACTGATCCTATCACTCACCAGAGACCCTAACACGGCCAAAACCAACCTACACGAAGGAATGAAAGAAGTAGCTGAATGGATGAAGCACAGCCGTCTGAAACTGAACTCAGACAAAACAGAAGTCCTCATCTTAGGTACCTCCCCCTCCGCCTGGGACGATTCTTGGTGGCCAGAGGCCCTTGGAAAAGCACCCATCCCGACGGATCACGCACGGAACCTGGGCGTCATCCTGGATTCCTCACTCTCGATGAACAGACAAGTCAACGCCGTTTCTTCATCTTGCTTCAACATTCTTCGCATGCTCAAAAAAACATTTCGCTGGATCCCTACCGAAACTAGAAAAACAGTCACCCACGCTCTGGTCACGAGCCGACTGGACTACGGAAACACCCTCTACGCCGGCATCACCGCAAAACTCCAGAAAAAACTACAACGCATCCAGAACGCCTCAGCCAGGCTCATATTAGACATTCCGCGCAAAGAACACATCTCTGATCACCTGAAAAACCTACACTGGCTCCCCGTCAATAAGAGGATCACTTTCCGGCTCCTAACCCACGCACACAAAGCACTCTACGAAATCGGACCCGAATGCCTCAACACACGTCTTTCCTTCTACACCCCCTCCCGCCAGCTACGATCCTCCAACCAAGCCCTTGCCACTGTACCTCGTATCAACAAAACCACCATGGGAGGTAGATCCTTCTACCTAGCAGCTAAAACTTGGAACTCACTTCCCACTCACCTTCGCCTTACTCAGAACCACCTAGCATTCAAAAAGCAACTCAAAACGTGGATATTCGACAAGTAACTCCCCGCCCTTCTTCAAGCGCCTTGAGACCCTCTGGGTATGTAGCGCGCTATACAAATCTTTTTGACTTGACTGTATTATGGTAAATATATTTGCTCAAAATCACTCCGGGTGCGGCCTCCTTGCACGCTCGGTGCGCGATTGCCACGTGACCTTAAAAAAAGCATTTGATTGGTTCATAACATTTCCCGTTGTAACAGTTGGAGGACCCCACCCATTTTAGTCATTCTCTCTACAGCATTTGATGAAAGACACCTCTTCTGCAAAAGAGAGATTTTTAAAAAGTTTATTGCTGTGTACACGTATCTTATACTACACACAACATTCAACAATCATCTTGATCAATATTCATGGTCTGTACAGTAGCCTTCCACGTGTGATGGCCATGCATCTGAAACGTTACATCAAAAAACAAATGTGTGTTACACGATGCCCCTGGTGTGTGTTTGCACATTATTGTGCTGCCTTTCAGCCTGTGTATTGATGGCTTGAAGGGGTATCGTCAGCAACGGGCAGAGTGCACATCCTAGATCACATGTGACAAATAGTAAAGAGTAATTTTTAGGTTTGTGTTGCAATATGCTCTGTTGTCAGGCTTTACCAGTATAGTACTGTGTCATATGTGAGACTTTCAGATTCATGTTTGACCTGCATTGCTTGACTTTAATTAGCGTTATCACTGTGTATCACGTAGCCTCACTGCTGATCCACCCTCCATCCGAGCACATTCACATGTGTGCGCTTCGCAATAGCAACACTTTCAATAATACTGCACACCATTGACATGCGTGTCTGCGCATATCCACAAGCTTGACAACGACATGTGATGTTGCCCATTCAATGTTTTCGGACAGCATCTCATTAGCGAAAGTTGCCGCCCTCCCGGTACATGGTACATTAATGTAAATTGCGGATTGTGCGACATCAAAACTGCAACAGGGACACACACATGGGTACACTTCCTGACCAGGCAGGAACTGAACAATGCGGAAGTGAAGCCATGCTCCCGCCCTCTAATAGCAAATATAAATATCCCGCGTATACACACACTGGGACATTGTAGGAGCTGCGCCTGGGAGGTGGCGCTCCATAGGGCCATGATGCATTGGTTACTTCATAACTACAGAATTAGTATAAAAGCATACTAACACTACTTGCACATGTGTAGTACAGCGACCACAGTGTAGTGAGGCAGAGGAAGCCTAAAATCAAAAAATATAAATCCTACCAGAGGTCGGATAACATAGTTCGATGAGCCGACGACCCTGGGATGAGTAGAAACAGCTCCATGAAGAAAACGAGTCTTCAGCAGAACGCAAGGAAGCTTGAAATATTGGTGAGTGCTACCTTCTTTTTACCTTCTCCCGCTCGTCACCAAATTTATGTAGTGAAGAGGCAGACAGCAGTGGATCCTATAAGTAGATTTATTGCAGGAAAACAAGACAGCTTAAACAGCCACCAACAGGAGCAGACAGCAAGTCAACGTCTTCTCCAGCACCGTGTACAAACTCCCCAAGATTCCCCTCATGACAACCCTACATTCTAACATTACATAGTTGCATTCTAGTACCATTACATACTAACATTCTACATTTACACTTACATTGGAATACTACACAGAGCACATGACTTTACAGCAATGAGCTCATGGTTTCATCCACGAGTAGTTCGCTTCCCACTCTCTGTATTGTATAAACGCAAACTAACACTACTTACACAGTAATACTACAGCAGCCAGTATGCTACAGCGCCTAGAGCCCATCACTGGGCTCGGGTTGATCCCCGAGTCTTCATGCCAGTAGACGTGAGTACTTCGCTTCCCACTTCCGGTATAGTATAACGCATGGTAGGGGTCAGTATTTCACTTCCCACTCCCTGTATGGTGTAAACGCCTACTAACACTACTTGCACATGTATGTTACAAAGACCAGAGCACATCACTTTACAGCAATAAGCTTACGGTTTAGGCTCTCGGTTTCATACCCGAGTATAGCTGCATTTCATCTCAGCACCATGTCACTCTGATCAACACCGCACTTTCAGACCGGCATGAGTGACTACTTTGCTTCGCACTCCCCCACAGATGTTACAGTGCTCCTATTCTCCTGTTTCTTACCCTTTTTGCCCTTTTTTCCCCTCACTCGTTTCAACGAATCACAAAATGGCTGCCAACACTTCCTAGTTGCAACAGCTCACAGCTAATAAGCAGCAAGCTCGTGCTCGTAACGCCTCAGCCAATCAGATGGCAGAATTCCCAAATATCGATCTGTAAATTTCGATAATTCTCCAAAACTACTGAACGGATTTACACCAAATAAACGAAATCATACTTTCTAGACCAAGACCCTTCTCCCTGCCAAATTTGGGATAGTTCCGTTCACCCGTTCAACCTGTAGCCGTCTCTAAAGTTTCCTATGGAAATTGCATAGAGAAAACACGTTTTGGGACCCCCTTTTTTCTCGCCCTCCCTTGTCGAATCACCCCACACTTTTAACATAGGAGCTGATATGAATAAAGAATTAGTCTGGAAAATTTCATTAAGATTCATCAAACGACACCAAAGTTATAAGCAAAACAAAAAATGCTCTTCCTATGGAAACTTGGTCCTAACTATAACTATCTACTGGTGCCTTTACAGGGGTAGGGCTGGAGATCCTAATGAAAGAAACCTTTGTAAAACTGATATTGCTTTTCCCTCACACTGTCTTATATGTGCCAATGACAGAAATGGAAGTGGTCAAATCAGTTCTGTCCATAGATTGACAAAGTCAGGAAACATGTTAATAAAACGGTTTCTGTATTCCTTGGAGACGATTGCATATGCTGTATCTATACCAACAATATGCATTTTGACATGCATGGAATTTATAGAAATGATGGAGTGCACTTTACAGATGAAGGCAACAGGGTGTTTCTAAGTAACCTGAAATTCTGCATGTGGTCTTATGTATAGTAGCCAAATGGACACAACCAATGCAACGGCTCTTGTCAGAGCCATCCTAGTAGCCGAGATATTGTGATATTTTCTTTAGTTATTGCCAATTTTGCAACGACAATTCTTGAAAACGGAAATCAATAGCAGGCATTAAATGCCCACCAACACATCCAAAAATAATATGTAAGTTCTGAACATTGCCCTACACATGATATAACTATATTCATACTTCTTTCAAAGCATTATTAAACTCATATTTTTGTACAAAGTTTCTTTAAAAACCATCTTTCAGACCTATTTTATGTTTTTGCGCTTATTCATGACGTCGCAACGACTTTGTTATTCAACACAATCATACCTTTTCCATAAAGTCTAAAAGACATATATCCACACAGATTACAGTATTTTACACACTAGAGGTTCTTTACAGTATTCACTAAAATCATGTCTTTCTAGAGAGTTTCTATAAAAACCATCCCTAAAATCTGTTTTATGTTTTTGCAATGACATTGATAATCGCGATTTCCACAGACAAATCATGAAAACAAAAGCAAACATTCAATTACCACCAACACATCCAAAAATAATGTGTAAAAAAATTGATTTTGAACATTGCCACACACATATTACTATATATATATACTTCTTTCAGAGCATGTTTAAACTCATATTTTCTACTAAGTTTCCTTAAAATCCATCTTTCAGACCTATTTTCTGTGTTTGCGGTTATTCGGGACATCGCAATTACATCGTTAACCGCGATGATCCGGCCTTTTCCATAAAGTGAAAACATATATATGCACACATATGCACACTAGGGGCTTTTTACTGTACACTTCAAACTTGTGTATTTCTAGAACAACCAGCTCTAAAATCTATTTTCTGTTTTTGCGGTGATGCAAGAGATTATTATGACGTTGGACATCACATCCCCGCAGTTAAGTCACGAAAGCAGAAAGCAAAAGCAGAAATTCAATACCCACTACTGCATAAAAAATTATAGCTATATAATTCATTCTAACCATCACAGTACATAACTCACTATATAAATAACTCTTTAAAATCATTTATCAAACTCTCAATATCTCTATAACAATGTGTATTAATGATTCACTGATATATTTTTTTCTATTTCCACCAATATTTGTGACGACGTGGATATTCACGACTTCCCTGCGATGGTACATGATGGGCCATGCTGGCAGTCGCTGAGTCAAAGTAAATTTCAATTTCGATTAAAAAAATCAATTTTGGACACATAATTTATGTCACTAACTCCCCCATTTCTCAAACATGGGGTCGGAGTACCTGTACTCTGCCCCCTTATGTTAGCTTTTTCAGAAAATGTAAGCCCCCGGAACAGTTTTTCAGCAATAAAAAGGTGGCTGCAACTTTCTGTTCAGGTTCCATCCAGCCAATCACAGCATTCCGGTTGCCGCGGGTTTTCGCGATTAATCGCCAAAGCACCATGAAATATCCGCAACCAGAGACATCAATATAATTTTAAACTTACATTTCTCAAAAAACTACTGAACGGATTTACACCAAATAAGCAAAAGGCGCTTCCTTGAACCAACATCTACCTCCCTGCCAAATTTGGTGTAAGTCCGTTCAGTGGTTCGGGCTGTAGCAGTGGCCAAAGGTTTCTATGGGAATTACTATTACAAATGCACCCTTATTTCACCCCCCAAATCCTCGGTCACCACTGCACGGATCACCCCTAAACTAACTTTTCATGACAACCAGAACCTACCTTGCCACTTTTTGAGGAAAATGTCATGAAGATTTATCAAGCGGTGCCAAAATACTGGCAAAACAAAAAATGCTTTTCCTATGCCGACCGCCAGTAGTATGTATGTATGTGTGTGAATATATACATATATTTATTCAACATACATCCCCGCCTCCCGTGGACATGTGATGGTTCAATTAACACTTGGGGCATTGTGGGGTATGTAGTTTCCATGCAGATCAGCATTCATCCTTTGAGTAAGTTCCAGCGTGTTTCTTAAAATTAAATATATCCATTAGTCCTCTTAGTGAGTTCCAGAACATGTTATGCACGCCAATTGTGCACGGGGCATGGTGCTGAAAAGTCCGGAATCATTCCGACCTGTAGCCTCATGCAGCCGGTGAGTGAAGTCTTCCACCAGCTACCGAAGGTGCTCCTCCCCACGGCCGGGCCGCCATGCGCAGTTATGTTTTGAAGCAAAATGCCCTAAGCATTGAGAGGGCACACTCCATGCCCTGCCTTCCAGCCTGATTGCGCTGCGTGCATTGACAAGTTCCGGCATATATATATATATATATATATATATATATATATATATATATATATATATATATATATATATATATATATATATATATATATATATATATATATATATATATATATATATATATATATATATATATATATATATATATATATATATATATATATATATATATATATATATATATATATATATATATATATATATATATATATATATATATATATATATATATATATATATATATATATATATATATATATATATATATATATATATATATATATGGAGAAGTGTGGCTCACTGGTTAGAGCAGGCAGACCCTGAAGCAGAGGTCAGACCCGGGACCAGGGTTCAATTCCCGACGCGGCAGGGTCTTGAGCTCAAATGTCCATGGACTCGATAATTCTCGCTTCGGTGCCTGACCTAATCATGGGTTCACACTCTGCAACTCTGGGCATTAAGCTTGCTTAATCTCCACAACGGCCCCCCCGCGGCGGGGTGCCTGGCTTTCACCTTGGGGATGCCCTGTAGGGGCTAGCTCACAGGGAAAAGCCAGGACGGGTTCCCAAGGCAAGCGCGGAGATACCCCTTCGGGGGTCGATTCTGGCGCTATATAAGAAACATAATAATAATAATAATAATAATAATAATAATAATATATGCTGCCAGATTCTTCTCGCTGGAAAAGAACTAGCCACACCGGATGACAGGGAACATAGCACCTTTATTAATCAAAACAGAGGTGAGCGGCATGACGCGTTTCAGCGTAATTGATTCTTCAGATGCCTTCTTGATTGTAAAGCTCATTGTCCACTGATTTATGCAGAGCGCCTCCCATACGATTGGTGGGGGCACTCTGTCCAGCACGGTGAGGAGATTTTCCCGAGCTCGGTGCTCTGAGTTCTCGCTGCAGACACAAGCTTGTATGTACAGACCCAAGTGGGCGGGGTCTGCAGCTTTACTCAATCCACCTTGAGTCAACATTATAAAGGTCTCACGACGCGTTTCGCGACTTAAGGCTTGTTCACGTGAACAAGCCTTAAGTGGCGATATAACACGTTAGCCTGCCGGTGGCTAAGCTGGACCGCCCACAGACAGCCAAACTCGTTTACCGGCATTAGTGGAAAAAAAATATATATATATATATGAATGAATCGCTCACAAGTGGCCCCACATCTGATGAGGATGGCAATACTCCATGGGATAGCAACTCCCTGATCTTGGATTTAGGGGAGGAGGTCGATTTTTTAGTTTCGGATCGACTACAGACATTAAGGCCTCAGACAAAATTTCAACAGAAAGGACAACAGCAGCATTCAAGCGAGCCAGATGCAACAAAAGGAGGAGTGAGCGCCGGAAAAAGCGGAAAATCGCCAAAAAAACCAAAGCGACAGTACTGGCGCAAAAAAAGATAAGTGATAATACCATCATTAATTTATCTACTGTTACCCTAACTGAAGCAGAAAAACAACTTTTGACTTTAGGGTTAACGTACTGTCCACCAACTGACTTTAATTACGCAAAGACTCGCTTTGATGTCTATCTGTATATCAGAAAATTAAAAATCAAAAAATTCTTTAACATTAAGGAGGGGCTTAATGAACAAGGAAAAGAGCCGTCTTGTCCTGATGACATTGAAAATGTATCTCTGGCTCTACCGTCGAGGTATGCTAAATCTTTGTTGACTTTGCACCATTTGGCCTCTGAGAATGCAACATCTTCCAATCTTAACTCCACTCAGGAAGAATTAAGAGCAGCATCTATTCCACAAGTAGGGGCTAACATCAGCCCTTTCAAACCTAAGTCTAAATTCAATCCCACCATGCCTAGGGATTCGATTGATGTGTTTCAGGACGTGGTGGTTGAGGATCTCAAGAAGTTACATTATAAAGTAAAGCACAAAAAACGCTACAAAAGCAAAAAAGAAAATGAGTATTTTTCACTCATCAAGAAACTGGGTAACGACCACAATATTATTGTAACTACTGCGGACAAAGGGGGAAATGTAGTTATCTGGCCCCAGGAAGCCTACATTTCTGAAGCAAAGGCAACTAAACGATATAACATGTTACTCTAAATCCAACATTAAGCATTTCAATGATGCCAAGGATCAGTTGAAAAAGTTGCTATATCAATGCAAAAGAGACAGTATGATTTCCGCTCAGGAGTTTGACTTTCTCCATGTAGAGTTTCCAATCTTGCCCAAGTTATATCTACTCCCAAAAGTTCATAAGCAGGTTGAACCAGTCCCTGGCCGGCCTATCATCTCGGCCATTGGGGGGGGTGGCAGAACATGTCACACAATACATTGACTATTTCTTGCAGAACTTGGTCAAAGACTTACCTACTTATCTTAAGGACACCAGGGATTTCATTGCCAAAATTAACAACATTCCATGAAGGAGTGATATGTTAATGATTACTTTGGATATCGAGTCGCTCTATACGAGCATAGAGCATTCATCTGGCCTAAGAGCGCTCGATTTCTTTCTTGGCAAAAGACCCATCAATTGTTACTGTCATAACAAAGTATTAATGGAACTAACTACTTGGTGTCTCAATAATAATTTTTTCTTATTTGGGAATGATATCTTTGTACAGAAGCATGGAGTTGCTATGGGGGCCTGTTTTTCCCCCAGCTATGCGTGTTTACACGTAGGCTGGTGGGAGGAACAGGTCCTCAGGCGGCAACATGGGATTATTTTTGACAAACATGTTTTATTGTGGATTCGTTATATAGACGATGTTTTTGTTTTATGGCGGGGAGATCTTGCCAGTGCTGACAATTTTGTAACCAGTCTGAATACCAACCTAGAAAATCTAAGATTTACTAAATCTATCAGTGACTGTGAGACTGAGTTTTTGGATGTAAAAATCTTTGTACATAATGGACACCTAGCAACGAAACTGCATAGAAAAAGCACTGCTGGCAACAGCATTTTGCATGCCAGCAGTGCCCACCCCAGACATGTAGTGGATAATATCCCATTAGGCGAGCTACTCAGGATCAAACGAATATGCAGCACAGACATTGATCTTGAACTCTGCACGAAGGAAGCCTTGGAGAGATTCAGACAAAGGGGCTACAGTGAATCTACTCTTAAGGTGGCATTGCAGAAATCTAACAACAGAACCCGTGAATCCTTGCTAGATCAGACGCCTAATACCAGGTCTGAAAGTGTCCCAGATGATAATACTGAAGCACCCAGACTCATAACGGCCTATAGCAGGCAAGCAAGACAAATAAGATCCATCATGTCGCAAAGGTGGCCGGTCTTGTTAACTGATCAGGTGTTAAAACCCAGACTGCCTGATGGTCCCACTGTGACCTTTCGGAAGGGCCCTTCCCTGAGATCACATACCTGTCATGATTTTCCTGAGCTTAGGAAAAAGGAGGAGTGGATGAAATCTCGCTATGGTTTCAAACGCTGCACCTCGTGCAGGGCGTGCAAATTTGGCAAATCAACCACTCAGTATTACACACCTTTTAGTGCTGACCCAATTAACATCAGGGGTCAGTTTACTTGCAAAACTGAGTTTGCCATATATGTCCTGACATGCACATGTGGACTTAGGTATGTCGGCAGTACACGACAACCTGTGCATGTCAGGATCCTCCAGCATCTGCGTGCCATCGTAAATAATGATCCATCATATCCGGTGGCCAGGCATTTTAAGAGCAATCACAAAAACGATTTACAATGCCTATCTTACTTTGTCATCGCCTCTGTAGATAAACCTGTGAGGGGTGGGGGACAGAGATAGGATGCTTAGGAGACTTGAGTCCCAGTTCATTTTGGAAATGGATAGTAGATTTCCAAACGGGCTCAATAATACAGAAGATTTGTACATTTTCCTGTAAACTTATGTTGCTCTTTATTCTGATTTCTGTAAATAGCATCTACTAGTATAATCCGTAGTTTTGACATTATCTTTGTATACAGAATTTCACACATACACCTTATCACTCTCTTACTTTTTCCTCATCACATATTGCTTCATGGTTGTTACCATATAAGCTATTTCCCATTTTATTTTTTTGGGGTACACTTTTTTACTTTATTTGGACAAAGCCACATGGGACTATTTGCTAGTTTCTGTTTTCCTTGCCTAAAACCACATTAATATCGTCAGTGTTTTTTTACTATTGTTCCATGTTTTGGTTCAAAATGATTGTTGGCCTCTTGCATTTCAGGCACTTAATTTCTTCGTTGCCTTGTTACTTGATAAAGACATATAGAACCCATTCACATTGGATTTTATCCAATTGTTTACATTTCTGCATTAGTTTGCTCAATATTGCACTTCGCCACTTTATGATGTTTATATAAACAACATGAATTGCACATTGCATTTGCACTTTATTAGGATATGTTGCTAAAAAGTTTGCACATGATTGCATAATTTGCACAATGTATGGGTTTTATCTAAAAAGATTGCATTGTCTTTTTAAATGAAGTGTAACACGGCGTATCTTTGCTTGATTTCTCCTTGCATTTTAGGTAATTTTATTACATGCGCCAAATTATATTATATTTGTCGCATTTATTGGCCATCAGATGTACATTTGTTTTTTAACAATGGACTTTAGTAATTTCTCTTTTTTTTCATTGTGGATTTGAACCCATTACTTCTTTGTAGTAAATAACAACTGTTGATACTACTGTTTGGAAAACAGACCTTTCAGTGCTCAAAATGGAGTATGTCCTTTCTTCCCATGATCACATGGTGTCGTGTTTGAAAAAAAAAAAAAATGTTAATTGAAACAAAAAAACTGTGAAGCACTGGGTATTTAAATGTATATGCCACATAAACTGACTGTCTGTGAGCAAGGGCGGATGCCCAAAACGCGTCAGATTCTGTTGGACTTAAACTTTTAATAAACACTGTGCCTTTATTTACATTTGGATTCGTGTGGTTTTCTTTGAAAAACTGCTGTTGCTGCATATATATATATATATATATATATATATATATATATATATATATATATATATATATATATATATATATATCTGCCAGTAATTTTGATGAATCTTCATAAAATAAAAAAAAACTCCCCTCATTGGTTCAGCTGTTGTGTTGAAAGTTTCAAGGTGATAAGTCAAGCGGGGGTGAGAAAAAAGAGGGGTCCCAAAATAGTAAACAGGACTATCCATTAAATAGGAGCTGAGAAAAAATGTGTGTTTCCCATGATAATTCCGATAGGCGCTTGGAACACAACTACAGCCTGAACTGCTTGTCGGAATTACACCCAATTTGGCAGAAAAGTAGATTTTGGTTTGTTTTCAGTTGTTTGGTGTAAATCCATTCAGTAGGGTGTGAGAAATTAAAGGAAATCCAAATTTGTAAATCTATTACCGTAAAGCATTCGCGAATAATAACAAGATTGAGCACAGATCTGCAGAGCTCTGTTAGGTTGCCAACACTGTTGGCAGCCATCTTGGGCCAAATCCCCCCAAAAATACAAAACAAAAAAAGAAATGGGGGCAGGGTCCGAATACCATATCTCTGGAGCATTGGTCCTAGGATCCTAGAGAGACCCCGACAGGGCAATAAAGCTTTTTTGAATGCTCACAAATATCACCCTGAATTGAGGGGAAAAAAGCACAGACTCCTGCGTTTTCTTTAAATATTGCCCCTGGGTAGACCAAGTCCCAGGGGCATGCTGCCTTTATTGAATAAGGAGAGGGCTCATGGGGCCCCTGTCCTGGTGGGGTATTTAAGCCCTGGGCACCACCACCTCCCCAGGGCTATATTCAAAAACTAGTATGGCGGCCATAGGGATCTCACTGGCCATGTGGATCACCACCTTCCCTGGGGTAAAAGTACACCTTAAAAGGGGGTCCGTGTGGACCCCAAGCCAGGGGACCACCGTCTCCCTGGGACTTTCTATTGTTTTTATGAAGGAGGCGGGCCATGGGCCCCTTCCTGGGCTATTCTCAGTCCCAGAGACCACCACCACTCTAGGGCAGGCCTTTGAAAATAAAAGGAGAGGGCAGGAAAGCCTATCTCCTGAGCCCTACATACATCTGGGGATCACCAGAGCCAGCTCCTGCTATGTCCTGGGGTGCCCCCCGGGACATAGCTGTTTGCTTTGCTTGGCGGGAGCTGTCACAGCTCCCACCAAGCAAAAGCAAACACTCTGCTTCCCGCAAGCGGGAGCCGTCAATCCGCTCCCACTTGCTACAAGCAGGGTTTTCATCTCTTTCCCTGCCCGCAGACATACAGGCAGAAAAAGAGATGAAACTATTGCTTTTGCATGCAGAGAGCTGAATTTCCAGCAACTTCCTGCTTACAAGAGCAACCAGCACCTGCAGGAGGCGGCTGGGACTGCAGGGCATGGAGGCTCCCCCATGGTTCCTTAGCAAAGTAAATGCCCTGTATGGGACCAGGGCACCCAGGGAAACATGCCCAGACCTCAGGGGCTGGGGTACCTGGGGCTGAAATCGGGCCAGTGAGATGGGCCATGTGGCCGCCCACCCCTATTGACTTTTGGCCAGGCCCCGGTGGATGGGGTCCCTGGGGCTGTATCACCTGGTGAGGGGAGCTGCGCAGCCCCTCTCCCCCATTAAGTAATGTCCGGGCCCCATGGGATGGGTTACCCAGGCCTGTTCTGGCATGGAGGCTCATTTCACAGAAATTAAGCCTCAATAGGAGGCACTTACAAATATAAACATAGCAGGTTCCCCCGTTGAAGCTCCACTTCTGTAATGGACAAATAATCCTAACTCTTGGGCTTGGCAAAAGCAAAGCAAGTGTTTTTCACTGCAATTTCATATTGAAAATTGATCTGAACTCCTTCAAGGAGGTGACTGCATTGTTGATCTATTGAAGCACAATCTGTATGTGACTGTGATGAGTGGGTCCTTTGGTGTCCGGTCCTAGTGTCCATGGTTCTCCCTTTAAATATTATGAATGTGAAAATCCCTTGGAAGCTCCTTCTGTTTGGTCTCGACCAATCCACCTTATAGTATGTAAAGGTCTTCCTGCCTTTTTCCAGGATAATGCACAGCTTAACAAGCATTCCTCTAGCGTGTTTCTCTCCAATTTTAATGGTGTGCTCTTGATGCAGAGGAAGATGAGGATATCTCCACCAAAGAAAGAAGCACTTACTTCATTTAGTTAAGAAGAAGGACCCTTGTTTGCTGGAGATTTACCTCTTCATAGTCTTGTTTTCTTCTCTGTAGAAGGATTCATGTTAGCACAGATTTCTGGATGAAGATGCACTATGAACAATCACTTTGCCAAAATGTACACAAGGTCACTGGTGACATTTCCTCATGCTCCATTATGCAGCTGTAGTGTAGAATATCCACCGGATATTTACCCAAAGAGGTAGCACTTAGTAAATAACCAGTAGAAAGAACTCCATGTGGCTAGATATTTTGTGCAAAACTGTGGAGTCTTGTTGTATAAGAGGGAAGGTGTGGTTCCTTTGTGGCCGAGTCACTGACACACCCACACAGATACTTAGGCACCCACTCACATACTCAGGCACTCAGTCAGCCATTGACAGACCCACTCAGGCACTCATTCACCTACACAGAGAAGCACTCAAACACTTACTGAGACACTCATCCACCCACTGACAGACCCACCCAGAGACTAATGCAACCACTCACAGACCCATTTGACACTCATGCACTCACTCACAGACGGACTAACAATCTCATGGAGGCACTTGTAAACCTACTCGGGTACTCTCACACCCACCCACAGACCCACTGACACACTCACTCAGACACCCATTCAGACATTCATGCATCTACTCACAGACCCACTGAGACTCTCGTGCACCCATTCACACATCCACTCATGCACCCAGTGAGACACTCATACAGCCACTCCCAGACTCACACAGACACTCATTCACACACCTACACACACACCCACTGAGACATTCTTGCACTCTCTCTCAAAGGTAACTGGTTACAGTTAAGAAATACAATTTTAAAAACCTTAAAAATTCACGTAAAAAACAAAGGTTACAGGGATGTTATAGTTAGGAAAGAACATAAAAAAACCTTAGAAAGTCACTGAAAAAAAAACAAAAGTTACAGGGACGTTATGGTTAGGCTCAGGTTTCACTTGTACGAAACTATTGAAATTCAGCAGTTATAGTTACCTGAGCTAACTATAACTTACGACCCCGCAATGCACTGCTTATGACCTCACATGTTACATAGCTCATGACATGATCATTGATATCGCTGATGATATCACAAATGACATCAATGATGACATCATCCACACAACCACTCACATACCCATTAACAAACCTATTCAATGACTCACTCGTACCCACTTACTCAGCACTAGCAGCCAAATCACCCACCCATATAGTCACTTACACAGCCATTCACTCACTCACCCATACAGCCACTCACACTAGACTCACCTACCAATAGAACCACTCACAGAGCCACCACTCACTCACCAATACAGCCACTCGCATGGCCTCTTGCACAACCACTCACTCACACTAACGCTCACTCACCCATGCAGCTACTCACACAGCAACTCACTTACCCATACAGATACTCATACATCCATTCAGTAATCTAGTTACCCACTTACATACCCATTCACACATCCATACATGCAGTCACACACACTCACTCACCTACACAGCCACTCACACAGACACTGTGCAAACCAATCACTCAAACACACTCACCTATGCATCTGTTCAAGCAGTCAATAACATACCCATACAGCCACCAACACACCCGCTCACCCACCCACTGTGCCACTCACATAGCCACTCATTCACCAAAACAACCACTTACACACTAACCCATAGAGGCAATCACACTCAATCACCAATGCAGCCACTCATACAGCCACTCACACATCCATACAGCAACTCACACACCCCCTTATTCACCCATACATCCACTCACTCACACACCCACCCACTCACACCCACACTCAGACATCCATTCCCACTCTGATACAGTCACACATCAACTCAGATGACATATGTTAGAAACAGTATTACTCATTACTAATATAGGAAACATATTAATTTAACTTATGCAGTAGCGTACTAAACATCTTTAAGTCTTATGAACATTTAGAAAACATGTTTACTCACTGGATGGTTGTCATTTGAAATGCCATCAGTGATGTCACTGACCATGTCATGAGTGATGTATTATGAGAGGATATAAGCAGTACTTGTGGGGGCATAAGTTATAGTCAGCTCAGGTAAATATAACTGCTGAATTTCAATGGTTATGTACAAGTGAAATCTGAGCCTAACTATAACGTCCCTGTAACTTTTGTTTTTTTTGTGAATATATATCTATCTATCAATATATATATATATTATTGCCGTACCTCGTTGCACGATTCCTTCTTGAAAGAACGAGTCAAGTTGTGCTTAATTTAGTTGTTTATTTCGCCACCAAAGCTAGTCGCCATGACACGTTTCGGCCGTACCTCGGCCTTGATCACATGACCATATATATATATATTCACTGAAAAACCATATGTCATGAGTGATGTAATATGTGATGTCATCAGCAGTGCATTACACGCGCAAGTTATAGTGAGTCCAACTAACTATAACGTGGAATTTCATTGGTTTTATGTCAGTAAAATTTCCAGCTAACTATAACTGGTGTGAAACCTATGGTTTTTTCAGTGAATTTAATAGGTTTTTTAAATGCTAATTCCTAACTATAACTGGTGTGAAACCTATGTTTTTTTCAGTGAATTTCATAGGTTTTTTAAATGCTAATTCCTAACTATAACTGGTGTGAAACCTTTGGTTTTTTCAGTGAATTTCAAAGGTTTTTTAATAGCAAATTTTTATAGCTATGTAATGTAATATTTTTAAAATTGAATCCTATATTGTATATTTATGTAATACTTTTTTTTTAATGTATATTGTTCATTAATTTTGTTTTTTTGTTTTTTTGCCCTGGAGTGCTCCCGGTGCGCGTACCGGTGAGCGCAACGGTAAGCGCATATTTTTCGGCGTGCCCCGGTGCGCGTACCGGGGCGCGTCCCGTTAGCGCACCCCAAAAAAAATAAAAAATAATGAAGGAGTGAGCATAAGGAAAGGGGACAGAGAGAGTGGTGTAAAGAGAAAGAGAGCTAGAGGTAGGAACACACAGGGACTGTATAATAGATAGTAAGACAGAGAAAAGGTGTAAGAGGAAGTAACTGAGAAAAGGAAAATGAATAAGGGAGCAAAAGAAGAGAAGAAAGAGGAAGAAGACTAAAGCAGAGGTTCTGGGAGAATGTGAATGGGTGATGAAAGTAAAAGGAAGGAACGTAAAGGATGGAGAATGACAGTTAGTGACGGAACTAGAGAAAAGGAACAGCGGTGACGGAGGGAAAGAAAAGAGCAGTGAGTGAAAGTAAAGAGGGGTGAAAGAGGGTGGAAAAAAGTGAATAAGATGACATGACAAAAACACATATGAAAGGGTTAGAATTTTCAACCAACTAAATGTTACTTGCATTTTGTACTTTTATATACTGACATTTGTACATCAATATATATGAAAAATGAGAGGGAAACACAGCCATTGTGACTAATAGTACCTGAGAGACATTTCAAAAGAATTTTCACAGAAAACTTCAACTGCTTTAAAAAAGGTAAGTTAATATTTTTGAAGGGGAACTATGTTGTGCACTTTAAGTTAATTTGACAAAACGTTTTCTGATAGTTATATACAGTCCCTCTGTAATAGTTATAGATTGAGATAGGCTTCTCTGTTATACTTACGAATTGAGTTATGCTTCTCTGGTATGATTATGAATTTACTTATGCTTCATCACATGCACTTTTTATAGTTCCACTTCCTGCCTGAAACCATACACTTCCCAAAAATTACTTCACTGTAAAAAACTCAAAAGTACCTGCCTGAACTTAAACCCCAAAGTACCCTAACTCTACTGATATAGTTATTTTTTATGCAATTTACAGCAACAAAATGGAAGGAAAACAAGAAAACATTAATATTTCTTTCGAAGTTATTGAAGAAACCAATCATGAGGAAGATATAAATGACTTTGACTTTATGGATCAGACTTTGGACCAACAATTTCTTGACAGTGTAGAAAAAATAGAATTATTCATTCAAAATGAGGACATTCCAGATGATCTAATGTTAGAAGTTCTTTTAAATTTTGAAAAATCAGAACAATAAATTTATATTTAATAATTAAAAATTGTTTGACACATTATTCATTTTTATATGTAATTCATGAAGTACTACCAAAATAATTATAATATAAAGTGAGATTTATAGTATACTGTTCAACTTTTTTCTGTTACATAGTACGTTTGCTCATAGTTACTTCCTTTCTCCCACTATATTATCTACAATGTGTAATATACATCTCTTTTTCATCATAAGGCAGCAGGATACACTACTCATCATGCACTAGGCCTTCTCAGGCAGTGCTTAAAGTATCTGTTTCTGCTTTCTTGACAGACTATGGTATGGATTCCATATACCACAATAATTTCTGTAACAACATGCAAGATATCTACAGAGGAGAAGGTGTACATTAAATTTAAGGGACAAATTTACAAGCTTCTTGCGCCACCTTTGCATCACGTTTAACATGGGAAAAGTGACGCAAAAGTGGCGCAAGGGGCTTGTAAATCTGCCCCTAACTCTCTACATTGCTACCTACATGTAGGTACTTAAATCAATAAAAAAAAAAAAAAAAAAATTTTTTAAACAGCAAATTTTTTTTTAAACTGTCATTCTTTTTTCCACACAGTATGCTTTTTGGTACGCTCCCAGGTCCGCTCCCCTGTGCGCGTACTGGGCGCTCCCCCCGCGAAAATAAAAAAAAATGTTTTTTCTTTTGCCCAGCAGGGCCCTTTTATGGCCCCCACATCAAACCTAGGGGGTCAGGGGGGGTCTACCCTGCCCCTTATGGTCATTTCCCCCTTTGTTTTGGCCACCTCTTGTGTCTCGATCCTACCGAGACACAAGATGGCGGCCGCTCCGGACTGTTTCGAATGTTTACAGACACCCGAGAACCAATCACCTTTCCGCACGCAAGTCGCGTAGCGCGCCCAGTACGCGCCCCGGTGCGCGTCCCGGGGCGCTGCCATAGATATATATATTTTTTTGAACCTAAATTACCCAAAATCCACTGGAGCACATATCTTGAGACATAGCAAAGGCACATCGGGCTACCAGTCCCTACAATTTTGCCAAGTTTGGTGGAAATCCATTCAGTCGTTGGGGCTAAAAGTGAGTTCGACCGCCCTATGGAAATTAACATGGGGAAAACACGTTTTGGGACTCCCCTTTTATCTAGGCTCCCGCTTGACGAATCCCCCCCAAACTTTCAAGGAAGGAGCGGGCCATTTTCTTGGAGAAATTCGCGAAGATTCGTCCACCGGCGCCAAAGTTATTCCCAATAGAATATTGCGGATTTCCTATGGAAAGTAGATCCTAACTATAACTACCTACTGGCGACCGCCAGTAGGTAATATATATATATATATATATATATATATATATATATATATATATATATATATATATATATATATATATATATATATATATATATATATATATATATGTAGATATGTGTATATATGTGTGTGTGTGTGTGTGTGTGTATATATATATTCACTGAAAAAACCATAGGTTTCACACCAGTTATAGTTACCTGGAAATTTTACTGACATAAAACCATTGAAATTCCACGTTATAGTTAGTTGGACTCACCATAACTTGCGCGTGTAATGCACTGCTGATGACGTCATATATTACATCACTCATGACATGGTCAGTGACATCACTCATGACGTCACAACAACTGTTCATTTTTTGGCATGACAATCTGAGTATTATATTAGGCCTGGGTGGGGTTTTCAGAGTTCCGCTATGCAAATTCCGTGAAGTGACAAAAAAAAACTCATGCTACGCGGAGTGTGTTACCTTGTGCCGTTCACGCTGATTTTTAGCACTGAAGGCTTGTCCTGTGCTGCAAAATTAGTGTGAATGGCATCACGCACAGCGCAAGTGCAAGAGGGCACTGCTTCTTTCTTTCAATGCGAACGGCTGGTTTCTCAACGTGAGTGGTAGCGACCATCTGCAACTGCCCTGGTTGTAAAATCTCACTGGGAAGAGGTATAGCTTTGGATTTTCTTTCCTCGCCCTCCCTGTGCGCACATACCTCTCTCTCTCTCTCTCTTTTTCATTTTTTTGTAATTTTTTTTACTCAATGTGTTAACTTTTGTGTTATGTCTATGTTTAATGTAGTTGTGTTTTTAATTGCAAAGCTTTTTTCACATGATCTGTATGTCTGTTAATTTGGATATATGTACAGCTTTTGTTTTTTCAGTGTAGATTTAGGGCTCTTCTTTTTTGTATACACTATTATAGGGATTACTTATTATATGTATAAGTGTGTCTTTTAGAACAAACTTTGATAAAACAAATGATAAATAAATGATACAAATATGTATATTTTTGATAATAAATGATTGAAAACTAAAAGTTGCCGGTCATTTATTTATTTGGATATATTACCTGTTTTTATGAATAACTAGTGGGGACATTGTTCAAGTTGCTTATTGTTGTGTTTTTCCCTGGCCAGTTCTCCCAAGAACCTGCTCTGTTCTAAGAGACCCTCTTTTGTTGTTTCATTGAGTCTTGCCTCCTCCATCCCTCAAGGATGCCCACCAGTCTCAAGTTATTCCTTCGGGACATACTCTCCACATCTTCTGTCCATCTCACCAGCTGGACAGTGATATTTGAAGCTTCTTAAAAAAAAAGTCATCTCCATCTGTAGATATGCATTTTTATACTTCGTTGGTTTGTGGTGTCTTGTCTCAGGAGTGGTACTTCTACCCCCACATGCTCAGTCTTCTCTTCTGGGGCATGGTGAGTATCTCAGATGGCTGATTCAAAGGTAGACAGTAATATTATCTCGTCCTAGGAGTTTCTGTCTCCATCTGTTTCATAAATTGAAATTCTCTTCTTCCTCCTGCCTAGACTTCAATAGCACTACACAGTCTTCCTGCATCACCTCTTTTACTGCTATCCTTCCTCAGATTTCTCATTGCTTTCCCAGCCACAACACAGATAGTCTGCCTCCACAGACTCCCTCCAGGTGAAACATTACCATCCTCACCTGTACAACATTGTCACTTCAGACTGCTGCACTGATAGCTTATTTACACAATCTTGCTTCAGCCACTCTCTCTGTACTGTTTCTACTAAAATCATCACCCACACTGACAGCTTAATCATGACCTCTTCTCAGTTCAGCTGCAATGTGGGGCCTATTATTTTCAGCTTTGTGCACTGAGACTGTGCTCCATCAAACTCCTGCATAGAGTCTCTTTACATAGCCATCCAAAACAGTGAGTTTCCATACCTTTACTCCCAAGTGGCCTCTCTTCTCCAACCTTCCTGGCTAGACTTTTCTATATTGTGGCCCTTACATTGAAGTCTCGCTTCACAGATTCTTATCAGCCCACCCCCGGGACAGTTTCCCTTTATGACCCACTCTACGGCAGCCTCCCACACTGACAGTGTAGTTGATCCCTCTGTGGCTCTTTTCTGTACAGTCATCCACACAATCTAATTATAAACTATTCACCCACATGAGACAGCACACTTATAGGCTACTTACTACATTCCTTTCACAAAATGACTTCAAACAGGTGGTACAAGCTCCCGAGGCTGGAGTATGGCAGCGCGACGCCCAGTGGCCATCCCAAATACACCCTGGCCCCCTTAAGGGCCTCACTGAACGCGGCAGCCAGACTGGTCACTGGTACCAGATGAAGTAAGCACATATCCCCATTCCTAAAATCTCTTAAATGGTTGCCTTATGAAGCTCGAATTCAGTTAAAGATTGCCGTTCTAGCACACAAAGCCCAGCATTTCAAAGCTACCAGGTACCTAGCACAAAAGCCTGAATTATCCTGCAGTGGAAGGGCATCAAGAAGCACTATCATTCTCCTCTTGAAACCACCCATCCTTAGGAAAAAGAGAACCGGTCTCCGAGCCTTTTCCGGCGTGGACCCAAGGATTTGGAACTCTCTCCCACCCGAAGTACTCAGAATCTCTTCAATGACTGCTTTCAAACTGGAAGCCAAAAGATTCCTAATTAACACATTTTTACCTTAATTTGGGCTTGGATCACTTGCTTGAAATCTCTGTTCCTACAACCATTGTACTCTCATGTGATGCTGCTCCTCTTTACCGCATTCTACATCCCCCTTCGCAGCCCTTTATATTCTTGTTTTTCTTATTACTCTCCGTGAATCACTTGTTCTGGGAAACTGGGGAGTATTCCTGTTGTAAATTCCTACTTGATGTCGATATCGGATCTATGCTCCTTTTCCGCATTGTTTACCTCCTTTCTTAGTACGCTACATACTTGTTTATTGTACCATTCCCCTTGATTCTTTTGTTCTGGGATTAAGGCGTTTATTTGTCCGGGATTTAGGCGAGAATTCTAGTTGTGTATTCTTATTGTTGGCAATATTGGATTTATATCCTTCCCTCCTTCCTGTGTAAAGCACACTGATATCCTTCTGGATCTAGTTCACACTATATAAAACTTAATAAATAAATAATAATACAATATAGGCTTCATGAGCACTGTCTTCTCCCCCCGCCCTCCTCTATGCCATATTTCTTTCGATACAAAAGCCTCAGTGCAAGAACTCTCTAGCTACCAGCATCCCTCGCTAATAGCTTTCCTATACTAGCTTAACTCTAAGACTTTTACTGTGGATTCTCTTTCTACTATTGTCAACCATCAGACTGACCTAAGTGTCGCCACTTCTTCCTCCACCCTCCAACAGTGGCAGTCTTCTACACACCTTATCTATCCTCCAGACGCTCACTCTGACAACCTTTGCATAGCCTCCCACTCCATCCACCAGCTCCCCTGCATACCACTTCCTCCATTCAACCTCTCTGAAAGACCTCCCATCCATCCAGTTTCTTGCAATGTAAGCCTCACTTCCTGTTTTTCTTCTCTTTTCAGCTCAGGATGATCAGATGACTCAGTGTTACTGGGATTCTAAGTTTATTTTCTTTTAGTTTTAGTTCAACATAAGTGTATTCTGGAACTTTGGATCTTTATTTTTTTCTTTTAAACAGAGTCAATTGATCTAATGCCCACCTGATGATTTGCAAAAGGACAACAATGTACTGGGAGCATGGTGTCCTAGTAACATGTAGTTATGATGACAACACATTCCTCTCTTCCCCCTCCAGCTCCTTTTATTGTGAGCTAAGCCTGCTTCGAATATCCATTGATACAGGCAGTCCTATTTTCATAGACTCTATGCAATCAGGCCCCAACACTGACAATGGCTCTGCACATGTTCTCTACCAACCATGCCTCTGCATATACAGCCTCCATGAATGTCTTCTCTTTTCTCTCTACCTCATTGCTCACTTTCTGCTGACAGACTCTCCTCCTGACTGCACCCCCACATTGATGCAGGGCCTCTCTTTTCATCATCCACCTTTTCCACCCAACTATTTCGACTGCTTCGACGAAGAACCTCTACTATTACTAGACCTCTCATCCCCCTGTGCACAGGTCCTCAAAAAAAGCCTATCTGCAGAGCTTCTTCTGTCATGGTTCATCTGAAACTGACAGACCTGCTTCACAGCGTCACTTACTTCCTATTCCCAAGACATTGACAAACAATTCTAGCTGCCACTCATTCACTATGAGAAACCAGAGTTTGGAAGGTAGTCCACTCCGACCCACAGTACACCTACATGCTGGGTCACTTTTAGCACTGAAACAATCAGCTCATTTTCTATTTCTATTTAGGGGGTTTTATAGAGCGCTTGGTGACGCACAGCGGCGTGTCCCCGCGCTAAGGAGCTAATATCTGCTGGAACTAACAAGTGCGGAAAGAACTACTGTGTAAATAAAGCAGTCTTCAGCTTGGCTCTAAAGATTGGTTCTGAAGGTTCTAATCGCAGGGCCATAGGTAGTTTGTTCCATCTTGATGCTGCGAGGAACCTAAAAGATCTTCCACCCATCCGGGCTCTGGACACCTTAGGAATTGCCAGGAGTCCTGAGCCGGAAGATCTCAAGGATCGAGATGGCTCATAGGGTGTCAGCAATCCTTTCAAAGGGAGTGGAGATCTCCCGTTGATGATCCGGTGGCACGTGCATAGGGCTTTGAATACCACCCTGCTTCGGATCGGGAGCCAGTGCAAAGACCGGAGGGCCGCTGTGGATCCTGCTCTTCTGGGTAGTCTAAGCACTAGTCTGGCAGCGGCATTCTGGAGAACCTGTAGACGGCTCAGATTCTTCTCCAGAGTTCCTAAGTAGAGAAGATTGCCGTAATCCATCTTTGACGTGACTAGTGCATGTACCAGGGTTTGGCGGGCTCTGATAGGTAAGAATTTTAATACCTTCCTGAGACTTTTGAGGGTCCCGAAGCATGATCCAACCACCTGATTGATCTGGGGACCAAAGGTAAGGTCAGAGTCAAACCAGATACCCAAGTTCTTTGCTTTCTGGCAAGGGGTGGGTGCTGGACCTAAACACGGCGGCCACCACGCCGACGTCCACGCCGATCGGTCTCCCCCCACCACCAGCACCTCGGTCTTGCCTCCGTTGAGCTTGAGGCAGTTGGCGGACATCCAGGCCGCTAGGTCTTGCATGCACGCTCTGAAGATGTCCGCCGAGAGGCCGGGCGCACGTGACAGGGAGATGACCAACTGCATGTCGTCGGCATATGACACCATTCGAAGGTCGTAACTCTCTACTAAGGTAGCGACCGGGGCAACATAAAGATTAAAAAGGGTTGGGCTCAGGGATGAGCCCTGCGGCACCCCTTGATCCAAAGAGATGCGCTCAGAGTACTGGTCACCTTGCCTTACTTGGAAGCCTCGGCCTGCAAGAAATGAATAAATCCATTTCAGTGCTGCCCCTCTTACTCCCCCTTTGCTCAGACACTGTAGCAAGATGGAATGTGCTACAGTGTCGAACGCTGCACTGAGGTCCAGGAGGATTAAGGCCATGGTTTGTCCCTCGTCCGCACCTTGCCTAAGGGTTTCGGTGGCCCTAAGAAGGGCAGACTCCGTAGAGTGACGAGGCCGAAACCCGAATTGCGTAGGATGAAGGAGGTTGTTTTCTTCCACAAATTTCATTAGCTGCTTATTTACCACCTTCTCCGCTACCTTGGAGAGATAAGGCAGCAAGGAGATGGGACGAAGGTTATCTAACTTCTCAAAGCTAATGTTGGGCTTCTTACGTAGGGGGAGCACCACGGCCTGTTTCCAGTCCTCTGGTATGGAGCTGGATAAAAAGGAGATATCTAACAAGTGTCTGATATAGGGTTCTAGTGTTTCCAGGCTGTCTCCCAACCGTTTAGGGGAGGCAGGATCCCGAGGGGAGCCAGATTTAACAGATCTGCAGATTTTAATTAAATCCACCGGTGAAGGAGTGGTGAAGTTAAGTAGCAGATTTTGGTCGGCTTCATCCCTCAATAAGTCTGCTGGCATTTCCGCTGCAGGAGGTATGTGGGGAAAAGCAGAGTAAATTTTAGACACTTTGTCCCCAAAGTAGTTCTCAATGCGGTTGCATGCTGCTACTGAGTGATCTTCCTCTAAGGTAGAGGTTATTGGGGTGGCCAGAGTTTTATATATGCTGAACAGTTCCCTGGCCGAGTTCTCTGCCTCGTGGATTCTGTCAGCATAATATGTGGCCTTCTCTATCCGGATCTTGTTGTGATAGGTGCGTCTCTTAGCAAGATAGGCCTCTTTCATCCGGTCATCGTATGCCACTCTCCACTGCCTTTCTGCATGTTTACAGTCCCTTTTGGCGCAACGCAGCGCCTCGTCAAACCAGGGAGCCGTTCTTTGTCTCTGAGCCCCTTTGGTAGGTCGTCCCAACGGGGCTGTGCAGTCCAGAGCGGCAGTAATACGGTCATTGAGCAACCTATTCGCTATATTCACATCATTGCCTCCTGGGGGACCTTCCGCGGTGAGGGCCGTATTAAACTTTTGCAGGGAGAATCTTGCCCACCTGCGCCGAGGATAGTTGAGAGGGGTGGGGGCGTTAGCTTTATATTTAGGCAGGAAGATGGCAAATGGGACCAAGAAATGGTCTGTCCAAGGCAGGGGCACTGGGGGAGCAACTGAGACATCCTCCCAGTTAGCAAATATTGGGTCAAGCAAGTGCCCACGATTGTGTGTAGGAAGCAGCCCCTTTAGTTCCAGCTGTAGGGTGTAAAGTTCATCCCGGAACTCCACCGCTCCTTTATCTAAGGAGTCATCCAGATGTGTGTTTAAGTCTCCTAACAACAGAAACTTGTCCCTCCTGATCGCCGATTCAGTAACACACTCTAAAAGGTTGCCTTTGAATCTGGACATAGGTCCTGGAGAGCGATAAACTAGCAGACCCTTGATCGTCGTACTCCCATCAATGTTTATGCAGAAAACACCTGCCTCGCATCCTGCCAAATTGACTCGTTCGAGTTTGCAGGCCCATTGCTGTTTAAAGGCGATCGCAATTCCCCCTCCTCTGCCTACAGGTCTGTCCAGGCGCACCATTTGATAGTCGTCTGGTAAGGCCTGGACAACATCAGGATCAGAATTGGCATCTAGCCAAGTTTCAGTAATGAACAGCAGATCGGGATGTTTATCAGTGAGGAGGTCATAAACATCGTGCTTGTGGCAGCAGAGCGACCTGACATTGATCAGGCCGCAGGACAGCAAGGAGGCGCCAGCTCTGGAGTCAGCACGCGTTGTACTAAGGTGGAATTGGCAGTGTTTACACCCTTCAATCTCCCCAACCCTTATACTGTGGAGGCCCGGGGTGCAAGTGTGCGAGGAGAAACTTACTAAGTCACTCCTGCTCCAGGTAATTCTGCCATCAAGGACAGGGGTTGTGGCCCTGGGCCGTGTCCGGTCGCGGACGGGCGCAGACGGGCTTGGCTTAGGCGCGGCTTCGGCGCGCATCCGGCGCGCCCGCTGCGCCAGCCCGCTGCGCCGTCTGGCCATGATGCACATTATATAGGAAATAGGGAGAGTGGGAGGCCGGCGCAACTAGAGCGCACCCCCAGCCACACCTAAAATGGCGCCCACCGCCGCCAGCACCAATACACAAAAAGCGGCAAGGCGAGGTTAGGAAGAGGAATTCAAGCGTGTGGAGGAAATGTCAGTGTTCCTAAATCAATGACCCACTTTAAAAATCAATTTAAAAGCCCCCCGAGTGAAAATAAAATTTCGATCTTTCTGCTTCCTAAAATAGTTATTCTGCAAGTATTCTTCCAGCAATGATAGTTCCAGTAAAATGAGCTCGCAGCCCTAGTGTCTCTCGCTAGGGAGAGCTCCTAATAGGCAGCGTGCTCGTGAATTAACAGCCCTAAATAGCCTGGGAGGGCGGGAGGCCGGCGCAACTAGAGCGCACCCCCAGCCACACCTAAAATGGCGCCCACCGCCGCCAGCACCGATACACAAAAAGCGGCAAGCCGAGGTTAGGAAGAGGAATTCAAGCGTGTGGAGGAAATGTCAGTGTTCCTAAATCAATGACCCATGTGATCTCATGTGAGAGCTGGAAACACGAGAGTGAGACTATACTGATTGTTCAGTTATTTATGGCCTCAATATTGTTTTATCTACATGTCTTTCGCAGAACTCATGTTTCTGATGGTCACGTGTGAGTAGCTAAGGCAGTTCAAAGTTTTTCTTTGCACATTGATACTAGTAATGCTGGATATATACTTCATAAACACCACTAGAAGTGTCAGAGTACAAGGCATTCCCATCCCTGCAGCCTCACTTATTTTCCTCAGCCTCCTCTCCTCTCCACTTGGAACTTAGACCTTGTTTTTGCTCTACAAGTGGCCAGAAGCAGTTCTGTATCAGATGGGAATCTGTCAACAGTCAGCTGTCTCGTGGCAGTGCGACAAAACCTCGTTAGACATGGATTATACTGAGTAAAACAATTGATATTTTAGATAAATGAGAAAGCAGTGTCATCATAAGCTCATCATAATTTCCGCATGTGTGTATCTATACTACTATTATAAAGAGAGAACACAAACCTTTTGGCAAGGTAAACTCGGGAACCACAGCGCCAATCCACACACCCAATACATTGTTGTAATCCTCAGGGTGTGCAGATGGACATAGGCTATAGAAAATTAAAAAAAACGTAAATGTAAAAATATAACTTTAAAAAAAAAGTTGTGCCCTGAAAGTAGCTCTGGCCGCGACGCTGATGGCCACGACGTAGCGCTGGCCGCAACGTACGTGATGATGAGGAGGAGCGGCGGTAAAGTGAGGAGCTCGGGGAGGAGCGGCGGCTCAGGTAAGGCTCTGGGACACGGGATGGGAGGGAGCTGGTGCGGGAGGTTGGCCCGGAACAACTGCGGTAAGGCTCAGGGTCTGGGGACAGCATTTCAGGGACAGGGGACGGGAGGGAGCCGGTGCAGGAGGTTGGCCCGGGACAACTGCGGTAAGGCTCAGGGTCGGTAATGTTCAGGGTCTGGGGGCAGCATTTCAGGGACACGGGACAGGAGGGAGCCGGTGCGGGAGGTTGGCCCGGAAAAACTGCGGTAAGGCTCAGGGTCTGGGGGCAGCATTTCAGGCTTGCGTGCTCTCCCGCCCCGGACCCCGCCCATCAGGACATTGTCCGGGACACAGACAATGTCGTGGCGGGCGGGGGCCGGGGCCGGAGTGCACGCAAGCCTGAAATGCTGCCCCCAGCCCCCTTCTACCCCAGGCAACGCTGGGGCGGGCTGCTAGTGAGAGATAAAGTGTTAGTAGAATATGCTAATATATGTTATGTGATAGCAGTTTGCAATCTAATTCTAACATTTTGCTTACGATTCCAATAGCAAGTTCCCAAAGTCACACCTTCACATCTGCAAATTAAGGGTGCATTCAAGAATAGAGCCAAAATACACGAAAAGCTTATGGGTTTACCTTTGACTTTTGTGTCAGACAATTCATGTTTGGTTCTGTTTCCACTAGTATAGTAATTACTTTTAAATGATAACACATTTCTACATTCAACTTCGCATCTCCTGCTTTATACCTCAAATATGTTTTTCACAAGAAAATAAGAAATTGTAGTCCCAAAACCTGCAGATTATAACTGTGTACACTAGTGTTGCAACAGGCAATACATTTTGCAGTGTACATGGGTCTGAGAGTCCTTAAGCACAATCAATATGTAAATATTTACAACATACAAAATACAAAATTGTATTACTGTAACATAAAAACTCCACTGTTCACCTTAATAGTGCTCTTACATCCCAGCTAAAAGCTTAATACAAGTGCTGCCTGCTTAATCCGATTAAATTCAAGACATTTTTTGGGCTTGCCTTTCTGAAGGTGTTTAAATATTAAGGATTTAAGCTGCTCGAAATGGGCTGTCGCCAAAGTCTACCTAGTTTGCTTGTTTGTGCCTGAGCGCCTTTAAAACCATGTGCTGCATTTCTTACTTTGGATTACATTATGTGTTGCTTTGGCAGCTCTGTTGGATTTGGAGTTAATTGAGGTGGCTATCACTCCACTCCAAGCAGTGGTGTGACTGCTGTTTGTTGATAATTCTATGACGGTTTGCCAATGAGGCCCAGTCTCTTGTTCTTTCCAGGCATCTAGGGGCATATTACCAAGCATAAGCGATAATTATCACTATGCTTAGTTAACGGCTATTATTTTAACGCCGCGCATCGCCGATTTTTATCGCTTAGGAGCCTTGCTATTATCAAGGTTTATCTCCTAAGCGAAATAAATAGGCCGAAATGCATGAATATCGCTGAAACGTCAGCGATATTCATGCATTACCGAGATAATGCTCTTAGCCATGTTATCCACCTACCATTGGATAACATGGCTAAGAGCTGCACAGGGCAGGTGTTAGCTTTTGGAGATATTCGCGCTTAGCGTATATATTTCCAAAAGTTGGTAATAGGAGATAGCGATGTTAGCGACTGTTTCCAGTCGCTAATATCTTTGCACACCCACTTTGCATGTCATTAGCGATAATTATCGCTGACATGCAAAGTGGGCCCCAAGATGATCGCTATCTCCTACTAGCTGTCGCTAACTGGTGTTAGCGACAGCTAGGTAATAGGGGGATAAAATTATCACCGCTTTAGCGGGAAAAATTCCCGCTAAAGCGGCGATAAGGCCCTTGATAATATGCCCCCTAGTTTGTGTCGAGAGCTGTGCACCATCTTAACCTGTTAAGCTTCTGTGGACCAGAAAATTCCTCCATATTTGATGCTTTGTCTGCATCCCCTAAATTAATTAACAGGGTTGCAGTTCGATCAACGTGATCACTTTCAAGGCATTCAAGTATTTTGTACTAAGTCATTTCTTTGAACAGAGAGAGACTGGCAGTCCAGAATTTACGCAGTATCTTTGGTGATTCTGATGTATTTTGCTGGCCTGATATCTCCCATTTAGGCAGTGAAGGCCTAAATTGTATAATGACTGCAAATACCACCGAGAATGGAAAAAGTGGATGAAAAAAGACCCAGAGATGTGCTCCTTACTAAATCAAATACACATTTGAGTTCCCAGACCTAGACGTTGAATGTCCATGTGTTCTACTGTGAAGAGGTCCACGAATGCACGGAGCCGAAGGAAACCTTTCGGTCCAGCGCCACAAACCTCTCTAGTGAGACGAGGCAGGATAACCCTTCATTGGGGAAGAAAAGTTTACTTACCATTGAAGACATTAGCTACCAGATAAACACTTTGACTGGTTATGTATTTTTCATTTCTTTAAGCAGAGTAGGTCACTGGTCCTGACGAAAACCACAACACCTCATTTGAGAGTGGGTATAGGGCAGAAATATGTTGACTTCTCAATATGAATCGAAATAACAACCTTTTATTCCAATCTTACCCTTTGGGGGCTAAAATAAAGATTTCCCATGTCCACTAAGAAGTACTACCAATTCCCATATCCCCTATGCTCACCTAGCAGCACACCACCATTGTCTGTTCTGGGTGATTCAGGGGCACCGAAAACTATCCTTCCATTTCAAGAAATATACCTCTAGAGCATGCTACCACAAGTTGTAGCTTGGCACCTGAATCCAAGAGACTGGTGCTAGGAGGGGCCTGATGATGAAGCATGCCACCTCCTAGGTGGGTAAGCTTTCTGTCCTTTTGACAGAAGGTCCCAGAAATCTGCATCCATTAGGAACTCATGGGGGGATATTCACAAGGACTTACCTCCGATTTATCTCCACCTTAACGCATCAAAAGTGGAGATAGATTTAACACCCGATTCACAAGCTGGTGCAAACTGCAGACATCGCCAGTATTCCCTCGATAACTGCCTCAAAATTCATCTCCACGGTGGACACCGCCAACTAACCCTGATGAGATGAGGAGTAGGCGTTCCTGTGCAAAAACACACGAAAAAACTACAACACCACTTTCACAACGACCTGCCAGATTTGCGAAGCACAACAAAAACAGGCGATAAGCTGCGATAGCACCAGGAATTTAACTCCTGCCTTTTGCTGGTGCTATGCAGAATGACTACCCACAGCATGAAAGGGAGCCCAGCCAAGAGCCACACCTGAAGACCCACAGATGCCAGGGAGACAATGATCATGCAGCCACAATTCCCATGAGGGCCACAACATCCTCCACCACCACTCCCAGCCCCCTTCCGCCCCCCCGCCCTGAACATACACATACCATGTACGACACAAGAACCACAAAAAATGCATGATGATGCACATTGCCAAAATAAATACACACATGTGTGGCCAGAAGAACCAGACACACTCACACAGCACTGAAGTAACAACCCAAAACTTTATTGAAATACAACACAAAACACCAATGCGGAAGACTCCTCTCGTGTCCGTCAGGGACAATTTCGACGTCACAGCCTGGAAAATAAAGCACTAAATCAGGATGTGTGGCATGCGCACATCAAAGGAGCGAGACACAGAGAAATAGAGTAGGAAAGCAAGCCAGAGAGAGAAAGAAAAGGAAGGAAATGAAGGGAGAGAGAAAGAGAGAGAGGGAAGGGAGAGAGAGTGAGAGAGAGAGAGAGAGAGAGAGAGAGAGAGAGAGAGAGAGAGAGAGAAGGAAAGGAAGGGAAAGAGAGAGAGACACCGCCGCCCCTGTGCACACAGGCCCCACTGTTCACCTGCTGCCACCGGTGTGTCCAACTGTAGGCTCACCACATGCCCATGCAAGCTCCGGGCCCCAGTCTCCCCACCATTGCATGGTCCACATCATGCGGGCCCGCCTCGCAGCCCAGCAGGTCCCAAGCATGACGCTGAGTCTTGAGTCATCAATGGCAGAGACCACATCAGTGCACACGTCATCAACACAGGCTGCACACCCGCTCAGCTATTTCGGTACCACTAACCCTGTGCAACGCCAGTCAGTGCCACATGGTGTTAGGCCCGTGATGGCTGCAAGGCTTCGGGTGCCACTAGCCCTGTGCAACCCCAGTCAGCGCCACGTGGTGGTAGGCCTGTGACGGCCGCAAGGCTTCGGATGTCACTAACCCTGTGTGCAACAACTCATGGGCCCTTTATGATTGAGAAGCGTGGAGCGTCCGTCATCCAGTCACCACCGGCAGAGGGGAATGTGACGTTGTCGGCCCCTTATATTTGCGGGGTCACATGGCATGTGACGCCAGTGCCTGATGGTTGTGGTGTGTATGAAAACCTGCCCTCAGGGAGTGGCCCTGACATGCTGACAACTAGAACTAGACCAGAGACCTGCACACCACCAGCGAGTACGCCTGCAACAGGTAGCTATGTGGGCCCCCCCTCAGAGCGTAAGCCGAGTGACCAGCGCAGGGCTTGCAACAATGACTCGAGTGCTCCGGCAGTGGTTCAGTCCATGTCCGGACAAGGAAGTAACTAATGCGTGTGTCCCTGTTGTAGTGTCCAAGGCACCCGGAATACAACAGGCAATTTAGCACACTGTGACCGGCATCCCATTAGATTATCATCATTGCTGTAAGGGAAATCACTGTCCCTGCATTCATCCACACATTCATACATGAATGATGAAAGATATGACACAGCAGTGCATTACTGGATATTTATTGCACATCCAGTGGAGTTTTGCAGCTGGAGCGGTACAGAGCCATGCCAAGCACACTACACAACATGGGCCGGCGGAGGGCCAGCCAGAGTCCATCCGGGGATGACAAGTACTGCGGAAGAGGAAGGGTACAGTCCTCAGTCTGGTCGCCATGTCATTGGTCATCAAACAGGATATGCCAGTTCATGTCATGGTCCAAGGTGAGTGCGGCGGAGTGTATCGAGGGTCCGTGGAAGGTCATGGGGCCATGTGCGGCACAAAGCAGAAACAGGCCAGGTGGCAGAAATGAATGCTAATGCCTCCTTCTGAACACAATCCCATCCACGTCCTCGGATGTGGGATCTGCCCCACCTGTGGGTGTTGCAGTACCTGCTGCGGCACTGTGTGCCACTGACACATCAACGGCCGGAGGAGGATTGTCGGCCGCACTGTGTGGCAGTGACACATCAGGTGCCGGAGTGGATACGCCTGTTGCACTGTGCGGCACTCACTCACCAGAGGGGTGAGATGTGGACGGTGTGGAGGCAGCAGCATTCATCAGTGCCACGCCTTGTGGCAACAATGCCATGATGAGAATATGCAGGGCACGGTAGATCCCAGCCACATTTAACTGATATACAACGGTGGCTGCCATCCTGTCCACACCATGTCCTCCATGAGCCTCTGCATGTGTGTGGGCTCACGGCTAGGATCGCTGGAGCCAGTCCGAGCAGACAGGTGTTCTTTCCACGTCATGACTCCAGCGATGTCAGTCAGGGCTCGTTGGGGACCATGGAGCGGGCCGTTTGAGTCCGTTAGGGCCTGGAGCTGGTCCCTAATGGGACCTAGACACCCATGGATGCCGTCCAGTTTGGTAGCCATGAGGTTGAACCCCACCCACACCTGTTCATCCGTCTCCCTCTATCCCTCCAGCACACGGCATTGGAAGGCCATGTGTTGTTCCTGGGGCTCTTGAGAGACAGCGGGGGCTGTAGGTGCCTCCTGCTGGGTGGTTTGGGTGGTGGGTGGGGTCTCCCTGATGCAGCTGGGCTGCCCTGATCCTGGAGGTGAGTTGCATATGATGTCAATGATGTATTGGAGGGCTTGGGTGTTGATGCTGGGGGTGTCCTCCTCTTCATCAGTGAAGAGTGGCTGGGACTGCTCAGGAGGAAGTTTTGATGGTGCCTCTACAATGTGAAGGGGAGATGGTGTATTACAATGTGTCCACATGTACATAGCCGCATGGCACATGTTGACATTCAGACAGAATGGCATTGTACATTGTGACAGTCTGTAGATCAGGGTTATGACCCAGAGTCATTGTAGGTGTGCACTGTGCTCTGCTTGAATGTGCATGTGTGCCATTGAGGCCATCTGCACCCGTCCCCCCAGTACCTGGTGGTCACTCACCCTGTTGCGGTTGTGTTGTGTCCTGTCGAGCAGTGTCCAGTCCCCCAACTCCGGCCACAGTCTCCACACTGATGACTGTCGACACCAGCTCCTCCATGTCATCCAGCACGAGCTGTGGTGCTGGGCTCCCTCCTCTAGTCTGCATTGCTGCCTTCTGGTTGGCTGCGAATTTCTCCCAGGTCTTGCGCTTGATATCAATCCATCACCTCTTGGCCTCGTCCATTGACCGCTTGTGCTCTCAATGGCATTCACCTTGTCCACAATGTCCCGCCATATCCCATTTTTGGTGCCCAATGACACGTTGGAGGTTACAAACAGTGGTTGATTGTGTTCCATCACCTCCGTTATCAGGATCCTGTTTTCCTGCGTACTAAACTCCGTCTTCCTTTTCTTCTTGTCCTTGCCCTTCCCTGTCCCCGAGGTCCCAGGCTAGTCGTCGGGGGTGCTTGTGGGGTTGCGCTCGTCCTCTGCGCCCGCTCCGGGTGCCTCCATGGTGCTTGGGTGTTGGTTAGTTTGTGTTTGAGTGTTTTTCTACTTTTAGAGTGATTTTTTCCTGACTGCCATGTGTGTATTGCATGCCTGGCGCTGTTTATTACTGATTTCCTCATCACACTTTGGCCCATCACATGTTTTTTCGTGTTGAGGTTTGTGTTTTTATCTCCTTCAAGGTGGTTGTATCGCGGACAATGGCCACGGTTTTGGCAGACTATCGCATGGTACCGCCTTGTTGTGAATTCCACGTTGACACAGGGTTATTTCGCCACGATAGGCTGCGATGTGTAAAGTTGCGTTAGCATTTGTTGGTGACGTTAAGCACACGTTCTTGTGAAAATGCCCCATGGACATTAAACCTCTAGGTCTAGATGATCACATGAGTATTTGTATACTGAATGTAGAAATGTTACACAGAAATTGGGCCAAATATCAGTTTTGTATTTTGCTTAATTAAGTGTAATTTCATTTAATTCTCCTGAAATTGTGCGTAGTTATGCAAGTGCAAATTGCACCAATTTTGCACTCCCTAGTAGTAACTCAAAGGGAGATGGCTTAGTTGCAAATATACTTTAAAAGGTGATTTTAGAAAACCTTTTCCATCACTATTTAAAAACAGATATTTTTGATAAAGAATCTTTGAATTCTTCTTTAATATACTTTAAACTACCTAGCTCGATAAAAGCACTAGTTGTTCCCGGTTAAGATTTCAGTAGGTATTTAACATTTAAAATATAAAGTAGTTTATGCTACCTCTTCTTATTTTGTATGGTAGGCCATGCCACTCAGACAGCATTTGGTCTGGTTGAAGCCAGTGGGATTATTATTACAGATGCTGGTTTTAGGCTTAGGTTTGGGAAATCAACCTAAATGCTGACACAAGCAAAAGTTGGATGGATGAATAAATCTCTTTATTCATATTACCTATTGAGTTAGCAATACATTGCCTTTTGCTTCAGGTGCATTGTTTTTAGTTTATAAATTGAAACAAGGTTGTTCGAATACCCTGATATAGAGTATGAAAAACATTTAACATTAATTTAAATATATGATTTTTCATGGATTCTATGAGCCCTTTTGCGACAGTAAAGAAATTAATTTACACAAAAAAAATGTATTTGCTATTTCTCAGGACATCAGTTAATTGTATGTTCTGTCTGTTGGTCATTTCTATTTTATCGAACCTTCCCGCGCGTGTCATTTGTTCCACGCCCCCCTAGCTAGCCAACATTTCCATTACCTATTGATGTTTAAGAACTTCATTGTTTAATCATTTTGTTCTTCCTAATTCTAGAACTCTTCAAAAGAACTCACGATTTTATCCAAGGTAGAATGCAAGTGTATACAACCCTTTTAGAAAGTACATCCAAGTTTACAAATCCAAGATTTGCCCAAAGAACAAGTGTAGTAATGAGCCATGTTGGTTCAGTAGGAGAGAGGAAACGACGTAATATTTACCCAGTGTTGCAATTTGGAGCATACTGTCGCAAATATATTACTAAAGCATAGTGTAGCACACTGCCAATTACAGCCAGCACATTTACCATTGAAATGGCCACTAAATTTGCACATACATGGAGTTGTACAGATAAAGCTACATAGTGCAGATACAATAATAACCAAGAAAAGCATCTTGATTTGTTTTGATCCTGTTAAAATATTTGCTTTCCTAATAGATATCATATTTTGAAATATTTGTACAGTTCATTGCTGGTATTTTAACGATGGGTGTTATAATACAATTGCTATATCACAGCCTTTCATTTCACAATCCTTGAACCCCAGCAAGATTGTCACAGTTCATTTACAAAATCCTTAACTTTGTCAATCATAGAACGTAAAGTAAACACCAATCTCCATGTTAAAAGAACAAGCAGCAATTTATCAGACATTGCCTGGCATTCGATCTCTGTCTCTTCCCACCAAAAATGTGACAAGATAAAAACAAAAGTTAAAGGCCTCTTTGTTGCTTATTCTCCAGCATGGATATTTTGGGGGTGGTACATAACTCCCACACCCCTAATTCTATCACTTTTGGATTTTGGCACCGAAATCTGCATGTCTGTGTATATATGGCACTGTTTTCCCTATTAAATTCTAGAAGGTTTGGCCTTCTTAAAATTAAACAAGGGTGACTTATTTAATGCACTTAGTAATTACTGGGTTCAATCAATACCACACAACGCACAATTGTCCGACAACATCGACAAACTCATCATCTAGGCCTAAATGTAGATTTATGTCATTTAAATATAGGCAAAACAAAATCTTTTTATTTTTTATATTTCATTGTTTGGGGACAATTACTTTATTTGTTGTAAGGTTAGCTTCATAGTGCAAATGACAACACAGCACAGCGTTAGTACAAAACTTGTGTAGAGTGCACCACTTTTTTAATGCATGACCAGTGAACGCCTTTGCAAATATATATCTTATGTCCAAGTGACGATTTCTGAATTATATGTGCATTATATGTGCATGGGTTCTGGTGCTGCTTGCAGCTTTGTATATTCATTATCAAAAGCTTCTAAATGAAACGTTTGATCTACAGTATACAGTAGTATACAGTGACACTTTCCTTTATTTGATAGTCAGCTGCATTTCAGTTATCAGAGTTCACTGTTTTGTTTTACTCTAGTTTGGCTTTAAATGAGTTGTCAACTGAATCACAGAATAGAGTTTGGCCGTTGCAGGGCTGCTCCTAATGTGAGATGTTAGACTGGGAGATGCTCACAGTAAAATCTATTACAGTTGATTTCTGTTCATTTTACTCTTCTCTCATGTCTGAAGGACTGTGGATTTCACTTCTTCTGTATCTTATCCTCTTTTCACCACCTTACTCTTTGCTATATCTAGACAAGTTTAACTATTCTCGATTCATCTTCATATATGCCCGATATTTACTTTATGTAAATGGCTATCCACTTCTGTAATTGTCGCTGAAAGGTTTAGACGCGATGTGCAAAAACAAATGGCACGGAGGAATCAATATCTCTATTTTATATAGTCATAGGGAACAATTATTTACCCTATCAATAGTCACAGAATACTAAGCAATATGTCATGGAGGTCTTTATGGGACACATGTAACATGGAAACAGTCATTGGCAATGTCAATCATTATTTAAAAAAATCACACAAAGAAAGAAACATACAAATATACATATATAGAAACATATACATCACAAACATATATGAACCATCACCTAATTATAGCAAAACTAAGTTGCCAATACCCAAATGTAATGATACTTGGTGCTCACACACTAAATCTGAGTGATACACCATGAGGTAGTCTTCTATGCACATGGGATTACAATACCTCTGAAACTATCTAACAAATGTGCATAATAACTGAAATAGCAATTTTCAAATTTAAACAGACTCCTCCCATCAAAACTGTTGACGCAGACGTGTTTCAGCCCCCAATTTCTTCTGGGCCTCCTCAGGACAAGTGTCAGGAAACCAATGTACCAAATACCAAGTTCCAGATAAGCAGAGTCCCTCATACGCATGGAATAAACATATATACGTCTCAAGCACGGTGTTAGAGGACCTCTCTTGAAAACAGCAGTCTTTCAAGATAAAGATCCAGTCCTGGCAGGCATTTCTCTGCCACTCTCAAATAAACATACACTTATGTTTAAAGGGTGATATCCAGGACGACTATTCATTCCATGCCATTAATGCGTGATCATAAACTGGTCCTGGCAGGTATTACTCTGCCTCTCATAAGAACTACTATGCTTATAATTAACAAGCCAAAGTCTAGATGATTAATCGCTCCAGTGGTCTTAACTGGACACGCTGGCGGCAAGCTCACACAGGCGAGCAGGTTGAGACGCAGCAAAGTTAACTCTCAGAAATGAATCATAGCAACGGGGGCAGGGGGGTGGTCTGCCTCTGTCCCGGGCGGTACAAGTTTTTGTTGCGGCTCCACCCCCCACTCCTTAGCGCGGCCTCGGCCGGCTAAGGCGGGGACCGCCACGGGCAGCAGAGTGCCTAGCTATGCCACTGAAAGGTGTCTTGTTTCCCATGTTGCAATGAATGGAAGCACCGTTAGGGGCAGTGTGTGGCATCTTGTGAATTAAGTGTTTTCCCCTTGTAAGGGTACATGAAAAAAATTGAGAACCTTTCTCCATGATATGTTTTAGAAAGCGCTTGCTCCTAGCAGGCGACAATGTCTATTTCTCCATTGCTGGTCCCAGGAGAAGGGGCGAGAAGCACTCTGTTTGCTCAGGAGATTTGGGGGAGGGGGAGGCTTTGCCCGCAATGAGGTAGATGACCATATCTTGTTATCAGGGCAATGGCACATACAGGATGACTTTTCCTGTTGTGCCAAAAAAGAAAAAGCTAGCACCACTGCTGAACCCCAGGTAGAAGTGGTGAGTGCACTGGTGGAACTGAGAGTGCCATGGGAAAATGCCAATAACCATAATCCAAACCCCACATTAGTGCATGGAGGCATCCTGAAGGAAGGCGGTCTCTGCAGGGTACATTCTGCCCTAAGACGTGTGCATCCTCCCAGCCTTCCCACACCTGGAGTAGTTGGAAATTAAGGGCAGTAAGCGACATGCATCAATCTCTGGAGCTGACCTCATAGGGTGGCAAAAGAGTGCAACACAAGTCCAAAAGCTGTTAGAGGAGGCAAGAACAGTGGCAACTGGTGACATTTGAAAGTGGTGAGGCACAAACGATGGGTGTGAATTTTATTTAGTGAGCAATGCAAGCACACTTAATGTATAAACTTGGGGTCCGGGTGGGCCTCCTGAGAAATAATTAAAAAAAGATTTGCAAATGGTGCATTTTAAGGGAAATTAATTTTGTGATAAAGCAAGGCTTATAAATCAGTGGGAACATATAGTTTTGAAATATTAAACCCATTAAAAACTGCCCATACCTTAATATGTTCAACAATTACTGTAATGTGCAAATTGTACAACACAACAACTTCAGCACATTAAAGTGTATGCTTTCCCAGTGCCTTGCACGGCATTCAGCATCAACTTTGAAAGAAAATGCTCTAATCATGTTTCGGTAAGCACCCACAGCCTTTAATTTTGATTTTGACTGGTAAATATTTTGGCATTAGTGTTCCCCATGCACACACATTTCCACAAAATTGCAGTTGCAACTGGGATGCACGACCATAGGCACTTTGCGTAGGCTTCAGTCACTGCGCACGTACGCTCAATTAAAGCCCCTCATAAACACCTGGCATGGCTCAAAGTATGCACTATGCAAGAGTGAAAAGATGCACGGAACAAAAATTCAGTAACAAAACCTGATAACATAGCTACCACTCTTGGGAAATGCAAGATTAAGTAAAGTGTGAAAAAAGAGAGGTATTAAATCGCTGGCATGCATTGCCTTAACTTTTTTAATATTCATTGTTTATATATCAATCCATGTTTTTGGCATTAATATTAAAGGCACGAAGATATGGTCAGTATTATCACCATTCGGCAGATAACTGTCTTTTGTATACGCACATATATCTCCTTTTATGCTTGACTCAGATATTTGTATCAACTTTGCAAGGGATTGATGTTTGTCCTGCTTCTGGCGGTATTTCACAATACAGGAAAGAACATAAAGTCAGAATTACATATAGAAATTCCACTCCACACAACTTGTAATCAGGGCCATAGCATGTGTAGATATATGTTTAAGCTGACAGAATGAAAATTATAAGTACCAGAAAGCAATACACAAGGCCTTCATGAACTACTAAATAATGTCTCATTTAGGAGCAAATCTTCTAATATTTATGTGTTTTAGGTTGTATAAAATTTCTCTTGCAATACCCACTACTCCACTGTAAGACAATGGACTAAAGAAAGCACACATCTGTCTCATACTTTCGTTTTCAGCTGTGTCCAAATATTTTAAATAAGGACTTATTGCTCACAAGCAAGACCTCGTCTGCTGGGGTAACCTTGCCTCCTTTTCTCTTCCATTACCTGGTAGTAGTGCGTTTGCATCTACATATTACATTTTGAGCACTTCCTGTTTTTTAAACAGTCGCTGCATGTCTGTGCATCCGAGCTGCAGATGTTTTAAGTTTATGTTGGCAGAACTGCAAATGCATATTTTAACAAGCATTTACAATGCAATGGTCTCAGCACTGTTAAAGTTAGAGCTACTGGCATTGCTCATGACATTATTTTTATTTATGTTTTGGTTTTTAAAACATAAATAAATGGCATTATGTTGTGTTTTTAAAAGACCTATTGCGTTTGCACCCAAAAGGAGCCACACACACAAAGCCACTCCCACCCACACACAGAGCCGCCCTACACACACACAAAGCCACACACACACACAGAGCCCCCCCACACACACAGTCCCCCCCACACACACAGAGCCCCCCACCCACACACAGAGTCCCCCCACACACACAGAGCCCCCCACACACACAGCCACCCCCACCCACACACAGAGCCCCCCCACACACACAGAGCCCCCCCACACACACAGAGCCCCCCCACACACACAGAGCCCCCCACACACACAGAGCCCACCCAACACACACAGAGCCCCCCCACACACACACACAGAGCCCCCCCACACACACAGAGCCCCCCCCCCCACACACACACACACTCAAAGCCACACACACACACACTCAAAGCCACACACACACACACAGAACCCGCACACACACACAGAACCCCCCTCCACACACACACACACAGAACCACACACACAGGAAGACTCGCGGCTAAATAAAATGCAGCTCTCCTACGCTCAATACAGACCTACTTCATTCCCTATTAAAAAAGAACCAAAATAAACACTAGTAAGTGAGATCTGTTTATGGTGTGCAGGTCAGATAGTGGCGGATACTTTACCACCCCCCTCTGTCCCTACCTAGCCGGGCTCCAGCCTTGCCCCCTCCCTGGACCTCTAGCTGCCCAGTGCCAGCCTGCCCCGCCTTCCTTCAATGCCAGACCCCCTCCCACCCCACCCCCCCCCCGGCAGCCCTCAGAGCAAGCAACGGGGGTCCGCAGTCCAGACATGAATCCAAGCCCCCACCCAGCATCTCTCCTCCAATGCGAGACGCCAGAAGGGGGGCTGGTGTGGGGGTGAGAGAAGCATGTAGAGGAGGCGACTTTAAAGACATGCTGTAGAAATAATCTGTGTTTACAAGTAAAAGCTGCAACGAGGCTCCGCCCGCACCCTCACCACCCACCCCACCCCCCGTAGCACCCCCAGCACCCTCACCCCCTCATGAGATGTAATGAAACAAGACTGACGTACTAGAAGGAAAACACAACCACACAAACACGCAGGCAAGAATACAAAATAAGTACATATATTCTGCAAAATAAGTACCATAGCAGCTTGTCCTCCTGTCCAGGGCTCAGTCTGGGGTCCTGGCGGCAGGGTACAGTGCCGGAGAAAACACGCTGCGAAGAGGCAGCGCCAGAAACCGCTAAAACACTTTACCCACTCCAAACACACCTCATGCACAGAAAGAAACGCTACTGTGTACTGCAGAAAGTATTCATACATTGCAAAGGCTTTGTAAACAAAAATAAAACGTTTTTATGCCCACTTCATTGCAATGAAAAAACTAGGCAGCTCCATGTACACGATAGTTGCACAGGTCTTGACAGTGGGCTTTTTTGTTTTATATACTTCATATTAACTTTAAATATCGGCTATTTATTTTGCCTGCACTCATTCTTAAAGTTTACACTTTAAAATTGTAAATTGTGTATTTTAAGTGACATTGTAATATCGCAGCTGCCTGTGATCCAAGCCCTTGCATTCAGTGGCGACTTATCACTGTCCCTTCAAAAATCAAACTGATAACATCCAGGTGCAAGTGAAAGGGTAGGTGTTTAAAACCATCGCTAATAAAACAGAAGCATTGGTGAGTGATTTTAAATGTAAACTTATTACTGCAAGCATAAGGCAGAAACGTTTAGGTGACTGCATATTTTATTTATTCTTTTTTTATTTTTTGAGGTATATGCATGCAATATTTTTTTTTAACCCGTTTGCACCAGCTTGCCTGGCCAGACACACCATTATTGGTTAGCTTCTGCAACACCCTCAGGGCATCACCTCTGCAACAGTTCGACTGTGCCCTGGTTTAAAAGAACAGCGCTCCCTTTCACCCAACACTAGTTCCTGGCCTCTTCCCATCTCTGGATTCTGGTTTGAAGCACACCTCAGCCTCTGCCCATCACAGGCTCCTGGCTTATAGCACATCTCCCTCCTCATCTCATTGTTTGAACCTGCTTTACAGCACATCTCGCTCCCCTATCATCACCATCTCCCGGTTTGCTGCACCCCCCCCCGCTCGCTCTGCCCCCTGTGAATTGTGTTCCCTGAGAGTGAGATCTATCCCTGGAGCAGGGAGGCGCTGTGGCCAAGCTCCGCTCACAACCACCCGCGTCCTTTCTCCCCGAAGGGCCCGTAAACCTTTCATTGAACCAACCGTGGCAGACGAGGTGGCTCCGGGCGCTGCCTTCGCAGTGTGAGGACGAGTGCGGCCCTCCCCCCTCTCCGGGGTCTGAGCTGCTCCAATTAAAATGGACACTAAGCTAAAAGGTACGAGGCAGGGAAGGCGCACGTTTGTCGGCGCTGCCAACTCTGTTTACAACATCCCATTCACTCCGGCTCGATGTGTGCTCATTCCTACGCGGCAGTTGTACATTACCTCACATTAAGTGATTTCTTCCTATCCTCGTGTTCTTTCTCTTCGTCACCCTACTGCTTTCCTTACTCCCTCTTCATTTGTCTGCTCCTCTCTTCCACTTACTGTTGATTCATTACCTCCTACTCTCCTTTCCACTTATCCCTTTCTTTGCCCCCGTCGCATCCTAGATCTCTCTCGCATTCGCTCTTGCTGGTCGCTTCCTTGGGCACTGTTCGGTCGTTCCTCACGGCCCCACTCCAGAGCACCCCACGCCTCCTGTTGGCGGTGGCCTCAGAGCCGCAGCGCCGCCAGGCCAAGGGTCATAAATAACCCGTGGAGAGACTGACCCGCCGGAGCCCGGGGAAGCCGGAGACAGGGGGAGAGGAGGAGGGAGGTGAGAGGGCGGAGGAGGTGGGGAGGCTTAGCCGAGAAGCGAGAGACAGGCACAGACGCAACGCCCACGGATCGCATCAAGCTGGGGAAAAGAGTATGGGACCTCGGGGAGAGGGAGGGTGTGGGGAGCGGGACTTAAAAAAAGAGACAGAAACGCCCATGGATCGCATCAAGGAGGGGAAAATAGTAATTGACACACATCTCTTCCAATGGCTAGCCTCCATTTACGAAGCTAGCCAATGGAAGAGAGAGGCTGGATAAAGCCCCACACTGTTGAAGTCATAAAGTCTTCGGCTCCGCCCCCCCACTGCTTCGCAGTGGGACGGTAGCCTCGACCTAAAAAGGTGATTACTCCCACTTAGAGCATGTTAAACACTGCAGAAGATCGTATTATCTGTCCAAATGTTTCACCTCATTATTACTAGTTCTAAATCAGTCTGCAAACCGCGGCAACCAAAAGTTAGCACACTAAAATGTCTTGCATCCTGGATTGAGCTTTCATTACGACTTCTCTGGGCCTTAGCAGAGTATTTTCTGCTGTATTTGAATTTGTCTGCTGTAACACTTCAGTTTCTGCTCCTTTCACAGGCACAAATTACATTTTCAGCCATTCTGTCATAATTCTGTGTTGGAAACCAAGTAACCCAAATAACATTAAATGTAACTCCTGCAACGTGTAACTACATCAGTCCACTGCCTCAAGAATCTTGGAAGTGGAGGGAAAGAGAAAACAAAACAAATCAAAGTTAGACTTGCCTGAATATCTTCCGTGCTAAGTATTCCCAAACACTTTTTGAAAATTAGAGGCAGATAGACAGTGCCTCGCCTTGGTCTACTGAAAGAAATGTTGAAATACCAGAGTATACTACAATCCCTGAATGCCTGCCTTCGGCTTGCAGAGGCACACAGGCTCCTACCCCACATCCACTCCTACGTGTGACGAACGGGAAAGGGTGGGCCTATGCCAATGAATAATGGATGTCTGTCATCACACAGCGATAACGTCTCCAATGCCCAATACCGTGACGCTAAAAGCCTCCCTAGCCTACTGTGGATACTACCGTAGACTTCAATAGCAAAGAAGGGCTTTAGAGCGGTAAGCCCTGCATGCATTCAGAACGTTGATTTACTGGCTCACTGCCGTCTCCTGCTTCAGAGCGAGGTTGAGCAGGCAGCCTTGGACAGATACCCCAGATTTAAATAGATTGATTTATTTAGAGATACGATAATATCTCTAAATAAATACGTCTATTTAATATTTGTGTAGGAATCTGTAAGAATTTCAACAGGGTGAAGCCCCATAGGCCTAAATGAGAAATCATCCCTGGGCAAGAAGAGAGTAAGGCCACTCCTACCAGTGGCAAGAACCTAGAGCAGTAGTGAAGTGGACTTCACTAAATAGTCAAATGGAACTCCCAAGGGCAGGAATGTGGCAGAACAGAGATTACGCAATTGATCAGAACAAAGGGAAGGAGCTCAGGAGAGCCAGCCTCTCATGGCATACCACTTGCTGAGGTAGGCCCACCAGGTGGGCAGTGAGGTGCACAAGGGCACCCACCTTGTACAGAATAACAGAGTTAGATGGAGCACAGACCATAAAAACCGGGAATTTGCCAGAATATTAAGGACGACAACATAATAGAGAGCAAGCCTAGGCAGGGCCCCTCGGAGAGGGAGGTGTTATGAAGAGTTGTAGACAAATATTGATGGAAAGTAGTTTATTCCATAAAAAAGGCAGCACCACGAACAGGCATCCGTCAGCGCAGAACAGACTTTGCAACTGACCAGAACTGACACTGCACGGACTCGGACCAGGACTCTAGAATATCAGGGAGAGCTGAGGTCCAAGGTCCGTGCCATGACTATATTGAAAATAAACACACAATACAAATACTAAAGATACATAACACATCTTCCCTCTTTCAAATAAAACACAAAAATAAATACATAAATAAAACTCTACTCAAAACTTACTTTGAATCAAGGTTATAAAATCAGATAACCAAGAAGGTTTTTTACGTGAGCGTTTGCAAACTTCTGATCCCTCACCTTCACGAATGCAATCAGATTTACTGGAAACAGATGGAACAGAAACAACATTCTGATGCTCATTATTTACAATGGAAGTGTTGCAATTTTTATCTAAATTGACACAGTCATCTTCCAAAGTATCATTTAAAATCTTTTTCCTAGAACTAAAATCTTCCTTATACAATTCCTTCTCACCTTTAAGTACTGCAATTTTGTTAAGATTCCAAACTTTACCATTTGAAAGTTTAACAGCATTTTTCAACACTTCTTTCTCTTCAGAAGGACCCATAAATTGACTGTCACCTTTCGCAACTTTCCATGTTTTTTTTACCTTTACCAACATTCCAATTTGTATATCAATATCAGACTTCAAACCTTTTTTTACATCAAACTTGTGCTTATTCACCAGATGAGATTTTTCCATCCATTTTTTTAACCAAATCCAAATCCACCTGACATCTAGAAAATGGAATCAACCACAAAGGGTTTAATTTAGCTCTTGGTAACCTTCCCCTCATAATTTCAAAAGGAGCACAACTAGTCATCTCATTAGGAGTTATTCTGTACTTCCACACAGTTTTCAAAGCTTGAATCTCCCACTTGCCATCTTCAACACCAAACATCTGTATTGCTCCCTTCAAAACTCTATTGAACCTTTCAATTATTCCGTTACCACTAGGGTTGTATAAAGAAGTCGTACAATGCACAACCCCTGTTTTCTGAAAATACTCTTTAGCTTTGTTTGATAAGAATTGAACACCATTATCAGTACAAACACGGATGGGTAAACCTTCTAACGAAAAAACTTCATCCATAAACAACAAAACACTATCAGTATGGACTCTATCCACAATTTTCACAACCGGCCACTTAGAAAACAAATCAATGGCAGCAATTATATATTTATTTAAAGGACCAATGGGACCCATGATGTCCATAGCAAGAGATTCCCAAGGACCATTGGGAATTACTTGACCTTGTATGCTAGGTTTCAAGGTTCTCAGACTTTTATCCGAATTAGCACAATGAAAACAGTCCCTAACTAAACGTTCTACACACAAATCCAGACCAGGCCACCAAAATAATTTCTTCACTGATTGATTAGTTCTCACAATCCCATTGTGGCTATCATGAGCATGTTTAACAACAACGTTCCTCATACCAGAAGGGGGAATTACTTTGTCACCTCTCCAAATGACACCGTTTGAAACAGATAATTCATTCCTCACCTCCCAAAAACATCTCAAATAAGCAGAAAGATGTTTCTTATTGGGCCAACCCTCAATCAAAAACTTCTGGACCTCTAATAATACTTTATCTTTTGAAAATTCAATATTCCACTCTTCACTTCTAATAGGTAACGTACCCTCATCATGCACTAGAGCAATGTGAAAATCATCCCAGTAATTGTTAACCTTTTCCTTAAGAGGTAAGGGATGTCTAGAAAGAAAATCTGCAGTGGTATTCTCACGACCAGGAACATAAACTATTTTATAAACTAAATCCTGTAATCTCATAGACATACATGCAATTCTCGCTGAGGCATTAATCATTCCATCAGTAGTGAGTAAACGAACCAGGGGCTTGTGATCCGATCTAATCTCATATTCCTTACCCCAAACAAAAACTCTAAAATGTTCCAACCCCCATACCACAGCTAAAGTTTCTCTTTCAATTTTGGAATATCTCATTTCTGTGGGTGTCAAAGCTCTAGAAGCGTAAGCGATAACAACTTCTTTTCCATTTTCAGATCTTTGAGAAAACACAGCACCCAATCCTTTTCAGCTAGCATCTGTAGTAATAATACTCAACAACTTTGAATCAAAACTATTAAGAGCAGCAGCTTTCTCAATAGCAGACTTAACGTCACAAAATTCATTTTCGCACTCTGCAGTCCATAAAAACTTAGACTGAACCTTAAGCAACTGCCTGATGTTAAACACTCTACTAGAAAATTTCTTAATAAATTTGGCATAAAATTCAGTTTACCCCAAAAACGACCTAACTTCGTCTTTAGTAGTAGGCGAAGGAGCAGATTGAATAGCTTCAATGAGGTCAGGTTTGGGTTTGACACTCTCCTCACACAGTACATGACCCAAATATGTAAGCGATTGTAGTGTGTTGTATCTTGTTTATTCTGTTCTCGTGCTGATTATTCTTATCTCGTGTGCACATGCCTGAGCATGTGCACAGAATGTATACATGTATTCTTTTAAATGTGGAGACGCTTTCAGAAGCCAGGTGTCCGTTGTGCTTGGTCAGTTGCTGCTTGGACTCCTGGCTGATGAGGCGCTCCTCCTGTGATTGGAAACCTATCAATAAACTTCATTTGGATTATATTCCTTTTCTGGATTCTTATTCAAGACTATCTGTCTTCTACATATTGGCGACGATCGGGATTGTTTCCATCACCGACCCACGCAAAAGGATTTTTGACGAATTTGTTTTTTTTTTATTTCCGTCAAATTTGAACTTATGCAAGCGATCCCTTGATGACCTTTATACCATGCTGGTTTATTTGGTCAAGTCAAGCGGATCTTTGGATTATTTGGGCCACGTTTACTCTACGGAGGAGCGGATTTGAATTCGTTTCATCGACACTAGTGTGGATCTAAGTGTCGTCGGTGTTTTGTCTGGAGGCGGTAAACTACGATCAGAGACTTTGGTCTACGTTTGGAGACTTGGATCTGTCTTCGGATTTACCAAAAGGGTTGAATGTAAACTTGCCTCGGTTTACATTTTGAATTACGCGCTTACCGGCCTCCTGGAACGCCGGCATCGCGTCTTGGAACCATTACAGAGCCTTCGTCTGGAACTCTGAATACGCGTGGAATTCTGGGATTCACGCCTACGACGCTACGCACGGACGTCGCGTCGCACGTTTGACGCTACGCAAGGCGGCCATCTTTGTAAAGGTTGAAGATTCACGCTTCTGGTTTTGTTATCTACGTGTGATCGGAGTGTGGTCTCGGCGATTCACACGCCTCACGGACAGAGCAAGCATTAACGCTGCGTGTGACCTCGGCGATTCACACGCCTCACGATCAAGACTAATTTTAACAGTAACTATCTGTGAAGCGGTATTTGGTGCCTTTGGTCAAAGCGTTTTCTTTCAGCAGATTGTGTTATTCAGATTTTATGTTTTTTTTTCCTAGGTTTATAAGTTTTGCACATTTATTCTCTTGTTTTATTTCTGTTTTATATTTGTAACATGGCTTCTGTTAGGGAGGTCACTCAACCCCCTCCTTTCCTTGAGAAACCTGGAAAGCCTACTTTGTTATGGTCGGAGTGGTTTGGCCTGTTTGAAAATCACATTTTAGCAATTGATGCTTCTGACTATTCTCCTCCTAGGAAGTTTGCTCTTCTTTTTGGCAGTCTTGGGTTGGCGGCACAGCGCATTTTTAAGAGCCTGGTACCCATTCCCCCTCCAGCTGCTGATTCAGGTGATAATGAATGGAATGTTTATATAGAGGCTATTGCCAGATTAAAGAAGCAATTTGAGGAATCCCCTAACATCATGCTGGAGAGACACAATTTCTATAAGAGAAAACAAAAGGAGGATGAAAAAATTGACGAATATATTTCAGCATTGAGGGTGTTAGCTATTACCTGTGATTTTGGCCCTTTGCTGGACAATTATATTCGTGATCAATTTGTGTTCAATTGTTCCTCTACCAAAGTGAAGGAAAGAATTCTTAGTTGTAAGAATCCTTCATTGTCCGAAGTTATCGATCTTAGTCTTAGTATTGAAAGATCTGTAACTTCTACTAAAGCCATGGCCCTAGATACTGTCACTAAAGTTAACTTTATTTCAGATGATGTGTCTGACGATGGCCTATATGCTATTTCTAGTAAAGAAACTAAGGAAAAGTGGCAGAGTAAAACTAGTGGCAATACAAATAAGCAACATTTTTGTTTTAGATGTGGGTCTAAATTCCACATTGGGAATTTCAAAGGGTGTCCCGCCATGAACAAGCGTTGTGTTTTGTGCAAAAAAGTAGGACACTTCCAAAAGGTTTGCAGATTCCAAAAGAAATCTGTCAAGGTCAACTATGTAGATATGGAGGAATGTAGTGACACCTTTGATAGTCTAATGTTAATGGTGGAGTGTGATGATTCTGAACCTATTAAGGGACCTTTGTGCGAAGCCATACTTGACAATGTTAAATTACAGGTAATGGCTGATTCTGGAGCTCCCATTACTATTCTCAGAGACTCTAAATTTTTTGATAAATGGGGAAATGATGTGAAATTAAGTCAATCTGATGTTAATTCAAAAGCTTTCGGTGAGAAAGATATTGACATGTTAGGCTTTTTCTTAACGAGTGTGGAGGTCCTAGGTAGGTCCATTATCACAAAAGTCTACGTGGCGATTAAAGGAAAAGATATCGTAGGTTGGAAAGACCTCGCTAAAATGGGTTTATATCTTGTCCCGGGAGATGAAAATCCAATTAAAGTACGTGACTTTCCTATCTGCTTTATTGAGGATGCAAAAATTGATAGAGCTGATTTACTAAGTGAGTTTAAAAATGTGTTTAGTAATAAAATTGGCCTGGTGAGTGGCGCAGAACACAAAATTAGACTCATCCCTGGAGCATCCCCTGTTTTTCATAAGGTTCGCCCGTTCCCCTTAGTGTCAGGGCGGAACTTAAAAAGATGCTTGAGGATCTGGTTAAGGACAAGATTATAGAACCTTCAGAATCTTCCCAATGGGTTGCGCCCATCATCGTAGCACGCAAGAAAAATAACGAGATCAGGCTATGCGCAGACCTCAGGGGTCTTAATAAAAATATTAAAATTGACTGTCATCCTCTCCCTAAAATTCAAGAACTATTAGCAAATCTGGGCGGAGCCAGGTGGTTTTCATTGTTGGACTTAAAGTCCGCTTACCATCAGATCCCCTTGTCTAAGGATTCTCAGGAGTTAATAACCTTTGTGACCCCATTTGGAGCTTTTAAGTTTCTGAGGCTCCCATTCGGGTTAGCTTCAGCGGCTAGCGTTTTCCAGAGGTTAATGGACTCTTTGTTTGGGGATCTGGTGGGGGTACAAGCATATTTGGATGACATTTTGGTTTTCGCAAAAACAATGGAGGAACATAATGTCCTACTCAAAAAGGTGTTGTCCATTCTGGGTAGTAGGGGCATGACAGTCAGGGAAGACAAATGCAAGTTCGGGGTGTCTGAATTAGAGTATTTGGGTCATTCAATTTCGAAATCTGGCATTAGACCAAAATTTTCTGTGGTTAGGGCTTTAATGGAAGCTAAACCTCCTAGTGATAAAGATGCCCTGCGTTCGTTTCTGGGCCTAGCTGAATACTATGCCAGATTTGTAGAAGGGTATGCTCAAGTGGTGGAACCTTTGAGGTTACTTCTCAAGAAGGGACAAAAATTTGTTTGGACAAAAGATTTGGATGAGACTTTTGCTAAAGTCAAGAATTTAATTGTTTCTGCACGTTCCCTTCAGGCGTTTAGGGATGATTCCATGTGCATCATTGCTGTAGATGCGAGCATGAAAGGTCTTGGGGCTGTGCTTTGTCAGCAGGTGGAGGGCAAGGAACACACGGTGGCTTTTGCCTCTAGATCTTTGAAGGACTTTGAAAAGCACTACAGCACAATTGAAAGGGAGGCGTTAGCCTGTGTATGGGCGGCCCAAAAGTTTAAAATGTACATCTGGGGTCGCAAGTTCGTAATACTATCTGATCACAAACCTCTTTCATTTATTTTTAGCAAAGTTTCTGGTACCAATAGTCTTTCTCCTAGACTGACTAGACTGGTTTCTAAACTGCAGGAATTCAATTTCGAATTAAGGCACATCACTGGGGGTAAAAACTTCAGAGCAGATTGCTTGTCCAGGATGTTGATGGACAAAGATGATGAGGATGATTTAGTTGAAGAAGATGTGGAATGTGTCTCTATGGTGGATGCTATTGAGGAGTGGAATTCAGTCATTTCTGAAAAGGATTGGAAAGAGGCTAGTGAAATGGATGGTGTTTTGTCCCAGGCTTTGGAGTTTTCAGCTAAGACTTGGCCAGACGTTAGGAATCTATCTGGGGATCTAAGGAATTTCGCTCAGGTGGCAGAGGAACTCTCAGTCAAGGATGGAGTTTTATTAAGAGGCGATAAATTTGTTCCACCCAGTGGTTTAAGGAACACTGTTATCAAGTTAGCTCACGAAGGTCACCTTGGTGTGACCAAGACCTGTATGAGAATCAAAGCTCATTATTGGTGGCCGGGTATTGACTCACAAGTAAGGGCTACTGTGGACAATTGCGAAGAATGTTTGTTGTCTGATAAACATTGGAAGACTCATCAAGCCCCTTTACAACCTTCTCAATTTCCAGGGATGGCTTGGGAGAAGGTTGCTTTAGATTTCTCCGGCCCATATAAAGTTCTTCCGGAAGGGAAGAGGTACCTTATCTTAGCAATCGATTACTTCTCTAAATGGATGTATTATAGGTTCGTGGAGGCTCCGGATTCTAATAATACCATTGCTTTCCTTGAAAGATTGTTCTTGTTGGAAGGAGCACCTCGAACCTTAGTAACTGACAATGGGACCCATTTTGTCTCTGACAAGATGTGTAAATTTTTGAAAACACACGACGTGAAACAGTTGAAGGTAGCACTTTATTCGCCCTCATCTAATGGTCTAGTTGAGCGGGGCAATAAAGTCTTGAAAGAAGGTATACAAACAGCCATAGCGTCGGGTGTGGATGTTTTTAAATTTTTGGAGAAGAAAATTTGGAATTATAATGTCTCACCCCATTGTACGACCCAAATGTCCCCTTTCCAACTGTTGCGGGGAAGGGAATTTCATTCTCCTTTATTTCCTGCTTGGTTAAGGAAAGTGGAGGGCATTCAATTTCCTTCTGTTAGGGAGGACATTGACTTTTCAGTCAAGCAGAAACAGGCAGTAATGAAGGAAAATTATGACAAGTCAAAATGTGTAAAAGACATTCAGATGTTGGTGGGGGATTGGGTTATGATCAAAAAACCCTATAAGGTTGCGAAAGGTTTGTCTATGTTCTCAAGTCCTGTGCAAATCCTTAAAGTCAGTAAAAACGCAGTCTTTTTGGGGGACAAAGGTTGGTGGAACGTGAGACAATTGGCAAACTTGACTGCAGATCAAGCTGCCCTCATTTCTAGGAGGAAAAATGTATCCAATCAGGAGGGTTGTGATTGGTCACATTGGCTTCAACAAAAAATAATTCAAGCTAGCGTAGGTTTGCCTTCTACGGCACCTGTTCCATCTAATAATGTTTCCCCTGCTCATAATACTGTTGTTTCCCCTGCGGTCCCGTCTTGCAGTCGCAGTGGTCGTATTAGGAGACCCCCTGCAAGATATAACGAGTTTATATCTTTTTAATTGTTTAATTAATTCTCTTTTCTGTATTTGCATAAGGGGGAAGGTGATGTAGTGTGTTGTATCTTGTTTATTCTGTTCTCGTGCTGATTATTCTTATCTCGTGTGCACATGCCTGAGCATGTGCACAGAATGTATACATGTATTCTTTTAAATGTGGAGACGCTTTCAGAAGCCAGGTGTCCGTTGTGCTTGGTCAGTTGCTGCTTGGACTCCAGGCTGATGAGGCGCTCCTCCTGTGATTGGAAACCTATCAATAAACTTCATTTGGATTATATTCCTTTTCTGGATTCTTATTCAAGACTATCTGTCTTCTACAGCGATTTAACATAAAATTTACATTTCGAATGTTTAACAGTAAGCCCCTTGGTTGACAACTTTTCAAGAACATTTTCCAAGGTTTCATCATGGACCAATTTATCATCACCATATATAAGTATGTCGTCCTAGAAACAGACCACGTTCTTACAATCCTTGAACATATAATGCATAATTCGCTGAAATACAGCCGCAGCTGAAGCGAGGCCAAACGGCATCCTTTTGAACTGAAAGCAGCCAAAAGGTGTCACAAAAGCAGTGTATTTCTTGCTATTATCATCCAAAACAATTTGGTGGTACGCTGATGATAAATCAATACATGAAAAAAATTTTGCTTTTCCAATTTGGGACAACATTTCCGTTATGCGGGCCAAGGGAAACTGATCAACAACAATATTAGTATTAAGATGGCAGAGATCAATACATAATCTTATACAACCATTGGAACGCCTAGCTACTACAATGGGAGATACCCACTCAGATGACTGTATTCTTTCTATAATGTCATTTTCAATTAGTTTATCCGAATCTTTTTGTACATCCTCCCTCACAGCAGTTGGAATATTCCTTGCTTTATACATTTTTGGGCAAGCATTTTCTTTAAGAATAATCTTAAGTTTATAATTTTCTAACGTGCCTATACACTCATTGAAAACTTTAGGATATTTCTTGAGCATAGAATCACCACATTGACTAGAGTCACCAACTACCATGACTGTTTCAGGTCCGTTGGGATTCAGAATGATATCAAGTTTCCCTTGATCGAACCATCCTAAAACTGAAGGACCATGTTTTGAGGCGTATAGTTTAGCCAAGCATTCCCGTCCCTTGAATCTAAAAACAAGTACTCTGAATCCCAAAATATCAATTTTGCCCCTAAGTATGTAACTGGATTGATGTCACAAGGATATAACAAGGAGACAAGAATATCTACAAACTTAGACTTCCAAACATTTTTATTAATTATAGTATAGGGAGACCCAGAATCTGCATAAATTTGAATCCCAACGCCACCAATTGTCATGTCACAAATTGGCTTTTTTTTTAAAGCACCACTATCGATGTTTAAAACTACAGGCGAATCACCAATGATATTGAGCATATAAGACTTCTCAAATTCATTAAATTTTTGCTCAAAATCACTTCCATCCGAATCAGCATCTTCAACACACTTAACTTTTTTATAAATCCGCTTCCTGCATGCTTTAGCTATATGACCAATGGCACCACAAACAGAACACCTTTGCTTTATAGCAGGACATCCTTTGAAGTTAGCTAAATGTGAACTGCTATCACACCTGAAGCATTTTAATTTATTGTTGTCATTATACTGTCCTTTAGTAGTAGTATTCTTCTTAAAATTCGCCTTTGGTCTTGTACTATCAACTTTCGCAACAACATTGTCACTTTTAATATTTCCCTCGTTTTTAACTTATTTTGCACTTCTGCAAGACATCTCCGCCTTTCTGATTATAGCCAGAATATCGTCTAATTTTGAATCCCCATTAATCCAAAGTCTATCTTGAATAGATGAGTCTTTTACGTGCATAACGAGTTGATCTCTTATTAAATCTTCTTGTAACGTGCCAAATTGACAGTCCAAAGATAATGTCATTAGCGCAGAAACGTAATTATCCACAGACTCCTCTGAGTTTTGTTTCCTTTGAAAAAATGTATATCGCAAAATGCCAATACACACTTTAGGTTTAAAATAACGATCAAAATCATCAATGGCAGCTGTAAAAACATTCTGATCACTGCCTCCACTGACTCTTGGCATTTGGTTATAAGCTTTAAGTCCTTCTGGACCAACTGAATGCAAGAAAATACCTTTCTTGTCTGCCGCAGACATTGTTCCTTTAGCATCCAAAGTGTCTATATAGTTGCATACATGGTGTGCCTCCAGCAGGCCAAAAACATTGAGGTGGGGCCAAATTGTAGTTTTGCGTAGTAGACATTCTCAGTAAATTTTAAAAAACGGAATGAATACTTCTGAATGAAAACAACCAATAGCACTTCTGTTCAATAAAGAAAAAAAACTATATGTTGCTCCCCCAAAATCGTAGTTGAAAAAGCTCAAGGTTAAATAATTTCACTGAATAATAAATAAATTATGCACACCAATTGTTGAGAAAAATAAACTCAAAAACTGTTGTTCGGTAATTTTTTTTTTAATACATAAATTACCTTAAACGAAGTATCACAGCACGAAACTCCAAACAGTCACAACAGCGAGTTGCAAGGCACAACAAAATGGTGGCATGTCTTGCCCGTCAATAAAAGCGTGCGTAATGACAAAGGCGGAAACTCAGGCAAAGTAAGTGTGTGACGCATAAGCCACTTCCATAAAGAATAAAGGAGGACTCGTGCAAGACTGCACATTCTGAATGCCGAAGATTCCACTGACGCTCTCGCGTTCTTCAATACGTTGAGGTGAGCATTTTCCAAAATACGGAACAAAACTCTCAAGTGCGCTGCTCTGAAACTGCAATTAATTCACCTCAAAGAGAAAAATGACGGATGTCAGAAACGATGTTTCCTCGAATGAACAATCCAAATATTTTGGTATTTAAATCGTAATAGGCAAAAACGAAAACACCAAAAAAATAAGAATTCTCCCAATCAGCGTAGGTTCATGGAGGTGATGCTGCTTTCCGTCGTCACCAATATTGTTATGAAGAGTCGTAGACAAATATTGATGGAAAGTAGTTTATTCCATAAAAAAGCAGCACCACGAACAGGCATCCGTCAGCGCAGAACAGACTTTGCAACTGACCAGAACTGACACGGCACGGACTCGGACCAGGACTCTAGAACATCAGGGAGAGCCGAGGTCCAAGGTCCGTGCCATGACTATATTGAAAATAAACACACAACACAAATACTAAAGAAACATAACAGGAGGTGCTGAGCAGAAGAACATGGGGTTACCGGGATGACCAATATGGCGGGTTCTGAACAGAGCACCCTGATGAGTGCTAGGTCAGGGGGGTCACCCCTTGCTCCAGACTACAGCCCAGGCAGAACCAGAATGATGTATTGGGCACAGTGAACACCCATGGCACAGGAAGTGGCTATGACACAAAAACAGAGGTGGGTCAGCAGAGAGCGACTGTTCAAGAGACACATGAAGATATAGCGGGGAAAGAGGTACACACAGAGTTGGAGGGAGGCAAATTAATACAATAGATTATTAGAAATGAAGATGAGAGACATGACTGGGGAATGCCAGATGGGCAGCGGAGTACAGGGCTGCTCCCAAGTGTATGGTAGTGATGGTACACAGACAGTCCGAGTAATAGAATCCAACAACAATGGGGTTGCATGGTTACCAAGGGTGAGTTGGGAATAGAAGAAAGTTCTGACAGTAAAAGGTCATAGATTGGGGAAGGCCTGGGGAGGGGGTAATGGAGGAAAAATAGGCATTACGGAAGTTGTTGTCGGTCATGAGATGCAAGGGAAAGGAGACACAAATCCATGGAATCAGATTAAGAAATTGTGGCTCGAGGAAGGCAATCAGGGAGAAATGGCAGCTCAGGTATGGGTGGGAGAGTAATGTAAACAAAAAGTGTCAGTGGTCCTATGGAAGAGTGCAGGAACAGAGGGCTGAGAGAGAAATGTCCCAGGAGGTCACAGAGCTGGAGGTGGAGTGGGTGGGAGTGGGTGGGAGCAATTGCGGTCTTCCAGGAAAGATGACACCGTCGCAGCTCAATGGTAAGATCACCTTTAATGTTAACATCTCATCCAACAGTGCTCAATCTCTAACTTCCACCCAACCCCACAATCCCTTCTGACCTAGTAACATTCTAATCATCAATGTTGCGATGATTAGAAAAAATGAACGTGCCTAACAAAAATGAATGTGTCCTTCTGTAACGAAACTGGTGCTATGTGTCAGGTCTAGTTTACTCTACATAAAACCGTAAAAATAAATATTTATACAAAGAGAGAAACTTGAACAGCGGACTGTTATTACTGTACCTCACACCAGTTTCATATATAGTGAAGGTCCTGTGCAACAAGCCCCGGCACCAGCCGTCAAGTGATGCCTCTGTGTTCCAGATCCGAATTGTAGCGAGGGGTGGGCGTGCGCCAGGTAATGAAGTCCTGAGAATCGGTATAGTGTTTCGAAAAGTCATTATTTCAAATTGATCGATTCACACGATATAGGAGCATTACACTCAGCCAACGCATTTCGTTCTTACATCGAGAACTTCATCAGGGATCAAAAGTGGCATAAAATAACACTTACTCAAAGAAAAGATTACAGCGTATAAAAATTAATTACAAAAAAGAGAAAAGGAAGAAAACACAAAGCAGGACTGGAAAGGCAGAACATAATAGGACCAAAGTTAATATCAAAATCAGAAGAAGAAACAAAACATACTAAACATTACAGTACAATCCAATAATGAGTGGGAGAGAAACTGCACTGTATGGCACCGCATGGAGTGCACGAAGGACATAAATACAGGACAAGCAATCCTAAACATGCTAATAGCACAGGAAAATATTATTTCCATAGAAAAAAAAGGAAAAGGAGACAACCACGTTGTATAAGGGTATGTTGGAATTCTTTAAGGCAGAGGAGAGAAAGCTGGCCAAGCTTCCAAAAATGCTGACTAACATAGACACACATTCGGCAGGCTTCGCCATATTTGAAGTATCATGTGAAAAGCTCCCGGAGAATAGTGTTCCTCCATGGAAATACATGGACATAATATATACAGACAGCTTTAGACTTTTTTTGGGTGATGTCTTGCATGGATTCGGTACAATGATAAGTTTAGGTCCAGGATGTAGCCTACTTGGGGTGACTTGAACAATGAGCTTTCCCTACAGTTTATGGCGCTGATAAGGCTCTACCAACAGCGCACAAAGCAAGTGGTTTGCCACTGCCCTATATGCTGTTTCTATGATTCCCACCCTGGGGAAGATCACCCGGACAAGGTCCAGCAGACATATCAATAAGGAGACAGTTTCAGCGGTTCCCCTGTCTTTTAAGACATAAATGCTCAAAATGTGGAGATAAGCACCCTGACTCCAAGCCAGGATCCAATTTCAGGGTGGAAGTATCCAGAACAAAGGGGTGGTGGGTGGGGGCAACTAGACCAGTTAAATCTGAAGCGTGGGTTGCTATGCATGCCTGACGTTGTTATAGCCCCTTTTCTATGGAAGGGGGTTACACGAATATTCCGCATGCCTTACGAGGGATTGAGAAGAGGCAGAAAATCTAAGGTCCTGCAATGAAAAAAAAGAACTAGTAGCAGAGCATTTGAAGGAAGTGGAAGGAGCCTGGTTGGAATGCCCCTTTAGCGAGCCGTCACAACAGAAGTTGACAGCCTTGCTTCTAGGAATAGTTTCATAGACGGTGCAGCTGAATTTCGCCTTATCCACCAACTCATGGGGCCAGAAGGAACATCTGTAAACTGTTTCTACACTATACCAATATTATTACGGCAATTGTACTAATGAGAAAATGCGGTAAAAGCACTGAGCTAGGGAAGGCAGATATAAAGTCGACATTTCAATTTCTACAAGTCCACTGTTCAGTTTCAAGGACACTACTCCATGGACAAAAAATGCCGATGGGGTGTTAACTCCATGTTCAGTGTTAGAAAAATTCAGCTCATTGGACGAATGGGTGGTGAGGCAAACATCCAGGTCTGAGAATCTGCTGCAGTACCTGGATGATTTTTTGGGGGTAGGACAGAGGAGAATGGTGAGTGCAACAGATAGATGAGAACACTAAAATGGGTAGCTGTAAAGCTTGGCATGCTGCTAGCCCCTGAAAAAACAGAGATTCCAAGCACACGATTGGCGTTTCTAAGTATAGAAAGATACTCATTTGCAATGGTGTCACGACTGCCTAGCGACCAGTTGACTACCTTGACTAGCCTATTAACGGATGTAACTGCTAGGAAGAAAATGAATAGAGGAACCTGCAATAGGTGCCTAGTACCTCAACTTTGCCAGCAGTGTGGTGGCCCCTGACAGTGTTTCATAGGTCCCTAGCTTTGGCCAACAGGGGGGCTACAAAACAGCACCACAGAGTGAGAATTACAGAGAGATCAAGAAAAGATTTATTGATTTGGCTAAGACTCTTTAAAAGGTACAATGAAGTTATGTTGTGGTGCCAGGATGATCCTTTGAATAGTGGAGTTCTTTTCTGATACATCAGTCAGAGGTGGTTTCGGGGAAAACTAGTGCTGCATAGAGGTGTGGTCAATGGTATAGAAGAAAAAACAACACATCACTGCCTTTTTAAAGCTTTCCCTTGCGGTATGGCAGTGAGACCATGGGTAGAAGAGAAGTTAAAAGAATAAAACATGACATTTGTTTTTGATAGTGAGTCAGTGGTGCATGTGATCAACAGGATGACAACAAGGACTGAAAGTATATTATGACTGTTGGGAGAACTGGTCCTGGTGTGTTTGAGCTGGAATATTCTGCTCCGAGCGAGGCACATAAGAGGTTTAGACAATGGGGTGGCTGATGCATTCTCTCATTCAGTATGCAAGGGTCCGTGTTTTGCCCTCAAAGAGGACTAGAGAGGCCTAAAAGTACCCTGGTATTTGTGAGAACTATGCAGGTAGAGGAAACGTTTCTGGCCAAGTTGACAAGGAAGACTTACAGTCTGACTTTTGAAGAGTTCATGAACTCAGAAGCAAAGAAGTCAGGAGATAACTCATGGTCCTACCCACGGTCACGGTGTGGGTAGGTTAGCGCACTAGATTCAAGGGGATCGCCTACTTATGGTGGCAGCTGAGTTGATGCGCAGTGGACGTGCGCAGAAGGCACGCCGCTGGCGTGCCTGAGGCAAGCCTGTCTGCGGTCGTCCGCACCCGACCGGGACCAGTGGCCAGGAACCCTGCTCAACCTCACCCAGACCCTGCTGGAATAATAAGGTTCCCTAAAAAAGAACTAGAATTACTTAGGCCAGCCATGTCCCCACTCTGCTTACATTCACTCAATGGGTGTCAGAACCCACTGCCAAAACTGTGACTTCTCACTAAATACAACCCTGCCTAACTTAAGCCGCAAACAGGTCATGAGCAATAATCACAAGCATTGGAAGATGGGCCTCATTAACTGCAGATCCCTCCCTGGTCACAAAATTGAGATTGGGATGCTAATAGAGGAGGAAGACCTTTATGTTCTGTTTCTTACAGAAAAGTGGCTCAATGAAAGCTCAATGTCAGACATCATAGCAATCCTCCCCACAGGCTATGGGATACACAGACTTGACAGGGTGGGAAAAGCAGGAGGTGGTGTGGCCATCCTTTAAAAGCTACTAGTGAGCTGCTCCATCAGCTCCCTCAAAATAACCAATTGGGAGGCCATCCAATTCAGATTGGCTCTCACCCCCACGTCCTCCTTCTCTGGCAGTCTTATTTACAGGCCCCTAGGGACATGTGCATCCTTCATAGAGTTCATACCCGATCTCCTAGCCGGCTTAATAATAGGAAAAAGCGCATTCACCACACTGGGCGATTTTAACACCCACTTGGACGATACAAATAACCCATCCTCCAAGCGACTTTTATCCGACCTGGAGACAATGCAACTAACCTAGCGTGTGGGTTCCCCCACGCATGAAAAAGGGCACATTCTAGACCCAATCTTTACAAATGACCATAGACTACAGGCTCTTACTCCGATCCAGATCCCCTGATCAGACCACTTCTACATTCCTATCCTGTATGAGAAGGCATCTACCCATAAGCGGGCAGCACAGACCTGGGACGTAAATGTCCCATGCTTGCACCAGAAACCTGGACCAGTCACCTGGAGGCAACTATCCCTCCAACATCAGAAAACCTTTACGAGGCGCACAAGCTATGGTCAGGATCTCCAGCTCAGTTGATAAAGGTTTTCAGAAACCCAAACTGGCAGGGCAGCATAACCCCAATCGAGCAGCATGGTTCAACCCCCAGCTAGCGGCCCAAAAGAAACACTGTAAAAAACTTGAAAGGAGCTGGAGGAATATGTATGCCCCAGACCTCAAATCATCATACACAGTTGCCATAGGACAATATCAGGATGATATCAAGAGAGCACAGGCAGTTTTCTTTGATGAGAGGATTGATAGGTCCTTCAATTCTTCCAAAGAACTAAAAGAATTCGTGAAATATCTTACCACAATTGAACCATGCACACACATTCCCAACCCTCAAAGCAGGGATGTATAAAACTAGCCACCTCTTTTAAGAACAAAGTTGAATACATCTGCAACTCGATACACACACACACACTCCGGGGGCATCCCCTAAGGGACGCAGAACAGATCAGACAGGTCAGACTCTTATCCCTTCCCAAAACTACCCAAGCTGACTCCACCCCCTTCATTGCTCTCCTTCTCTACGTTGAGCAAAGAACGTACAGGCCTCCTCCTGAGTAACACCAAATCGGGGTCTCCAAGAGATCCCACCCCCCTCACATCCTATCCCAGGGGGGCAACATCTTTCTGCACAACATGGCTGACCTTATTTCATTATCTCTTGGAAAAGGCCTAGTGTCCAAAGAATGGAAGCATGCCATAGTGAAGCCCCTGCTCAAAAAAAACCAATTGGACCCTACAACTATGGGAAACTACAGGCCCATCTCATTCCTACCCATTTTGGGGAAAGTAGCAGAGAAACACGTCAAAAGCTCTATCCCTCAGTTCTTGGAGGATAATGACATCCTGCTCCAGTCTCAGATGGGGTTTCGCCTGGAACACAGTACTGAGTCTGCTCTGCTAGTAATCACAGAGAAACTAAAAGCTACACTCGACCAAGGCAGAGCTGCCACAATTCTGCTCTGAGGCCTAAGTGTGGCATTCAACACCGTAGACCACAAGATCATAATCAACAGGCGCAAAGAGATAGGGATTAGAGATAAAACCAATCAATGGGCAGCCTCGTTCCTGAGCGAGAGATCCTTCCAGTGTATGGAGGCAGGCATCCTCTCAGATATATTCACATCCCCATGCGGAGTACCCCAGGGCTCATCATTGAGCCCAACCCTTTTCAAAATTTACCTGAGCCCTCAAGCACACATGGTACCGGAATTTAGCTTATCTATTGTATCCTACGCTGATGACACCCAGCTGGTGGTCTCAGTGTCTGAAGAACCCAGCTCAACCGATTTCTAATTAGTTCCATGCTTCAAAAAAATAGGAACTTGGATGGCTAACTGCAGCTTAAAATTGAATGGGGACAAACCGAAACTTATGTTCCTAGGCAATGGCCCAGGGCCAGGGCTGGGCTCAGCTGGCTGGGGAATTGCCCTCCACCACTCCTAAAACTTCCATAAAAAACCTGAGATGTGGTTAGACCAAAACCTATCCGTGGAAACACAGGCCAAAAAACTTTTGGCTATCTGCTTCGTGATGCTACGAATGATCCGTAAAATCATGAATCTAATCTCAGAAACATCTAGAAAGACGGGGGTGCAGGCCCTTGTGGTCTTGCGACTGGACTACGGCAACTCTTTGTACCTTGGCTCTCCTAAATATGTTACAGACAGGCTGCAGGTGGTCCAGAATGCGGCAGCCAGAATGCTTCTCAAGATCCCCAGGCATGAAATGGCGAGAGCGTCTCTGAAGAAGCTGCATTGGCTACCAATCCAATCCAGGGTTACATTCAAGGCCCTCTGCATAGCCCACAAGGCAATGCAAGGGAGAAGTCTGACCATGATAAACTCCTTGGTATCCCCATACATTCTGACCAGGCACCTCAGGTCAAGAGCCAGCTTCCTGATGAACACCCCAAAGCTTAGAAAATCCTGATGGGGTAGAAGAGCCTTTTCACACCTGGTCCCAAAACTCTGGGATACAATTACCCCAGAACTAAGACTGGTCAAAACAAAAACAAATGGTTTTTCAGAAAAAAAACTCGAAACTTGGCTGTTTCCCTGAGTCCTTACATTATGACTGCTCCTCTCAGCAGCGCTGGGAAGCCTTTGGGTAGCCAGGCGCTTTATAAATCCCATAAACATAAACATAGTCATGGGGAATAGTTAGGAAAGTTGAAAAGATAGCAGCACCTATGACAATTGAAGAGACAATAGCTCAATTCTTATGGGAAGTGTTTCTATGAAATGATCCATGTGGGAGTGAGCTTGGTAAGAGGATACCAGAGAGTAGAGAATGAGTGGGGAATTGCAAAAACTGGTTACAACTAAGGTTTTGAGAGTTTTGATGGGCCCCGTGAGAAATGCCTGTGCCTACACCTGGGAAGGGGGTGTTGTTCTGGGCTTTCTTTATGGTACTGTTCTGGCATTGGGAAGTCAGCGCTGGTGAGGAAAAAGAAATCGAAGATTTGAAAAAGGATGACCTAGGACCAGAAAACTGATAGGTTTTTGTATACAATGAAGTAAGACAGAAAAGAAAGGAAAGGGGATCCTGATCTGTTTAAACTGTTTGCAGAAGGAGGCTTTTGCCCAGTAAAGTAGATGGAGGGTTTTTAGAACCTGAAGAGGGGTGCCGGGGCCTCTTTTTAAGCTTGCATATGGCACAAAGGAGATGAAAGCACAATTATTTTAGACTATGAGGATGTTTGAGACTATGAGTTTGGATTGAGAAGGAGTTTGTAATCCATTCTTTCAGGATAGTCTCGCCAACCAAATGGCTTTGAGTGGGCTTGAGGAAAGACAGGCTGAGAGGCCACGGCAGATGGAAGAGCGATTCAATGTGAGGCTATATGAGGAAGGTGCACAAGGGGAATTGTGTGGGTGGGCTAATGGTTGGAATTTCTTCTTGTAGCTCTGGAACACAGGAGAGATAGGAAGAGACAAATTTGGATACACGGGCATTCTGTTGTGAAATGGTATGGGGAGCATGCGGGAAAGTAGTTTTTCGAAGAACCATTCGGAATTAAATTTGAATTGATGGCCGTACATTGGTACGGCTTGAGGGGAATGAGTTGGGGCCAGCTGATGCTATCAAGGTGGGAATTGAGATCAAAGTGTTCGCTGCTGGATGTTGTGGTGTTACACTAGGGGATAGTGACCTGGTTCAGTCAGCAGGGTTAGAAGTGATAAAAAAATGACCAAGAAAGACATAAGCCTGCTACTGGAGAGATGGGAAGGGACGGTGATGTTTGAGACTCTGCTATAGTAGAGCAGCTCATGGAGATGGGCAAGGATGTTCACAGCAATATACGGAGCATGGGAGACATTTATTAGAGTGAAATATCAGGCTTTTTGTAAGGCTAAGAGGAAGAAGGTGGTTAAGCACAGTGAGATTGTTTATGACTTTAGGATACACTCCAGAGCCCCATCGGATCTATGCTCGTATCGCATCTTCCACAGAGCAGCCAATGCCAGCTCCCGAGAGCGTTGCTGCATCATCGGCCGCTCCATCGAAACCGCCACCTTCCCCGACAGCTGGAAACCCACCTATTACCTCTGGTGACCACTTCAGGCCACAGCTGCAGCAGTGACAAAATCGGTATAAAGGAAACAGATGAGATGAAGAGAAAGGAGGAAGCAAACTTTCTTTCAAACTAGCAGTATGCCCCTTAGTGCCTCTTGAAGACTGGATTTCAGGTAGAAGGCCTTTCAATGCATCTTTTCCATGCCATATTAGTCATGAGCTGCAGTTTATGAGGTTGATGCCTCCTATCAATCAATCTATCAATCCTTTGTAAAGCATGGATACTCACCTGTGAGGGTCTCAAGAAACTGAGGGGAGGGGCTGCTGATCCATCTAGGCATGGAGGTTCAGTGGAAGAGCCAGGTCTTGATATCCTTCCTAAATTGGGTCAGCAACAGGGATTGCCTGAGGTGGAGGGGCAGGGTGTACCAGTTCTTGGTGGTGAAGCAGGAGAAGGATCTTCCTCTGGTTATAGTCTTTTGAATCCATGGGACTGTGGCCAGGGCAAGTTGGCTGGAGCGGAGTTGTCTGGTGGGTACATGGAATGAGAGGTGGTGGCTCAGATATGCTGGTACTGAGTTTTAGAGAGCTTTGTAGGCGTGGGTGAGGAGCTTGAAGGTGATTCTGTTGTTGGCTGAGAGCCAGTGGAGTATTTGGAGGTGCTGAGTTATGTGGCTGCAGCAGGGGATGTTGAGGAGCACTATGGCTGTTGTGTTTTGAACCTTCTATAGTTTTCTGAGCTGTTTCTACGTCAAGCCGGCATAGAGTGTGTTACCATAGTTGAGTCTGCTGGTGGTGAGTGCCTGGGTGACCGTCTTTTTGGATTCCGTGGAGATACATCTGAATGTCTGTAAAGATGTCACAGCCATACCAGTGTAGATCCAAGTTTTATTGAAGCATAGGAAATAATACAGGTGAGCGCCAGGGAGCAGCCGCTGCCTTACACCTAAGCTCTGCAACTGCCCCTCAATCATAAGATGCAGCACACACATTCTAGATGGCATCATAACATTCTTACTACCACCCACGAGCCTTAAAGATAAAGAGCAACACAACACATCCCCCTCTCTTCAATAAGAGAAGAGAAAGGAGACATACCTAAAAGGAACAAAAACAAAGCAACTAAAACAAAAGAAAATAAAGGAACAAAATTGGAAAGACAAAAACTAAATAATAGCACTAATTATTCCGTAACATAGTCTTTGAGCCAAGAGGGTAAAGTACGAGTTCTTTTACCCAAACCCCTCTCAACAACATTCAACTCACCACTGACATTGTTTAAAACACCACTGGCCTTGTGAACACCGAGACTTCCCCCCTCCTCATAAACGGATTGACCCACAGTAAGTAAATCATTCACAACCCCATTGGTGTTCTCACCTACTCCAGCAAATTGTGCTTGTAAACAGCTATTCTCAAAATGGTCATCCATCCAATCATACATATTTGGGCTACAGTTAGTTTCTTCCTCCGCTCCATCATGCTGATCGTGACTAATGGCAATACTTTTCAAATTCCATACCTTTCCATCACTTTGTCTAACAGCATTTCTCAAAACCTCAATTACTTGTTTCTGTGGTTCAAAACGACTTTCACCTTTAGGTACTTTGTAAGGTTTCTTCACACGCACCCATTCATCTACTTTAATTTCCACATCCTTCGTACCATGGTGGTTGTCAGAAAACTCTTTACTTTTAGAATGAAGTAACTCCAAGTCATTCTTCACTTCAGTAGGTGACCGCTGTGTAATTTTCCCATCCATTAACCAACTAGGATTGATTTTACTTCTCGGTAACCTCCCTCTCATCATAACAAACGGAGACAAACCTGTACCAGTTTGCACTGTAGTCCTGTAAGCCCAGACTGCCTTTTGTACTTGAACCTTCCAATCCAATTTTATCTAACAGCTGCCTGAATAACACCTTTGATCACCCTGTTGAATCTCTCAACGGTGCCATTCCCACTAGGATTGTATAACGCAGTTGTCTTATGTCTAACACCACACTTCTGAAAATAAATACCAGCCATGTGCGACAAAAATTGCACACCATTGTCCGTAAGGACACACACCGGCAAACCCTCCATAATAAAAATTTAGTCCAAAAATTTTAACAAATTACATGTGTCAGCTTTGTCCACAAATCTCACAATAGGCCACTTTGTGAATAAATCAATAGCCACCAAACCAAACTCCTTCATTTCACCAATTGGCCCAATGATATCAACTGCAATCGTTCCCCACGGAAGCTCCGGAATCAATCCATCACTCATGCAAGGTTTCAAAGTTTTAGGAGTTTTATCCGCAGAACTACAAACTTCACAATTCCTAACAAACATTTCCGTGTCCCTATCCACACCTGGCCACAAAAACATACTTTTCACCATGGCTTTGTTCCTCCCAATGCCAAAATATCCCTCATGACATAGCTCTAAAACCTTCTTCCTTAAAGAAACTGGTGGAACAACCCTGTCACCTCTGAAAAGTATATCTTTCTGTAAAGATAACTCCATCCTAACCTCCCAAAATGCTATAAAATTTCCTTCCAAAAAGCATGTCTTGGCCAACCAGCACAGATATACTCTTTAACCTTCTTGAGTTCAACATCTCTGTCCTGTTCCTCCATCCACACTTTATTACTGATAGCAGGGGCTCCAGAATCATGAATTAAGGCGATACTAACATTTCCCCATGGGTCATCCACACACTCCTCTAGAGGAGATGGCAATCAGACAGGCAATCTGCGATTATATTGTCTCTTCCAGGCAAATAAACCATTTTATAAATAAATTCTTTCATGCGCATTGATAATCTTGCCATTCTAGCCGAAGCCCCAGAAATGCCATCCGATGACTGAATTTTTACCAAAGGACGATGATCTGTCCTGATAATTACTGGCTTCCCCAACACAAAGGCCCTAAAATGTTCGAGAGCCCATGCACAGGCCAACGCCTCCCTTTCAATTATGGGGTACCTGACTTCTGCCGGGGAAAGGGCTCTAGACGCAAACAGAATTATTACCTCTTTTCCTTTCTCATCTATCTGAGATAACACTGCACCTATACCCTTATCGCTCGCATCCGTAGTCAACAAACATTCAGCATTGGGATCAAAACTCGCTAAAGCATTGACACTCTGTAAATCAACTTTAATTCTATCAAATTCGTCTTGGCACTCTTTAGTTCAAACAAACTTGGCATTTTTCTTAAGCAAACTCCGAATGTTAAACACCTTTGATGCAAAATCTTTCACAAACTTAGCGCCATACTCCACCATACCAAGAAATGCTCTTATCTCCTCTTTGGTACTAGGTGTACCTGAATTCACAATATTTTCAATCAACGCTGGCTTAGGTTTCACTCCTTCTTCACTAATGATGTGTCCCAAATAAGATATGCTTCTTTTGCAAAATGTACACTTTGACAACTCCACCGTAAGCCCAGCCTCTTCCAAAACTTTCAAAACCTGTCTCAACTTACCATCATGTTCAACCTTGCTCTTTGCAACCACCAAAATATCATCCTGAAAGAACGCAATCATGTCCAAGTTCCCTAGTAACCTATACATTAATCTCTGAAATACAGCCGCAGCTGATGCCAAACCAAATGGCATTCCTCTAAACTGATAACACCCAAAAGGTGTGATAAAGGCAGTTAGATATCTTGATTCACTTTCCAACTCAACCTTGTGATATGCAGCAGACAAATCTATAGTCGAGAACCAAGTAGGGCCTTTAAAAGAGGCTACCACCTCATTGATCTTAGGCAAGGGAAATTTCTCTACAATGATATTGTTATTGAGATGGCGCAGGTCGATGCATAAACGGATCTTGCCGTTAGGTTTCCGTGCAACGACAATGGGACTGATCCATTCAGAGGCTTCCACTTCCTCAATTATCCCTTTAGCTAACAGTCCTTGCAATTCTCCCTTCACTTCATCTCTAATTAACATTGGGATGGGTCTGACTTTGTGCACTTTTGGTTCAGCATTCGCCTTAAGCAGTATTTTATGTTCAAAGCCCCTTAATTTTCCCAAAACTGCACCAAACACCCCTGGAAATTCTTTGCTCAAAACGTCACTCAACTTGCTCTCCTCGTCCACCACCAACACTTCTTTTTCACTATTAGGGTCCAAAATTATACTTAAACTTTTTTGATCCCACCATCCCAAAACTGATGGTCCCACCTTAGACACATATAATTTCCCTCTTGTGCTCCTTCCTTTAAATAAAAATGTGAGGCACCTGTAACCCAGCATCTCAATTCTCTTCCCCGTACAGCCTACCGGACAAATATCTGAATTCCTCAACTGATCACCAATTTTTCCCACAAAATATTTCTTCCAAACATCCTAATCTACGATGGTGTAAGGGGATCCTGAATCAGCATAACCTTCCACCACTACACCCCCCAAAGACACCTTACACAAAGGTTTTCCTTCTAAGGCATCATCAGATATATTGATGACGTAATTACCTCTCACATTCTTTACCCATTCCAAACTCCCTTCATCCTCTTCAATGACTAGCTCCTCTTCATCCCAAACATACTTTACATTGCTACGCTTGCGACACATTTTTGAAAAATGTCTTAACATTCCACAAATACCACATTTCTTATTATTAGCAGGGCAGGTCCTACTAAAAGTTAAATGTTCTTTGCTATCACATCGATAACATCTTCTTTCTTCTCCTCTTGCATCTTTTTTTTTAAATCTAGCAGGTTGACCAGTCCATCTTCCCTGTGAATTTTGATGATATCTTGTTTGAGTCTTACTCTGTGGTAGAATCTTACAAACTGCACTTGACGTTTTTTCCTGTTCAGATTCTTTCACAACAGAAGAACACCTTCCTGACATTTCCGCTTTCCTCATAATGGCCAACAAATCTTCTAATGGTGCATCACCGTTCACCCACAGTCTATCCTGTAACATTGTACTATTATTATGCATCACTAGCTGGTCCCGTATCAATTCGTCATTTAGAGCTCCAAATTTACAATCAATCGCCAACTTCTTTAAGTCATCCACCCACTCATCAACTGTCTCTGTTTTGCCTTGTTTCCTCTGAAAGAATTTGTGCCTAGTCACCCCCATGCACACCTTTGGCGCGAAGTATTTATCCATGTTTTTTATGCAGTTCTCAAAAACATTTAAATCTACCTCCTCCACTTTATTCATGCGAGAATATGTTTTCAGACCAATTGCTCCTAAGGAATGTAATAAGATTCTTTTCTTTTGTTCCGGTTTCATTTTCTTTTCTTCATCAATTGCCTCAATGTAATTAATAAAATGTTCCTTCCACTCAATCCATTTGATTTCCGGTCGAGTACCAGTAGCCCAAAAAGGTTGAGGAGCACTTATCGTAAAACTCTGCTGTGCCATCCTGTTCTCTGTATTCTCAGTATTACTGCAAACAATGTTCTCACTTGAGTCTCCTCTTTCCATTAAACTCTACTCTTTAAACTATTTCCTCCTTCCTGTATTAAAATTCTTACTCCCCGACAGCCTCACCTGTATTCTTCTTTCCTCCTCGTAATATTTACTTCACCACATTTTCCTCACAGCTTGCACTTCGCTGCGTCCAGCTTCAATTAGCAACTTCGTATTTCCAATATGGCCGCCGCGCAAGGTTACGTTGCGTGACTTTGCGCTATTGCATCATTTCCTCTTTGACACCGAAGAGCTTCCAGTAACCGGTCACTGCCTCGCGCGCCTCGCTTCATACACGCGCGCCTCGCATGGAATCTTACAGCTGTTTGTAAGATGCAGCGCTTGAAGGCTTCAACAGGCACCAAAAATATACTTAAAAGCTCTTCTTAACACAAGGTATGCCGCTTTTATAATATCCGCTTACCGCAGATATTCCGTAGATGTCGAACTCCACTTCAATCACTGTTAGAATAACAGTTCACAGCGATTCCTTCACGAGTTGTTTAAAATCGAAATTTTAAAGTTCCTTGAGTTCTTCAAAACAGTCCGTTGTAAGATGTCACAGCCATACCAGTGTAGATCCAAGTTTTATTGAAGCATAGGAAATAATACAGGTGAGCGCCAGGGAGCAGCCGCTGCCTTACACCACAGCTCCGCAACTGCCCCTCAATCATAAGATGCAGCACACACATTCTAGATGGCATCATCACATTCTTACTACCACCCACGAGCCTTAAAGATAAAGAGCAACACAACAATGTCTTTCGAAGCAGCCGGAGCTTGTGGAAGCAAGATGATGATACGACGTTGATCTGGTAGTTCATTGTGAGCGAGGAGTCCATTATGATGCAGAGGTTGTGTGCATGGTCCGTGGGTGTGGGGGGTTCACAGTGCGGTGGACCACCAGATGTTATCCCCGGCTGAGGGGGTGGTCCCAGGATGAGTAGTTCGGTCTTGTCGAGTTGAGCTTGAGGCAGCTATCTTTCATCCAGGTAGCAACAGCCTTAATCCCACTGAGAAAGTTGATTCTGGCAGCTGTGGGTTCATTGGTGAGAGAGAGGATCAGCTGGGTGTCGTCAGCATAGGATAGGATGTTGAGTCCATGGTTCCTGGTGATGGCCTTGAGGGGGCCACGTAGATGTTGAAGAGGGTGGGGTTTAAGAGGAGCCCTGAGGCACTCCACAGCTGATCTCTGTAGGTTCTGAGAAGAAAAGGAGGTAGTCTGTCTCGCTGTGTTTGACCGGTAAGGAAGGAGTGGATTCAGGCCAAGGCCTTGTCGCGGATGCCGGTACTGTGTAGTCTTTAGCCCCAGTCGAGGAGGGAGCCGTGGTCGTCGGTGAAAGCGAGTAGTGCGGTCTCAGTGCTGTGGTCACTTTGGAAGTCAGATTGAGAGATATCCGGGACGTGGTTCTCTTCAATTAACTCAGACAGTTGGGCATTGATGGCCTTCTCGATAACCTTGGCTAAGAAGGGGAAGAAGGAGATTGGTCTGAAGATCTTGAGGTCTGTCGGGTCGGCGGTTGGCTTCTTCAGCAGGGAGTTGATATTGGTGTGTTTCCAGTCGTCGAAGAAGTGGCGGTTTCTGTGGTATTCCATGACTTGATGTCATTTGGAATCACCTTATGTCATTTAGAAATAGTTTAAGTCATCTAGAATGTTTTAGCTTGATTTTGCACTGTTACTGTGGAATTGATGCTGTATTCGATGGAGTGGTTTATGGTGTGGCAAAGCTCTGGGGCATTGGAGGTGGCTGCTCTGTGATGTGACAAAGGCATGGGTCCGCCAGGGCTCCGGAGTGGATCCTAAAGTCTAAAAGCAAAGGGGACAAGTACATTTACAATGTGATGGTAGGGAGGATTGTTCCATGTTGTCTCTCCGGCATCTCCAATGGCCTCTTGCCTTCAACAAATATATTCTCTCCACTAGCATAGTGGATATATATTGTACCTCACTCTGTACAGAAAATAGCAGACAAATTAGTTGTGGGAACTTGGCTTAATAACAGGTTTAACAAACTTTTCTCCGGTTTCGTAATTACTAGCTAAGCCTATTTCAGTAGAGAATTCCCACTTTTTCATGCTGCCATAGTAGTTCATAAACTCCAAACGTTTCGATTTCAAATCAGTCTTTTCTTTGCAACATATTGAATTTGGGTATGTTTCATGAGGTCATGATAATTATTCTTTCTTTTTATGTTGATTCAGTTTGATGTACTGAAAAAGTACTGCCAGCAGGAAGCTGATCCCGTGCTGACCAAATTTCAACTCAATTCTTTCTATTATCATTACAACAGCAAGCACTCAGGTTGTGACCACTAAACCTCCATTAGCAATCCCTTGCTACCAAAGTAATTTTTTTGCTCCCAGTCATGGACGAAAGAAAAAGTCAGGCTATTACTCAATTTTCTGCCTTACCTCAAATAGTTAACATCCTCTAGCTCTGTTGCTCTTCTTAGTCCAACTATTTAAGAAGAAAACATGATAAGAACTAAAACTGTCAAGTTTGGATGTATCAGTCTCCAAAGTGCACTGCTTCGCAACCTAAAGCTCAAAAACTTGTCAACATAATTATAATAATTATATTCCATTAACTCAATTTCTCTTAGGCTCATGTATTACAGATATGCTCCTTAATTCACTCCAGTTTTATTTCATCACCCCCTCAGCAGGTCTGCCCTACTTCTTCAGCAATTTTCTCTGGAAAATATTTTTTGTTCCACCACATTTTTACCATTAAGCACAGTTCACATTATCCGAAATTGTAATTTCAGAGTAATACATTTGAATTCGTTAAGTGGTTCTTATATTCACCCCCATTTGATCAAAGGCATTTTTGGGAAAAAACACAGGTTTCATAATTATTGCCATTAGAATACTAATGGACTTATTTAAAGAAACGCAGAAACACCACTGGAGAAACCGGAGTCAAATATCTATCTGTGTAAACAGGAGTTTGCTCACAAATTGGAAGTCCTAGTTTAGTGGCCTCACCGCCACAATTTTCTCCTTCTAGATTTTTCCTAGAAACATGCGGGAGAGCAAACAGCCAGAAAAAAAGGCAAACTGCACACATATGTGTGATTTTGCATGTTATAGCAGATGCAAACGTCAAAAAAGGAGATATGTGCCACACAAAACAAATTCCTCCACCTCTCTTTCAATTTTCTAGTAATCGAGGCCAGGTTCTGATATACTGCACTCTTTAATATTGCTAAATTTAAAATTCACCAGGGTTGCTAGAAAGTGGGGGATTTACTGCTTAAAACTACTCTATCTACTGCATGGCATATGTACCGCTGTAACCCAGACCCACAACCCAGACCCACATGCACTAACTTGCAACACAATGCAAGATGCAGAAGGCGCTCACTAACAGTTGACCATGTGTGCCACACTGAATTAGGCTACACAACAGAAGCCAGAAAGGGACTAGCAGAAGAGTTCAGCCACAAAAAGACAACAAGCCGCACCTATAGTTTAATATCAATAATGGCAATGAAAGTGAAATTCTGGGAAACTTGAATACAGAAATAAATGTGTCTCAACCTTGAACGCAGACCAAACATTTGTATTCTGAAAAATACTTTCAAGAGCAGTAAAGTTAGATAGATTACATTTTAATCCATTTATCCGAATAGGACCACATCAAAGATGCAGACTAGAGAACACACCATGACTCAATCTAGATTAACGCAGAAAAGCGGCAAAGGAAAATGTAATCCTCAGGAATATCATATAATAGGAATGATGCGTAATACACCAAGATAAACAAGGAAGTCCTGGCCAAGTAACTAGTAGTGTACCAAGCAGACTGCCAAAGGGGAGAGGACCATTAACTTAAGAGAAGACGTGCACAAAGATTTAGGCCTAAAAAACAAAGCAGAAATGGAAAAGGTCACTGTAAACTAAACCTGGAATTAATGATTCAGGGCCTCAACTAGTGAACATTAAAACTGTAAACAATACAACAACCAAAAAGTAATGTTGATCAGGTGGAGAGGTCTAAGTTGATTCAGTGCAACCAGTGTTACCAAGAGAGCAGTCCTTTTTTAAGCACTAAATAATACTGCCTCAACAAGTCAGATCTAAATGGTGAGAGCAAAGTACAAAAATCTTATTCAGAGAATAAAAAAAGTGGTCAATTAAAAAATATATAAGCGGGGCCTCACGGGCGCATGGATATCTCACTGTGAGTGACTGCTGTACAAGGGATCAGGGATCCAAGTTCCCACCTTACGAAAGGGTGGTCCTGTCCCAGTATTAAATAAAAATGATCAAGACTATTATTACATAAATTAGATGAGATAAGGGAGCTATAGCCCAAGACAATCTGGATTTGAAACAGGCAAAAGCAAATCGTCCTAAACCCATTTATAACTCAGCTTTGAACTTCTCTGCTGAATGGTGGAACTCAATGTTAAGGACACTATTTACAATGCTGCGTCCATTCTGTGTGTCTGGTAACCTTGATGGAATACATTTTGTAGGCCAAGGGAGCAGTACAGTGTTCTGCGGTGTTGACAGGTTTGCTATGCTAACAAGTCAAACCACTTGACGTCATCCTGATGAGATTCAGGAAGAAAGTCCAAATGCCTTCCCCATGCAGATAGCAATGTAATGTAATTTTATTGTATTTGATTAATTAAAACCATTGCATAAAGTACGCATTAAAAATGTGTGATTATTAAGACAGGAAAAATAAAAAGAACAGGAAAGAGGCTATTTCTTTTTTTTAAAATACATTTCTAAAAGCTAAAAGTTTCTAGTGTAAAAGCGCCTTATTCAGCATGTTCTGAAGAGGTTCGAATGTCTGTGCTAAACGTTTTCAATTGTGCGAGTTAAAACTTCCTTATGCGGATAGGAAACAGTGTTGATGGGAGACCATGGCTTCATAAATGTATCCCTTAAGACAGTTTTACGCAGCTAATCAATAGAGACCACTGCTGAGCAGCCAGGTAAAGGAACCCAGTAACTCAAAAATACAAAGCATGATCAAGAAATTTGAGGTTCAAGTCCCTAAAAAATCCATTGAGAAAAAGGAGGAGTGAATAATTCTCAGCATATTGTTTGGATGGGAACATTGGTTCATAAAAAGATATTTGAAGAAAAATATTGCACAAACTTTTGGTTCAATCAAAATCCCTGCACATTAGGCGAAAACAACCATCATATGTTACCTGCTAGCGTGGGACAGGGAATATGGACCCACTTTTTCACATAATATATGTTTTCCCAGAAAATGGAGGAAAGAAAAGCCGTGTATGTCTCTGAATGAAAAAAAAACACAAAGAAACACAAAAAGTGACTATTTTATCTCACCTATTTAATGTGAACAAAAAGAGGTGAATTAAATATGCACCAAGAGAAAAGGGTCAGTAAGAAAAAATTTAAAATAGGCACTTGCAATGCAATAGGTCTTGCATTTGTTAAATGTCAAGCTACTGGCTTGGCAATTGGAAAAGAAATACAGCGTTCGCCTGTCTTTGATTTTAAATGTATTGACTTTTGTAGCAATGGCAGCGTGTCGCGCTTTGGCTTTAGATGTTTAAAGCTAAAGCTCAGCGTGCTGCCAGTGCTACAAAAGACAAATAGAAAAAAAAGTTGTACAGCCGCCTGTTTTTCTGTTTATTTACTATTCCAGCAATCGTGGCACGCCACACTTTAGCTTTAGATGTATCATGCTAAGGTGTGCATGCTGCCATTGCTATAAAGTAAATAAATGGAAAGGAAAAGTGGTGTTCGCCGGCCTTTGTTTTTTAGTCATTGACGTTTGTAACAATGGCGGCATAGTGTGCCTTAGCTTTCGTTGTTTAAAGTTATAGCGCGGCGTTCTACCATTGCCACAAAAGTCAATGCAGTGTCATGCAAGGGGGAGGGGCATGCCGGAGCAAACAATAAATACATTGCGTTATGGTCGGTAAAGATACTAAAATGCCATTGCCACAAACGTCAATGCAGTGTCGTGCAGGGGGCGTGGGCATGCCGGAGCAGACAATAAATACAATGTGTTACGGTCTGTAAAGTTACCAAAATACAATACATTACCTCAGCAGGTCAGCAGCAGTAGAGGAAGGACGGCAGTAATGATGCAAGGGAGGGGGTGCAAGTGAGAAGGCAGCAGATGGCCAGTCCAAAATAATACATTGGTGATGTCTGTGGGAGGGAACCAATGACTCAAAGGCAGGACAGAAGGCAGTATTGACCAAACCTAATAAAGGAATTTAGAAAGACAGACCAACTAACCAACCAGAAGCACTGAACATGTTGAATACCCACATCCTGAATACAGAATGTCTTGACAGCACTGCCTAGGCGAGACCTAAAAAGGCCCCATGCTCATCGGCAAAGGATTCAGTACTGCACAACATGATGGGCTATGCTGACTCAGCGCAAAGAAGAGCACCGGTCGTGCGTAAAAAAAATTAATTAAATTTGATATTTCTCTGAGTTCACACATTATTTTAGAGAGCATTGTTCAGAAGCAGAAAAGGGCAAAACGTGCTCCCTATTTCTATGATGTACTGTCTGAAAATCTAGTTCTAGCTCAGAAACACAGCAGGTTAAATTCATTTCGCTTACATGCTATAGACGCATAAAAGCAGATGCTTGGCTCCATGCTGAGCCCCAGAGCCCATCATGAAATGGCTCCTAGTGGGCTTAGAAAAGGTTGCAGATAGATGAACATCTCAAATTTACTGGGAATATGACAGTCACAGCAGGTAAAATAAAGGAGATACGTATCAGCAGATATCCAGACCTATGTCCTCCTGTTGCCCAAGAAGGCTAATCTCATTTTAATCCTGGGATAATTCATGCCCAATGAGCATGACTGATAACTGACCATGATAGGAGAACTAAAATCTTATTGAGGAAACAAAGGAGACTGACAGTTCATGGAAACAAAGAGTACTTTTCCCATATCCCCTTTCCAGTAACAGGGATTCCTAACTTTGCTAGATAAAAAAGCAAGGGAATTTTTTTTTAATATCTCTGCAAATTAGGAACCTCTTTTGATTGTACACACATCCCTAGTATGATCCTTACCATCAACCTACCCCTACCTGACACCATTCCCACTCCTCCTACCCAGATCTTTCTATTTCCACTCACCATTCCTCCCCAATGATGCCTGCCTAAAACTATCCAGTTAAAACGTTATTTTATTTTTTAACAATTATCCAAATGACACTGCACTCGTAATAAATAACAACATGCAAACGAGAAGAGAACATGCAATGTCACCACCAGACCCACCCTCACATGACCGAATGCATGTCATATTTGCCCAACGCAACCACAAGACATCCAGTATTCACCAAAAACATGTACAGCCACACTACACATGCAACTGCCTGTACAGCTACACCTTATAGATGAGCAATTTAATGTCTTTATATCCTTCAGTTCCTTCCCATACCAGAGGAAGCACCCATAAATCACAAAACGTCACCTCTGATTTGCATGCAACCATATACATTTCAAGGTTGATTTTTATTAAATGCTTATCAAATTACAGTTCACCAGATTTCCAGTGTTCATCAATACTGCCATGTAGGACAATCTACTGGTAAGCTATCCAGGAGAAACATCAGGCTTAGCATGAGCTGTGGCTGTGCTCCCACCCTGAAGAAATACATGATTGCACAAAGGTAAATGGGTTTCTGCAAGCCAAACCTAGGCTTACCATTGGCGGGTTGGTCTGAATAACAAATCATTGATCAAATGCAATTTGTGAAGTGTTGTTACCTCGGTGCAGCTTCTTGCCTCCCTATTGTTATGATACTGGTGTAAGGCATTACATCATTTCATAGTGGTCAGCCACGTTTTCCTTTGTGGTGTTTCTGCAATTAGGATTCTTTTGTGCGCTATGACACTGCTACACAGTATCACAGCATGTGTTTGTTTCCCCTAAATATCTGTTGTAAAAATAAGTTATTCCCAATTGGCATATTTAACTTTCCAGTAATGCTATGGCAAGCTGGTGCGGGAAATGCGCTATTGTCATGGTAGTTAAATATTATAGGCGGGCAGAAGGAAGTATGTATATCATCCACCAGGGCCCCTATAGGGCAGTGCAACCGGTACCGCCGCACCAGGTGCTGACTTCCGGTGGGCGCACTGTTTGCAAGTTTATTATGGTTCTAAAGCACCTTCTGCTGCATTACTTTCTTCCAGCGATTTCCAGGCAACAAAAAAACATAGGAAGATAACTCCAACGATAAATGTTCTTCCTGGAGCAAGAGCAGAGTTTTGTTTAGACCAGTACAACTGGTCACTTCCCCCACCCACATCGCAGGTCACACACTCGACCCCATCTTCACCTCCAGCAATCATGTCTCCTTCAGCCACACTACGGATCTCCTCTGGACTGACCACAGCTGCGTTCACTTCACCTACAACAAACCAAAACCCACCAACCACCTCCAGCCAACTCTGCAAAGAAACTGGAACAAAATCACCACGGACCAGATCTCCGCATCGCTCCTTCTAAATACCCCAGCCCACTCTTCTAACGCAAACGAAGCCGCCGCCAACCTGACCCTATGGTTATCCAACACCGCCGACACCTTAGCACCACTGAAGAAACGTCAAAGCAAACCTGGCAGCAAAAAGGCCTCATGGTTCAACGATGATCTCAAGAAGTCCAAGAAACTCTGCCGCTCCCTTGAAAAGGCCTGGAAAAAAGACCCAACCACTAGCACCAAGGACGCCTTCAAAAACGCCACCCGCACTCACCACCAACTAATCCGAAAGGCCAAGAAAACAGCATTTAAGGATCGACTTGACAACAACGCCCACAACAGCAAGGAACTTTTCAACATCGTCAAGGAATTTTCCAATCCCTCGGCCAACTCCAACGACATCACCCCCTCTCAAGCCCTCTGCGACTCCCTGGCCTTATTCTTCCACAACAAGATTGCAGACATCCACAACAGCTTCGACAACCAACCCGGAAACCAACCCACCCTACCACTCACTGAACATTCTCCCCCCGTGAACACCCTTAACGACTGGAACCCAATCTCCACTGAGGACACAATCCGCCTGATGAATTCCATCCACTCAGGATCCCCCACAGACCCATGTCCTCACCACATCTTCAACAAAGCAGACTCCGTCATAGCACCGCACCTCCTAGACGTCATCAACTGCTCCTTCAACTCCGCCACCTTCCCGGAAGACTGGAAACACGCTGAACTCACCGCCCTTCTGAAAAAACCCACAGCGGACCCCACCGAACTCAAAAATTACCGCCCCATCTCGCTCCTTCCATTCCCGGCCAAAGTCATCGAGAAAGCTGTCAACAACCAGCTCGCCGCCTTCCTCGAAGCCAACAAATCCCTCGACTCCTCACAATCTGGCTTCCGAGCAAAACACAGCACTGAGACCGCCCTCATCGCAGCAACAGACGACATTCGAACTCTACTGGACAATGGAGACACAGTCGCCCTCATCCTCCTCGACCTCTCTGCCGCATTCGACACAGTCTGCCACAGCACCCTTCTACAACGCCTCAATAACATCGGAATCCAAGGAAAAGCACTTGAATGGATCACCTCGTTCCTCACCGGAAGAACCCAGAGAGTCCGCCTCCCACCATTCAAGTCCGAGGCCACTGAAGTCATCTGTGGCGTACCACAAGGATCCTCACTCAGCCCCACCCTCTTCAACGTATACATGAGCCCCCTCGCGGCCATCGCCCGCCAACACAACCTCAACATCATCTCTTACGCGGATGACACTCAACTGATCCTTTCTCTCACCAATGACCCCAGCACCGCCAAAACTAACCTTCACGAAGGAATGAAAGAAGTTGCCGAATGGATGAAACAAAGCCGTCTGAAACTGAACTCAGACAAAACAGAAGTCCTCATTTTAGGTACATCCCCCTCTGCATGGGACGGCTCCTGGTGGCCGGAAGCCCTCGGAAAAGCACCCATCCCGACAGACCACGCACGAAACCTGGGCGTCATCCTTGATTCTTCACTCTCAATGAACAGACAAGTCAGCGCCGTATCCTCTTCCTGCTTCAACATTCTTCGCATGCTCAGAAAAACATTTCGCTGGATCCCCACCGAAACAAGGAAAACAGTCACCCATGCTCTGGTCACGAGCCGACTGGACTACGGAAACACCCTCTACGCAGGCACTACCGCTAAACTCCAGAAGAAACTCCAACGAATCCAAAACGCCTCAGCCAGGATCATATAAGACCTCCACTGGCTACCCGTCAATAAGAGGATCACTTTCCGACTGCTAACCCACGCACACAAATCACTCTACGACATCGGACCAGAATGCCTCAACTCACGACTGTCCTTCTACACCCCCTCCCGCCAACTACGTTCTTCCAGCCAAGCCCTAGCCACTGTACCTCGCATCAACAAGACCACCATGGGAGGCAGATCCTTCTCATACCTGGCTGCTAAGACATGGAACTCACTCCCCGCTTACCTTCGCCTTACCCAGAACCACCTAGCATTCAGAAAACAACTTAAAACGTGGATATTTGACAAGTAATCCTCCTCCCCTTTCTAAGCGCCTTGAGACCCTCTGGGTATGTAGTGCGCTATATAAATTCTCTGACTTGACTTGACTTGACTTGACTTTAGTTGAGGTTTTGACTGGCGATAAAGTAGCGCAGAAGGTTAATATACCTGTTGCAAAAAACGTGTACTATGCAGATTACAGAGTGCATAATAATGTAAATAGGTCAATGGCTTACTGCTTTTAAAAGAGACATCCTTTGGTTACTTGCATTTTATAAATTAAAATCCTAATATAGAACAGTGAGCTATTGACTTTCATCAAAGAACTGCATGCACACTGCAAAGTATAGGTTAGACCATAGATGAATGTTGCAAAAAGGGTTAATTTAGGTAGAAATCGATTCTTATTATGAAAGAGAACCCCCAACTTTGGTGTTCCTTTTTAAATTCTGAGTTTGTCCTTCTCCAGGCCAAGCACTATTAAACTTTACTCTCTACCAGTATGGATGACATATGACTCCTACACCTTATAGTAGTTTGTCTTATGTAACATTTCCTATACACTGGTTTACAAACGTATTATTGGTTGTCTCTGTGTCATGTGTGTGTGATGCAAAGTGCTCTAAAACCCTACACCAGTGTTTCCCTAACTGTGGTCCCCGGCCCCCAGGGGTCCCTGACACATTCCCAGGGGGTCCACAGGCAGCAGTTTTAAAAGCACTGCAAAGTATCTTCTTTAATTAGCAGTTTTCTAAGAGCAATAAAAGTGTCAAGATAACGCCAGTGATTAATGCCATGCTGGAGAGACATGAGAATTTTGTCCAGTGGCAGCTTTGACTGATCTAATGTAGCACAGAGGGTTGATATGCCTAACCAAAGAATGTGTACCATGCATTTTAAAAAACAGTATTTTATATGCATAGGTCAGTGGGTTACTGCTTTTGTCAGAGATTCTTTTGTTAGAGTGCAGTTTATAAGAGACAATGGTAATCTAGCACAGTGACCTATAAACTGTCATCAAACAGCTGCTTGCAAACTGCAAGGTACAGGTTAGTGACTTATGCTTTTTCCCAGTCGTTCATTATCCTGTAGCTGCTAAAAAGTTTTATTTGGGTGGAAATACATTTTTATTGTTTAAGTCAATGCTAACCAATGTGTTATGTTCTGAATCCTGAGTTTGTTCTTCTCCTGACCAAGCACTCTTTAAAAATGCCTACCAGTATGAATGACTTGTGAATTCTACACCTTGTAGTCCCCTTATCCTTATCTAACATTTTCTATACTCTGATTTGAATGTATGATTCACTGTCTCTATATGTGTGTGATGTAAAGTGCTCTGACATCCTACAATGGTATGAGAGATGCTATAAAAAGTGAAATACACATGACAAAGGGGCCATGGAGAGATGAGAAGCACAGTTGGAGGGTGATAGTGGGGGAATCATTGAAGAACCCCCAGAAAGATTGTCGTATTCTGGTGCATGGTCAGGTCTTCATTTACTATTCTTTAAAAGCTAATTCAATTCAATATATAATGATAAATGTGTTGTAGACTGCCCCATTGTTTCCTAAATTTCTTAGGGGGAGAGCCTCCCAAATCAATCAATCAATCAATCAAGATATTTGTATAGCGTGCTAATCACCCGGAGGGTCTCAAGGCGCTTGGGGAGGGGGGGGTCCGCTACTGCTCGAACAGCCAGGTCTTGAGTTGCTTCCTGAAGGAGAGGTGGTCTTGGCTCAGACGGAGGTGGATGGGGAGGAAGTTCCAAGTCTTGGCTGCCAGGTAGGTGAAGGATCTTCCTCCCATGGTGGCTCTTCGGATGCGTGGAACGACGGCGAGGGCGTGGCTAGTTGATCGGTGCTGTTTCCGGTCCAGGGAAGACATGGCTTGGCAGTTCGGGCTGGACTGTTCCCATGAGGCACAGGGTCAGACTGATTTGCATATAGCCATGTCTGAACTGGGTGGCAGAGTGGGCTAAAGAACGGTGATGGATTAAACCCAGATCTTTTGACTGGGTGTGAGTGTTTGATTGATTCAGATGCTCCGTCCATCACCACCCCCTTTTGTACCACTTTTGGTCGCCGTAAGTGAGGCAGGGTATGCTCAGACGTGAGTCCCTTGCTCACTTTGCCACTGGATTCAAGCAAGCCGGGCTGAAGACGGCTGGAATGCCAGAAACCGGTCCTCAAAGCTTATTTCCGGTCCAGGGAAGACATGGCTTGGCAGTTCGGGCTGGACTGTTCCCATGAGGCACAGAGTCAGACTGATTTGCATATAGCCATGTGGGAACTGGGGTGGCAGAGTGGGCTAAAGAACGGTGATGGATTAAGCCCAGATCTTTTGACTGGGTGTGAGTGTTTGATTGATTCAGATGCTCCGTCCATCACCACCCCCTTTTATACCGCAAAGGGTGCCACCAACGCTAAAGCTGGTCCTTCCACCCATATTTATGACTAAAATGTATGGCTCCAAAGAATGCCATACGGTCTTGGTGGGCTACAGTTTAAAGCCACAGTAGTGAATCATGGCAAGGAAAAGTGTTTGGCCATATTCAAAACCTCCTTTTACGAATTTAGTAATTCCCTCCTACGTGTGTTCGGTAAGATTCATGTATAAAAGTGCTTAATGTATAAAAGTGGTATAAATTTAATATTAAAGACATCTATTTCCCTGGAGTGCATAGTTGTCAAAAGCCGTTTTTCCTGGTTAGTCCAACTGACATGTTCCATAGTCAGGTCTGAATGAGATTTCACATCAATTTTTAAAACTTAAATTGGAAAACTAGTAGAAAGTTCATAAAAAGTTATGTTATTTACTTGTTTTTGTCAGAAATCTAATTCAAGGGTGAAAGTGATTTTTTTGTAGTGTAATCGTAACTTTTAAAAGTGTACTTTGCGCTCTTTCAAAGGAAACTGGATTAAAGCCAGTTTGTCTGACTGAAACTACCGGCCCAGTGTCTGTAACTAGTATTTCAGACTAGGTGTGAACAGCTGATCTCCTAGAAGATAAAGCAGCTGTCTTTGAGCATAGGTGGGATGAAGATATTTGTGAATGCCCAAAGAGTTAGTGGACTCCTCATATCTGAAAGGGAATACCAGGCTCCTGCAAGCGGGAGAAGGCTAGGGCCATTTTGAATGAGGCACTCATGGGGGGTGTACTGTAATGGGGGGAAGAAGTACTATAAGACGCGATTGGCTTTCTGTGGCAAAATTGTCAAGATTCCATGTATGGAATTCTGTAATTACTGACTAGTGCACTGGATATGAATTGAACCTCACCACTACACCCTCAGAGCAGGCATGAACTTGGAAGAGAATTCAAATGAAAAGGAGAATTCTGCCTGACTACAGGGAAAGAAGACTGAAGGACTACTGATCCTTGCTAGCACCCAGGAATGGAATGCTCTCCATGGGTAACTATGGCCTACTTTTGCTTCCACAGAAAAGCAAAAGGTAGGAAGTATTCCCGCTCTGTCAAAAAACACCCCCTTTACTAATTGGGTGTGGACTGCTGTGGATTGTGAGAGAGCCCTGGCTAAACGACGCCTGTCCTTAGGAACATTTGAAGTCAGCCAATTGATTGACCTCTGGAGGACGGAGACAAGGCATGAAGTTGACCTATGGAGGGTGCAATCTCAATGGCCAGGATTCACAGGTTCATCCCACTATGAACTTTTAGCCATGAAGCAAACGCCTGTGGGATCTTGCTGCAAAGTTATCTGGCCTTGTGGAGTTCTGCCTGACTGCAGCTGACATAGCAGTCATGTGTAAGGAATGAATTAGTTGTTTGCTCCTTCTACCATTGCTATTAGGTTAAGCAGAGATTCACTGAGAACTCTGTTGTGACAGAGTCAGAATGCTTCTTACAGCTGGCTTTCAGGTGTGTGAGCAGGACATTTGTAGTAGTAGTTTCTAAGTCGTGAGGCTTGTTGCACAAAGGGTTTTCACCTCACTAAGATTGGTCACTGAGACCTGAATCCTCTTGCAGTCAATTGCATGGGTCTCATCATAACTAGTGCATGAAGCCACATTTCTCTAAATAAAATACCAATTATACTGCTGTGACCAAGTTATCACCTACCCTGACCCTGGGCAAGTCTCCTAAAGCAACATAGAGGTAAGTTTCCAAAACACGACAGTCGGCAGTTACCTATAAGGTTGACCCAAATCTACCTGTTGAGCATTTCAGAAATATGGTTAGCCACTCTCTTGGGATCAGGTTTTGGAGGGCATTGATTCCAGCAGAGGTTCCAGAGTTTCTAGGAGGCAGGTGGTAATTCGTATTGAGCAGAATGCATTAGGGTCATTGTCCTTCTTCCGCATTGTTCCTGCTCTGAACTCTCTTTTAAAGCAGACCTATCATTCCATTGACAAGTGATTAAAATGCAAATCACTAAAACTCCTCCAGAGCTGGGCCTGGGGGCTCAGTGGACTAATGTATCTACTGCAGGGTCCTGTGTTCGATCTGATGGTCACAGGTTCAAAACCCTCAGTATTTCATCCATCTTAGATCAATATAATGTATACCATTGAGTTGGGTAACAATAAACATCAGTTATTCAGCACCAAGAGGCCTACAGGTGAATGTGCGCTTTACAAATAAACATGTTATGTTATACCCTAGGTCCCCAATTTTACTACAGCATAATGTTGCTGTTGAGGTGTGATTAGCTGTATGAACATCCTTGTAGCATTATTTGCATGTGTATTTTCAAAATAGCAGAAGTCAACTTAGTGGCTAAGGAGCTTCCTTCTGTCCTGCAAGTCCAACCAACTCTAACCTGTTCAGCCTAGTCCACTTCGAAGTCACCCCAGTATCCTTTGATGGCACTAGCATAGATTGTCACACAGATCACAGGCGAATAAGCATCTGAGGTGAACCCCTTCTTTAAACACATAGGTGATATCAGGGATATTATATATCACATATTCAGTTATTGAGCCAAGATAAACTTCCTGATCCACCTGACTGTGGGGTGCATTACATTTGAAGCTCTTGGCCTGGCAGATGGATTAAGCAAGGCTGCTGAGTGGTGTAAAGACGTGAAACAGTGGGATTCTCTCAGTCACAAGCGGGGATCTCGTTCGAATCAGACATACCAGAGTATGAAACCTGAAAAAGATATTGCAAATGTGGATGCATAGTTGATCTTTCCATGTAAATGTATGTACAGGTTCTGGTTTTAATAGAACTCTTCAACATGGGTCCGGCCATAGAGCTGCCAGGACCCAGTGCAGCTTTCTAAGCTGCATGACTTAAATTTGAATTGTAAAGAGGGAATATCCAGTTGTACAATTCTGTGATTGATGCAGATGTACCAAGCAGAGAGGCTCGCATTTTTACCTCTATGTGAGGGAGTTATATGTATGTGTTAGTCTCTAGTGTCAACCAATTTTACCATAGACCAATATATTATAGTCTTGCTTAGAGAAAACAAAGGCCCTTTGCTTTAACAAAATTATAGCACAGCCCATGTTGCTGAGAATGTTTAATACTCCGGAGGTCACGGCAGAAGTCAATATTCTAGAAGTCCAAAAAGACAAAAAAAGGATTCAGAATATGGTGTAGGTATCTTTTCCCACAGTAACAAAATGCAAATTTCCAATGGAAAACTGCAGGTTGTAAATGCTATCTTCAAAGAAATACTCTATTGAATAATTGCGGGGGGTACATACAAATCTGATCTCCAATGTCTGCTTAGACAGAATGGGATACTATGAATGGACACCTCAATTTGTGAGATATATCTTGTAATGAGCTATGCTTATGGATCTTATACATGAAAATATGAACTGATTTGTGCATGCCTCCCTAACAAGCCAGAATGTCAGTGAAACTCCCATAAGGTGTTGTACCATGCAATCAAGGTATTTTTTCTGAAGAAGATGGTTGTATGGCTCGCAGTGCAACTCTAAGCTGTCAGATTCCTGGGTGTTCTGATGGGAGCAACCACACAGTTTGTTTTGGTGAGCACACGGACAGAATGCTGGCAGTGAAGCTCTCCAACAAAATTACCAAGGCGGACATTAACTGTTCACATTGGTGACCGCATGTTCAGGCTAAAGTATGAAAAAAAGTAATGGCTGGAAAGCTATAAGTGATCCCAGCCACTGGTAATTACGTGGGGTTGCATGCCAGTCCATCATTATTTTGCACAAAATGTCATCTGTGTGGACCCAGCTACATGCAAATCAGTCTTGACCCTACTCCAGTGGTAACAGTCCAGCCCGAACTGCCAAGGCTGGTCCTCCCTGAACCAGACACAACAAACCCAAGACTGGTTTTGTACAACTTAGGGCTCATCAGCTAGATATAACTTGGTTTCAGTGAGACTGTGCACCGGACTCATGTCTGGACATACCCTTCTGACTTAGGATGACACACTAAAGTGTACAAAAAAGTGATGGGTGGAATGCTTAAATTCATCTTAGCCTCTGGTAATTACCCAGGCCGCAACCCTGGTTCATTGGCATATTGCACACCATGTCACCTCAGTTTGGTCCCAGTTATATGCAAATCAGTCTGGACCTTGTTCACGCAACAGTATCTATCATGCAAATAAATGATCTGTCCCTCCAATATGTCTGTGTCCCTGTGAGGCAGCATGTAAACAAACCTGGAATGGGGATGACTCAAGTCCATGTACGTCTTTCAGCAGTGGATTGATTTATGTGCCATGTGTGTATCTTGTTGCCTATAATTACACTTCCTGTGGCAATTGATTTAGAAGTGTGAAAGGTCTTACTGAGATAGATGCAAAGTAATTTATTGTACCTCAATTAAAAAAACTATTAGATGCAATGATTACTCATCAAGTTTTCAATCGATGAAATTAAAAAAATCTGATTTGCCTTGAAATTAAGCTTAGTAGCCTAGATGAAAATCACTGTAAAGATCACTTGCAGACATGGTTCCTGTTTTTCACAAGAGTAATTGAGTTTATGTAACTTGATCCCATCAGGTCAATATCTTCACCATAAGAGCAATTGATCTTGGAATGATCAGCAAAGTGATTGTTGGGCATAACGCCATTGGATATGGAGCTGGATGGTACCTGGACCACATAACCATACAAGAATCTGGACTGATGGACACTGAATATTGGTTTCCATGCCAAAAGTGGTTGGATAGTGAGACCAACGACAAGAAAACAGAACTGGAATTAAAACTCCTGGGAAAAATCAAAAAAAGAAGCAAAGGGTTGAAATCAACCATGTATGGTAAGTTGTAGTGTGAACATTTACAAAATATGAGCACATTAATCACCAATACCTATGCAAATAAAAGCCTTCATAGTGACACCTAGGGTCCCTTTACATAATGGAACTAGAAAGTACATTGATGATACAAGTGTTATTTAATTACATTTGCTAAAGTTTCATTTACTACAAAGATGCAGTGGCAAATGTAATATTGTTATCTACTGCTCACAACATTACCACCAAGTTAATACAGTGGTCATTGTCAGTGCTGACAGTTACAAAAAAATCCACTAAAATGCCTTATTTATTATTAATGTAAATACACCGTTCTGGATTCCTTTCAGATTGGTCAGAAAGCACATTCAGATGCTGGATCTTGTTGAGTAGATTGGATTTGCATAGAAAAGGGTATGTAGTGTGTGATTGAGAGGACATGGGTAGAGGTTCCCTGTATCTATGTATGTGTTATGGTATTTGTATAGTACCAAACTAGCCAAAAACAGCAGAGCGTTATACAGGGTCAAAGTCAATCGAACTGTAGAATCCATGAGTGATAGCAGAGATAGCTGGGTTCTGGGAGCAGAAGTGGTCTGTTACTGCATTATGATGTAGTGTTCTGTAAAGAGGTGCATCTTCAACTCTTTCGTAAATTGGAGTAGTGTTATGGTGGCCCTAATGAATAGGTGTTTTTTTTCCAGATTATGTGAGCATAGATGAAATAGGCCTTCAGCCCTGAGAGCCATCGGAAACGGGGAGCTTGTCCCTAAGAAAAGAAGGGTTCTTGTAATTGTGGCTTCGTAAATGGTGCAGCTACTTTTGAAGGTGCTCTGGGCTGGCAATGGGATCCAGGGGAATTCTGTCTTGAGTGGTGTGATTATATACTTTCAGTCCCGGATAAGACGTGCTGTATTATGCCGTATGCCCTAATGGGAGGACCTGTTTGGATTCTGGAGGGGACCTAGAGCAGGGAGTTACCACCATCCAGATGCAAAAGTACGAAGCATTGAACAGCAGTTCTGAAGTTCCTTTCTGGAACAAACAGTTTGACTTTAGAAGAGAGAGTTGCTACTAGGTTGTCTTTGTTTTTTGGCAATGTGTTAATTGGAGATAAGGTTGCTGTCCATGGTGAATTCATGTGACTTGGCACTTGATGAAGATTTGGTTTAAAGCTGCCAAAGGCCATGTCATTTTGCCAAGTTTATACTATTTCTTGCTTGCTGTTCTTGGCAAATAGCAGAAATTCTGCCTTGGTAGGTTTTAGCTTCAGGCGGGTGCTGGACATCCATGTCTGGATGAGGTGCAGGCAGTGTTTGGGGCATTTGATGTCTGTAGCAGAGGAGGCTTACAAGTAAAGTGGAGAGTAGGGGAGTTGAGCAGAGGAGACTTAAAAGCAGAGTTTCCTTTGATGTAGCAGCGGAGCATGATCCCAAAAACCTTGGTGTGCATAACTGAAATGAGCCTGAAGCAAATGAAATTGGGAATAACTTCACACAAAAAAAGTGTTGAGGCTGTATATCCACTAGTCTAATTCAACTCCATGTTACATATACTGGTAGCAGGCAGCTTCGAAGACCTAGCTGCCAAATGTACATATATTTTCTGGCCAGCCTATTGCATTTATGTATTCAACACTGGAAATAAATGCATGCTTTCAAATAGATCATTTTCAAGGCCATGTCTTTTTATTCTTGCCTATAATCTCACTGCACCCATCTCTTTTTTGGAAAACAGATTTTTATTGAGTGCATAGTAAGCATATATATACTGTAACGCTCTGTCACCCAGAGTCAATCACCAACATCATTAAATTGGAACACATATGCAGTCATTTTCTCATATTACAGTATAATAGACAAAGAGAACGTACAAATCAAGGATACGACAAACTGGTCCCCCCCCCCATGCCCCCCCCACCACCCGCAACTCCCTCCCCCTCCCTGCGCGCTGCTGCCTGCTCTACTGGGTTATACATTTTCAGTATATAGCGTGGCACTGCCACTAACAATGGTATATAGGTGCCAAGGTAGTCCGGCTACATTCGAGGCTGGTCTGTGGTGTCATCGGGAGTTGGGTCCAGCTCCAGGCCGCGATAGTCCGCCCACCGTTTCCACACCCTATAGTGTTTGAGCGGGCACCCCCTGGCCACAAACACAGGCTGCTCCATCCCCATGCAAAAGTCCATGCCCCGCTTCCATGCCGCCAGAGAGGGGGCCTTGGGCGCTTTCCACGAACGCGCAATGTCACGTTTCGCCAATGTTAAGTCCAAGAGAAGCAAGTGGCGCTTGGATCTGTTCCTTCCCACCCCAGCCATAACATGTAACAAAATCAGATTAGGGTCTCTCTGAAGTACCCAAGCTAGTACTTCATCCAGGCACCGGAGCACTCCTGTCCAAAATCTCTGCAACACCCTGCATTCCCACACCGTATGTAATAACGTTCCAACCTCCGTCCCACACCTGAGGCAATCCGGGGATGCAATTAGACCCGCCTTCCATAGGCGCTGCCTAGTATAGTACGTGCGGTGTAGGTACCTAAATTGTATGAGTTGCAGGCGCATGGATATCGCAGCACCCCTAGGGCTCTCCAGTGCCTCCACCCAATCCTCCTCATCCATGTCCCCAACGTCTTGTTCCCATGTTGTTCTAAGGTGCTGCAGGTCTGTGGTACAGTGCCGAATGATGGATTGGTATAATCGGGACAGTTTCTTGTCGGGTGGTTCCCCCATAAATAGTTTTGCCTCTAGCGGGCTACATTCAGGCAGGTCATCCAACCCCGCTATATATGGTGTCAAAGCATGACGAAATTGAAGATATTTATAAAACTGGGTTCTCGGCATCTGATATTCTACACGCAGGTCATCAAAGGACCTGAGCGCGCCCCTTGCCATGACATCACCTAAGGTGGAGATGCCAATCGCATCCCATCCCCGAAATCCCAGCAAGGTGTCCATCTGGGGCAGGCGGCCATTGCGCCAGAGTGGGGTCTCACAGGTTAACACGTTCCACCAACCCATCCTACGTAGCGTCTGTCTCCAGAGTTGAAAGACCACCTGTGTGGCCGATGGCAAGGCTTTCCTAAGTGGCGCCGAATATAGCAGCGTATGGACAGACGCTGTACCCATCAGAGCCTGATCCACCGCGTAGGCGGGGTCGCTCCTGTCGGCATACCACCAGTCATTTAGGACCAGCAAGTGGGACGCCTGGTAGTAGGAAAGAATATCCGAAGTGGCCAGGCCCCCAGTATAGGTGGACCGGAAGCAGGTCCGCAGGGCAACCCGCGCCGTGCCCCCCTCCCATAGAAAGCGGCTGAGCGCCGAATTGAGGCGCCTGAACCAACTCTGCGCAATCAGGACTGGGTGATTCTGCAGCTGATAAATCAAACGCGGGAGAGCCACCATCTTAAAGATGGCCGACCGACCATGTATGGAGAGTGGCATTCTGGACCAGACTTTAATGTTGTCTCGGGTGCGCTCCCACACCGGGGTAATGTTACGTTCCATCACAACGGAGGCGTCCTCCGACAGAAACACCCTCAAGTATTTCATACCATCCGTGGCTATTTGGAGCTCCCCTGCCCAACCTCCAACAGGCTGCCTAGTACCCATAGTGTAGACTTCTGAGGGTTCAAATATAGTCCAGAAGTTTCACCAAAAATTTGCAGGATGCGCAGGAGCCGAGGCCCCGAGCGCTCCAGGTCGGTGAGGAAAAACAGTACATCATCGGTGTACAGCGCTATCCTATCCGTCACTACCCCGGCCCACTGGAAGCCCCTGAGCTGAGCGTCTATCCGCACCCACGCCGCAAGGGGCTCCATAGCAAGGGCGAACAAATATTGGGAAAGGGGGCAGCCCTGCCTCGTCCCACGTTCAAGCCGAAAGGAGCAGGAAATCTCTCCCCCCACTCGCACCGCCGCCGTGAGATCTGTATATAGGAGCCGCACATATGCCAAAAAGCGAGGGCCCAGGTTGAGACACCCCAAAAGAGCGAATAAATACGTCCAGCTTAGGGAATCAAACGCCCTATCCATGTCAGTTAAGAACAGTGCAGCCCTTTCCCCCAACCGTCTCCAGGCCGATACTGCAACTTGCGCCCATCGTATGTTTTGGCGAGTAGCCCGCTGCGGCATAAAACCAGCCTAGTCTGGATGCATCATGTCGGTAATGTACGGCTTGAGTCTATTGGCGAGGGCCTTAGCTAGTACTTTGGCCTCCGTGTTGAGCAGGGAAATCAGGCGATAGGACGAATGGGCCTCTAGTGGTCGCCCAGGTTGAAAAAAAAATTACCACCTCTGCATGGCGCCAGTCCGGCGGCAGCGAGCCGGTCTCACGTGCCTCCTCAATAACTGGGCGCAAGTGCGGGCCCAGCTGAGTCACGTAATGTTTAAAAAACTCGGCAGGGAACCCATTCGGCCCCGGAGCCTTGCCCGGGTTCAGTTCACCCAACGCTGTGGTGAGCTCCTCATCCGACAGGGGGCGGTCCAATACTTCGCAAGCCTCATCGGTGACGGCCTTGGGAGGAAGGTCGTCTACAAAACGCTGCACCACCTCCGCCTCCAAACATTCCCATGGCAGGTAAAGAGCCTCATAATATGCGGCGAAGCTATCTGCCAATGCCACCGGCTTCAACAAGGGCTCCCCATCCACACCCACAATCTGGGGCAGTGGCTGGGCGTGCAAGACACCCTGGCACAGGCGATGTAACATTTTACTGGATTTATCGCCCCACTGATAAATGCGACTACGCGTAGCTAACCATGCCTGTTTGGCCTCATCTAGAAGCACCGCTGAGTATTGCTGCTGGGCTAGAACCAGCTGCCTCCTGGCCGCTCCACCATCCTCCTCCCTGCCCCTATGCTCCAGCGCCTCTATGTCTGCCTCGCGCCGCACCAGATCCCTATGCTTCTCCCTGCGCGCAGCCGCACACCACGAGATGTCCACACCGCGCAGTGTGGGCTTCATCGCCTCCCAGAGCATCGCCGCGGTAGCCATGGTGCCCACATTTTCCGCAAGGAAGTGTGCAATTTCGCATGTCAGCTGCCATGAAGACAAGCGCCATCTAAATGGTTGTCGGGCTCGACCAGTGTCCATGATCACGTATACCGGCGAGTGGTCAGACAATGCCCTCGGGAGGATGTCGTCGGACAGTACTCTATATACCATGCCCCTTGGTACAAAGACACAATCCAGCCTGGAGAAGGAGTCGCGTGCTGCTGAGAAATAAGTATACTCCCTACGCATGCCTTGTTTGTGCCTCCACGCGTCCACCCAATCCAAGCCCGTGGCCAAAGCCCGCAATCGGGATGTGTGACTGTCTCCACCCGCCGCCCCACACTCACCATGCACACTGCGCCATCTATCCATTGCAACATCCATTACGTCATTCCAATCCCCGCCCACAACGGACATGGCGTCAGACATGTCTACCCACAGGGAAAGCAGCTTCTCAACTAGAGGCCATTGTATTGGAGGCGGGGCATATACACTACCAATGAGTACTGGGTCACCCCTGATCTCCCCATGCACAAACACGAATCTACCCTGCGGGTCCGTCCACGTACGTTTATGTATAAATGGGACCCTTCGGTGGATAAGGACAGCCACCCCGCGCGATCATCTAGTGAACCCCGAGTGGTATGCGTGTATGAACCCATTCCTCTGTAAGCATAGTGCCTTGGTACCGAGCAGATGTGTTTCCTGCAGGAGGAGTACACCTGTCCCCCTCCTCTTGGCCCATGTAAAAACAGCCCCCCGCTTCACTTTATCCAACATGCCCCGCACATTCCAGCACAAAATCCGTGTCCCACCCGGGCCTAACCGCACCCCCTCACCAGCCACAACCATTGGAGTGGTGCAAAGTGTCGCAGCCTCACGCTGCGCCGGCAACCCCGGCATCCCTGTAGACAGTCAGCAAGCAGTAGTTTCAGCGCAAACCTTCCCCCCTTCCCTCGCAAACAAACCCCAACTACCCCCCGCCCACCCCGCACCTCCCAAACGTGGAAGCACCTGTCGTGGTCGTAGCATGATCCCGACCCCAACTGGGAGCCAAGCACCACCCCCTCCAACTAACCCCTTCGCAGCAGCCAATATGGAACTAGGTCGTCGCCCCCTCCCAACCAACCCTTGTGGGGACACCAGCCTCGACAGCATAGTAGCTGGTCCCAACGCATAAAGCGTTCAAAACAAGTTATAAGTCAGGTCTCACAAAAGTCATGGCACATCATCCTGGGCGTCCTGGGCACCCCCGTCTCGACGCGTGGCTGGCACAGATTGCGAGCTGCGGCTTGAGCGCGAGTGGCCCCTGTGCTTACGCCGACTCTCCTGGCCTCCCCCGGCATGATTACTTGCCGAGGAGTCAGAGTCTCCTCCCTTTGCCCTGTTGGGTCGCCATTTCACAGTTTCATCCGTCCATTGAAAGACCTTCTCCGGGGTGTTGAAGAAGAAAGTGCGAGACTGAAAGATCACCCGCAGCCTTGCAGGATAGAGAAGGGCATACTGGAGCTGCAGACGGGCCTTAGCCGCAGCGAAGGATTGACGTTGTTGTTGCACCTGCTTGGTGTAATCCGTAAAGATCAGGATATTGGCATTGTCATAGGTCAGCTTGCCCTTCAGCCTCGCCTGCTTTAAAATCGCATCCCTGTCCGCATTATTCAAGAGTTTAGCGATCATGGGGCGCGGGCGCTCACCAGGCGGCGGCTTCTGCGTCAGAGCCCGGTGGGCCCTCTCAATTACAAAGCAGCGAGAGAGAGCCTCAGGTGGAATCCAGCTCTCCAGCCATTGTGTAAGGAAGCTCTCAGCATTCCCTTTCTCACAGTCCTCAGGGAAGCCAATGAACCTCAGGTTACTACGCCTCGCCCGTCCTTCCGCCTCCTCCGCCCTCTGTACAAGGCCCTTCTGCGTCCTCTCAAGGACCATGAGTCTCTTCTTTAGGGAGGAAACGTCATCCTCCACTTCATTTACACGTGTCTCTGTGCCTGCTATCCGTTCCACAGCGTTCCGCAGGTCTTGCCGGAGGAGCGTGATATCCGAGCCTACCGCCCCAATCTTGGCATCCAGGACATCCCGGGACTGCTAGATAGCCGCCATTAGCGCTGCGTTGTCCGGCACCTGCGCATGGGTGCCTCTCGCGCCAGCCGCCTCTGTGAATTTGTCAATGGGCCCCTGCTTACTCTAGCTGCCGCTACCCCTCGTCATGTTGTTCTAGACACGTGGCTCGGGCCCGCCACGCGGTCCCGGTCCCAAATATGGCCGCCAACCGTCCGACTCCCGAGGAAGGCAGGGGAGGAAGAGGCAGCAGACACTCCCAGAGCCTATCTCGCCACGGCGAGGGGGTCCCAACCGCGTCAATCCGCCAGCTCTCCCTTGTGTCGCCGGTCGTAAGATAGGCTCAAGCTCAGCGCCGCCAACTGCGTCACTCCGGGGCCCGACTCGAACCCCGATTAGTTGTCCACCGCAACCACGGCACACACGTGGCAACTCCGGCCCGGGGCAACCGTGGAACCCTCGATCCAGGCAGGTGTGCCCCTCAGCGATCAGGCACCGCCGCTCCTCGGTAGCGCGATGATTCCCCCGCTCCGTGCGTTTCCGGTGACTCTCTGCTGGGGCCCCCACTGGTCTCGGCTTCAGAGGCGCTGTCCGCCGCAGGTCCACATGAGATGTTGTTCGTAAAAGCCCCGGGTCCCGGAAGACCACAGTGTCGCCGCTCCACACCGCCAGGCCACTCCAAAATCGAGGCCCCGGCTGTGCAGGCCGCTCAGGAGCCCCTCAAGCTCAGTCGACGTCCTGGCTGCTAGGAGCAGTCCTGTGTCACCATTCGCGGGCAGGGGACTGTCACAGGGTTCGGGCACCGATCCGTGTTGTCTGAACCCGCTTACAAGAACCAGGGCAGGATATTATCGCAGGATTTCAGTAAGGCTGGCCGGAGCTCGCGCTCTACACGACGGCCATGCTCGCTGGCTAAGCCACGCCTTACCCATCTCTATAAAAAAAATCTTTTTTTATTAAGTTCATGTGGAAGTAGTTAATGACAAAATATATTTATTTCTTCACATATTACATCTGGATGAAGTGAGTGAATCACAGATATACGTAGTAGTAAATGAGAAAGAATCAAAATTTGCAAGAGAAGAAGATTGTGTCGTTGTTGAACCATGGAACAGAACTAACAAATTAAACCTTGAAGCATGTCTTGAACACTTTGCACCCATGTCCTTGCTGAATAAATTCCTTCATTGCTCCTGCTCTAAACTTCCGATCCTTGGACGAAGGTCTTCTGGTTGCTCTTTAGGTCCGCCAGTCTCTTATGGGTTGCAGGGCATTTTTTTTCATTGCAGCTGAAACCTAGAATTCTCTCCCGCTTTACATTTGTTCTATTAATCATCATTTGTCTTTACGGAAAGCTTTTAAAAGGGGCATATTATCAAGAACTGCGATAAAATTATCACCGCTTTAGCAGCAGGAAACTGCAGCTAAAACGGCGATAATGGGCTTGATAATATGTCCTTGTGAATTCTCATAGCAGCCCAGGTTAACATCAGAACCTGGGCTGCTATGGCAATTCACAAGGACATGTTATCAAGCCCATCATCATCGTTTTAGTGGCAGTTTCCTGCCGCTAAAGCGGCGATTATTTAATGCAGTTCTTGATAATATGCCCCTTAGTGTTTCTCTAATTAGCTGTATCTGCTCTCCGTACGCAGTTTTTTTGTATCAGCACCAGGACACCTATTTGGTAGCAGCATGCTCTCTGAATCTTTTTACATTATATTGTATTTACATAGGGAAATCATGCCATGTCATTTTCAGCAAGCTAAGCACCTAGCAGAAAACCGTGTTTCATGGAACTCATACACACCTAATACCAATGACAGTTTAGACTGCGGCCACTCCTAATACAGATCAACTATGCCAGAGCTGATATCTATTTTGATCATTCTACAAAGCGTATGATAAATTATATAAATGTGTTCCTAAATACATGACTACTAACAGCAGAATTTAGATGCATAGGGCGATTATTCTTATAGCAAGGGTCAGCCTATGATTCGCACATTATTGACACAGCAAAGATCTTTGCCATATCAAAGGTGGATACTGAGAGGGAAGCGGTGTATTATATGGTGTTGTTGTGAGGCCTCACTGTGTAATACACTCACAATATTGACTGGGGTCCAGTCAGGCTCATTTGTTAAACCTTAGCTCAACCCTGGGTAGCTGTGGCTTTGAGCAGTCAGGCTTAAACAAAAGAACAAGTATAAAGCAAATCGAATTTCCAAAACAACGAAATAAGAAAGTGAAACAACATTAAAGAAATCAGGCATCAATTTATAGTGCTAGATCTTATTTTTAAGAAGTTCTTGACACCAAAACAAACAAAATTGACAGAAGGGTTCCAGAGATATATATTTTTAATTGTAAATCGTAGCTTTTCACTCAAAATGCAAACACGTTTTAGTAACTATTACGGTTAGAGGAAACTTTAAAAGCTTTGAAAAACTTTTAAAGAGTTGTGTTGGGGTTCTCCAGCCTGCTTTGGGTGACCAACTCCAGCAGAGAGCAGTTCATGGGGCAGGTGAGGAGTTGTAGGAAAGTTACCTTGTCACCAACGCAGTCTCCAGTCCAGTTCTAGGCTCTATGAGCGAACTGCCACAGATTTCAATGGAGTGGTCCTGATAGAAGTGATACAGGATGCTGAAGATGCTGTGCAGTTAATGGAGGGCTTCCTGGACCTACTCCTCGATCTACTGCCTTGGTGGGGCAACTTTGGCCACAGGGGTTCAAGTACCTTGAAGGTCTGGTTGGTCCAGCAAAAGTTCATTTGCCACTGGTCTACTGGTCACAGCAAAACCAGTAGTTCCCTTTGGTGGAGGCTAGTGTCCTTTTTGGTCAAGCTGCACTCCTATGACTCGCCCAGGTCCAGTCGGCTGGGGTGCAACTTTTGAGTGTCAGACTGCACGGTGGCGGTCAAGTGATTCTGGCTAATGAAGGCAGGCTATTTGAGCTTTTGTGGCCCTGTAGCTATAACAGGAAGTCAACTGACTTGTGGGGGTTCACCTCATCTGTTTTGGGCTCGGAGATGACCTTTCCATGAGCCAGGCACAACTGGCACAGTGCTCTCTTTGCTACCTCAAAGAGTAGCAGGTAGAGTCCAGCTCCAGAGAATAGCAGGGAAGCCCTTCTTCAGGCCTTTCGCCACTGTGAATGAGGACTGGTTGCTCGGGGTTCCAAATTTATACCCAGAAAGTGCCCTTGGAGATGCAGAGGTCACTAGCTAATAGGCTACCAGAGCAGTTCTTCCCTGATGATGACTTCCTCTTAAGTGTGGCATTTAGCTAACCCAGAGTGCAATATTCTGCCCAATGCCAACAAGGCAGAACCATTCTGTGTGTGTGTGGGGCATGGTAGCAGACCCTGGAGGTGTAGCTACATAATGGCTACACACCCATGGGAAAAACTATTTGGAAACTGTTTTCCCCTCCCTGTCCCTGTCACCAGTCTGTTTATCAGAACAAAAGAGCACCCCTCTGTCCAAAATTTGCCCTTCAGAGGCAGCTTCCCTTTTGGGCTTGCATCCTGTGTGGCTTCCTGCCAGGGAGAGGTGACACCTCTTCCAACTGCAGGCTTCTATTGTTTCCTTTCCTGTGAGTCGTTCATACCTCTCACCAGGATGGCAGAAAGTTGTCTTGTAGCCATCATCTGCTAATGGGCACTGGAAAACCAGGGCAACGGAGTGGCACCTTGCTAAAGTTTCCTTATACTTAAAAGTTGCATTAAATTTGACTTGGCTATCAAGTCTGGTTTAATGAAATGTTTCTCTCGATCCCTTGAAGTACCAACATTAGTAGTCCCTTTCAGTAGTTAGCACAGCTGTGTTGTGAGCGTGTAACCCTGTAGTCGCCAATAGGGCTACTAGCCTTTCCACAGCAAAATATTTTGCTGTTAGGACACATAAAAATATATATCGTACGTTTTAATACACAACAGCTTGTCTTAAGACTGGGTAGACCTGCTGTAGGGGTGACATATATATTAAAAAAGTAGGTGTGGACATTATCCTTAGTGTAAATAGCAAAAACGAGTCACCAGCTTAAAATTGCTCTACCAGTCTATAGTTGCAGATTGAGAGACATGTGTTACTTTGTCACACTTAGGGTAGCTCAAGTGCTGCAGTCAGGAGGGACAGCTTAATTTATAAGCCCTGGATACCCCTGATACCATATACTAGGGACTTTCAAGTAAATTTAGTTGAGCCAATGTGGAAGAAACCAACGACACATTACACTTTTAAGGGTTTGAACACTGGCAGTGAGGTCTGATTAGCAGGCCTTAGTGCACTCTCACAGATGAAAAACCAGCAGCATCAGGCCAATCTTTGAGGTTGATCATGCAAAATGAGGCATTTCCATACACACTCTGAATCATGTCACAGACACAAACTGGTGTGTGAATTTGTATTTTATAAGTATCGCTGAAGCCATACTTAAACACTCAGAGCCTTCTCCAGACCTGGTTCCTTCCGAATCCTGCCCTCTCCATCCCTGAGAGTAGAGTGGGCAGCTCAACTCTTGTGTCAGTTCAGCCCATCAAGGCCATTCTCAGGATTATATCTCCCTGCAGCGTCACCTGAGGCAGCAGAGAGGTATGTGCAGTGGACACCATTAAGGCAGAAGAGGCTAGAGCTTGCACTCAGAAGTGTCCCTGAAACTGTTAAGCAAAATCTTTCTCAGGATCTGGTTGCTGATTCTAAATCCCTGTACTCTCCATCCCTGGAAGGATATTGGCAGTGTAACTCCTATTGTCCAAATAAACCTGATCTTAACTGACTCTGGGCCGACATCTTCCAGAGGCATCACCCCAGGCAATGCAGGTGGCACACACACCAGTGTGCTGGAGGCACGCTTACTGTGCATCCATCTAACAAAATCAGCCTTATGAGACGCACATCCACAAGTGTGTAGCAAAGGGAGGCAGCTAAAACATTAGGAAAGTAGCTGTCCTTTCTGCAGAATGCTGCCAGCACCTACCCTAATCCCAGCCTCTGTGCTCTTTTGTGTCATATTCATAATTTCTCTAGCTGTCTCAGATGCCATAATGCCTGAAGGCTATAATCCACAATTACAGTATGAAGGCTTAAAGGTATTTTCTCTAAATAGCATTATGAGAGGCCTCTTATAGCAATTGCAAATGCCCTCATCCATAAAGACCACTGTCTTTAAGAACCCCATTTTCCCCTACAACTCATTAAAGGCACAATACGTTTTGCAATGTGCTCCTGGGCACTTGGGCCTGAATTACAAATAGGGCACAATGTCCTTGTTTGCACTGCGGCACCCCTTTAAACATGTGTGTCGGCGCAACCAGGAATAGTGCACCCTATATAATTAATACACTGCCATCGGGCAGCCACAAATCATGCCTGCCCTGGTGACAGCACAGGATGTATGACGTTACAACGCAGGCTATTACAACGCCTTCCTTTACAACGCGGTTTTTACATCGCAAACCATTACAACGCCTAGCGCTTAGAGGTGCTGGATAGTGAAAAGTTTAATTTTCTATTCCAACTCCAGTCCCCGTGGACACTAGGGAAGGTGTTGGATAGAAAATTAAACGTATTCCCTATCCTAGAGCGCCCCCCAGCGCAATGCGTTGTAATGGTTTGCGTTGTAATGACCGCGTTGTAATGGTAGTGCGTTGTAAAAGTTTTGTTGTAAAGGTTGTTCACCGACAGCACATTATTTGAAATACAGAGCGCCTGCTTACGAGCTGCTACTTATTTCACAGTGCGGGCGGGTGGTAATTCGCTTGCTCTAGGTGCCAGGTGCAGTGCGTGAGTGTGCTTGCCTGCTAGGGATGTCTGTGGGTCTATGGATCACCTTTCCCAACCAGGTCTGGTAGCTCAGTGGACTAATGCATCCACTGTAGGGGCATGTGTTCAATCTCATGGTACAGGTTCAAATCCTGGCAGTTCCACTCAGCCGTTCATCTTTCTGAGGTCAGTAAAATGAGTACCATTGAGTTGGGTACATTTGTTATTCAGTGCCAAGATACCCTTCTGGGTGAACGTGCACTTTACAAATACATGTGTAACGCCCAGAGGGCTGCCTTCAGGGGGCACACCGACTGTGCGCTATGTTTTTTTGGCGCACTGTGAGTACTCCTCTTAAGCACCTGTTGGCCTATGCACCCATGTACATAGTGCGGAGTGGGGTAGAGGCAAAGTGATTCTCTGATTAGCATGGGGCCAGGACCCCATGCAAATGAGGGTGCTACATGTGCAACAGTGCTCTCAGTATTCCAGAAGCAGCTGCACAAGCGTTTGAGGCCCTTTCTATAATACCATAGTGTCCCAGGAGCACTCAAAGTGGGCACACACACCCCTTGCACGCTTTCTGTAATACCATGGTGCTCCATAGCCCCCTCTCAGACCTGGTTAGCTGAAAAACATGTAGCCTTTCGACCCGTACTAGTTCCCGCAGGCTTTAACATCTACTGGGATGAAAGAACTGATGGAAATGGGGAAGGGGCTGCCATTACTTTCAAGAACACTTTGTTCATTGCTGTAGCTAAAAATTCCCCTTTCCATTCTGACTGTGAATACCTGCACATATATTTTAGTTCCTAAAAAATGCTTACCTCAGGGATAATTTATTGATCACGTAATCGGAATATACAAATGTTGCAAGATATCCTAGATCAATCCTGTCCTACTGAACTTCGTCATCTTGTCGCACTGTCACAGCTGCCTTAAACCTTTGAACTGACGATGAAAGCCGTAACCGCACCACACATTTTCAACCTGCTTTGGCAGACATGGGGTTTACACATCTGTCCTTGGTAGTGACACGTGTACAAGGCCATGCTCCTTATGTCATTTATTCTAACCTTAATGTGCTCATCCTTCTTTCCGTGGACCCTGCACTTTGTTCATATCATCATCAATACATTGGATTTAGAATGCACTTCTGGCTCACAAATGATAACAATAGTTCCTCCATCTGTTCTTAAACGGTCTAAATCACTCATTGATACATTTCTTGATTCCAATTATAATCTAGCGTGTACTTCAAATCGACCGTACAATCAAAAGCGTTGACGCATTAAAACTTCTTTTCACAAACTATTAGAAACCGCTATACTGATGTTAAATAAAGACACACTGAGCCACTTGTTTCACTGCACGGTTTAAAATAAGGAAACACCAGTGTCAAAAGAACTGGTGCAAAAATCATAAAACTGAAACTCCTATAGACAGGGAATAAAGATTCTATCCTGCAGGCTAAATAGATTTCTGGCATTCCATGATTACAAACACTTACAAGTCAAGATCATGGTTTCGACCAGTGACAGAGGTTGATCACTCAAGCAGTTTTGACCTTT